>NW_028258143.1:26345000-27595000 GCF_053883595.1 Heterocephalus glaber | reverse complement strand
TGTAAAAAAGAAAATAATTTCAAAATTATTATGAAGAGTAAATAAGGTATATAAAATAAGTCAGTCTTAGTATTTGCACATAATAATGCCACAGTGTCAGTGGAGGTCTTCTAGCCATATTTCAACATTAGGATCACCTCATCGCTAGTTGCTGCATTCATTTAGACAATTCAGACCTTCATGAATATCAATGAAATATAATCACAAGATGGATTTGATGACCAGTAAGCAAGGCCAACAACTTCAAATGGAGCACTTGATTATGTCTAACTTAAGATCTCAGGAAATCCTACCGTGGAATTCTCTTGCTATTTTCATCTCACTTTCTCTGCTGAGTTAATTCCATTTTTAAAAATTTCATCTCTCTCTTCTCTCTGCTTCTCTTCAAAATTATCATAAAAGGTCTCATCTGTCATGCAAAATAATCTAGGTGACTTTTTTGACATGGAGAGTTCTGATGTCAGATATAAATATAATATTTTTCTCTTATTATAAAACTAAAAGCATGTTTCTCTTTGCTTTATTACCCCCCAAAATAAGATGGATGCATAGAACTAAATAAGTGTATTTAAATGAGTGTATTTAGAGTGGTACAACAAAAATGTAAAAAATTATCAAACTTCAGCTGACTTTTGCAGCTCCCATGGAGCCCTTACTTTTTCATTTATTTTGAATATTATATCTTATAACTATATTTCAGGAAATGATTTAGGTATTTATATTTTTTTCAAAAAGTACATTAATTTGATGAGTGGCCAGTTACTAGCAAGTGATGACGTTTATTTCTCTGTTGTGAATACATGTTTGAAATGACACGATTAAAGATATGACTGTAAATATGAACATCACCAAGAGATAAATATTAGACTTTGAGGAGGGTCCTCAAGTGGTGTGAACTGATAAGCTATATGAGAACAAGCTATTTTTTCTCCATGATGCAAAAAGTGGGCATTATTTTGCCTTTCAAGAAAATGCAAGCTTTCAGTATAAATATGACTTAAAGGCAATATGGGAAAACTGTACACACAAGGAGACACACAATTCTCTTTCAATACTTAATTTCATCTGAAATTAAATTACACATGATGGAATCTAAGGTTGGGCATCTGTGAGCAGGGATAACAGTGCCACCTTAGTAGGACAGTGAAGAGAAGACAAAATCTGCCCCAGGAATTTCTTGGCTTATTGTAGGGACTCAATTACTCCTTTGAATTTACCTCTTTCCTCTTCATTTTCTCTGCATTAGCTTTTGAAGAGTAATTTTCAAGCCTATTGTGTAACTTCTCATGTTAATGGCCTTCTGCTGCAGAGAGTAAGTTAGTTAATCATACCCATTTTACCCTATTGTTTTGCCTATATTTGGAAAGAATTATCTAGTCCACCACTTGCCACTCTATTCTCCTTGTAGCCTCAGTGTAGCATTGTGATTGTGGACAGTTTGATACCAATTTTTGACCAGACATCTGAGGGCCTCCCATAGAGATGTTTTTAGAGAAAAAATGTAATTGAACATATACAATAGCTTAGCAAATTTGTCCTTGAAGATGTTAATGAATAAAATTATGATTTCTCTAAGAAAAGCAACAGTGCTTCAAAAACATTTTGTTGTCGTTGTTGCATATTTTTAGTAGTCAAATCTGGAATTCAGTGGTCTTCTGAAAGATAAATTCTGACAGGAGATTTTGAAGATAAAAGTTTGGAGACGTTCAGCTGCTATAGATTTAGACTTTTCTCTCTGCTAGTAAGTTAGACTCGCTAATTTTTCTCCAACCCACTGATAGTTAACTTTAGAACTCCTTGATTGACTAAACCACATTGTAATTAATCCCTTGCTCCCTTTAGGAGGTCATACTGAGGCAGCTTGCAAAAACTGTTTGCAATTCATGAAAAAACCCCCCAAAAACCAGCTATCAGAGAAGTGATTTATACTTGTGCCTTACATATGCTAACCAGGAGTGAAAAAGGAGTTTTAGTCAGCTTTTCCTTCTTTCAGGTACATATAGAAAACTAATGAATGTGCCTTTACCAACATGTAAATTGTGGTTGCTGGGTAACAGGTATAATTTTAACCTGTGAGTTTCATAAATGTGATGCAGATATAGAGACAGAAATATTAGTGCAGATTTAGAGTAAAATTTAGCTTAGTCTTGCTAGGGAAGACGACCTAGGTAACTGGGTAGATAATACAAATGTCTTGGAGACTTTTTTGCCCTAGGGCATACAGCAGGATTTTCCCATTATCTGACTCTATCTGTCTCTAAAGGTTATCTCTTTTGCAGGCTGAGAAGTGCTCCAATTTACTCTTTGATCTATTTTCTTCACTCTTTCAAATAATTGGAAAGCAGTGATTTAGATCTCTTGATTTTTTTGTTTTGTTAGCAATGCTTCTTTCTTTAAACATGACTGTTCAGCTGAAACCATTTGTAGCTTACACTTTCAGAAACACCTGCCAGAATTAGTGTGAGTTTCTGGGGAAGATAGGGTTGAGAGATGGTAAGGGTGGATAGCCTGACCCGACCTACTCTTCAGGTGGCAGCCATCTGCTCTGGAGTGGTTCATCTTGGAGGACACCTTCAAGATATGAAAATAAAGCAAAAATTAAAAAGATGCCAATTCTTTCTCTTGTCTTTTCAAATGGGAGACTCAATGTCAAAATTTCTTACTCCATTGGAATGTGTTCTTAAACATTGGAAAATGTTTGACCCTCACAAATTGAGAAAAAAAGTTTTAATTTTTTTTGTGTGCTCTTGTGGATGGCCTGTCTAGCCCCTGGAGCCAAAATCCAATTCAGAGGGAAGTATTGATTATGATTCTATTTCATAAGTAGAATTCTACTGTAAGAAAGGGAAAATGGTCAGAATTACTTTATGTTCAGATTTTTTTTTACGTTAAGAAATAATTCTTAATTGTGTTCAAAATGTAAATTATAAGCCACCAGGAGTAAATGGCCAATTTGGACACCATACCCATGCTCATGTGTCTTTTCCTTTCAGTGACCTAAGACAAATCAAACAAGATCTAGGAAAGTTTTTGAATGACCCTTATAAATATATTGAGATCTTTAGGGAATTTACTCAGATCCATGAACTAGACTGTAAAGATATGTTACTCTTAAATCAAACACTGGCTTCTAATGACAGACAAGCAGCATTACAAGCTGCTCTTACATTTGGAGATGGATACTATTAATTTTAGAAGGCCAGAAAACAGGCAGCTAGGGGAACAGCTGGTTCTTATTGGAGCCCAAGCAGTTCCTACACAAGATCCCTACTGGAAAAACCAGATGGGAGATTGTAATAAGAGACATCTTCAGACATGCATTTTAAAAAATTTTATTAAGTTTACCGGTATATTTTAGGTATACATTATGATCACTTTCATCATTGGAAATTTGTACCTGTACATGATATATATTGGTTCTTCTTTATTTCCCATTCCCCTTCACTTCCTTCTACCTCCACACACCCCATTTACAAAAAAAAATTATTTCCATTTTATCCTTTTCTCATATTTTTTTCTTTCTCTTTTTCCTCTCCCCTACCTCTCCTGCCCTACTTCCCCTTCCCCTTTGGATCTTTTCTTCTTACTTAACATTATCTATTATATATTTTGGTCTTCATTTACACTTTCAGTTTCTCACAATAGAAAAACTATTTGGTATTTCTATACATGTGTTCTATTTATTTCACTTGAGATTATGGCCTCAATGTGCATCCATGTAACTATAAATCCTCTAGTTTATCATTCTTTATGGCTGAGTAGTATTCCATTTTATACAAAAAACACATCTTGTTTATCCAATCACCAACTGATGAGCATTTGGGCTGTTTCCAAGCTTTAGCTATTACAAACTGTCCTGCTATAAACATGGGTGTGCATATATCACTGTGGTATGATGCTTTCAATTTTGGGGATGATATCCAGTAGGGGAATAGCTGGGTCAAATAGGACCTCTAATCTTAATTTTTTTTTGTACTGGGGGATTGAACTTGGGACCTTGTGCTTGTGAGGCAGGTGCAGTGTCACTGATTAAATCCCTGACCAAAATCCTCATTTTTTTGCATAAATTCTTTTATTGGTACATTTTAGGTATACAATACATTTACATTTTTCATTGGGTGCTTGTACCTGTACATGATGTATCTTGATTCTTATATTTTCCCCATTACCCATGTGCCCTTCTCCCCCTCCACCCTTCCCTATTTACATAGACTTTGTTTCCATTTTTCCCTTTTTTTATAATTTTTCCTTTCCCTTCTTACCTTTGCTCTTCCCCTCCCTCTTCCCCTACCCTTTTGGAACTTTTCTTTCTATTTCAGATTATCAATTATTCATTGTAATCCTTTTAATTCATATTTACATTTTCAGTTTCTCCAACTAGAGAAACGATTCAGTATTTACACGTGTCCTACTTATTTCACTTAAGAGTATCTCCTCAACATGCATCCATTTAGCTATAAATGTGTCTAGTTTCTCATTCTTTATGGCTGAGTAGTACTCCATTTTATAAAAAAACCCACATCATCTTTATCCAGTTTCCAGTTGTTGGGCACTTGGGCTTTTCCAAGCTTTAGCTGCTACAAACTGTGCTGCTATAAACATGGGTGCACATATATCTCTGTGGTATGATTCTTTTAATTCTTTTGTGAAGGTACCCAGCAGAGGAATAGCTGGATCAAATGGGAACTCTAGTCCTAGTTCTTTGAGGTATCTCCATACTGATTTCCACAGTGGTTGAACCAGTCTGCACTCCCACCAACAATGGGCAAGGATTCCTTTCTCCCCACACCCATGCCAGAATTTGTTATTGGTTGATTTCTTGATAGCAGCCACTCTTTCTGGGATGAAGTGGAATCTCAGTGTTGTTTTCATCTGCATCTCTTGAATGACCAGTGATGCTCAACATTTTTTCATATGTTTATTTGCTATTTCTACTTCTTTGCCTGAGAAAGGTCTGTTCACTTCAGGTGGCCATTTTTGAATTGGTTCTTTGAATTTGAGGGGTCTGATTTTTTTCAATTATTTATATATTCTAAATAGTACTCCTTTGTCTGAGGTACAGCTGCTAAAATTTTTTTCCCACGTTGTAGGTTGTCTCTTAGCTCTGTTGGTGGATTCTCTTGCAGTATAGAAGCTTTTTAATGAGATCCCAGTTGTTCATTCTTAGTGCTATTTTCTGTGCTGCTGAGGTTTTGTTCATAAAGCCTTTTCTTATGCCAATGTCTTCAAGAGTTCTGCCTAACTTATCTTCCAGCAACTTTAGTGTTTCTGTTTTTTTTGGTACCAGGGAATTGAACTCCGGTCTTTGTGCTTGCACAGCAGGTGGTAAAACCACTGAGCTAAATCCCCAGCCTCAAGTGTTTCTGTTTTAATATTTAGATCCTTAATCCACTTCAATCTTAGTTTAGTGCATGGTGATAGGTATGAGTCTAGTTTTAATGTTTGCCAGGTTGAAATCCAGTTTTTCCAACACCAATTATTGAATAGGTGTCTTTCCTCTGATGAGGGTGGCTGGCTCCTTTGTCAAAGATGAGGTCATTGAGTATGTCTGGAGTTGTTTCCGCATCTTCTAATCTATTCTACTGATCCTCAGGTCTGTTTCTTTGCCAGTACCATGCTGTTTTTATCACAGTAGCTTTGTAGTATAGCTTCAAGTTGGGTATTGTGATACCCCCTGCCATGTCTCTGTTGCCTAGAATTGCTTTTGCTATTCTAGGTCTCTTCTGGTTCCAAAAGAATTTTTGGATTGTTTTCTCTAGTTCTGTGACATATAGTGTTGGAATTTCAGTCGGCATTGCATTAAATCTATATAGCAGTTTTGGAAGTATGGCCATTTTCACTATATTAGTTTTTCCTACCCAGGTACAAGGAATGTCTTTTGATTTTCTTATATCCTCTTTGATCTCTTTTTTCAGAGTGCTGTAGCTTTCTTTATAGAGGTCTTTTGCTTCCTTTGTTAGATTGATTCCTACATATTTCATTTTTTTTGGATGTTGTTATAAAAGTAATTGGTTCTCTAATTTCTCTCTCAGTGAATCTATTATTTGTGTACAAGAATGCTATTGTTTTTTGACTGTTGACCTTGTATCCAGCTATTGTAGTGAATCTGTTAATTAAGTCTAGAAATCTCTTGGCAGAGTTTTTTGGGTCTTCTATGTAAATTATCATATCATCAGCAAATAATGACAGTTTACCTTCTTCCTTTCCTATCTTTATTCCTTTTCTTTTGCTTTTCTAATTGCTGTGGCTAATGGTTCCAGAACTATATTGAACAGGAGTGGTGATAGTGGGCATCCTTGTCTTGTTCCTGATTTTAGCATGAAAGTTTTCAGTTTTTGACCATTTAGTATGATGATGGCTGTTGGTCTTTCATAGATAGCCTTTATCAGGTTGAGATACAGACCTTCTGTTTCAATTTTCTGCAGTGTTTTTATCATGAATGGGTGTTGGATTTTGTTGAATGCTTTTTCTGCATCTATTGAGATGATCATATGGCTTTTGCCCTTGGATCTACTAATATAGTGTATTGCATTTATTGATTTACATATGTTGAACCATCCCTACATCCCTGGGATAAATCCAACTTGGTCAGGGTATATGGACTTCTTGATGACCCTCTGTATTCTGTTTGCCAGTATCTTGTTGAGGACAAAATCCTCATTTTTTGAGGAATCTCCATACTGATTTCCACAGTGACTGCACCAGTCTACCCTCCCACTAATAGTGGAGAAGGATACTTTTTCCTCCAGAGCCCCACCAGCATTTGTTATTGGTTGATTTCTTGATAGCAGCCATTCTTTTTGGAGGGAGGTGGAATCTCAGAGTTGTATTCATTTGCATCTCTTGAATGACCCGTGATGTTGAACATTTTTTAATATGTTTATTTGCTGTTTCTACTTCATCTGAGAAATGTCTTTTCATTTCAGATGCCCGTTTTTACTACAAAGCTACTGTGATAAAACACTATATACTGGGAAAGAAACAGACTCAAGGATCAATGGAACAGGTTAGAAGATGCACGAACAACTGTAGATATACTCAGCCACCTTATCTTTGACAAAGGAGCCAAACAGCCTCACTGGAGGAAAGATAGCCTTTATTATTATTATTATTATTATTATTTATTTATTTTATTTTTTTTTTTTGGTACCGGAGATCAAACTCAGGAACTTGTGCTTGTGCGGCAGGCACCAGAACCACTGAGCTAAATCCCCAGCCCAAAGATAGCCTCTTTAATAAATGGTGTTGGAAACACTGGGTTTCAGCTTCCCAAAGATTATAACTAGACCCATATCTCAGATGTGTATTCTTGAAGGTCTAAGAAGGATGAGATCTAAGCCCTTCTATTATTCTAAATGTCAACTATTCATCAGAAGAAAGATAAGAACCCCTCTGCTTTTTGAGATCATTTAGAAGAGGAATTGATAGAACATACATCCCTAGATCCTGATTCAATAGGAAAGATTATTCTTAAAAACAACTTTATTACCCAGTCACCCCCAGATATTAGGAAAAAGCTTAAAAGATGGCTTTTGCTCCAGACAACTTCCTTGCTACTTTACTGAAAATTGCTCCACCTCAGTATTTTATTATTAAACTAGGAAGAGGCCAGGGAGAGAAAACAGTGTCCAAGAGAAAGTGGTTCCCTTTGTTGTGGGCTTAAAAAGAATAGACTCTAAGTCTGATTCTCAGAGCTTCAAGAAGAGCTCAATGAGTAAACTCACCTTCTACTGCTGCAGAAAGCCAGGCCACCTTAGGAGAGATTGCAATAAGAGACCCACTGAGCCAAGCCCTGATTGCAAAGGTGACTACTGGAAGTTGAACTACCTTCTGAGGTGGAAGCCCCAGAGCTCAGGTCCATCTTACCAGCTGGTCCAGAAAGATTGAAAGGCCCTGGGGTACTCTTTGTCTTCTCCGTCTGGCTAGACTTTCATTTCCACAGAGGAGCCCCTAAGTAATTATGACTATAGAGGGGAAAGAAGCTAGCCTCTTGCTGGACACTGGTGCATGTCTCTTGGTCCTACTTTTCAACCCTGGCCTTTCTTCCAGTCATCATACCTCAGTGAAAGAAGTCACTACTGAGGAAGTAACTTGCTATTTCTCATAACCCTTAGGTAATTGGGACAGTTTTTTTTTACACTCTCCTTTTTAATTTTGCTTGAGAGTCCAGTTCCCCTCCTGAGGATAGATATTTTATCTTGTTTAAATACTGCAATTTTTCCCAAGTGACACTCTTATAATATGTAGATGATATACTGTTAGGTGCCCCCTCAGAAGATCTGTCTAGCCAAGGTACACAGGCTTTGCTGAACTTTCTAGCAAACAGAGGTTATAAGGTCTCTAGGTCTAAGGCATAACTTTGCAGCCTTGAGTTAAAATATTTGGGGCTTATAATATTAGATATTAGGTACCTGAAGGCTGAGTGAAGAGGGAATTGAAACAATACTTTCCTTCCCACAACCCAAGACTTTAAAACAACTAAGGGAGTTCCTCAGAATTACAGACTTCTGTCACCTTTAGAAAAGAGAATATGGTGAGATGGTATGACCCCCTCTATCAGCTTATAAAGAAACCCCAAAAGATTGATACATCAGGTGCTTTAAAAAGTTCCTCACTTGCCTCTAGGACTAGTGCTCATCTAGCAGAACTCATAGCTCTGACAAGGGCTTTACAACTCAGCAAAAGACAGAAAGTCAGTATTTATGCTAATGATGCTTATATATGGTTAACTCCAACTATAGGACAACTTAATAGAAAGGCCCTGTATGTTGAGAACAAAAAAATCACTACTAATCTTATTGGCCTGACACTGCTAAATATGTGGGATGGACATCCCCTGAGCAGTATATACACGCTATAACTTTATGGGTCAAAGACTGGTTTACAATGAACTGGTTTAATCACCGGTGGAATTAGGAAGCCCCCAGTGGCATCCTTAGTCCTGTGGAACCAATGTGTGGCCCTGGCTATCCCATGCATGGATAGGGAGATGCATGCTGCATTTTATGTGGTCACAAGGCAGGAGTGTCAAAAATATCAACAAACCTACAAACTTACACCATCTATGACATTGATGATATAGAAGCATGTTTCAATGGCATCATCATCTAGCTTCTATTTTTATCCCTTCCCTAGGATTAGAGGATGTCATGCAACACAATGAAGCCTTGACTAACTATACTCAATGGGCCCTAGATGGTAGCATGACTAGTCTCACTTTCTTGAAAGAAGTAAAATTAATGAGCAAGCTGGCCTCCAAAATCAATTCTAACAGCAGTACAAAGGGGTATTTGTGCAATTATAAAAGCTGAATGTTGTGTGTACATTCCTGATTCTTCTGCTAATATCTCAATGGCTGTTCAAGATATTAAATAACAGGTTATTTCCATGTCAAATTCTGAAATTCCCTGGACCTTCTCCTTGCCCTCTTTGTGGGAGGCTCTTACTAGCTCTTCCTGGTGGAAACATTTTTTGGTTTTATTTATAATAATCTTGTTAATGTTATTATTTGCCCATGATGCATACTTAACTGTTTTTTTGACTCTGTCATCTTCAGAATTAAGCTATATGCCTACCCAAGATGAGAATTCCTGGCATCTATTGATAGTCTTTAGATAGACCCTCTGTGGAGTATTTCTGCTGATCACAACTATGACTCTCCCCTTCAGCCAGAAGTAGACAGAATAGTCATTGCCTTTTGCCCCTTCACGGAAGTTAGGGGTACCTCTTCAGAGGGGAGAATATTGTAGACAATTATGTTAGATAGAACTATTATAGGCAGTCAGACAGGGCTAGGCCCTAGAAGAAGTCAGTGCAGAAGAGGAGAACACATTACAACGGTGAGTGGAGGGAAATTTGTTGAAACGCAGGCCTCAAAACAAAGATGACTACACCTATTTCCCCCAAAATAAACAATAATCATTAATATTCTAAATAGAAATAGGGTAGGGGACCAAAACCTTAACCCACCTGTTCCAGAAAAGGTCCCTGATCCATCCCTTCCAGAAAAGGTTATTGTGCATTCCATGTATTTCTTCTCTGTGACTTGCTTCCCCATTGGATCACTATTACCTAAGTGATACTTAGGTAATAGTGATTAAATATACTTTTAATCTTATTGGTTGACCATAGTTTTTTCCCACCTTATACCCACCTTGTGATTTTGTACCCACCTCTTGATTTTGCTCTATAAAACTTCAAGTAAAGAAGGGAAAGGAATAAATATGAGAAAAAGAAACATGGAGACAAAGTCTTTGTAAATAGGGAGGGGTGGAGGGGTTGAAGGGAGGGCAGGAGAATAGGGAAAAAAATAAGAACCAAGATATATTATGTAAAGGTACAAATTCTCAATGATGAATGTCATCCATCATATTGTATACCTAAAATATACTGATAAAATTAATAAAAATTTTAAAAGACTTCTTTGAGAAGTGAACTTGTGGTCAACCCACTTTCTGGGTGTCCTCTCTGTCTCTCTAGACAGAAGTTATCTTTCTGTCAATATATATTTTTTACTCTTAACGTCTGTTTTTCCTAGAATTCATTCTTTGATATTAGAAGACATGAACTCAACATATCAGACATCTAACAGGTTGGGAGTTATTATATTTCCCTTATTTGTTTTTTTTTTTTTTTTTTTTTTGTACCAGGGATCGAACTTGGGACCTTGAGCTTGCAAGGCAGATTGTGGAACCACTGAGCTAAATCCCCAGCTATATTTCCCTTATATCATTTGGAGGTCATTATATCAGATGCCCTATATCAAGATGACTTTTATAGACATTGGCTCTGGGGACTCAGTGAAGGTGGGAATGTGAGCTCTTTATCCACCCATCTGGTCTTGAGAGAAAATGTTGAGTTGGGCTATGGAACTACTTGATGTCAAGTTATAAATAAATACAAACCCCAAGGGATGTAACTACTTAAAAATCTCACAGGGTTTTACTGGATCTGGAGCCCAAAATTTTGTGTGACAAGCTCCTTCAAGGACAGCTGGTGCTACCCTCCCCTTGCTGCTTGATTTCTGTTTGTTATGTGACACCCTCTTATCTTTACCCTGATGCCTTGGCTGACTGATAACAGACCAGATTGATTATAGCTGCTTTTGATTCATACATTTGCATTTGTTTGGAGTCTTAGAGGATGTCAAAGTTGACTTGGATTCATTCTTTGTTTTCCCTGCTAGAGTTTATAAATACTGTAATAATTATAAGTCAGAAGGTGGAAAGTGTGCATTAGGGGGTGCTACTTTTGTATAGGTAGAGTAGTCTAGTTTCTTAGAAACATAAACTGGGAAGTAGTAACTGATAATTACACAAGCACATTTTGATATTTTTATGTTTTTTATTTATAATGTCATTTATCAAATCATCTTACAATATACGTTCCTGGACATGACTATTCTGAAGAAATGGAATATTTTTTCTTTTTGCCTCTTTTTCAAAAACAATGGTAGTTCATGTTTCCTTATAGGTGGACCAAACATTTTAAAATTTTTTCTCAGAGGAAACAAAGGCAAAGCAAACTTTCTTTCAATGGTATTATATATCTCCTTTATGTCCCCATAAAGTGCAGGTGCTAAGATGCTCTTTCATCCTAACACCTGCATTTTATGATTTTTATGATATAATATATTTTATCTGTGACTCCTTAAAGTGGATTGAAATGCAAACAAAAGAAATGTGATTCATTTAAAATGAAAGGTAAGATTGGCAATATGTTTATCTGGACTAATATTTTTAAATACCTATCAACATAGAAATGATTAATTTAACTCTGAAAGACAAATCACAACCCATCTTATCTGCCATTTATTTACCACTTACTCCTTTTATTATTGTTCAGGATCAGAAAGGTTTAACAATTTTACATCTTTTACAATAGTAGGTATTATTATAACAGTCAAATAAGCAAAAACATCTGCTTTAAAAAATAACCTATAACAGTCCCAACATTTCTGTAACTCAGGTCCCCTGTAATTAATTACCCAATCAAGATGAGAAAAAGAAAATGCCTAGTTGAAGTTGTTTGCAATACCTTTCTTGTAATTTTCACATAATGACAGAAGCTTCATAAGTGAAGCTTCAGAATGAGTTTTCTTTTTTCTTATGGAGGATATAATCAGAAATCAAGTCTCAGAGATGCAGTATATAGTCTAACCTCAGGGCACAGAAAAATGTCACAGGAAGAATATATGAAAAGAGGGGGTATTTTATCGCACAATAGATTTGCCAAAAACTATCCTGACCCAGCCAAAATACTTTGGAGAAAGTCATCCTTTTGACCCACTGTCCCTACAGAGTGATTCAGAACCAAACATAGGCACAAGAATGGGTGACACTGGCCAGACTTCAAACACAATGCCTCTATAATTATAGACACAAAAGGAGAAGGCATGTAATGGAATTAAAGGCATCTACTCCTGGCATTTATGTGACAGGCAGCCTGTCCTTGTGGGATTATGCTTTCAAGGCAGTTTTGAAAACTTCCTATAGGGAAATGTCTACCAACAAAATAGAACAAGAATGACAAGAAGGACAAAAATTGCCTTACATTTAAGTGAGTGATTGAGACTTATCTTATAGAGGCAGTGTGCCCACGAAGTCACATCCCTTCACTAAAGCTCACTGAACCCATCTGGAAGATGGACACAAGAAATAAGCTCACCTTATTGTCAGGTAAAAGGGCTGAAGACCAAGACCAGACCAGGCCACAACAAGCCTTTATTAGGGGAATAGATCTGCCGGGCTGTCTCTGAACAAAGGAGAGACAAAAGTAATATGGTCAGGGCAGGGAGAGTCTTTTATAGGGACTGGGGTGGGGTTTGTAGGGGCTGAAGTAGGGTTGAGTGAGGTAGTGACTAGGGAATGGAGGAGCCGGTGATGTCACTAGGTGGTAGGAGGTGAGCGAGTATTAGGTTACTTTCTAGGCAGGAACAGGGGCATACTGGGAAGAAGGGTTCATTCTTTGGTGAGAGCAACCATCTTGGCATGATGTCACACAGGAGAGGGGGCAAGGCATGATAGGAAGAGGGCAGCTACTATACATAATAGCTGCTGAGGTAGTGGAAGACCTATTACTTATGAGGTCATTTATCTAAGAAATATACAAATCTTTTATGCAGCACTTCTGCCATGCTCCAAAACAGCTGCAAAATGATTCTGGCTTTTTCTTTTAGTAGAAAAAAAGTCAAAGTTTAATTTTTACATGTTAAGGGTTCCAGGCCATGATGGAGACTTTAGTGCTAACAGTCCATGATCCTTTGATTAGGCTGGGTATTAACAGTGGCTCTGGTTCCCTTCACTTTCCTCCTGCCCTCCTCTGCTGGCCCTCTAATAAGTTCAAGTGAGAGTGAGATAGGACAGGAGAAATAAAAGAGGTAAAAAGGAAAGAATCATAACTAAAAAGTGTCCATTTAAGAAGACTAAAATTTTGGGGACCCAGTCAAAGATATCCAACCAGATCCATGTCTGCATTCCCTTGCATAAGTTTAGACTCCTTTCCTTCCAGATTCATTATACCCAAATTCCTCAGAAATACTGAAAGTCCATTAATTGGCTTGAGAAAGTAAAGAGCAAGAACCTGATCCCAAGATAAAGGAACAAGTTGAGAGAATTCAAAGAATGTTTAAATGATCTATCTAAAAGAAATAAAGAAATGAATACATACAACACACATACACACCAAACTGGTCCCATACTGACATAGGGGGAGTAGATGTAACTCCCAAATTTGCTAAATATTTGAAACCTGAGTTCATGTTCTCTAAAATCAAAGAATGAATTCTAGGAACAATGGAGGTTAAAAGTAGGAAAAATTAATTGAGAGAAAGAAAGCTTCTGTCTAAGAGAGACAGAAGGGGGACCAGAAAGTGGGTTGCCCAGGACCCTATTTCCCAGCGGGTTATTATGGAGCAAAGCCACAAAGTGAGGCAGGTTCAAAGTGGGACAAAACTATAAGACCTAATGGAAAATTACAAGGTGGGCATGAGAAGGGATAAAACCATGACCAACCAATATGATTACAAATACAGCCATCTGGGTTATATTGATTAAATGGGGATCAAATTGGAAATTGAAAAACAAGTCACATATGAGGAATTTCCCCATTTAGAATATCAATCAATGCTATCTATCTCTAGGGGAAGTATTACTTCTTTTCTGTTTTGTAATGCTAACCAGTAAATGTGCCTCAAGGATTCTCCATGTTGACTCCTCCTGGATGTGCTGACTCCTTGAGGGCAGCCCTATCTAACTGCCTGTGAAATATCTAATTAACTTACCTATCTACAATAATATCTGTGGAATGAGCTAGTCTCCTTAATATATATAGTACAATTAGGGCTATGGACCACTCTTCCTCTACTCACCTGCACTTGGGTAATGGCCCACAGCCAATCCCCTCCTCTGTTCTAAGGGAAGCAGGAATAAGAATGACAAAGACCTTTGGAAATTCCTAACATTCCAGGCCAGGGTCCACAGTGTTAGATGCCTTGACCTGATCTAGTGACCTTTTGTCACTTGTTAACAGTTCATACCCATGGACCACCACGTGTCTTGCACACAATTACTGAATGGGACATTTTTGAATCCTAAAGCCCAACTTATTCCCTGCCATTTGCCACTTTCTTCTCCCTGCTTGTACTATTTTTCCTTTTCTTCTGGCACAGATCTGCTCACTCTGAAAACACATTTCCCCATTAACTTCATTAAATTTACCTGCCTTTTCCTTAGGGCTCTGTGTGTAATTTCCAGTCCTTTGTTCCTCACTCATAAGAACCTGGAACCTGTCTCCCAGGAGCCCAACACCCACTGTATCAACTTCCTGGGGAGAGGCATCTTTTTGGGGAGTTTTCACTCCCTCAAGAGAAACAAAAAACACCTCTCTCTCTCTCTCTCTCTCTCTCTCTCTCTCTCTCTCTCTCTCTCTCTCTTTCTCTCTGGCCAACACCCTATTTCTTTGGGTGTTCACTTAAATTTCTGCCTAATAAAATTGTTCCTGTCACCTTACTGACTAGTCCTGAAAATTATTTTTCTGTGAGAAAGTCAGTGAATTTGCAAACCCATTCTATGGATAGGGTGGTTAGGTTCCTTGTGTCAGCTTGGAGAACTCCTTGGACCCTGTCTGGTGACTACACATCTTCAGTGTGGGCGCATGCCATGCAAGGCAGCACATGGGTGGCTGGTGACTCAGGCCAGTAAAGGAATTTATCAATAGTGAGGGTAGAAAGGACAAGAGTTTATATAGATCAAGATATGCTGCCAAGGGTGGGAGCCAGAGAGTAGCTGTTCAGTCAGGGTGAGAGATTGGCATTTTATGAGGGTTTGATGATATGGAAAAAGGGTCTCAGCAGCAATTATCAAAAAATATATTTTTCCTAGGTTATTTAGCGCTTTGTAGATTTTCTAGGAGCACCAATATTGAGTTAAAACTGTGTGATTACAGTTGGAGTTTTCAAAAGCCACTCTCCTCTGGCTCCTAGGAGATCTTTAGTTTCCCATAAGGAGGTGATAAGGCAATCTGTGTGTATATTTTAGGGATGATGAGTCCTGCCTCCTGTATTGTCTACCTTTACTGGTAATAAAGGGAAAGTAATAAATACTTTAGTGTATACTAAATGTCAGGTATAATTACAGACAGCTTTGGTGATCCCCTTAAGCTCATCTTCAGGTACTACTACTACTACTACTACTACTACTACTACTACTAATTGCTCAGACATGCCTATGGGGCCCTAGAGGGAAAATGCTACACAGAACCAAGCGTGGACTCTAGAGAGAATTTCACAATGTGTCCATTTTGGGCCAGGGCTCCTCTCCTTTATTTATCTGCCTTGCATATCACATTCCAATTTATCCCAAAGGAATGAATGGGCCTGATTTCAAAGGTCTGTTGCTGTCTCATGACCACCTACTGGGTGTGGGGTATCTTTATATGGAGCGCCTTCATAAAGGGTTTTATCCTAGAGTCTGGTAGCTGAGGGTTTTAGTCCTTTGTGTTGCCAAAGGTCTGGCAGCTACAGGACATGTTAATAAGTGTATGTACTCTTTATCTTGCTGATGTAGATCACCTCCTTTTGCATGATTGAGCAATGAGATGGGAAGGCAGGTGTTGGAAAAGATGAACCATCTTCAATCACAGATGAAAATATGGCAAGACAAAGAAGGAGGTGTGGGGTTTTTCTGGTTTCAGAGCTACAATTCATCACTCAAAACTATGTAAACTTAGAGAGGTCAGGTCACGCAGTGACTGTGTCCTCTTCTGTAAAATGCCAGATATTTTAGGAGCGAGATATCAACAAGGCTGCTAGGATCACTAAATGGCTTATTATTTATCAGGCACATGGAATAATACCCATAAATGTTATTTAAAAATGTGATGATAAGTAAAATTGTATTATCTTTATTATGTATGTCAGTTGCCCCTGTTTAAATTTATCTTGGACTTATGAAATAGGAAATGTGATTCTCTAATCAGCCATTTTAAAATTGATTTGATTACTACTAGCTTTATTACATTGAACACACAAATGGCTGATAGGCTTCTGTCCCTTTAATAACATAATTAAAAGGGAAAAAAGGCAACAAGGACAAATTGGCCATCTTCCCACATTTCAGTCATTAAGAGGAATCCCTACTAGTGACCATTGGAGATGAAATGCATTTGCTAACACAGTGATTGCAGGTGCATATCTGATTCATCCAGTTACAGAAACACATCCCAAGTTTCACACAGATGGAGAAGAGCCACCTGCTCATCCAGTGGATGTCTCTGAGGACAATGGCCCATGTGGATGGAGAGGAAAGCTGAAGAGAAATTTGGCACCAATGTGGGAATGACCAACCATTTTAGGGCAGAAAACCAAGAGAAAATACAAAAAAACCTTCTCTTTCTTTTCTTTCTGAGACAGGCTCTCCCTATGTAGCCCAATCTGGGCTTACACTAATGATTCTCCTGTTAATTTTTTTTTTTTTACAGTGTTTCAGTCCCTATCCTAAGCAAAAATAAAATTGATATTTTCAGTCTTCATTTAAACACTGACATAAGACATAAGTTAAACTTTCTGTGTATTTTTTTCATTTACTTCTAAACAATTTTATTTTGTACATAATACATGTTTCACACAGAATTATAGCAGCAAGAGATCTCCATTTAATTGTAAAGGGTTTGGGATAAATTGGAATGTGACATGCAAGACAGATAAATAAAGGAGATGAGCCCTGGCCCAAAGAAGACACACAGTGAAATTCCCTCTAGAGTCCAGGCTTGATTCTGTGTAGCATTTTCCCTCTCGGGCCCCATAGGCATGTCTGAACAACTATTATTATTATTACCATTATTATTATTACCTGAAGATGAGCTTAAGTGGATCACCAAAGTGGTCTGTGATTATACATTTAGTGCACACTTACGTATTTATTACTTTCCCTTTATTACCAGAAAAGGTAGACAATATAGGAATAAGTACTACCAGGTACTAAAAAAGTTTAAAAATTGCTTGTTACAATCAGTTGTCAATTCTTTAAGTGTAGTTAGCTGTTACATATAATGACTGATGGATAGCCATGTCACCTCTTCTACCTGATTCAATATTCTGCAGAAATTCTCCTTAAAAATATTTGAGATAGAATTTTAGATTAAATGAACTATCAGATTTTCAACTTTCCTAGTTGATGCACCTCAAGTATACTAAAGTATTTTTATTTCTATATTTTATTATCCAAAAAGAGCATTAAGCTACGGTATTTAGGTATTTAGATGAAATCACACCACCTTTAGAAATGTCTGGCTTTTATATTTGCAGATTTAATTAAGGCTGAGTGAGTAAGTAGAAAAAACTACTTCAAAGCAGCCAGTCTATCAAAAATAGTGATAGTCAAAGGGATATGTCTGTATTCTGTGATATGATTCCTGGAAAACCTGTTGGAGTGAGCACTGGTCTACTCAACAGATTAGTTATTGTTATCAAAAATCAGGCATTTTATTTATTATTAACAAGTACATTGGATTAAAGCAATGCTCTCTTTTCTGAAGCAAGAGTTTGAAAGAGCATAATTTAGTGAGCAAGAGTTTGGGTCACCAAGCTGCCACCAAGCTCCCCCTGGAGAGGGGTCAGGGAAAACCCTGAACTCTTTATTTATTAAGTATTCCTTATCATTGGTTGTTTACTCCAGTCCCCTTGTGAAGGCATTGTCCAGTTGATTCTCCCTCTGAGTAGAAGATGACAGAGGATGCTCCTCTCACCCATTTGCTCCAAGCTGTGGACATTCCCTCTCCCTGCATAGTAGCTAACCTGAGGCCTCAGGAGTGACTGCCAGGGCCCTGATGAAAGCTCTTAATGGCTGCCTTTGCCACAGAGTTGAAGCCCCAGCTCCAAAGGACGACCAGAGCCACTGCCTGATGCCATCAGTCCAAGCACAAGCACCTCTCCTCCTCTAGACCACACTGTTCACCATTCTGTGCTGTGTTCTAATACACACTTCAGTGTGTGGTCATGCTTCAAGAATGCCCACTTGTCCTCCATCTACTTTCTTTTTCTCCCTTTCCACTTTAATAAGCACCTACAATACCCCTTCTTGCCTCCCCAAAGCATTCCCTCTTTTATATTAAGATTTTTCTGATGACATTTTACTCTTCCAAATATGTGCCTATTTCATTCAGTTTCTTCTATAACACATTCAAGATAGCACAGTTGATGTACTTAGATATTTGTTTTCTTCCCAAGACAAGAGATCTTTGGATGTTAAGCCAAGTAGATAAATAAAGGCTAGGAGCTTTGGTCCTAGAAAGGACAACTTCTGCAATTCCCTGGGGAGTCTTGGCACTGCCTCTTATGTCTTTGAGCATTCTCACGACCCATCAAATAAAATATTATATTTTAAAACAAACAAAAATTTATGGTAATATTGTTAATAAACAATAATTATGAAAATGACTGTGTGGGTAACTGGGTGAGGTAATTAATGAAGAGATAAACCCCCAAATTAAACCATACTTTCCATATTTATTTTTTCTCATGTTGGGGCTCAAATCCAGGGTCTCACTCATAGTAGGCAAGTGCTCTATGATGGAGCTATGGTTCCAGCACCAATTCACTTTCTACTTGATGGTTTTTTTTTTTTTTTGGTACCAGGGATTGAACTCGGGTCTTTGTGCTTGCATAGCAGGTGGCGAAACCACTGAGCTAAATCCCCGACCCTAGAAGAAATCTTTTTTTGTTTTTTGTTTTTGGTACCGGGGATCGAACTCGGGTCCTTGTGCTTGCAAGGCAGGCGGCAGAACCACTGAGCTAAATCCACTTGATTTTTATATTACCATGGCCCAGATCCCAACCTAGATACACGTATTGTGGAATCCTGAGTTTGTCCAGCAGTGGGTGTGGGAGCTGGTTAAGACATATGGCTGGGGCGAGGGAGCATTTCCATAAATTGCTCCAGAATTTTCCCATCTTGAGAAAATGGGGCCCCATTTTGGGACCTCAGGTTTGTTTATTGGCTGAGAACCACCCCATGGGTTAGGAAGGGTGGTGTGAAAGGAACAGCTTGGATTAATACAGAAATCAGAGCCACTGGGAGGTGGGAGAACCAGATGGGACAGGTTTGCAATAACATCATTTGGTACTCATCAAATAAGAATATGGGTCCCGTGGGTTGGGATGAGCATTCTTTGCCAGCGACCTGGGCATATCCTTTCTGCTGTCCCACTGAGGTGCCCTGTCAGTGCGCCATTCCTTCCTTTTAAAATTTGCGTCACACAGGCACACACACACCCAGGCACAGATGAAGCCAGCCTTAAAGTTTCAAAATTCTTTTAGCAGAGAAATTGCTAGTAGAGGGTGCAAAGGATGTGATGTTAATAAGGTCTGACTGAAATCATGTAGACATTGCTAATATGTAGTTCTGCCTCCATTTGGGAATATGAAAACCTCAGTTTTGCTGTCTATATTAGAAATGAAAGTGTCACATAATTTTTCATTAGTGATTTTTCAA
Source organism: Heterocephalus glaber (assembly GCF_053883595.1). Classification (NCBI taxonomy): domain Eukaryota; kingdom Metazoa; phylum Chordata; class Mammalia; order Rodentia; family Bathyergidae; genus Heterocephalus; species Heterocephalus glaber. The sequence goes on along the minus strand of NW_028258143.1, from coordinate 27,575,012 downwards.
ACATAGACTAACACTATAAACATTTTAGTGTCTTATTAGCAATATTCTTGTTGTTATTGTTAACCCACCTGGGCAAACTTTATATAAAAGTAAATGATTTTGAAAATGAGTGTACTGTCTACTGAAGTCCACTTAAATTTGTTCTGAGATATGCAGGTTCCAAAGAGATAAGAATATAAAAGGAATATATTAGCATGGTACAATTTAATACATGAGCTGAAAGGAATTTTGTGAAAAGCAATTAGTTGTATTAACATCAAATTAGCAGGATAAATAAGTAATTACTAATCATTGCCATGTACTATGTTTTCATTGATCTTTCAATTTTATGCAAAAAGGGGGGCATTTGTTTGCTTGTTTTAAAAACTATTTTTGTATTTAGTTCTACTTGTTCAGAAATGAACTTTTTCCTAGTTTTAAATCCAAATCTGAAAGTAAAAATTGAGAAGAATATCAGTGAAAAATTAGAGATACTATTAAATATATAAATTTTCCACAACATGGTATGTTTAAAAATATATATGTAAAAATATATCAAATTGCACAAAAATGTTTATATTATAATAAGGAAAGGTATGAACTTATGACAGTATATGAAGGCTGATGGCATATTTTGACAAACACATGGGATGAGCTCCAGGTTCTGAAAATAGACATTGAAAACATTGCATAAGGTAGAGATCACTGACAGATTTTATCTTCCCTACCACTTTACATTTTATAAAGTGCATATTTCAGTTATATTATTTAATAAAAAAGAAAATGTTAAAATTTAAGACAGTATATGAGCATTAATTTTCTATGTATTTACTAATTTAAACCTTTTTCAAAAGCAGAACTAATCTAAATTCTGCAATAGTGAAGTAAACCAAATCTGAGAGTCTATTGTCTTCCTTTGATATTTAACTAGATGCACTGCTACTCTGTTTTGTGCTGTTTTTTCTGAAATTCTTCCTTTGATTCTCATCATGTGATGCTCATCACCCACACAAGTGTTGTACTGATTGTCCATTTTCAGTTTTCTATTAAGATTCACTATCAGTCCCAACACTCACTCTTGCATGACACAGTCTTTGATTCTCTAGTGTAAGAGTGATCTATCTTTATTTTTAATTCATGAAGCACCACCCACAGAATGAGAGGGATGGTATCTGTCAGCCATGAGTTTGAATATCAGCTATGGGTTTTAATTGCCACTTAATTATTAATTTTTTTATCATTAACAGTTTTTAAACCTCTGAGGCAGTTTTCTTCTCAGAATAAAATGAAGATTGTACTTACCTTTTAGAATTGTCATAGGAATTCTAAAAAGATACTTACACATCTACCAGGGCAATTCTTGGAATATAAGGGGTTCATTAAATTTCAATTTCTTTCTTCTTCCTCCATACTCTGTGCTCATGCTCAGCAATTGGCCCTCACATCTGTTAGGGTGTTATCATGACTTTTAGTACAGTATCTTTTCTGTCACTATTTGCTTCTTTCTTAATGAAAAGTTCAATGATTTTTTATTGGGAAAAGTACTTATAAAGTCATGGTAACCAATAAACATCAACAAAATAAAACACATTGAAAGACTAAACCATAGATGTTTTGTTCTTTCCCTCATGAATCAACTAGTGAAGTACCCCATATTAACAATCTGGGTTTGTGCTTCATCTATAGCTTCCCAGCCCAAACAAGCAAAATTTTGCACATATATGACATTTTTGTTTTTTTCCAGAGCCATGGGGCAAAACCAAGCTATTTTTGTCACTGTAACTTTGTAATGTAACTTTAAATTTGAATTGTGATGCTTCCTGATGTGCTATTGTTCCCCAGAGTTGCTTTTGCTATTTTGAGTCTCTTCTACTTCCATATGAATTTTTGTATTGTTTTGTATTGTGAGGAATGCCATTGGTATTAGTATTGAAACTGAGTTACATCTTTATATCAGTTTTGGAAATATAGCCATTTGACTGTTAGTCCTGCCTATCCAGGAACATTGGATATTTTTGCACTTTTTGATGCTTTTATCAATCTCCTTTTTCAGAGTGATGTAGTTTCAATTGTAGAGGTCTTTCATTTCCTTGGTGAGGTTAATTCCCAAGTATTTAATTTTTCTCAGTGCTTTTGTGTATGATATTGTTTCCTAATTTCTTTCTGAGTGAGTTAATTATTAGTGTATAGGAACGCTATTGATTTTTGTTTATTTTGTATCCTGCTACATGGATGAATTTGGTTGGCAATTCTAGGTGTCTTTTAGTGAATTTTTTTGGATCTTGTAAGTACAGAATCATGTCATCTGCTAGTAATTATCTTTGGATTTCATCCTTTTTTATATGTATCCTTTTTTCTTTCTCTTGCTTTGATTACTCTGGCTAATGTTTCAAGGACCATGTTGAATAGTAGTGATAATGAACATTCTTGTCTTGTTCCTGATTTCAAGAGGAAAGCTTTCAGTTTTCCCTCAATTTAAAATGATGTTGGCAGTAGATTGGTCATAAAAGGCTTTTATTATATTGAGATAAATTCCTCTTATATCTGTTTTCTTCAGGTTTTTTTTTTTATCATGACTGGTTATTGGATTTTCTGTGTCTATTGAAATGATCACATGAATTTTGTCCTTGCTTCTATGTCCTTAATTGCATTCATTGATTTGTGTATGTTGAACCATTTTTTGCATCCCTTGGATATAGCCTATTTGGTCAGGGCATATGACCATTTTTGGTGATTTGTTACATTCTGTTTGCCAATATCTTGTTAAGGATTTTTGCATTTATGACCGTTACAGAGATTGGCCTGAATTTTTTTATGTTGTCTGGTTTGGGGATTAGGATAATGCTCGCTTCCAAGAATGATTTTGAAGTATTCCTTCCTTCTCATTTTTATTAAAGGGTTTGAGGAGTTCTGGTGTTAGAACTTCTCTAAAGATTTTTAAAAACTTGGCTGTGAATCAATCGGGTTTTAGGCTTTTTTTTAGTTTGGAGGTTTTTTAGTACTGCTTCAATTTTATGGCCCATTATTGGATTATTCAAAAATTTTAAATCTTCTTGGTTCAGGTTTTGTAATTCATATGTATCTCAGAATCTCTCCATTTCTTCTGAGTTCTCCAATTTTTTCATATATAGGTTTGTGAAGTAGTTGTTAATAATTTTTTGGAGTTTTGATGAAAAGAATATGTATTGAGTTTTGGGGTAGAACACTGTATATATTAAGTTCATTTGTTCAAAAGATTTGGTTCAACTCTGATTTTCTTTGTTGATGTTTTGTTTAGCTAATTTGTTTATTTAGAGTAGTAGACTATTGTATTAATATTTTCTGATCTTTTATGTCCACTAGTATTTGTTTTACTAAGTTGGACATACCATGGTTTGGTACATATATGTTTATAGTTGTTATAGTCTTCTGTTAAACAGTTCCATTAACCCATAGGTCATGTCCTTTGCTTCTTTGATTGGTTTTGGCTTAATGTCTACTTTGTATGAAAACAGCCTAGCCTCCCCTGCTCATTCTTGTGTTCCTGTTGGGTGGAATATTATGTGCTATCTTTTGATTTTTAGCCTATGAATTTCTTTTTCTGTTAAATATGTTTCTTCTGTACAGCATGCCATTGGATTTTTTTTTTATTCAGTCTGCTAATCTGTTTGTTGTTTGCCAAATCAAGTCCATTCACATTGATAGGTAAAACTGAGAGACACTGACTCATTTCTGAGATTGTAGTACTTACCTGTTGCTGTTTTATTTTCTTTCCCTTCTATTTAATTGCTATCCTTCCCTGATGCATTCATTCTATTGGACTTTTTGACATTGTTAGGCTTTTGGGTCTTTCTAGGGTGTCCTTGAGAATTTTGTGGAAGCATTGAGGTTTGATGGGCATGACTTTTTTCTGTGTTCTTTATCATGCAGCTCTTTTATTTTTCAATTTTAAAAGATAATTTTGCAGGATATATCAGTCTAGGTTGGAAGTTGTTTTCTTTTAGGGCTTGAAACCTTACATTCTAAGATCTACTTGCAATAAATAATTGTGTTGAGAAGTCTATTGCAATTCTGATGGATTTTTCTTTATAAGTGATACATTGTCATTCTTTAGAAGCTTTAAAAATTTTGTTCTTCAATGGGTCACAGAAGAAATTAAAAAAAATATTAGATTGTTTTTACAATTAAGTGATAATGCCTATACAACATATAGGAATCTATGGGACACAATGAAAGAAGTTCTATGAGGGAAATTCATAGCAGTGAATGCCCACACTAGGAAAATAGAGCAAGCACAAATAAACAACCAAAAGCTTAACATCAAGCTCCTAGAATAAGAAGTGCAACACAAATTCAAAGCTCATACAAGGGTGGAAATTATAAACATCAGAGCAGAAATCAATGCAATAGAGACTAAGAGAACGATACAAAAAAAATCAATGAATCTAAGAGTTGGTTTTTTTGAAAGAATAAGTAAAATTGATAAACCGTTAGCCAATCTTATCAAAAAAAAGGAAAGAAAAGGCTCAAATCCATGCAATTAGGAATGAAAAAGGTGAAGTCACAACAAATCCAGTAGAAACGCAGAAGATCATCAATACCTACTTTGAGAAATTGTATTCTAATAAAATGGAAAATACAGAAGAAATGCACAGATTCCTGGATACAGAGGAATTACCAAAGTTGAACAAAGAAGTTAAAAAAATTCTAGACACCCCAATTACAACTATTGAAATTGAAAATGTAATTAAAAATTCATCAACAAAGAAAAGCCCAGGTCCTGATGACTTCACTGCTGAATTCTACAAGACATTTAGAGCAGACCTATTGCCAGTACTCTTTAAACTCTTCAAAGAAATTGAAAGGGAAGCAATACTTCCAAATTCATTTCTGGAAGGAAATGTTACTTTGTTTCCAAAAGCAGAGAAAGGCCCAACCAAAAAAGAGAACTACAGGCTAATCTCCCTAATGAATATAGATGCAAAAATCGTCAATAAGATACTGGCAAATAGAATATAGAGGGTCATCAAGAAGGTCATACCTCCTGACCAAGTCGGACTTATCCCAGGGATGCAAGGATGGTTCAACATATGTAAATCAATTAATATAATATACTATATTAACAGAATGAAGGACAAAAACCAAATGATCATCTCAATAGATGCAGAAACAGTATTCGACAAAATCCAACACCCATTCATGATAAAAATGCTACAGAAAATTGGAATAGATGCTATTTATCTCAACTTGATAATGGCTATCTATGAAACAACAACAATCAACATCATACTCAATGGTCAAAAACTGAAAACCTTCATGCTAAAATCAGGAAGAAGACAAAGATGCCCACTATCACCACTCCTGTTCAATATAATTTTAGAAACATTAGCCACTGCAATTAGACAAGAGAAAGAAATAGAAGGAATAAAGAAAGGAAAGGAAGAAGTTGAACTGTCGTTATTTGCTGACAATATGATATTCTACATAGTAGACCCAAAAAACTATGCCAAAAGACTTCTAGACTTAATTGACAGATTCAGTAGAGTAGCTGGATACAAGGTCAACATTCTAAAATCAAGAGATGTCTTGTACACAAAAAAGAGACTCACTGAGAGAGAAATTCGGGAAACAGTTCCTTTCACAATAGCATCCAAAAAATTGAAATATCTGTGAATCAATCTAATAAAGAAAGCAAAAGACCTCTACACTGAAAACTACAGCACTCTGAAAAAAAAGAGAACAAAGAGGATATAAGAAAATGGAAAGACATCCCTTGTTCCTAGGTAGGACGAGCTAATATAGTGAAAATGGCCATACTTCCAAAAGTGGTATATAGATTTAATGCAATGCTGACGGAAATTCCAACAATATATGTCACAGAACTAGAGAAAACAATCCAAAAATTCATTTGGAACCAGAAGAGATCTAGAATAGCAAAAGCAATTCTAGGCAACAGAAACATGGCAGCGGGTATCACAATCCCCAACTTGAAACTATACTACAAAGCCACTGTGATTAAAAGCAGCATGGTACTGGCAAAGAAACAGACCCAAGGATCAGTAGAATAGATTAGAAGATGCAGAAACAACTGCAGACATGAGCCAACCATCCTTGCTGGAGGAAAGATAACCTCTTTAATAAATGGGGTTGGAAAAACTGGACTTCAATTTGCCAAAGGTTAAAACTAGACCTCTGTCTCTCGCCATGCAGTAAAATAAAATCAAAGTAGTTTAAAGATATAAATATTAAAACAGAAACACTAAACTTGCTGGAAGATAAGTTATGTAGCACTCTGGAAGACCTTGGCATTGGAAAAGACTTTATGAACAAATCCTCAGTAGCATGGGAACTAGCATGAAGAATCAACAACTAGGATCTCATCATATTCAAAAGCTTCTGCACTCCAAGAGAAACCACCAACACAGCTAAGAAACAACCTACAATGTGCTGCTCCTCAGATAAAGGTCTACTATCTAGAATATATAAAGAACTCAAAAAAATCAGACACCCCAAATTTAAAGACCCATTTTAAAAATGGACATCTGAAATTAACAGGTATTTCTCAGACAAAGAAGTAAAAGCAGCAAATAAGCATATGAAAAAATGTTCAACATCACTGGTCATTTGAGAGATGCAGATGAAAACAACACTGAGATTCCACCTCACCCCAGAAAGAATGGCTACTATCAAGAAATCAACCAATAACAAATAATGGCTAGGTAGTCGGAAGAAAGGAACCCTTCTTCATTGTTCATGGGTGTGCAGACTGTTGCAACCACTGTGGAAATCAATATAGAGATGCCTCAAATAACTAGGATTAGATGTCCCATTTGATCCAGCTATTCCTCTGCTGGGTATCTTCCCAAAAGAATTAAAAGAATCATATCACAGTGATATATGCTCACCCATGTTTATAGTGGCACAGTTTGTAATAGCTAAAACTTGGAAACAGCCCAAATGCCCATCAACTGGAGACTGGATAAAGAAGATGTGGTTTTTTGTTTTTATAAAATGGAGTATTATTCAACCATAAAGAACAAGAAACTAGAGACATTTATAGCTAAGTTAATGTACATTGAGGCTATACTGTTCAGTGAAATAAACAGGACACATGTGTAAATACTGAACAGTTTCTCTGGCGTGAAAAACTAAAAGTGTAAATAAGGACAAAATATATAATTGATAATGTGAAATAGGAAGAAATGATCTAAAGGACTGGGGGAAGTGGGAGGGGTAGGGGAAAAGAATGAAGGGCAAAGAAAAAATTTGAGAAAAGGAAAAAAATGGAAATAAAGTCTTTGTAAATAGGGAGGGGTGGAGGGGTGAAGTGTGGGCAGGGGAATGGTGGAAAAAAACAAACCAAGATACATCATGTAAAAGTCACAAGATCACAATAATGAATGTAACTGTATTGTATACCTAAAATATACTAATAAACTTAATGGAAATAAGATAAAAAATAAGAATAAAAATTTGGTTCTTATGTTAGATTTCTGGCATTTTAATTATGATATAGTATTGACTGCTTTTTCATGATCTTGGGTATTTGTGTTTCTATATCCTCACTTGTCTGTATGGTAATTTCTTTTTCCACATTTGAAAATTTTTCTACTATGACATCTGTAAGAAGGTTTTTTTATACCCTTTGTTCTGCCTTCTGATTTGCATATACATTATATATCCTATTTACATATATATTAGTCTTGTTTGAGTCATCTAACAGATGGTGGATCCATTTTTCATGTTCTCTTGTTGTTTTAAAGCTTTGTGCCATTAGTTGATGACTAACTGTAGCCCTGTCTTATAGATCTGACACTGTCTTCTGGTCCCTTCTGGTGCCCATACATTCAATGATATTTTTAATTTCCTGGATTTCTGTTTGGAACTTTTTTATGGAGTCCTATTCTTTGTTATGCTCATGTTTTGCATCTCTTCCTTTAGCTCCCCAAGATTTTTGTTAGTGTTTTCTCTAGACTCACTGATCATTTGTTTCTTTCTTTTTTGGGGGGGTACCGGGGATTGAACTCAGAACCTTAATTTGCAAGGCAGGCAGCGGAACCACTGGGCTAAATCCCCAGCCCTCATTTGTTTCATTTTGATCACTGTTTAGTTATACCTTCTTTGAATTCACCAAGTTCTGTATTGAACTGTTTTGTTATCTCCCTTGACATCATTTCAGACATTTCTGCTGTGTGGTTTATGATTTCCTCACCCTCAATATCCCCTGTATTGGCTTTGGGGCAGTTGGGAGTTTTGGGAGACATTTTGCTGCCTTATCTTCTCATGCTTCTATTTTTTTGTTGTTGTTGTTTTCCGTGCTGGAGTTTGCAGCTTCTTTGCTCCACTGCCTGGTTCTTCAGGAATGAGCCACAGTATTGTGTATACCCCCACGCAATGTAGATGTTGCCATACAGAGAAAACTAGTTGACAGCAGCAGCCATGTCACTTTGGGTATAGTAGTAAAGTGACATCAAATATAAGCTGAATATTGATTAACTCTCAGAACCACTTATGAACCTCTCTGAACCAAGGCAAAGAGGACTATGATTTCAATATAGACACTTAGGCAACCCAAATATTGACCTATAGTCAAAAGTTTTTGCTGAATGTAGACAGCAGTGCAAGAGCTCAAGCAGATTTCCCCCTAAAGGTTACAGTCACCAAACCTGGTTTCCCACCACTGAATACAGGCTCCACGATCTTCCTAGTCTGAGGTTGAGCTTCTCAGGAGACCTCCGGGAACCTCTGTCTAGCTCTTACCCTCTCCAAACCTGTCTCCCAAAGCTCTCTCTCACTTGAACTCTGTGGAAGGTTAACACTTCAGTCCAGGAATTAAACTTCCTTGGTGTTGGTTTCATCCTCAGTCATGTCGGCCTATTTGTTGTCACCTCTGCCATCCTATGCTGACAAGGTCCAAGCTGCAGACCTGGCTAGGATTTGATAGTTAGTTCACTCTCATCCTCTTTCTTTTGGGTCATGGTGTGCAACACCTGGTTTCCATGGCAGTGCAGGTGGGCTCACCATTTGCTTTTTGTATGGCCCTTGAACTAAGAATAGTTTTTGCTTTCTAAAATCTAGTGGTTGAAAAAGATAGCTACAGAATACTTTTTCATAACACAGAAATTATATACGTTAGTCAAAATTAGGGTCTATTCCCTTCATGGAGATACAACTACATTCATTTGTTCATATGCTAACTATGATATCTATGGCTACTTTTGCATTGCTTAGTAGTTGCAAGAGCTATGGTATGTCTCCCCAAACCTAAATACTTACCATCTGGTGCTTTACAGAAAATGCTTGCTGATCTTTGATTGAGAGTCATTACCCACTAGATACTTTGGTTGTAAGATGTCAATGATGACTGTATCCAGATGGGTAGGGAGGTGGGTACCCCTCCATAGTTCTCTCTGGCTTACATCCAGTGCCACTGAGTGTCCCATCCCAGTCACCGTTCATGCTAAGGCTCTTCACTGTTGACTCAGTTGGTTTCTCATCAAATGAAAGGCTGTTTTGGTCCTCTGAAACAGATTTTCAGTGTTTCAAAGAAAATGTAAATCCTTACTCATCTCTTAAAAGCACTTCATCAAAGGGATGTTTTAGAATTAGTGCATTACATATTGAAACAAGGAAGTGTTGTTTTACATCTGCACTGTACTTACATAAGCTGGATGACAGAGTGAGCCAAGGGAGAAAGAAGAAAAAGGTCCCACCATTCTCTTCTGGAATAGCAAAAATGTTTAAATTTCATGTCCTCTTTCTGAATTTGGTTTATCAAATTTTTCTATATCTGTGTTTTCCCTTAAGTCAGCCGCTTTTTGCAAGTATTCAGTTGCCACCAGTGATCTCTCTCCTAGTCTGTTTTGCCCATGTATCAGTGGCTGTCATTATAGACAGAGCTCGGCATGTTTTCCCAGGAGATGCCCAAGCCTCCTGGTCACTACCAAATAAACACAGATATGGGGAAGGTGTCATCACCTAAATTTACCCTCAGATAATGGAGATAATTTTGCTTTTCAGGTTTGAAATTTAAAGAGTTTATTTATTAAATAAGGAAATAAAATTAGGTAAAACTAACATATAAAAATGAAAAATGTGTCCTTATATGAAACAATATAGTAGTATGTTTCAATAGTAATTGTTTCCTCCAATAAAGGTTGAGCCGGTCTGATCTACAGACAGTCTGACCCTTTCATGAGGGGTTTATATTTGAAAAGACATCTGATAATGGTAACCTTTTTCTCAGACACAATTGTACTAAGAAAATTTTGTCAAGCACTGTTTAGACAAATAAGGCTTGACATAAGTAATAAATTGCACAAATTTTTGAACACTTCATCATTCTTGTTTTGTATTAAATGGCATCTTTTTAGATAAGTATGGATGCATGACACAAGATGATAGATTGTGTATATGGCTGTCCACCAAGAGAGTACATTAAGTCATGCTTCAACTTCTCATGTTGGCCTGGAAATTGTATCTTCCTATTCATTAAAATGCACATAGTAGAGTCAACTTTGATTTCATCATTCTACCCATTTGTTGTTCTTTGGAGTCTGTATATTACAGAAAGTATATTTACTTCCATTCCAACATCTCTTTCTCTCCCCCCCTTCCTCCCTATTATTACATTTCAAATCAACATGTTTTTACTATTTGAAACATTGCTCTCCTACAGATTTATCACTGTGAGAGGAAAATGTACTTGGAGAGGTTGGAACTGTACTGTATCTCTACTGCAGTCTCAGACCTGAAGGAAAGGGATGTTGAAAATATTTTTCACTTTTACTTGTGCTGTTAAAGTAAGAGGAGAAAGGAGTTGGATGCCTGGCACCTCATTGCCCCTGGTGAAATATGGACGTGAAAAGTTTCTGGAATAATTCTACAGAGACAAATGAATTTTATGGGGGTCATCAGCAGGTAGCAATGTGCTAGATATGATTTGGGGGTTTATAGATGCTGCCTTTTATACATTTAATCTGCCTGGTAAGATAGGCACTACTAGCTTGCCCGGGGTCACATAGCTGGTAGAAACTCAAAGAAAAGAGTTTAAAGCCAAGAGTTTCCCCCAGCCAATCTTTGAATTTTACCTTCTAGTTGATGCACAGGTGAGAAGGGAGTGGTAACTTCCTGAAGAAGCTTCACTTCATCCCTGATTGACCCTACAGATCTGCTAGAGTGAGGTCAGGACAGATCCCATCAGGGCTGCCCCATCTTGATATCTATAATGTCCACATCTTGGTGGTGCCTAATTACAACTGACAGCTACAGGTAATTTATCTACTTCACAGTACTTTCTGATCTTTGTTTTCACTTTGAGCTCACATCTGCCCTCTTACAGGAATGTGGAAGATGTGAGTTTTTTATATTTATCTGAAAAGAAAACCAAAACCTAGAAAAGTTATTTGGTTACATAGTAACCAGACCCCTTATGTGCTTAGGAAAGTTCACTAAGTTGTTAAAAATTCTGTGATGGGAATGATGAATCAGCCAGGAGATGCTGGAGGAATGAATTTATAGAAGGAAGGGCAAGGTTCCCCAGCCATTCATGTCCACTTTCATCCTACAACATCCCTGAACATTTGTTATGCTTTGCCTGGTAAAGTATTCCCAAGGGGACTTCAAGATTCAGATCTGATCTTCCCCTGGGATTATAGAAGGAAAACGTCACCCCATGGGATTTTTTTGAAATTTACTTTATGTTACATATACCAAATTCCTGGTTTTCCCAGGGCACATGGCCAACATTTTAAATGGTGCTCAGGCTCTAGCTCTTCTTGCTGACCCATGAAATGCACCTTCTCTAACTGTGGTCTGAGTTTGCCCTCTTTTGAACCATGACCATTGGTTTGACCTATTTATTCTTTGTTTATATGCTGCCACTTGCTCCTTCATTGGCCTGCCCTGCCAGAGGGAGCCTCAACTCTCAGATTCAGGGTGGACAATCTCATCTTGGTACCTCATGCCCCCGTCTCTATTAAGAGTCCCAGCCACATAAAGAGGGACTCTCCAATTAAGGGTATTAAAGATGTTTAGCTACACCAAACCACCCCACAGAGACATAAATAGAATATTAAAAAACTACAAAAATATAGAACAGTAAGATACAGCTGGAAAGAGCAAAGAGAGTAACTACTTCACTCGATAGGCAGTTGAATAAACTAGATTGCAGTGAAGAAACCCACATATTACTGAACAATGACAACCCAAACAACCTTGAAGTGTGGAAGCCAGAGGAATAAAAATCTCAACTTCATGTTCCTTTCTCTTTTTATCTCCTTCCAGATTCTAGTGGTTGATTCCCAGGAACACATTTGAAATGGTCCTATTCATGTATATTACCTGGCAGAGGGAGAGGGTGGGAGAATGGTGAACAGATTTACAGGGGTAACTGGGAGGCATTTGGCATGTGCTTTCTTGTACTTTCTATTTTGGGGCCTTGTCTCGATAGGCCCCATTCTCACCTTTTGATACTTGGACTCTAGAAATAGATTTTGTGCTTAGGGTTCTGTCCTTTAACTCTCTTGCTTGGCTACACTCTGCTTTTGTCCTCAAAGAAAGCCTGTCTTCAGCTAATTTTGCTCCTCCTAGACCATGCCAGCCCTCTTCCTAGGACAGCAGTCCTGCCTTGTGACAACCATGTCAACAAGGAAGAGGTTTCTTTCTGTCTGAGAATTTCCACAAATAGAATAGTTTTAACCCTAATATAGATAAATATTCCCAAGGCTTGACTGTTAGGTCCTAGCTGAGATCACTATCAGCTTTGTAAATAAATATAGTTTTCGATCTTAAATAATTTTTATTCAGACAGGTGAAATAGTACAACTATGAATTCTGCTATTAATAATAATGATAAAATGCATGACATTCGTCATTCACTCTGTGCATATAAGATATGTTATTCTTTATTCAACTAACCATGGGAAGTAGCTGGGAGGACACTCATTCTCTATATTATGAAACAAAGGCTTGAAGAATGTAAGAAACCCACTCAACTTTGCATGATTAATGAAGAGTGGAAATTGAGTGCATGGTTACCTGACTCCAAGGTTCTTTCCCACCTCCCAAATCAACACAGTCTAATTCAGAGTACCACAGAGAGGCATAGAAAAACAAATAGGTACAGGGAGTACAGAAAGCCTGAAGAAAGAAGAAACTTATAATGCAGTATTCAAACAGAGGTGAGTACATCTAGCATTGTGTCCTTTGAGGACTTCCTGGTGATACTTTCTGATGTTAGGTAGGGGAGCACAGATATAGCTGATTCTATGCAAACTCAGAAACCATAAGAGAAATCATCAACTGTGCTCATTATACAGGATGAAGAAACAAATGAAGGAATGAATGCTTGTGCAGTAACTATATACAACACAGGCCAATTTTATCATTCTAGAAATGAGTTCTGATTTTGTCAAGTTGTATATAACTGTAGATGTAAGCACTTGCACTTTGCAGTAGAGACTTGTCCATGCTTGTTACAAATTTATATTATCTGTATGTAGATATGCAAACTTATACAGGTAGAAGTTCTTCTATACATAATGATAGAGATATAGACATAGATATAGACATATCCCCAGGGAAGACTTCTCACACATTCATCAATCACTGAAATCTATCACTTGAATTTTAATCTTGCAGTCATTATTTTCATCTTTCTCTCCAGACTAATGGCATGAGACCTTTTACTCCAAATAAATTACTGAAAAGAGGATGACCTTAAAAATGACATGCTCTCACCTCTCTCTTTTTTTTTTTTTGGTATCAGGGATTGAACTCTGGTCCTTGTGCTTGCGCAGCAGGCAGCAAAAACACTGAGCTAAATCCCCAGCCCTCTCATCTCTCTTCTTACTCCTCAACAAAGGTGAAGAAGGCAATCTTCTGATTAATTATCTACTTTGCCCTCCAACAAGGTGTCTCATTCCTGATCCCAGCAGCCCAGTCCTGACATAGCTTGTGGGACCTTATAGGCTATCTGTGATCTTACTCTCCCTTTCTATTTCCTTTGTTGTATCACTGTATTTTCTTTCTATCTTTTCAAATAGGTGTTTTGATAATTGCATTTCCCCAGAGATACCAGTGATCAACCATGACTGATTATTTCCAATGGGTATCTGCCTTTTATCAAGCATGTATGTGGACTTCATAGACATGTGACCAGTGACTGCAGAAAGGTCACTGGATGGGGACAAGATCAGAGCATGCTTCTTGCCCCTGAACTTCCACTGCCCAAGGCATCCCCTGCTGGCTATGTTTAGCTTAACTTTAATTATTTTCTTTGGATAAAAATATTTCATTTGCATCTCTCTTTTAATCAAACTCTACTTCTCCAAATCCAATGCTTAAAACATAAAATATTCCTGGGAATATTTACCCATTCATGTATTTTTCATTTCTTTGAAGTCTACTGGAATAGGGAGGACTTTGGGCCTGGAATCTGGCTAATAGCCAAACATGGTTTGAGAAAACTGAAGACACTGATTTTCATTCATTCATGGGTTCAATTTAGATTTGTAGAGGACTGCTCTCCATCATACCAAGGTCATGGAATGGTGATAAAGACTGAAAAGTTACACCTACAAGAATTTGAATTATAGATAAGGATGACAGAAAATAAACGAGTGCACAAATGAAGAAATTACACAATGCCACTCAGTGAAAATCATTCTGAAGAATTAAAGCCAACTTATCAGTAAATATTAACTCAAGCCCTTCTGGAGTCAGAGGAGGAGATTGGCAGGCATTGCACTTGGAAATTCTCTGAAAAGATGAAGTTAGAGCTGAAGCTAAATGGTAAAAAGGAGCCAATGCTTGTAGAAAAGTGCAAACAAGGCTGGAAAAACAGCCAGGGGGGATGAATGCTTTTTCCAATTTTGAGAAAGGAAGATGTGGTTTTAGTGGGTATGAGCACTAGGTATTATAAAATGAAATGAGGCCAGAGGAGAGCAGAGACCAACTCATTTATAAACAAGCAGGAAAAAAAAAGAACAAAAGGGGAAAGACCTTGCTATGGTTGAGTACTTATGCCTCCCCAAAGTCCATGACTAAAAAGGTTGTCCCAGGGTAGTGCTATCGGGGAAGTGGTAGACCTCATGAAGGTAGGATCTCATTGGAGGGTCTTATGTCAGTAGAGGGATATTTCAAAGGACAGTGTGGGACCCTGATCACTTCCTGTCTCTCTCTTTGCTGGGTGGATGATGATGTAACCTACTTGTTCTCCAAGCACTCCTGTGATGATAAGCTTCCTAACAAGAGTCCCAAAGCAGCCAAAGCTCCCAGCCCAGAGGAGGGGGCTTCTGGGCCACCATTCCACTGCTCCTAGCCCAAAGGAAGGGACTTCTGGGCTGCCCTTCCACTGCTCCTAGCCCAGAGGTAGGGGCTTCAGGGATGACATTACAAACTCCCAGCCCAGAGGAAGGGGCTTCTGGGCTCCTATTCCACTGCTCCTAGGCCAGAGGTAGGGGCTTCTGGGTTGCTGTTCCACTGCTCCCAGCCCTGAGGAGGTGAGCTGCGTGGGTGTCAACAGCACCCCATCCCCATTGAAATGAGAAGACATGTAAACAAGTCACAAAACCAGACTTCCAGATCACCTACAGCTACCCCAAAGGGAAATGAAATGGAACACTCTGATACTCAACTGCCTGGACTTCCTGAACTGGCAACAAAAAAGGATCTGGAAAAAATGAAATTAGAAATAATTTTTCTCATAACAGTAGAGCTTGTGCCCATAGCACAAGACATGATTAATAAATCTAGGGAGGACACAGAGACAAAAATAGCAGAGTTGAGGAATATGATGGAATCCCAACATAGGAAACAAATGGAATCCATAAAACAGATGCAAACAGACTTCTGGGAGATTAAAAACTCCATTGAAAGTCTACAGAGAAGAATGAGCCAATGTGAGGAAAGAATTTCAGATATAGAAGATAAGATTGAAATTAGTGACCAGGAAATGAAAATTTGCTTCAAAATTGTAAGGGACCATGAGAAATCAATCCACTAGCTGCTATATGATGCAAAGAAGAATGACATATGACTGATTGGAGTCAAGAAAGAAACAGAAGAGAGTCCAGATGACATAAAAAAACTGTTCACAAAAGTAATGGCAGAAAACTTCCCAAGCAGGGGAAAAGAACTTCACATACAGATAAGTGGGGCATATAGGACTCCAAATAGCCTCGATCAAAAAAAAAATCTACACAGAGGGATGTAATTGTTAAGATTTCAGAAACCTAGCAGAAGAACAAATTTCCTCAGACAGTTAGACAAAAGAAACAAATCACATACAAAGGAAAGCCCATCAGAATCACAGCAGTCTTCTCAACACAAACTATCAAGGCAAGAAGACCTTGGAGTGACATATTCCAAGCCCTAAAGGAGGCTATTTTCACCTCCAACCCAGATTGATGTACCCTGCAAAAGTATCTTTCAAAATGGATGGAGGAATAAGATACTTTCATGACAAAGAGCACCTTAGGAACTTCATGAATACAAAACCAGCACTCCAAAAAATTTTAGATAATATCCTGGGAACAGACAATGAGGATCACAATCCCAGGAAGCACAACAGAATGACTCCATCAGGTGTAACAAGAAATTAAATGTAAAGGGGGAGAATCCAACAAAAACAAAAAGGCATGAACTTCATCTCCCTAATGAGTGTATAATTCAATCTTGTTTTGGAATGATTAATATTTATCTGATTCTAGTGTTGCACACATTTCCTTGTGCTTTACTGGCTATTCATCATCTTCTTGTGACTACTTTTTTGTTGGGTTTTCTATTAATAACCTGGAAGAGTTCTTTTTATATTCTGGTCACAAGTTATGTACATTGTAAATATGGTCTGTTTAAGGACTACTTTGCATTTTCTTAATGATGTCATTTATTTATTTATTTATTTATTTTTGTATTAAATTCTTTTATTGGTACATTGTACATATACAACACAATTACATTTCTCATTGGGAATTGTACCTTTATATAATGCATCTTGGTTCTTATTTTTTCCCCATTCCTAGCCCCCCCTTCACCCCCTCCACCCGTCCCTATTTACAAAGACTTTATTTCCATTTTTTCCATTTCTCATCATTTTTTCCTTTCCCTTCTTTCCTTTCCCCTGCCCCTCCCACTACCCCTACACCTTTGGACCTTTTCTTCCTATTTTACATTATCGATTATTCATTTTAATCAATGGTACATTTTAAGTATACAATATAATGGCTTTCATCATTGGAAATTTGCACCTTTACATAGTCTCTCTTGGTTCTTATTTTTCACCCTTGCCCAGCCCTCCCTTCAACCCCTTCAGTCCTCCCTATTTACAAAGATTTTGTTCCTATTTTTCCATTTTCTCATATTAATCCCATTCCCTTCTATCCTTTCCCCTAGCCTTCCCACTTCCTTCCCCTTTGCCCCTTTTCTTCCTATTTCACATGACCTATTATACATTTAGTCCTTATTTACACTTTCAGTTTCTCACACCAGAGAAACTATTCAGTATTTACACATATGTGTCCTATTTATCTCACTTAAGAGTATTGTCTCAATGTGCATCCACTTAGCTATAAATGTCTCTACTTTCTCATTTTTTATGGCTGAGTAGTACTCCATTTTATAAAAAAACCACATTTTCTTTATCCAATCTCCAGTTGATGGGCATTTGGGCTGTTTCCAAGTTTTAGCTATTACAAACTGTGCTGCTATGAACATGGGCGCACATATGTCACTGTGGTATGATTCTTTTAATTCTTTGGGGAAGATCCCCAGCAGTGGAATAGAGGGGTCAAATGGGACTTCCAGTCCTAGTTCTTTGAGGTATCTCCATACTGATTTCCACAGTGCTTGCACCAGTCTACACTCCCACCAGCAGCGGAGCAGGGTTCCTCTTTCCCCACAGCTCTGCCAGCATTTGTTATTGGTTGATTTCATGATAGCAGCCATTCTTTCTGGAGTGAAGTGGAATCTCAGTGTTGTTTTCATTTACATTTCTCAAATGACTAGTGATGTTGAACATTTTTTCATGTATTTATTTGCTATTTCTACTTCTTTGAGAAATGTCTGTTCATTTCAGATGTCCATTTTTGGATTGGGTCTTTAAATTTGGGAGGTGTGATCTTTTTAAGTTCTTTATAGATTCGAGATAGTAAACCTTTGTCTGAGGAAGAGCAGGTGAAGATTTTTTTCCCACATTGTGGGTTGTCTCTTCACCCTGCTGGTGGTTTCTCTTGCTGTCCAGAAGCCTTTTAATAAGAAGAGATCCCATTTGTTGATTGTTTGTGCTAGTTCACGGGCAACTGAGGTTTTGTTCATAAAATCTTTTCCTACACTGATGTCTTCAAGGGTTTTACCTAACCTCTGTTCCAACTGGTTCAGAGTTTCGATTTTAATATTTAAATCTTTAATCCGTTTTGATTTTAGTTTAGTGCATGGTGAGAGATATAGGTCTAGTTTTAATCTTTGGCAAATTGAAGCCCAATTTTTCCAGCACCATTTATTAAAGAGGCTATCTTTCCTTCAGTGAGGGTGTTTGGCTCCATTGTGGAAGATGAGATGGCTTAGTGTGTCTGGCATTGTTTCTGAATCTTTTAATCTGTTCCACTGGTCCTCATGTCTGTTTCTTTGCCAGTACCATGCTGTTTTTATCACAGTAGCTTTGTAGTATAGTTGCAGGTTGGGGATTGTGATACCCACTGCTATGTCTCTGTTACCTAGAATTGCTTTTGCTATTCTGGGTCTCTTCTTGTTCTGAATGAATTTTTGGATTGTTTTCTCGAGGTCTATGAAGTATGCTGCTGGGATTTCAAATGGAATTGCATTAAATCTATATAGCAGTTTTGGAAGTATGGCCATTTTCACTATATTAATCCTTCCTACCCAGGAGCAGGGGATGTCTGTCCATTTTCTGATATCATCTTCAATCTCTCTTTTCAGAGTGCCATAGTTTTCAGAGAAGAGGTCTTTGATTTCTTTCATTAGGATGATTCCTAGGTATTTCAGTTTTTTGGATGCTATTTTGAAAGGAATTATTTGCCCTACTTCTCTCTCAATGAGTCTGTCACTGGTGTAGAGGAAAGCTATTGATTTTTGTGTGTTGACCTTGTAACCTGCTACATGACTGAATTTGGTTATTAAGTCTAGGAGACTTTTGGTGGAGTTCTTGGGGTCTTCTATATAGAGTATCATGTCCTCTGCAAATAATGACAATTTGACTTCTTCATTTCCTATCTTTATTCCGTTTATTTTTTTTTCTTGTCTAATTGCCATGGCTAATGTTTCCAGAAGTATATTGAACAAGAGTGATGATAGTGGAAGTCCTTGTCTTGTTCCTCATTTGAGTGTGAAGGATTTCAGTTTTTGACCATTTAGTATGTTATTGGCTGTTGGTTTTTCATAGATGGCTTCTATCAGTTTGAGGTAGAGACCATCTATTCCAATTTTTTGTAGGATTTTTATCGTAAATGTGTGTTGGATTTTGTCAAATGCTTTTTCTGCATCTATGGAGATAATCATATGGTTTTGGTCCTTAGCTCTATTGATATAGTGTATTACATTGATTGATTTTCTTATTTTGAACCATCCCTGCATCCCTGGGATGAATCCCACTTGATCAGGGTATATGATCTTCTTGATGATCTTCTGCATTCTGTTTGCCAGTATCTTATTAAGGATTTTTACATCTGTGTTCATTAGTGAGATTGGCCTATAGTTCTCTTTTTCAGTTAGGTCTTTCTCTGCTTTGGGGATCAAGGTGATGCTTGCTTCCAGGAATGAATTTGGGAGTATTGCTTCCTTTTCAATTTCTTTGAAGAGTTTAAACAGTAGTGGCAGCAGTTCCTCTCTAAATGTCTTGTAGAATTCAGCAGTGAAGCCATCAGGGCCGGGACTTTTCTTAGTTGATAAGTTTTAATTACATTTACAATTTCATTGCTTGGTATTGGGTTGTTCAGAATTTTTAGGTCTTCTTCATTCAACTTTGGTAATTCATATGTATCTAGGAATCTGTCCATTTCTTCTGTGTTGTCCATCTTATTGGCATATAGATTCTGGATGTAGGTATTGATGATCCTCTGGATTTCTGCTGGGTCTGTTGCAATTTCACCCTTTTCATTCCTAATTGCATGGATTTGGGCCTTTTCTTTCCTTTTTTTGATAAGGTTGGCTAAGGGTTTATCAATTTCATTGATTCTTTTGAAGAACCAACTCTTGGCTTCATTGATTTTTTGGATCATTCTCTTAGTCTCCATTGCATTGAATTCTCCCATGATCTTTATCATTTCCTCCCTTGTATGAGCTTTGGGGTTGTCCTGCTCTTCTTTTTCTAGAAGCTTGAGGTGCAGCATCAGGTTGTTTAATTGGGATTGTTCTGCTTTCCTAATATGAGTATTCACTGCTATGAATTTCCCTCGTAAGACTGCTTTCATTGTGTCCCATAGATTCCGATATGTTGTATTGTCATTGTCATTTAATTGAAGGAACTGTCTGATTTCTTCTTTAATTTCCTCTGTGACCCATTGGTTATTCAGAAGTGTGTTGTTCAATTTCTATGTGTTTATGAAATTTTTTGAGTTTCTTTTGCTATGGATCTCCAATTTCCTTGCACTATGGTCTGATAATATACAGGGGATAACTTCAATTCCCTTGCATTTACTTAAACATGTTCCATGTGTGAGTATGTCATCTATTTTGGAGAGTGACCCACGTGCAGTTGAGAAGAATGTGTATTCTGATTTTGTGGGGTGGAAGACTCTGTAAATATCTGTTAAATTCATTTGTTCAAGAGTTCGATTGAGTTCTTATATCTCATTACTTACTTTTAGCCTAGTAGATCTGTCTATTTGTGACATTGGGGTGTTGAGGTCCCCCACTACAATTGTGTTAGTGCATATATGACTTTTCATGTCCGTTAGTATTTGTTTTATATATTTGGGTGCACTAGTGTTTGGTGCATAGATATTTATGATTGTCATCTCTTCCTCTTGGATTCTTCCCTTTACAAGGATGTAGTGTCCTTCTTCATCTCTCTTCATCAGTGTTGGTTTGAAATCTACTTGATCTGCCAAGAGAATAGCTACTCCTGCTTTTTTTTGTGTTCCTGTCACATGGAGTATTGTTTTCCACCTTTTAACTCTCAGTCTATGAGTTTCCTTTTGAATTAAGTGTGTTTCTTGTATGCAGCATATTGTTGAATTTTGCTTCTTGACCCATTTTGCCAGTCTATTTCTTTTGATTGGTGAATTGAGACCATTAGCATTGATGGTTATAACTGAAATGTATTGACTTGTCATTGCCATGACTTGTTCTTTTTGTTGGGTTCTCCCACTTTATATTTAATTTCTTGTCATGCCAGATGGGTTCATTCTGCTTTGCTTCCTGGGGTTGTGATCCTCAATGTCTATTCCTAGGATATTGTGTAAAATTCTTTGGAGTGCTGGTTTGGTATTCACGAAGTTCCTAAGGTGCTCTTGTCATGAAAGTATCTTATTTCTCCATCCATTTTGAAAGATAGTTTTGCAGGGTACATCAATCTGGGTTGGAGCCTGTTTTCTTTTAGGGCTTGGAATATGTCGCTCCAAGCTCTTCTTGCCTTGATGGTTTGTGTTGAGAAATCTGCTGTGATTATGATGGGCTTTTCTTTGTATACAATTTGTTTCTTTTCTCTGACTGCTTGGAGAACTTTGTTCTTCTGTTGTGTTTCTGGAATCTTAACAATTATATGTCTATGTGTAGATTTTTTTTTGATCAAGGCTATTTGGAGTCCTTTATGCCTCACTTATCTGTAAGTCAAGCTCTTTTCCCCTGCTTGGGAAGTTTTCTGCCTTTATTTCTGTGAAGAGATTTTTTATGTCATCTCCATGCTCTTCTGTTTCTTCATTGACTCCAATCAGTCTTATGTTATTCTTCTTTTCATCATCTAGCAGCTGCTGGATTGATTTCTCATGTTCCCTTATAATTTTGAAGCAATTTTTCTTTTCCTGGTCACTAATTGCAATCTTTTCATCTATATCTGAAATTCTGTCCTCACATTGGCTCATTCTGCTGTGTAGACTTTCAGTGGAGTTTTTCATGTCCTGGAAATCTATTTGCATCTGTTTTATGGGTTCCATTTGTTTCTTATGTTGGGATTCCATCATGTTCCTGAGCTCCTCTCTAGATTTCTTAATCATGTCTTGCACTAGGGGCACAATTTCTCCTGTTATCTGAGAAATTATTTCTGATTTCGTTTTTTCCAGACCCCCTTTTGTTGCCAGTTCAGTGGGTCCAGGTGGTTAAGTATCAGAGTGTTCCACCTCATTTCCCTTTGGGGTTGCTGTAGGTGATCTGAAAGTCTGGTTTTGAGACTTATTTACATGGTTTCTCATTTTGACTGGGGTGCAGGACTGTTAGCACCTGCATGGATTGCCTCCTCTGAGCTGGGTGAGGTGGGACAGGTGCCAGGAGCAGCAGTAGGGATGGTGACCCAAAAGCCCTTTCCTGTGGGCTGGGAGCATTGGGGGGGATGGTGGCCCGGAAGCCCTTTCCTCTGGACCAGGAGCAGTTGCATGGTGGCTCAGAAGCCCCTACCTCTGGGTCAGGAGTGGTGGGAGGGATCGTGGCCTGGAAGCACCTTCCTCTGGGCCAGGAGCAGTGGGACGATGGCTCAGAAGCCCCTACCTCTGTGAAGGGAACAGCGGGACTCAGTACCTTGGTCTGGTGGTCTGGTGTTCTCTGTGCCTTTGTAGTGTGGAACCAGGTGGCTGCCTGTCTGCAGCGAGGTGATTCGGTATCTTCTGTGTGACTCAGTACCTCGGTATGGCGTGCACAGACCTGCCTGTCTGCAGTTGGCTGATTCGGTGTGTTCTGTGTGACTCAGGACCTCGGTAGGGCATGGGCAGACCTGCCTGTCTGCAGTGGGGTGATTTGGTGTCTTTCGCATGACTCAGGATCTCAGTAGGGGGTGCACAGACCTCCTTAATGATGTTATTTAAAGTGCTAAATTTTGATGGAATCTCATTTATCAATTTTTTTCTTTTATGCATCATGTTTTTTATATCCTAGGAAATTCTTGCCTACCCTAAATTCATAAACATTTTCCCCTATTATTTCTTTGTAAAGTTTTATACTTTTAATCTTTCATATTTAGGCTCATAGATCCTTTCAAGTTATTTTTATGTATGAAAATAAAGGGTCGAGGCTAATTTTTTTTATATAAGGATACCAGGTGTTCCAGTGCCATTTGTTTAAAACACTATCTTTTCTTCTGCTCTTGAATTGAATTTATATTCTACAAAATGTTAATGTTAAATAATCTTTCAAAACTCAGTGGACTATATATGTATGGTTCCATTTCTAGATTCTCTGTTTTATTCCAAAGATATATATGTCTTTCTTCACACCAATACTGCCTTGATTACTGCAGCTTTAGAGGAAGTATTAAAATTAGATACTAAATGTCTTCCACCACTGTTTTTTTTTTTCTTCTCTTTTACTTTTCTTGGTCCTTTGTACTCCTACATAACTTTTAAATTTCAATATCCAATTCTTTATTTATAGCAAGTATACATAGACCTGAATTTTTATATATACCCTGTGTTTTCTAATCTTGCTAAATTCAAAAACAAGTTCTTGGGGGTCCTCGAGATTTCTTAGTATTTTCTCTCTAGATGATCATTTCATCTACATATAAAGATTTTACTTCTACCTTGCCAGTCCTATCCTAATTGTGTTATTTTTATTGCCAGACTATTTTGGTTTGGGCCTATGTTTCAAAGTTGAATGGACAGATGAAGAGTAGGCATATCTGCCCTTGTTCCCCACCTTAGGGATAAAGCATTGTATCTTCTCCATTCATATAAGGCATTTTCCCTGGAAGTATGAAGTACATGTCTTTTATCTATTGAGAAGATTCTGTTTTACTTCTAGTCTCCTGATAGCTTTTACCATGAACAGCTGTAAAATTTAGTCCAATACTTTTTCTCCAACTACTGACAGGATCATATGGCTTTTTCTTTCTGCTTTAAATGTTTGATATAATTTATCAGTTAAAATGTATATGAGCCTGTTGTTGTCATATAGGTAGGTTTTTAAGCTAGGAATACACTTTCTTTAATAGGTGCTATTCAAATTTTATATTTCCTCCAGAGTTAGTTTCATTAATTTGTCTTCCAAGTTACTTCTTAGATGTTGTCCAATTTATTCCAAAAAAGATTTTTGTAATATGCTTTTTATATCCTTTTAAATTCTGTAAAGTCTGTGATAATGTCTCCTAGATCTTGATATTGTAATTTTAAATATATATAATTGATATTGTGTAAGAGGAAGAAGAGGTCTAAAGGGAGTAAGGGAAGTGGGAGGGGTAGGGGAAAGGAAAGAAGGGAAAAGAAAAAATATGAGAAAAGGAAAAAAATGGAAACAAAGTCTTTGTAAATAGGGAAGGGTGGAGGGGGTGAAGGGAAGGCAAGGGAAGGGGAAAAAAATAAGAACCAAGATACTCATGTAATGGTACAAGATCCCACTGATGAATGTAACTATATTTTGTACCTAAAATGTACCAATAAACTTAATGGGGAAGAAAAAAAAAAGGCCCAAAGCAAAGGGACCACCTGATCATGGGCTGAAACTTCCAACACCATGAGCCAAAATCAACCTTTTCTTTTATATACATTAATTATCTCAGCTCTTTCATCATAGTAATGCAGGTCTTTTCCTCGTTCCTCAAGTTCACTCAGTATGGAAGTCTGAAGTTTCTCTGCACACTGCATACGGTGTCTGTAGCTTATGACCTTGGTTGGCTTCTCTCTCAGGACACACAGAACATGATCTTACCATCTTTTTAGAGAATTGACTGTTTCCAACCTCTATTCAATGAGGTTTCTCTGTGCATTTGTCTGTTCCTAGAATAAATTAATTTCTCCATGACTCCTGAGATAAAATTCTCCTCATGTTTTAGTGGAAATGTCATTTTTTGTGAAATCTACACTAACTGCCAAAACTAGATTCAGTTTCTAACTTCATATTATAGTTTTATGTTTCTTTTATGAGTATGACTGCACTTATTTTTTCTTTTATCATCATTAGATACATTTATCTTTTTTCTGTCTTTATTAGGAGTCTAGAAGTCCTGAGATTTCATGACACTTGAAATATTTTTCTTCAATTCTTCAAAAACCCTCTCTTGAGCTCCCAAAGTGTCTGCAGTCCATAGCTGCCACATTTGCACCAATCAGAGAATCTAGAAAACTGTACTGCAAAGCCTGCTATAAAATTCTACTCTATTCATCTGAGCAAACTGGACAAAGAATCAGGGTCTGACTCATATCTACAGCCTAAGCCCTACCTACATTCCTCAAAACATGGAAATTCTCAATAAAGTATAAATGAATGAGTGGAGGTCAGGGGTTAATAAACTTTATTAGACAAATTTAGTATGGAAATTCAGCCACAGTCAAGAAGCATGCTTAAAAATACCATTTGTACAAAAGAAATTTAGTAGATACTGAAAGCTAGAAATAAGTTTTTACCATGTTTGTAGTTTCTGGAATAGGTTATTATACAAAACTGATAATGTTTCCTCATAATCTCTTAAATATAAGAGTAATATTAAGGTTTTGATACTCCCCAAAGTGAAATTGAGCTTGAATATAGAAACATCTTGCCTGATCTCATTTTTTATGTCAACATCACTTCTTTGTAAAGAATAAATTGACAGTGTTAAAGTCTTACATATGATTTTATTATACTGGTTTTTTTTTTTTTTTGTAGTTTGGTCATTTTTATTTTCACAACCTGTATTTTACAAAGCATTTTTTGTGAGCTTTCGGTCAGTTTTCAGACTAACAATCCTGAGTTAGTTGGTGCATCAAAGTTTCACAAAAGCTTATCAATTGCAGGTGTTCATCAGCACCATCTGCTAAGCATTTATCAGCTTCAGCAAGTTTCTCTGTCATAATAGACTTCTTTTGTTTTTAATTGTTGCTCATAACTGCATTCATTAATAATGTTTTCTGTGTCAGTAACATCATGATATGTATAATTTATATTTTGTCCAATGAAACTATTTTGTAGATAAACCATGTTAAAATAATATTTATGAAATCAAATTATTGTTTGATGTAATTCAGTAAAAATACAGTTACTCTGGGCCCATAATGAAAGACTGCTGGTTTTCAAAATAATCTTCAGTTAGAAATGCACTGATTTGGGTAATGTAGCTAACTGTTGAAGACAACTGGAGAATAAAGTGACATTTCACAATGACAACGTTATGAATCTGCTCAAAAGTAGTAACATTATGGCTGATGAAAGTAGTTGCCTATGTATCATTACCATGAGATATGGGAGGGGATCTGTATATGTATTTCAGTTTGCCTCAACACTGTTCTTTATTCTATGCCCTGTTATCCTCCCTCTGCCTCTTTGTATTAAATCATTGAGGATGGTTATTTATAATGCTTTGCCAAAGAACAGAAAATGTTCAAGCTTCACAATATCATTTGTCTTCAAGACATTTAACATCCATTGAACTGGCCAGCTTGCATTTGCAAATTCTTTCTGGAAGAATTAGGAAAGACCAGATTGGAACTCCTGATGCAGGAGTTGGGCACTGAATGGAGAAATGATGCCCATTCAGTGAGTAAAGGGTCTGCCAGCAGTAAGTAAGCAATGAGATCCATAGATCTCATTCTGCATCTTGCACTCATCCTGGGGAGGTGGTTGATAGACAGGTATCAGTGAACCCGCTTCTATTATTTCAGATATCAAAATCAAAATATTTAATAAAAATATGTTTCTGTTTTCATTTCATAAGATTGAACTGATTTCTTCACCTTCCTTTACAGAAAAGACATTTCAGACTCAAAGGAAAATACTTCTGCAGTTTTTTGTGTAGCTCAAAAAAGCTGTATGGAAAACATGAATCCATTTATAATATAATACAGTTTATATAATGGGATATGAATCATTTTTTTGTACCAACTAGAAAAAAATTTGACAGAGATGGATTCCTCAAAGTGGATGCTCAGAAAATTTCTGTTAAAAAACATGTTTCCTTAATCACTCCTCTTCTAGGACCAGGGACTTGTCTGCACAGTAAAAATGTCACCGTCCAAAAACTGAAATTTAAACAGGGGAAGAGAGCAAGCTTGCCCTTGCCATGGGGCTATTATGGTAATGAGGGACTTCATTGCATTTTTCTACATTGTGAATCCTTCCTCTCTATCATTATTTTCACATTAAATTTGCAAATGAAATTCCACTTCCCTCTTCTGTCAACCTCCTGCAAGCCTCCATGTTTATAGTTTTGTTTTGTTTTGTTTTGTTTTGTTTCTTGGTACGGGGGATCAGATTCAGGTCCTTGTGCTTGCTCAGCAGGCAGCAAAACCACTGAGCTAAATCCCCGGCCCCTAGTCTCCGTGATTATAATGACAACCTCCAGAATTTTATCTACCTGAAGAAGTAATCACAAACCAAATCTTCCTAATAAAAACACACATTACTTTTCAGACTGTATATATTTTTTTCACATCTAGTCAAAACATTGATATATCAAATCACTAAAGTCATATTTTTAAAACACAGGGACATGACCATAGATTTTTGGGTGCACAAGAGGCAATGATATTACATCTGAGAGCATTGAGGGAGAAAATATAGCTGGATTTTTAGCAGTATCTGCCTCCAAGTCCTCAAGTCCTTGAGTAAGTCATTAGCAATCCCTGCACCAGTTTCTCTAAATCTGAAATGAAAGGCTTGTGTTAGATACATAACACACTTTCCAGGTATAAGATGATAGATTTGAAGTGAGTGTTGAAGTTGGAAAAACAATCTGAAGAATTCTGCTAACTTGATCAAGGTATCACCATAAAACCTGCTGTTACCAGACTGCCAGCAATGTTGTTCTGAAAATATCCCAGTGGAATGAGAAGACAGACATTCCTGAGTGCTGAGAGCATGAGGCTGTACGGATGAGGAATCTTTCATAGATGCCGCTGAGGTAAAAAGGCACATTTGCAGAACACATTATCATTTAAATTATTTTTCTTCCCATATCAAAATCATCCATTAAAAAAAATTCCAACAAATCAAAAATTGAGCAGAAAGGAGATCATTGTGACCATGGCTCCTCATATTCCCTTTTATTTGCAGATGTATTGAGTATACTAAGCTTATGAAGGAATGCTTTGCAGGTTGCTTAAAAATTTTTTTTAATAGCTTGGCTATCTTTGTAAAGCAACAGTAGAAAAAAAAATAAAGCAAAACAAAACCTCTTGCATTTTCTAAGGTGCTTCCTTTGCTTAGAAAACATATTTCCAATTTTTACTTTTATGACCAGGCAGCTGGTCATAGTTGTAACTACTCTTTCCGCCACAAGGTGTCAGTAGTGAACTAGAGGGCAGGTCATGGCCTCATAGTGGTCAAATGGCTCTTCCCCAAGGTCCATTCAACTGCCGCAATTTAAGCAATACCTATCCTGGAAACCTGCCCCCTTCTTATATCCTGACTCAAGAAAAGTGCTTTGCAGAAATAGGACAGCTCTCACCTTGCAGAAAAAGATAATCTTTCTTCCCAGAGTACTGCTTAATCATATTTCCAGAGCAATCAATAAAGTGATGTTAAAATGATTAACAAACAATATTTTCATAGGTAACAATTATATAAAAGTTTACTATGTACTAGAGACTACTAAGTACAAGGGGCACAAGTTAATTTAATTTTTATAACTCTAGGAAAGTTAATCTCATGCCCATCCTTGTACCAGTAAGGAAGCTAAGAGACAGTGAAGAACATAATCTTCCTGCAGCTATATTATTTCCAAACAGAAGAGCTGGGACTGAAGTCTAGACTACCTTATATTAGGGGGCATGCCCTTGCCTGCACAGGGTGCTTCTTAGGCCTGGTATGTCTGCATCTTCCCCAAGGTCGAGTGTGACCTGGCTGAGTGTGGAAGTGCTTTTGCTCTCTAATCTCCTTCAGTGGACACTACATTCCTAGGCTAAAAAAGCACCGTTCACTGTGTAATGCAAAGGACTAACCTTGTGTGGTTGTGTTTGGCCATGTTTGAATAGCAACTTCTGGTCCTATGCATATAAGGTTCCTCTCCTTCCAGAATCAGGCAAGGATTATATTTTCCCATCCTGTTGCAATCAAGCAGGCTCACAAGACTAATTATGATTTGTTTGGAAGTGACCTTTGGGGGCTGGGGATTTAGCTCAGTGGTTTCACCGCCTACTGCGCAAGCTCAAGGACCCGAGTTCGATCCATGGTACAAAAAAAAAAAATATCGTGGAAGTGACCTTTGTTAGTTCAGGTTGGAATGTTTGCATGTGGAGATTCTCTAAAACATTTTTCTCCAACAGATCTGTTGAGGACTTCATGGGATCCAGGGAGTCTAGCCAACATATGGGGCACCTTATTGGCCAGGGAAACAGAGTGATAGCACAGAACCAAGCTTTCATGCACACCTGAACACCAAAATGTGGTGAACAAGGACCTGATAATAGAAATAAATCTTTGTTATGTTGAGATTGAGCTTAACTTGTTTGAAGTTTATCCCATCTTAACTGATGCAGGGAGCTCCATGCACACAGTCCAGGCAGTTTGGTGACTGCAGTGTTCACTCCTTCAGGCTGATCTGAGTGAACCTTAAGTACAAGTTCTCTGTTAGATTAAAAAAACAGGCAAAAAGGACCTCACTGTCACAAATAGGTGAGAAAGTAGGGATCTTGAAGCACTAGGCCTGAAGAAACTAAGTAAACAAATAGTCAGTGCTTTGAACAAGGTGGCCAGACAGCTACTTCAGTGCTCAGGAATGAAATTGGAATTGATTGAAAGCCAGGTTTCATGTATGAGGCTATTGATAGAGCAACAGGGCCACAGTACTTGAGTCTCCTGGCCACACAATCTTCTAATTTCAGTCCATCCCAGGCCACCTGAGAAAGGTGTTCCATGATGCCTACCCGCACATGTTCAGCCCAGTTGGAGGTGGCTCCAGCTGTGGCTGGGAGTGCAGATCTTCCTCTGCACAGTGACTGGACACAGGCATGAGCTCAGCAGTCTTCTCCAGGGCACATAGATCCTGGGGCCGCCTGCTCACTTTACAATCACTTATTGGATTCAATAACATGGAGGAAATTATACAAAAGGAATGAGATGATGCATATCATACTACTTATGTGCCATAATTTCTGGAGCCTATTGATTCACAATTCAATGGTTCCCATGTTTTGTTATTACACATAGTGCAGTAAGGAATATTTCTTACATCTCATATTGGTAAAATTATGCAAGGTGAAGTGGAGAAACACATCCCAACAATCAGATTGCTGGGTCAGAGTTTATGTACATTTTTGCTCTAATAGGCATTGTCAAATTGTCCTTTAGAAATTTTTCACCAACATAAAACCTATCAACTCTCATGAGAGGTACTGTCTCCCCCCACACTTGCTGGTACTAAAAATCATTAAGCTTTTTCTGAAAGGAGAAAAATCCTTCCTTCCCTGTTATCTAATTTGTATTCTTTCAGTGCTGGCTGGTGTAGAACATCTTTTCATTTGGTCATTTGGTCATTGTTCTGAAAATGGTAAGTTGCCTGTTTACAGCTTTGGACCATTCTTTATCTTATACTGTTCATGTTTTTTTCTTATTGATTTATATGTTATTTTAAATTAAGAAAATTAGTATTTTATCTATCATTATTTTGAGATTATAATTTCACACATTGTCTTCAGTCTTTTGAATTTGTTAATATTGTTTTGTTCGGTGTAAAGCATTTGAGAAGTGATATGTTATTGCCTGTGAGATCATCTGTGTGTGAGTTACAGCTCTGCTGTTTTACTAGCGCTATGACCTTGTACAAATTGTTAAATCTATCTGTGCCTCAGTTTTTCACCTTTGAAATGGATACAGATAAAGGACTAACTCACAGTCTAATGAAGATAAATGAATTGATGCACATGAAACTGTAGTACTGTAAAAAAATTACATTTGCCAAATATGGGCTTTTATTTTATTGCTCTATGGCTAAATTTATCTATCTTTTCCTTTATGAATTTCAGAGCTTAAATTCTGCTTGGGAATCAGGGAATTTTTAAGGTATAAATTTCAAATTTACTTGAAAAACAAGTAGCAGGAAAAAATGATTATTCTCATATGTATTTAGTTCAGGATTTTACTCAAGGCTAATTAAAAGTCTGAGTGCATGTATGGGGCACTTTGAGGCTCTAGGAATTTGAGCCATTTCACATTTTGTACACATACTAAGAAATGGAGAAATTAGTTATGTAAGAAGTCATATTCATGGTGATTTATCTGCTGAAGCTTACAACTTCTAGCCTGGGCCTGAAATTTGTAAGGGGCCTTCATGCTATCAAGTTCTCAAGACTGGTCCCAAATAATCAGTGTAAAGAGACTGTCCCTTCTTGTGGATGGCTTCATTATTTTTTCTTCTAAAGAAGCAAGAACTACCTGGACATGTGCTATATATTTCCCCCAAATTCATTGCCAAAGGTGGAATTACTGTCATGCATTTTGGATATTTTATAGAAGACACAATGAAAGGCAAAATTTTTATATCTATGCTGAGAGTGCCTAGGAAAAGCAGCTCTTGAACTGAAGACATATTGGAAATCATTCTTTCTGAAATAGATACCCCAGTGTCCATTATGTACCCATATCTCAAGACTATCAAATATTTGCTAGTTCACAAGCAAACACAACTCCTATTACTGTGAGTGAGGAATTTTAAGATTTTCCTATGCAATTGGTGAATGAGTTCATGAGAAGGGCAAAACTGAATGTGCTGTGTGTGCAGCTAAGCAGAACTGTGCTTTGAAATTCTGCAAAAATCAGGAAGAGAAGCCCAAACCCTTCCTATTTCCATTTTCCACTCCCAGTGTTTCTCCATATAACAGACTGGACAATGAGGATGGAACTGGAAGTATTTTTGGTTTCATCTCTCAACCTTAAGTTTCTTTCCCTTTTTTTTTTTTGTATTAAATTCTTTTATTGGTACATTGTAGGTATATAACACAATTACATTTCTCATTGGGAATTGTACCTTTACATAATGCATCTAGGTTCTTATTTTTTCCCCATTCCTAGCCCTCCCTTCATGCCCTCAACCCTTCCCTATTTACAAAGACTTTATTTCCATTTTTTCCATTTCTCATCATTTTTTCCTTTTGTTTCTTTCCTTTCCCCTGTCCCTCCCACTACCCCTACCCCTTTGGACCTTTTCTTCCTATTTTACATTATCGATTATTCATTCTAATCATTGGTACATTTAAGGTATACAATATAATGACATTCATCATTGGAAATTTGCACCTTTACATAGTCTGTCTTGGTTCTTATTTTTCACCCTTGCCCAGCCCTCCCTTCAATACCTCCAGTCCTCCCTATTTACAAAGATTTTGTTCCTATTTTTCCATTTTCTCATATTAATCCCATTCCCTTCTATCCTTTCCCTTAGCCCTCCCACTTCCTTCCCCTTTGCCCCTTTTCTTCCTATTTCACATAACCTATTATACATTTAGTCCTTATTTACACTTTCATTTTCTCACACCAGAGAAACTATTCGGTATTTACACGTGTGTTCTATTTATCTCACTTAAGAGTATTGCCTCAATGTGCATCCACTTAGCTATAAATGTCTCTATGTTCTCATTTTTATGGCTGAGTAGTACTCCATTTTATAAAAAAACCACATTTTCTTTATCCAATCTCCAGTTGATGGCCATTTGGGCTGTTTCCAAGTTTTAGCTATTACAAACTGCACTGCTATGAACATGGGTGCACATATATCACTGTGGTATGATTCTTTTAATTCTTTGGGGAAGATCCCCAACAGTGGAATAGCAGGGTCAAATGGGACTTCTAGTCCTAGTTCTTTGAGGTATCTCCATACTGATTCCCACAGTGGTTGCACCAGTCTACACTCCCACTAGCAGGGGAGCAGGGTTCCTCTTTCCCCACAGCCCCCCCAGCATTTGTTATTGGTTGATTTCATGATAGCAGCTGTTCATTCTGGAGTGAAGTGGAATCTCAGCGTGGTTTTCATTTGCATCTCTCCAATGACCAGTGATGTTGAACATTTTTTCATGTATTTATTTGCTATTTCTACTTCTTTGTGTGAGAAATGTCTGTTCATTTCAGATGCCCATTTTTGGATTGGGACTTTAAATTTGGGAGGTGTGATCTTTTTAAGTTCTTTATGGATTCGAGATAGTAGACTTTTGTCTGAGGAAGAGCAGGTGAAGATTTTTTTCCCACATTGTGGGTTGTCTCTTCACACTGCTGGTGGTTTCTCTTGCTGTGCAGAAGCCTTTTAATAAGAAGAGATCCCATTTGTTGATTGTTTGTGCTAGTTTACGGGCAACTGAGGTTTTGTTCATAAAATCTTTTCCTACATCGATGCCTTCAAGGGTTCTACCTAACCTCTGTTCCAACTGGTTCAGAGTTTCTATTTTAATATTTAGATCTTTAATCCATTTTGATTTTAGTTTAGTGCATGGTGAGAGATATAGGCCTAGTTTTAATCTTTGGCAAGTTGAAGCCCAATTTTTCCTGCACCATTTATTAAAAAGACTATCTTTCCTCCAGTGAGGGTGTTTGGCTCCTTTGTCGAAGATGAGATGGCTCAGTGTGTCTGGCATTGTTTCTGCATCTTCTAATCTGTTCCACTGGTCCTCAAGTCTGTTTCTTTGCCAGTACCATGCTGTTTTTATCACAGTAGCTTTGTAGTATAGTTGCAGGTTGGGGATTGTGATACCCCCTGCCATGTCTCTGTTATCTAGAATTGCTTTTGCTATTCTGGGTCTCTTCTTGCTCCAAATGAATTTTTGGATTGATTTCTCGAGGTCTATGAAGTATGCTGTTGGGATCTCAATTGGAATTGCATTAAATCTATATAGCAGTTTTGGAAGTATGGCCATTTTCACTATATTAATCCTTCCTACCCAGCAGCAGGGGATGTCTGTCCATTTTCTGATATCATCTTCAATCTCTCTTTTCAGAATGCCATAGTTTTCAGAGAAGAGGTCTTTGATTTCTTTCATTAGGATGATTCCTAGGTATTTCAGTTTTTTGGATGCTATTGTGAAAGGAATTATTTGCCCTATTTCTCTCTCAGTGAGTCTGTCATTGGTGTAGAGGAAAGCTATTGATTTTTGTGTGTTGACCTTGTAACCAGCTACTTGACTGATTTTGGTTATTAAGTCTGGAAGACTTTTGGTGGAGTTCTTGGGGTCTTCTATATAGAGTATCCTGTCATCTGCAAATAATGACAATTTGACTTCTTCATTTCCTATCTTTATTCCTTTTAATTCTTTCTCTTGTCTAATAGCCATGGCTAATGTTTGCAGAACTATATTGAACAAGAGTGGTGATAGTGGACAGCCTTGTCTTGTTCCTCATTTGAGTGTGAAGGATTTCAGTTTTTGACCATTTAGTATGATATTGGCTGTTGGTTTTTCATAGGTGGCTTTTATCAGTTTGAGGTAGAGACCATCTATTCCAATTCTTTGCAGGGTTTTCATCATAAATGCATGTTGGATTTTGTCAAATGCTTTTTCTGCATCTATGGAGATAATCATATGGTTTTTGTCCTTGGCTCTATTGATCTAGTGTATTACATAAATTGATTTTCATATATTGAACCATCCCTGCATCTCTGGGATGAATCCCACTTGATCAGGGTGTATGATCTTCTTGATGATCTTCTGCATTCTGTTTGCCAGTATCTTATTAAGGATTTTTGCATCTATGTTCATTAGTGAGATTGGCCTATAGTTCTCTTTTTCAGTTGGGTCTTTCTGTGCTTTGGGGATCAAGGTGATGCTTGCTTCCAGGAATGAATTTGGGAGTATTGCTTCCCTTCCAATTTCATTGAAGCATTTAAACAGTAGTGGCAGCAGTTCCTCTCTAAATGTCTTGTAGAATTCAGCAGTGAAGCCATCAGGGCCCAGGCTTTTCTTAGTTGATAAGTTTTTAATTACATTTTCAATTTCATTGGTTGATATTGGGTTGTTCAGAATTTTTAGGTCTTCTTTGTTCAACTTTGGTAATTCATATGTATCTAGGAATCTGTCCATTTCTTCTGTGTTGTCCATCTTATTGGTGTATAGGTTGTGGAAGTAGGTATTGATGATCCTCTGGATTTCTGCTGGGTCTGTTGTAATTTCACCCTTTTCATTCCTAATTGCATGGATTTGGGCCTTTTCTTTCCTTTTTCTGACAAGGTTGGCTAAAGGTTTGTCAATTTTGTTGATTCTTTCAAAGAACCAACTCTTAGCTTCACTGATTTTTTGTATCGTTCTCTTAGTCTCCATTGCATTGATTTCTCCTCTGATTTTTATCATTTCCTCCCTTGTATGAGCTTTGGGGTTGTCCTGCTCTTCTTTTTCTAGAAGCTTGAGGTTCAGCATCAGGTTGTTTAACTGGGCTCATTCTGTTTTCCTAATATGCGTACTCACTGCTATGAGTTTCCCTCTTAAGACTGCTTTCATTGTGTCCCATAGATCCCGATATGTTGTATTGTCATTGTCATTTAATTGAAGGAACTGTCTGATTTCTTCTTTAATTTCCTCTGTGACCCATTGGTTATTCAGAAGTGTGTTGTTCAATTTCCACGTGTTGATGAAATTTTTTGAGTTTCTTTTGCTATGGATCTCCAATTTCATTGCACTATGGTCTGATAATATACAGGGGATAACTTCAATTCCCTTGCATTTACTTAAACATGTTCTATGTGTGAGTATGTGATCTATTTTGGAGAATGACCCATATGCAGCTGAGAAGAATGTGTATTCTCATTTTATGGGGTGGAAGACTCTGGAAACATCTGTTAAATTCATTTGTTCAAGAGTTCAATTGAGTTCTAGTATTTCATTACTTATTTTTAATCTAGTTGATCTATCGATTTGTGAGAGTGGGGTGTTGAGGTCCCCCACTACAGTTGTATTAATGCATATGTAACTTTTCATGTCCGTTATTTTTTGTTTTATATATTTTGGTGCACTAGTGTTTGGTGCATAGATATTTATGATTGTCATCTCTTCCTCTTGGATTCTTCCCTTTACAAGGATGCAGTGTCCTTCTTCGTCTCTCTTCATCAGTGTTGGTTTGAAATCTATTTGATCTGTAAAATAGATAGCTACTCCTGCTTTTTTTCAGGTTCCTGTTGCATGGAGTATTGTTTTCCACCCTTTAACTTTCAGTCTATGAGTTTCCTTTTGAATTAAGTGTGTTTCTTGTATGCAGCATATTGTTGGATTTTGCTTCTTGACCCATTCTGCCAGTCTATTTCTTTTGATTGGTGAATTGAGACCATTAACATTGATGGTTAAAACTGAAACGTATTGACTTGTCATTGCCATGACTTGTTCTTTTTGTTGGGTTCTCCCACTTTATATTTAATTTCTTGTCATGCCAGATGGGTTCATTCTGCTTTGCTTCCTGGGGTTGTGATCCTCAATGTCTATTCCTAGGATATTGTGTAAAATTCTTTGGAGTGCTGGTTTGGTATTCACGAAGTTCCTAAGGTGCTCTTTGTCATGAAAGTATCTTATTTTTCCATCCATTTTGAAAGATAGTTTTGCAGGGTACATCAACCTGGGTTGGAGGCTGTTTTCTTCTAGGGCTTGGAATATGTCACTCCAAGCTCTTCTTGCCTTGATGGTTTGTGTTGAGAAGTCTGCTGTGATTCTGATGGGCTTTCCTTTGTATGTGATTTGTTTCTTTTCTCTGACTGCTTGGAGAACTTTGTTCTTCTGTTGTGTTTCTGGAATCTTAATGATTATATGCCTGTATGTAGATTTTTTTTGATCAAGGCTATTTGGAGTCCTATATGCCTCACTTATCTGTATGTCAAGCTCTTTTCCCCTGCTTGGGAAGTTTTCTGCCTTTATTTCTGTGAAGAGATTTTTTATGTCATCTCCACTCTCTCCTGTTTCTTCATTGGGCCCAATCAGTCTTATTTTATTCTTCTTTTCATCATCTAGCAGCTGCTGGATTGATTTCTCATGTTCCCTTATAATTTTGAAGCAATTTTTCTTTTCCTGGTCACTAATTGCAATCTTATCTTCTATATCTGAAATTCTGTCCTCACATTGGCTCATTCTGCTGTGTAGACTTTCAGTGGAGTTTTTCATGTCCTGGAAATCTATTTGCATCTGTTTTATGGATTCCATTTGTTTCTTATGTTGGGATTCCCTCATGTTCCTGAGCTCCTCTCTAGATTTCTTAATCATGTCTTGCACTAGGGGCACAATTTCTCCTGTTATCTTAGAAATTATTTCTGATTTCATTTTTTCCAGATCCCCTTTTGTTGCCAGTTCAGTGGGTCCAGGTGGTTGAGTATCACAGTGTTCCATCTCATTTCCCTTTGGGGTTTCTGTAGGTGATCTGAAAGTCTGGTTTTGAGACTTATTTACATGTTTTCTCATTTTGACTGGGGTGGGGGGCTGTTAGCACCTGCACGGATTACCTCCTCTGAGCTGGGTGAGGTGGGACAGGGGCGGGAGCAGCGGTAGGGATGGTGGCCAAAAGCCCTTTCTTGTGTGCTGGGAGCAGTGGGATCATGGCTCAGAAGCCCCTCCCTCTTGGCTGGGAGTGATGGGAGGGATGGTGGCCCGGAAGCCCCTTCCTCTGGGCCAGGAGCAGCAGGATGGAAGGTGGTCCAAAAGCCCTTTCCTCTGGGCTGGGAGCAGCGGGAGAGATGGTGACCGGAAAGCCCCTTCCTCTGGACCCCAGGAACAGTGAGACGACGGCTCAGATGCCCCTACCTCTGGGCCGGGAACAGTGGGACTCAGTGCCTTGGTCTGGTGGTCTGGTGTCCTCTGTGCCTTTGTAGTGTGGAATCAGGTGGCTGCCTGTCTGCAGCAAGGTGATTCGGTGTCTTCTGTGCGACTCAGGACCTTGGTAGGGCGTGCACAGACCTGCCTGTCTGCAGCAGGCTGATTCAGTGTCTGTTCTGTGTGACTGGGGACCTCGGTAGGGTGAGGGCAGACCTGCTTGTCTTCAGTGGGGTGGTTCAGCATCTTCTGCAGGACTCAGGACCTCAGTAGGGCGTGCACAGACCTGCCTGTCTGCAGCGGGCTGATTCGGCATGTTCTGTGCGACTCAGGACCTCGGTAGGCCATCTCTTTCCCTTTTTATGTGTTTGCTGATAGGCAACATTCACCATTATAAGTAGCATTGCAATAGACAAGTGTTATATGTAAAT
Source organism: Heterocephalus glaber (assembly GCF_053883595.1). Classification (NCBI taxonomy): domain Eukaryota; kingdom Metazoa; phylum Chordata; class Mammalia; order Rodentia; family Bathyergidae; genus Heterocephalus; species Heterocephalus glaber. The sequence continues at coordinate 27,536,854 of NW_028258143.1, read as the reverse complement.
TATATGGTCCTTTGTCTACCTACTAGTGTCTGTTATGTTATTGTTGTTCCTAATAACTGTGCAATATCAAACATGTTCACACGACAATTATAGGTGCAGAGGTCTTTATTTTTATGACACATTTAAACAACTGTACCAAAAGTGTTGTACTAAGGTCAAAGTACACCTACACCAGTTCCACATACCCTTATTATTCAGAGAGATCTCAGGATTCTTCAGCAAGTAAAGAGTAACAGCAGCAAGGGCTGATAAGTGCTTTTCTGAAACCTCATCCTGAGTTGACCTTCTACTATCATCTCACCCTCATATACAACACAAAGTCAGATTTGTTACACTATGTTCCCTGAGTCTGTTATTGTCAACCTTTCAAATAACACATTTAATTAGGACTCTTTGGTAATTTTCATAGTTTTACAGTATAAGAATACAGAAATGGATACCGTCAATATATCGATTCCTAGCCTGGCACTTTTGATGACTGATTTAGCAAATGTTTATCAAAAATGTATTATGTGCATGACTCTATACTGATCTCTACCACTTACTATGGGATGTTGAGCAAATTAAAGATTTTACCTCTATATTAGTCAAAACAGTTCCATAAACTGAGCTAAGATGTTAAAAAGTTGCTCATGTTGCTTGGGATTGAGTGGATGGTCACTAATTGTGAAGCAAATAGCCTTAACACCATTTGCAATATAACTTATAATAATACTTAGCAATGAGTTGGTCTGCAGTATGTGTTATTTTTCAATATGCTGGAAATTTATTGTGTTTCAGTCTCCCAAATGATACGGCCTCCAACATGACCAAAGGCCTAATACACAAAGAATCTCTCCTTAAGCATTGCAAAGTAGCTAAATGTTATAGCATATTTTGATTCTCTATTTACTAATACTAACTCTCCTCAAATATCACACTCTCGAGAAAATAAATTGAAGAGGTGTTTGATAAAAATATTGGAAAATGAAAGTCTATGGGGAGAAGAAAAATGAAAAAGAACTATTATTTTAAAAAATGATTCTTCTAGGCACTTAATAAAAATTTTCATGCTTGACTGTCATAAAGTCTTATGAAATGAGGAATATTGACATTATCCACAAGATAAAATTTAGTTTAGATATATGGCCCAAGATTACACAACTAAGAAAAGGCAATATTTGAATTTCAAATCAAGTCTATTAATTTAAAAGCTAACAAGTATGAAAAATACTACTGTTTGAAAGAGAGAATATGGCAAAATGCATGAGAATGTGTAGGATATTTTCTGCGTTTAGAGTGTTATAACACAATTTTATTATAGTAGACTCAGCTTCCTAAGAATTGTGTCACTCACAAATACATTTGATGATACAAAGGTCAATAGAAAAAGAAGAAGTAGGGCTTACAGGATACTTGAAAAAAATAATAGTTAAAAGAAGATGGCATGTCGAAGACTAAGAGCCTGTCGCTCAGGATATTGACTCTAACTGGGTAACCAAGGGTCATTGAATGCAGGAAGCCTAGTTGGCACCCTCTCTTCCCAACACAACCCAATATTAAGAGTAACTGATTCAGTAGTAGATTTGACTGAGAGTACCCATTGTGTAGGAGATACTAAGCTAGGCTCTGGAAGATGTGATGGAAAATGGAGGAGGACCAGCAGTGCATTTGTGGCACTGCCAGGTGAAAAAGGACAATTGACCAAACAATGGCTGTAGATCCCTATCTGTGAAGGCTGTAGAAGTTGTGGCTACCCTTCAACCTGAAGTCTCTACATGCAAAATGGTCAAAGCAAAATGGACTAGCAAATCTTAAAGCATTTAGAAACATATGTACACAAAAATGTGGACATGAATGTTTTTAATAGCTTTATTCATAATTACCAAATACTAGAAGATGAATGTAAGACATTAATAAATCTTAAGTGTGTACAAAAGGAAAACCAAGTATTTAAAGGCTACCTACTGCTAGTTCCAATTATATGGCATTCTAAAAGAAAAAAATACTGTAGTAATAGACAAAACTAGTGGCTACCAGAGTTCAAGGGAGGAGAAATGGTTGATTAAGTGGAGAACAGGATTTTTTTAAACAGTGCTGGAGATGGATCCCAGGGTCTCACTCAACCACTGAGCTACACCCTCAGCTCAGCACAGGAGAATTTTTCAGATGGTGAACTTATTCTGTATGATACTGTACTGGTGGATATATGACATTTTAACTTACAGAACATTTCATCAAAAAGAGTGACCCATAATGTATACAATTTTTTAAAAAAATACAATAAGAGCTAGGGAATGAAATGTAGGAAGTCCCAAACAACCTATATTATGAATATGTGAAGCTGCATTATTGTATGGTATGAGAAAAAAGGGATGCTGACCTGGGAATCTATAAGTGAATGGAGCTGTAACTCTAGATGCAAAAAGACTTGCACTTAAGTAGTATCTTTCAATTAATAAAGTAATTTTCCATAAAGGCACAGGTTGAATAATTTGGATACTGATATACATGAATATTGGAGTGGAACAATGAACACATCTGGTGCCTAGATCTTAGTTTCTAATATTCTTTAATAAAAGGAGACAGGTTTCCTTGGATAAATAATAATGTGTCAATGTTGGCTTGTTAATTGTAACAGATTTGCCATATTAAGGTAGGACTTAGCATATTGTAAGGGAGTGCAGGATATGTGGGAACTATTGGTGCTGTCCTCTCATTTTTAAATAGACGTAGAGCCATTCTAGGGTGAAAAGTTAATTAGAAAGAAAAAAGTGGTAGGCAAAACTTCAAGTAAACCCTATCCTTGTGCTGTTTTGAAATAAATCCTTCATTAATTTTATCAGGTGATAAAGTCTAGGAAATAAGAACTTGCTGATTGGAAGATATGTCTTATGAAAAGAAAGGCCTATTTTTAAAAAAAGAGAGGTGAGCAATATTTTGCCTTCATGGAGTTCTGCCATATTAATCCAGGGAGAAAAAACTATAAGCACAAATTATTGCCTTTTAAAACACAAAGTTTGCACATATGCACAAAGCTTGGCTCAGCACTGAAGAGGGTATTTACATGCCACTGGTTTCCAAAATCCATTTCGCTCTTTTGGGATATGGCTTCTGCATTTTACACTCTTTCTCCCAGAAGATGTTCAATGCAAAATGTGGCCCATGAAGTGCAAGTTTAGCAAAGAATGATGTTCCTTTTTTTTTTTTTTTTAGGAAAGATGAACATTTGCAAAAGCACAGATATATGATTTAGCATTCTGTTTTATGGAAGCTGCAAAAAAGTGGACTAGTGTATAGTTCACGAAAAACAGTCAAATTAATAGCAAAGAGAAGTCAGTTTTGTAATGAGATAAAGTATATTTTTTTAGCTTTGGCTTCCAGGTTCTTTTTGTTCAAATTTAGCAGATAAATGCATGTTTCTCTTAATAGAGGAAATAAATTGTTCAATAGTACCTTTGAAACCACTTTTCAGCACATGATGTTGTGAGAATTAAATAAGTTGATATATATAAATAATACGGACAAGCTATCATTATTTATCATTACAGATCATGATTGTTATTATGCACAATACTTATTAGTAAATGGATTGCCTATAGATGTACATAGAGAGGCGTACATATTTTTATGAATAGCTCAAATGCAATATCTAAAAATAAAATTATCATGTTTCCCTCCAACCCTAATTATCTCCCTAAAATCTTTACCATGGAGGATGATAACATAATTTAAAAATTCAGAAGCCAACGAGACACCAACTCTGACTGTACTTTTAAGTGCCCCCAGCTTGACACCTTCTCAGAGCTCCCACTTTTACTCCTCTGGTTCGCTGCTGTGACAGCACTTTGGGTTGTTCCACAAGCTCATGTATTGAGATCCTGGTCTCCAGGGTGGTAGTATTGAGAGATAGTGGAACAGTAGGAAGTGAGACTTCATGATGTCCTCAAGTCATTGAAGGTATGCCCTTCAATGAACCCTGGCGAATTCTTGTGAGAAGGTTATTATAAAAACCTGAGCTCTCTGGCAGTTTTTCCAGATGTGATCTCTTCATCTCACTTGTGCTTCTGCCACTGCCACTGGCCAGGAGGTGACATAGTCAAAATGTGTGTGGGGTGCTGGGCAGGTGTATCACCCAAGCATTTTCCAAGCTGTTTGAACTTGCAAGCTCCAAAACTATGAGGAAAAATAAGCCCTTTAAAATAAAATTATCCGGCCTCTGTTATTTTGGTATAGTTATGCAAAATGGACTAATATAGGCTGGTTCGAAGTTCTTCTTCCAGTTCTCTCAGATCCATACTATGAACTGAAGACAATTATCTCTCTAGAACATGTATTCTGGCCATACTCTATCTTCATGACCACATTTCTATCTACTTTTCCAGTTTCATTCTCTATTATATTTGACTTTATGTCTGTCCAAATCAACCTAAGTTGCCTTTAATTTTCTAAGTGGCCTATGCCTTTATGTGTATATTCTGTCTTCTAGAATGTTTTGTCACTTCCACTCTCTCAACTCTGACTCATCATTTAGGAATTCAGTTCCAATATCTTTTTCTCTCAGAAACCTTCCTAACATTTCCACTTTGGGTTGTTTTCTAGTCCCACTGTTCTGTTGTTCTTGTAGGAATCAAATCCAGTGGTTCTTAAACTTTAGGGAATATCAGAATCACCTGAAGGGTAAATTAAATACAAATGAGTATTTGTATTTGAATTGATTTCTGGGATTGGAGTAGAGATTTTTTCTTTCCGGTATCGAACTCAGGACCTTGAGCTTGTGAGGCAGGCAGGGTGCCACTGAGCTAAATCCCAGGCCCTGGAGTAGAAAATTTTTTTTGTAATAAGCTCCCAGTTGATAGAGATATGGCCATTATGCTGAGATAACTTCTTAGACTCCTGATAGTACTGGCTAAAGCAGACTGAGACAAAGAAGCTGAACCGGAATGAGTCATGGCACTGATTTACAAGGACCCTAAGGAAGAAGAGATAGTGTCTGTGGGTATAAAGCCCTCAGAAAGCCCTGAATCAGAAGACTCAAAATGTTGCAATTCTTTTGTACACTAAACTTAGAAGCAAAGAAAAGATGTGGCCATTTCAATATATAAATACTCAAGATACATGCATAGCCATATTTATAGCAGTATGATTCATTATAGCTAAATCTTGGAAACAGCCTACATGATCATTAAAAGACAAACGGATAAAGAAAATGTGTTTTTACCCACAATGGAGTACTACTCTGCCACAAAGAAAGATAAAGTTGAGTCATTTTAGGAAAATGGATGGACTTTTGAGGCAGGAGATTAGGGCATGATAAAGTACCTGGGTAAGTGGGAATGACCAAGATCATGGGTAACCTGAACACTGGGCAGGACATCTTCCAAATACTAAACTTAGTAACAATCAGAAAATGTGATCTTCCATTCTTCTGGACTAAGATCAAGCAGGTTTTTGATAGAGCAACCTAGATCTGAGTTAGAATGGGAGATATTAAAGATGGTGGCCATTGCCTTCTTTCTTTCTCAGTGTCCTGTTCTGCACTCTGCAGAGTGTATTTATTTTCCTATACTGACCCACACTCACTTTGCAGAGGATACTTCTTTTCCCTTCTTTTCTTTCTTTTAATACTGTTAATAAATATAACCTCATTATCTCATTTCTTGGTCATTTCTCTCTTTAGGACAATAAGGGCTTAGAAAAGATCCCTGGAATGAAAAGAGCACTGCACCTCAGAACCTTGGTAACATTTCTGGTGACGTTAGGCAGATATCTGGCTAGTAGTAGTTGAGTTTCACAAGCAACACTTTGAAGATTAAATGGTTTTGCATCCTTTCATATGGGATGCCATCTGAAGGACCTGGAACTAGTCTTCTCTCTCTCTCTCTCTCTCTCTATGTAATATATATATATATATATATATATATATATATATATATATCTCCTTAAAACCTGGAAAAATTTGACCTAATCTGAAAAACTCACAACTTATATTTTGTTGAAATACTGTTTGGGTCCTATAGAGACAAAGAATGGTGAAAGATTCGTACAGAATGGCAGTCTAAATTACAATACTATTCTTCGGTTTCCAGATAAGGCAAGGAAAGTAGTGTGAAATCCCTTCTGTTCAGGTGTTTATAGGTCCTTATATCTGGAAAGACCTAGGAACTGTGGTATTTAAAGAGGCCTCCAAAAAATAGGAAGTTGGTATCACTGAAGATCCTGTTCTCAGGTGTGCACCTGTCTCTCAGAGGAATATGAGTGTCTCCCACTTATTTCTATGAGAGGCTAGCACCCCAGAGATACCCAGTATTTTCAAAAGATTCTTGTAGGTTTGCACATGGGCCCCCAGGTTTTTCTCATCCCAGCTGGTGACCCACAACATGCCATGGTAGTTAGAGACCACATAATCCCCCATAGCTTGGGTAAATAGCCCTTTTCAGCCAGAAGTAGCTACATAAAGATGGAAATATCCACATTCTCAGCAACCTGTGAAGAAATATGGGGATTTTTGTCTTTTGGGGGAAATAAAGTGAATGATTAGGGCATGGCAACACAGCTGGGCAAGTGGGTGTATATGACCTGTTAATCCCAGAGATCCAGAACATTCCTAGAATAGCTTCCAAACCCTACACTTGGTACCAATCAGAGTATGCTATATTCACTTCTATTATGGCACATAATCAAGCAGGTTTTTGAAAGGACAGCCTAGATCTGACATCAGAATGGGGGATGTAAAAAGGAATTAAATATGTTTTGTACATGAACCAACTTCACATAAGGAATCTAAATATTATATAGTGCAAACATGTACTAATAAAAAAGGACTCCAGATTTTATGTTACAAATTATTACCAATTTAAAAACTTCAGTGTATCCTGTAGATCATCTAGTCCCAAAACTTTGTTTTATATTTAATAATATTCCCCTGAGACTCATTTTCTTTATTTGAGCAGAGATATTAAAACTGAGAGTCAATTAGTGGTGAGCTGGCTCAACTGGCAGTAGTAAAAATCAGGAATTAAGACACAGTATTTCAAGGGAATGCTCATCAGGGAACACCAGAAGCAAGGAGTAGCCATACCTGTGGGGCCAGGAAGAGCTCAAGAAAGTGACAATGAAGGTCAAGGTATTAGTCTCCCAGGTGTTATAGTCTTAGAGGAAAGAACAATCCAATCCTAGTGACAAAGTTGTTCTGGAGATAATCAGTCAAAGATGATTTTGAATTCAAGCAAGCTAGTCTGGTACTATGATTTATTATAAGAAATATTTATTTTGTCTTCAGGCCATTTCCTGATATGCAGGTTCTAAAGCCCTTATAAGCTCTTTTGTATGCTAATGAGATCACTGATGACTGGGGCTCAGGATACCTTCTGAATGTGACTAGAGGTTTAGAACTTTCCTTTCACCTCACTGCTGTCATCCAATTCTCAGGAAAGCAGAGGTACTGAAGTTTCATGAAAGGTAATTGTGGGAAACCTCAATTTAAAGTTGGTCACTTGGAAATTCCAGAGACCTAGCCTTGTTTATCATTGCCATATGAAGAAGAGCAGTCTTGTGGGACTGAGCAGTCTCTATAGATAGGGTTAAAACTGAATTAGATTACGGGACACTGAGTCAGTCCCCAGTGAACCAGTGCTTCATGTATAGGGAAAAGCTTCACACATCTAGTGTTAGAAGTATTTTATGTTGAGAATTAGGGTAAGAAAGTAGGGATTTTTCCCTCCAGGCTTCAGTTTCCTCTAAAGTAAAATTGGATAATTATGCAATATTATACTTGTGTGTCTGATTTATTTCACTTAATATTATGGTCTCAAGATGCATCTATTTATCTACAAATACCTCAAATTTATCTTTATCTATGGCACAAAAGTACTCCATTGTGTATAAATACCACCTTTTCTTTATCCACTCATCTGTTGGTGGGCATATAGAGCACTTCCAAGATTTAGCTAGTATGAATTGTTCTGTTATAAACATGGGTATGAATGGACCACTATAATATGATAAATTCTTTTAGGAAGATACTTAGAAGTGGAATAACTGGGTCAGAAAAGGGAAAGGGGACAGAAAGAAAAAGAATTTGAGAAAACGAAAAGGAAAATAGAGCTTTTGCAAATGAAAAGGGGGCGGAAATTGGAAAAGCCTGGGAGAGAAATGTTAAAAAAAAAAATGAATTAAGATGTATTATCTTCATGTTCCAACTCTCCATACTAAATGTAAGCATCATGTACTGTAAACATGTACTAACAAGATATTGGGTAGTCAATATTTAGAATAAGATTGTTCAGAGTAAGAGACAAAGGATTATTTGCAGTGGAGTGCAATAAGACTAAATTATAGTACTATGCTATGACTTCCTGCCACACAGTGAACAGAAGGACCCAGGCAAAGCAGGGCAGAGGCATGTGTCATCTGTCACAAACTAAGTGCTTATTTCTAATTCATAGGATGGAAAGTAGCATTCCCAAAGTTTACTTAAGGATAAGCATTAGCTTTTTGCTTCTCTTTCTCTCTCACTTTTGATCTTCATACTTCCGCTTTCATCTGCTACTGTCTTTTTTTAAAAAAATATTTTATTGGTACATTTTAGGTATACAATATGTTTACATTTATCATTGGCTGCTTGTACCTGTAAATGATGTAGCTTAGTTCTTATTTTTTTCCCCATTACCTGTGTGCCCTTCATCCCCTCCACCCTTCCCTATTTACATTTCCATTTTTTTCTTTTCTCATAATTTTTCCTTTCCCTTCTTCCCTTTCCCCTTCCCCCCTTACCACCCCTACAACTTTGGAACTTTTCCTATTTCAAATTATCAAGTATTTGTTTTAATCATTTTAATTCTTATTTACACTTTCAGTTTCTCACACTAGAGAAACTATTCAGTATTTACACATCTGTGTCCTATTTATTTCACTTAAGAGTATGGCCTCAAAATCCATCCATTTAGCTATAAATGTCTCTAGTTTCTCATTCTTTATGGCTGAGCAGTACTCCATTTTATAAAAAAAACCATATCATCTTTATCCAGTTTCCAGTTGATGGGCACTTGGGCTGTTTCCAAGCTTTAGCTGTTACAAACTACCACTATAAACACGGGTGCCCATATATCGCTGTGGTATGATTATTTTAATTATCTGGGGAAGATACCCAGCAGGGGAATAGCTGAGTCAAATGGGACCTCTAGCCGTAGATCTTTGAGGTATCTCCATACCAATTTCCACAGTGGCTGCACCAGCCTGCACTCCCACCAACAATGCAGAAGGGTTCCTTTCTCTCCACACCACCACCAGCATTTGTCATTGATTGATTTCTTGATAGCAGCCATTCTTTCTGTGGTGAGGTGAAATCTCAGTGTTGTTTTCATCTGCATCTCTCGAATGACCAGTGATGCTCAACATTTTTCCATATGTTTATTTGCTATTTCTACTTCTTTGAGAAAGGTCTGTTCATTTCAGATGCCCATTTTTGAATTGGGTCTTTGAATTTGGGGGTCTGATTTTTTTCAGTTCTTTATGTATTCTAGATAGTAGACCTTTGTCTGAGCTGCAGGTACTAAATTTTTTTTCCCACATTGTGGATTGTCTCTTAGCTCTGTTGGTGGTTTCTCTTGCAGTGCAGAAGCTTTTTAATTAGATGAAATCCCAGGTGCTAGTTCCCATGCTGCTGAGGTTTTGTTCATAAAGTCTTTTCTTATGCCAATGTCTTCAAGAGTTCTATCTAACTTATCTTCCAGCAAGTTTATTGTTTCTGTTTTAATATTTAGATCTTTAATCCACTTAGATTTTAGATTAGTGCATGGTGATAGGTGTGGTCAAGTCTTAATCTTTGGCAGGTTGAAATCCAGTTTTTCCAACACCATTTATTAAATAGACAGTCTTTCCTCCAATCAGGGTGGTTGGATCCTTTGTCAAAGATGAGGTGACTGAGTATGTCTGGACTTGTTTCTGCATCTTCTAATCTATTCCACTGATCCTCAGGTCTGTTTCTTTGCCACTACCATGCTGCTTGTAGTCACAGTAGCTTTGTAGTATAGTTTCAAGTTGGGGATTGTGATACCCCCTGCCTTGTCTTTGTTGCCTAGAATTGCTTTTTCTATTTTAGGTCTTTTCTTGTTCCAAATGAATTTTTGGATTGTTTTCTCAAGGTCTGTGAAGTATGCTACTGGAATTTCAATTGGGATTCCAATGATTCTATATAGCAGTTTTGGAAGTATGGCCATCTTCACTATATTGGTTCTTCTGACCCAGGAGCAAGGGATGTGTTTCCATTTTCTGATATTCTCTGCAATCTCCTTTTTCAAAGTGTTATAGTTTTCAAAGTAGAGGTCTTTGTTTTCTTTCATTAGATCTATTCCTAGATATTTCATTTTTTTGGATGCTATTGTGAAAGAAGTTGTTTCTCCATTTCCTTTTGGAGTGAGTCTGTTGCTCGTGTACAGGAAAGCTATTGATTTTTTTGTGTTGACTTTTTATCCAGATACTCTACTGAATTTGATTAATAAGTCTAGAAGACTTTTGGTGGATTTCTTGGAGTCTTCTATATAGAGTATCATGTCATCTCTAAATAATAGCAATTTAAATTCTTTGTTTCCTATCTTTATTCCTTTTATTTCTTTCTCTTGTCTAATTGCTGTGGCTAATGTTTCCAAAACTATATTGAACAAGAGTGGTGATAGTGGACATCCTTGTCTTGTTCCTGACTTTAGCATGAAGGATTTGAGTTTTTAACCATTTAGTATGATATTGGCTGTTGGCTTTTCATAGATGGCTTTTATCAGGCTGAGGTAGAGACTATTCCAATTTTTTGCAGGGTTTTTATCATGAATGCATATCGGATTTTTTAAACACTTTTTCTGCATCTATTGAGATGATCATATGTTTTTTATCCTTGGGTCTATTAATATAGTGTATTACATTTATTGATTTGTGTATGTTGAACCATCCCTGCATCCCTGGGGTGAATCCCACTTGGTCAGGGTGTATGATCTTCTTGATGATATTCTGCATTCTATTTGGCAGTATCTTATTAAGGAGTTTTGCATCAATGTTCATTAGTAAGATTGGCATATAGTTCTCTTTTTCAGTTGGGTCTTTCTCTGCTTTGGGGATCAGGTGATGCTTGCTTCCAGGAATGAATTTGGAAGTATTGCTTCCCTTTCAAGTTCATTGAAGAGTTTGAACAGTAGTAGCAATAGTTCTCTAAATCTTTGTAGAATTCAGCAGTGAAGCCATCAGGGCCTGGGCTTTTCTTAGTTGGTAAGTGTTTAAATAATTTTTCAATTTTGTTGATTAATATTGGGTTGTTTAGAATTTTTATTTCTTCTTTGTTCAATTTTGGTAATTCATATGTATGTAGGAATCTGTCCATTTCTTCTGTGTTTCTTCTTACTGGTGTATAGGTTCTCAAAGTAGGTATTGATGATCCCCTGAATTTCTGCTGGGTCCATTGTAATTTCATCATTTTCTTTTCTAATTGCATGGATTTGGGCCTGTTTTTGATAAGGCTGGCTAAGGATTTGTCAATTTTGTTTATTCTTTTGAAGAACCAATTCTTTGCTTCATTGATTTGTTTTATGTTGTTCTCTTAGTCTCCATTGCATTGATTTCTGATCTGATCTTTATAATTTCTTCCCTTGTATGAGGTTTGAGTTTCTCTTGCTCTTCTTTATCTAGAAGCTTGAGATTCAGCATCAGGTTGTTTATTATAGCTATGTTGTGCTGATATGAATATTCACTGCTACTAATTTCCCTCATAGAACTGCTTTGTGTCCCATAGATTTTGATATTTTGCACTGACATTGTCATTTAATTATTGGAACTGTCTGATTTCTTCTTTAACTTGCTCTTTGACCCATTGGTTATGCAGAAGTGTGTTGTTCGATTTCCATGTGTTTATGAGATTCTAGCCATTCCTTTTGCTATAGACCTCCAATTTCATTGCATTTATGTCTGATAACATACATGGGATAACTTCAATTCCTTTGCACTTACTTAAACATGTTCTGTGAGCAAGTATGTGGTTTATTTTGGAAAACAGCCCAATGTGCAGCTGAAAAGAATGTGTATTCTGATTTTGTAGGGTGGAACACTCTGTAAACATATGTTAAGTTCCATTGTTCAAGAGTTTGATTAAATTCTAGTATTTCATTGTTTATTTTCTGTCTAGTGGGTCTATCTTTTTGTGACAGTGGGGTATTGAGGTCCCCCACTCTATTGTATTGGTGCTTATTTGATTTTTCATGTCCATTAATATTTGTTTCATATAGTTGGGTGCACTAGTATTTGCTGCATATATATTTATGATTGTCATCTCTTCCTCTTGGATTTTTTCCCTTTACAAGGATGTAGTGTCCTTCTTCTCTCTCTTAATCAGTGTTGGTTTCAAATCCATTTGATGCGCAAAGAGGATATCTACTCCTGCTTTTTTGGGGGTTCCTGTAACATGGAGTATTGTTTTCCACCCTTTAAATTCCAGTCTGTGAGTTTCTTTTTGAATTAAGTGTGTTTCTTTTATGCAGCATATTGTTGAATCTTGCTTCTTGACCCAGTCTTCCAGTCTATATCTCTTGATTGGTGAATTGAGACTGTTAATATTGATGGTCAGAACTGATATATATTGAGTTATCCTTGTCATGATTTTTTCTTTTTGTTGGATTCTCCCTCTTTGCATTTATTGCATTCTTCCTCTTCATGGATGCATTCTTCCGGGCTTCTTGGGGTTGTGATCCTCATTGTCTTTTCCTAGGATATTATTTAAAATTTTGGGGAGTGCTGGTTTGGTATTTGTGAAGTTCCTAAGGTGCTCTTTGTCATGTATCTTATTTCTCCATCAATTTTGAAAGATAGTTTTGCAGGGTACATCAATGTGGGTTGGCGGTTGTTTTCCACTAGGGCTTGAAATACATCATTCCAACCTCTTCTTGCCTTGAGGGTTTGCATTAAGAAGCCTGCTGTGATTCTGATGGGCCTTCCTTTGTATGTGATTTCTTTCTTTTTTCTAAATTCTTGTAGAATTTTGTTCTTCTGTTGGTTTTCTGGAATCTTAACTCTTATATGCCTAGGTGTAGATTTTATTTGATCATGGCTAGTTGGAGTCCCATATGCCTCATTTATCTGAATGTCAAGTTCTTTTCCCCTGCTTGGGAAATTTTCTGCCATTACTTGTATGAATTGTTTTGTTTTTTTTTAATGTTGTTTGCACTCTCTCCCCTATTTCTTTGCTGACTCCAATCAGTCTTATGTTATTCTTCTTTCATCACCTAGCATCTGCTGCATTGATTTCTGGTGGTCTCTTACTATTTTTAAGAAATCTCTGCTTTCATGGTCACTATCCACAATCCTGTCTTCTATATCTGATATTCTATCTTCATATTCCCTTAATCTGCTGTGAATACTTTCAATGGAGTTTTTAATCTCCTGGATATCTGTTTGAATCTGTTTCATGGTATCCATTTCTTTCTTATGCTGGGCATTCATAGCTTCTAGCATATTTCTGAGGTCATCTTTTCTTTTATCTATTTCTGTTCTAGAGCCTCTAACCCTGTCTTTCACTCTGCTACCATCTCTGTAGTTATCTGGGGGATTATTTCTGTTTTGAATTTTTCTATGGCCTCATTCATCTGTTTTGTTACTTCCTGTGCTATCAGTTCAGGGTGTCCAGGTGGTTGACTATTGGACTTTTCCACCTCATTTCCTCCAGAATTTGCCTTTTGTGGGGTGGAAGTCTGAGTTTGTGCCTTACTTAAATTTCTTCTCATTTTTGTTTTCGGTACTCTCCTTGGTTTAATTCCTGTGTTGATACTTTGAAGTTGCTTATTGTAAGTATCTTTATTGATGTATTTAGAACCCTTATGGAATGATTGCTTCTCAGAGGTGTCTTGCAGATATAGCTGGTGTTTAGGTTTTGAGTCTCTAATGGCTCTGAGGCTGTCTTATTTTCATTATACCAGGAAGGACAACTCATTAGATCTATCACAACATCTTAGCCCAAGTGATACAATTAGCAACACAATAGCATCAAGTACCTCTTAGAAAATGACAATTTGTGGTAATTATTAATCTATCACCTTTAACTGTGTGTATTAAATGAAAATCAAGGACTAACCCAACATATGTTTATAGTGAATAAACTCTTCAGTATAGTAACTTTACCCTTCGGGATGGGGAGTTAGAATGAATTGGGGAGGGAGGGATAGGTAGGTAGAAGGACAGAGGAAGGTTAGCAGTGAAGCCAGAGGACACAGGTGAGAGAAGGAAAGAGAAGAAAAGAAAAATAAAGAAGAAATACGAATTATGGCCAGAACAGGAACACAAAGGGAGATGAAGAACAATGTGGGACAGCAAGCAAGCAAGGGAGAGAAAGAAAAGAGAAAAAGAAAGAAGAAAGTGAAAAATAAAAATTTTAAAAGAATAAAGAAGGAAAAAAATTAAAAATAAGAGAAAAAAATAGTGGTAGTTTTGAAAATAACAAATAAAAGATAAAAATGTAGGAACTCCTTCAGGGTATGTCTCTTCTGTCACAATAGACAACATGGGCAGTAGTGTGCAGTTATGTCAATGAATCTCAGTAAGCAAGTCACAGACCCATGAGATTCAGGCAGATTTCTGGCTACAAGTCCCAAGTTGAGTTCCTTGTCCTCCTGCAGGGTTGATCTATGAAGGTTCTACTACATGTTCCAGCTGCCTTTCCCCTGAAGATAGTCCAGGTTCTGATGGGCAGTGATGATCCCTGTAACTTATTAAGAATGGTGGTCTGGGGTGCTTTATTTCAGAGATTCTCTTCACTTTTCCAGTGGGCTTCAGTTTTCATCAGGGAACCTGAGAGAGGCCTTGTCTCTGTTGTTGCTTCTGCAGCTCAGGACAATGGCCTTTATGCCCCCCTGTGGCTCTGTTGTGTGGAACCAGGTGGTTGCACAGCCAAGAGGCCAGAGGTGGCAGGGGGCAGGGGGCTCTGTTGTTGCATGTGCCCCCACGGCTCCATGAGCAGCTGGTAGGCATGCCTGGGTGGTCCTTACCAGCTCTTGGTAGGCATAGCCAGCCAGTCAGACCTGGGCTCAGTCAGTCTTGGGTGCTCTGCCCGGGTGGCTCTCACTACTCAGTCTTTAGAGGAGTTTCTCTTTCTTATTTTCCAAGAGACACTTCTATGTCTCACCTAGGATGGCGATTGTTGTATTTCAGTATGTGTGGAGTCAGGGTGTCATTTCTCTACATTGCAGTCTTTCCCTTAATAGGGAAGCAACTGCCTGGATTCTTTTCTTTTCCCACTATTTCCCACAGACCATGACAAGGAGGGGAAGAGATTCACTTCATACTTATTAAAGTAAACTAGTTTCTTTCTGACTTGGACAGCAGCTCTTGACAATGTGTAGAGCTGGCCAGAGTTGGAGCTATAGAGATAAAGTCTCCTGACTTCCTGTCAAGTGCTCATCTCCTGACTTTAATGTGTCCATGTCAAATATTCTGTATATGCCAAACCACTTTCTCATCACTCATGAATGTGTAGTAGTAATAATGGAATTAAAGACACCTGGGAAAGAAAGGTAGTGGGAGATGAAATGGTGAGGAGGAGAGAGAGGTGGAGGGAAGAAAAAATAGTAGATGGAGGAGCAGGATTAGGAAGAGAAGACAGAAAGATCTTGAGCCATAACATATTCTATACCCACAGCCAACATCATTCTCTTTCCCATAAGCCTCTCCAAGGGCACAAAGCAAGGACACCAAAGGCAAGGGAAAGACATGGGTGCTGATAAAGTATGAAACCCTCTACAGAAACAAATATTTCTTTAATTATATTATGAAGACTCCTAACATGGCAGTAAGGTAGAGAGAAATCTGAAAAACAGAGGTTTGGATTGTGACTGGAGTATATTAAAAATGCCCCAGTGGTCCCCAAAGCAGGAAGCCAGGCTAAAAAGTAAAGAAAGATCTTCTTCATCTCAGCAAGGTACTGAATGGTCCTTAAGAGTACAAAAAAACCCCAAAAAGCTCTGAAGATTTACCAGTGTGTAAATTCTACATCATTTTCTAGACAAGTCCTAATTCTTCCCTTAAAATATTTGAAGACAGACCCCTCCACACACACACTAGCAAAATGAAAGAGAGGAGCTGTCTCTTGAAGGCAAATAGACTTACTTTATTCTTCATTGTTGTATTATACACAATGTTCACCATGCCAACAGAATTCACAAACATGTAGAGAAGCAAGAACATATGATTGATTCCAAATGGAGTCAGAGTCAGTATAAGTAGATCCCATACACAGAATTATTAAATAAGGACTTTAAGTAATTGTGATAAATCTAATTTAAAGATCTAAGGAAAATGTGGACAACATGTATGAATATTTGGAGATTTTGAGAGAGATAGAATTTATAAAAGAACAAAAAAGCCAAATATAAAAAAATCTCATAAATGACAAATACATTCAATGACTAATAACAGGAAATACACAACCTGAAAGAGAGACAGCACAAATTATCCAAACTGAAAAAAATCTTACAAAAAGACAACAAATAAAACAAAATTTGTGAAATACATGGGAAGTTATTAAATGCTTTAACATACATACAATTTAATTAAACTATATATGTATAATTTAGCATCCATGTAACATATATACTCTTAAAATCATTTTAAATATTCTAATAAGCATGTTCCAGAAACAATAAGAGAGAATGGAGCATAAAATAAAAATTGAGAGATAATGAATAAATATTTTCCAAAATTGATGGGAGATATCAATACATAGAATAAAAATTTTTAAATTCAAGTAGGATTAATATTAAAAATAAAACCAAACAAAATGCTTTAGATACATTGTATCAAATGATAAAAGACAAAGGTAAAGAAAAAACCCCTGAAAAATTGTATGAGCTATAAAAGACCATTTCAGTCCAGATAACAAGGGAATAACATTTCTAAAGTACCGAATGAGAAAATGAAACTTTGAAACTTGAATTCTGTAAACAGTGAAATGTCCTTCAAAACATAAGGTAGAGGATTTCTGAATGTGTCCATGATGGAATAACAAAGTCTAGAATTAATTTCTTAACATGAAAAACAAAACTCCCCCCAAATTAAGGAGACAGTGCTTCTGGACATTGACAACAAGAACTGTGTTACTTTTGTTTCCCTATCCTCCTGCTCCAGAGAGAAAGTGAACGAGCTTCCATAGACTTTCTCCCCTAAGACATTTCCAGTCTATGAAACAGGGAAGAGGGACTTACATAAAACAGCAAACTTACAGAGGTGAGGAAATAGAGGCTGGTGTTCAGAAACACTGAGGTAACTAATATTTCCACAATAAAATTTTGAAAAGGAGAGAGATAAACAGGATAAAAGATTAACACATTTGAATAAATTCTACTTGAGTTTTTAACTGAATAACAACAGGTGAACAAATAGAGTAACAATCTGCAAGTCCAGATGTTTGAAAAAAGAACAAATATGTTAGTGCTGGCAAAAATGAATTCCCAGGGCTCACTCCAGGCTTATAAATTTGAATTTTCTTAAATTCTCTCCAGACAAGATAGATAAGTCTCAGTATAGTCAAGAGGCATTCAGTACTGAATAAAAGGAGCCAGGCATTAAAAGCAGGCATACAAAGCAGGCCCATACTAGCCTAACAATGAATACATGAGACCTTTCCTTAAAAAGCTCAAAATCAACCCTCAAATACTAAATTCATCAGCAAAAAAGAAATTCTTTCACGCATACACACATTTGGAAACATAAAATTATAATGTCCATAATCCTAAAATAAGTTACTTGTAAACAACATAGAAAACTGTGACACATAAGTAAAGAAAAGTTAATTGACAAACACACCCACAAAAGCCAGATACAATAGAATTAGTAGTTAAGAACATTGGAACGATTATTCTGTGTTCCTCTTGATCAATTCTATAAAACAAAACCTGAATGTAATGTGAAAAAAACTAGAAGATAGAAACAAACAGAAATAGAACTTCCAGGCATGAAAAGATATTGGAATTCACTGGAAGTAGTTAATAGAAAAATAAGAGGATATAGAAAAAGCATTCATAAAATTAAATATATTTCAATGGAACAATTTAAATAAAGTGCAACAAGAAGAAAATCATGACACAAAATAAAGAAACTTTCTATACCTGTAAAATATCAGCAAGACAATTCAAATGCTATGATTAAACTCTCTAAAAGGAAAGGAAAAAGAAAAAGGAAGAAAAATATATGAAGAAATAATCGCTACCGATTTACCAAATTTGATGAAAACTATAAAAACAGACTAAAGAAGCTCAATGATCCTCAGAAACATTAAAGCAAAAAGGAAAATACTGAGACACATCCTAATCAAATTTCTGAAAATCAGTGATAAAGAGAAAATTCTTAAAGCCTCTAGTAAAATCAAAGATATTTTATGCACAACTGAACAAAGATAATGGTTTAATAGGAAAAGGAAAGAAAGAAAGAAATTTATCAGGGACTTACTAAGCATAAGAAAATAGATTCCAGAATAATAAAGATTACAAAGGGTAGAGAGGGCTTTCTTATAATGGTAAAGACTCAATTTATCTAGAAGAGATAGCATTGTTAAGTGTTTAGGCATTGAATAATAGAACTTTAGGATAATTGAAACAAAAACTGACAGAATGAAAAAAAAATAGAACCATAATTATTGTTGAATATTTAACACTTATTCCTCATTAATTGTTAAAACAAGTTGACAGAAAATCAGAACCATTATGAAAGACTTGAATAATGCCATAAAACAACTGAATCTAGCTGATATTTATAAGATGCTCCATCCAATGACAATTAAGTACATACAGATTTCAAGTTCAAAAGAAACTCAAGCATATGATCATTCTTGAAGTTGTTAAAGTAAACCTTAGTAATTTTAAAATATTTGAAATCATGCTGAGTATGTGCTTTGAGCTCAACAAAATTCAATCAGAAAACATAACAAAAATCTAATTTTAAACCAGTAAATACATAGAAACTGATCAACACACTTTCTAATGCATGATTCAGTGATAAAATCATGAAAGCAACTTTAAATTGAATGAAAAAGGAAATAATATACATATAAATTACTGGGATACAACCACAAGTAAATATACAATAAATATATTAGAAAGAAGGATTGTCTAAAATAGGTGGCATGTGTTTCTACTTGAAGAAGTTAGTAGAATAGTACAAAATGAAGCTAACAAAGAAATATTTAATATATATAATAGAAATACAAACAAAACTTGATAGAACAAAAAATGTGTTCATTTGAGAACAAATAAATATCCAAGTGGACACATCAAAAACAAAAAAGAAAAGATACAAATAACAACCATCAGGAATAAAAGAAAGGGGAAAAGGTGTATCCTTATAGAAGGGAATATGACTAATAATTGTGTGACAAGAACTTCAACAATATAAATGAAAAGGATTAATTTCTTCAAAGATAAAAACAATCATGAAAATTATTCAAGAATAAAAAAGAAAGAAGGGAAAGGAAAAATTAGAAGAAAAGGAAAAACTGGAAACAAAGTCTATGTAAATAAGGAAGGGTCGAGGGGGTGAAGGGCACACAGGTAATGGGGAAAAAATAAGAACCAAGATACATCATGTACAGGTATAAGCACCCAATGATAAATGTAAACATATTGTATACCTAAAATCTACCAATAAAAGAATTTGAGCAAAAAAAAAAAAGAAGAAGAAAAAGGAAATAGGTTACTATACATCTCTGGATAGATTGGGAATATCATTCAAACTGTATCCACAGACTAAAATCTAGAGCCTGATGATTTATATTGAACTAATTGGAGGATATAATATGAATCAGTGATAAAAATATCATTCTTATCAAATATTAACAAATTGAACCATCATATATATGAAAAGCATAATACATCATGTCAAATGGGGCTTATCTCAGAAATAAAGGACTATTTTATCATTTAAAAATCACTCAAGATCAGCCCGCTGCAGACAGGCAGGTCTGTGCATGCCCTACCTATGTCCTGAGTTATGCGGAAGACTCCAAATCACCCTGCTGCAGACAGGCAGCCACCTGGTTCCACATTACAAAGATTCAGAGGACACCAGATGACCAGACCAAGGTACTGAGTCCTGCTGCTCCCAGCCCAGAGGCAGGGGCTTCTGAGCCACCCTCCCACTGCTCCTGGTCCAGAGGAAGGGGCTTCCTGGCCACTATCCCTCCCGCTCCTCCAGCCCACAGAAAAGGGCTTTTGAGTCACCATTCCTACCTCTGCTCCCAGCCCCTGTCCCACCTCTCCCAGCTCAGAGGAGGTAAACAATGCAGGTGCTAACAGCCCCCTGCCCCAGTTGAAATGAGAAAACAAGTAAGAAAATCTCAAAACCAGACTTTCAGATCACCTACAGCAACCCCAAAGGGAAATGAGATGGAACATTCTGATACTCAACCACCTGGACCCACTGAACTGACAACAAAAGGGGATCTGGAAAAAATGAAATCAGAAATAATTTCTAAGATAACAGGAGAAATTGTGCCCCTAGTGCAAGACATGATTAAGAAATCTAGAGAGGAGCTCAGGAACATGAGGGAATCCCAACATAAGAAACAAATGGAACCCATAAAACAGATGCAAATAGATTTCCAGGACATAAAAAACTCCACTGAAAGTCTACACAGCAGAATGAGCCAATGTGAGGACAGAATTTCAGATATAGAAGATAAGATTGCAATTAGTGACCAGGAAAAGAAAAATTACTTCAAAATTATAAGGGAACATGAGAAATCAATCCAGCAGCTGCTAGATGATGCAAAGAAGAATAACATAAGACTGATTGGGCCCAATGAAGAAACAGGAGAGAGTGGAGATGACATAAAAAAATCTCTTCACAGAAATAAAGGCAGAAAACTTCCCAAGCAGGGGAAAAGAGCTTGACATACAGATAAGTGAGGCATATAGGACTCCAAATAGCCTTGATCAAAAAAAAATCTACATACAGGCATATAATCGTTAAGATTCCAGAAACACAACAGAAGAACAAAGTTCTCCAGGCAGTCAGAGAAAAGAAACAAATCACATACAAAGGAAAGCCCATCAGAATCACAGCAGACTTCTCAACACAAACCATCAAGGCAAGAAGAGCTTGGAGTGACATATTCCAAGCCCTAAACAGCCTCCAACCCAGATTGATGTACCCTGCAAAACTATCTTTCAAAATGGATGGAGAAATAAGATACTCTCATGACAAAGAGCACCTTAGGAACATCGTGAATACCAAACCAGCACTCCAAAGAATTTTACACAATATCCTAGGAATAGACATTGAGGATCACAACCCCAGGAAGCAAAGCAGAATGAACCCATCTGGCATGACAAGAAATTAAATATAAAGTGGGAGAACCCAACAAAAAGAACAAGTCATGGCAATGACAAGTCAATACGTTTCAGTTTTAACCATCAATGTTAATGGTCTCAATTCACCAATCAAAAGAAATAGACTGGCAGAATGGGTCAAGAAGCAAAATTCAACAATATGCTGCATACAAGAAACACACTTAATTCAAAAGGAAACTCATAGACTGAAAGTTAAAGGGTGGAAAACAATACTCCATGCAACAGGAACCTGAAAAAAAGCAGGAGTAGCTATCCATTTTGCAGATCAAATATATTTCAAAACAACACTGATGAAGAGAGATGAAGAAGGACACTACATCCTTGTAAAGGGAAGAATCCAAGAGGAAGAGATGACAATCATAAATATCTATGCACCAAACACTAGTGCACCAAAGTATATAAAACAAAAAATAACGGACATGAAAAGTTACATATGCATTAATACAACTGTAGTGGGGGACCTCAACACCCCACTCTCACAAATCGATAGATCAACTAGATTAAAAATAAGTAATGAAATACTAGAACTCAATCGAAATCTTGAACAAATGAACTTAACAGATGTTTCCAGAGTCTTCCACCCCATAAAATGAGAATACACATTCTTCTCAGCTGCATATGGGTCATTCTCCAAAATAGATCACATACTCACACATAGAACATGTTTAAGTAAATGCAAGGGAATTGAAGTTATCCCCTGTATATTATCAGACCATAGTGCAATGAAATTGGAGATCCATAGCAAAAGAAACTCAAAAAATTTCATCAACACGTGGAAATTGAACAACACACTTCTGAATAACCAATGGGTCACAGAGGAAATTAAAGAAGAAATCAGACAGTTCCTTCAATTAAATGACAATGACAATACAACATATCAGAATCTATGGGACACAATGAAAGCAGTCTTAAGAGGGAAATTCATAGCAGTGAGTACGCATATTAGGAAAACAGAATGAGCCCAGTTAAACAACCTGATGTTGAACCTCAAGCTTCTAGAAAAAGAAGAGCAGGACAACCCCAAAGCTCATACAAGGGAGGAAATGATAAAAATCAGAGGAGAAATCAATGCAATGGAAACTAAGAGAATGATCCAAAAAATCAATGAAGTCAAGAGTTGGTTCTTTGAAAGAATCAACAAAATTGACAAACCTTTAGCCAACCTTGTCAGAAAAAGGAAAGAAAAGGCCCAAATCCATGCAATTAGGAATGAAAAGGGTGAAATTACAACAGACCCAGCAGAAATCCAGAGGATCATCAATACCTACTTCCACAACCTATACACCAATAAGATGGACAACACAGAAGAAATGGACAGATTCCTAGATACATATGAATTACCAAAGTTGAACAAAGAAGACCTAAAAATTCTGAACAACTCAATATCAACCAATGAAATTGAAAATGTAATTAAAAACTTATCAACTAAGAAAAGCCTGGGCCCTGATGGCTTCACTGCTGAATTCTACAAGACATTTAGAGAGGAACTGCTGCCACTACTGTTTAAATGCTTCAGTGAAATTGGAAGGGAAGCAATACTCCCAAATTCATTCCTGGAAGCAAGCATCACCTTGATCCCCAAAGCACAGAAAGACCCAACTGAAAAAGAGAACTATAGGCCAATCTCACTAATGAACATAGATGCAAAAATCCTTAATAAGATACTGGCAAACAGAATGCAGAAGATCATCAAGAAGATCATACACCCTGATCAAGTGGGATTCATCCCAGTGATGCAGGGATGGTTCAATATATGAAAATCAATTTATGTAATACACTAGATCAATAGAACCAAGGACAAAAACCATATGATTATCTCCATAGATGCAGAAAAAGCATTTGACAAAATCCAACATGCATTTATGATAAAAACCCTCCAAAAAATTGGAATAGATGGTCTCTACCTCAAACTGATAGAAGCCATCTATGAAAAACCAACAGCCAATATCATACTACATGGTCAAAAACTGAAATCCTTCACACTAAAATCAGGAACAAGACAAGGCTGTCCACTATCACCACTCTTGTTCAATATAGTTCTGCAAACATTAGCCACGACTATTAGACAAAAGAAAGAATTAAAAGGAATAAAGATAGGAAATGAAGAAGTCAAATTGTCATTATTTGCAGATGACAGGATACTCTATATAGAAGGTCTCAAGAACTCCACCAAAAGTCTTCTAGACTTATTAACCAAAATCAGTCAAGTAGCTGGTTACAAGGTCAACACACAAAAATCAATAGCTTCCCTCTACACCAATGACAGACTCACTGAGAGAGAAATAGGGCAAATAATTCCTTTCACAATAGCATCCAAAAAACTGAAATACCTAGGAATCATCCTAATGAAAGAAATCAAAGACCTCTTCTCTGAAAACTATGACACTCTGAAAAGAGAAATTGAAGATGATATCAGAAAATGGACAGACATCCCCTGCTGCTGGGTAGGAAGGATTAATAGTGAAAATGGCCATACTTCCAAAACTCCTATATAGATTTAATGCAATTCCAATTGAGATCCCAGCAGCATACTTCATAGACCTCGAGAAAACAATCCAAAAATTCATTCAGAACAAGAAGAGACCCAGAATAGCAAAAGCAATTCTAGGTAACAGAGACACGGCAGGGGTATCACAAGCCCCAACCTGCAACTACACTACAAAGCTACTGTGATAAAAACAGCATGGTACTGGCAAAGAAACAGACTTGAGGACCAGTGGAACAGATTAGAAGATGCAGAAACAATGCCAGACCCACTCAGCCATCTCATCTTCGACAAAGGAGCCAAACACCCTCACTGGAGGAAAGATAGCCTCTTTAATAAATGGTGCTGCAAAAATTGGGCTTCAACTTGCCAAAGATTAAAACTAGACCTATATCTCTCACCATGCACTAAACTAAAATAGAAATGGATTAAAGATCTAAATATTAAAATAGAAACTCTGAACCAGTTGGAACAGAGGTTAGGTAGAACTCTTGAAGACATCAGCGTAGGAAAAGATTTTATGAACAAAACCTCAGTTGCCCATGTAGTAGCACAAATAATCAACAAATGGGATCTCTTCTTATTAAAAGGCTTCTGCACAGCAAGAGAAACCACCAGCCATGTGAAGAGACAACCCACAATGTGGGAAAAAAATCTTCACCTGCTCTTCCTCAGACAAAGGTCTACTATCTCGAATCTATAAATAACTTGAAAAGATCAGACCTCCCAAATTTAAAGACCCAATCCAAAAATGGGCATCAGAAATGAACAGACAGTTCTCAGACAAAGAAATAGAAATAGCAAATAAATACATGAAAAAATGTTCAACATCAGTGGTCATTGGAGAGATGCAAATGAATACAATGCTGAGATTCCACTTCACTCCAGAAAGAATGGCTGCTATCATGAAATCAACCAATAACAAATGCTGGTGGGGCTGTGGGGAAAGAGGAACCCTGCTCCCCTGCTAGTGGGAGTGTAGACTGGTGCAAGCACTGTGGAAATCAGTATGGAGATACCTCAAAGAACTAGGACTGGAAGTCCCATTTGACCCCGCTACTCCACTGCTGGGGATCTTCCACAAAGAATTAAAAGAATCATACCACAGTGATATATGTGCACCCATGTTCATAGCAGCACAGTTTGTAATAGCTAAAACTTGGAAACAGCCCAAATGCCCATCAAGTGGAGACTGGATAAGGAAAATGTTTTTTTTTTTTATAAAATGGAGTACTACTCAGCCATAAAAAATGAGAAATTAGAGACATTTATAGCTAAGTGGATGCACATTGGGGCAATACTCTTAAGTGAAATAAATAGGACACACATATATAAATACTGAATGGTTTCTCTGGTGTGAGAAACTGAAAGTGTAAATAAAGACTAAATGTATAATAGATAATGTGAAATAGGAAGAAAAGGGGCACAGGGGAAGGAAGTGGGAGAGCTAGGGGAAAGGCTAGAAGGGAATGGGATTAATATGAGAAAATGGAAAAATAGGAACAAAATCTTTGTAAATAAGGAGGAATGGAGTGGTTGAAGGGAGGGCTGGGCAAGGGTGCAAAATAAGAACCAAGAGAGACTATGTAAAGGTGCAAATTCCCATGATGAATGTCATTATATTGTATACCTTAAATGTACCAATGATTAGAATGAATAATCGATAATGTAAAATAGGAAGAAAGGGTCCAAAGGGGTAGGGGCAGTGGGAGGGACAGGGGAAAGTAAAGAAGGGAAAGGAAAAATGATGAGAAATGGATAAAATGGAAATAAAGTTTTTGTAAATAGGGACAGGTGGAGGGGGTGAAGGGAGGGCTAGGAATGGGGAAAAAATAAGAACCTAGATGCATCATGTAAAGGTACAATTCCCAATGAGAAATGTAATTGTGTTGTACACCTACAATGTACCAATAAAAGAATTTAATACAAAAAAACCACTCAAAATACTATATTCTAAAACAAAGAAAAATATAGGTGTATATCAATAGATGACAAGAAAGCATTAGACAAATTCAATATATATTTATTATTAAAATGTTTATCAAGTTAGGCTTGCAAATGAATGATTTCTACTCGCAAGAGTGTATCAATAGGGCCAAGGGTTTAGCTCAGTGTTTCTGCTGCCTGCCTTGTAGGTACAAAGACCCAAGTTCTATCCCTGATACCGAAAAAAACAAAAAACAAATGAACAAAAGAGTATCAATAAAAACCTACAAATTTGTTTAGAAGACAAATATTTTCCACATAATATCAGAAAGCGTATATACTCTTTCTATTCGTAGGGTTTTTTTGTTGTTGTTGTTTTAATTCTGGGAATTGAACTCAGGGCCTTATGAATGCCAGGCAAACAATCTACCACTCAGTTATACTTCCAGGCCCTATGTTCTTATTTTCTCTGTCCAATGTTGTACTGGAGATCCTAACCAATGAAATAAGATAAGGAAAAAAGAAAGAAAAATGAAACAATGCGCTTTAAAAAGGAAGATGCTTACTGCTATTTTCCGTGGACAGTGTAATTAAAAACTCAGAGAGAAGATAGTAGAGAGAAAATAGTAATGGATAAAGAGCTACCAGAGCTAATATATAAGTTTAACAGGACTTCATGTTACAAATACATAAAATTAAATACCTTTTATGCTAGAAATGAGAATTAGAAAGTGCAAATTTTAAAAATCATAATATTTACAATATTAAAAATCAACAGGAAATAGAACTAAGAAACAGACTGGCATTTTGTCAACTTACTTTAGACACAGGTACCAAATTCAAGGAAGGAGATATGATTCTCTTTACCATTTAATGAAACCAAACATTTTTTAATCCCTACCTTTTTATCATATAAAATAATCTCAAAATACATTATATCATTATATGTGAAATCTGAAATTATAAAACTGCTAGAAGACAGGAGGAAATCTTGGGTTTTTTTGATTGAATTAGACAAAGATTTCTTAGAACCTAAAGAATATGAATCCTAAAAGAAAAAAGAGAGTAAACTGAAATGAATCAGAAATAAAATCTGCCCTTGAAAATGAATCCACAACACATGGATCGATTGAAAATATTTGCAAATCCTATATCTAATATGTTGTGTACCATATTAACACAAAGTTAATGGTTATAAGGCGTTAATTGCTCACACTCTGGAGGTCTGACTTCGAGATTTGGGTCACTGAGTTCAGTTAAGGTGTGAGCAGAACGTTCTTATTTATATGCACTTGAGCAGGAGCACCATTTTCCTGACTTCTCTACCTTCAAGAGATGATCTGCATTCTTTGGCTTATACAGCCTTGCATTTCTCCAACTTCCCACACCCGTTTTCTTATGTAATACTTCCTCTTTCCACATTCTTGCCTCCTTCTGATTAAAAAACCCCCCAAAAACCCTGATTACAAGTACAGCCTTCCCCAATAATTTAGGATGACCTCCCATCTCAGGATCCTTCATTACATCAGCAAATCCTTTTGTCTTTTAAGGTAATAATTACAGCTTTCAGTGATAACTTTGAGGAGGTTGAAGATACCTCTGAGGATGGGACATTATTTAGCCTACCACATCTGATAAAGAACTCATGTCTGCAGTAAATAACTCAAATTAAGTTTTTTATCTTTAATTAAATTAAGAATAAAACATCCAAATAATACTGGAAGTTTCCAGCAATTCCATTCTTAGGAGTTTAACCTAGAGAATGAAAACCTCCCTTCATGAAAAAAACATATATGCAAATGTTTATAGCACCTGCACTCATAGTTACCCAAACCTTCCTCCACTATATCCTTCAGGGTGTGGGCACATAAACTGTGGTGCATCCTTACAGTGGAATATTTTTGAGTACTGGATTCAATAACCTATGGAGGCACATCATAATTTGAATAAACTCAGTAGTATTATGTTAGGGAAAGACAGACTCTGTATGTTCATTACTGTGTTACTGAATTTATGTTTAATCCAGGGAAAGACAGAACAACAGAAATGAAAAATGAGTCACAAATTACTCGTGGTTATTTCTGGTGAGACGGTATAAGTACATAGTTACAACTAAAAGGGACTACTTTTTAGTGATAATCTTGTTCTGCATTCTCTATAAAACTAATCATATTAAAATTCATAGAACCGTGCACCAAAAATAAAGTCAATTTATGTAAATTAAAAACATATAAAGGAAAAAGCAGCCTAAAGTTTGAGCACTCCACAGAAAGACATGCAAAGGATCAAAAAGCATGTATGAAAAAATGCTTAACAATAATTCGTCTTTAGAAGAATGTAAATTAAAATAATAATAATGCTGTGGAACTCTTGATCCATTTAACCACTGAAATTACAAAAAAATATGACATGTAGAGAAAATTTTGTAGCAACATTGCTGGTGAGAGGTGTTAGACCCAAAATGGTACAATTGCTTTGTAAAAATATTTAGGCAATTTCTAGTACAGAATAGCATTCATATACCATTCAATCTAGCAATTGCACTCTTAGCTATGCATGGAGGAAATTGAAAACATATAGCCTTGCACACTAATATTCTTGGCAGATTTCTATGACAGTGACAAAAAGTTGCTGAAATTGAGCAATAAGTGGATAGACAAATTATTTTACATTCATTCATTAAATTCTACTCAACAATAAAAATACAAGAACTACTGATTTGATAAAGAATCTCAGAAACTTTTGTGAAGCAAATGAACCATAACACCAAATATAGATACTGTATGATTTGGTTTATTTGGAACTATATAGAAAGATAATTCAGTTCTGTAGTTAGAAACCAGATCAGTGGCTGTCTAATGTAGGAGCTTGACCAGGATAGAGTAGAAAGGAATTGTTTGGCTTGCTAGAAATATTCTATCTCTGTTTGTTTTTCTAGGTTACACTATCTATAAATTTGCTCAAATTCATGAACATGTTTATTAAAATTAGCCCATTTTAATTTATATAAATCCATAATTCATGATTTGACTTTAAAATGAAGGGAAAATAATTGCATTTGCCTCAAAAAACAAGTACAGAGATTTTATTCCTTATAGATATTCACTACAAGAATTTCTGAAAATAATTTTTTAAAGTAAAGAGAAGTGATTTCAGATCAAACCACAGGTCTGAAGGAAAAAGTAAGAGGCACTAGATATTTTTGTAAAAAGCATCAGTCTATCTCATTATCTATCTACCCATTTATTTATCCACTATCTACCTTTTCATTCTCTAACTTCTTAACTTTCATTCTTTCTTCCTTTCTATATATGTGTCCTGCTTTTTGCCGCTCAAGGCTTCCTCCTGGTGTTGTAGACCACTATTGGAACATTGATCTCCCTGAACTATAACTAGCTTTTTATGTGTCTGATTCTCTCAATTTCATGCTTCCCAAAGATAAAGATTAGGTTGGTCTTTCTTACTAAAGTCTGTCCAACAAATAGCAGGGTTCTAAGATAATTTAATTAATAATTGTGCATGAAAGAACAAAAAATTAATGGCAATGTAATAAAAGAGAAAGCTGAAATTTTGATGCTGAGAAAAAAATTTCCAACTTTTTATGCTAAAATGCAATTGGCAAATGAGTTTAAAAGCACTATATTTATTTTGGACTAAAGGATAAATAAAATGCTTTTTTTATTTTTATAAAAAATGTGGTATTCCAGAAGATACCTCTAATGGATATAACTTCTTTATTCAAAAACGAATAATTCTGTTGAGATTATTGAAAGGTCTACACAAATCATACACACCTATGTCACATATACAGTGAGGAACTATTACAAGAAAGCTCTTTGTTGACCCAACAACCAGAACACTTCATGTGAGGGCATTATTTGAGTGGACTGGAACAGAAACAGGGACAGAGACTGTACAGAGAAGCTAGCAGATGCATTGAAGAAATGATATTTTTTTAGGCAAATGGCCTACCACTGAGCAGCAGCCCCAGCTCAGAAATGATATTTTGGTTAGAAAATGTAAGACATTTCTAAAGACATTGGATGCCAATGGAAAGAAAGGTTTTATGTACAAAATATTATGAAATAAGAGTAGAAAGATATATGGGGGTTAGATTAAGAATATCTGGGGAAAATGACAATTTCTTTGTTTGCTGCAAAAAAGATGCTATTGGGGAGGCTTTATTCATAAAAATAAATCATCATTACCAGTATTATCACTTTTCCCATCCTAAACACATAAAATTAACAATTTCTTAGTAATGTTTATATACCACAGTATTTGTCAATTTTCTGTTCCTGGAGCAAAATATCTAATATCATTGTCTTAAAGCAAGTTTATTTTGGCTCACAGTTTCAGAGGCTTCAGTCCCTGTTTTATGGGGTCCAAGGCAGGAACATCATGGAAGAGAACAGTTGGGGAAAACTGTTGACCTCATTGTGGCTAGCAGCAGGGAGAAAGTAAGCAAGCCAAGGAGGGAAGAAGGGGCTGAGGACAGAATACACCCTTCCAGGTCATGCCTCCAGTGACAGACCTCTTTCAACAAGATCCTACCTGCTAAGGGCACATTCAGCGATAGACTCACCAATGGATTAACCCACTGCCAAGTGTAGCATCCCCATCATCTAATCACCTTCCAGAAGTCTCACCTGTGAATACCTGAGCCTTTTCTGATCTAAACTATATCAATCAATCACTGTTAGACATGTTTGTATGCTACATTTGAAATATATCACAACAATCCAAACCTGAGATACAGTTTAACATTACCCAAGGTCATAGTAGTAATCAGAAGCAGAAGAGCTTAACTGAATTCTATGACTTCCTGAAAGCCTCTGTTCTCCTACTTTGCAAGCTTACAAACAAGGTTTAGCATTTCCAACATCTTTTAGGTATCGGAAAATCCTCTAATCTTTAGTTATTGTCACAAGATGTGGCAGACTCACATTCTCAATCCATTTCCAATTACATTTAGACTAATAATCATGATCTTGAAGGAAAGATCTTTATTTCTCTGAGTGTTTATCTTAACCTCTGGCATTCTTCATGCCTGGCAGAAGCTGGAATTTAATAGTCTATGAAAACTCAGAATTTAAAAAAAAATCTCTGTGAAACTGGAAACTTCTGAGGGGCTTATTTCTTGAACTATCAGAAAATTTCCAAGAAACAGATTTCTTACAGATCTGCCTTTTCACACTGTGTCATAGCTTTGACACTGCACTATCCACAAAGGAACACTAAGTCATGTTTGAAGGAATTGGGGGTTATAAGGTCTGTAGAAGATTTTTCTTTTACCTTCCCTTTCATGAAATTTTAGAAGTTCTGAACAGCCCAAATTATAAAACAAGTGAAGATGTAGACCTCTCACCCTGTGTGATTCTTCTCTATTTAGAGGGATTATTTCCTGGTTTTACAGGCATAGATAACTTTCTAATGATCTTTTTTATTCAGACATTGGATCTCCTGAAGAGCTGATGGGAATATTCACTGATATTTAATGAACAAGAGCTGCAGGGCAGATAAAGCGAGGGAGGGAATGGTCCATTGACTCCAGCTCTGGAATCATTGAAATATTTTAAGACCTAATTTTCTACTTTACCTTGAATCCTTTGAAGTTGTCTTTCTGTGATTTCTAGGACAAATAGGAGCCTCAGCTCACTGATTGGAAGGGTTCTGTCAGCTTCATGGGCATTAAAGTCTTCAGAGAGCAGACACTGCTGAGAGTCAAGGCAATCAGATGTAGCAGTTAAATTTCCTTTGGAGAATTGTCCTTAGGAGAGCATATCAGGAGGAAAAGGCTGTCACCAAATTATGCTACATCCTGATGGAAGACTTGGGAAGCCAAATGTCATTCTTGTGTGTGGAGCTCAGGTGTCCTGGAGTGAGCTCTTCTTATTCTGGAAGAAGGCATTTTTTGGCATTCCCCTGTGCTGTGCCTCTCGGTAACTTGGTCCCAATCTGTGTATTGGTATTTTCAAAACACGCTCAGTGCTCACTTTCATCTCTTTTTCATTAGCCACTAAAGAGAGTCAATAAGAAAACATCTCAGACTCATGTGTCAGGATTTTGCAAAAAAACATTTAAGACATCTCCATGGTTCACCTAATAGATTGAGACTCATGAAGGCAGAATATTTATTTTCCTTCTGAAATCTTGCAGTAATACTAAAATGTCCTTAGTATTTCAAAAGATACTACCATTTATTGGCTTCAAGACACCAAGTTATTCCAAAAAGTTTTAGTACTTTTTTGGTGTTAATTTTGTTTTCTCATCTAAGTACTAAATATTATAAATACAAAAATCATGCTTCATGAATCTTACTAGCCTCTGTTATAACCAGGTGGTAATTTAGGCTTTCTCATTATTAAACTTACGTTCAGAAGTCCATATCTTAGTCCATTTGTATGGTGATTCTAGAAAAATATTCATTTGATTAATCTTTGAACTTATTCTTCAGTAATATTCATTTTGCTCAATGCTCTAAATTGCTAAAAAAATTTTAATTTTGGAGATATTTTTAACTTTAATTTTGTATTTTAGAGATATGTTCTCTGTGTATCTTGAACCTATGTGTTCCTCAGCCTCTGCACATACACTTTTGTTTGATTATTTTGATATTGATAGCTAAACTAAAATCTTGGTGAGTCTTAATTATTTTTCCTTGTCTAACTGCTGCTTCACGTCTGTTAGGTGCTCAACCCTGCTTGTTGAGTTGTTGGTAGCCAGGGAACATGCTGAGAGTGATCTCAGATTCTTGGGATGTAGGGAACATCAAACGTCACCCCACCACCAACTTGTGGAAGATGCTAAATGAAAAACTTCTACTCTCACTGATGGGGCTACTGGGTAGAAGCCAGAGGTGGTAGGTACTAGACATGAGCAGAGTAGTGGAAGGGGCTTGAATCGTCTCTGACTACAATTCCTCTCACTGCTTAATTTTTATATCTGATAGTAATAAGTTCATCAGAACTTCTCTATTGTGTTTCAGGATGTGCTGTTCCCTGGATTTATTTTACAATATATATAGTTATTTTTTTCTTTCTAAATGTGGAAATAATTCCACCAGTGGCCTAAAAATGACATTTTCCCCATTTTTAACAGTACCAATTTGACAATTATTTATTGCATATCTACCGTGTAGCAAGTGCTCTTCTAGGTCCAAAGGTCCAGCAGTATATCAAACAGACAAAACTCCGTTTCCTGTGGATCAGGTTGAAAAACAGGTCAAGTAACCACATATGTAGTTTCTTAGTGTTAAGCGCCACCAAAATATTTTTTTAAAAGGAAGGATAGAGGGAAGGAAGGAAGGCAGAGAAGGATTGAGAGGGAAGAAAGGCAGAAGGAAGGAAGAAAGGAGGGGAAGAAGAAGGTAAGGGAGGTTATAAAGGAAAGAAAGAAAATAAGCCAGGCAAGTGATTCAGAGTAACAGAGCTCACCATTTCATGCTAATGAAGAGCACAATGGGACTGGGTTTGGGGGAGAGCAGTTGGAAAGCCAGAGTGGATGGAGTTTTCTGAGCAAAAAAGAAAATAATATTAAGTTCTCTTGATAGTCAGTTTCATGCCCAGGCATATTGGGAAGGTTTTTTGTGGTTTCAATTATATTACTGACATGTCAGCTACATATCAAAGGCACTGTATTCCTGTGGTAAAGGGACTTAATTCCTTTTAACAACATTTCACCTTCCTATTTTTCATAGAACATTTATTGGTATTACAAAAAATAGTGTCCTGAACAACGATATTTTCAAGAATTTTCAAGAGGACAATTTCTGCTATACTACACAATTGTGATTGACTTGGAGATCAGATATATACTTCCTATCTTAATATTAAAATATCTTTCTACTAATTCACATCTTGATCCAAATAAGAATATTCAAATCCTGTCCCACTTACAAGAAGTGTGTAAAATAATAACATGTTAGTTCTCAATCTAAGATATGGAAAAGGGTACAATTCTTTGAGAATTAGTTTATGGTAATTGTCAGCAACTTTAATCATTGTCAATCCTTTGTTTGAGGGTATATCAAAAGGCAAAATTATTTTTAACAACTTGGTAATGTGCAAATACCACAACCTTATGCGAATGATGATTATACTTAATGTTGTATCTTCTATATTATTTCTACTCAGAAACAAAAATCATTTATATTGTACTTTCCATTCCTTCTACATTCTGTATTTAAAAAACTATTATATTTTTAAATATTTTGATTCATAGTAACACTATTTTTCTAAAGTCAATATAATTTAGGAGAAAAAGGATTTCTAAAAAGTAGACCTAATGTTGCTAAACACAAGATATTGCCTTCATACATGAGCTCCATTTCATGCTAATTTTATGACTATGAATGAGGTATTATTCCATTTTTTATAAATAAGGAAATTAAAAATCAATTTTGCATAGAGAAGTACAGCAGGGAAATAACAATCAAATTTCAAAAGCACTTTCTAACACTAAGATCAGTAGTAAATTACCTTCATTAACAAATTTCTACATTCAAACAATAAGAACATGAATATTTCAACCTTTAGGCTCAACAAGCACATTGTATAATGGAAATAAAATAAGTGTCCAGGTTTGCGCCTTTACTAACACTGACAATTCAAGGTCTTTTCTGTCCATTTCAATCTTTTATTTTTAGTGGCCTTAAATTCACAGATTAGCAAATGAACTTCTGATGGATTGGATAGTTGGCCAACTTCCCCAGCTGCAGAGACAGAGGGGATTTAATTCAGCCTCCCTGTACCCCACTTCCCTGGACTCCTGCTGGGCCCCTGGGCTCACTCTCCCTGTGCCCTTTGTGGTGATAAACTCAGTGCAGCTTTCCCTCTGGGGTGAATTCACTATGCAAAACACACACTCAAGGTTTTTAAGAAATGGAGACAGTCATGATTTTTAAGATATATTTTCAGCTCACTTATCCTGCCTGATCAATATGTGGGTAGAGTGGGACAGTAGGGAGGGAAGTGCACATGAGGGAAAGAAAATAGTATTATGCAAAGTGAACGCAGAAGGAGGTGACAAGCTCTGCTTGATTTAAGAGCAGAGAAAAAAGATTGGTCTGGTTTTCTTCGAGATGAACCCTTGGTGTGTCCTCATTTCACAAAGGAACAGCCTATCTCAAGAAATGAATGTATCTTCAGATTTTAATGTCATCACCATGGAAGTCACTGGAAGGTGTTATAACCTTCCCCTGCACTGGAGGATTTCATGATATATGCTCTGTTGATGAAAATTCAGAAGACCAGGGGAGTTGATAAAATATAGCTAAGTGATTCCGAAAGTAAATATTAGGTTCAGTGCCTGATTGCCTCGTATTTTAAATATCTCAATGCTCTCTGCATGACTGGACGGGTGTAAAGTACTCACTATTTAGCAACTTCAGCCACAAAAAAACACCTTAATAGCATCATTCGAAATGTGTACTGTCCTCTTTAAAGTAATAGGCTTTTGATGACAGTAATCAAAGAATGCTGCCTTTGTAGATTGGAGTCATAGCCACATTGAGAAATGATGACTGTCAAGGACATTTCTTTTCAGTAATTGTGCTTTTCTTAGTCTCTCCCTCTGATTTAAGACAGGTAACAGTGGGAGTGGAGGAGGCTCAATTATTCCACTCTCCCCCAACAAAATGGGAAATAGAAATAGGGAAACAAATACAGTTAGAAGAAATATGCAAAGAACGTGATCTGCAAAAGTAAGCTGCAGCCTGAGAAAATACCAATGGGAAAGACCACAGATGAGAAAGAGTGTGGGTAGCAGATGGCTGCAGGGACTGATTCAGGGAAGTGCTCTTTGAACTTGGAGAGCAGGGATCAGATTGGGTGTGTGGGTGAATGCCTTGGTTAGGAAATCATGCATAACAACTTGGGAAAGGGATCAGCAGTCTTCCATCCATCCTTCCTCTAATGATGAAAGGAGACCAGGTACAGGAGGCAGAGAGGTAAGAAGATTTACACATAGTTTCTTGTTTTTGACCTAATGAGTTGTTCATCTTCCATGTTAAGTGCCTGAAGAGAAAAACATCTTCACAGAAATGGAGCAGTGGGTGTGGAGTTGAAGTGTTTGGGTGTTACAGCACTCTGGACAATTCAAGGGTCCCCAGGAGCCATACTCACTCTAAAGAAGCAGTATGATAACATGGGAAACATGCAGAACTGGGAGTCTGGTACTGTGCTCTTCCTCATCTCAATCTTCCACTTACAGTGCCAGTGATCTTTTTTAAGGAATTTTACCTCTCTGAGGTGCTGTTTTTGCCTTATAGTTCTATAGACATATGCATAACATTTTTGACCACTAGATATGTGCCTATATTATAATTTAAACTCACAAAAACATATAAAATACAATTCTGCTATTACTTTCACTTTAGAGATAACAAATGAAAGGGCCAAGGGATTTCAGTCACTTTTCCAAAGTCACACGG
This sequence comes from Heterocephalus glaber, assembly GCF_053883595.1. Taxonomy (NCBI): domain Eukaryota; kingdom Metazoa; phylum Chordata; class Mammalia; order Rodentia; family Bathyergidae; genus Heterocephalus; species Heterocephalus glaber. The sequence continues at coordinate 27,500,667 of NW_028258143.1, read as the reverse complement.
TTTGTGTTTACATGTTTCAGAAGACGATTGCCCTATTTTGGGTCTACATTAGGATGCAGAAGAGGCGTTGGGGGTGGATCACTGTTTTATCCTGTCTGCTTTTGTACACATATTTATTTAGGAATCTGTGAAAAACCCTCTAACATAAGTAAAACAATGTCATGGTATTTTAATTCATGAAAAACAAAAGAAAGAATCAGTATTTTTTAAAAAATGAACCCTAGAAACATGGCAACAAAGCAAGTTGGACAACCTAATTTTTTCTCCAAAAATTTTTTTCACTTATTTATTTATTTAAATGAGTGCATGTTTGCAGCACATCTTTACATCTCCTATGTAGAGTTGGTCCATGTATACAACACATCTTAATACCTTCTGTCATCCTCTTTCCTGCCCTTCCCTCCCCCCATCTCCACTTCTAAGTGTCTGGAGTTGTTTGATTTTGAGTGAAGGGCTTTAGCAATATAGAGAGGAATAAGCTAAGAAGAAATTCTCCTCTTCATTCCAATGAATATAAGTGTGCAAGAAGTTGTTAAATATAGACTAAATATGTGTTTATAAATCTTAATTTCTTGTAAAGAATATATATTCTTAAAACATGGATTAATGGGCTGGGGTATGTTGCTATGGAAAAAATAGAATTCCATATTTCCATATCAGTAACTTGGTTCAGTAATAAAAAATAAATTTAAGAGAATAAAAAAAATGACTAATTGTCTTAAAATGTGCTTGCTGTGACATCTGTAATACAGATGTTAATTCCTTCTAATTAACAGTTTTCAAGGTTCTGATTCATTCGAGGCCTTATAAAATTGCAACTAAATAACATGTAGGCAATTGCTTAATAAAACAAACCTATGCTCTGTGCAAATTTGCATGGAAGATGAAATTAATGAAACAACATTTAAAAGGAAAAGAATACAGTATGCTTTCCTGAGATCTGCATACACAACAACCTGAACTTTTAAGGAGCTATACATATATATGTGTGTGTGTGTGTGTGTGTGTATACATGTATATATATATGTGTGTGTGAGTATATAAGTGTATACATGTATATGTGTATGTCTGTATATATATACATATACAGATATACATATACAAATATATTATACAGTTATATTTACATATATATGCAGATATATATACAGATAGATATCTGTACTGTGATATCGCAGTTGTTGAACTCAATTCATTCCAAATTCATGTTCAAACACTGAAAATTTTGAGAACTGAACATATTTTTCCATGAGAAATAATGGAAAACCAAATAAATGTTTCTGAGGCCCCAAAATTGCACTTAAAAACTCATTTTTCTAGAACTTTAACCAATTTAGCAATGATTACTTTCTTTCTTTAACTATTGTAGTTCTTACAGTTTTCCTTTACTGCTGGTATCACTAACTTTCTTTCTAGACATGGTTGTGATATTTTAAACAAATAAAATGCAAAAAAAACCCCACAGTGACCAATGTCTAACACAAGCACTATACACTGTCTGGCCAAGAGTGGCCCTTAGACTGAAGCGTCAGTGTTGCAGGATTCACTCTCTGTCTGTGCAAGTTATTTCAATCTGGGTTTTTGTTTAGACTATCAAGCAATTACAAACACAGAGCAGATTTTTTTCAAACTTTGCTGTTCAAGTAGTGGAAATTTTGAACTTGGAGCTGTTCGACAACCAAAGTATCAATGTAGATGTGTGTGTGTGTGTGTGTGTGTGTGTGTGTATGTGTATGTAGAAAGAACGCTAGTAAATGCTCATGTAGAAATAAAATATAGAATCAAAAAATAATTGAACATCTAAAGGCTGGTCATAAAATATGGTGTGTGTATGAATAAAAAATGATTATGGTAAAAGATATATTACCATGAATTCCCCTCAAAATATTCCCTCTCATTTCAAACACACTTATCCCATCATTTCTGCCATTTTCTGAAGCAGTTCTGGAAGTCTTCTTTTGTCAGTATCTTTTATGTACTGTGATAAAAAGTTCAGTGAATGCTGTTGCCGAATGGCTTCCAGTGGTAAGTCAGGCTGATAAAAATATTCCTGTGTGTCCTCATTCACATTATTCACCAGATCTTGCACCATGGGACTTCTGGCTCTTCCCCAAATTCAAAATGACCATGAAAGGTACATGTTTTGAATTAATTCAGGCATAACAAAAGACACTCATGAAAGGGGACTTCCAGAATTGCTTCAGATAGTGGGAAGAGTAATGGGATAAGTGCATTTGATACAAGAAGAAGTGTTTTTAGGGAGATTAATGGCAATATGACTTTTACTGCAATAATTTTTTAAAAATTTAAGATGGAAGGAAAGAAGAGGGAGAGGAGTAAAAGGGGATTAAAAAAAGAACTGAGATGTGTTATATACATGTACCAATTCCCCACAATAAATGCAATCATTTATTACACACATGTACTAATAAAAATAAAAACTGAAAATATTTAAATGTTCACTGTGTTCTTTTCATACCTCATATAATGTAGTCATCATTATTTCAGGCATCTTATGCTCATATTAATAAAACCTCTTACAAAATCGAAGATATTATTACTGTTAAGAATCCTTAACTATATTGATTTTGAGGAATTAAAGATTCCATGAGATGTTACCTTGTCAAATGTTTGCTAACTTTGCTAGTCCATCTCTGAAATGTACAAGGAAAGTCTCTCAACACTTTTGAACGCTTTACTTCTGAGTAGTGTTCAACTGTTACTCATCTGTTAGTTTAAAATTTCCTCTTTCTCATTTTCTGTGGTCAATTTCTGATGACACACCTGGTCTTCTACCCCAGCCCTGTTCCATTTTGGCCACTGAGAACAGTCTTGCTTGGCTTCCCATCACTCATATATTTCTAAACTATGTTGAAAATATTTTTTGAATGAAACAGTTTATGATTATCCAGATATGGGATACAAATGGAACCATATTTAGCATCCTAAAACATTTTAGGAAGCACAAGAGCTAATAGAGCAATTACTTAAAATTATATTAAAAGCCTGTAGATGGCACATAGTGACACATTCTGAATTCTTATGCCATGTACTTCTTATTTATATTTTCTGTTATGTTCACACATACTACAGGCATGGCCAGTTGACTCTGTCATTGCTAGTACTGTATTTGATTAGACGGTATCATGAATACGTGATGAGTTTTCATTTAACAAAGCTGTATTGACACAACAAACAGAATGCAAAGAATTAAGCATTTTTATTCTTTCTTATTTCCTGATTCTATAGGAACGGGCTTTGTGGATATTTTATATAACCATCTGCTTCACCCCTGCTTCAATTGTGGAAGGATAATCTTCATGTCTTCCTTGGGGTGTTGTGAGAACTCCATTCCCAGACTTCCTGCCACTGCCATTCTAGTTTTCTCATTACACTATAAGCAAAACCACCTTAGTAATTTGCATAGATGATCACGCCACATGCTTAGAAACATTTTAATGGTGTATTTTAGTATGATCTGAGCTGAGTAGGGTCAGAAGACCAGAAAGAAGTACAAGCAGTGATGAGTAGAGGTGGCTTCAGTAAATAGGAGTGTCTTAGTTACTTTTCTTCTTGTTGAGACAAAATACCTGATGCACAAACTTAAAGGAGGAAAGGTTTATTTGGCTCAAGTTTGGAGAGGTTTCCTTCCATAGTGGGCTGGCCTCAAGGCAGGATGGCATGATAGAGGGTCATTGTAAATGAGGAAGAGTTCATGGCAGGCAGAAGGCTGCAAAGCAGTGAAGTAACAAGTAACCAGTGACAAGCAGTGACCTTTTCTCTATCCCTTATATCCTATCCAGGCTACCCATCTTTAGGGCAGATTGCACTCATAGACAGGATGGGGCACCCTTAATCCCAGCATCACATACTTGACCCCAGAACCACACACCCTAGATCCAGCCACCTCCAAGAAGCCTCACCTATGACTGCATGAGGCTTTGGGAGGACATTCTAGATACAAACTATAGAAATGAATGAGTTGGTAACCCTTGGAATTGTGTTTATTTTGACATAAAGTTTTCTAGGTGGGCCAGAAGCATCTATTTAAAGAGCTTGAGTAGAAGCTGAAGAAAAGAGGTTTTGCTAATATCTTTTCTTTGTCCTTTAATCACATAGTTGCAATATTGAGAAAGAATAGGAAAAACTATCTTGTGAGCAAAAAGTATGTACATGTATTATATCAAAAGTTATTAAATCCTTGTTTTCTGCTCCTTTGTTGAGAATATTCTTCTAGGTTTCTTCACCAAATTTGCATTTGTGTTTATGCCATTTACATCATTGTTAATATTATTATAAAGAAGCTATCCATTTCTTCAAGGAGTTTAGACAATGTTTCTAAGTAGAGAGTCTGAGTTCATTTCCCTAAGCTGGATAAATACAATCTTTATTAATGTGTGCTACCCTACTGCATGAATCATGAAAGGCTTGGGGAGTAGTCAGTTAAAGGAGGATAACTGAGGTCCCCAACCATAAGCAACTTTGTGGTAGTAAACGTAGGAACAGAATTGAGAAAACAGGTATTTTAAGAATTCCCCTAGAGGATAGGGTTAGTAAAGGAATAAAGTGCCTAGATTTTTTCCAGTAACATCATATATTCTGATTCTCTGTCTATGTAATTAACTACATTTAAGGCCACATCCTTTAAGGGGCTACAGACATGTGAAGAATGAAATAATTGTCTGGAGTAAGCCTAAGGGGAAGGAACAGCCTGCCCCTTGCTAAAGCCAGATCTCTTTTGTTTGGTTGACTTTTGCTTGTTGTACTTTCATGATTCTTGGACCATTTTATCCCTCTGTCAATGAGCCCTGCTGTGAGCTGTGTCTTTCCTACCTCCAATCTGCATGTTGGTTCCAGTGCCAACTGGTCCAAGCCCCCGATGCCTTCCAGTCAGGCTCTCACTGGAGCACACAGCAAAAACACCAACACTGCCCTTCCTAACATTAATAATGTTCTCCTTGTCGGGACAAAGAGCTAGTAGTCAAGATACAGTAGTCCCTAATGTCACTCTGTATTGTTGTGTTGTGTCTTCTGATTCAAAGTCAAGGATGCTGACCAAGTTTTCAGAAATGCATACTGTGTAACTCCATCAACTGATAACTTTTAAAAAGTGAATCCCTAATTAAGTGAGGTATTCAAACATGCATTTGTTTGTGGTTCATACTAGTTCTCCTGAGAAACTATTTGCTATTGCATTTTAAAAAATGTGAAATAAGGGTAAGAATAATGTAAAATAAATACAAACTAGGGCCAGGGATTTAGCTCAGTGGTTCTGCCTCCTGCCTCACAAGTGCAAGGACCCGAGTTTGATCCCCAGTACCAAAAAAATAAATAAATAAATAAAAAATAAATAAATACATACTGAGATAGAGATCTATATTTGTATATATGTGTCTGGCAAAAGTTTCATGTTCAGTGGATTATGAACTACAAAAGAATAAAGAAAAGGAAATCAAATGTCTATATAGGTTTGGCCAATTTAAATATAAATGGAAATTATAAAGAAACAAAACAGTAAAACTATATGGAATAAGGATTTTGAAGTTAATACTAATCAGATAAAAGATTAAACAATATAATTTTTTATATAAAGAATGCAGATATTAAAATATTCTATAATATATCTTGATGAGTTTGTTGGGACATTGATACTCTTATATGCTGCTTTTGGGGAATGAATTGGAAAGCAAATGGCATTTTGAAATTATTATCAACATATAAAATTCAAATACCACAAGATTCTAAAGTTATTCACTGAGGCATCCTCTTTAGAAAAATATTTATCCATATATACAGTGGGATCAGAAAGAGGATTTTTACTGAAGCAGAAAAACATAAAACAGAAATTTACTAAGAAGGTAATCAATGGATGAATTGACATTTATATTTTGAAATATGCAGTATTTTAGAAGGTTGAAATGCATGGATTGTTGAATATAAGATATGTAAAAAATGATACCCACCAAATGATCTAGTTTGCTATTATATGTTTTAAGAGTAGAAGGGTATATAAATACACAGGCATGTACATGTCCATCTTTGCACGTGTGGCTATCATGAACTCCAGTGAACTGTGAAGGGTGGAGAGTACCAAAATGAAGCTGATAGAAATGATGTTTCAGGGCAGTGAAGGGGCAAGGGGGAGAGGACTTTGAGGGTTGTAGTAAAAGGAAAATGATTTTATTTGTAATATTTTTGTTTTTGGTAAAAGAATTGCATTTATATATTCACTTTGTGATAAAGCTGGTCACATGTACTCAATAGGAGTAATTAAGAAACAAAAAAGACTAAAACTCATGATAGCTATGAATATAAAATAAGATCAGCATGAAGTTTTAAGTTTAAGAAGAGGCCGGTTCTGAGGTCTGAGCCACAGTTAGCTCTTTGTGCAGAGACAACATGCTGACATAAGTTTAAATTTTCTTAAAAGACACACACATACAGATGCACACACACACATGCATACTACATAATGTTGACACATATACACAAATTCCCATATATTACATGTGATATTTAGATACTCATAATTAAGACAATGCTACTAAAATGTGAATTTAATACTTAAATATAAAGAGGTGCTATTTATAATATTTAAAAAAAATTAATTGTTATATTCATATGAGTTGAAAACCAGAATCTCATTCATTTTTCCCCCAAAACTTGAAAAAAATTTCATCATTTATCAGGAAAGTTGAATAACATATAGTTTTACTTTATTTTGAGTGACATAAATATTGGGACATTAAATTGAGTCAATTTAAAATTGGCTCCAATGATTTACAACCTGCATAACCAACTCTTCAGTCATTTGGTTTGAATTTGTCACACTGTGACATTTTATATGCTACCAAATGTCACCATACTAGCGTAAAAGAAGATATTGTGTCAAATGCCTTTGAAATGCTTACAACTCCAAATTCTGTTAGTGTTTTTTTTTGGATGTGCATGACTGTTACAGAGGGAAACCAAATTTTTTTCATAGATTCAGGAGAAAATGTTAAGCTTCAGAAGTCAAGAAGTTATGAGGCACAGGTCTTAGCTTAAAATAGTGCCTTTCATTTCATTTATAATCATTGAATCCTAAAACTTATAAACAAGCACACAGCTTTTCTTTTTGGAATATGACTTCCAGGGTAGCTATCAGGAATGTCTGCTGGTACAAATGAATATAATAGTTTGGACTTCAAAACCAGTGCTAACGTGATTCCTAATAGCTATCTCAATTCTTCTCATAGTTTTAAGTTTGTTGTTTTAAACAAAATTTCTAATTTTCTCTTACATATACAACATATTATATCACATTAAGTTACTTCTCTACCAAAACATTCTTAATCTGAGTCTTTGATGAGTTTTCTCTCTTGAGAAAATATGATGCTCATCTCTCCCTTTACATCTACTGAATAGACTCTCTCTCTCTATTTATTTAATTTTTTTAAAAAAGCAATTTTATTTTTCTTCCCAATCTGTATAAGATTTTTGTTTGTTTGTTTGTTTGGTACCAGGGATCGAACTCAGGACCTTGCGTTTGAGAGGCAGGCGGTGGCACCACTGAGCTTAATCCCTGGCCCCTGTGTTTAACTATTTTAAAATTTAATCATTCTCTGGAATCTATTTCACCTCCACTTTCTTGAAAATTTGAGGTGTCTCTGGCCACACAGTTCTCTTCTTGATATCACACACAGGAGTTTTTAGACATTATTATTTTATTTGTTGCTGAAGATCTATGTTTCTGATTCCTAGCTGCACAATTTTAGTGCAAAATCCTTGAAAAACAAAATTTGAAAACTATTCCCCATGTAAATGACTTCATTGCACAAGGATGCAAAAAAAATGGGTGGATTAGTTATATTTGGCAAATGAGAAAAGTTTCTAAAGGCATCCTAGCAAAATGGCAGCATAGGAAACACCAGAAATCTGTCTTCTCATTTAAACAAAAAAATTCACCTAATGAGTGTGTCTGCTTCTTATTATTTTGTAACTCTGAAGTCTACTGAGGACTCGTAGCTTCTGAGGGAAGGCTTGGATTATAAATTTTGGTTAATTAGCTTAAAGCTCAGTAGAGGTACCCTCCCCCATAGCTTTGCAGCAGGTAGCTCTGCATTGTGGAAGTAAATTGAACACAGTCTTTGGGAGCCAGGGTAGGTAAAAAGGGCCTTGTCCTCCAAGTATCAGTGACATGTAGTCTGCCTCATGACCATGACAGCCACAGGGGTAGACAGGCATTGCTACAAGCTTTTCCTTCTCCTTCTCTCCTTCTTTTATTGCCTTCATTTTTCCTCCCTTTTCTTTTCAGAGCCAGAAATTAAAAATTAGGACATCCCAAAGCAACACTATGAAAGAAATTAGAAAATTACTTTCATGGGCAAGGAAGGATTCAGGCTCAGAAATGACTTCAGATGGTCATTTATACTTCAGGCTGTCTGATCTATTACATAGAGACAACATAAAAAAGCAAAACCAATAAATAAACAAATAAAACCTTCTTCTCCAATAGTCTGTCTTCTCTTTTCAGGTCATTATTTTTGTTTGTTGGTTCCCTCATATGTGAGAAAACACACTATACTTGTTCCTCTAGGTCTAGCTCATTTTACGTAACCAGATAACCTCCAGTTTGATCCATTTTCCTGCAAATGATATGATTTCATTCTTCTTCATAGCTAAATAATACTTCACTGTTTACACTGATTTCCTATTTTGGCTATAGTGAATATTGTTCTGACAATGATGATATGCATATTGATTTCATTTCATTTGATCATATGGGAGTAGTATAGCTGAATTATATTTTGGATTTCCATTTATTTTTCTTTGAAAAACTTCCATACTTATTTTCATAGAGGCTTTACTGATTCACTTGCTACTGACAGTGTAAAAGGGCTTCTTTTTCTTCATCACCTTGCAAGAAGTTTTTTGCCTAACAGTCATTCTGACCGGATATTGAATCTCAATGTAGTTTTGATTTGCAATTCTTTGACGGTGAAAAATGTTGATCAATTTTTCATATATTTATTGGCTATTTGTATTTCTTTTGAAAAGTATCTGTGTAGAGAACAGGGAAAGGGGACATTACTAGAACCTCTGCAGTAAGTCCTAGACTCCTGCGAGTCACAGCAGTACACGGCGAATTACAGGAAAGGTAGAAAAATGAGACTGAGGAGAAGCTGAGCTTTGGGTCGGATCAGTGCTGCTCTGGGTGCCAAAGACGAAAGCCCCCAGTTTACCACAACTTTTCTTCAGTACTCAGTACATCGGGAGAAACAAATGTAACAAATGACTTGCAGAGAGTTCAGTACACCTGTGTAAAGAAGATGTAACAATCCAAGAACAATGAGGAACTGAGTAGATGTTTGTTCCTCCCAGGATGTCTTCAGCTTGGTGTAATCTTTTTTGTTTTTGTTTTTGTTGGTACCGGGGATCGAACTCGGGTCCTTACGTTTGCAAAGCAGGCGGTGGAACCACTGAGCTAAATCCCCAGCCCCAAACTGGTGTAATCTTGTCCTGGAGAATCACAGCATCACTGGATCACTGAAGTCTCAGTTGTGACCGGAGGCAAAAATGGAATTATGTCTCAGAATTCCATAGCTGGGCTATAGGCAGGAGAACTAGGCTAACCAAATGATTTTATCCTAAAATTATGTAGCATTGCTCCCGACATATCTGTTCAGATAAGGTCAAATGGTTTTTGACAAGGGCATTTAGGCCCTTCACTGAGGTAGAGAAACAATCCAAATGTCCATCAGTGGATCAGCAAATAAAATATGATATATTCATACCATAAAAATGTTACGCAGCCTTTTCTCAAAATGGCAAAAAAGCATGTTAAGCATGGAAAAATGTTGAAGACATTGTACTAAATAAGGCCATCACAAAAAGACAAATTTCCAGGTGTAAAAATCATTTAGGTTAGTCTAAAATTGTAGAACCAGAGAACATAATGGTAATTGGCAGAAATTGTTTGTATAGGAAAACAAGGAGTTACTGTTTAACTAAACTGATCATATATTATTTTCCTAGGCACAGAAAAACATAGATTTATATATTTACAATACTTTTTAATTTATTATTTAAAAATATCTATATCAGCCTTATTCATAATGGACAAAGGCTGGAAGTAGTCCTAGAGTTCATAAGTAAGATAATAGACAAACAGTCTCAAACACAGTTGCACTAACCAATGTTTTTTTCTCTCTTTTTTTTTTTTTGTATTAAATACTTTTATTGGTATATTGTAGGTATACAACACAATTACATTTCTCATTGGGAATTGTACCTTTACATAATGCATCTTGGTTCTTATTTTATCCTCATTCCTAGCCCTCCCTTCATGCCCTCCACCCTTCCCTATTTACAAAGACTTGATTTCCATTTTTTCCATTTCTCATCATTTTTCCTTTCCCTTCTTTCCTTTCCCCTGTCACTCCCACTACCCGTACCCCTTTGGACCTTTTCTTCCTATTTTACATTATTGATTATTCATTCTAATCATTGGTATATTTTAGGTATACAATATAATGACATTCATTGTTGGAAATTTGCACCTTTACATAGTCTCTCTTGGTTCTTATTTTTCACCCTTGCCCAGCCCTCCCTTCAACCCCTCCAGTCCTCCCTATTTACAAAGATTTTGTTCCTATTTTTCCATTTTCTCATATTAATCCCATTCCCTTCTAGCCTTTCCCCTAGCCCTCCCACTTCCTTCCCCTTTGCCCCTTTTCTTCCTATTTCACATGACCTATTATACATTTAGTCTTTATTTACACTTTCAGTTTGTCACACCAGAGAAACTATTCCGTATTTACACACGTGTGTCCTATTTATCTCACTTAAGAGTATTGCCTCAACGTGCATCCACTTAGCTATAAATGTCTCTAATTTCTCATTTTTTATGGCTGAGTAGTACTCCATTTTATAAAAAACCACATTTTCTTTATCCAGTCTCCAGTTGATGGCCATTTGGGCTGTTTCCAAGTTTTAGCTATTACAAACTGTGCTGCTATGAACATGGGCACACATATATCACTGTAGTGTGATTCTTTTAATTCTTTGGGGAAGATCCCCAGCAGTGGAATAGCGGGGTCAAATGGGGCTTCCAATCCTAGTTCTTTGAGGTATCTCCATACTGATTTCCACAGTGCTTGCACCAGTCTACACTCCCACTAGCAGTGGAGCAGGGTTCCTCTTTCCCCACAGCCCAATCAACATTTGTTATTGGTGGATTTCATGATAGCAGCCATTCTTTCTGGAGTGAAGTGGAATCTCAGCATTGTATTCATTTGCATCTCTCCAATGACCAGTGATGTTGAACATTTTTTCATGTATTTATTTGCTATTTCTATTTCTTTGTCTGAGAACTGTCTGTTCATTTCTGATGCCCATTTTTGGATTGGGTCTTTAAATTTGGGAGGTCTGATCTTTTTAAGTTCTTTATAGATTCAAGATGTAGACCTTTGTCTGAGGAAGAGCAGGTGAAGATTTTTTTCCCACATTGTGGGTTGTCTCTTCACACTGCTGGTGGCTTCTCTTGCTGTGAAGAAGCCTTTTAATAAGAAGGAATCCCATTTGTTGATTGTTTGTGCTAGTTTCTGGGCAACAGAGGTTTTGTCCATAAAATCTTTTCCTACACCGATGTCTTCAAGGGTTCCACCTAACCTCTGTTGCAATTGGTTCAGAGTTTCTATTTTAATATTTAGATCTTTAATCCATTTTGATTTTAGTTTAGTGCATGGTGAGAGATACAGGTCTAGTTTTAATCTTTGGCAAGTTGGAGCCCAACTTTTCCAGCACCATTTATTAAAGAGGCTATCTTTCCTCCAGTGAGGGTGTTTGGCTCCTTTGTCAAAGATGAGATGGCAGAGTGTGTCCGGCATTGTTTCTGCATCTTCTAATCTGTTCCACTGGTCCTCAAGTCTGTTTCTTTGCCAGTACCATGCTGTTTTTATCACAGTAGCTTTGTAGTATAGTTGCAGGTTGGGGATTGTGATACCCCCTGCCATGTCTCTGTTATCTAGAATTGCTTTTGCTATTCTGGGTCTCTTCTTGCTCCAAATGAATTTTTGGATTGATTTCTCGAGGTCTATGAAGTATGCTGCTAGGATCTCAATTGGAATTGCATTAAATCTATATAGCAGTTTTGGAAGTATGGCCATTTTCACTATGTTAATCCTTCCTACCCAGCAGCAGGGGATGTCTGTCCATTTTCCGATATCATCTTCAATCTCTCTTTTCAGAGTGCCATAGTTTTTAGAGAAGAGGTCTTTGATTTCTTTCTTTAGGATGATTCCTAGGTATTTCAGTTTTTTGGATGCTATTGTGAAAGGAATTATTTGCCCTATTTCTCTCTCAGTGAGTCTGTCATTGGTGTAGAGGAAAGCTATTGATTTTTGTGTGTTGACCTTGTAACCAGCTACTTGACTGATTTTGGTTATTAAGTCTAGAAGACTTTTGGTGGAGTTCTTGAGGCCTTCTATATAGAGTACCATATCATCTGCAAATAATGACAATTTAACTCCTTCATTTCCTATCTTTATTCCTTTTATTTCTTTCTCTTGTCTAATTGCCATGGCTAATGTTTCCAGAACTATATTGAACAAGAGTGGTGATAGTGGATATCCTTGTCTTGTTCCTGATTTTAGTGTGAAGGATTTCAATTTTTGACCATTTAGTATGATATTGGCTGTTGATTTTTCATAGATGGCTTCTATCAGTTTGAGGTAGAGACCATCTATTCCAATTTTTTGGAGAGTTTTTATCATAAATGCATCTTGGATTTTGTCAAATGCTTTTTCTGCATCTATGGAGATAATCATATGGTTTTTGTCCTTGGTTCTATTGATATAGTGTATTACATTAATTGATTTTCGTATATTGAACCATCCCTGCATCCCTGGGATGAATCCCACTTGATCAGGGTGTATGATCTTCTTGATATCTTCTGCATTCTGTTTGCCAGTATCTTATTAAGGATTTTTGCATCTATGTTCATTAGTGAGATTGGCCTATAGTTCTCTTTTTCAGTTGGGTCTTTCTCTGCTTTGGGGATCAAGGTGATGCTTGCTTCCAGGAATGAATTTGGGAGTATTGCTTCCCTTTCAATTTCATTGAAGAGTTTAAACAGTAGTGGCAGCAGTTCCTCTCTAAATGTCTTGTAGAATTCAGCAGTGAAGCCATCAGGGCCCAGGCTTTTCTTAGTTGATAAGTTTTTAATTACATTTCCAATTTCATTGGTTGATATTGAGTTGTTCAGAATTTTTAGGTCTTCTTTGTTCAACTTTGGTAATTCATATGTATCTAGGAATCTGTCCATTTCTTCTGTGTTATCCATCTTATTGGCGTATAGGTTCTGGAAGTAGGTATTGATGATCCCTTGGATTTCTGCTGGGTCTGTTGTCATTTCATCCTTTTCATTCCTAATTGCATGGACTTGGGCCTTTTCTTTCCTTTTTCTGACAAGATTGGCTAAAGGTTTTTCAATTTTGTTGATTCTTTCGAAGAACCAACTCTTGACTTCATTGATTTTTTGTATCGTTCTCTTAGTCTCCATTGCATTGATTTCTCCTGTGATCTTTATCATTTCCTCCCTTGTATGAGGTTTGGGGTTGTCTTGCCCTTCTTTTTCTTGAAGCTTGAGGTTCAGCATGATGTTGTTTAATTGGGGTTGTTCTGTTTTCCTAATATGCGTATTCACTGCTATGAATTTTCCTCATAAGACTGCTTTCATTATGTCCCATAGATTCCAATATGTTGTATTGTCATTGTCATTTAATTGAAGGAACTGTCTGATTTCTTCTTTAATTTCCTCTGTGACCCATTGGTTATTCAGAAGTGTGTTGTTCAATTTCCATGTGTTGATGAAATTTTTTGTTTCTTTTGCCATGGATCTCCAATTTCATTGCACTATGGTCTGATAATATACAGGGGATAACTTCAATTCCTTTATACTTACTTAAACATGTTCTATGTGTGAGTATGTGGTCTATTTTGGAGAATGACCCATGTGCAGCTGAGAAGAATTTTTTGGGGTGGAAGACTCTGGAAACATCTGTTAAGTTCATTTGTTCAAGATTTCAATTGAGTTCTAGTATTTCATTACTTATTTTTTGTCTAGTTGATCTATCTATTTGTGATAGTGGGGTGTTGAGGTCCCCCACTACAATGGTATTAGTGCATATATGACTTTTCAAGTCCATTAGTGTTTGTTTTATATAGTTGGGTGCACTAGTGTTTGGTGCATAGATATTTATGATTGTCATCTCTTCCTCTTGGATTCTTCCCTTTACAAGGATGTAGTGTCCTTCTTCATCTCTCTTCATCACTGTTGGTTTGAAATCTATTCGATCTGCCAAGAGGATAGCTACTCCTGCTTTTTTTGGTGTTCCTGTTGCATGTAGTATTGTTTTCGACCCTTTAACTTTCATTCTATGAATTTCCTTTTGAATTAAGTGTGTTTCTTGTATTCAGCATATTGTTGGATTTTGCTTCTTGACCCATTCTGCCAGTCTATTTCTTTTCACTGGTTAATTGAGAGCAGTAACGTTGATCATTATAACTGAAATGTATTGACTTGTCATTGTCATGACTTTTTCTTTTTGTTGGGCTCCCCCCCCTTTATATTTAATTTCTTGTCATGCCAGATGGGTTCATTCTGCTTTGCTTCCTGGGGTTGTGATCCTCAATGCCTTTTCCTAGGATATTGTGTAAAATTCTTTGGAGTGCTAGTTTGGTATTCACGAAGTTCCTAAGGTGCTCTTGTCATGAAAGTATCTTATTTGTCCATCCATTTTGAAAGATAGTTTTGCAGGGTACATCAATCTGGGTTGGAGGCTGTTTTCTTTTAGGGCTTGGAATATGTCACTCCAAGCTCTTCTTGCCCTGATGGTTTGTGTTGAGAAGTCTGCTGTGATTCTGATGGGCTTTTCTTTGTATGTGATTTGCTTCTTTTCTCTGACTGCTCGGAGAACTTTGTTCTTCTTTTGAGTTTCTGGAATCTTAACGATTATATGCCTGTATGTAGATTTTTTTTGATCAAGGCTATTTGGAGTCCTATATGACTCACTTATCTGTAAGTCAAGCTCTTTTCCCCTGCTTGGGAAGTTTTCTGCCTTTATTTCTGTGAAGAGATTTTTTATGTCATTTGCACTCTCTCCTGTTTCTTCATTGGGCCCAATCAGTCTTATGTTATTCTTCTTTGCATCATCTAGCAGCTGCTGGATTGATTTCTCATGTTCCCTTATAATTTTGAAGCAATTTTTCTTTTCCTGGTCACTAATTGCAATCTTATCTTCTATATCTGAAATTCTGTCCTCACACTGGCTCATTCTGCTGTGTAAACTTTCAATGGAGTTTTTCGTGTCCTGGAAATCTATTTGCATCTGTTTTATGGATTCCATTTGTTTCTTATGTTGGGATTCCATCATGTTCCTCAGCTCCTCTCTAGATTTCTTAATCATGTCTTGCACTAGGGGCACAATTTCTCCTGTTATCTTAGAAATTATTTCTGATTTCATTTTTTCCAGATCCCCTTTTGTTGCCAGTTCAGTGGGTCCAGGTGGTTGAGTATCAGAGTGTTCCATCTCATTTCCCTTTGGGGTTTCTATAGGTGATCTGGAAGTCTGGTTTTGAGACTTATTTACATGTTTTCTCATTTAGACTGGGCCAGGGGGCTGTTAGCACCTGTGTGGATTGCCTCCTCTGAGCTAGGTGAGGTGGGACAGGGGCGGCGAGCAGCATTAAGAATAGTGACCCAAAAGCCCTTTCCTGTGGGCTGGGAGCAGCTGGAGGGATGGTGGCTGGGAAGCCCCTTCCTCTGGACCAGGAGCAGTGGGATGGTGGCTCAGAAGCCCCTCCCTCTGGGCTGGGACCAGTGGCAGGGATCGTGGCCTGGAAGCCTGTTCCTCTGCACCAGGAGCCATGGGACAATGGCTCAGAAGCCCCTACATCTTGGCTGGGATCAGCAGGCAGTGGGAGGGATGGTGTCTGGGAAGCCCCTTCCTCTGGACCAGCAGCATTGGGATGGTGGCTCAGAAGCCCCTTTCTCTGGGCCCTGAGTGGTGGGAGGGATGGTGTTCTGGAAGCCCCTTCCTCTGGACCAGGAGCAGTGGGACAATGGCTCAGAAGCACCTACTTCTGGGCCAGCAACAGCGGGACTCAGTACCTTGGTCTGGTGGTCTGGTGTCCTCTGCATCTTTGCAGTGTGGAACTAGGTGGCTGGCTGTCTGCAGCAGGGTGATTTGGTGTCTTCCGTGTGACTCAGGACCTTGGTAGGGCATGCACAGACCTTCCTGTGTGCAGCAGGCTGATTCGGCATATTCTGTGTGACTGGGGACCTCGGTAAGGTGTGGGCAGACCTGCCTGTCTGCAGCGGGCTGATTCAGCGTGTTCTGTGCCTCTCTTTTTCATTTTTATCAAGTTTATTGATACTATTTAGATATATATAATGATCACATTCATCATGGGGAATATATAGCTGCACATAATATATCTTGATTCCTCTTTTTTTTCATTCCCCTCTCATCCCTTCAATCTCTCTTCCCCTCCTTATTTACAAAACGTTATTTCCGTTTTATCCTTCTTTTCTCATTTTTCTTTTTTCTTCCTTACTTCCCCCCCCCTCCCTAGTTCCTCTTTCCTTTTGAATTATTTCTTCCCTTACACCATATCTATTATACAGTTTGGTCTTTATTTGCCCTTTGAGTTTTCACACCAGAGAAACAATGTGGTATTTACCCATGTGTATCTAATTTATTTCACTTAAGAGTATGGTCTCAAAGTGCATTCATTTACCTATAAATATCTCAAGTTTATCCTTCTTTATGGCTGAGTTATACTCCACTGTATAAAAAAAATCACATCTTTTTTATCCATTCATTTGTTGATGGACATTTGAGTTGTTTCCAAGATTTAACTATTACAAACTGTGCCCCCATAAACATGGTTGTGCATATATTGCTATGGTATGATGCTTTCAATTCTTTCAGGAAGATAACCAGAAGGAAAATAGCTGAGTCAAATGGGACCTCTAATCCTACTTTTCTGAGGAATCTCTACACTGATTTCCACAGTGTTTGTCCAGTCTATACTAGCAACAACTGTGGAGAAGGGTTCCATTTTCCCCACAGCCCTGCCAGCATCTTTTGTTGGTTGATATGTTAATAATAGCCATTCTTTCTGGAGTGAGATGAAACCTCAGAATTGTTTCAATTTGCATCTCTCAAACAACACAGTGATGCCGAACACTTTTTCATATATTCACTGACCATTTGTATTTCTTCATCTGAGAAGTGTGTATTCATCTCAGATCCCTATGTTTTGGATTGGCTCTCTAAATTTGGGTGGTCTGATTTTTTTCAATTCTTTATATATTCTAGATATTAGTCCTTTGTCTGAGGAACAACTGGCTAAAAATTTTTTCCCACTCTATGGATTGTCTTTTCACTCTGTTGGTGATTTCTTTTACTGTGCAAAAGATTTTAATAAGATGACATCCCAGTTACTGATTCTTTGTGGTATTCCCCAAGTTATCATGGATTTGTTCATGAAACAAATTTTCTTTGCCTACATGTATGTCTTCAAGAGTTCTACCTATTCTCTCTTCTAGTAGATTTATCAATTCTGCTTTAATATTTACATCTTTGATCCATTTGGATTTTAGTTTCCTGCATGGTGAGAGACAAGTGTCTAGTTTTTAATTTTTCCAGCACCATTTATTAAAGATGCTATCTTTCTTCTAGTAAAGGTATTTGAACCCTTTGTCAAAGATAAGCTGACTGAGTGTGTTTGGAGTTGTTTCTGCATCTTCTCATCTGTTCCACTGACCCTCAAGTCTGGATTTTTTCCAATATCATGCTGTTTTTATCATAGTAGCTCTGTAGTATAATTTCAAGTCAGGTATTGTGATGCTCCCTGTTTTGCCTTTCTTTTCTAGAATTGCTTTTGATATTCTAGTCTCTTCTGGTTTCAGATGAAGTTTATGAATGTTTTCTCTATTCTGTGAGGTATGCTAATGTTAGTTTGCATGGTATTGCATTAAATCATATAAAAATTTTGGGAGTATGAGCATTTTCACTTTGTTGGTTCTTCATACCCAAGACCAAGAGATATCGTCCCATTTTCTGATGTGCTCTTTGATCCTCTTTTTCGGAGTACTGTAATTTTCCATGTAAAGAATTTTTACTTCCTTTGTTAGATTGATTCCTAAGTATTACATTTTTTTATGCTTTTGTGAAAAATGTTGTTTCCCTAATTTCTCTCTCAGTGAGTTTGTTATTTGTGTACAGGAATGCTATTGATTTTTGAGTGGTGACTTTGAATCCAGCTATGCTATTGAATTTGGTTATTAAATCTAGAAGTCTTTTGATGGAGTTTGTGAAACTGTCTATGTAGACTACCATGTCATATGCAAATAATGATGATTTAACTTGTTCCTTTTTTATATTTATTCATTTTATTTCTTCCCCTGTTTAATTGCTCTGGCTAATGTTTCCAAAAATTAGAGTGAAAACTTTCAGTTTTTTATCATTTAATATGATGTGGGTTGTTGGTTTGTCATAGATGGCTTTTATCAAATTGAGCTAAAGACCATACACTCCAATTTTCTGTAGGGTTTTTATCATGAATGGGCGTTGGACTTTGTCAAATGCTTTTTCTTCAAATATTTAGATGACCATATGGCTTTTCTCATTCTCTCTGTTGATACGGTGTATTACTTTTATAAATTTGCATATGTGGAACCATCCCCGCATCTCTGGGATATATCCTATTTGGTTATAATGTATAATCTTTCTGATGATTTGCTGCAGTCTGTTTGCCAATATCTTATTGAGGATTTTTGTGTCTATATTCATTAGGGAGGTTGGTCTGTAGTTCTCTTTTCTGGTTGGGTCCTTGTCTGGTTTTGATATCAGGGTAATGCCTGCTTCCAGGAATGACTTTGGGGGTACTGCTTCCCTTTCAATTTCTTTAAAGAGTTTGCAAAGTAGTGGCATTAGATAGTCTCTAAATTTCTTGAAGAATTCAGCAGTGAATCCATCAGAACCTGGGCTTTTATTTTTTGGTAGGTTTTTAATTACATTTTCAATTTTATTGACTGATACTGGGTTATTTATAATTTTTATATCTTCTTGAGTCATCTTTGGCAATTCATATGTATCTAGGAATCTGTCTATTCCTTCTATGTTTTCTATCTTATTTTCTTACAGATTCTCAAAGTTGATATTGAGTGTCTTCCGGATTTCTGCAAGATATCTTGTGGTTTCATTCTTTCATTCTTAATTGCATGCGTTTGAGTCTTTTCTTTCCTTTTTTGATAAGATTGGATAGAAGTTTGTCAATTTTATTTAATCTTTCAAACAACCAACTCTTTGATTCATTGATTCTTTAGATTGTTTTCTTAGTCTCCATTGCATTAATTTCTGCTCTGATCTTTATAATTTCCTCCTTCATATGAGCTTTTGGTTTGACTTCTTTTTCTAGAAGTTTTAGATTCAAATTTATGTTATTTAAACTCACTCTTTTTCTGAAGTGGGAAATCACTACTATAGATTTTCCTTGCAGGACTACTTTCATTGCATCCCATAAATTCCAATATGTTGTGTTGGGATTATCATTTAATTGTAGAAACTAATTTCTTCTTTAATTTCATCTGTGACACATTGGTTGTTCAGGAGGATTTTATTTATTTTCAGTAAGTTTATGTAGTTTTTGCTTTTTCTTTTGCCATTGACTTCCAATTTCATTGCACTATGGTTTCATATTATGTATGGGATAATTTCTTTTCCTTTGCATTTACTTAAGTATGTTCTATGAGGTAGCATGCGGTCTATTTTGGAGAACATCCCCTGCACGGCAGAGAAGAATTTGCATTCTGATATTGTGGGGTGAACACTGTATACACCTGCTAAGCCTATTTCTTCACAGGTTTGGTTCAGTTCTGATATTTCTTAGGGCAGGTGGGAAAGTGTGGTCACCACCACAGACACAACCCAAGGCTGCTCAGTTCCCCATCAATCTCCTCTCCAGTGGGTTGAGTGCTGACCTACCTAGGCTGTTCAAATCCCATGGGTCTGCATCTGTCTCTCAAGCCTCTGATCAAAACTCACTTCCTTCACCTCCTCCACTATGCTGTTGTCCCTAACTTTTTTGTTTATAGGGGTTACAGTTGACCACTAGGATGCAGGACAGAAAAGGAAAAAGGAGACAGCCTGTCCATTCCAGAGGGAGCAGTTTCCTGATTGCTCACCTTGTGTGTTCCAGAGAACTTTGCTGCCAGGCTGCTTCATCCTCTGTGTGAAGGAAGGCAAAAGAAGTAGGGGGCCTTATACTCTGAATCTATCCTGTGTGGCTTGAGTTAGACCCACTTTTGCAGTCCATTAATTTCTTGCAGTCTTCCCAGTATGGCAATTCTTGCTTGGAGCACAATGCTGCTGCAACTCTATGGACTGGTCCACTGTTTTATAAGTCCTGTGTTTTGTATGATTTACAAGTCTTTGATTTCAAATTGATTTTGGCACCAGGTTGTATGTCCCAACCTTTCTTCCAATTACCTATGTTTTTTTGTTGATTTTCTCTGAGTAGCTCCAAAGTGGGTCCTCCTCTATTCAGCCATGCTGAATCCTTCCTAATACTTTTTTTTAAATAAAAAATCTTTTTCCAGTTAAGATTATGTAATATATTTTATTTTAGTGGTCTGTTATCCTATGTACAATATTGAAAGAAATTTCAGAAAAATGCAGCAGTTTATTTGAATAAAAAAAGTTATATGTCAAGTAGCTCTCAGAACCAGGAGAGTTTTAGAGACCTTCATCCAGTAACATGGGAAAGCTGTCTTTATAGATAGAAAAGGTGACACATAGAAACATCTTGATTGATTACTGCTCAGCTTCTATCTTATCTGTTAGGATGTGATTAAGCAATCATTATATGGATGTACTCTAAAAGGTGGGAACCTGTGATAGTTTGAATCTCAACTGCTATGATAGCCTGAGATTCAACTGATTGTTACAAGAATAAACTTTTATATTATAGGTTTTTTACATGCTACATTGGGTTATAGTTCACTACTTATAAACTCAAGCCACAGAGACATTCTCAGCCCATAATTAGTTGAATTTAACAGATGTGAAAAATGCACCTTTATGTATGTTCCTTCTTCAGCTCATATGGAAGTTAATGAGCAATGTTTCTGAATATTAATCTAAATCTCTGTACATACAAGACCTGGAGACTGGTATAACAGAGTGAAGTGGTGAAATGGTAGTGCCTGCTGAAGTGGAGAAAGGCAGGAAAGAAATCATCATTTTTTTAGGTGTATAATTTCCATGCTCTTGGAGGTTATGATGAACTTCCTAAGAAGCTGGATATGGGAATAGAATGGGACCAAATGTTCACAACATCCAGGAAGTTCATGCTTCCCAAGAATCAGAAGTCTTTGAGATGAATATGATACTCTAGGGTACTATGGGATGTTTTCTTTTAAATGAAAGGACTCAGCATAGGGACACTAAATAGTTTTGAGGGAGGTGAATAATAAGACTGTTAATAAACATAGCTTCACAACAAGTAAGGTAAATGAACCAAATTATTTTGGGAATAACTAGAAAACTGAACAGATATTGGCACCTGTGTATTTGATAGATATTTTAATATCAGTAGTGATAACCAGAAGCAAGATGAATTTGATGTTGGATATTTCTACTTGTATTTCATAATTCCAGAAAGGAAGAGCTCCTTATCTCATGAAAATTTTCAGTTAGATACTTCACATTTAAAATACAGTTCCAGGACATATGACACTGGTTATCAACATTTGATGACAGACATTGAAAATGAGATGGGACACATTTCTTACATTTCAATTAATCTTGAATTTAAAATTCTTTGCAAACAAATAATTTTGCAAACAAATTTTCTCTAGAACATATGAATAGTAATTAGAATGCTAATATAAATGTCTTTTAGAAACTATTATTGAGGTAGGCAGCTAAGTTTAGCTTTGAGTATCACTCAGGGCTTTTGCTCAGTACACAAGGTTGATACTTTCACTTCTTTCCATTGGATAATTCCACAGTGAAGTGTGCTGTAACCTACTGGGGAACTCAAATGAGGCACAACTCATCTTTGTCTTTCAGTGGGCTGGGAAGCAGTGTCCGAGTGGTAACTATCACCTCTCATTCTCTTCCCAAAATGTACCACCAAACATTCTTCTTTTTTCTAACCCCCCAATTCTTAATTTTCCATGCTATTAACTTACAAGTCTACTTCATCCTTTTACAATTGCTCTTTCATCTTTTCTGGAGAGGCAGTTGATACTATTGAACTGGGAGGCTATGAAATCAGATACTCACGGGCCACTGCCTTGGCCATATTTACCTTGACGTTATTGTGAATGAGTATAACGATTTTATGAGAGATATGGAGGTAAATATCACACTCATATATAATATTCTATGGAAATCATAAATAAGATATTATATGTAAACTGCTTAGCATAGTTCTTATTACATAACATTAAGAGTTCTGCTATTATCATTACTATTAAAAATATATACATTTCTTGGCAGTTTAGCTTAATTGGCATGATAATGAATGGAACAAGAGAGCATCATTAGATTCATGTAACTTTCCTCCCTTCTTCCTTGCTTTAAGGATGTTTCCTTCCTTCCTTGCTTCCTTCCTTCCTTCCTTCCTTCCTTCCTTCCTTCCTTCCCTCCTAGAATAATCACTCAATGAATATTTTATTCAGTGCTTTCTATACTACAGATTCTGTGCTGGCTTCTTACAAATATGTTAGTTTACATACTTATCATAAAAATTGGCTATGTAAATATTATGGATTAATTTTGTTGATGAGGAAGCTGAAATTTGAAACCAAGAGCTCAATGCATTTGGCTCCTTTAGATCCCCTCCCTTCCCATGCTGCCTTCAGCACAGTCTGTGTCTATGGTGCTGTCCAAGACAGAGTAAAACCAAGTCAATTACATTTTATACATAAAAATGTAAAATTGGAGAAAAATGATTAGTTACTATAATTCATATATTCATGGAAGCTTTATGCTTTCCTCAAATTACAATTCCATGCTTCTAAGAATCCAGGCTCTGAAAGTTATGTTGTCATAGCCTGACTCCGCAGTCATAGGCAGCCTCTGAAGTGACTATTTTTCATTTGAAATGGTGTTACCAGTGATTTTAATAGCCATTCTGCACTATTGATCAGTTCAGCTGAGTGGATGATTCAGTTTGGTCATCAATACAGCCATAGAAACTGGATGCATCATTCTCCCTCAGTCAGTGTGGTTGCTGTTGAACAAGCACACCATAGTTTAAGGGGAGTGTTACCACCCACTGAATTAGCTCCATGCAGACATGGGTCATGGAAACCTAACTCTTTCATTGAATTACCTGCCAGTGTGTGGGAGACCAAGATGAAGACAGAGCTGGCTAGTGTATGTGAGCTATGCATATTTGGTTTGTGTACTGGCAGGGTTTTTCCTGAACTTTAAGTCAAAACTTGAAAATATCTAGAATCCCATTTCTTTTAATCCGTGATCTGGGCTTCTTTGAAGTCTGATATCTGGGGATGTGTGTACAAATGGAATATTCAAATGTAAGACTTTTAGGCTCCCTCCATTACCTCCTTTTCTTTTCCACAAAGGCAGCTGGTATTTAGGTGAGGTTCCAATGTTTGCTTCTTGATTTCATTATAAATTTTTATTCATATATCAGAATTTTATGTAAGGGAACTTGGGTTATTTAGCATTTTGTTAAATCCACTTTTATAAAATGTAATATGTTTTAAAAATGATATTCACTATACCTGTATATATTATTCTCAAGATATTCACTATCCACGTATATATTATTCTCAATTCATTTAGGCACACTTGGAGATAGATTGTAACTGTTCTGGCTTCAAGCTATTCAGGTATTTCTCCTGAATCTTCATATTCACCATATTCATATTATTCAAAATAAAGTATGTGGTAAAAACAACCCACAATGATAAATGATCTATTAATAAAGAATTATTTCTTTCCTCTTTCAAAACAAATTATTACTAGTATTAATTGCAATCATGGTAACAATAATATCCAAAGGACAGCATATTCCTTTATTCCTTGACATCCTCTTGAAACAATATGGACAAGTGCCACAATATAATAGCTTCAGCATCATCCAGGATTTCTTATTTTCCTTAACACCTAATACAACACTGGTTGTGTTTTGTGTCTCAGTTTATTCAAGCTCAGACTTTCCTGATTATCATTGCATGTGTGGTGTGCATTTATCTTGAAGTCACTACTCCTGGGCTTGTAAACTAGCCTTATAAATAAAATACTGTTGCATATCCAAAAGGCATATTTCAGATCACTGCATTGATAGTTTACTAAAAAAGATGTTTCCTGTGCTCTTATTGATTTTCATGTTTTTCCTTTAAAAATATTCTCCTCAGAGTCACATTGTGAACCCTGAAGTTTGTCCACTTCTCACTGTGCCATCATAGAACAATCAGTACAATGGCTTATAACATTCACTTCATCCTCTCTTCTTCAAAGTAACATTCTACTACAGCTATGCTTGGGAGAGCTCAGTGTCCTGCACTTCTCTTTTTCTCTTCCAAGTGTTTCTGGTTACTACTTAGTACTGGCTGGACATTTACAGACATCACAGAGCCATAATTCACATTCATTTCTTACCTTGTCCTTTCTCTACTGGATTCACTCCTATTCCTATTCTCTTGAACAAAGTTTGTGCTTTTCTAAATTTTAAGCATAGATTTAGGTATACAGTTTTGTCTGTATGTCTATAAACCCATGCTGGCTTGTCTGCCTTCATCTTTCATCTTTGCTTTATTGTATATTGTTATAATAATCTTTGCTTTCTTTGAGGAAACTCTATCTTCTTAAAATCACTTTTCCAAAAAGTAATATTTGAAATATATCAAAAGTTTTGGTAATGTTTGTGACTTTTCATCTAGTAATTTAAAATAAATGGTAGTACATATACTTGATGCAATATCATTCCATCATTTATTTGTTTCATACAAAGAATTTTGAATTCTGGAAAATTATCATGAAATAGTTATTTGACAAATATGTATCGAGCTCATTTACATGCCAGGCACTCTTTCATTGATAAGTGACAAATTGTTAAGAAACTGAACTACAGTAGGAACCATATTATTTGAAATTTATATCAAAAGAGAGATACTTAGAAGAGTTTATAAGTATGCTTTGTGTTCTTTACTGTTTTGAATTTTCTAAATTTTATAGTATTTTGAATAAAAGAGAACAATATCTATATAGAAAGCTTAGCAGGTAGTAATGCTTGTTTACCAGGAAGAATAGGATAGAATGGTACCAAAATTGAGTGCTCCTCAGACATGGGTAATAACAAACTGACAGACGCTTGGATAGAATCTTGTTCAGCTTCATACAAGTATGTGACGGAAATTTGGCATTGAAATCAAGAAGGTGCTTATATTAAATATATATTCTAGGTTCCACCTTGAATCCATATTGAATCAGACACTCCAAGTGGTAGATTACATTAGTTAATGTATGCTGTGTAACAAGTTACACCAAAACATAGCTGTTTATAACAAACTTTTATTATCTCACACAGGTTTGGGAATTAGCTGCTTAGTGGGGTGATTCTGGTTCAGGGTCTCCTAGGAGGTTCTTAGCTGTGACCACAGGCATGTGAAGGTGACATTCAGTCTGCAGGATTCATTTCCAAGACGGCTTCCTCATCTGGCTGTTGACTGAGACCCTCACACTGACTTCCTGGCTGTTTGTAGGAAGCCACAGTTCATCTCCACTTGGTTTCTTGGTGGGCTGCTTAAGTATCTTTATGACTTAATGGATGGTTAGTCCCAGAGGAAGTGTCCTAGAGAGAAATCAAGGAAGAGACCAAAATTACTGGCTTCCACATCACACCTTATCTCTTCTACTACATCCTATTCATTAGAAGCAATTACTGACTCTTTCTCAGATGAAAGAGAGGGGAATTAATCTCCAACACTCGAAGGACTCTTGAAGAATTTCTGAATATACTTTAAAAATCACCTCAGTGTCTAATTCTAAAGTTTGAGGAGATGGCAAATATCATCATATTTCTGGCCCAGGACAGGAGTCCTTGCTATAGAGAGGGTGGCTAAGAAGTGCTTACCCAACTCTGCTTTTAGCCCTCACTGAGGGAGAGGTTCTCATTTCACCAGATGTCCCATTTTGTCTTTGAATAGATTCAATTCACAAGATTTTTTCATTCATATTGAGCCAATATCTGTACTGGATAACCTTTCTACTTCAGTTCAAATTTTTTATATCTAGACTGGATAAAAAAGAAACAATAATGTTCCATCATCCTTTGGGCTTTTTCTTCTTTAAAACTGTGGATGTAGTTTTAAAATCCTCCTGGGTGAATCTAATGAAAAAACAAGGCTTGACAAATGTAGGATATGCTGGAAAATGGCTCCCTGTGAATTGGAATGTATAAGGATGGAGAGAAAGTCAAGCCTAGTGGGTGGGATTCCAAGAGAAATGAGCCATATTTTACATGATTTTTATAAAGTATTCAAAACATGCCATCATAACTTTGTCAAGAAATTTAATTTCATTTGTATGAAATATGGTGTTATAAATTCTCTCACAGTTCATAGCTGAGGAAAAAAATCCATTCCTTCTGCTACTGTTGCCAAGTGAAATCATTCAAGGAAAAAAAGAAAAAAAAGCAGTATAGCAGCCAGTTTTCCAGTGTCTACTGAAAGATGATTGAGAGAAGAAGAGAAATATTTGGGGGTATAGAAAAAATGGGGGGTAATAATTTTTCTTCCTCACTGGTGTGTATGAGTCAGTATTGGTACTATTCATTTGTTCATTTTTTTACCTCGAGGGTTGGGATTTGACATCAGGATGCCTTCAAGGAGACAGGTGTAACTCAGTCTCCAGGATGATGGGATTTGCTGCAGTCCATGCTTCATTTCCACCTCTCTAATCCTAGAGCATAAGAGAAGAATGTAGAGGGAAGGGAGACACAACAACTAAGATTAGACAAGGACATCTCTTCCCTGGTAACTGTGACTGATGTGAGAGGACATTGCCTAGTATCCAGGCAAGGTGAGAATCCAGCATAGAAAGTGCTACAGGTAGCTAGCTGCTGGTTGTTCTTCTCCCTCTGCTCAAAATGCTTGGTGGGTGGTGGCCCACTATGTGGCATACACTGACATCGGGTAGTACAGGGAAGCTGTAGAGATTTTGATGCTGTGCCCTCAGAATTGACTCATATCCCACACACATGCCAGAGATCATCCAACCGCAAGCATCAGCACCCAGAGTCACCAGAAAATGTACTGTTTCAATCGCATAGTTTCCTATGTAGTATGGTCGAAAACCCACATTGGCAGAAGTGCTCTACTGCTCCCCAGTTTATGTCTACCACTTCTGCAGTGTGTTCACACTAAGAAGGAAGGAGGCATTACATCTCACTTCATTCATGTCACCATTTCTAGAATCACCACAGCTAAGGAGAACTCTTATCTCCTGGAGAGAAGAGTGCGAAATAGGGTGTGACTGAAATCTTTACAACTCTAGGACAACTAACAATATTGACTGTTGGCAAAAATCTTTCCCATCAACACTAAGGTACTACTTTTTGGCAACTTTATTTTGTTCTACATTTTGTTTCAAAAAATATGTTGTGTACTTTGAGAATTACTATTCTAAGAGCTCTAAATTAGGCAATTTAAAAAATTTAGGAAAAATGAAGTTCATTCCTACACTGATCAATTGAAACTTCTAATTAAAGCCATTAAGTCAGATGTTAAATCTGTGTGATACTCAGCACAAAGTGTTGCTTTCTTGATGTCATAGATAGTTAGCAAAATAATGATTGATAATATTTATGGATTGCTTAGAATGTGCTACCTTTGAGTACATACCTTGCCAGAATTATTTTATTTGGCTTTGATGATAATTCTATGATATAAGACATGTATCATCCCCAAATAGCTGGAAACTCAGATCCAAAGTAGGTTGTGGAAGGAAATAAAGCAAGATAGGTAGCCAGAGTTCAAGATCACAAAAGAGTTAGGTATATAGGATTTGAACCTAGGCAGCCTTATTCCACAGACCAGTAGTTTGTCCTTTAGCTGTAGGGTGACTCAACACAATTGCCCATCTTTCAAATGAGCTAGCTACTGCCAATTAAATCCCATCCTTGCTTTATATTTGAAAAATTACTCAGTTTTTGTCTCAGCCCTCAGTGAGGCATGCCTACATAAAATGTCAAAGTGAAAACTCTGATGCAGATAATTGGATGTACTGTTAATTATTTTATGAAATGAAATGATGGATGCTATCTGCATATAATTGAATATGTCTCTTAATATACTGACAGGTACAGTCATTGTTTTTGCTTACTTTGCATTATATAATACATCTCATTATTAAAATATGGCAGTCCTTGGCTTCCAGATCGCAAGTCTCATTTCATTAACTCATTCATTAATTCATATTCTATGAAATATTTATAGGTTTATAAAATACCTATTGTGACCAAAACACTATGCCAGTGCTGAGAAGACCAAAAGAGCAAATACCTATTTGATTTTTAGTTCATTGACAAGTTGATTCTTAATCTATTTGAAAGCTGAATGGGAATAAGCTGAAGGGGAAGGGAAGAGAATGCCAAGCAAGGAGAAGCTAAAGAGGGAATTTTCAGGTTATACTACATGGAAATTTCAAGTATATAGGTGGGATTCACACAAGACTCAACACAAAGATGCTAGGATGATGGGTATGAACTTGCATGCATTAAATATCAGAGTTTGAATTCTATTTTAATAGGTATAGGAGTCTTTAAACAATTTTAAGTTTACATGTGAGGTTTTTACATGTGAGGTGTTTTAGAAATGTGACTTACATAGCATGGCTTACCATAGATTGGTTAGGTAGGAAGAAACCAGTTAAGAGAAGATCAAAAATGTATTTTAAGAAATGGTAATGGACACTCTGCTTGGGTTCAAAATGAAAAAACAAGAACTACATTTACTCTGATCCCTGAAATAGTCAATAAACAAAAAAAAATTATGAGATAACAATTTTAAAAGCATGGCCACAAGACAATGAAGGACAGTGGTCCCTAACTGAAGAGATGTAAATCATCTTGTAAATGTTATGATGGTTTCTGCTTACTGCATTGAGAGTTTCTGGGTCATGGTGCAGAGAGAACAAATATAGGCAGAGCCCAGCAGATTCACCTGGTTTAAAAAGTGGAGCTGAGAATGTGAGAACACCAAGGTGTTAGCTTTTCAGAAGACAATGTTAAGAGAAAGTTTTCAAAAGAACCGTAGAGACCTGCAGAGAGAACCCCTCACCTCTTATTTAACTGAGCAACATCTAACACATGATGTGTCACTATTTGAGACTAAAATGATATCTACTGGAATGAACTAGAGGATGGAGCATTCCCTATTGCACATAAGAATGAATGGAATTCATTTCTATTAGTTGAAAAACTTCATAATTCACAGGACATTGGGTAAAGCCCACAGAAGAGTCTTTCTTCAATCATGGGAAATAATTACTATAAGACTGAGGACTACAGTTGTCCAAACTAAAAAACTGAATAATCAAAACCTGTTTTCCAGTAAATTTAATGGATCCTAGAACAAAAATTAAGATTAATAGGAGGGCAAAAATACCCAGTATTCAAGAAACTAAAAATCGGAATGTTGGACATATAATCAAATATCACCAATTATGCAAAGAAATAATCATATATTACTATTATCACACAATAATAATAATAATAATAATAATAATGAAGTAACCAATTAATACATAGAACAGACACAGATGCCAGACTTAGGAGAAGATGACATTTTAGAAGTAACTATAATTATGTTGCATGTGTTCTTAAAGTCAAGTAGCTCAAAAAAAAAAACCCCAGAAGCTCATAAAAATAAAGATTATCACATCAAAACCAAATTATTTAAAACCAGTGATACAGTGTTGTGTACAAAGAAACAAAAATAAGGATAACACCAGATTTCTTTCTGGGAAAAGTGCAACTGAGAAGAGAGTGGAGCATCTTCTTCCAAGTACTACAAGACAATACTGACACAAGAATTCTATACTCAGTGAGATTGTTGTATTGCTCAATTTATCCATTGTAGGGCAAAATACTTAACACTCTCAACATAAAGAGGTAAAGTTTAATTTGGCTTTTGGATTCAGAAGTTTCAGACCATGGTATGCTAGTTGCAGGGCAGAAAGAAACATCACAGCAGAAGCGCTTGGAGGAGCAAAGCTGCTCATCTCATGGCAGCTGGGAGTCACAACATAGGGAAGAGCACTAGACTTAGTGAGAGATTCCCTCCAAAGGGTGCCCCTCATAATCCATGTCCTCCAACCGGGTCCTATCTCCTTAAAGCACATTCAGCTGCAAACCTCAATGGATTTATCCGCTGATGAGGATATTCTACCTTGTTCTAATCACCTTGCCAGAGCCTGATAATTCATTCAAATTGAC
Organism: Heterocephalus glaber; assembly: GCF_053883595.1. NCBI lineage: Eukaryota > Metazoa > Chordata > Mammalia > Rodentia > Bathyergidae > Heterocephalus > Heterocephalus glaber. The sequence continues at coordinate 27,470,142 of NW_028258143.1, read as the reverse complement.
AAGATTAACTGGCACAAATATCTTTTAAAAAGAAGGAAGAAATGACTGTTTTAGATGCATGAAATTAAAAGAAATTCATTACCAGCAAGTTCTAACTACAAGAAAGTTAATATGTGCTTGTGATATATACTAATTATATTCATTTTGGGGAATTGATACATATACATATCATATCTTGATCATTACCTCCCTTTCCTGCTCAGGCGTTTCTTCCTCCTACTTCAGATCCCCTTCCCATGGTTCTTTGTGGAATTATTGCAGTTGGCAGTGTTTTTAGCTTGTAATTTGATCAAAATTTTTGCAATTTTCATTATTACTCAAACAAGTAAACCTTAGTGTAATGTTTTCTCACTTACTTTTAGGATTTTACACTCTTGTATGCTATTTTGCATTTACGAGTTAACTGCATTTTCTTTCTTTTGAGCTTTGGGAAATTAAAGTGCTTATTTGAAAAGACAGATTGTTTGGTGGAAAAACCATGTTCTTGTCCATCCTCTTCAATCACTACATTAAACATCGCAGATCTCTGCTCTGCTGTAAAATTTGACATGAGAATAGAACTCACCTGCTCTGCTTCATTATGGAAATGGGTAGGGTGTTTACTGTCCAGTAAGACCAAAAGAGGTCACAATCATCTCCAGTTTGAGTCAGGTCCCTGCTATTTGCCATAACAAAAGTATTTAAGTAGAAAAAAATATTTCTTTAATATATTGACTCATGAACTTTTCAGAAACTGACACTCAGATTAAATGTATTTATTCATTAAAGTTTATAACCAAGTTTTACCATTTAACTTGAAATGGAAAGTCTACAAAATTTAAGAATTCACATTTTTAAAAACACAAATTTGTGAGTATTCCCAAATAAATTGTCAAAACTTTATATTGTTGGCATTGTTGTTTCTTATAACTCATTACATACTTTTGTTTTTTCTTCATATAAGACTTCTACCATTTCCCTAATGGAAGTTATTGTTATTTATAAAACTCTATTTTTGTTTTGCTGAAAATAACAGGTTATAATTCAAAGGTAAAGTAATTCATGTGAGAAATATAAGATTTCAATGCAACATATGTGATAAACATAATTATGCTTTCAGTAGATGCTTTACAGTTTTGTCAATTTTAACATAAGTGGATCATATATATTATTTAAATATTTCCCAAAGTGTGAAGGTCAATAAATTTCACCTACTAATAAATCGCTAATTTTGGAAACTGTATATTATTAGTACTTGTTATAGGAGTTTGATGTTTTCAAAATAACACATGATCCTTGAATCTCTGAGGTTCCGGTGGGAAGTGACTTGTAACTTGGAGTGCAGGCACATTTTGGGCAACTAAGAAAGGAAAAACAATTTTGGTGGGAGGAACAATTTGAAAAAGTCCACAAGGCTAGGAGAAACACAGGATGTGTGAAAATGGTAGAACATACCCATTATATGTGGTGTTTTCATTTTGTGTCAACCAAACACACAGAAGAAACTGGATCCAATCTAAGTTGTATCTAGTGGATGTCTGATTTTCAGTAAATGATTGGTGGAATTGGTAGGACTCATGAAACAGAGCTGGGTAGCAGGATATTTAAAGTCTGTATACTGAAGACTGTCTTAAAAGGAGCTCCCATTTACCCTTGAGAAAGATGGAATTTGGCCTGCAAATGGTCTCAGTATCTAATAAAGAATGTCTTGGGTGGAACATGTTTTTGTTATGAGAAATGCTTCCCTGAGTATATAAACTGTATATAATCTGAGTGTAGCCATACCTGAATCCGTTAAAGTGTGATGAAGTACAAAGTAAAAACTGAGAAAACTATTTTTCCAACATCAGTGTTGTTAATAGAGAAGGAATGACTGTTTGTATTTCCCTTCCAACAGAGGATCCCACAAGCAGTGCTATTCCATTTTTCTCAGCTATGCACCAGACCACTACACCAAAACATATATAATGGTGCACAGCAGAATGATGGGCAATGTCTGAGTGTTCCCCAGAGATGATGGTTTATGGTCACTAGTAAGGAAAATTTTTCTTTCCCTGCTTCCAACAGTAGAAGTAGTATACAGAGACCTATGAAAAAGTATCAATCCAGAGAAAACTCATGAAAATGAATTAAAATGAAGATGAATTCAAGCCTCTTATTATAAATTATTTAAAATACCCTATGGAAAAACAACAGTCTAAACATCAGTATGCTAGTGACAGATGAAATAATATTGTCTTGTGTCAAAAGTCCAGACCTGTGATCTCTTGATTCAAATCATGCAAAGTCTTCCCAGCAAAACAACAGAGGCTATTCCACTCCATATACCTATTCCTCTCAGTCTTCTTAGTAGAATTCAGATATGCTTATTTCTGCCACTCATTTTCCCAATCCATGTGGTTCAAGGAAAATTGAAAAGATTGATTCCACCATTAAATTCAAGGGTAAACTCATGATCTATCACTTTACCCAAATTAGAATAGCTGTGATGAAAAAGACAAAAAATAACAACTGTTGGTGTGGATGTGGAAAAATGAGAACTCATACATTACTGATAAGAAAATAGTTCACTGCAAATACCATGGGGTTCCTTAAAAATTTCCAAGGAGACCTAATATATGGTTCAGCAGTACCACTGCTGGATATTTAACCAAACTAAACAAAATCAGCATTTTAAAGAGACATCTGTATTAAAGTATTCATTCTAGCACTATTTCCAATAGCTGAGAATGGAATCAAGTTGTGCCCATCAAAAGATGGGAAATGTTGGAGATTTATATGCAATGGAACACCTTTTATCCTAAGAAAAGGTGAAACTCTTTCATTCATGGCAACATGGATGAAATTGCTGGATATTATTTCAAGTGACATAAGTCAGCTACAGAAGACAAGTACTACTTGATATCATTCATTAGTGCAATTTTTAAAAAAGATGATCTTATAGAAGTACACAGTAGAATAGTGGTTAACAGAAGCTGGGGAGGGTAAAGGGTGAAGAATAGGTGGAAATCTGTCAATGAGTAGAAAATGATGTTTAAATAAAAGCCATGAGTGGTGCCACATGTCTACAATCTCAGCAGTCTGGGATCTGACCCATGAGCATCACAAATGTGAGTCTAGCCTGGCAATTTAGTGACTTAGCAATATTTTGTCTCAAAATAAAAAATTTAAAAAGGCTAGTGGTGCAGCTTAATTTGAAGGCACTTGGTTCAATCTTCTGTGTCAGAAAAAAAGGAGAAAGTGATCATAATATTTTCATCACTTCATGAAAACAACAGAAGAGGGAGATAAGAATTTCAGGTAGTAAAGTAATTTTGGTGCAGTACTTATTAAATTTTCAGTAAAACTTGTTTAACTTAAGAATGAATTTCAGACACTATTTTGTCAAATTCTGTTCAGTTTTCTTTTTAAAAATGCAGATTAACAGGCTAACATACAATTAATGTAACCCCAAGAAGACAGACAAAAACTTTAATGTGTATTTCAAACCCAGCTAAGTAAAATAAAGGAAATGATAGAAGTTTCAATAAAACAAATAAATCATCTTATTGAATTTTTTCCTGCATCTATAGAGATGATTGTGTGCTTTCGTCCTTCATTCTGTTGATGAACTGTATCATCCTTATTGATTTGCACATGGTGAGCTATCTTTTTATCTCTGGGGAAAATCACACTCAATCATGGTGTATGATCTTTTTTATATGCTGTTGAATTAAGTTTGTTACTATCTTATTGGGAATTTTTGTGTCTGTGCTCATCAGTGATATGGATCCATAGTTAACTTCCTTTTTTTTTTTTTTTTTTTTTTTTGAATCTTTGCCTGGTTTTCTTATCAGGGTAATGCTGCCCTTATAAAAAGATGTAGGCAGAGTTCTTCTGTCTTTTTAAAAATAATTTAAGAAGACCTAGAATTAGTTCTTTAAATTTTTTGATGAATTCAGCAGTAAAACCATGAGCCCTGGACATTTTTTATATGAGAGACTTTAATTACTATTTTAATTTTATTACTCATTATTGGTCTGCTTATTCTTGATTCAGTTTTGGTAGGTTGTGTTCAAGAATTTATCCATTTCTTTGAGATTTTTCCAAGGATTCTGTTGTTGTTGTGCAATTATCCACATAAGTTTCTTATGACCCTTTGTATTTCTGTGTTGTCAATTGTAATGTTGCTTTCTTCATTTCCAATTTTATTTTTTGGGGTCTTCTCTGTTCTTTCCCTGTTTCATCTATCTAAAGGTCTGCGAGTTTTGTTTATTCTTTCCAGAAACCAAGTCTTTAATTCATTGATCTTTTGTAATTCTTTAGTTTTTATTTTATTTATTTCCACTCAATTTTTTTCTTCCATTAATTTTTTTTTTTTGGTACTGGGGATTGAACTTGGGTCCTTGTGCTTGCACAACAGGCAGCAAAACCACTGAGCTAAATCCCCAGCTTTCTTCCATTAATTTTGAGAAACATTTCAAGACATTGGTTAGAACAATGATTTTTTCCATAAGATCTCAATTGCACCAGCAACCAAATTAAAGATAGACAAATGGGATTGCATCACATTAAGAACATTCTGCACAGCAAAGAAAATTTTAGCATAGTTAAATGGCAACCCAAGAATGAAATAAAATGTTTTAAACTATTTGTCCAGCATGAGATTAATATCCAGCATATACAAGGAAATCAAAAAGTTAAAAACTAAAATAATAGTACAATCAAATAATGAGGTAATCTAATAAACACTTTTCAAATGGGAACTTCTCAAAAGAAGACATACAAAAAGTCAACAAATGTATAGAAAAATGGTCAACTCACTAATCATCATAGCCTTGCAAATTAAAAACACAAGGAAATATCATCTCAGTGCATTTAGAATGGCTATAATTAAAAAAGATTAAAAACTAACAAATGTGTGTGAGGTTGCCCAGGAAATTATTACACCTAAAGATAACTGCACCTCATGCTTATTGCAGCCCTATTCACAATACTTAAAATATGGACTCAACCTATACGCCTTCCAGTGGATAAGTGGGTATAGAAAAAGAAAGTGGTATATATACCCAGTGGTGTTATTCAGACACAAGAAAAAATGGAGTAGTGTCAACTGCAGGAACAGAGATGAAACTTGTAAGGTCAGACCCAGGCACAATAGAGACCACAAAAGCAGGCAAAGTTCAAGCAACATGTGATGAGTTTATTGCCATCTGGGTGCAGATGAGCCAAGGGTGAAAAGGCCATTGGCACTGAGAGGAGGGTGTGTGGTTGATACGGGGGAGTTTAGGCAGGGGAGGGGGCACTGGTCAAGAGGATGGAAAATTTTAGAGTCTCATAGATGATGTGCCTGGGGCTGGCTGATAAACAGGGTGGTGGTAGGAGAAGCAGAGTGGCTGCTGGCTCCCTCTTATCTCTATGCTCCTGTGGATGTGGTTAGCAAGTCTGCTTGGGTGAGGGTCAGACTTGGGGGCTTGTCAGAACTGATGTCCTTACATTATGTGAGAAAAATAGTCATAGAAATACAAATGCCACATGTCATCTTTTATTTGTGGGAACTTAAAAAGTGAATCTTGTGGACGATCAAAATGGAATAGCTGTCACTAGAAACTAAAAGGGCTAGGGGTGAGGGAAGGACAGAAAGAAGTCCAATTAGAAACACAGAACAATTAGAAAGGAGGGATTGGGGTTGGGGATTTAGCTCAGTGGTTTCACTGCCTGCTGCACAAGCACAAGGACCTGAGTTCGATCTCCAGTACCCACCCCCTCCTCAAAAAAGAAAGGAGGGATTGGTCTTGAGCTTTCCATGGCACAATAGGGTATCTATTGGTTCAAACATTCTATACTTTAAAATGGCTAGAAAAGATATATGACATTCTCAACACATAAAAATGACTATTGTTTGAAGAAGAGAAATGGTTATTGCTCTGGTTTGATTATTACACATTATGTACATGTACAATAGTACCATTATGTATTCCATAACGACGTGTTAATACAATCTCACAATATGTACTTAAATATTATGTTTCAATAAAAAATTCAGAATCAAAAATTTCTTTATAATCTTGAAGAGAAAGGTTCAATTTGAACAAATAGCTGTAACAAGTCAGATAGCTGTAACAAATTAATTTTAAATTTGGAAATGGAACTAAAAGACAGATTTTACCTGAATACTGAAAGTTCCTTAGAAAAAATGGACAAAGGAAAGAAGGATGGCTTATAAAAATTTAAAAAATGATATGAAAAATGAGTTTATAAATATGTACAAATTTTTTAATACTATAATTAAGAAAACTCTAGGGTGAGTAAATATAATTTTGAAAACTTTCTGAAAGTTAAATATTACTTTAGAAATACAGATTTAAAAGTCATATTGCATAACTCAGCTCAGAAGAACCAAAAACAATATAAATTTTTGTAAATTTATAAGACCTTTTTATGGCTCTTGTCTAGATGCCTCCCCCAGAGCCTCATGCAGTTTTTTTCAGAGATGGCTGAATCTGAGATGTGTGAAGCTACGATTTAGGATATGTGATTACTAAACTACCACATATGAGTGTTTGGTTTGTCAACACCCTAATCCAGGTAGTCTTGATGGGATACAAGGAGCACTGTTAGGGTCCCTTGTTGTGCATCATGTTGTTTCCCCCCTACGATGCCTGTCTGCCATACACCCTGCTTTGGTGCCAGCCGATTATGGACTTAAACCTCTATGAACTGTAAGCCAAATAAACCTTTCTCCCTTTAACTTTGAGTGTAGGGTGTTTTGTCTCAGCAATGAAAGAAAACTAATATAGACCTTAAGGAAAAACAATCAGACTTTTCAAAAGCAATATTTTGTACCATAAGACCATGCAGGCATAACATTTAACATATTCCAGGAGAGAAATATGAGTAAAGATTTTACATATGACAAACTTATCTTCATATATGAAAGTAACATAAAAAATGCTTAAACATGCAAGGAATTAGGAAATGTACTTGGAAACAAGTTGCTGAAGCAAGTACTAAAAAATGAATGAAACCTGGCATGGTGGCACATGCCTGTGATCCTAGCACTCTGGAAGGCTAAGGCAGGAGGATTTCAAGTTCAAGCCCAGCATGGTCAACTTAGATTGTTTCTCAAAAATAAAAAAAGGACTGGAGTTGTTCAGTGCAAAGGTCCTGCATTTAATCTCAGGTATAATAAACAAACAAAGGGGAACGAATGAGCACAACAAAAATTGCTGTGGTGATGAGAGTAAGTACTGTCTTGATCATTAATGTATGCTATCTACAGGAAGAAGACTACATTGCAACTGTTACGGATGCAGGACATTTCATGATTTAGTGTTATGACGATGAGAAGATAATGGGGAGGGAGCCCTGGGAAAATGTGTGAAAAAACAAATAATTACCTGATTTCTATATGAGAATTAACTGGGAATAATAGGACATTACTTCAAATTGGATGTTGAGAGAGAGGAAAATTGAATAGAATTGCAGCTAAGAATAAATTCTTAGCTAATCTTGTTTATAATAAGAAGTCCATATAACATAAAACTCCTCCCTTGCAAAAAAAAAAAAGCATCATTAACATTCACTAGTATTCCATATAACAGCAAAAAATGAAAATAAAAAAGTATTTTTAACATCAAGACTTAAATCTAAATGAGAAAATGCAAATAGAAGGCATGGTATAACGCTATAGAAATAAAATGCTCATACACAAATACATACAATGTCAAAGTACAAAAAATAACTTGAAAGAACTAGTATAAAATTATTCAAATAAGTTCCTTTCACTTATAGGATAAAATAAAAAGACTTTCATATTAACAAATTGAACAGTATGCAATGGAGAGAACAAAGCTATTTACAGCATATAAAATAAGAAAGATGTAACAGGTAAATAAAAATAAAACAAGAATTATCATATTAATATGAATTATAGTAGAATTAAGATCAGAAGCCACTAGAAAAAGTAAAGAAGGTCATTGATAAGGTTTAAGTCTAAAATTTATTACAAATACCAGTTTTGATATTTGTATATCCAATTAACATAACAATAGGTCTCATAAGACAAAAAAATCATAGAGAATAAGAAATAAATATTTCATGAGTAACATAAAAATATATGTTTTGAACTAAGACAGATTTGATGATCAAAAAATTAGAAAGATTATTATAAACACAAATCATCTAATCAATAAACTAGATCTTATAGATTTTACAATTGGTAACATCAAACCCACAGTCTTTTCAAGTAGGCATAAAATATTAATTATATCTAAGAGGGCAAGGAAACTTAAAGTGCCATGTGAAAGAACATAATATACAGAACTTTCTGTAATCATAATGAAATAAAACTGGAATGCAATTAAAATATTCAAAAGGATTATGCAATGAGAAATGAAAAGACAAATACCGTTAATCAACTTCTTAAAATTATGAACACTTAAGCATATAAATCTATATTTATGGAAAACAACAAAAGCAGATATATGTGTACATATGCATATTAAACATCCATACCAATAAAAACAAAATTTATTGAGCTGTCATTTAAACAGCTAGGAAATAAAAGAGTTAAAAAGTAAACAAAGACTTAATAAAAGCAAAAACAAGGAGTAAGACTATTAAGCATTAATAAATGGGATTAATACATAATACAAAAGATAGCTTTTGAAATAAGTCAAGAAAATGGACAAACTAATAAAAGAAATCTCAAACGTAAAAATCAGAAATGCCCAAGGAACATAAGAGTAGCCATCAAAATAAATACTAAAAATCACTAATAGCACAGCAGTGTTCATATAAATATGAAATTTCTGAACAAGTAAATTTTAAAATGGTTTATACTTTCTCAGTCTGATTCTGTCGAGACAGAAATTTACCCTGTATGAAGTAACACAATTACAGTTCCAGTCACTTGTGATTTCATAGGGGAATTCAACAAATTTGTGTTGATCAACTCCAGTGAATCGACTTAAATTATCTGTCTTTATTTGTCTTTGAAGAAAATAAAAGATGAAGGAAACATTCACAATTATTTAATCAAGGGAGTGCAGAATATTTTACTTCCAAATCTTGAAGAAGTAGACCAGAAAGCTAAAATTAATCTCATGTATGTACATTTTTAAATATTCTTAATAAACATAATTAAAAATCCAGCTGCACATTAAATATTTTATACATCATTACAAAGTTGGACTCACTTCAGAATCATGAGTGGTACAATATTAGGAAATACGTTATTAATAGAGTGAAGAAACCAAGTCCTCACTAATTTCCACAGGTGCATAAAATGGCTTTTGAAAAATATTAGTACCTATTATGTTGAAATGCCTGAATACAATTTGGAGTCACACAGAGATCAAGAATGCAAATGGAGAGTGTGGACCATTATTAATGCAAATGGAGCGTATTTGGTGACTATCAGGGACATGGATAGGGGAGGAATTGAAGAAGATTCCAAATCTCTTTTAGCCTGGATGTCTGTATTCCAAAGAAATATGTGGGAATCTAGAGGACATATGGACTTGCAAAACTAAATCATGTTTTTAGTTTGGGTTCTTGGGGTAAAGCATTAGGGGAACATTTATATCCTAGAATTGATGAAGAAATGAAGAATGGGGGATGTCAGGGAATGTATGAAGTTGGAGACAAATTCTAGTATCCGCTGTTTAGAGATGAAAGACTATTTTTTGTAGAGTAATTATAATAGGTATATTAAAAATACTATTTGAGCCTTTTCTGGATGTGATAAAATTCTGTACTTTCTTTTGTCTTTTCTAAACATTATCTTTTTTCCTGATTATTATAAATGTTATTCAAAACTACAAAACATCACTATTGTTTTCATTACTTAACATTTAAAGCACTATTTATGTATCTTCCAAGATTTAATGGGAATAATACTGGACACTGAGAAAGGTAGTCTCTCAGAGATGTGTTAGAAAACATTCTGATGTTTAAGAGTTTCTGGCTCATTTTGAAATAGTCAATTCTTATGCAAATATCTTGTGTCTACTACAGAAAGGGTAGAGAACTACCTTTCTAAGGGACTCAGGTGTGCCAAGCAATTAGCATTTAATACTTATGTTTGAGGCAGACTAAAGTTTGAGCCTGGATCACTCTAACTCTCCCCCTCATCTTTCTATAGAAGGATATTTTCTTTGGACTCAGGCACTGTAAACCCAATGTTTGGGGTTGGTATGGGTGATGATAATAAGACTAGCTGTCATTTATCAAAGACCTTCTATTCCTAGGAAATATTAGAGGTGTATTTTCTACTACAACTTTTAACACTTAGGAGCAACTCTATGAGATATTGACATAGCATCACTTTACTAATACTAAGTATTAAAGTTAGTAAGTAAAGTACAAAAGTATTTATTTAAGTTTGACACCTAACTGGTTTTAGAAAATGAATACATGAACTAAATGAATGACGTGTACCAGGTCCAGATTTTAAACCTGGTTCTTCATGTGTGTAAGTTGTGCACTCTTTATTTTACTTGCCAGTGTGGAGTTTACCCTATTGGCTGTGTTTGTCATTTGCTTGTCTTTGGTCACCTTGAGAAAACATGTCCCTGCCTGATGTGCTGTGGCTGTATATTCCAAAGATGGCAGTCATATTTTCTTCCATCCCACATACTCGTCTAGAAACTGACTACTTCCTTACCCAGACTTGTCCTGTAATTTTTATTCCTTTCATTGTGGGTGGCCTTTGTGACCATTATAACACAGTGGAAGTGTTGGTGACTTTTGGGGTAAGATTATAAGACTTCCAGCTTACCCTTTGCTGACTAGTACTTTCACCAGAGCCTGGATCTGGCGTTTAACACCAGTACCACAATGACACTGGGAACCCCCAAATAGCCCAAACCAGCAAGCAGCCTCCAACTGCATAAACAGTGACCATCTGACTGCAATTGCAAGCCCTGAGCAACTGGAAACTCTGAGATCGAGTACCCCACCGGGATTTTCCCCAATTTCTTACCCACCCCAAATCTGAGACATTATTCTTTTAAGCCACAATGTAATAGTGATAGGAATGGGTAAGTTACCAGGTCTATGCCCAGCTGTTCCCTTCGCAACAAGACAGTTAAGGTGAGAGACAAATTGTTGAGGAAACAAAGGTGAAACTGAATAGCTGGCTGTTCAAGAACATGGAGGACTAAGTAGCTACTCCAAGCCTCTTCTGCTGATTGCCAAACTCAACACAAGAAAAGAAAACATTCTTATGCTGAATTTCAGCTACTTATGGAAAGGTTGTCAAGTTACGTTTGGCAAACAAATGTGGCCCACCACCTTTTTATCAATAAAATTTTGTTGAGAACCTAGTCTCACTAATGTGTTTACATATTGCCTACTGGCCTCAGGTAGACGTTAGTAGTTTCAACAGAATTGGTTTTGGAATTCCCTTTGATGCATGAATCTATCTTTTTCAAAAACAGCAGCTCCTGTATGCTTCTTATTGAAACACTGTGAACTATTTCTGAGACTAGTTTAAGAGCCTTCCACAAATTCCTGCTCTCCTTTCCATGTCCTACCTTACATGCACATAGCAGAATCTGGTTTTTGAATCTTAATCTGCTTATTTATGGTGATAAAATATTTTCAAAATGGTATCTTTGGGTCCATGCATTTGTAAAGGCCCCACTCACACTGATCTCCAAGTTGTTCATGTGGCTATTTGTCCAGCAGGACATTGTGTGCACTGCATACAAGAACTTGAAAAATTGTTACAGGTTGCCAGTTATATCCTCTTGATACTAGGAATCTCTGCTACTACCTGCCCCAGCCTAGGCTCACCTCCAGAAGGACTAGAAACCATGACCTAGCTGTAATAGGCATTCCAACGTTCAGGTGCCCCTGACTTCCAGATGAGAACTTAGACACACTAATGAGCACATCTTAGGAAAGCCAGATTTGGCTAAGACAGCTCATATTCATCATATATATGAATATTGCTTGTCTTCAGCCACTGAGTTTTGGGATTGTTTAATATACAATAGCAGCAAACTAGTGTTATCTAAAGAGTTACTTTTAATAATCCCTACCTCTACTCCTTTACAAAACTCAGAGAAAATTTGGGACAATCATTAAGTTTAAAAAGTAACATAGGTTAAATATGAGTATGTATCAGAAGTCATTTAAACTCTTCAATAATACACTCTTCATTCATTAAAAGGAGAAAGTGGGACTTAGGAAGTAGAAGAGAATATGGATGATGTTTTACAGCTCTAATATTTTCAGTTTTGTTATTAATTACAAACTCTTGAAAGGCAATAGAAGGTACTCCTGACCTTGTGTGGCCTAATTTAGGCACCTCTGGAATTCAAAACATGTATGCCTGTACAAAGAAGAATCATGAAGTGGTGGGGATTTTGGATTAAATGAAATGGGGAAAAAGTACTTTTATAATAGAACTTTAAAGAGTAACAATTAAGAATTTTCTTGAGTTCACTTAGTCAACAATAGACAGTTAACATTAGAAACTAGGACAGCCAAACATATCTAGTGGGTTGGTGAAGTGTTCTTCTCTCACTGCCACATTTTCTTTTCCCTTCAGAGAAATATATTTATATATGTTCAGTTAGCATAACCTTGAATAAAATAATCTTCCAGCAAATTACATTTTCTAGCATTTCATTTCCCAGTGGTAATGCCACAAAAATGTAGATATAAACATTATGTATAGCTACCTGCTGTTATAGCGCTGGGCAAGATTCCATCAGAGGCATTCTTACAGGTTCACAATAAGTGTTTTTGGTGCTGCTGAATTATACTGTACAATCACAGGATAATTTAGAAGTAAAGGTCAGTCATTTAATGCTGCTCTGAATGACCTTTGCATTCCCAGTTCTTTGTAAAAGCATCTGTTGTTGCAAGTTTACATGCATCTTTGGAGGAACTTGTACGATCCCCTCCAGGAGTGGCGTTTCCACTTTGACAGGACCCCATGGGAAATGGATTTTTGCTGAAACATTTGCAGGAAATCAAAATCCATAATGTTCTCCTGAGAGAATCTGTGAAAATTGGAAAAGCTAAGTATGAGTGCTAATATTAATGCTGAGCATTCAGGGACTTACTTTGATCTTAGAAGTCCAGCAAGAACTTCTTCTTCCTCTCCAGGAAGGACACGGGGTCTGCAAAAGGTCAGCCCTCTTATGAGCCTTTGGTTCATAATGTACTTAACTGGCTATTACGCTTCTGTTATTAGATGACCTTCTGCAACAGAATGAAGCTTCCTCTTTAAGCCAAATTCCAAGGTCACATGGAATAAGGATACCATCCTGTAATTGTGGCTGGAAAAGAGTGTTCTTCCCATAATGAGTGCTTAATAAATGTTATTTGAGTTAAATAAATCACTTGTATTATTTCATTTCAGGGATGAACCTGTGGATTAAGTTACTGAAGGGACTTCTCAAGTCAACTCAGCAAATGATATTGAATATTTTGCCTAAGCCCAGCCCAAGGGAAGCTACTAAGGAGGGTCAGAAAACTTTGAATGTACCTCTTTCACTCCACCCCTTCACAGCTAAATTTCTACACTACTTGTCACTATTTTCCAGTGTTAACTAATAGTAAATTCACTACATTTCCTGTTTGCTTTCGTTTTTTTTTTTTTTTTTTTTTTTTTGTGAAGGTCATCAGGATTCTCTCCATTCCATATCCAAAGGACTCAGTTGTGTTCTCAATTTAGTCTATTTTTCCTCAGCATTTGAATAGTAAAGTTTGCAGGCTCTTCCTTCTCAGCCTCCTTTTCTGGTTTTTCCTCACTTTCCTGGGCTGCAGCAATAGAGTTCAGGGCAATGCTAGCTTCCATATCCATTTGTGCTCTTTCTCTGGGTATTCACATAAACTTCATGGCTATCACTCCAATTCTTATATATCTGCTCTTGGAGTCACTATTCCTAAGTTTGTATTTGTCTACTCATTTATATTTACTTATCCTTTCAGGAAATAAGGAGGAAATAGATATCTACATGGATGGAGATCAAGAACTCAAGAACTTTCTGGAGTTCTTCATAAAACATTCATAAATTACTGAAAGTAGAAGGAAATTGACTCTGGGAAACCATACATGATTTAGTAAAGTTGGGATACCAAATCTTTCTTTTAATTATAGGTTGCTCTGTTTCTAGAGATTCTAAAGTGTTCTTTATGGAGCATGTCATCAAAATCAACATAGTGGTTGTTAAAATGGTGCATCCCCAAATCTCTAAATTAGACCAATGGAATTAGAACTGTCAATGTTTATGTCATATATCATAGACTTCAGGAAGTGTTGTTGCTTATAAATTTACTTTTAAATATTGCTTGGTCCTCCTCCCCTTGGCTTTGTGTTTGGTTGTTGTTGTTTTCTCGTGTTTATTGTATCTAGTTTTCATTTTGAATTTTGCTTTTGTCCCTGAATTGGAAGATATTTGTTTATTGGTAGCTATATAATTTTCTTGATTCTTGTGTTGATTTAAAGGGTTTAGATTCTACTTACATGGAACTGTGAGCATAATCTGAGATTTTTTTTTTATTTTTGCACATTTTAAAATAGACTGTTTTTCAGAAGTTACAGGTTCATAGCAAATTGAGATGGACAGAGCTCTCTACTCTCCTTGCCTCCACACATCCACAGCCTCTTCCATTGTCAACAACTTTTAAAAAATATAGAATTTAAACTGGATACTTGAAAATTATGTTTATTTTCTGTTTGGTACATGTTACATACTATATAGTGCATATTATATTTTGAGAAGTTCTATTCCTTTCTAAATAGATGTAGTTTTTTCTCATTAGATGTATTAAAATTGTAGAAAAGTATATTAAAATCCTTATTACAAGTAAGTATGATTTTTTTCAAAGTCACCTTACATTTTTAACAGGTTTTACTTTAATATATTTCACTATTATATTCTTGAGTGTAAAAAGACTCATGACTATTATATCTTTTTTAGAGATTGTACCTTTCATGATTATAAAATATTCTTCTTTGTCCTTTTAAAAATGGTTTTCACCTCAAAAACTACTTTCAACGGTATTGCTATAGCCACACCTGTTTTCTTTTCTTTTTTCCTTTGACTTTTTATTAGTATGAGAGTCTTTATTTAATTGTCTGTTCAGTTCAAACTTTATGTGCCAGTTTGCTTCTAATGAATCTCATAATAATTACAAAAATATTAATATTAATTCAAAGAATCAGAGAATTGGAGTTATTTAAACTGCAGGGTTTCTCTTTTCTTTAACAATGGAAGGATTTATTTTATTTTCATTAAATTATTTTTTAGTTGACCTTTCTTAATGGCTCTTATTTCCACTTATTCTAATACTGTTCTGATGTTAATATATTTTATTCAATTTTTTCTCATATTATTTATGTTATATATTTTGTGAAATATCTATATAGTTGAAATCAAATAATGAATTAGGCATTAACCTTTGTCCTTATAAAATACCTTATTCAGGGTATTTGTAGTTAAATATACTCTACTATCTTTCCATCCACCAAATAGGTACAGGAAGATTTTTGTTATTATTTTGTTCTAATCTCAGTCATCTTTATTTTATGTTCATCACAACGCTCCTTTTGCATAAAAGGAGCAATGTAGTACTTTTATTAATTAAATGTATACATTAGGATTTCTGTTTGTTTTTGACCTCAATTCTCTTAGTTTTCTCCCAGGCCTCATTATTAGGAACTGTGTTGTGCATTTACTTAACTCAGGCCTTCCCCTTGAGCTTTGAGTCCTCCTGCCAGGGTCAGTGAGAGGGACAGGGATGTACACAAAGGTATTGTGATGCAGCAGGCAAGAGCTGAGATTCCAGGACTAAAGTCAGTTCCCAGAGAGAAAGTGCTTAGGATGGCACGTTCAAGGCCTCATAGGGGTCTACTATTACACACTTTTTTCATAAAATTTTTATCAAGGCATAATCTATATACTCTACAAATAAGCCATCTGGAGTGCCCAGTTAAAATATTTTTACTGAACACATGGCATTGTACAAATATTACCACAATCAAAATAAAAATGCTGTACTTTTTAGCCCTCTTCCAACCTCCCAAACCTAAGCCATCGCTAATTTTACCTTTATGTATGTGTTTACTCTGGTCATTGTTTATTGTTCTTTTAGTATAAATGCAACCTCATTTAGGTAGTCTTTTGTGACTGATGTTTTACTCTTAGCATAATTTTTCAAGTTTTATACATACAGTAGAATGAATCTTTACTTCATTTCTGTTTATTAATGAACAATTTCTTAATTTCTGGATATAGTACATTTTGTTTAACCTTTCATCAGATGATGGGCATTGGCTGTGTTATTTTCTTCTTTTGAATATTCTAGATATTACTATTATAAGTTCATGCGCAAGTTTTCAGTGAACTTGCTTTTATTTCTTTGATGTGAGGACCCAAGGAACTAGTAAACTGTTTTCCAAATCTTCTGCATGGTTTTATATCCCTAGAAGCAGCACATGATGGCTGCACTTTTTCTACTTTCTCATCAGCTTTTGTTACTGAGTTTTTACTTATAAAGTATCCTATTAACTATGAGAGGTTTTTTTTTTTTGCTTAAATTCTTTTATTGGTACATTTTAGGTATAAAATATGCTTACATTTATCATTGAGTGCTTGTACCTGTACATGATGTATCTTGGTTCTCATTTATTCCTCATTCCCTGTGCTCCCTTCACCCCCAGCACCCTTTTGTACAAACACTTTATTTTCATTTCTGCTTTTCTCATAATTTTTCCTTTCCCTTCTTTACTTTCCCCTTCCTCTCCCACTTCCCCTACTCATGTGGAACTTTTCTTTCTATTTCAAATTATCAATTGTTCCTTTTAATCATTTTAATCCTTATTTACACTTTCAGTATCTCACACTAGAGAAATTATTCAGTATTTACACATGTGTGTCTTGTTTATTTCACTTAAGGGTTTGGCCTCTATATGCATCCATTTCGCTCTAAATGTCTCTAGTTTCTTATTCTTTATGGCTGAGTACTATTCTTTTTTTTTTTTTTGGAACTCCAAACCATTTACTGTCCAATTACCAGATGTTAGGGCTATAAGGAAATTTGAGAAAACCCTAGTCCCTTTTAATAGTTGTCTGTAGATATTATCATGAAAGGCAGTGCTCTGTTCTTATGCCCATTTCCTCATTAAATAAACTAGACCATAGCTGTGGAATGATACTACACCATTTTATAAAAAAACCACATCTTCTTTATCCAGTTTCCAGTTGATGGGCACTTGGGCTGCTTCCAAGCTTTAGCTATTACAAACTGTGCCACTATAAACATGGGTGCACATATATCGCTGTGGTGTGAGATTCTTTTAATTCTTTGGGGAACATACCCAGAAGGGGAATAGCTGGATCAAATGAGACCTCTAGTCCTAGATCTTTGAGGTATCTCCATACTGATTTCCACAGTGGTTGCACCAGTCTTGACTCACACCAACAATGGAGAAGGGTTCCTTTCTCCCACAAACCCGCCAGCATTTGCTATTGGTTGATTTCTTGATAGCAGCCGTTCTTTCTGGGGTGAGGTGGAATCTCAGTGTTCTTTTCATCTGCATCTCTCGAATGACCAGTGATGTTGAACATTTTTTCATATGTTTAATTTGCTGCTTTTACTTCCTTGTCTGAGAAATGTCTGTTCTTTTCAGATGCTCAATTTTAAATCGGGTCTTTCAATTTGGGGGGGTATGAATTTTTTCAGTTTTTTCTATATTCCAGACAGTAGTCCTTTGTCTGAAGTACAGCTGCTAAATTTTTTTCCCACATTGTAGGTTGTCTCTTACCTCTGTTGGTGGTTTCTCTTGCAGTGTGGAAGCTTTTTAATAAGATGAGATTCCAGTTGTTTATTCTTTGTGTTAGTTCCTGTGCTGAGGATTTCTTCATAAAGTCTTTTCCTATGCCAATGTCTTCAAGAGTTCAACCTAACTTATCTTCCAGCAAGTTTATTGTTTCTTTTTTAATATTTAGATCTTTAATCCACTTCAATCTTAGTTTAGTGGATGGTGATAGAAATGGGTCTAATTTTAATGTTTGGTAAGTTGAAATCCAGTTTTTACAACACCATTTATTAAATAGGCTATCTTTCTTCCAATGAGGGTGGTTGGCTTCTTTGTCAAAGATGAGGTGGCTGAGTATGTCTGGAGTTGTTTCTGCATCTTCTAATCTATTGCACTGATCTTCAGGTCTGTTTCTTTGCCAGTACCATGCTGTTTTTTTTTTAATCACAGTAGCTTTTTAGTATAGTTTCAAGTTGGGAATTTGATACCCCCTGCCATGTCTCTGTTGGCTAGAATTGTTTTTGCTATTCTAGGTTTCTTCTGGTTCCAAGTGAATTTTTGGATTGTTTTCTCTAGTTCTGTGAAATATATTGTTGGAATTTCAATTGGCATTGTATTAAATCTATACAGCAGCTTTGTAAGTATGGCCATTTTCACTGTATTTGTTCTTCCTACCAAGGAACAAGGGATGTCTTTCCATTTTCTTATATCCTCTTCGATCTCTTTTTTTTTTTCAGAGTGCTGTAGTTTTCTATATAGAGGTCTTTTGCTTTCTTTGTTAGATTGATTCCTAGATATTTCATTTTTTTAGATGCTATTGTAAAATGAATTGTTTCACTAATTTCTCTCTCAGTGAGACTGTTATTTGTGCACAAGAAGGCTATTGTTTTTTGAGTGTTGACCTTGTGTCCAGCTGCTCTACTGAATATGTCAATTAAGTCTAGAAGTCTTTTGGTGGAGTTTTTTGGGTCTACTATGTAAAGTGTCATATCGTCAGCAAATAAGGACAGTTTAACTTCATTTCCTATCTGTATTCCTTTTATTTCTTTGTGTTTTCTCATTGCTGTGGCTAATGTTTCCAGAGCCATATCGAACAGTAGTGGTGGTATTGAGCATCCTTGTCTTGTTCCTGATTTTAGCATGAAAATTTTCAGTTTTTGACAATTTAGTATGATATTGGCTGTTGGTTTTTCATAGATAGCCTTAATCAGGTTGAGATAAAGACCTTTTATTCCAATTTTCTGTAGGGTTTTTCTCATGAATAGGTGTTGCATTTTGTTGAATGCTTTTTCTGCATCTGACGACATCGTCATATGATTTTTGTCCTTGACTCTGTTAATATAGTGTATTACATTTATTGATTCATGTATATTGAACCATCCTTGCATGCCCAGGATAAATCTGACTTGGTCAGGGTGTATGATCTTCCTGATGACCCTCTGTATACTGCTTTCCAGTATCTTGTTGAGGATATTTGCATCTATGTTCATTAGGGTGATTGACCTCTGGTTCTTTTGGGTTGGGCCTTTCCCTGGTTTTGGAATCAAAGTAACACTTGCCTCCTGGAATGAATTTGGAAGCCTGGCTTCCCTTTCAATTTCCTTGATGAGTTTAAAGAGTAATGGTGATAATTCTTCTTTAAATGTCTTGTAGAATTCAGCAATGAAGGCATCAGGTCCTGGGCTTTTCATTGTTGGGAAAATTTTTAATTACATTTTGAATTTCATTCATTGTAATTGAGGTGTTTAGAATTTATATATCTTCTTCATTTAACTTTTGCAATTTGTGTGTATCTAGAAATCTGTCCATTTCTTCTGTGTTTTCCATTTTCTTAGAATACAGGTTCTTGAAGTATGTGTTGATGATCCTCTGGATGTCTGCTGGATCTGTCATGACATCACTTTTTTTGTTCTTAATGTCATAGATTTGGGCCTTTTCTTTTCTTTTTTTGATAAGGCTGGCTAAAGGTTTATCAATATTATTTATGCTTTCAAAAAAGCAACTCTTTGATTCATTGATTTTTTTGTATCATTCTCTTAGTTTCCATTGAATTGATTTCTGCTCTGATGTTTATAATTTCCTTGCTTGTAGGAGCTCTGTGTTTGTTATGCTCTTCTTTTTCTAGGAGCTTTAGGTTCTGCTTTAGGTTGCTAATTTAAGTTCTCTCTTTTTCCTAATATGAGCATTCATACTATGAATTTGCCTCATAGAACTGCTTTCATTGTGTCCCATAGATTCCTGTATGTTGTACTAGCATTATCATTTACTTGTAGAAACTGTCTAATTTTTTCTGTAATTTCCCCTGTGACCCATTGGTTGTTCAGGTGGGTGTTATTCATTTTCCATGTGTTTGTGGGTGTTTTGATGTTTCTTATGTTATTGATCTCCAATTTTCTTGCACTATGGTCTGATAATAGACAATGAGTAATTTCAATTCTTTTACATTTACTTAGACATGTCCTATGAGCTCGCATGTGGTGTATTTTGGAGAATGACCCATGTGCAGCAAAAACGAATGTGTATTCTAATTTTGTGGGGTGGAACATTCTGTAAACATCTATTAAGTCCATTTGTTCAATAGCTTGGATCAGTTCTAGAATTCATTGTTAATTTTTTGTCTAGATGACCTGCCTATTTTTGATAGTGGGGTATTGATGTCCCCCACTACAATTGTATTAGTGCTTATTTGGTTTTTCATGTCCATTAATATTTGTTTTGTATAGTTGGAGGCATTCATATTTTGTTCATATATATTTATGATTGTCATATCTTCCTCTTGGATTATTCCCTTCAGAAGGATGTAGTGACCATCTTTGTCTCTCTTAATTGGTTTTGGTTTGAAATCTACTTTGTCTGCAAATAAAGATTTCTATCCCTGCTTTTTTCCAGGTTCCAGTTGCATGGAGAACTGTTTTCCATTCTTTTACTTTCAGTCTATGTATTTCTTTTTGAGTTAGATGTGTTTCTTGTATACACCATATTTTTTCTCAATTCATTCTGCCAGTCTATTTCTTTTGATTGGTGAATTGAGGCCATTAAAATTGATGGTTATAATTGATAGATATTGACTCATCCTTTTCATGATGTTTACTGTTGGCTCTTTTATTTTTTTATTTTTCCCCCTTTCCCTTTAGTTTCTTGCCTTGCCTGGTGGCTTCACTCTGTTGGGCCTCACAGAGCTATGACCTTCATTGTCTTTTTCTAGTATACTGTTTAGAATTATTTGGAGTGCTGGTTTGGTGTTCATGAAATTTCTCATGTATTCTTTGTCATGGAAGTATCTAATTTCCTCATCTATTTTGAAAGATAATTTTGCAGGATACAACAGTCCAGGTTGGAAGTTATTTTCTTTTAGGGCTTGAAATACTTCACTTCAGGCTCTCCTTGACTTGAGGGTTTGTGTTGAGAAATCCTCTGTGATTCTGTTGGGCTTTCCTTTGTAGGTGATTTGTTTCTTTTCTCTAACTCCTTGTGGGATTTTATTGTTCTGTTGTGTTTCTGTTTCTTGACTATTATATGTCTAGCTGTAGATTTTTTTGATTGTTGCTAGTTGGAATTGAATTGTGTATGCCTCACTTATCCATATGTCCAATTCTCTACCTCTGTCTGGGAAGTTTTCTGCTAATACTTCTGTGAACAGTTTTTTATGTGTATTGTACTTTCTCCTGTTTTTTTTTGTGGACTCCTATCAGTCTTATGTTATTCTTCTTTGCATCATCTAGCAACTGCTGGATTGATGGTTGCTTACTTTTTTAAAGAAATCTCTGTTTTCATGGTCACTATCCACAATCCTGTGTTCTATATCTGATATTGTATCTTCACATTCCCTTAATCTGCTGTGAATACTTTCAATGGAGTTTTTAATCTCCTGGATATCTGTTTGAATCTGTTTCATGGATTCCATTTCTTTCTTATGTTGGGCAATCATGGTTTCCATTTCTTTCTTATGCTTGTCATTCATGGCTTCCAGCATGGTTTTGAGCTCATCTATGTTTTTATCTTGTTTTATTTTAGAGCCTTTAATCATGTCTTTCACTCTGCTCACCATCTCTGTAGTTATCTGAGAAATTATTCCTGGTTTGAATTTTTCTAGAGCCTCATTCATCTGTTTTGGTACTTCCTGTGCTATCAGTTCAGGGTGTCCAGGTGGTTGATTATCAGACTTTTTCACCTTGTTTTCTCTGAGAATTTGCCTTTGGTGGGGTGGAACTCTGAGTTTGTGCCTTGCTTAAATGTCTTCTCATTTTTGTTTTTGGTACTGTCCTTCTTTTATTCCTGGGTTGATACTTTGAAATTGCTTAGTGTAAGTACATTTGTTGCTTGTATTTAGACCCCATGTGGAATGATTGCTTTTCAGAGGTGTCTTCCAGATATAGCTTTTCTTTAGGTTTTGAGTCTCTAATGACTCTGAGGCTATCTAATTTTCATTATACCAGAAAGGAAATCACAACACCTTAGCCCAAATTATACAATCAGCAACACCATAGCATCAAGTGCAGCTTAGAAAATGACAATTTGTGGTAGTTATTAATCTATCACCTTTAACTGTGTGAATTAAATCAAAATTGAGGACCAGCCCAACATATGTTTATGGTGAATAAATTCTTCAATATAGCAACTTTACCGTTTGGGATGGAGAGTTAGAAGGAGTTGGGGAGGGAGGGATAGAAAGGTAGAAGGATAGGGAA
Organism: Heterocephalus glaber; assembly: GCF_053883595.1. Lineage (NCBI taxonomy): Eukaryota > Metazoa > Chordata > Mammalia > Rodentia > Bathyergidae > Heterocephalus > Heterocephalus glaber. The sequence goes on along the minus strand of NW_028258143.1, from coordinate 27,447,711 downwards.
AGGTTAGCAGTGAGGACAGAGGACACAGGAAGATCACACAAACTCTAAGAAACTGTTGAAGACAAGAAGAAGATCACACAAACTCTAAGAAACTGTTAAAGACATGAGGAAATGACAGAATGAAAGAACTAAGACAAGAGCAGAACAACCTAACAGCAATAGAGAGGCTAGAAACTGTATTTACTTTCTTCTAAAACTACTGACAATTGAGAGAAGGAAAAAGAGAAGAAAAGAAAAATAAACATGAAATCTGAATTAGGGCAAGAACAGGAACAAAAAGGGAGATGAAGAACAATGTGGGACAGAGAGAGAATGAGAGAGAGAAAGAATGAAAAAATAAGAGAAAAATAAAAATTTAAAAAGAGTAGAAAAAAAATAAAAATAAAAAATAAGAAGGAAAAAATTTTCCAAATAACAAATAAAAATGAAAGGCCTCCTTCAGGGTATGTCTCTGCTGTCACAATAGACAATGTGGGCAGCAGTGTGCAGATATAAGTCAATGAGTCTAAGCAAGCCAGTAGACCCGTGAGATTCTGGTAGATTTCTGGCTGCAAGTCCAAAGTTGAGTTCCCTGTCTTCTTGCAGGGTTGAACTCTGCAAGGTTCTACTGCAAATTCCAGCTGCCCTTCCCTTGAAGATAGTCCAGGTTCTGATGGCAGGTGATGATCCCTCCAACTTACCAAGTACAATGGTCTGATGGTCTCTTGTGCCTTTATTGCAGACATTCTTTTCACTTTTCCAGTGGGCTTCAGTTTTCCAGGAGCCTGAGAGAGGCCCTCTTTCTTTGGTTCACTTTTGCTCCATCTTCTGGAGCTCAGGACAATGGCCTTTATGACCCCCTGTGCCTCTATAGTGTGGAACAGCCAGCAGGTTGGAGTTGGGGCAGGGAGCCTCAGCTAAGCTGGTCATTGTGGGTGGGGCTCCTAGTATGAGTTTTTAAAAATGGGAAGGACACCAAGAATTGAAGGGAGGGAAGAGGGAGAGAAAGGAAAGGGGAAGTAAAAAGAATTAAAATGTGTTATGTAAATGTACCAATGATGAATGCAATCATTACGTACTACAAACATGCAGTAATAAAAATTTCAAAATTAAATTAGTAAAACAAAAGTTTTAATATTATTCAGATATAATAATAAAGACAGCTTCTTAGTCACAATCTCTAATAGGAGGGGACACGCAGGCCACACAGGGCTATGTGAGAAGGATTGAGCAGGAAGCAGAAGCCACAGGGCATAGAAAGGAAACTGTGTTGTAGTTTCCTTGGGAGAGGCTAGCCAGAGTAAGCTGATTTGTGACTGGCTAGTGTAAATAATTTCACAACACTCTCCTCTAGAAGGTATAGTGGCTTCCTCTACTTGTTTGATATCTTGTCCTAAAATAATTAAAGCAGGGGAAAATTGTGACCCAAAATGCAAGAGCAAGATAGAAGAGGTACCTGGGCATGTGGGTTCTGGGTCCATAGGGATACTTGCAGGGGAGTTACTAGCTATCACTAGTAATTAACTCACAGACAAGCTGCAGTTTGTCCTGGGTCAGCAAGCATTTAATATCAGGGTATCAAGAATACCTACAATAAAAATATATGGTTAATATGTAGCTAAATGACAACTTGATATGGTTTTGATTTGCATGTCCCTGCTGCAAGGACTTTCTCATTCCATGTCATTCCATGACATGCACTGAAGGTCTTCTGCATGTCAGACATGATTCTAAATACAAGGGTGTTATGGTGTGTATCTGAATGTCCTCCCAAAGCCTCATGTGCTTATAGGTGGTGCTTTGGGAAACTGATTGGATTATGGGAACAGGATATTTATCAGTGGATTAGTTCCCCTGATGAGTTCATAGCAAAAGCTGACGTTGGGAGAAGAAGGTTGGTGGGAGAAGGATGGTCACCTTGGGGCCTGGCCTGGAAGGCACTGTCTTCCTCCCTCCTCCTTTGATCTGTTTCTCTTCTTTGGTGCCGTCATGAGCTGTTTTTCCCCTGCCATGCCCCTCCAGCCTGATGCCCTGCCTTGGAGATGGCTGATTGTGGACTGAACCTCTACAAACTGTGAGCCAAAATAAACCTTTCCTCCTTACAGTTGTGGCTGTGGGTATTATTTCAGCAATGAGAAAGCAACTGAGACAAAGGCATAGACTGGTGGGTGACTCATTCTTTTTTGGCCTATTGCTACAAAATATCATAAACTGTGTGCCTTATAAACAACAGAAAATTATTTCTCACATATGTGGAGGATTTAAGTCTAAAATTGCTAGCATATTTGGTGTCTGATGAGGATCCACTTCCTTGTTCATAAATTGTGCCTTCTTACTATGTCCTCACATAGTGGAAGTGGGGAATGAGTCCCTTAGGACGTATTTTATAAGAAGACTAATTCTCTTCCAGAGAGCTCTTTTCATAAAGCTCTATCTCCTTATAGCATTACCTGGAAGGCTTGGATTTCAGGAGATGAATTTGGAGTTGCGCAAACATTCAGATCACAGCATGAAAAGACCAAGGGGAGACCCCTACACTCAGGACACCTCAGAAATTGGTAGATTACATAAGCAGTAAATGGTTTTTAGTGTCAAATTTTGTGGCAAAGGTAAAACAGCAATTTTGATTAAGCATGATAGGTGTGTTGTCCAGAGAAGAATGACTAAACTCTCTCAAGGAGATGAATCTTAGCCGAGAAAGGGAATGTAAGGGGAGTCAGTGGTACAAAGAACAAAGGCAAAGGAATTCCAGGCAGAGGGAGCATCTTGCTCAGTGATCCTTAGCTCATACAGTCAGAAATTTCACCGAACAGAAGGTAGCAGAATGTGCTGGCAGCATGAGGAACTTGGAGGAGAATGAATTCAGGGAGTTAGCCATGAACCTACTTCTGCAGAACCTTGTGAAGGTGATGCACAGTACTAACTTCCTAGGGAAGATGAGCCAAATAACACAAACTTAAAAAATTACATGGCAACAATTATTTGTCTCCTAGTTCTGGGGGCTAGAAGTCCAAAGTCAAGGTGTTGGCATGGCTATACTGCCTCTGGGTGAAAGGGCATGCTCTCTTGCCTTTCCCTAGCATTGCAGTTTATCAGAAACCTTTGTCATTCCTTAATTCATAGATTCATACACATGGCATTCTCCAACTATTTCTGTCACCACATTTCTGTCTTCTTATGAGAACATCAATCATGTTGGACTATGGGCCTACACACATTGTAACTTAACAAATTACAATTTCAGCATCAATATTTCCAGAAAAGGTCACTTTAATTTAAAGTACTAGAGATTAGGGTTTTAGCAAGTATTTTTGGAGGAGGGCACAATTCAACCCCAAACAAGGTGATTGCTAAACTATATAATAATTCCCACAACATTAACTTTGTAGAACTTGCTGATGAAAATTATGTGGAAGGATAAGGGAAGGAAGGGGATTCAGGAAATTTCTGCTTTTGTCCTTAACAGTAGGTGGTTTGTGTGCCCCTTTAGTAAGATGGATAAGACTAAGGGACCAATGTTTTATGGTACACAAAAGCAAAGGGTTCCATTTTTAACATGGTAAATTTAAATATCTGTCTGAATAAAGTCATTGGAATCTCACATCTGATTCTTGGATGAATAGGCCAGGACAGAGAGGTATGCTTGAATTTTTTGGGATTTCAGAAGGTGTTTCAAGCTAGCAGAATACAGAAGGTGAAGAAGAGAATGGGCTGAATATTAAACACATCAACAGTAAGATAAACATTAAGCCATAAAGGCTTTTTACTGGGGAGACAAATTAACTAGTTCAGTGCAGCTAGAGAGGGTAGCCTTTCAATATCAAGAGGAAGGAGAGAATGGAGTGTCCACATAGACTTTGGTCAACAATTCAAATGGGATTTAAAAGGAGTTTGGTTAATTAAAACTCTTTGCGTCCAATGCTGCTCCAGGTAAGTTATTCAGGAATATACTTCCAAACATACAATATTAGTTTTTAAACTATTCGTGTAGGCTGAAATTTTAAATAATTTTATGTGTGTTGTTTTTGGTTTTGCCTGGGAGTGACACTATTGGTATAATAAAAAGACAAGCAGAACTCACAAGTGTGAAGTACAGGCTTTCCTTGTTTAACAACTGAGTTTCATTGTTGAGGCTAGGTTGATAAGTGAATTGGTTGCTAAATGAGGAATTGTACACTGTATGGACATTACAATATTCAGAACACAAAGAAATGGTCAAAGGAAACTCCAACTTGATGACTTTGCTTTTATTTGCATAATTCTTATATGCAGTACTGTAATGTATAACAGAACATAAAACTAAAGTACTGTATGGTGCAGTATAATCACCAAACATTACAGTACTGTACTGTAGAAGAAGCCACCATAAGGCTGAACTGCTGCTCACATTCCTGCATCATTAGTCCCAGTGTGGCTTGTAAGTCCATGTGGTGGGTTGCAAGTCTGAACAGTCGTTAAACAGGTAGCTCATTAGATGAGAAATATATGTATATAGGTAAATATACATTCTTTATGAGTGAATATACATAAATGTGTATATGTATACTCTGTGCATATGTGTATAAAATGGTGTTTATAATTCTTTTAGCCACAAGCATACTCTGTCAAGAAACTAAACAAATAAAAAATATCCAACAATGAACTTGTATTCTAAATATGTTAGTAACTCCTAGAACCCAGTAAAAATTACACAAATAGATAACAAATAAGCAAAAGATATTAACATAAATACTGTTGTGGCTGATGAGCACTTTAAAAATTGTCAAAACATAGAGCCACAAAGAATATTCACTAGATAAATACAGTTTTAAAATACATAACAAATAATAATTAAAAAAGAACCAATATGAACAGAGCCTTAATGATCAAAGGAAAAGGAATGTTTTGATACGGTAGTTCTATCATGTTTCTCAAATGATGTGTACAGTCTGGAATTTTAAATTCTAGAGAAAGGTAATAAAAATCTTGTGCTGACTTAGTACAGTGGGGATTCTTGGGTGGCATAGTGATGTTTGGGCAGTGATTAGGTTATGAAACTGATTTAGGACTCATCATAAAGGAAAGCAGACTTATAGAAGGTACATCAGTGAAAATTAATTCCAGGAAGTTAGTCCACATTTATATCTATGTGGCTTTCTTATACTATTAGCTCCTTATGTCTCTGAGCTTCCCCACTTTCTTTATTCCTCTGTTACTACATATTAACTGATCTGTGCCACAGAATTGGCCAGCTACAACCAGTGAGTGTACATGTAGTGGAATGGTTTTGTTGAAACCATCTAATCTTATTCAATCAAAAAGGAACTGTGGAATAAATATAACAATTCATTATATGTACGTGTATATGTATTATGAATTGTTGAATATATAAAGGCCTTGTATTTGTAATTTTACACAATCTCCTCTTGCATCCACTCTGGGTTTCCCTGACAGAGTCAACTCAAAGGACAGAAATGACTCGGGAAATTGCTCTCTGTCTCTATCCCTCTCTCTCTCATCTCAAATACTTCAAACACCACAACTTCATACTAGTATACTCACAAATACTTTGTCTTATAGAAACTGAGATGTTTACATTTCACAGATTGTCAAAAAAAGGTAGAATTTGTTTTCCAATAAATAAGCAATTCATCTTGTTTATATTTTGGTTAATGTAATATTAAATAAGATGCCATTTTAATGTTATTGAATGTTGCTATGAATTCTTTCAAACTTTCAAAGAACATATAACACTTAATAAATCTGTTTAAAAATATATACAAGAGAGATTCTAACTTTATTTTTTAATGTGGTTATAACCTTCATACAAATATAGTAAGGGGTACCCTCTCAAAAAAAAACCCCAAATCTTATAGATTCATCCCTTTTCTTAAAAAGATAGAAAAACCTAAGTAAAATGCATAAAGCTGAACTCAATATTAACATACCATGACCAAGTATTATTTAAGTCAGCAAAGCAAATAGGGCTTATTATTAGGAAAGTTGATAGATCAGATGAATATGCCAAATAGCTACTAATGATAGCAACTGCTACCTCCTCTTTCTGTGGGACAATATTTTTCATAATATATGACAGAATTATCTTAGGCTATCCTTACTATAACTCCTTATAGTACAGGAAGTCAAGTAACTCATAGATCACACAGAAAATGCTGGAGGTGGGAAAAGAATCGAAGCTGCCCACATCTGCAGTATTTATGACTCTCATACTCAAATCACATGTAATTTTTCTTTAACTTTAAACATAACATAACTTTTAATCTACAAAGCTCCTAATAGTAACTGAGCATATACTGAGCATGATGAACACAATTAATTCACCAGTCAACCTGAAAATGAGTAGTTAAATACTAAAGTCACTGTAATTAAAATAAGGAACAAAAAAAGAATAAACTCCTGTCATCATGACTTGGCCTAGAAATTTCGGCTAGTTTACTAAAACAGAAAAGCAAAATTTTAAAAAACATTCATCATATATTTAACTAAAATCTCAGGTGAAAGTAAATTTTGAAACCTTAATGAGTAAAAATGGAAAATTCACACACCTGTTTGACATAAGAGAGAAATGATTTATGAAATTAAAAAATTAGAATGCTTGAATACTTCCATATTTTATAAGTACTGTTGTAATTGATATAAAACAAAATGGAAAATTAAATAACTAGAGAGACGTATAAATTAGAAAAATTGAGTAATATTGTATATTAGTAAGTAGCTTGTACAAACTGATGAAATTATTTTTATTATAAAGACATGTATAAATGCCATAAAGATATATTTTACAAAATAAAAAACAAAATGGTTGTATGTATAAAAATTTTTAGTTTAACACCAGTTGAAGAAAAACTATTACTTTCATAAAATATTGTCATTTATTTTCTTAAATTCTTTTATTGGTACATTTTAGGTACATAATACATTTACATTTATCATTGGGTACTTGTACCTGTACATAATGTATCTTGGTTCTCATTTTTTCCCCATTCCCTGTGCTCCCTTCACCCCATCTACCCCTCCCTATTTACAAAGATTTTGTTTCCATTTTTTCCTCTTCTTATAATTTTTCCTTTCCCTTTTTTCCTTTCTCCTTCCCCTCCCACTTCCCCTACCCCTTTGAACCTTTTCTTCCTATTTCACATTATCTATTATAACTTTTAGTCCTTATTTGGACTTTCAGTTTCTCACACCAGAGAAACTATTCGGTATTTACACGTATGTCCTATATATTTCACTTAAGAGTATGGCCTCAATATGCCTCCATTTAGCTATAAATGTCTCTAATTTCTCATACTTTATGGCAGAGTATTACTCCATTTTGTAAAAAAATCACATCTTCTTTATCTAGTTTTCAGTTGATGGGCAGTTGGGCTGTTTCCAAGCTTTAGCTACTACAAACTGTGCTGCTATGAACATGGGTGCACATATATCACTGTGGTATGATTCTTTTAATTCTTTTGGGAAAATACCCAGCGGGGGAATAGCTGGGTCAAATGGGACCTCCAGCACTAGTTCTTTGAGGTATCTCCATACTGATTTCCACAGTGGTTGCACCAGTCTGCACTCCCACCAACAATGGAGAAGGGTTCCTTTGTTATTGGTTGATTTCTTGATAGCAGCCATTCTTTGTGGGGTGAGGTGGAATCTCAGTATTGTTTTCATTTGCATCTCTCAAACGACCAGTGATGTCCAACATTTTTTCATATATTTATTTGCTGCTTTTACTTCTTTGCATGAGAAATGTCAAAATGTCCATTTTTGAACTAGTTCTTTAAATTTGGGGGGTCTGATTTTTTTCAGTTCTTTATATATTCTAGATAGTAGACTTTTGTCTGAGGTACAGCTGCTAAAAATTTTTTTCCCACATTGCACATTGTCAATCTGGATTTCAACCTGCCATAGATTAAAACTAGACCCATATCTATCACCATTCACTAAACTAAGATCAAAGTGGATTAAAGATCTAAATATTAATACAGAAACACTAAACTTGCTGGAAGCAAAGTTAGGTAGAACTCTTGAAGACATTGGCATAGAAACAGACTTATGAACAAAACCTCAGTAGAAAGGGAACTAGCACAAAGAATCAACAACCGGGGTCTCATCTTATTAAAAAGCTTCTGCACTGGAAGAGAAATCACCAACAGAGCTAAATATTGTCATGATTAACCTGTCCAATTTGTCTGCTTCTTTGAAAACAAGCACAGCATTCATAAGATTACAAGGCAATAAGTACTTCCATAAATAAGTAGGGTTACTTGGTGCAGGGTTAAAAAACAAGCTTTCTGGGAGTAAATTAGAAATAATGTTTAAATACTACATTTTGCATCCTTTGACTCAGTACTTCAACTTCTAGAACAAAAAACTTGGAAAAATAAAAATAAATATATAAAGATTTGGGTATGAGCATATTCATGTGGATAATACATAAAAATGAAAAAAGGAAGCAATTATCCAAAATGGAGAGTTGGACAAGTCGGCGACAACTTCGACAATATAATAATAGACTTTTGACTTAATACTTAAAATTCTTGCAATAATGTCATTTAAACTGCCTCTTAGGAAACCTAGATCTAATAAATTATTGTAGAATAGTTGGTGCACTATATGCTTAAGTTTAGACATTTTGAAATATTTGTTCTATTTATATTTTCTAATATTGATACCATAATGTAAATTAAATATAAAATGCAAAAACAGAAAAAACCTTAAAATTCCTTCATATATATATATGTATACATAGCACACATTCAGCATATATTAGAGAAATAATAAATAAAACAGTTAAATTTAACTGAAATTGTTATTTATGCTTCTATTTAAGACATTTTTTATTTTCTAACTAACTCCATTTCAGGAATTTTCTATAGTAAATATTCTTAGAAGATTTATAGAGGCCAATTGACATGAAAAACTGTTTAACCTCACTACTAAAGGGAAAAAAAAATTATCCAAGGTAAGGTTCCAACCAAAATTATTACAATTTCAGGAGTTGCATATTTATGCATATATGCATGTGTGCAATACATAATAGGTATATGCAAACATATGCTTAATATACATACATAAAATACAGAAGGTCCCTGACTTATGATGCTTCCATTTATGATTTTACTAATGTACAAAAGTGGTATCTATTCAGGAGAAACCATATTTTTAATTTTGAGTATGGATTCTTTTCCACCTAGCACTGTGTGCCACAATCTCCCTTGGGGTTCTGGGCAGTGGCATGGAGCTGCAGCCCCCAGCTGCATACATCATGCGGTCCTGCACTCTACAGTGTACCCAGCTGCTGATGTTTGGGAGATTAGGTGCATTTGCAATTTATGATGAGTTCAAGGAGGACATAACTCTCTTTTAATTTAATTTAATTTAATTTAATTTTTTCCAGTTTCAAGGATCGAACTCAGGGAGGCACAGCACCACTGAGCTACATCCTCTGCCCAGACATAACTCTCTTGTTACAGGCACATATTCATAATGTGCATACAGAGAGGACTATATTAATAATATAATAGTACATATGTTTTGTAAAGCAAGAGTAGTTTGAGACAACTCTTAAGCATCATTTTCATAGAATTGTGAAAAAAAATAACATCTTTGACTGAGTTGTTTTACTTAGCAGCATCTCTTCCTTTTAACCACTGATGTGGCCCACCCTTATATAAGCATTCACAGGTTTTCATTCCGTGGACTCAAGTTTTAATCTTGGCTGAATTCTGTTAGCTATGTTGTGCATATCAGTTAACATCTGAGTCCTAAATTTCTTCATGATTAAGATGGATATAGTGAAACCAAATAATGTTAAGAATGAAGGAAAATGTCTGTGAATGAATGGTCTCCAGCGGGGCTCAGCATGTCATCGGTGCAGATTTTGCCACATCTACATGTGTGCTTATTAATACTACTGAGGAAACATTGTCAGCAGCCTCACTTTCAGATACCAAACAGCAGTTGAATAAATTGACAGAAAAATATTTACTAGTTTGAGAAAGTACTCATGACATTTCAGAATGTAAACCAAAATTATATATGAACATATAATCAAAATATTAAACAGTTACTTGAGGATGGTGAGATTATTGGTGATCATCGTATTTCTCTGTATTTGTCTACTGTATGTTCTACACAGAATATCATGCAAAGTATAAAGCAATAATATACCATGTTGCTTCTTAACATTTACTCCTGTTCCTCCATTTTAACATGATTACATCTAGCTTTGGGTGTTCTCTTTCAATATTTAATCTATGTTTCTGCACATTTTTGTTATTGTATTTTAGATATACATGCAGTTTTATGTTCTATTATTCTTTTTATGTATTTAAAATTATTCATGCTGCTTTTCCATTTTTATTTTCATCATTTTGATGGGTACCTTCTACCACATTGGGTGAATATGAGATATTTATTAAAGTAATAATAGCTTTACCTGTTCTCCCCATTATATTTTTTTCCATAAAAATTACACTTTTATGAAAATCTATGTGTATATAATTTATTTCAATTTGTCCATACTCCTTCCTCAGAATAAACCTCCAGTATGGCTGTATGATGTTAAAAAAGAAGAGTTTTTCTGTGAATTTTATTAACTCATCATAATATTCTTGTGTCTAAGATAATTGCTCTGATTCCCCACATTATCAGTTATAATATCACATTGTATTCAGCTTACCAAAGCCCCACTATAAATATTTTGTATTTTAAACAAACATTACACATACTATCTTTATAACATAAGAATTGTTTTAATAATATAAACACTACCTTCATTTTATTGTAATGATATTTTTGGAATTAGGTATCTGAACGCTATTTCTAACATACTGTGTTGTTTGAGTTCTCTATTCAAAGAGCTTGTTAATTTATTACTTTTATGTCTTCTATCATTATTACTGGATCTTGACTCAAACAACTAACTGTAAAAATAAATTTTAAGCAGATGTTTTAATCAAGTAAATGAGAGATGACACAAGAAAATTATGTTTAATCATGTCAGGAAAATAGTGACGCTGGTTTTGTAGAAAAATGTATGTTTTAAAAGAATTTTTGTTGAGATATTTAGGAGTGAAAATCTTCTTTTTCTTTTTTTAATTTGCACTTTCAAATGCTCTCATAAAGAAAAAAATTAGAAGAGGCAAAAGTGGAAAACTCATGACGTTTATTTTATACCTTGCGGATGAGTTTGTGGGCGTTTATTGTGTTCCCTTCTCCAGTCTTGTCAGTCTTGTATATGTTTGCCAGTATTTACATTTATTTTTAAATAGACTGACAAACTCATTAATATTTGAGTATCCTGTTAAAATAAAATATACATTGGTGTGAATTGATTGCCCTATTTCTGGAATAAAGACACGAGTATATATTTTTGCTTTCAGATTTGGAGGTTTGATGTGTTAAATTCCATGTTCTATTTTTTGTTTCAGAAAGAAGTGGCTGACAAATGTCAAGTCTGGGGTAGTTTTTCCTCCCTGGCCTTTTGTACTGCGGATAGGTGAAGAAGGTGGGTGGCTGTTAACCTTTCCACAATAAACATGTTTACCTTCCTGTCATTAGCATTCACTTTCTCTGTTTGTGATTCTGACAGCTCTGAGGATTAAATCCTCCAAGTATTGATTTGGATGAGCTTTTTGTCGTGTTTTGATCAAAAGCAACATCGCCTTTCATCGGCAATGATAAGGTGTAGTAGGCAGATGACACAAATTTCATTTCCAAAGAGTTTTAGCTCTCCACGAAACCATATGTGTGTTATTCCCCTCTCCCATTTGAATTAGAAATTAAGGCGCTGCCATTTAGTATAAATGAAGATGATAACGTTTTCTCCCTTTGGGTAGAAAAGGTCAAATGGATTTCTAAACCCCAAATGTGGCCTAGTTCATGGGCTTAAATTTAAATGTAGCATTCAGAGCAGAAATCTCAACTGAGAGTTGTTTTTTTTTTAATTTTGTCAGTGAAATGAGTTCAGGATAAAAGATGAAAGACATATTTTGGTTTTTTTAACTGTGCAGTTGAACCACTTTCAGTGGGGAAGAAAAGAACAACATTTACATACACTGATACTCTGAGCTACTCATGTTCACAGATGTTATTTCATCTGACTTGCACTTGAGTGTTTAGGTCAAATTAATGAAGCAGAAGTTAAGCACTTGCCCAGCGGTCAAGCTCTTGACTTCCCAGTGGACAGCTGAGGCCACTCTTACCTCACACCAGTGTCAGCTCTGCTCCTTTAGACTCCACTGAGCTATTCTGCTCCACATCCAGGAGGATCTGGTGAAGGTCTCCACCCCTTCCCATATGAGAGGTGAAACATTCCCCAGAACCGTAAGAGGGTTCTCAGCTGGGCCTGAGGTCTAAACCAATATGAGACAGACCAACAGGGAAAAAGTAGACGCATTTACTTAAAGTAAGTCTTGATTGATTTGGAAACCCTCAGTGTGAAAGAAAAGCCAATGAATTAGCAAAAGATAAATGTTTTGTGGTGAAGTCCAACGAAGAAAGAAAACTATGCAAATAATATAGGGATGATAAAAGAAGATAAAAATTACTTACACAAGATCTGTTTGAATAATTTTTTACTCTTCTCTTTTTTTTCTTTTTGATTAACATAGAGTAGTACATATTAATGGAGTACAATGAATGCGATGTGCACTGATCTAAACCAATTTCCCTTTTGTGTGTGTATGTGTGTTGCTGAGGATGGGCTTCAGCAGCCTATCCCTGAGTTACAGCCCTAGCTCTCCTTTTCCATTTTTCATAGAGTCATGAGAATGTTCTTCTCTTTCTGGTATAGGGAGGACACCTTCCTTAGGGTATTGTTTTTCTTCTCATGTTCATAAAGAAAAACAGGAGGTTCAGAGTACTCTTCTTGAACCTACTATATCTAATTTTTAAGTACATTTAGTTTAAAATAAGAGTTATGCCAAAGTGACATATTTTGGGGTGGCATATTCTGAACACTTTCTCCCTTTGGAAGCCATGGCCTAAGTAAATGACTGAATCTAGGTGTCTTGACAGGAATTTTGAAGGCACCAACATGGGAAATCAATCCACTTTCCTAACTTCTTAAATGTATGTACGTGATAAAAAGCACAACAATGTCCACATTTTCAGAAAGCTCCCACTGAATAAAGGAGACAGTTCTCAATTTGTATGTCAAAAAAGATGACCTTGGAAAGTTTCATGAAATTCTCAGCAAAATTCTGCAGGAAAAATACTCCTCAGTTTTTTCCAACATGATAGAGACGTCTATGGTTGGAATGTGTTTGTTTTCCCAAAATTCATACGTTGAAATCCTCTCCTCCAAAGTGATGGCATTAGGAGATTGGGTCTTCAGAAGCTAATAGGGTCTTGAGGTCAGACCACTCATAGATTAGTTTTAGTGCCCTTGTGAAAGATGCTTGAGTGCTGCTTTCTCCCATTCACTGTGGAAGGGCATGAACACTGAACTATCAAGCTGGCCTTCACCAGGTAATCTATCTGCTTTGAATTTGGGTTTCCCAGCCTTAAAAACCGTGGGCAATGAATGCTGTTGTTTATAAGCTATTCAGCTTATGGTATTTTTTTTCCCAGTGAATACACTAAAACAGTTATATTCTCTGAAAATCATGCAGCATTGTTACAACGTTCAAAATAAGGCAAAACATTTGATGTAAAAATCTGTGCACATTCTACTTAAAAACGGATTTCCCAATGCTAAATTTTCATTCAATTACATTCTTTTTTAAATTTATATATTAATTGGTACATTTTAGGTATACAATGCACTTACATTTATCATTGGGTGTTTGTACATGATGTATCTTAGTTTTTATTTTTTTCCCCATTACCTGTGCACCCTTCACCCCCACCACCCTTCCCTATTTATAAAGACTTTGTTTCCATTTTTTTTTCCTTTCACATAATTTTCCCTTTCCTTTCTTCCCTTTCCTCTTCCCCTCCTGCCACTCCTCCACCTTTGGACCTTTTCCTATTTCAAATTATCAATTATTCGTTTTAATCATTTTCATCCTTATTTACACTTTCAGTTTCTTACACTAGAGATACTATTCGGTATTTACACATGTATGTCCTATTTATTTCACTTAAGAGTATGGCCTCAATATGCATCCATTTAACTATAAATGACTCTAGTTTCTCACTCTTTATGGCTGAGTAGTACTCCGTTTTATAAAAAAAAACCTCATCTTCTTTATCCAGTTTCCAGTTGATGGGCACTTGGGCTGTTTCCAAACCTTAGCTATTACAAACTGTGCTGCTATAAACATAGGTGCACATATATCGCTGTGGTATGATTTTTTGAATTCTTTGGGGAAGATACCCAGTTCATTCTTAACAAACAAATAATTTAAATAATTATACATATTTTTGATTCCAATATTGACTTATATTTGTTATATAAACTGTGAATTTGGGTGCTAAGAGAGGATTTACCTAGATTTCATTGAAAAATTTCAATTCACCCCTTGATCCTTATGATCTTAGAAAAAGACCAGAGTGTGGGAAGGGATGAAAAAGACTCCTACCCTAAATTGACCAACCAACAGTGATCCTTTGACAAGTTGTCTCTCATTTCATTGAATGCAGATTCCATAGGTCAGACCTATTGTGCCAAAAATAATGTAACCCTTCTCTGGACTCTAAAGTGATTCTCATTTTCTAAAATGAGAATGATTCTAAAATGATTCTCATTCATTGTTCCTGAATGTTCATTAATTTCCACGTGAGGCAAATGTCAGCTTGAAACTAAAGGTGACCTAAATGCCATAGTACCCTAACAGTATTAAAATAGAGTGCTCATGAATTAATGAGCTTAATGGACACTCATTCTGTATGCAGAGCAAGAGGCGGTGGCTCCCTTGTCCGAACTGCCAGGCACTGGAAACCCGGGCATCCTTCAGCCTGAGGTCACAGCGTGTAAGGGAGAGCCATTTGGTTATGAGTTACAAAATGAGCTGGCATTATTATTTTAAATGTTAATCATGCACATCAAAAGAACTTGGACCACTTCCCAAAATAATATAATTCTAGCACAGTGAGAAGCAGTGTGTGTGGTAGAAAGAACAAAGAAATAGGAATGGGAATACTGGGCTTTTTCTATCACCTGTGTTACTAAATTGTGCTAGCTCAGAAAATATGATTTAAATCTTCAAACATTTCTTCAACTTTTTCCTCTGCTTTGAAAAAATAAATCAATAAATATAGAAATAAAATGGGAAAAAAGCACTTAAAATGAAAACAAAACCTCATCTCAAACCTTCACTCATACACTGCCCCAAGGATATCAGGATGAAAATCATATACAGCCCCCATGTAACTCTCAAAGATATGATTGGATAATGGGCCACTATCCTCATGGGGAACTGGTCCAGCAGTGTTTCACAGCTGATGTGGTATTGGAGATAGGGGGTATGTGGGTGATCTAGGAGGATGTATCTCCCTTTTTTACTCCTCCCTACCTTCTTTGCTTCCTGGTCACCCTGATGTGAAAATAAAATTAAATTCTTATTGCCTTTTATTTTTCAAAGTAATCTTATTCCATTAGAGGTGTTTTTGAGTACTACCTGTTTTATTTTTTATGCATTATCCAACTGTACTTTTTTGATTACAAAAAGTAATAACTATGATGGAAACATTTTTCATGTAACATGTTACAAAATCAGCCCACTCCCTTGTGCTTTCTCTTTGTATGTACTCCCTTCCCAGTCACATTTTTTTATACTGCAGATTTTCCTCAGATGTGAGAGGGTGAACATTATTAGACACCAATTATCTTTTTTCTTTTCTTTTTTTTTTTTTTTGTACTGGGGATTGAACTTGGGTCCTTGTGCTTGTGCAGCAAGTGGTGAAAACATTGAGCTAAATCCCCTGCCCAGATACCAATTTTCTTCATGTCTGTATTAATGAGACATCAAAAGTTTGTCCATGAGCTCTGTTATTGGTGTCTTGCCAATTCTGTTCATATGCTTCAATTTAAGTAATGAGAAATGACCTTGATACTTTATCTAAAGTTTTTCCTCCAATGTAAGATTTAATTACATCTTCTAGATAATTCAAAGGCACTCTTAGAAACGTGGGACTTCACGTTTCTCTGAGAGCAAATTTTTACCTATTTTATAGGAAAATATTACAGTTTTTTTTGCTTTTTTAAACAATTCTTTTATTGGTACATTTTAGGTATGTAATACATTTACAGTTCTCATTGGGAACTTGTACCTTTACATGATGTATCTTGGTTCTTATTTTTTCCCCATTACCTGTTGACCCTTCACCTCTCTACCCTTCCCATTTACAAAGACTTTGTTTCCATGTTTTTCATTTCTCATAATTTTTCCTTTCCCTTCTTTCCTTTCCCTTATCTCTCCCACTTCCCCTACCCCTTTGAAATTTTCTTCCTATTTTGCATTATCAATTATTCATTTTAAACATTGGTACATTTTAGGTATACAGTATAATGACATTCATCATTGGAAATTTGCACTTTTACATAATCCCTCTTGGTTCTTGTATTTCCCCCTTCCCCTGCCCTCCCTTCAACCCCTCCATCCCTCCCTATTTACAAAGACTTTGTTTCCATTTTTGCATTTTCTCATATAAATTCCATTCCCTTCTTTCCTGTCCCCTACCCTTCCCACATCCTTCCCTTTGCCCCTTTTCTTCCTATTTCACATTGTCTATTATAACTTTTAGTCTTTATTTACACTTTCAGTTTCTCACACTAGAAAAACTATTCTATATTTACACATGTGTTCTGTTTATTTCACTTAAGAGTATCACCTCAGTGGGCATCCATTTAGCTATAAATGTCACTAATTTCTCATTTTTTATGGCTGAGTAGTACTCCATTTTATATAAAAAAAAACCCCTACATTTTCTTTATCCAGTCTCCAGTTGATGGACACTTGGGCTATTTCAAAGTTTTAGCTATTACAAACTGGGCTACTATGAACATGGGTGCACATATATCACTGTGGTATGATTCTTTTAATTCTTTGGGGAAGATACCCAGCAGGGGAATAGCTGGGGCAAATGGGACTTCCAGTCCTAGTTTTTGAGGTATCTCCATACTGATTTCTATAGTGGTTGCACCAGTCTACACCCCCACTAGCAGTGGAGCAGGATTACTCTTTCCTTAAAGCCACACCAGCATTTGTTATTGGTTGATTTCAGGATAGCAGCCATTCTTTCTGGTGTGAGGTAGAATTTTAGTGTTGTTTTCATTTGCATCTCTCGAATGACCAGTGATGTTGAACATTTTTTAATATATTTATTTGCTATTTCTACTTCTTTGTCTGAGAAATGTCTGTTCATTTCAGATGCCCATTTTCAGAATGGGTCTTTAAATTTGGGAGGTCTGATCTTTTAAAATTCTTTATAGATTTGAGAGAGTAGGTCTTTGTATGAGGAACAGCAGGTGAAGATTTTTTTCCCACATTGTGGGTAGCCTGTTCACACTGCTGATGGTTTCTCTTGCTGTGCAGAAGCTTTTTAATAAGAAGAGATCCCACTTGTTGATTGTGCTAGTTCATGGGCAACTGAGGTTTTATTCATAAAATCTTTTCCTACAACAATATCTTCAAGAATTCTACCTAACCTCTGTTACAGTCGGTTCAGAGTTTCTATTTTAATATTTAGATCTTTAACCCATTTTGATTTTAGTTTAGTGCATGGTGAGAGATATAGGTCTAGTTTTAATCTTTGGCAAGTTGAAACCCAATTTTCCAGCACCATCTATGAAAGAGACTATCCTTTTATCTCCAGTGAAGATGTTTGGCTCCTTTGTCAAAGATGAGGTGGCTGAGTGTGTCTGGGATTGTTTTGGCATCTTCTAATCTGTTCCACTGGTCCTCAGGTCTGTTTCTTTGCCAGTACCATGCTGTTTTTATTACAGTAGCTTTGTAGTATAGTTTCAAGTTGTGGATTGTGATACCTCCTGCCATAAGTCTGTTATCTAAAATTGCTTTTGCTATTTGGGGTCTCTTTTTGTTCCAAATGAATTTTTGGCTTGTTTTCTCAAAGTCCATAAAGGATGGTGCTGGGATTTCAATTGGGATTGCATTGACTCTATATAGCAGTTTTGGAAGTATGGCTATTTTCACTATATTGATCCTTCCTACCTAGGCACAGGGGATTTCTGTCCATTTTCTGATATCATCTTCAATCTCTCTTTTCAGAGTGCTATAGTATTCAGAGAAGAGGTCTTTGATTTCTTTCATTAGATTGATTCCTAGGTATTTCAATTTTTTGTATGCTATTGTGAAAGGAATTGTTTGCCCTATTTCTTTCTCAGTGAGTCTGTTGTTCATGTAGTGGAAAGCTATTGATTTTTATGTATTGACCTGGTATCCATCTACTTTACTGAATTTGGTTATAAAGTTTAGAAGACTTTTGGTGGAGTTCTTGGGGTCATCCATACAGCATACCATGTCATCTGCAAATAATGACAACTTGACTTCTTCATTTCCTATCTTTATTCATTTTATTTCTTTCTCTTATCTAATTTCTGTGGCTAATGTTTCCAAAACTATATTGAACAAGAGTGGTGATAGTGCAGATCCTTGTCTTTTCCTGATTTTAGTGTGAAGGATTTCAGTTTTTGACCATTTAGTATGATATTGGCTGTTGGTTTTTCATAGATGGCTACTATCAGTTTGAGTTAGATACCATCTATTCCAATTTTCTGTAGGGTTTTTGTCATAAATGCATGTTGGATTTTGTCAAATGCTTTTTCTGCTTCTATGGAGATAATCATATGGTTTTTGTTCTTGGCTCTATTGATCTAGTGTATTACATAAATTGATTTTCATATATTGAACCATCCTTGCATCTCTGGGATGAATCCCACTTGATCAGGGTGTATGATCTTCTTGATGATCTTCTGCATTCTGTTTGCCAGTATCTTATTAAGGATTTTTGCATCTAGTTTCATTAGTGAGATTGCCCTATAGTTCTCTTTTTCGATTGGTTCTTTCTCTGCTTTGGGGATCAAGGTGATGCTTGCTTCCAGAATGAATTTGGGAGTACTGATTCCCTTTCAATTTCCCTGAAGAGTTTAAACAGTAGTGGCAGTAGTTCCTCCCTAAATGTCTTATAGAATTCAGACATGAAGCCATCAGGACCTGGACTTTTCTTAGTTGATCTGTTGTTAATTACATTTTCAATTTCATTGGTTGATATTGGGTTGTTCAGAATTTTTAGGTCTTCTTCGTTCACCTTTGGTAATTCGTATGTATCTAGGAATCTGTCCATTTCTTCTGTGTTTTCCATCTTATTGGCATATAGGTTCTGGAAGTAAGTTTGTTGATCCTCTGGATTTCTCCTCGGTCTGCTGTAATATCACCCTTTTCATTCCTAACTGCATGGATTTGGGCCTTTTCTTTCCTCTTTCTGATAAGGTTGGCTAAGGGTTTGTCAGTTTTGTTTATTCTTTTGAAGAACCAACTCTTGGCTTCATTAATTTTTTGTATCATTCTCTTTGTCCCCATTGAATTGTTTTCTGCACTAATCTTTATATTTCCTCCCTTGTATGAGCTTTGGGGTTGTCCTGCTCTTCTTTTTCTAGAACCTTGACATTCAGCATCAGGTTGTTTAATTGGGCTTGCTCTGTTTTCCTAATTTGTGCATTCACTGCTATGAATTTCCCTCATAAGACTGCTTTCGTTGCGTCCCATAGATTCTGATATGTTGTATTATCATTGTCATTTAATTGAAGGAACTGTTTGATTTCTTCTTTAATTTCCTCTGAAACCCATTGGTAATTCAGAAGTGTGTTGTTCAATTTCCATGTGTTTATGAAATTTTTGAAGCTTCTTTTGCTATGGAACTCTAATTTCATTGCACTATGGTCTGAAAATATACTGGGGATAATTTCAATTCCTTTGCATTTACTTAAACATGTTCTATGCATGAGTGTGTGGTCTATTTTGGAGAATGAACCATGTGCAGCTGAAAAGAATGTGTATTCTGATTTTTTGAGGTTGATCATTCTGTAAACTTCTATTGTTCAAGAGTTCAATTGAGTTCTAGTATTTCATTGCTTATTTTTTGTCTAGCTGCTCTATCTCTCTGTGACAGTGGGGTATTGAGTTTCTCCACTACAATTGTATTAGTGCATATATGACTTTTTATGTCTGTTAGTATTTGTTTTATATAGTTAGGAGCACTAGTGTTTGGTGCATAGATATTTATGATTGTAATCTCTTCCTGTTGGATTGTTCCTTTTACAAGGACATTGTGTCCTCTTTGTCTCTCTTAGTCACTGTTGTTTTGAAATCTACTTGATCTGCAAAGAGAATAGCTTCTCCTCCTTTTTTTCTGCTTCCCTTCACATGGAGTATTGTTTTCTACCCTTTATCTTTCAGTCTATGAGTTTCATTTTGATTTAAGTGTGCTTCTTATATGCAGCATATTGTTGGGTTTTGCTTCTTGACCCATTCTGCCAGTCTTTTTCTTTTGATTGGTGAATTGAGACCATTAACATTGATGGTTATAACTGATACATATTGCATTATTGTTTTCATGACTTTTTCTTTTTGTTGGGTTCTCCCCCTTTACATTTCATTTCTTGTTGTGCCCGATGGGTTCCTTCTGCTGTGCTTCCTGGGGTTGTGATCCTCATTGTCTGTTCCTTGGATATTGTCTAAAATTTTTTGGAATGCTGATTTGATGTTCATGAAGTTCCTGAGGTGCTCTTTGTCATAAAAGTATCTATTTCTCCATCAATTTTGAAAGATAGTTTTGCAGGTTACATTAATCTGGGTTAGATGCTGTTTTCCTTTAGGGCTTGGAACACATCACTCCAAGCTCTTCTTGCCTTGACGGTTTGCATTTAGAAATCTGCTCTGAGTCTGATGGATTTTCCTTTGTATGTGATTTGTTTCTTTTCTCTAACTGCTTGCAGAACTCTGTTCTTCTGTTGGCTTTCTAGAATCTTAACAATTATATGCCTATGTGTAGATTTTTTTGATCAAGGCTATTTGGAGTCCTATATGCCTCACTTATCTGTATGTCAGGTTCTTTCCCCCTGCTTGGGAAGTTTTCTGCCATTACTCCTGTGAGCAGTTTTTTTTTTTTTTATGTCACCTGAACTCTCTCCTGTTTCTTCTGACTCCAATCAGTCTTATATTCTTCTTCTTTGCATTGTGTAGCAGCTGTTGGATTAATTTCTCATGGTGCCTTACAATTTTGAAGCAATTTTTCTTTTCCTGGTCATTAATTGCAATCTTATCTTCTATATCTGAAATTCTGTCCTCATATTGGCTCATTCTGATGTACAGACTTACATTGGAGTTTTTCATTGCCTGGAAATCTGTTTGCATCTGTTTTATGGATTCCATTTGTTTCCTATGTTGGAATTCCATCATGTTCCTCAGCTCCTCTCTAAATTTATTAATCATGTCTTGCACTACAATCACAATCTCTGCTGTTATCTGAGAAATTATTTCTGATTTCAGTTTTCCAGATCCTTTTTTTGTTTCCAATTCAGGGAGTCCAGGTTGTTTGAGTATCAATGCTCCATTTCATTTTCCTTTGAGGTTTCTGTATGTGAACTGGAAGTTAGGTTTTGAGACTTGTTTATGTGTCTTCTCATTTTGATGGCAGGAGGCAGCAGGAGTGTGCTGTTGGTACCCACACAACTCACCTCCTCTGAACTGGGAATGGTGGAACGGTGGCCGAGACACCCCTTCCTCTGTACTGGGAGCTATGGAATGGACAGCCAGGATCCCCTACCTCTGGGCTGGGAGCAGTGGAACCATAGCTTTTTTTCTTGATATAAAGATCTTTTGTGTTACCCTGTCTTAACAAACCCTAAGTCCTCTCTATTGCTTTCTGTGACACCTGTATTTGCCAAGACTAGAATCTTTATTTAGGATTTCATTTTAAACTGCTATTCATTTCTTCTTTAATTCTCTCCAGGAATATTCTAGAATACAGTTGTCTCAGATCTTTTATCACTCAGTACTTCTTTTTTCCAGAAAGTTTTAGAGCTTGCACATTTGTCTATTCATCACCAGGCCCGTTTTTTTTTTGTTTTTGTTTTTGTGGGTTCTCTAATCTAGATGTGCCTCCAAATTCATGTGTTGGAAACTTGATCTTGAGTTGTGCTGGGTTTGGAGGTGGAGCCTAAAGAATAGATGATTGGTTCATGAGCATGGAACCCTGTGAAAGGATGAATGCCATTATTTGGAGAATAGGCTCCTTATCTCAAGAGCAGATTGTTACAAAAATCATCCCACTCCCTTGTGCTTTCTCTTTTTTATGTCCTCCCTCACCTTTCATCTCCCACACAGTTGTGGTGCATCACAAAGACCCTCACCAGAATCACACTATACCCTTGGACTTTCCAGTCCCCAGAACTGTGTACTAAAAGTACTTCTCTTTATAAATCGTCTCTAGTACTCTTCTATACCAACAGAATGTGGATGAACACAATGGATTTAACACTTTGATTATTGTGTATTAATCTAATAGCAAAAACGCAGGGAAGGTATGTAGGCTTCTCTTGCCATGTTGTTTGGCAAGCCTCCACCTTGTTGAGAATTTCTTCCAGCTATAGCATGAACATCTAAAAGAAGCAGTAAAAATGGAGTGAAGATTAGTGAGGATGTTGATGTAAAACACAGAGGAAAACACAGCAGCTGAAAAAACTAGAAGTGGAAAGGAGGGAAATGGAAAGTTTCGTGAGATGATATAGTGGGATTTTGCAACTCTCATCTTCCTTTTCTAAATATTAAGGCATTGGCCTGATGTTCAGTGGTTCCTATTTAGGCCCATCTTCCCATATCTAACTTGCTTTCTCAGTCTTTTTTATTTCTCATATCTCAATCTTGTGATTCTATAGCCCTTTTCAGTAGCTCTCCTATGTCTTTTGTCCTTCGTCTCCTAGGCTTGGATGTAGTCTTGGGCCAGTGATACTACATTCTTTCAACCACATGAAATAGCTCATCTTAAAAATAGAGCCTTGGATTATGGATTCTTCATACAAACCTCAACCTATACTATCATTTCCAAGAGACGGAGATTTTGATATAGAACAAACTACTATAATTGCTGAAATATTCCCAAAACTTACTGAATAGGAAATGTACAACATCCTTCAAGGATGTACCATTTGAATCTGAATCCCTCATGAGTTCTGTCCTCCTCTGCTCATTTGCTCTTAAAGGATCTCTTTACCACACCTCCCCTACTGCTTTATCTAATCCAATTTTTGTCACACAACCTTGCACTGTTCCTCCATTTTACCTATTGTCTTGTTTTCAATCACCTGTCTTCATGGATCTAAGCTTATCTCCCTTTTCTTGGCTTTCTCCAAGCAACAAACCCCAGAACATATTTCAATCTCTTTCCCATTTATTTCTACAAGGGCATGCATTGGTGGTAGCTATCAGCATATTAGCCTTTTGTGAATCTCATTCCATCTCAGGGGAAGTGGCAGTAAACAGGAGGGTACAGAACAGAGAACTTTCCAGAAGCCTCAAATAGTTATTTGAGGACACTAAATTTAAGAAATAAACTTATTCTCTTTCATCTTTATTATTTAAAAGGATGCAAAATGATCTTCATTTGTCCCCATGTCTTCTATAACATCCCTGCTAATCCATATATCAAACTGATGCCAGAATTTTTGCTGTAAAACATGTTTTGGTGGTTTCCACATCACAATCTCATTCCAAACTGTAGTTGTAGATTAAGAGATAATTTTGTATGAAGGGATTAAGAAGAGTCTTCCTCGCATTTGGAAAAGAAGTAAAAGAAAGTTAAGAAGTTTGGTAAGTCTGTCTTGTAAGATAATAGGAAGGGTAGACCTGGGAGACAGTGAAATATCAAGCAGGTTAGAAGGAATACAAAGGAGCCAGTGACATGTCAGCATAGTGTGGACTACTGTAAATGGAACTGAGGAGAACTTAATGTGTTGTAAAACTCAAAGAATAAAGGAGCCTTTGTGTCTGCATGTGATTGGATTCAAAAGCAAAAGGGAGCACAG
Source organism: Heterocephalus glaber (assembly GCF_053883595.1). Lineage (NCBI taxonomy): Eukaryota > Metazoa > Chordata > Mammalia > Rodentia > Bathyergidae > Heterocephalus > Heterocephalus glaber. The sequence continues at coordinate 27,423,752 of NW_028258143.1, read as the reverse complement.
AATCAGGATGGGAAACTAAGAAGTCACAGCATGTCAAGTGTGGATAAAGAATTGGTATGGAGGCTTTAGGTTTTTATAGGAATTAGGACTTAAGATAGGTATGTCCCATATTTATTAAAAAGCAGAAGGCCCCACACCAGTGCTACCTACTCTGACTGACCTCTGCCTGGTTGAGAGATTATATCTGTATCATCTCTTTGAAGTTAGGAAGCTGGATAAAAAGTCCAAAAGAGTTGGCAAAATACAGCTCCCTTTATAAACTATAAAATTTTAAGCAAATTGTTTCAGTTCTCTGTTCATCTATACAATAAATATCATAGTATCTACCACTAAAGATGGCTGTCGGAATTACGTGACATAAATTTAAAACTCCAATAGTATTGTTCAGAGTTCTTTTGTTTTTACTAATTTTTCCCAATTATGACTTCCTAATGATTATGACTCTCTACTTTCCAAATTTCAGTGATAGAAAGTTATACTCACAAAGGAGTGCTTTCTTGTACCAAGCTGGTCTATGTTCCTACACCTTTCACTCACTAGTTGCATAGTAGCTTCTGCCACACTCAAAAATTGGTCATGTCATCAAAGTCAGATCTTGAAATAGGCCATAAAATATGTGGTCAAGAAGAAATATTAAACTTGAATCTCCTATAGATTTCTTTTCTCTGGAGACAGTTTCCCCTTTGAGAACTCATCCTGGGTGGGTAGAAATTTCTTGCTCTAGCATCTTTGAAAATGAAGACAGTAATGTGTGCTGTTAGATAACTATATCCTACTGTTAAAGAGGGTTATTTTGCTTGCCCTGCCTGATGAGAGAGACTGTGCCCATGATGGTACAAAAAAAGAATTCCATATTCTCTTTGAAATAATTAGAAAAGATAAACTTAGTCTGCTGCAGCCTTTTGGGAAGCTCTAAGGTTTATCTCAAACCTTGAAGACAGGTGGGTCAATGTAGGTTTTAATTTAAGGGGTATTCTACTTCCCTCTGTGTGCTTGCAGTAACTACCTTCTCTTTGTTGAACATAACTATGAGGAAGCCATGTTTGACAGCTGGTGTCTCATGATAAATGTGTTTCAAAAAGTGCCTTAAGCTTTGTGCCTTCAAGATTGCTCATGAATTTAAGGGAAAACATGCATGACAGAGGTAATTTTACACTTGCTATGCTTAATAATCTTAAACAGTGTATAACCACTTTTGTTCTTACTTTCATATCAGCAGATGAAACTTGGGGAATACTAAGTAGTTAGACTTACCATTATTATTACAATCCATCTGATTCTTTCCCTGGTAAATGAATTTTTAATTAGTTAAGTTACCACTGTGCTCAGGCTTGCACCGTGGAGCTCTACAATGTAGAGCTCCTGAAATTTAAGATAAACAAGAATCTCTGACTTTCTCTTGCCTCTTACTATGATAGAGGTGCACCTTACTCACTGGAAAGATTTCTTTTGAGCATGATGACCCACAATATTCAAGCATTCAACTTTATAAATATCAACCTGGTGAATACCATGAGATGCATGCAAATGAGTGAGCTATCATGGAGCACACTGATTTCAGTGGTAGCAGGTTTTAGGGTACCTTTCAAGGCTCCATGTGTAGAACACCTAAGAGTAGACAGAACTGAATGCAGAGTGTGCAGACTGCCTTTAGATAAGGTATATTTGCAGGCACTCCTTGGAGGTAGAATACCAGGATGTGACAGGCATGGATTCATTCATTACTGTCAAAATAATTTTTAAAATATATTATAGGAAGAACAAGAAAAGACATGACTTACCAATCTTCTTATTTGTCCGAGAAGGAAGATAAGCCAGATATCTAGAGTTTTTGAGAGTGGAGGGTAAGAGAGGGTCAGGAAGCCAGAAGAAACCACACAAGATTTGTGAAATTTGCGAATCATCCCTCACCAAATCTCAGGATCTCTCTTACTGTTCTAGGAAAGAAGAATGTATATTATGATTATGGTAATGATAAACAGAAGTAAGAATAGTATCTTAAAAGAATAAGATAATAAAAAAGGATTGAGACTTAGAGGTGAATAATTAAATTTCTTAGGATTTCATTTTAAGTATCTGAATACATTACTCAGAGAAACATCTTAAGATTAACATCTACTCTTACTGATGTCTGATTTCAGAAATAAGGACCTGAGCCCCAGGACAGAGGAAAAATGAAATGTCAGAGGTTTCAAATCATATCACCTTGACGATCAGGTTTTCCAAAACAGATGTATAGGCTTTAAATTCAGAAAACTGGAAGATATAACAACTCCTCTCTATTCCAAGACATCAGAAATTAGTGGAAGAATAGATAAATATGCACATACCTGATACTCATGAAACATTAATTCTAAGTCTCTAAATTGTAAGACTTATTTTTCATAAATACCCTTTCACTTTTTCAAGAGAAAATAAGTAGGCTGAATGTTCTGAGTTCATGTGTGTGCAATTGTGTGATCATCTTTTTGTCATGGTGATGAAATACCAGAGAAAAACAAGTTACAGAAGGAAAGGTTTATTTTGGCTCATGGTTTCAAAGGTTTTAGTCCATGGTCTGCTGGACCCAAGGGAGAAAGGACAGAGTGGGAGGGCTTGACAGAAGAAAGCTGTTCACATTATTGTGTCCAGGAAACAAAAGGGCAGGGAGAAGCCAACATGAGAGATATGCCCTTGGAGTTCATGTCCCCAGTGACTTGCCTCTTCTCACCAAGACCCATCTATGAACAGCACGACCAGCTGTGAATTTATGGATGGACTAACCCCTTGATGATACAACACCTCCATGATCCAATCACCATCCAAAAGCCCCACTCCTGAACACAAGACTTTTGTGGGACATTTTAGATCTAAACCATCAGGAAACATTCCCTATCAAGTGTTGAATAATAATTAATACTTTTGAAACAAGACTAATGACTGAAATATGAAATAAACTTCTCCATATTTACAAGAAAAACTAGGAAACCCAGTTTTTTTTTAAATGGCCACACTAAAAATATTTTATTTTATTTTATTTTTTCACTTTATTAAATTCTTTTATTGGTACATTGTAGGTATACAACACAATTACATTTCTCATTGGGAATTTTATCTTTACATAATGCATCTTGGTTCATACTTTTTCCCGATTCCTAGCCCTCCCTTCACCCCCTCCACCCTTCCCTATTTACAAAGACTTTATTTCCATTTTTTCCATTTCTCATCATTTTTCCTTTCCTTTCTTTCCTTTCCCCTGCCCCTCCCTCTACCCCTACCCCTTTGGACATTTTCTTCCTATTTTGCATTATCGATTATTCATTCTAATCATTGGTACATTTTAGGTATACAATATAATGACATTCATCATTGGAAATTTGCACCTTTACATAGTCTCTCTTGGTTCTTATTTTTCACCCTTGCCCAGTTTTTTAAGAAAATACTTTTTGATAGCAGCTCTAAAAAAGCCAACATGCATGTGAACAGTTTTAAAATATTTTCCTTCTCTCCTTCCTTGCTTCCTTCCTTCCTTCCTTCCTTCCTTCTTTCCTCTTTCTCTGTGTCTTTCTATTTTTTTGTTTTTAATTCACTAAGAAGTAGAGACAAAAGCATTAATATAAAGAGATGCCACCTACTGCAGGCACATTGGTGGGTATTAAAACAGTAAGGCTAGAATCTGTGAAGGAGAGTTCACTGAGAACATATGTGTGACGTTGCCATGAGAGAAATAGGGTACAGTCATTCTGGAGCACATTTTGTTAATTATGCTCATAACGTATGGCCCAATGATTCCATTTCTGAAAATAAATCTCAATTATGAGCAGGGAGTTTACACGGGAACCTGAACAAAGGTAATTATTAAATTATTTTCTCTGTCTACAGAGAGCTAAAGGCAACATGGAGATGGGATAATTAACAAATTGTAGTTACAAAGAATATTGTGGACTATCACGTAGTATTTGCAAACAATAATACAAATTTCCTTGGTACAATATTGATACTTCTTAAATATTATGATGATTGAAACATTAAAGATAGAAGATGTCCTGCATTCATTATTATTGAGATAAATTAAAAGTAAAAACATAAAACAATACTATTTCTTTTACAAGGTATGTGTATGTCAACAGTCAATAAGAGCTAATGAGATGGCAGGAGAATAGGAATAGAGATCAATGTAGAAACTAGCAAATTCAGAGATGGTGTGTGTCATACATATTAGATGGTTGTGCTCCAGGAGTTGAGAAATATGACAAGGTCAGCTATCTGCATCTGACAGTATGAAGAGAAAGGGATGTTAAATTCATAAATATTGTAAGGCAAATAAGCACACCATCATGATCATTAGGGGTTTATTACATTTATACAAGATACACAGAGAAGGAGCTTAATCTCTATTGTAAATAGTTTTAGCTACTACCCAGCCACAGGTAATGAAGCAGATTCCAGAGCTCCCTGCAATTCTAGTGTCCACATAAGGCTCCACTCATACAAGTTTTTCATGGTTTATGTCTAGATGCCACCACAAAGCATCACACTCATAGGTGGGTCTTTGGCAAGGTGACTGATCATGGCTGTGTGTCATATTAATCAGTAGATTAGTCCACTGAGTGAATAGCTGGGTGGATGTTGTGAGGTAACGCTTGATGGGAAGAGGTAGGTCACTGTGAGCATAGCCTGAAAAGGTATATCTTACTCCTCTTCCCCTGCTCCTGCTCTTCTTTCTGTGTGCCATGCCATAAACAAGCTCTCTTCCATGCTACCCTGCCTTGGATCCAGCCAACTCTGGGCTGAAACTGTAAACACATAATGGGCAAGTATAGTCCATTGTATATGATGAGCAAAGAACTGCCACATCTACACCTGGTGGCAAGTGGTAAGCAGATGCATTTATTGAAGATCATGGGAAGCTGTGCTCAGGGAAAGTTCATGCCTACAGACAAAAACGTGGTGCCAGAGTGACAAAAATACAGTAAAATGCTAGGCTAAGATTGAGAGTTATGAAAGGCTTGAAGCTAGAGAGGTCAGGAAATGAAAATATGGTTAGTAATTACTTCTCACTTAAAGAATAGCAAAAAGGGTTTCAAGAAGGCTACTTAAAACTTAGTGTGTGCTCCTAAGTGTGTATCGTAGTTTGACGACAGAGTAACTGTTTCCTGAGAAATAAGAGGCAAGAGGCAAGAGGTCATGCAAGGGCAAAAAAAGAAAAAAATCACTGCACACAGGTGGTATTACCCAGAAATACAATAGCCCTTGATAAATTGGGCTTTGAAATTTAAAGGATTTCACCTCAGCCCAGGTGCCTCCTCCTGAATTCTCTATGTGTGATTGACAGGAATGATTGAGAGGGTGATGAGTCACCACACATGCTTGCAACAGAATTCACTCTACTCTAAATTATGCAAATGACATATAGTTCACATTTATGAACCCTTAATCAGGTGGGGGTAGGGTGAAGGTGACTAAAGGTCAGGCTAGGACACCCAAGACACATATACTCTTTGCCTAGAACATCAGAGATCTCTTGGGTTTTGTTTTTTTATTTTCTACTTCTCATAAGATTATAGAAGGAGAAATGGCTATAGAGTGATGTTTAGAATTAAATGGTTGAAAAGGGGTGACTTCCTCAGCTCCATTGTTTCTAACTGCACTAAAACCTCAAAAAATGTGAGTTAAAATAAGCCTTTCCTTCTTTATGTTGTGGGTGTCAAGTATTGTGTCAGTGATGAAGTATGTAACTAAGAAACAGTGGTTGCCTTGGTCTTGATCCTTTACTCAGCCACTGTGCTGACCCAGTTACTCTCTCCTATGTCTGCTGCACTCCCAAGACTATTCATGTGCTCTGATCCATCTTCCCAAGAGAAAATCTGACAGGTTAAAGACATTCACCTGAACCATTTGTGGCCATATTGAGAATTTTTCTGTAAACAAGCAGCTGTGAGGCTGCTGGATACCCTTTGGGGCTACCATGCAGGTAAGTCCTGCTTCTTGGACCCATATCAAATGACCAACGTGCTCTCTGCTGGTTGTCTTAGACCTTGGGCACCCTGGACATATCCAAAGAATTAACAGTACTTCATGATTGCAGTGGGTGTTCCTTTGTGTGATGCTTGGTCATCACTGCCTAATTTGAGGTCAGCATGGCAAGATGGTCCTCGTAGCAATAAGAAAACATATCTAGACCTTGAATAACAGTTCCCAATGACAGTGCTCTTATGATTTTTAAAAGCTAATTTTGCACCATGAACTGTTATTATACTGGATAATATTTCTTAGAACAAAAGAAATTTGCCAAATTCCTACTGTAGTTTCCCTGTGAATTGACAGGATCCCACTCTGGGGAGGAAGAATAATGAAATTACTAGCATGCTCTCTCTGAGGAAATGAGAAGACTCAGAAAACTATGTTCACTCAGCATTTTCTAGCCTGCTACAGATTGGTATGCTTTAACAAAAATGCATTCTTTACATTATTATAATATACAATAACATATAACAAATACATAACAGTATTACTTTTATCACATCCCCCATTTGGTCCTTAGGGGTACACCAGCACCTGGTGCATGCATTAATCTTAAATCAGAAGAGAGCTTCATGTATAGCAGGCACTCAGAACCACACAGAACTACTTCAAAATGCATCAATTGCATTATCTAAAATAATAATAATCTGTGGAAATGTGTAAACATAAATATGTTCAAAACAGCATTTATCAGATACTTTATTTCTACTGAGATGGAATATTAGGAATCAAGTTTGCACTCTCATATGAATCAGTAAGAATAAACATTTGGAAAAATACATGAATCGATGTTTTTAAGACACTGGAAATAAATAACAGTGATCACTGACACATGGCAAATAAATCATATCAACTTTATGACTGCCTCAGATTAGTGCTCTTGAAGCATTTCTAGCCACTAGCCTAAGGAAGGTAATCCAGCCAGAACTCAAAGGTCACAATGAGTGTAAGAGACCGAGTTCAGAGTCCAAGAGAACAAATTGGATGTAATGTAAAGCACTGAGTATCATTAAAGAGAGCAATACCTAGAAAGAGAACTCTGGACAGCTGACAAGGCTCTACTCTGAATTTCCCTAGAGAACTGATTAGTGTGTGAGGATACCTCCCAGAGCTTGAAAATAATCATCTGTCAGAATTAGAAGGACTAGGACCAGGGGCTCACACTGGGAATACACACTATTCCCATCCAAGAGAGGAAAATATGCACAAATCAGAAATAGAGTAAAGAGGCAGGGTGGGAACAGGATTGTAGAGGTCAGGCAGGTAGGGGGCAAAGTTAAAAAGGCACTCATTCTCAAGTTACCACACAGGAGAGGACAGGCCTATGAGCCACAGGCCTCCTTAAACTCTAGAGCACAGTTCCCTACTCTGAAGAAGGCTCTTCTGCCCAGGGAGGTACTTTGGTACCCAAGGATGAGTCAGCTCCTAGCACCTGTACCATGACACTTCCCTTGCCTCACCAAGTCCCATGCCTAGGCAGATAACAAGAATAATTTCTCATAGACTAAGGTGATAATCCTTCTTACAAAATCTTAAAAGCAAAATCCAAAAACAATTGCCTATTTCCACATAATTTAACTGTGTTTCAGAAATAAGCTCAACCAATGTTAAAAAAAAAATACAATTAGTCAGGGCACACACACACAAAGGTTAAATTAACAATTTCTGAAAATGCAAAGAAATAGGAAAATATAATCTACATTGAGGAGTAAAATGATGCTAGAGCTGATAGAGCTGTTAGAATATGAGAAAAGGAAATTAAATAGTAAGTATAATTTTATTACATAATTTCAAGAGATAAATAGAGACACAGAAGATTTAATAAACCAAAGTAGCAATATAAACTATAAGAAAGAAAACAAGAATGAAAAAAGAATTTGAAAAGTGCAGAGTATCAGTGAGCTAGGAACAAATTTATGAGGCCAGATGTATATGTAATTAGAGTCTATAGGGGAAAAAGTACCATACAGAAATTAAAAACAATGGCTGAAAAAATGCCACATTTGATGAAAGCTATGGCTTGATAGCTTAAATTAACTTCAGTCTTGAAAAATATGAGCAAAACTACTAAGGAACATCATAATCAAACTGCTCAAAAATATAAGGGAAAAATCGTAAAGGTGTCCTTGTGGCTGAGACGGTGAGGTGGCGAGAATTATATACAGAGAGGAAAAAGATGGAAATAGAAGCAGCTTTCTGCTGAGAAACCACACAGCCAGACAAGTGACAATGCAAATAAGAACAATATACTTTTAGGGGCTGGGGATTTAGCTCAGTAGTTCTGCTGCCTGCCTCGCAAGCGCAAGGTCCTGAGTTTGATCCCCCATAACAACAACAACAAAAAGAACAATATACTTTTTAGTACAGAAGATATCTTTCTTTCTTCACTTGATCTTAGCCAAAAGGCTGAGAAGCGATAATTCTTTCTTTCTTTAAAAAATTACTCACATATATATATATGTATAAAGAAAAACCTGGTAAATTATAGTTCTATACAAGCAAAACTTCAGAGCTATCTTTCTCAAACAATGGTATAAGGAACATTTTGATACACTTAATATCTAAACAAATTCATTACCATTAGAACTATACTATATCAAATGTTGAAATAAGTTGTTTTTATGGCAAACATGTCAACAGTGCTAATCAGGGATATGTAAATTATGATAAAGGAGCCCTTTTAAGATAAAAATGTCAATATTGTCATCAGGAATATGTGAATGACAACCTCAGTGAGATAACACTACACACTTGTTAGACTACCAGAATTGGGTAGTTTGATAACATCATGTATAGTCAAGCATGTGCAGTAACTAGAAAATCAGATGCTACAACCTCACTGGAATACAAATTGAGAGTTTTTAAATGTCAATCATATACCTAGCAAATGACCTAGTCATTCCATGCTGAGATCATTACCCAAGATAAAAAAACCAAATATTACATCTATACAAAGATATGTACATAGCAAATATATGTTCATAGCAACCTTATTTTTAATAGACCAAAATTGAAAGTAGCTCAGATGTACATCAACAAATGAATGTATAGAGAAAATATGACACATGCATACAAAGGGAGATATTTAACAATAAATATAAATGAACTACTGTTAAACTCAACCACATTGATAAATAACCATACTGAGTGAAATAAGCTAAGCAAATGTAATATATAGTATCATTTCATTTTTAGAAAGCTCTTATAAAATGAAAGTGATGTCATTTTAACAACAGAAGGGAAATCAGTGGTTTTCCACTGAGGAGGAGTGAGCAGAGAAGGGCAGCAGAAATGACTGGATTCGTGAGCAAACCTTCAGGGTTAATGGATATGCTCACTATCTTGAGCATAACACATGCTCCCTTCAGCATATACTAAAATTGAGCATAACACTCAAGATAGTGTTATGGTGGGGAACATTACCACAGATATACACATAAATAAACTGATCGTCTGCATACTTGAAATTTGTGTCATTTATTGTATATTAATTAAACCACTATAAAGATGTTAAGAATAGCTTTTATACTTGTGTGCAAACCCAGGAGTAATTTTAATATTCAACAAGACCAGATTGATTACATGTAGAGTGCCACAGTGCATACATACATACACTGTAATGTTATGAAATAATTGGGAACAGTGTTTTAGAATTAAATTTATTGGACTTGAATAATGTATATCATATATTGGTAAGTTACAAAATAGACTAATTTAATCCCACTTGTAAGTAGAATATTATATATGGGCTGAAATAAATTAAGAAATTAAACAACAAAAATATTTATCTTTACATTTAGCAATCATGAGTGATTTAAATGTTTTTCATTATAATTTTCCATATTTACTCATTTTAGTGAAATATATAATTATGATATTTTTATGAAACAACATTGATATTTTATTTTTAAATAAGAATATCAGATGAATAATGTAATATATTAAGAAAGAAATACCAAAGTTCCTATCCATGACCAGAACAGATTTTCTTGGAAGTCCTTAGATAATTTAAGAAAGAACATACATAGTTGGTGTAATAATAACAATCGACAAGTGAAGTGAAACATGACTCCAGTGGCCCTTTGATGTAGGATTCTCAATAGGAAAGTGATAACTTTTTGACCTTGCAGAGGTGAAAATTAAACCCCTAGAGACAAATCACTTGTGGAATGTTACACTATTACCAAATATCTTTGTTGGGTTTTCCATTATTGTAACAAAAGACCTTACAGTATCAATTTATAAAGAACATGAGAATTTATATCAATGAAACTATTTTACACTACTTTAGTGAGAAATCTTAAAAGGCTTTAATAATTTTAAATTATTCAAATAATTTAATAATAATTTTCTATATATGAAAAATATCATTATACATAAGTATTAAAATACAAAATCAGATGAGATCTATAAATTACTAGTACTATTTATTTTACAAAGTATTAAATAAAGATACTTATTTAACATAATACAGGGAAATATTGGCAAAAGCATAGCCAGAATTGAAATCTTCTGAGTTTCAATTGTCCAAACTGTCTCTGAAAAAAATATCATCTGATATAGTGAATGTGTGCATACAAGATCAAATTTTTTCTTTAAACTAAAGTAAAAAGATGATTTCATCTTATATTAATAAACTAGTTGATTTCTTTTACAGTTTTCAGAATGCAAGATTTTCTTAAGACAGCAAACATGACACATAAATTAATGTTTACTATGTTACAAGGGAGAAAATTATACATACAGATAAAATACATTTACAATACTAATAACTATTTACAAAAATCAATACTAGCACTACTAAAATAGTAATAAAAATGTCTTAGTTTATCTTTTGTAGCCAAGCCAAAAAGATAGTAATAATTCATCAAGTTGGTGATATTCCTCTCATTATTTCATAAAATGTCATGATTCATATTCTCCAGCTGATAGAATATTGTGTGAAGACAGACACTGGCATTAGCTGCTCTGTACATTATTGGCTTACTTTGAGAGCTATCATATGAAAAGACATCTCTGTTCATTTTTTTCTTTACTTGTAACAGTATTTTTTAATGATGGTCTTTAGAATGTTAGTCTTATCTTAAAATTAGATCATGGCATAAATTTCTCTTAAGTATCATCAATAGAAAACATACAATGTTTCTCAGCAAAGAGTTTGCTTTTATTTTTTATTTGTTTTTTATCTCTTTTCACTCTTTAATTTGGATAAGGAAGTGAATATTTCCTTAATTGGTATACTTATGCAATTTACATATTATCCACAGCCCTGAATTCTATACTTATTGTATCTTTGCCTAGATTTTCTCCATTATTGTGAGAAATTAACATACTTTTTTTTTTTTTTTTGGTACCAGGGATCGAACTTGGGTCCTTGCGCTTGCACAGCAGGCGGCGAAACCACTGAGCTAAATCCCCAGCCCTAACATACTTTTCACTTTGTCAAAGGTATAACCTAATAATTTTTAGAAAATAAATGCTGCTATCAATAATCATGAGAAGGTTTTGGGTTAAATGGTGTAAATTGAATGTATATGTTGATCTCTGTTCTCTCATAAAACCCCACTAAAAAGACAATGCAGGCATAAAAAATATACATATTCACATAGACTGCAAGAATAGGACATCTGATGACTAATTTAAAGACCTGCTCACTTTTCTTGAAAAATGTGAGAGATGGTGAGTAAACAACTGAGCAGAGCAGAATGCTAAAGAAATTGTGAATCTTTCCATAATATAGCATGTTAAGCCATGGGAATCAGAGACAATGAGTAATTAGGGAAGGGCTGACTTGAGCTCTGAATAAAGAGTAGGTATAACTTCAGGTTTCCTTTTCTCACCATGGCAGAGAACAAAGGTACGTTTCCAAGTGACTCTTAACCAGGAAAGTTGTGGACCCAAGACAGTGAGCGTTATGGAAGAGCTGCTCACTCTGTCACAGGGGTCCCATTCATCAGCAAGCTCTACCATACTATGGAGGCTCCTGACCGATTACTGACTCACTCTTAAATGAGGACAAAGCATTGTCAAACACATAAGGAAGATTTTTAACATGGAAAATTAAACCGGAAAACAAAGAGATGAGAAACAAACACAATGTGGAGATCTGAAATTAAAGTTCATAATTAGCATCATCAATCTGCAGAAGAATACATTTATGACTCTTATCCAGTACTACTTAGATACTTCCATGGAATGAGGTGGCTTAAGGTCAATTATGAGTAGCTCTGTATTCCCAGGACTAGGCTGCACAGATCATGCTTGAATCCATTTTTGTGATACAGTCTGATAGAAGTTGGATCTGGTTACAGCTCAAGGTGTTTTCATTGAGCGCTGGCTGCCAATGGGGTCTCTGTCCATGTGACTCCCCTGTGTGGTTATTTTTTCCTGTTGCCCTATAGTCTCAGATAGTCACACTACTTGTATGATGCTGAATCATTTGCAACAAATATTTAAAGAAGCAAAATGTGAAAGTGTAAGCACAGAAACTGTCAGTTTTTCTTCTGCTATATCCTATTGGTCAAAACCATTCCAGAGCTCCCACGAACCAAGGAGAAAGACATAAATGCCTCCTCTTTATGGGAAGGGACTCAAGAAGTTGGGATATATTTTTAATGATTCACAATTGATGAAGTTCTAATAGAATGACAAAGAAAATAATCTGGATATTAAAATCAGGTAGCTAAAATGTTAAAACATATCAAATGTTTGGAAGATAACATTGAATTACTTTCCTATAACTTAGAATCACAAAAGCAACAGTCATGAAATGAAAACTAAGAAAGAGACATAAAAATATATTTATTTACCTAGGCAATCCGAGTTCCAACAAGAAAAAAAGTATGCAAAAAATAATAATAGTAACACAGTAAATTAAAATAAAAGGAGGAGGAAGAAAGAGTACTAATGGTTACAAATACATTAAACAATTTTCGAAAATATAATACATAGTTCCAGATGTTTAATTATGATCATGAAATATCAGAATATAGGAACATAGGAAAATGACCCATAAGTTTCCAGAATAGAAAAACAGTCCCAGAAGACCATAAACTGTAGAAAGAGATCTTAATATCATCATATATCTTAATGCCAAAATAAAACTCAGGGACAGTGGTTCAGAATTCTTATTCGAAATCACTTTCTATAATTCTATTCTGAACAAAGTCATCAATTAAGCATGAGGTACAATAGAGGAATTTCAGACCTGTAAATTGCTGTATCCACCAAAACAAGTGACAAATCCAAGAAAGAGAAAGGCATGTGCTCCCATACTTAGAAACTAGAACAAAACATGGATCCCACAGGTCAGGACCAAGGGAAATGTCAGGGCTCTTTGGAGCAGAAAAAGCCAACAAACACAGATAAGGGCAAGGGAGTGAATGAAGAAGTGTACACAGTATTGATGTATGACAATACTTGACTCTAGGGAAATAGGGTTTAGGGTTCCCCTAGTAGTTAGCAAAAAAATATTGATGTTGACATAGAATATCGAGCAAAAGAAACATGAATATAGCCCACTAATGACTTTGGGTAAGAGAAAATTTGTGCAAGAGAGAGAGAGATCATCAGAGGAATCTACCTGTTTAAGCAGTGAGCCATATTTAACGTTATCCGTGCACTAAAAGAGAGATGTTATGATATTCACTAAATTCCATGTCCCTTGTCCTTCCTCGGCTTGTAATACTACCTTTCTCAGGCTTTTTGCAGTTAAGAGAAATAGCATGTTCATTTGAAAGCAGGAGAAATTAAATGCACTAATTCCAAAATGAAGTACTGAAAAACACTGTGAATTTCCAATTTCTCTCTTTTTGTGCTGTGGCATCCGAGGAAGGTTTTGTTGTAGATATTATAGTTCAAGACCCCGAAAGATGGTAAGAAATCAATTTGCCACTTCTCATCAGCCCATGCTGGATAAACACCATACCCAAAGCTATAAATTGTCAATCTACTAGGTCTCTGGCTTTAATTGATCATTGTAGTGTATATCATTATAGTGTATTCTATCATCCCTCATCTATCACCAAATGCAAACATTGAATGTTAAATGTATAAGAATTTGTGATACATTAATGTGGTTGTAAATGGACTTGTAGTAGTCTCAATAATGTGCTGAATCTCCAGTTTTCATCATAACATTAAATAGCAATATGTACAATTAGTGCAGAATATAGAGAAATATATTGTATTCACAAATGGAAGCCAATTAGCAAATGATCACGAAAGTCAAAGGTGGTTTTGTTAGAAATTGGGGATAGTGAGGGATAAGTGAAGCTATTATTACTTTTTATATGAATTTTATTTTTAACTTTGTACTTCTATCAGTCTGAAGAAATAAGCATTATTTTATGATTCATACATATTCATAACTATGTGTCACTATATATTATTATTTTCTGTTATAAGGGGATTAAAATACAGGAGATAAAATTTAGGTGGCTTTTTGGTCTAGGCAAACACTAAACTGCCCTCACTGATAAACCTAACTATAGCAGTGATGCAACATGGCCAGTGTTCATTTCTTGCTTATGTAAGAACAAGGTATGGGTATTTCTGCTTGGGGAGCAACTCCACAAGCTTTTATCCAAGACTGAGTTTCATCTCATTTCGGGTCTTTGCTCTCTTTGACTCATTCTTCCAAGGAATTCTTGTAGCAGAGCAGCCTGCTGCCAAAGACCTGGAGTTGGAAGGTGTCATTGTAAATTCAGGCTACTATGACCCAGTACCAAAGATGATATGGTTTATAAACACAAATATTTGCCTATCATAGCTCTTGAGAGAGTCAGCATGGCAAGGTTCTGGTCAGGGCCTCTTCCTGGCTGCACATTGCCATCTTCTCATTGCGTCCTCGTATTACACCGAAAGGACCAGAGAGCACTACAGAGACCCTTTTGTAAGGATACTCACTTCACTCATGAAGACTCCACCCCATTACTCAGCCATCTCTCAGAGGCTTCAGTTCCTAACATCACCACACTGGAGGCATGAGGAACTTCACCATATGAATGGGTGGGTGAGTCCATAGGACACATTAATTCCTTTGCTGCTGGTTTAATATTGGTTCCCTGGCAGGCTCTTGCTTTTAAATTGAAGGCAATCTACAAACTCCCAAAGGAAGGCCAACAGTCCTGGGCCAGTACAAACATGACCTCTCATCCCAGATGGATATAGACAATGGAATCAGAAAGGGGGCACTGAAGTGATGAGACTGGTGCCACCATGCAGCTTCTGAAATGACGCTTCTGAGGCAGCTTCCTCAGAAAGTTCTCTGACAAAGTTCTATCTCTGACAAACCACAGCCAGTTCTCCCCTTGTTGACCACCAACCTGCATTTAACAAAATCAAGACATTTACAAAGTACTGTCGTTGCTTCTTGATTTTCCTGTGTCCAAAACAGCTCTATTTATTTTGCAGCCCTCTCAAATTCTCAATAACTGTCTGCAGGATCGAAGCTTTCTTTCTGTATGCGCACTGTTTTCTCAGCACACTCATCTTTTAGGCTCAGCCTGAACTGTGGTGATGTCAAACATTTCCTTCTAGAATGTACCACAGAAGGGAAGAGTTCACATGTCTCCCTTGTCCATGTACAAAGAGTGTTACCAGGGCTGGAAGTATAGCTCACTGCATAGCATGATTCAGGTCTTGTATCCAATCCACAGAACTAAAATGTTAAGGAATTTTTACAAAATAAAGTAAATTAAAAGACAATTATTAGACTTTTATTAGATCATCAAGACTTTACTCTGCTCCAAGTTTTGCTATATATATTTCGCATGTACTAATTGATTCAATTAAGTTCATTCATAGCTGTTCTGGGGGTGTGTGCTTTTATGATGGCCATTTGGCAATAGAAAGACTTGCCACATGGCTGTGGGTGGAGTGGCACAGGCACACTGTGGTGTCCTGTTCTCTGTTAGGAGGCCCTCAGCAAATGTCTATTGGATCAATGTTGCTTGAGAACATAATCTTTATTTGAAAACTAAGATCTTCATGTGTTCCTGAATATATTTTTACTTGTGTTTTTATTTATTTTCCTCCAGGGACAAGATGAGGAGAAAAAGGATCTCAGTACCTCAGAGTCAGCAATTAGCTTGGAAGGATAAGTAGAGCCCATGAGAGGATCCATACGGGGAGTTCATCCAAGCTCGACTTAGATGATGATTATAGGTCTCATACCTTGGGAATGACCACTGTTTCTACATTGTTTGTCACAGATAATGAGTTTAATGGTAGACACTGGAGAAAGAAAAATATCCAAAATATAGCCTGCCCTGTTACATCTTATAATACAGTGCCAGAGATTAACAATTAAAACAGCTAAAGTTAATGGTAGCACACTTTTGGGTACTTGAGTTTAATATTTTATTATGTGATAACATTATTCTAAATTATTGACACAAGGCTCAATTAAAGATGATTGGCACACAATTCATTTTTCTCAGTCACATGACAGCAGAATATGGAGATCAAAATAAGCTCAACTCTTAAAGATGGTAGAAATATATATTTCTCTCTCTATATCTTTATGCTTCTCTCTATATATAGATCTTAAATATATGTTTCTACTATATATATGCACATACATATGTATATATATACATACATATTTGACTATTTAATCATGTGACCTTGACCTCAGTTTTCCATTTCCTCATGTCTGAAATATAAATAATATCTCTATTTTGTTATTGCAAGTTATATAAAGCTATACATATTTAATGTACTTTTATAAATACATTTTAAATCAATAATTTGTGTATTGTATTACAGGCAATCAAAAATCAAGCCTGTAATGATGTCCAGGCCAGACATAGACCCATTTCTTCCTCTTTCTTCCAGATAAACACAGCTATAAACCCTGGAAATAATGCAAGTGACAAGAGAAAACTCTAACATGTTGTTAAAATCAAGGAAATAGGTTAGGATCTCAGGAGTGGAGAAAAAAACATATCACCAGTGGGTCTTATATCTGCCCTGGCTAAGAGAAGGCCAACTAGACAAGGATTTGCTATGCCCTGACCTATCAGTAATGACAGTCCAGGCAGACTCATTCATCTCTATGCACCATGCAATTCTTCACCTCTACACATCCATTCTAACAATTGTCTGTCCCTTCAATAATATCACGAGTCCAATACCAGCGACACAGAGAAATTGATAAGCAGCCCTGCCAATAATCAGCAGCTAAGGAAGCACTCTGTTTCCCAGTAGGCCTGATGTTCCCTCTCCTGATAAGAGATGAGGTAGGTAAATGAAATGCTAAAATAAGGCTCAAGCTACATCACAGTCAAATTAGGGAAAACCAAGGGCATAAGACATCTTGTATTCAAGAACACTAGGCCAGGGAGGGAAACACAACTGCAGGGAGATCCTTTCACTCTATCACATATTTCTCCATGGACATCTTGTTCCTGGCAGCTGGGTTAGGAAACCCATTTCTGTCTCCTCAAGCAGCAGAAGGAGTCCCCAGTGTATCAGATAAGCCAAACAACCATGGCAGCAACTCAAATGTTCCAAAGCTCAAACTGCTATTAGTACTGCAGTACAAGTAGGTAGGTCAAGATACACATGGAGACCTAGATAGTGTGGCTGGTTGATAAGACAAAAATGTAAATAGCTTCTGGATGAATCTGTTCATTAACTTAATTCTGGTGATTATGTAAACATGTATCAAAACATCACATGGCACACTGCAAGCACATACAATTCTAATTTGCCAATTATATCTCACTGAGAAAAAAGAATTACCCAAATAGTGCCCAGAATTTTCTAATAGTATAGACAAAATGTCCAGATTATAAGAAAAAATGAATGTACCAAAACCAACAAAATCACTATTTGGTTGAAAACAATACTCAATTAATACTTACAGTGAGATGATGAATCAGCTGTTGAAATTACCTAACAATTATTTTGAAAGCATTTAGAGAGAGGTCTTCTGTAGGGAAGATTAAATTCTTAAAAAACAAGAGGTAGGACTATGATAAAAGTAAGAACTGAATAAGCACAGAGCAATGGAAAGGCCAGAAACAGAGGGTCATACAAAATTAACCTTTTCATCTTCAGTTTAAATGATAATATTTGCTAGAAATAAAAATAATATCATTTGATTTTATAAATAGGAGAGAGGAAGGAGACATATACAGAAGTTAAATTTTCAAACTTTACTCAAAGCAGTAAAATGTTGGTAGCAGTAGACCGTTATGCTGTAGTTGTGTGTTACAATAATCAGAACTGCTGTTAAATGATACCAACATATATTTAGGAAAACAAAGATCAAGGGCAATCCACAGGAAAGGAAGTAAAGAAAAACAAGGAAAACTAAGAAAAAATGAATAATCAGATGGAAAATTGAAGAAATAACATAGAAATAATTATGTTTAATACAATTATTCTAAACATGCCAATCACAAAACCAAGGATTCCACTCCCCAGTATAACTACTGCATGGAGTTATGGCTATCAGCTCTTCAATAGACAGACCTGTTTTACAATTATACCTTAATGTGAATTATTAGCTGAGAAAGTCTGAACAAGTTACTTCACTTGCCTGAATCTCAGTTTATTCACATATTCCTTGACTGTAGCTGCTAGTAACATAATATCCTTGGGATTTCTTGCTTTGCAGAGGAATCTCTCCCCAATTTCTGCCTCTGTCATAATGTGGCTTTCTTTTCTGTATGTCTCTCTGTCCAAATCTCTCTCTCCTTAGATGAACATTAGTTGTTAGATTTAAACCCACCTTAATTCAACATGATTGTATTCTACTAAATTTGATTATATATGCTAACATCCTATTTTCATATTCCTAGTTACTGGGCCTTAGGATTTCAACATATTTTCATGAAGAACACCATTCAATCCACAACTTGAACAAGTCAAATAGCTAAATGTTTTTTGTCAAATTTATAACTTTCACTAAAGGGTTTTCTTTGAAATTAAAGTATAACTCAGTCTTGTTTTTGCATCCATTCAGGAATGATTCTCAAAATATTACAGAGCTGACCCAGGAGGTAATTACCAAACATGAATCTATCAGTCAAACTACAGAACAAGAGCAAATCACTAGTGTGAACTTTCAAATAAAAAGCTAAAACAGGAAGCCATGATCACCACCAGTGTTGCTTCAGTGGGTCTTAAACAGCCAGGGAGAAAGAAGGGTAGCTGCTGAAGTACTGCAATACTATCACAGGGCAACCTCAAAACAACCTGAAAACAACAGGGGAGAACATCTAAATATATGAACCTACCTTACATTGAAATCATAGCTGCAAAGGAGTTGGGGAACTCCTTATTCTCTGAAGTAGAGGAAAGTATTTGGGAAGAGGAGAGGAGAGGAGGTGGAGCAAGCAATTTACACTTTGGTTACAGTGTTGAAGAAGAAAAAGTGCACAACAACATTGAGACTTCAAGAGAAGAGCAAATACTTTGGAGGTTCTGGGAGCTATGATATAAACTACTGTAGTCAAGTTTAAGATTACAAGAATCACCTAAATTGCTCTGTGATCAAGAAAGGCAAATGGGTCGTCTCTGTTTTAATCGTGTTCTTATTTTCAGGCATGCTTTGTCTTTACAGAGTAAAAAGAATATTTTCACATGGCAAAACCCTAACTATTCAAAAGCATAGACTATGACACCACAACCTTGGTCCATTACAGTCCTGAACCTCTCAGCTCCACTCCCAGAATCAGATACTGGGGCCAATTTCTTTTTATTCTATAAGAGAAAGTTTAAACATGCAACACATCAAGATATTTAAATACCTCCTCACATATATTGGTGTTTCCCTGCATTCAACAATGGCAGAGTACATTTTATTTCACATCTGTGTTTTATCCTAGAGGCATTTTGTAATAGATAAATCTAATATTTAAAAAAGCAGTTGCTTAGCATTTTTTCCAAAACCTGCATTGAAATATGCTTTATCAGCAATTCACTGATGGTCATTTAAAATTTTGTATATATTCTCCTGACTGAAATATAGAAACCGAAACAGATATTGACATACAGGCATAGCTGTAGATATATAAGCCTGAAAAATGTATCCTAAATAAAATTTTTACTGAGTCAAAGATGTTTATTTTAATATTGATGCATATCATCAAATCTTTTTCTAAAGAGATTTTGGGATATTTGTTTACAATAGCATTGACCCAGAATGTCTGTTTTCTACAATTACATTCACAAAATCAAACTCTGCAGAGACTACCAAATTGCCTGAATTAATAATTTCTCAAGATTAATGAAAAGGTAAAGAGTAGATTTATTAGACTTTAACTTGCATTTCTCCAGTTGTAAGTGATTTTGCAACTGACCAGTTTGACTCTTAGATGTCTCTGGAAGAACTGTGTAGGTTAGATTTGGGATTTGAAGAGAAATAATGAGACAAAATGACAATCACTTTCATTTTTTAGCAAGTGTTATGGCTTTTATCTAGATGTCCTCCCAAAGCCTCATCTCCTCATGCCTTATGGAGCTAGCTGGATCATTGTAATAGGAAAGTTAAATCCAGACAATTTTGGCATCTCTTCTTTCATTTTGGATCTGTCTCCTTTATCACTTTAAATCTTTGAGCCAGATTCTTGTTCAGTTTTGCATATAGGTATTTAGTTATTAATCACTTTGTATTCCAGCAGAGCCTCAGCAAAACTGAGATATCCACCACCAGGAAGCAATCATCTTATGGAAATTGCATTGCCCATGAACCTGTAAAGATTTCTCAGAGCTAACTCACAGACTCAGAACTGAGCTAATAGTCAGATCCTAGCCCACATCAACAACACATTAAAAGTGCCCTCTTCACTTTGTTAATGGGCCAGTGTGATCTTCTACACCAGACCTGGGCCCCATTTAAGTCTTCTACCAAAGTTCCCTCTCCATTTTCTCTTAATTTCTAATTAAAGTTTTTGCCTGTAAATATTTTTTTAAATTTCCATTATCACTGATGCATGAATTCATACTATCTGGTGACAGCTCCCTTGACTGTTATTAATGGAAGATCCAATGGCAAATATACTTAAATTATTAGTTATGAAGACGATATAAATTTGTCATGCTAAGTGTCATATGACACAGTTTTGCAAATATAAGACAAAATATAATATTGTTTTTCCTCTAAGCAAGAGGATAGCTCTTTTGAAATATGAATTATAAATATGTATTTGCCAGAAATTTAATCTTTTCTATTACTCTGTCTCTGTAT
This sequence comes from Heterocephalus glaber, assembly GCF_053883595.1. Classification (NCBI taxonomy): domain Eukaryota; kingdom Metazoa; phylum Chordata; class Mammalia; order Rodentia; family Bathyergidae; genus Heterocephalus; species Heterocephalus glaber. The sequence goes on along the minus strand of NW_028258143.1, from coordinate 27,402,547 downwards.
TTATTTTGTTTGTTGTTGTTGTCTTTGACTTAGTCATTTTTCCCTCCTGGGACAAAATACCTGGCACCCACAATTTAAAGGAAGAAAGGCTTATTTTGTCAGTTGGTGAATGGTTGGCTCAAAGGCAAAAACACCATGACAGATAGGTATGGCAGAGAAAAGGGTGATGAACCCATGGGAGCCAGGAAGTAGAGACAGAGAAGGGAAGAACTGGGGAGAGACATATATCCTTCAAGGTCATGCCCCAAGTGACCTGTATCTTCTGGCCAGGCCTCAACTCAGCAGCACGTTCATCTATGAATTCTTCAGCGTGTTACTTTGCTGATGAGCATGGCACCCCATGATCCAATCATCTTCCCAAAGCCCCACCTCTGGCCACACAAGACTTTTGGGGGGATTCTATATCTAAGCCATAATAGGCTTTATATGGTATCTTGTACATTGTAAAACACAGGAGGCAAAAGGAATAAACCAAGTGTGTCAGAATGAATATCCATATTCTTAACCCATGATACTTTAATTTTTAAGGCTTTAGGAAATCCATGATCATTTATGCACCTAATTAAAAAAAGCTAAAGTGAAAAAAATGTAAAAGGCATTTAAACTACATTAGTATTTCACATGAATGACAATGAAGCAGCGAAAAGAACTTAGAAAATGAAATATTTTGAAGTAGTCTCATTTCATTTCAATAAAAAATTATTAATTGATGATACAATTGACTTTCAAAAACTTCCCATTGGGTCTTCCTGCCTTTCTTGCTCTCTCCCTACATTTTCTTCACTTGACTTTCAATAAACAACACTTGTTAGAAAAGGCAAAAAAGAGAAAAATTCTTCCCATTGAATCTGAGATTAGCTCCAATTCCTTCACACAGCAGGCAAGAGCCCCTAGAGAGCCTGAAATAGGTGCATTTCCCATAGAGGCGCTGACTACCTGGGGTAATTTTGTCTGCATGGAGTATTACCTTTTTCTCAGGCAGGCTTTACCTTTCTTGGCTTTCAAGGCTCAATTCTACCACCATCTAATTTATGATGTATGTCCCAGCAATGCCAATTAAAATGACTATTTTCCTTTTTTGTGCCCTAACCACATGCAGTGGATATTTATAGTTCCCCTCCCCACATGCACACTCTTGCTTCCTTTGGGAGACTGTACCTCATCTGCAGGAGGTTTTTCTAACAAGGACTCATAATTATATGCCTTCTTCATACCCAGTGTAATGTTGCATCACTCACTGGCCTTAAAGATAAGTCTGAGGAATCAGAAAGTACATCATTGCAGTGTAGGGTCATTACTCAGATTTTCTCTCCCTCTCTCTTTCTTTCTTAGAGTGGTAGATGGTGGTGGTGGTGGGAGGTTTGATGTTCTGGGAGCCAGTATTCTAGCTTCATGGAGACCATGAATGGTAATGAAACCTCAAAAGGAGCAAGCTGTTAGACAGTCACAATGAACTCTAGCCTCTGGCTCCTGTGGCCCTGCTCTTCTGTTTGGTTAAATGGCTCCATACTTTGCCTTTTTACTTAAATAGTTTGATTTGAAGTTCCCTTAAAAACCAGAAAATTACACTATATCGATTTCTAATACGCATACTATAATATTTTTAACACATTTATTTCTGTGCTTCTGGCTCTCAGCATTTGTAAGTCTAAAATTAGCTACAGTACTTACTTTAAATGAGTGCACTCTTCTCTGAAGTTGAAAGGGGCTTAAGGAACACTATCCTGGCCATCCTGAAAGGTTATACCAAAGTGCACTGGTTGAACATTATGTTCTAATGACAGACTTGGGCACAATGTTAAAATCATAATTGTATTAACAATGAGAGAGCAACCAAACTAAGGTGATCCAAACACAAAATGAAACAAAACAAAAAAACCATGAGCACTAAAAATACAAACATTGCAATACTAGTATTTCCTCCTGTGGCCTTTGGTCAGAAGCACTCTGCTAAGCATGCACAATGGGAAGTCTTTATGTCCCTGCAGCAAGACTTGGGTCTCTGTCTCTGATGAAAGCTTGTTAGTGATGATCTGAGCTGAGTGGTTACCTGTCTGCTGTCTGTTTCTTAATGGGGCAATCTGAGACTACAAATTTTAAGATGACAGGCAGATGAGCAAGGGGTGACTGCAAGTTGTCAGCAGGTGCCAAGGGCAGCTGGAGAAAATCATCACCTGCCTCAACCCTTGTGCTAATTAGCCTCTTCTTCATTAATTACATGCAGTTCACCACAGTCCAGGGAGCCATGCAGCCACTGTGTCGGGTTCTTATGCTTATAGAGAGCAGTCTCTGGATCCTTTTCATTATCTTAGTACCATGTAGCACACAAAAGAAAACCAGTTATGTCCTGAACATACTTCTTTCAAAATAAGATGGGTATCCTTTGAAACAATGAGTGCCCTCTTAAATTTTGATGAGAGTGACATCTCAGATCTGTCCCTTGGGGAAAGCAAAGGGAGGTCACCAAGTGATGCACATGAAAGTCCAGGAGGCAATAACCTTTCTTAACTCAGACTGTTCAATAAAAACCCAGTGGACTCTTGTTCCCCTAGATCAAAATAACCAGTAGTGTTTAAATTTGACTCAGGGTAATCACCAAATAGACCGAAAGTCTGCACAGTTTTCTCTTAAAAGGCAATGATTTTGCATGCTTAAAGGGTCTTTATTCAGGACCAGAATGAGTCTTAGGTATCAAGCAATTCAAAATTTTGTATTATGAAGGGGGAAAGGAAACGCAATGAAATTAAGTACATAAAACTGACCTGTAGTAGAGCTGTGACCAAAACAAACCAACAAATAAACAACTGTCAAACAAACAGTAGCTACACCTTTACATACTTACTTTTAGTTAACCCCTGCTCTGTAATTGTGAGATGTTCTATCAAGGACTGAGATTTCTCAGCATTTTAATGTATTACATATATATCTTTAAAAAGAAAATCAACTTACATATGTGTCTGCCACGACCAGCTACATCCATCAATTTTTCATCTTAGCACTGTGTTCCTCTCTGCCCTTGCCTTCTCTTTCCACGCACAAGGCACCTTAATTCTCATCTTGTGCTACATCCTTTTATCTCAGGTCATCAGTGACTTAACTGCTAAAGTCAAAACACAGCACTAAGTGATCTTTTGAGATCTTCAAACTTGATTAGGAGTGTTAATATGGTCATCTCTAAACAGTCTACTTCCATGATGCTGCACTACACAATTTTTCTTCCTCTTTTCTTCCCCAGGAAAATCTCCCCGATTCTCCTCCACAGATAAGCAAGACCTTCCTTCTCATCCTTAGCCAATTTCCCCATGCTCTGTGCTCACTCCACCTTTCTTCCCACCTCGTGTGCATTTGTTGTGCTCATCCATCTTGGCTTGGGCTTAGGGCAACTCAAATTTGCTCTGAAATGTGGAGGGCTCTACACAAGAGCTAATGTGCCACCTACACTTGAACAGTACTTGTGGGCACACACACACGTATGCACACACTTGTGCACACTAAAACCCATTCACACACCCACCCCCTTATTCTCCAGGCACACACAGCCCAGACATCACTGATCTCTCCATCCCTTCCTTTCCAACTAGCTTCTTCTCGTGGGTGTCAGCTTTGTTGTTGGCATCAATATTTAATGTATCCTGTAGCTTGAGGGAGGGGCATTACAAGTATGTGTGACTTCTCCCTCTCTCTATCATTGGTCTCATCTTTTTATTCCCTCACTGAAACATTTCCTGGATTTCTTTCTCTCAAACCCAACCTCTATTGTGCCCATTGCCTCATTGTGCACTTTTATTGTATCTTGCCCATATTATCATTACTTCTGAAAATATTCCCTTTTCCAGTGATCTTTCTCTAATTCAATACCTCATTTACTGTGAGAATAGTCTGTACCATACCATGAAGACAAAAATGAAAAGTTTTATTTACTTACATAAAACTTGTCAGTCTCTTACACAGCACAGAGCTTTGTCATGATGTTATTTCTGAATACCAGTGATGCAAGTCTCCTTTGTCTGAGATCATCAACTCCTTCATCCTGGGCTTCCATGCAAAGAGAACTGACCACTTATGTGCCTTTAGGATAATCACAATCTTAGTAGACCAAGGATAGCCCCTTAGTGCTTGTATCTGTTTATCTCCTTATCTCAGGGCACTTTATTCTTTGGGACTCATGTGTGTGTGTGTGTGTGTATTTATATGCACATACTCTTCCTGTTCCTAGAACAAAATTAGTCACATATTATTTTTTAATAGTCTTTGTTGAATAGGTGGGTGTAAGATCGCATGTCTGTATACACAGGTGGGTTATATACATATCGGTGTCTGAATATATCAGTCACCTCCATGTACTCCTTCAGTTCCTCTTGGCAGAAACCAACAGACACCAGTCCTCTGTGTCTCTGACAAACTTCACACAGGAGCAACTCACTGGAGCCTTGCCTGGAGACCTCACTAAGACCCTCTTATTTCCCACTGTGGAATACAACTTGATGCCTGTGCATAACCACCTGGAAGTGGCATGGACCAGGAGTCCCTAACTCCTCATAAGGGATGCTTTCCACTAGTGACAATGGGAGCTCATGGATAAATGTGTCCTTCATTCCACATGGCTACTCCATCCTGATTTTTATGCCCTGTGGTGCTCAGAAGGTCCTGAGGGTCACCTGCACAGGTGGACACATCTTTAACTCACTGTTGTGTTGGCTCCTCATCCACCTGTGCATCTGTTCCTATTTCTCACGTTTGCTGCTGAGGATCATATTCCCTCAGCCACACCTCCAGGCTCTGGTTTCTGAGGAGCCCAGGCTGAAAGAGTAGCCAATGGACTCAATGATGAAAAACAACAAATTTTATTATCTAAATCCTCTTCAGGCTACAACTTTCCAGAAAAATAATTTTCTGCTTTTTAAAAAGTATGTTTCCAGGAAATTTGTTAGCCTGAATTTATATATAGATATATGGTATGAGATTTGACTTTCACAATTGCCATTCATAAATTATTTAACATGGTTAATTCATTAAACGTGGTTAACACTGGTTTCCTTATCGATGAGATGGGGGTGAAAATGTCACTCAGGATTGCTGTGAGTCTCAAACACAAAATGACTGAAAAATGCCTCTTAGAATTTGAAGTTCTGAACACATAGTTGCCTCTTAACTATGTAAAGGTATATTTCTATGACGGTACATACTCATCAAATGGAAAAAAAGCAAGCTATTAATCTTTATAGCCATGGCTTTCATTTGCAGCCAATTAAAAATAGCCTTTTACATTTGATTACATGTCAATTTTAAATACTAATTTCCAGCATTACACTTTACTATAAATTGTTTTCTACAATGGCTAAAGTTTATAGACATTGATTTGACAGCAGAGTAGGACTTGCTCTTATCAGCATAACAAATGATTCTTTAGTCTCCATTGAATTCTATTAAGAAATCCAGAGTTATTTTCTTATATCAGCACTTTCATTCTCTACTTTCCATAAGTTGGGGGCAATCACATATTTATAAGATACTCCTGTGTTAACAGATAGGAGAATAACTATCAAATCAGCTGATGAGCTGCAAAATACCAGCTTGGGGAAGCCTAAAATGTTGATTCATCAGCTCATGTACAAAAACTCGAATTCAGCATACATGAGGAGCTGACATCTGTCCATTTAAAATGTGTGCGGAGACAGATGTGTGAAAGTTAAATACCCTAGTGTCCAGACCCTAGCATTTTTGCTCTAAAATTATATAGTTTTTTTTTTACCTGTACAAAAAGAATAATTCTTTTTCAATAGGACTTCTACAGCTGATAACAGGATCCACTTTTATCATTAAAGGGTGGTATTCCACAGATAAAATTCAAAAGAATGATCCAGAAAGAAATAGAACACCTTTCTTTGGGTCACTTTTTGAACTGTGTATGTTGCTCTAGGGTGACTATGTCTGGCAATGCATATCACTGTAGACCTAAGTATTTTTCTGTCACCTTTAAAATAGCCATGATCATGTTGTTCATTATTGGTCTCCTTGAAGGATTTTACCAGTATGGAGTCATTAAGTGAAATGGACAAATATAATTATTTCATCATGGTGGGCAAGGTCTTTCTTTTTTGCTAAATACCTCCTAAAAACATCCTCCAAGTTTACTTCAAAGGCTCTAATTTTCATAGTTAATCAATAAAATAAAAACTTCTCCACTGGAGCAAGTGGTGGCATAAAGCTCTCTTTGTCTCAGCTTCCATCTTTGGCATCATCCTTCTCTTCTGTCATTGACAGCCAGCTCATCACTCTCTTGTCTCTTGTTCCTTCAACAGATCTGAAATTTGCCCATTCCTTTATCCCCTTGTAAGATCCTTAATTTAGATTCTCCATTTTTCTTGCAAGACAGCAGTAGTGTCTGCTCTGATCTTCTCTTCAGGTCTTTGCAGGTCTTCCTTCCCCTCCAGGCCACTAACTCATTCTCTGGTGTTTGTTTAATCTTCTTTAAATGCCCTTTTCTCATTTATCATTTCCAGCAGAAAACTGCCATGACTTTAGCCTATAACTTCAGACCTAATTTCCTCTGTGTTTATATTTTGTTTACATTTTCAGTCTCAGAAGAATATGAAGAGCCAAGTCTCAACCCCCACCCCCCAGATTCCTAGGACATCCCTGCTGTAGAGCCGTTTCTCTAGGTTCACAGTCAAACTCTTCTTATATACCATGCCAGGCCTCCTTTGGGACCTGGTTTCCTGGCTGATATTGGGTCAAAATACTAAAATGTTTGCTTTTATTCTTTATTTTGCAATGACTTTCTCCCTCTTGCTCATTCTGATTTTTCCTTCCCCTTTTTGGGGGTAGCATGAATATTTTATCCTTTTAATCACTTTACACTCTTTTTAGCTCATTATATCCTATTAGTGGATTAAGTCCAATATTAGACTTCATCACTATTGTGCTAAAGAGTTTATGGAAATACAAAGTTTAACATATTTTATAACACCCTTTGTCACTGCCTGTCTACTTTTTAAGGACACTGGTGAATACAACAGAATTGCTTAGGTTTTGCTTGTTTTAGCATCTGACATTTTGTCACAGAAAGGAGCCAACAAGCTGGCCACACATTGTAAATTATTTGAGAGTATGGCATATCTTTCCTAGCATTATATTCTCAGAAATATTTACTATGTTCAGCTCATGAACGGCATATAATTGAATGAGTTCAATTAATGGTTGAGTACACATATACTTTCTATATGGGTACAGTTACACAGTATCATATTGAGTCCAGTTTATTACCTTTTTCATTATATCTTGAGTTTATCCACACATGTGTTCTGTATCATTCTCTGAAATGCTTACTGCATAACTTTAAATAATGTTATATAACATATTTTTCAGAAGGATTAATTTATATGGTTTCTTTTGTTTTTCTTCTTTGCAGTAATGAAGACTGCATCCAGGGACTTTGCACTGACCTCTCCCTGACCATGTGGTTTTAAGGTAGAGTCTCATGAAGTTGCTTACTTGCCCAGCCTGGGTTCCAACTTGTGATCCTCCTACTTTGATCCCCCAGAGCGCTGGAATTACAGCCCTGCACCATGAAATTTTCAAACATACAAAAGAAGATAAAATGATAAATATTTCTCACAATCCCAGATTCAGTGAGAACCAGCTAACTGAAGGTCAACCTTATTCTAGCCGTATCTCCACTCATTTTTCCTGCCCCTTCCCTCAAGTGTTACTGTAAAGCAAATCTCAGATATTGTATCATTCACCTATAAATATTTAATTATGTATTTCTTATACATGGAAAGTCTGTTGTAAACAAAACCACAAGAGTATTTTCAGATAAGATAAAATTAATAATAATTTCTTAACACCATTAAATATTTAGAATTACGTGTATGTGTTTACATATGCACTTAATATTCCTTCATTTGCTTTTGTACTAGTGTAACTCTGTGATTATAAGGATGATTAGACAGCACCCCCTACCCATAAATTTATTAAATAATTGATCCTTAGTTGTTTCTTCTTTGACAAATTTATATTTACCATTACATTTTATGCTTAATAAAGATTGAAATTGTATGTGGTAAAATGAAGCTATATACAATATCATATCATATAAACTCCAACATCTAAAATAACACAGCAAAAATATATTGCACTTATGCAGAAAACTTCCAAGCACATATTATTGTAATTCATCCCCAATAAGTAAATTAAGGGCCAAGTGTTTATACACTGAAGTCCTCCACTGGATCTTCTGCATTGAGTAACCAACGGAAGAAAGACAGACTGGACCTGGTATGTATACCTTAGGTCAAAAGTGACCTCTATTATTCTTCTCACCTTCCCCTTGGCAAGAATCTGTTGCGTAGTCCTCTGAGTAATAAAGTATGGGGCTATGCAGCCATTTCCTAGAAACCATTCTCTAGAATGGAAAGGAGCAGGGATATTTGGTAGTGATGGCCACCTCTGCCACTGGGAACTTTACAGGGATTCTCTTATCAATCCACCAGGCAGAAGATCTATGCCTTATGGTAACTACTTATTTTAGTTTACACATATAACCCATAGAAGACATCAAATATTTAATCCAAGTGTTTGCAATTTAAGGATCACAGTAAATGGAAGAAATGAACTCAGACTGATTTATACCTGCAAAGGTGCATTGTGCACATGAGATGATTTGGGTACTGACAAATCACATATGCAAAGAATACACTACTTGTACAGCTACTCACCTCATGGCAGCAGAAAGCAGCAGAAAGAAAGAGGAAGGGGCCAAAGTCCCAATGTTGCCTTCAAGGGCACACCCCAAAAGTCTTAACTTTTTTACTAGGCTATACCTCTTAAGAGTCCCACCATTTCCCAACGGTGCCAAACTGAAACCAAGATTTTCATATGTGGGACTTTGGAGGGGATACAAGATCCAAATTATAGCATAATAGAATGTCATTATCACTAGTGATTCTTTTTCTGTTTCTAATTTTGTTTTTCATTTAAATTAGCATTTTGCACTTATGTGTTTGGAAAAATACTGGAAAAATAGGGGATTTCTATATTTAGCAGATTCTTCAACTTTGACAGATGTCTATGTGATTCTAAAATGTACTTTATGACAGCTTTCCTAATTTTACTCCCCCATACACCTCTTCGCTGGACACAGCTTACCTGTCAGAAGTCACACGAATAGATTGTCAGAAACTGGTATAAAATGAGACATGACAGAACAGGTCTAGTGACACCACTGTTCAGAGCCCTGTGCTTATGTGCAGTTTTCTTAAAAACATGTAATGAGATGGTAGCTTTGTGGACAGTGAGATATGTCCAGGCCTGGTAATGAGATGTTTGGCTGGAAAGCTGTAATGAGATGCTTGGCTGGAACTCTAATAGGACTGCTTCCTGGGAGTCTGTAATTAGTCATTTAACTTACTGTATGCAATGAGGGTATGACTAGGAGTATAATTAGTCTGGCATTGGGAGCCAGGGGTACTGTGTAAAGACTGCAGAGATGATGGAATGAGCCTAGTGGGAATTGTGTGTGGATCGTGATGATGAACACACTGTGAGGGAAATGAGCTGCACAGGAAGTGACTGCTCCATTGGCACAGAGAGGGGATGTGGTCTCTGAATTGGGCACAGCCATTCTGTCACCAGACAGTTAGCTGCCCAGTGGTCATTTCTAGGCTCTTGTTGGTCCATTCAAAGAACTAGATGGGACAGCCAGTGGATAAAAAGTTTAATATTTAGTGAAGGTGAAAAAACATGAAAAAGAAGTGCTTAAGAATAAGAAGTGCTCTGAAGAAAAGAGTAGAGAAAATATACCCTGCATGCAGAGTGGACCAGTGTAAGAATAAGAAGGCAGTGGCCACAAGGTCAGTGGCTCTCATCTTTTATATCTTCTTTTGATGTCAAACTCAGGCAGGATCATGCAGGGCTCTGAAGCTGCTCTGTGCAGTATTCTGCCTGTGACCTGACAGGTCTCTGAGATTGACAGGTCACATCTGATTGATTGTCTAGCAAGATTGCCACGTCCTCATTTCCTGACTCAGTTCATTGAAAGAAATGGGATATGGGAATGAATTCACACAGAGAATGAATACAGAATCTGGACAGATGAGCATGGCAAGAATTCCTGTTCTATCACTATGGGACTAGCATTAGGCAAATGACTTATAGTCTTCCTACCAACCTTTATTTACTTTCTTTATGTTCTAACTGAGGGTGGCAGCAGCTATTCTATTCCATAGCAACCTTTTGAAGATTAATCAGGTCCATCTGTGGAAAGTGTTTAAAGTAGTGCCCATGAGGGTTCCATGTCAGTGCCAGGTCTTATGATGTGCCAGGACTTAGAGTATTATTGGATCTAATCCATATAGTAACTCAGTAAGAAAACAAAACTTCAGTGTAATTCTCTTGCTTGTCTCGAATTACACAATAATTATCAGAAAAGAAATCTGTGCCCCTACAATTTCTCTGGTTTGGAGAGTATGGGGTCCATTGCTGAAAGTGAAGACTGAAAATCTGGGAAGCAGCTTCTCCCTGAAGCTAGGAGGAGACTACCATGAGCTATATGCTGTCCAGGTCCAGCAACTGGCCATAGAAATAGACCTGTCAAAGGCAAATACTGGAGAAGGAATTACATTCATTGTCATATCTGGGACACAATTTTATCATCTGTATAATCAAGAATCTCTAATAGGTTTCAAAGTTAAAAGCAAAAATACAAGCTGTGGGTGGAGACACATGCCTAAATCCAAACTGAGAGCCAGAGTCAAGATAATCGCAAGTGGTTGGTCAGCCTTGAAAACTTGGTGAGATCTTATCTCAAGATTGAAAGAGGCTGGGTATGTAGTTCAGTGAAATTCCCTGGGTTCAATCCCCACTACCTTAAAAAAAGTATATGTTTAAAAGTAACTTAGAAAAAGGAATGAGTAGTTAGTACTAAATCAGAAGTCTGACTTCTCAACACAAACCATCAAAGCAAGAAGAGCTTGGAGTGACATATTCCAAACCCTAAAAGAAAACAGCCTCCAACCCAGATTGATGTACCCTGCAAAACTATCTTTCAAAATGGATGGAGAAATAAGATACTTTCATGACAAAGAGCACCTTAGGAACTTTGTGAATACCAAACCAACAATATCCTAGGAACAGACATTGAGGATCACAACTCCAGGAAGCAAAGCAGAATGAACCCATCTAGCATGACAAGAAATTAAATATAAAAGGGGAGAACCCAACAAAAAGAAAAAGGCATGACAATGACAAGTCAATATGTTTCAGTTATAACCATCAATGTTAATGGTCTCAATTCATCAATCGAAAGAAATAGACTGGCAGAATGGGTGAAGAAGCAAAATCCAACAATATGCTGCATACAAGAAACACACTTAATTCAAAAGGAAACTCATAGACTGAAAGTTAAAGGGTGGAAAACAATACTCCATGCAACAGGAACCTGAAAAAAAGCAGGAGTAGCCATCTTCTTTGCAGATCACATAGATTTCAAACCAACACTGACTAAGAGATACGAAGAAGGACACTACATCCTTGTAAAGGGAAGAATCCAAGAGGAAGAGATGACAATCATAAATATCTTTGCACCAAACACTAGTGTGCTCAGCTATATAAAACAAATACTAATGGACATGAAAAGTCATATATGCACTAATACAATTGTAGTGGGGGACCTCAACACCCCACTGTCAAAAATAGTTAGATCAACCAGGCAAAAATAAGTAATGAGATACTAGAACTCAATCGAACTCTTGAACAAATGAACTTAACAGATGTTTACAGAGTCTTCCACCCCACAAAATCAGAATACACATTCTTCTCAGCTGCACATGGGTCATTCTCCAAAATAGACCACATACTCACACATAGAACATGTTTAAGTAAGTGCAAAGGAATTGAAGTTATCCCCTGTATATTATCAGACCATAGTGCGATGAAATTGGAGATGCATAGCAAAAGAAACTCAAAAAATTTCATCAACACGTGGAAATTGAACAACACACTTCTGAATAACCAATGGGTCACAGAGGAAATTAAAGAAGAAATCAGACAGTTCCTTCAATTAAATGACAATGACCATACAACATATCAGAATCTATGGGACACAATGAAAGCAGTCTTAAGAGGGAAATTCATAGCAGTGACTAGACATATTAGGAAAACAGAATGAGCCCAATTAAACAACCTGATGCTGAACCTCAAGGTTCTAGAAAAAGAAGAACAGGACAACCCCGGATCTCATACAAGGGAGAAAATTATAAAGATCAGAGGAGAAATCAATGCAAAGGAGACTAAGAGAACAATATAAAAAAGCAGTGAAGCCAAGAGTTGGTTCTTTGAAACAATCAACAAAATTGACAAACCCTTAGCCAATCTTGTCAGAAAAAGGAAAGAAAAGGCCCAAATCCATGCAATTAGGAATGAAAAGGGTGAAATTGCAACAGACCCAGCAGAAATCCAGAGGATCATCAATACCTGCATCCAGAATCTATATGCCAATAAGATGGACAACACAGAAGAAATGGACAGATTCCTAGATACATATGAATTACCAAAGTTGAATGAAGAAGACCTAAAAATTCTGAACAACCCAATATCAACCAATGAAATTGAAAATGTAATTAAAAACTTATCAACTAAGAAAAGCCTGGGCCCTGATGGCTTCACTGCTGAATTCTACAAGACATTTAGAGAGGAACTACTGCCACTACTCTTTAAACTCTTCAATGAAATTGAAAGGGAAGCGATACTTCCAAATTCATTCTTGGAAGCAAGCATCACCTTGATCCCCAAAGCAGAGAAAGAAACAATCGAAAAAGAGAACTATAGGCCAATCTCACTAATGAACATAGATGCAAAAATCCTTAATAAGATACTGGCAAACAGAATGCAGAAGATCATCAAGAAGATCATACACCCTGATCAAGTGGGATTCATCCCAGGGATGCAGGGATGGTTAAATATATGCAAATCAATGGATGTAATACACTATATCAACAGAGCCAAGGACAAAAACCATATGATTATCTCCATAGACACAGAAAAAGCATTTGACAAAATCCAACATGCATTTATGGTAAAAACCCTACAAGAAATTGGAATAGACGGTCTCTACCTCAAACTGATAGAAGCCATCTATGAAAAACCAACAGCCAATATCATACTAAATGGTCAAAAACTGAAATCCTTCATACTAAAATCAGGAACAAGACAAGGATGTCCACTATCACCACTCTTGTTCAGTATAGTTCTGGAAACATTAGCCATGGCAATTAGACAAGAGAAAGAAATAAAAGGAAAAAAGATAGGAAATGAAGAAGTCAAATTGTCATTATTTGCAGATGACATGATATTCTATAATAAAGAACCCAAGAACTCCACCAAAAGTCTTCTAGCCTTAATAACAAATTCAGTAAAGTAGCTGGTTACAAGGTCAACACACAAAAATCAATAGCTTTCCTCTACACAAATGACAGACTCACTGAGAGAGAAATAGGGCAAATAATTCCTTTCACAAGAGATTCCAAAAAACTGAAATACCTAGAAATCAACCTAGCGAAAGAAATCAAAGACCTCTTCTCTGAAAACTATGGCACTCTGAAAAGAGAGATTGAAGATGATATCAGAAAATGGACAGACATGCCCTGCTCCTGGGTAGAAAGGATTAATATAGTGAAAATGGCCACACTTCCAAAACTGTTATATAGATTTAATGCAATTCCAATTGAGATCCCAGCAGAATACTTCATAGACCTTGAGAAAACAATCCAAAACTTCATTTGGAACAAGAAGAGACCCAGAATAACAAAAGCAATTCTAGGTAACAGAGACATGTCAGGGGGTATCACAATCTCAAACCTGCAACTATACTACAAAGCTACTGTGATGAAAACAGCACAGTACTGGCAAAGAAACAGACCTGAGGACCAGTGGAACAGATTAAAAGATGCAGAAACAATGCCAGACACACTAAGCCATCCCATCTTCAATAAAGGAGCCAAACACCCTCACTGGAGGAAAGATAGCCTCTTTAATAAATGGTGGTGGAAAAATTGCTCTTCAATTTGCCAAAGATTAAAACTAGACCTACATCTCTCACCATGCACTAAACTAAAATCAAAATGGATTAAAAATCTAAATATTAAAATAGAAACTCTGAACCAATTGGAACAGAACTCTTGAAGACATCATTGTAGGAAAAGATTTTATGAACAAAACCTCAGTTGCCCGTGAACTAGCACAAACAATCAACCAGTGGGATCTCTTCTTATTAAAAGGCTTCTGCACAGCAAGAGAAACCACCAGCAGTGTGAACAGTCAACCCACAGTGTGGGAAAAAATCTTCACCTGCATTTCCTCAGACAAAGGTCTACTACCTCGAATCTATAAAGAACTTAAAAAAGATCAGACCTCCCAAATTTAAAGACCCAATCTGAAAATGGGCATCTGAAATGAACAGACATTGCTCAGACAAAGAAGTAGAAATAGCAAATAAATACATGAAGAAATGTTCAGCATCATTGGTTCTTCGAGAGATGCAAATGAAAACAATACTGAGATTCCACTTCACTCCAGAAAGAATGGCTGCTATCATGAAATCAACCAATAACAAATGCTGGCGGGGCTGTGGGGAAAGAGGAACCCTGCTCCCCTGCTGGTGGGAGTGTAGACTGGTACAACCACTGTGGAAATCAGTATGGAGATACCGCAAACAACTAGGATTGGAAGTCCCATTTGACCCCGCTATTCCACTGCTGGGGATCTTCCCCAAAGAATTAAAAGAATCATACCACAGTGATATATGTGTGCCCATGTTCATCGCAGCACAGTTTGTGATAGCTAAAACTTGGAAACAGCCCAAATGGCCATCAACTGGAGATTGGATAAAGAAAATGTGTTTTTTTTTTTATAAAATGGAATACTGCTCAGCCATAAAAAGTGAGAAAATAGAGACATTTATAGCTAAGTGCATGCACATTGAGGCGATACTCTTAAGTGAAGTAAATAGGACACACATGTGTAAATACTGAGTAGTTTCTCTGGTGTGAGAAACTGAAAGTGTAAATAAGGCCCAAAATGTATAATAGGTAATGTGAAATAGGAAGAAAAGGGACAAAGGGGAAGGAAGTGGGAGGGCTAAGGGAAAGGATAGAAGGGAATGAGATTAATATGAGAAAATGGAAAAATAGGAACAAAATCTTTGTAAATAGGGAGGACTGGAAGGGTTGAAGGGATGGCTGGGCAAGGTTGAAAAATAAGAACCAAGAGAGACTATGTAAAGGTGCAAATTTCCAATGATGAATGTCATCATATTGTATACCTAAAATGTACCATTGATTAGAATGAATAATCGATAATGCAAAATAGGAAGAAAATGTCCAAAGGGGTAGGGGTAGTGGGAGGGGCAGGGGAAAGGAAAGAAGGGAAAGGGAAAATGATGAGAAATGGAAAAAATGGAAATAAAGTCTTTGTAAATAGCGAAGGGTGGAGGTGGTGAAAGGAGGGCTAGGAATGGGGGAAAAATAAGAACCAAGATGCATTATGTAAAGGTACAATTCCCAATGAGAAATGTAATTGTGTTGTGTACCTACAGTGTACCAATAAAAGAATTTAATAAAGTGCAATAAAAAAAAAGAAGTCTGAGTGTGGGTGAGCGGGGAATGATACAGACATTGCAATGGTACCTTCAAGGATTGGGCTACTCCAGTGTGTCTGACCTGTTATGCATATTATATAGCCCTCAGGCCACTGATTGCACAAGCTTGGTCCTTGAGCACTCTAATCAGATTTCATCAGCAAAAAAGAGAGAGGCTGAAATCTGTAGCTAAGGACTACTTATAAGTGAGTCCACCCTATTGTAAAATCTTCTAGCAAGTCTGACACAGGCTGCTAGCTATTCATTAGCTACATCCAAGAGTGGAGAAATGAGTTTGCCAGTTTTGAATGTACCTATGCTAAAATATTACTGGAGTTATTGTGACAAATTATCTGTATTTATTAAGAAAACTACCTTTTCGCTACTCCTTTATCTGGCAACATTGAGATAAGCTCTAATGATGAAATAATTGAATTCTTACTTAAAAGCTGCAGTAAATTAATAAAATTGCAGATGGAACAGTCTTTCTTCAGGCAATGGGACTGTTACTTAACATGATAATCATAGGGAAAGGCAAAGGAACGTAACCAGAGACCCCTGCAGTGGTCCTGGTCTCCTGCAAGCCAGTACGATGTCCATGAGATAGGAAAATGAGAGATAGAAAAAACATACAGAGAGACTTGAGAGAAATTGAGTCTTCGGCTGACCTAAGCTGCTCTGGACAGCAAAAACAAAGGACTCCCAGGACATCCAGTGTTTATTCATTACAAGTGTGGGAAGGGGGGTAACTGTGCAGGCCTTGGGACCCCTGCTAATAACAAGTATCAAGCAGGCAGGACTGTAGAATGAGGGCAAAAGCATATCTTTGCTGAAGAGAACAAACGGTTAATTCAGAAGGGAGGAATTTAGTTGAAGTCAGTTGACCTTGGCTGGAAGTGTACTCAGCCAAGCTCTGCTACTTCCAATGTAACAGCTGAATTTGGAAAGGCAAGAAACTTGTGCCACTATAGCCTGCTAATAATACTGGGCAGAGGTGTCTGCTAAAGAGAATCATATTTCTGTAGTCTTTTATGGTTCATGTTTCACACATATTTTTCTTTAACATGCTGATCTTATTTCTTTCAGATATGAACACAGCAGTGGAATTACTGGATTGCATGCCAGTTCTAAGCTTTTGAAAATACCCCATACCATTATACATGATACTTGCACTCTTTTACATAGCTACTTAGAGTACACAGGGGTTTCCAAGGCATCTTTGACATTTCTTCAAATGTCAAATGAGAGGAACTGCATTTCTAAAGAACATATCCAATAATGGTTATTTAGCAAGCAAAATCAATGCACTGATTTAGCTATGTGAATACAAAGAGTTAAAACTATGAGCTTTGTATCAGAGGCATTTTACAAACTCAAGAATTCCACAGTGGTCATTAGCTCTATCTCTAAAGAGCTGTTGGTGGTCTTTCTTCTTCATCTAGTTCTCTAAGCTTGAAAAAGAAATTTTCTGCATAGGATGAATTACATCTCTGAAAGAAATCTTCACCTGAGATGGGACACTGCTGTGAGTTTCTCCTTTGATAAAGAAAAGGAAATGGTGGATAATAAATTATTCAGGTGAGCTAAGAAATGCTGCTGTGAAATAAAACCTCTAAATCTTAATAGATTATCAAACTCAAAGGACTGTTTCCTATTTTGTAAGTCCAAAGAAAGTTGCCAGGTGGAGCTCTCATCACCAGAATCCATCAGGCAATCAGCTGGACAAAGTTGCATTAAGTCATCTTCTCAACACAAGACTCAAGATTCATTATTGCCTTTGGAAAGAAAGCTTGGCAAGTGCTTTAGCCTGGAAGTGATGTGACCTGACTTTCCTTGTGTTTTTTTCATGCAGAACCAATCACGTGACCATGCACCTAGAAGTGAGGAAAAACTATGTATTGGTGAAGTTTTGTTTAAATCTGTCCCAGCTATTTTGTCTCATTCTCATCAACTCCTTTAAAAAATATTTATATTGAATTTTTACATTGCCTTAACCCTACTCTTGAAAACATTGCTAAACCCAACTTCGCAGAGAACAATTTAATGTAAATATAATCAATAAACTGGGCATGCCTGAATACCCAGAACTCTGATGGGATGAGGCAGGAGGATCAAATGGCCAATTTGAGCACAGCCTGGGTTATTCAGTGATTTAAAAAGACCTTGTCTCAAGATAAAAAAAAGAAAGCTCTGGGTATGTAGTTCATTTCCGAGTTCTGCTCAAAAATAACAAATAAATAAATAAATAAATAAATAAATAAAAGGCATCACCACTATCTGACATATTCATACTTCTCTGTACTTAACCTACAGAATATTTCTAAAACAAGTAACTCTGGTAAATATCTTTTAAAAATTCTATTCACTGGATAGCAATTCTTGAAGTGGTCTTCTGAATTCCCTACCATGACATAGGTCCAAACTAATTCTTACCTTACCTCATTTCATTGTTACCTTTGGACATTTTATTCTAAATTGTTATACTGTACTTTTCCTCATAGTAACTGCTTGCTGATTTTCCTTCCTTCCTTTTTCTTTGTTTCCTTTTTTTCTTCCTTCTATTCCTTTTACTTGACTTTTTCTTTTGTTTTTGCTTTTTTTAAAATTGCACTTTCATGCCTTTTGTTAATTTTCATTCTTGTTTCTGTTGGAGGACTTATATTTTTTATTAATTTGCATTTTATTAATATTAAGTGATGATAAATGCTTAGTAAAGAACATTTTACATTGCAGGTAATTAAGCATTTTCTAACATTAAGTTACTGTTTAAAATTTTTTTTAATTATTATTTTAAACATCTTTAAAATACACAGATGCATTTACATCTTCATACAACCATTTCCACCATTCATTTCCAGAACACTTTTCATTCTCCCAAACCATTAAAAAACAATTCCTTTTATTAGTTAAAAAATAATTCCTTCTGCTCTTTTTCCCTACAAATTTCCAGCTATTAGGAGCCATCATTCCACTCTCTGTAAAACTATCTTCTCAAGTATCTTAAGTAAATGTAATCATATGGTATTCATCCCTTTGTCACTCTGGTTTATTTCTTTCAGTTTAATGTCTATGAGCTTTGTGTAGCCCAATTTCTTTGCATTTTAAAGCCTTAGCAATATTCCATTGTGGGTTATATTTTTTTTCCCTCATCTATCAATGGAAACTGGGGTTGCTTCCATCTTTTGGATTTTGTGAGTAATGCTGCAGTGAACATGGGTACACATGTATCTCTTTGAGGTTTTGCTTTAAATTACTTTGAGTCTATAGTCAAAATTTCGGAGAATTTAACTAATATTGATGCATATGGTAATTCTATTGTTACTTTTTAATGAAACTACCATACTGTCTTTGTACTTATTATATTCTCAAAATATAACAATAACAAAAGAGATTCCAATTATTGACACCCTTAACACTCATTTTATCTCATGTAATTTTGATTTGCATTCTCTTAATGTTTACCAATATAAACATCTTTCCATGTATTTCTTCAACATTTGTACATCTTCTTTAAAAAATGTCTTTCAAATCCTTTGCCCATTTTTGAATGTGGTAGCTTATTTGTTTATTTTGAATTATAGTTCTTTACATATATCAGGCATTAACTCTTTATCAGATTTATGATTCACAAATGTTTTCTCTAATTGCATGGTTCAGCATCACTGTACTGATAGTGAATTTTGGTGCACAGAAGTTTTTAATTTTGATGTAGTCAACTGCATCTATTTTCTTGTTACCTATGCCCTTGGGTCCTACTCAAGAAATCAGTGTCTAATGAAATATGAACTTTTCCTGGGCTACAATTTATATCTAGATTTCTCCCCACCACAGCATCACGTAGCTCAGAAGTGGGACTTTGAGAGGTGACTGTATCATAGGTGTGTGACATGCATCACTGGATTATTCCACTGATGAATTTATAGCTCGGTGTGATGTTGAAAGTTGACACTTCATGTGAAGTAGTAGGTTCCTGTGGGCATGGTCTGGAAAGGTGTACATCCCTTCCTGCTTCTTGCCTGTCCTACTTTGGACTGTTTGTCCTCTGTCCTGCCCCTCTTTCAAGCTATTCTGTCTTGGAATCAGACAACTATGGACTGAAACCTCTGCAAACTGTGAGCTAAAATAAATCTTTCCATCTTTAAATTGTGGGTGTCAGATATTTTGTCCCAGTAATGAGAAAGTAAATAAGACACCCCCAATATATTTTATAAAGGTTTGCTATTTTATTGTATATTTAGTTCTTTAATTCATTTTGAGTTAATTTTTGTGTAGTGTTAATTAACAAGCCACCTCCATTCTTTGGCATTTTAATATCTAGCTTCTTCAATATCATTAGTTGAAAAGGTTGTTTTTTACCTATTCAATGTCCTTGGCATCCTAACTGAATGTTATTTGAGTAGCTAGGAGAAGATTTACTTCTAGTATATATTCTCTTGCACTGAAAGTTATGTCTATTTTTGACATCAGTATCACACTGTATTTTATTACTGTAGATCTGTAGAAAGTATTAAAGTAGAAATTTGAGATCACCTACTCATCTGTTTCAAGATAATTTGCATGAGATTGTATATAAATTTAAGAGATGTTGTTTCTATTTTAGGAAAAAAATAATAATCCTTGGGATTGTTATAGGAATTATAGAGCTTTGATCAAATTTTTCAGTATCATTTTCAGTAATGTGGACATTTTAACATATTAGATCCTCCAATCTATGAACATAGTCCTCCCTTCTGTTTGTGTGTCTTTAATTTGTTTGTGCAATTTTAAGATTTTATATATAAGTCGTTTGCTTCATTAGTTAATTCTTAACTTTTTTCTTATTAATGATATGATAAATAAACTGTATTCATAATTTCCTTTAAAATTATTCGATTTCAATATATAGAAACATATTTTTGCTATGGTGTTTATATTCTGCAAACTTTCTGGACTTATTTATTACATCTAACAGTTTTGTTGAATTACTGAAGTTTTCTACATGTAAGATCATGCCATCCAAAAACAATAATAAATTTACTTCTTTTTTTCCAGTTTGGATGAGTTTTTTTTCCTATTTCTAATTTCTTTACAATTACGTTGAAAAGACAAAGTTGAAAACTGACATCCTGTCATATTCCTGAGGATATAAGAAAAACTTTCAGGAGTTGATCATTGAGTGCAATGTTAATTGTGATTTTTGGGAGGTCATTGACATTTTCTTTTTTTTTTTCATTAAGTTTATTGGCACATTTTAGGTATACAATATGAAGATATTCATCATTGGCAACTTGTACCTTAACATGATGTATCTTGGTTTTTATTTTTTTCTCCATTCCCCTGCCCTCCCATTCAACTCCTCCACCCCTCCCTATTTACAAAAATATTATTTCCATTTTTTCCTTTTCTCATATTTTTTCCTTTCCCTTCATTCCTTTCACCTACCCCTCCCTTTTCCCCTACCCTTTTAGACCTTTTTTCCCTATTTCACACTATCAATTGTATGTTTTGATCCTTATTTACACTTTTAATTTCTTATGCCAGAGAAACTATTCAGTATCTACACATGCATGTCCTATTTCACTTAAGAGTATGTCCTCAATGTGCATCCATTTAGCTATAAATGTCTCTAGTTTCTTGTTCTTTGTGGCTGAGTAGTACTCCATCTTATAAAATAACCCACATCTTCTTTATTCAATCTCCAGTTGAAGGGCAAATCAGGCTGTTTCCAAGTTTTACCTATTATAAACTGTGCTGCTATAAACATAGGTGTGTACATATCACTGTGGTATAATTTTTTGGGGGAGATACCCAGGAAAGGAATAGCTGGGACAAATGGGACCTCTAATCCTAGTTTTCTTGAGGTATTTCCATACTTTTTTTTTTTTTTGTACCAGGGATCGAACTTGGGTCTTTGTGCTTGCACAGCAGGTGGAGAAACCACTGAGCTAAATCCCCAGCCGAGGTATCTCTATATTGATTTCCACAGTAGTTGCAGCAGTCTGCACTCCCACCAACAAGGGGGAAGAGTTCCTTTCTCCCTGCAAGCCCACCAGCATTGGTTATTGGTAGATTTCCTTTTTTAAATTATATTATTCTTTTATTGGTACATTTTAGGTGTACAACATAATGACATTCATCATTGGGAATTTGCACCTTTACATACTCTTAGTTCTTATTTTTTCCCCATTCCCCTGCCCTCCCTTCAACCCCTCCTCCCCTCCTTATTTACAAAGATTTTGTTTCTGTTTTTTCCATTTTTTCATATTAATTCCTTTTCCTTCTTTCCGTTCTCCTACCCCTCTCACTTTCCCTTTGCCCCTTTTCTTATTATTTCACATTACCTAATTTACCTTTTAGTCCTTATTAACAATTTCAGTTTCCCACACTAGAGAAACTATTCAGTATTTACATATATGTGTCCTATTTATTTCACTTAAGAGTATTGTCTCAATGTGCATCCATTTAGCTATAAATGTCTCTAATTTCTCATTCTTTACGGCTGAGTAGTACTCCATTTTATAGAAAAACGACATTTTCTTTATGCAGTCTCTAGCTGATGAGCAGTTGGGCTGTTTCCAAGTTTTAACTATTACAAACTGTGCTAAGAAGAACATGGGTGCACATATATCACTGTGGTATGATGCTTTTAATTCTTTGGGGAAGATACCCAGCAGGGGAATAGCTGGGTCAAATGGAATTTCCAATCCTACTTCTTTGAGGTATCTCCATACTGATTTCCACAGTGGCTGCACCAGTCTACACTCCTACCAGCAGTGGAGCAGTGTTCCTCTTTCTCCAAAGCCCCACCAGCATTTGTTATTGGTTGATTTCATGATAGCAGCCATTCTTTCTGGTGTGAGGTAGAATTTCAGTGTTGTTTGCATTTGCATCTCTCAAAAGATCAGTGATGTTGAATACTTTTTCATATGTTTATTTCCTATTTGTAATTCTTTATCTGAGAAATATCTGTTCATTTTTGATGGCCATTTTTAGATTGAGTCTTTACATTTGGGAGGTCTGATTTTTTTTACATTCTTTATATATTCTAGATAGTACACCTTTTCTGAGGAACTGCTGGTGAATTTTTTTTCCACATTGTGGGTTGTCTCTTCACACTGTTGATGGTTTCTCTTGCTGTCCAGAAGCTTTTTATTAAGAAGAGATTCCACTTGTTGATTGTTTGTGCTAGTTCACTTGCAACTAAGGTTTTGTTCATAAAATCTTTTCCTATGCCAATGGCTCCCAGAGTTCTACCTAACATCTCTTCCATCCAGTTTAGGGTTTCTATTTTAATATTTAGATCTTTAATCCATTTTGATTTTAGCTTAGTACATGGTGAGAAATACAGGTCTAGTTTTAATCTTTGGCAAATTGAAACCCAGTTTTTCCAGCACCATTTATTAAAGAGACTGTCTTTCCTCCAGTGAGATTTCTGGCTCCTTTGTTGAAGATGAAGTAGATGAGTGTGTCTAGAGTTGTTTCTGCATCTTCTAATCTCTTCCACTGGTCTTCATGTCTGTTTCTTTGCCAGTACCATGCTGTTTTATCACAGCAGCTTTGTAGTATAGTTTGAAGATAGGATTTGTGATACCCCCTGCCATGTCTCTATGATTTTTCATCCATGTATTTCATCATGTTTCGGGTTTCTTTCTTATTCCCATTTGAATAATTTTTCATACAGAGGGTTTAGTTTGAATAAATTAAAGTGATCACATTTTCTTTTTCCTTTTTCCTATTCATAATTTGTTATAATGGTTGAATTTTATGTATTGAACCATCCTTGTCTTTCAGGAATAAATTCCACATTGTCATGTTAGAAAATGCTCCTGAATTTGATTTGCTACTGTTTTGCTTTTAGTAATATAGCTCATGATGAATTAGGTGAACAAGTGTCTTGTTGAGGACCTTTGTTTCAGTGCCCTTAATTGATATTGATCTGAGTTTTCTTGGTTGTTTCTAAGACTGTCTTCATTTGTTCTAGTTTGTTGAATTTGTTAGAATGTAATTATTCATAAAAGCCCTTGATGATCTTTTTTTTTTTTAGTATGAGATCATTTGTGATGTTTCCTCTTTCATTTCCAATGTTATTAGAAGTATTTTCCATTTTCTTTGTTATTTTAGCTAAATATTTGTCAATTTTATTTCTGTTTACAAAGAAAAACCCCAACTTTTGTTGTACTAGCAGTTTAAAAGTGTACTCCTATTTTCTCTTTGTCAAAGATTACCTGTATGTTGCTCAAGAAGTTTATTGTGCTGAAGGCTTGCTAATGGGATTTTGGGATAAGATTATGAAGGCTCAAACTTTTTCACTGGACTAATATACTAATGAGAATAAAATTTTATAGTATACAGGGAGGTGAATGAAATAGGATATAGGGCCTTGTTTAAGAAAATGGATCAGGAAATTGACTTTGAGACTATTGCTTCCCCACCTCCTTCCTGTGGGATGTTTCCATCTCTCTCTACTTCCCATTGCCATGAGATGAACAGCTTTTCTCTGCCACACCCTTCTTCCATGTTGTGGCCTTGTCACAAACCTAGAAGCAAAAGAGTCAATTAAGCAGGGGCTGTGTTATGATTCAGATCTTGAATGTTCCCTAAAGTCTTATTTGTTCTGAGATGGGGCTTTTAGGTGGTCATTGGATTATGGGGACACTATATTCTCATCAGTGGATTATTCATCATTATAAGAAGACTGTAGATAGTCTCAGGACTTTTCTGGGCATATGTTTTTTCTGACCCAAGTCTGTTTTTCTTCTCATACTCCTCATACATAGCTATTTTAAAATATATTATGTTATGTGACAATCTAACTGCTATTTTTCATGGAGCTTTCAGTCTTCTATTTTATTCTTCGTTCAGTAATCTCTTGCCTCAAGCATCTGCAGGCTTGTAGTCTCTTTGCCTTTCATGAGCCATATTTACTGCTCTTCTTGATTTTTTTTGTTCCCCCGAGATCCTGGTCTAGATGTCCCCAGACAGCTGAGAACATTGCAAATTAAGTTTGCTGTACTCTGTCTCAGTCAAAGAGTGTAAAGGGAAGTGCTGAACGATGCTATATCACAGGGAACAGAGTAGGGTCAAAGCCATATGAAATTTCCTGGTATTTTGAATATGTGTTCTTCTTGATTGCTGCTTACATGGTTATTGTACACCTCTGAGTGACTATTGAAGCTTCTCAAAAGTTACCTTAGGTCATCTCTATCATTGTTCTTATTGTTTTCATTGAGAAATGAGTGTCTAGATCTTTGTGATACATCATTTTGCTAATGTCACTTTTCACTTAATTCTTAAACAAAAGCAACAACATAATATTAGAAAAAAAGTCTTTTTTTCAAATAAGATAATCATAACACCAAGAGGCTCAATAAATTTGCTAAGGTCACACAAGAAGTAGCAAGCAGAGTGAAGTTTTGAACCATGTGCCTAAGCCTAGAATTTAGGGGCCTAAGTTTTATCCTGAGAGCCAGAAAAAGTTCTGATGTGTCACATATGTTTTTCTAATATTTAATTCTGACTGTAAATTTAGAAACAATAGAGGAAGTAATAGGCTGATACATAAATCCAGTTGCTAAACAGAAAGTCAAATGGAGCCAGCTTCTCTAAAGAAAAAAATTTTAAACAGAATGTAAAATACATTATTCATATAAATAACACACAAAAGAAAAACTAACTTTACCCTTTAGGAGTGCAGAGTATCAATGAGTAATGATTTTATTTTAGTTATTCTTTTGCTAAGTGATTTGTAATCCACTGAGTAGGCAGGGTCACCAGAAAGATGATTTAGTGGAAATTGGAAAACAATTGTTTTAGAAGAGTGTTTGATTTCAATATATATCTTGTACTCCCTGGGAACCTCTTCCTTCTTAGCATTGAGACCACGTCTGGAAAGCAGTTGGCAGGAGGCAAAGGTCTGCTGCAAGGGACTACAAACAAGACAATTACTGGAATTCAGAAAAGCAAAAAAGGCTTTCCCCACACAAAGGATTGAATATCAAACAGCAGTTTTATCTTACACTCTAAATGGAATGAATCTGTCGTTTTCACTCTAGCTTGTGGCTAATGACCTGTGGTGGGAGGTCTATTTTCAGTCATCAAGTAAGAATCCTTTCCATAATACTCAGTGATAAGACCTGAAATAATAGTTCACAGGACTCAAATTATAATCCCCAATAATGATACTGATTGTCATTAACTTTTGTACTATTCTCACACATTTGTGTGTACCTCAAAATTTAGTTCAACCAATCATTAGTGAGTGCCTGAAATAGACTCAACTCTTATAATTTGTTGGTACAATGTGATGCATAAGATAAATTTTAGTTCAAGTATCTTGATAAGTAAGAATGACATGAAACCATATAAATTGAAATAAGACTTGGTTTGTGTATTCAGGACACATTTACAGAGTGTTTGCTGAGTGCCTACCAGCAGCATAGTTAAAAACAAAAATTGAATAATACATGGTCTCTGTTCTTAAAGATTTGCAGAGTGAGGTGCAGCAGAGAGGTGCACAAGACCAGGACATGGAAGTGAATGAATAATCACAGTGCACTGTGGTGCATGCTAAGGTAAGAATGCATACAAAATGAGCAGCAGAGAGGTGAGCAGAATCTGTTTACAGGAGGACTGAATTTCCTCCCCCAAAAACTCTCCTTATTTACTAGTACAGCTCAGCTACGGGTGTGTCTGATGAAAAGGTGTTGTACAGAAAGGAGTATCCATATGCTGGCTTTAAGAAGTGTGTCCTCATTAAAAGAAGGATGTAGGTATTTTAGATGGATAAAGAATAAAACTTTAGTCTTTGGGCTACTGTACATGCATGTCCTTTAAGAGGTTCACATTTCTACTTTAGCAGAGTGATGGCTGCCTCCTGCTCTGCCCAGCACTATGGATGAACAGAAACAAGGATAAATCTAAAATGGATACAGTTATTAAAAATTGATGCAGTTTTTGCACAAATGTGCAAAATACAAATGGCTGACTACTTGTGGAATGAAATTTGAAAAAGTGAGTGTTATTTTCTAGGATTTGATTTCCAAACACAATACTCATATGGCTGCAGACAGTATCATGGTAAGGCTTAAATGAGAGTCACAGTAGTCTGCCAAGTTGCTAGGGCCAACAGTGACCACCAGACATGGTTTGTGGTATCCATTGGGCCCTGAGAAGAAGGGGGAGCAGCAGAGGTTCTATACAGATTGGGTTTGGCATACCCAGTGTAGGATCAGCATCCAGGTAGAGCAAGGGGAAGTGGTGCAGGGGGAACACCATACCTGTGGTGAGGCCTCTGCATTGCTAGTTATGGGGAGAAGCCAAGAAATGCTTTTTCTGAGGATTAAATGCTGAGGAAGAAATACTGTTTCTGAGTATTTTGGAGTGTATCATGGCTCAACTTTAAGCTAGATAGAACAGAGTTGTTGGTGTTAATGTCCTCCCCCAGCTTTACCCATTTTGGAAAGCAGAGAAAATTCAAATACTATATGTACACACACAAAGTAAGATGCCAGGCATAAGGTAAAATGCATCGATGTTTCTTTTTGTCCATTTTATTTTAAAGAAAGAATCATGTTTATTTAGTATAATTCACAAACCACACAACTCAAACTACTTAACTTGGGCAATTCAAAGACTTTAATATACATCCAGAGATGTGGGACCATCATCCTGATCTAATTTTAGAATATTTTCATAACACCAAAATAATAACCTTACTCACAGGTAGTTCTTCACCCATCCCTTCTCCCATCATGCTCTCTCTTGACAACCACTCCTGACTTTTTTCTCTGTAGATTTGGCTATTAGTACTTCATACAAAGAAAGCATAAAATATGCACTCTCTGGTAACTGGCTTTTGTCTCAAATCTATTTACACTGTTACATGATCAATACTTCATTTCTTTTTGGTGCCCAATAATTGTCTATTGTATGGATACAATGTGTTTTGTTTATCTCATCATTAATTGATGGAGACTTCAATCATTTCCACTTAATAGCAACTATGAATAAGACTTCCATGTTAATTTTTCTGGGGATGCATTTTTCATTTCTCTTGGATATATAACTTGGGTTGGAATTATAGAGTCACATGGTTAATATTCAATGATTCTGAAGAACTGCTGAAGTATTTCCAAAATGCAAAGTATCTATTTTGTTTTTGTTATTTAAAAAAATTTTATGTCTAAAATATTGCTCAGTGTCATGAATATGTACTTCTATGCTTTCTTTAGTTTTATATTTTGACTCATTATATTTTCTCTGTAATTTATTTCAAACTAGCTTATGCATGGTGTGAGGAAGAGGTCCAACTTAATTTGCTGCATATAGACATCTAGTTGTATTGGTGACTTTGGTTGAAAAGACCATTTATAACACTGTGGAATGGTCTTAAAACCTTGTTCATTCTGTGTATCCATTTAGGGAGTATTGTCACCTTGGCAATAAGGAAACACTGGGATTCTTGGCCACATTAACCTGAAATAAAGCATTTTCGTAAGACCATGCTAGGGATGGATGAGGAACACCAGTGGGATTGAGTAGAATCAGTAGGATTAGACCAGTAACTGCTGTGAGTTGTCGTCGTTGTCCTTGTCTGCATGACCCAGGACATAGCTCTTGTTACACTGAGCTAGGAGGGAATTGGGGTGAATCATGCTATGGACTCATGGTTCTTGCCAAGATTTAGTAGATTTTCTTGAATATATGTGTTTTTATTCACTATATGATGCCCTCAGCGACAATTTCCTGAGATAAATGGTTGACTTTGTGTTGTGTTATTTGTTCTGTGATTAAGTGGTTGCTTCATGAGGAAAGGCACATATCAACCTACTGTGGTCTCTTAATTTATGCCTGACTTTTCTCATAAAATGTACTATGGCCCTTCTCTATGGCTGTAAACCATATGGGCTCCTATTGTATTATAGGCAGATGTGCTCCACTTTATGCACATTCTTGAAAGAAAGTACTGTTATTGTACTTAATCACCTAATATTGAAATAATTTTCTTTGAAAAATCAAAGCCAGATGTATGCTATCTTCTTGAGTGTGACACCAGTACTCAGCAAAGGCCTGGCAGTGAATGAATATTTATTAAATAACCAAATGAATCCATTTATTCATGAGTAAGGTTAGCCAATTGAGTCTAAGAAATAATTAGGCTATTATCTCTGTGGTTGGTAATATGAATAATGAGTATAATATAATACAGGGTATTATTTGTCTCAATCCTTTCATTGCTCCCTCTCGCACTCAGCAGAAATAGAAAGACCTAATCTCAAATGTAATTCCTGAATATAATTCCTTCTCACAGGGTAACTTAGAGTTACCTCAGGTTGCTGACTAAAAGATATTTAATGACAAAACGTTTTATACTATGGGGAATGAAGCCAAGGAGTCTTTAAATAAAACCTCAGTTTGCTGTGAAAGGAATTGGGATCAGCAAGTTTTTTGACCTGACAAATTAGAAAATATTATTACCATTTTTCATGTAGTATATTGAATAATTGCAAAGTACTTGTGCTAATGTGCATTACAGTCTATTAAATCATCTTTGTGCTACCATGGTCTATATTATTATGATCATACTTATCACACAGGATTGTAATTACTAGGCTTATTTATGCATTTATTTCCATCACTAACTAGAGCTCTTCGAGAATCATTACAAAATATTGTGCATCCGTATGTCCAGATTCATGGCACATAATCAGTGCACAGTAAATGTTTGTTGCTCAGTAAATGTATCGTCCTATGTTGTAGTGATGTGCTCCCGTGCTGGTTCCCATAAGCTCCTTAAAGTTAGTCTTTTATTGTCTTGCCAATAATCCTAGCTCAAGTAATCATCTAAACAAGTAAATGAATGAGAGAATTCATAAATGTATAAATGTACTGAAAAGTTTTATATTTCACAGCCTTGAATGAAGAATTGCTGTTACTAGCATATGCATTTATATCTCAGTAATTGAATTATTTCCTACTTGGCAACATAGTCTAATTTCTCACAGAGATTCTGTACAGAATTTTTCAAGTTCATGGATAGAGTATTTGGAGCATTTGACATAATTACTTTATCTCATGACAGTTTCTCTGGAGGTTTTCATAGCCTTTCTTATTTATACTAAGTCCTTTGTCAGGTCCACACATTGCCCTTGGAGATCGTTGCCCGTATCCATAGAAGACATTAACCGTGTGTTTGCTACCAAACCCTTCGAGATTGGTAAGGAAACTAGTCCCAGGAGTCAGGTATCTTCTTCCATTCTGGAGTTCCAGGTGTTGTGTCATCTCTTCTTAGTTCTACCAGTAAGGAACTTTACCCATTGGGTAATCCTCCAGATATTGAATCATGAATGAGCTGAAGACTGATAAGATTACTCATGATAGAAAGATTGCTCTTGAGCCATGGTCCCCTTGGAATGGTGCTGTACTGCCTAAACAGTTTCCAATAAAATGTGGGCTTACCTTCTTCCTGATCAGAGCATCCTTGCTTTTTGCCAATGAGCCAAGTGTATCTTCCTCACTAATTGTCAGTAATATCATATAATATGGTGCTATAAAAGTACATTCTTTGTTTTATGTAATGCAATATGAGTCAGTATCTCTTCCCTGAAACTGTAAAACTTCATCATACAATATTTAAATTTTAGAGATAAACATTTAGATAGCCTTCCAGAAAGTTACTGAACATCAATATAAATCAATAGATGAAATGACTGTCCCAGATATGAATATAGTTTAACTCCTTTCAAAAGAATGGTTTAACTTCTGCCCTTTCTAGATTGGGAAATAGAAAAAGTTGCTAGCTCGTATCATCTTTTATATCTCTTGATGATGACCAGCATCTTTAGGACAATAGAGTGGTACCTCAGTTCACGAACTTAATTTGTTTTATGATTTTTGGAAAAGATGGCCATGTTTTTGTTTGTGTGGGAATGATGGCCATGGTCATGTTTGTCACCGGATGCAGAATTTACAAACAGTGCCAAAAGTTTTCCAAAACCTTCTGTTTGAGAACCAAGTTGTTTGCAAACAAATTAGGTATCACTGTATTTGTGAAACAGTAGTTTGAGACTATTTTGAGAAAGAAGCTTCCCAGGCACAGAACTATCTAGTATAGCAGATGCAAATCCTCTCTGGAGATTCACTATACACTCTAATGAAAGCTTGGAGATGTCTTAACATAAAGGCTCCTATCTATCTTTATTTCCTTGACTGATTCAGGGGTTATCATAGATCATGTATTTTGAAACACAATAATTAACATAATATGGAACAGCGCCTACTGAAACAATTTGAATAACACTAATGAATATTGTTGGTGTTCTTCTTGATTTACACTGGAGGGAACAGATGCAAAGCCCATGAAAGGGACTTGGCAAACAGTGAGAAATGCTTTAGTGCTACTTTCCAACTCTGTGCGATATTCCTTGTGAGTCCTGCCATTTGCCTCCCACTATGAAGGATTTTGGAAGCTAGAAAGTGCAAGGGAAAATTTATTTCCAAATAAACAAAATACTAATTAGGAAAATGTGAAGGACCAAATATTTATAAACCTAATAAACTCTGGAAAGGAGAGTGCACTCCCTAACTGCATTATAGGTATTTATGGATAAGCATATCAGGACTTGAACTGGGTGCTAATGGACAAAGAGAGTAAAGAAAAGTTCATTATTCTTAATTTCAGCACTACTTATATTAAGGTGCAGAAAAGTCCATTTAAAGAAAGAAGGAACAAAAAGTATTAGTGCAATCAATAAGAATACTGTATAGACGTAGATATAGATTAGATATATATAGATATATATATAGACAAATGATTTCCTAACTATCCAAAAAACTACCAAAAGAAACAAAGAACCTTTTGTGTACATGGCATGTGTGTGTTTGTCTGGCTGTGTGAGTACATACACATCATCATGTAGAGACTATAACATAAAAACATGAAAAACTACCCTGAAGCAAATTTATCTATCAGTCACACTAACAAAAGTAAACAGCTCAGTTCTACTAACTGGAATTAAGAACATTTGTGGATCTTCTTAGAAAATAAAATCAAACATTTTGCAGGAATTCAACATAACAAAGAGGGATGTTGGCCCTGCTCCTTGACTATATGTTATACACCTGCAGCCATGCCTTTGTGTGCCCAGTCCAGGGAGGAAGCATGGCATGTGCTGGATCACTACCTCAGCCCCTGGCCACATGCCAGCTTAGGAGGAATCCCAGGACCCACTCGACAAGTACATTCTGGACAAGCAGCATCTTCTCCTAGGGCCTCCTTAGCACAGAGTGACAGAGGTGACAACCATTTCACCCACCTGACTGAAGAAGAGACCAACTCCAAGGAGTAGAGCTTTCCTTTAGGACTGAAGTGTTACCCTATCACAGAGACAGTGAGAGAAATCTTGGCAGATAGGCTTGGAGAGGAGGAGGCTAAATAAGGGTATCCTTCAGTCCCTTGGGAGACATGAGATCAGACTAGGAAGTTCCCAGGGCCTGTATCCTGTTGAGAGAGGCCACGCTTGGAGGGTATAATCATCAGAAGGAGCAGTCCTGAAGAACATGGTTAGTCAAGTGGGATCTTTGACCTCTATTGCTTATATTCAGCAGAAAGTAATGGTCTGAAGTATTATGGGTTAACATACAGGTGGTCTCTTTCCACCCTAATCATGGTCTGCTTAGTTCTGGTTAAGGGATGTCCATGAGTGGCTCCTAGGATTTGGCATTTTCCAGTTGTCATTTGATGCCATGGATGCCATAGATTTATTACTACACAAGATAACAAAGTAGCAGACAATAATTGATTTTCTCCTTATACCAATATCTGGAGTTTCAAGGGGATCATAGTCAATAAAAATGGATATGCATATATAGAATCATGGAAAAGCAAGGCAACAGAAGACTTGAAGTTCTCTCAACTTTCCAAACATAGAGAGGGCACAAGTAGAGAGGAAAGCAAATACCACAAAATGAAACTCTACAAAGTTTATAGAAGAAATGAAGAAACTCAGAAAGAAAAATAAACCAAAAACTCACAGCGTTATCACTCAATATGACAAATAAGGTGAATTTGGGGGAAATAAATAAAAAATTAAATGACCTGACTAAAATGCTTCAAAATGTGAATGACAGATTCAACAAGGTTATACAACTCTATTTTTTTCTCCATTTAGTTTATTGGTGCATTTTACTTACGTTCATCATTGGGATCTTGTACCTTTACATGATGTACCTTGGTTCTTATTTTTTCCCCATTCCCCTGCCATCCTTTCACCCCCTCCGTCCTTCCTGAATTACATAAAATTTGTTTCCATGTTTTTCTTTTCTCACATTTTTCTTTTCTTTTCTTTCCTTTCCCCTACCCCTCCCAATTCCCCTACTCCTTTAAACATTTTCTTCCTATTTCAAAATATCAATTATACATTTTGATTCTTATTTACACTTTTAGTTTTTCACACCAGGGAAACTATTCAGCATTTACACGTGTGCCCTATTTATTTCACTTAAGAGTATAGCCTCATTGTGCATCCACTTAGCTACAAATGTCTCCAGTTTCTCATTCTTTATGGCTGAGTAGTACTCCATTTTATAAAAAAAACAAAACAAAACAAAACAAAAAAACAGAGGCCAGGGATTTAGCTCAGTGGTTTTGTCACCTGCTGCACAAGCGCAAGGACCTGAGTTCAATCCCCGGTACCCACCCCCCCAAAAAAAACCCAACAAAAAACACATCTTCTTTATCCAGTCTCCAGTTGATGGGCATTTGGGTTGTTTCCAAGTTTTAGCTATTACAAACTGTGTTGCTGTAAACATGGGTGCACATATATCACTGTGGTATGATTCTTTTAATTCTTCTGGGAAGATAATCAGTAGAGGAATAGCTGAGTCCAATGGGACTTCCAATCCTAGTTGTTTGAGGTATCTTCCATATTGATTTCCACAGTTGTTGCACCACTCTGCACTTCCACTAACAATGAAGAAGGGTTCCTATCTCCCCACAACCCCCCCAGCATTTGTTATTGGCTGATTTCAGGATAGCAGCCATTCTTTCAGGTGTGAGGTGGAATCTCAGGATTGTTTTAATTTGCATCTCTCAAATGATCAGTGATGCTGTACATTTTTTCATATGTTTATTTGCTGTTTTTACTTCTTTGTCTGAGAAATGCCTTTTCATTTCAGATGCCCATTTTTGAATTGGGTCTTTGAATTTGAGGGCTTGATTTTTTTCAGTTCTTTATATATTCTAGATAGTAGCACTTTGTCTGAGTTACAGCTGCTAAGAATTTCTTTTCCCACATTATAGGTTGTCTGTTAGCTCTGTTGGTGGTTTCTCTTGCAGTGCAGAAGCTTTTTAATAAGATGAGATCCCATTTGTTGATTCTTTGTGCTAGCTTCTGTGGTACTGAGTATTTGTTCATAAAGTCCTTTCCTATGCCAATATCTTCAAGAGTTCTATCTAACTTATCTTCCAGCAAGATTACTGTTTGTTTTAATATTTAAATCTTTAATCCACTTCAATTTTAATTTAGCACATGATGAAAGATAGGGGTAGAGTTTTAATCTTTGGCAAGTTGAAATCCAATTTCTCCAACACCATTTATTAAAGAGGCTATCTTTCTTCCAGTGAGGATGGTTGGCTCCTTTGTCAAAGATGAGGTGGCTGAGTATGTCTGGAGTTGTTTCTGCATCTTCTAACTTATTCCACTGATCCTCAGGTCTGTTTCTTTGCCAGTATCATGCTGTTTTTATCATAGTGGCTTTGTAGTATAGTTTCAAGTTGGGGATTTGATACCCCCTGCCATGCCTCTGTTGGCTAGAATTGCTTTTGCTATTCTAGGTCTCTTCTTGTTCCAAATGAATTTTTGGATTGTTGTCTCTAGTTCTGTGAAATATACTGTTGGGATTTCAATAAGGTTTGCATTGAATCTGTATAGCAGTTTTGGAAGTATGGCCATTTTCACTATATTGGTTCTTCCTACCCAGGAAAAAGGGATGTCTTTCCATTTTCTTATATCCTCTTTGATCTCTTTTTCAGACTGCTGTAGTTTTCCGTGTAGAGGTCTTTTGCTTCCTTTATTAGACTGATTCCTAGATATTTCATTTTTTTAGATGCTATTGTGAAAGGGATTGTTTCTCTAATTTCTCCTTCAGTGAGTCTGTTATTTGTGTATGAGAAGGCTATTGATTTTTTAGTGTTGATCTTGTATCCAGCTACTCTACTGAATCTGTCAATTAAGTCTAGAAGTCTTTTCATGGAGTTTTTAGGATCTTCTATGTAGAGAGGGATATACAAACTCTTGAAAACATTTCAGGCATAAATACCTGAAATAAAAAACTGTACAGAACTCATACATTGAAGAAATGACCAATGCAAAGACAAAGTGTTTGAATTTGAGGACAAAATTGTAAATTATAAAGAAGTACTCAAAGAAGCCATAAAATAATAAGATAACAACAACAACAAAAATCCCATACAGCTAATAGACAACACTAAGACCAACTTAAGGCTAACTGTACTTTGACAAAAGCTGGAAGATAACACAGATGGAATTATCAAAATGTTTACAAAAATTGTGGCAGAGAACTTCTCAAATATGAGAAAATAATTCAACATACAAAGAACCAAGGCTGACAGAACATCAAACAACTATGATGCAAAAACAAACTCCTCAGGACATATCCTTATTAAATTCCCAGATATCCAACAAAAATAAATGAAAACAGTACAAAAAAACAGAATTTTAAGAGCAGTCAAAGAAAAACAAAAAAATTACATATAAATATAAACCATTAGCATTACAGCAGGCTTCTCAAAGCAAACCTGAAATGCCAGAAGATCTTGCAGTAATGTGTTCAGGGCCCTACCACCAAATAACTTGTTTAACTTACCCAGCATAGCTTTATTTCAAAAAAGACGGAGAAATAAGAACATTTCATGGACAAGTCTGGCTCAAGAGATTTATCGTTATGAAACAAACACTCCTGAAAATTCTCAACAATATCCAATACAGAAACAAAAAACTAATATAGCTAAAAACCCAGATGAAGTGGAAACACCAAGGTCTAAGAATAATCAACAACAAAAAATGACAGAAGAAAAACAAATGAGTCACCAACAGAGAAAGAATGCAATGATAGCAAGAAATCAACACATTTCAATAACATTTCTTAACAGTAATGGCCTCAGTTCCCCATTTGAAAGACATAGTTGGCAGACTGGATCAAAAAAACAAATCCAACAGTCTATTATATTCAAGAAACTTCTAATCCAAAATATATTCACAGACTAAAAAGTAGAATATGGAAAACAATATTTCATGCACCTGGACTGCCAAAATCAGTAGGGCGAGCTATTTTAATATCAGGGTAAACTTCAAACTAAAAATGATTAGAAGAGAAAAAAAGTCACTACATATTACTTAAGGGAACAATCTAACAAGAAGAAAGAGCATCTATGAATATTTATACACCAAATACAGGAGCACTTCTCTTCAAATAACAAATACTGCTGAACATAAAAGATCAAATAAATACTAACACAATCATAGTGGGGAATGCTAATACCCACTCTGGCAAAGAGATAGAGCAACAAAACAAAAAATCAAAAAAGAAATATCAGAGCTGAAGCACAGATGGATGTCTAATAGGTATCTACAGAGTATTCTACCTCACTACAACACAGTGTACATACTTTTCTGCTGCACACAGTCCTTTTTTGAAAATAGACCACCTATTAGTCCACAAAGCCTGCTTAAATAAACAAAAAAGAAGAAATTATCTCATGTATACTATCAGATGACTGTGCAATAAAAATAGAAATTAACATCAGAAGATATCATAGAAAAGGTAGAAGGACCTGGAAAATTAGCAACATACACCTAGAAAACCAGCGGGTCACAGAAGAAATTCAGTAAGAAATTTAAAAAATTTTCTTAAGTTAATGACAATGCTTGCATAACTTACTGAAACTTCTGGGACATTGTGGAAGCAGTTCTAAGAGGAAAGTTCATCGCTGTCATTGCTCATATTAAGAAAATTGAGCGAGTTCAAACAGATAACCTTATCCCTTGAGAAACAACAAGAAGCCAGACAAAAAACCAAAATTAAGGAGGGAAATTTTGAAGATTAGAGCAAAACTTAATAAAATTGAGACAGAAAAGTACAAAATGTCAAAAAATTGAAGAGTGGTTCTTTGAAATACTAAACAAAATAGATAAGCCCTTAGGCAGACTTACCAACGGAAGGAGGGAAGACTCACACCAATGTAATTGGAAGACAGTGAAATCACAACAGATACTCTCAAAATCCAGAAGAAAGTAATTACTTTGAGAAAACTGTATTACAACAATTTGGCAAATTTTGAAGAAATAGACAGATTCTTAGATTAATACAAATGACCAAAGTTAACCCAAGAAGACACAAATATACTGAATAAATAATCCAATAAAAAGCAATTGAATTGACAGGGTAATAAAGAATCTACCAAAATATAAAAGCCCAGGACCTGATGGATTCATTGCTGATTTTTACAAAACCTTTAAGCATATTACATCCTCAAGCTCCTTTAAGCATAGTACTCCTCAAGCTCTTCAAAGAAATTCAAAGGGATAGAGTACTCCCAAATTCATTTATGGAAGCCAGAATCACCCTGATTCCAAAATTACATAAAACCCAAGTAAAAAATAAAACCATAGGCTAGTCTCCTTAATGAACATAGATCCCAAAATCCTTAACAAGATATTAGCAAATATAACACAACACATCATCAAAAAGATCATACATCTTAATTAAGTAGGTTTATCCCAGAAATCCAAAGATGGTTCAACGTATGTAAATCAATAATATTATACATGGTCATATCAATACATGCAGAAAAGGCTTCATGATAAGAACTTAGAAGAAAATAGGTATAGAAGGACCATATCTGAATTTGATAAAAGCTATTTATGATAAACCAACAGAACACATCATATTAAAAGGTAAAAACTAAAAGCATTTCCTCTAAAAACAGGAATAAGACAAGGATGCTCACTATCACCACTTCTATTTAACATAGTCTCTGAACTATTAGTCAGGACAATTAGGCCATAGAAAGAAATAAAAGGGCTACATATAGGAAAGAAATAATTCAAATTATCACTATTTGCAGAAGACACAATACACTACACAGACCTAAAGAACTCCACTAAAAACCCTAGAATTAATAACCACTTCAGTTATGTAGCAAGTTAGAAGATCAATATGAAAAATCATTAGCATTTGTGTACATCAATAATGAATCAGATGAGAAGGAAATTATGAAAACAATACCATTCATAAGAGCTACAATAATAATGAAATGGCTAGAAATTAACCTAACCATGAAAGTGAAGGACCTTTACAAAGAAAATTACACCATTTTGAAAAAGGAGATTGAAGAGGACACCAGGAAATGGAAAAATGTCCCCTGGTCCTGGATAGAATCAATATTGTCAAAAAGTCTATATTCCCCAAATTTTTATGCTGATTCAATGTAGTCCCAAACAAAACACCAACAGCATACTTTACAGATCTAGAGAAAATTATCCTAAAATTCATACAGAACCAGAGGAAACCCAGAATAGTAAAAGCAGTTTTTGGCAACAAGAGCAAAGTAGGAGACAGCATTAAACCTGACTTCAAGCTACACTACAAATTAGCAGTGATCAAAACGGAATGGTACTGGAACAAAGCAGGCAGGTGGATCAGTGAAACAAAATAGAAGATACAGAAACTTCTCCGGACACATTTGGCTACTTGATTTTTGACAAAGGGGCCAAAAGTATATGTTGGAGGAAAGATAGCCTATGTGGTGCTGAGAACACTGGATAACTTTTGGCAGAAGACTGAAAGTAGATCCGTATCTCTCACTATGTACTGAATTAAAATAAAAATGGATCAAATATCTAACATTAAAACAGAAAGATTGAACCTACTGGAAGATAAAATAGGTAAAATACTTGAGGTCATAGTTTAGGAAAGGATTTTCTAAAAAAACTACAATTGTACAGGAAATAACAGCAATAATTAACAAATGGGATTATATTAATGCAAGAAGCTTTTCTACGGCTTAAGAACCAATTAGTATAGTGAAGAGGCAACCTACAAAATGAAAAAAAAATTGCCAGCCATTCCTCAAACAGGAATGTTATTTAGAATGTATAAATAACTCAAATATACCACCTGAAATAAAAGACCCAGTCAAGAAATCAATGAGTGAAATAAATAGGCACTTCATAGAGAACCAAGTATGAAATAGCCAAAAAATATATGAAAAAATGTTCCACATCTCTGTTCAGTAAAGAAATGCAAATTAAAAGTAAATTTCCATCTCATACCAGAAAAATGACAATCATCATGACATAAAAAAAATCCAAAAAACAAATGCTAGCATGGCTGCAGTGCAGAAGAGACTCTCCTACACTGTTGGTGGGAATGTAAACTAGTACAGCAGATGAAGATTTCTCAAAGAACTAAAATTAGAAATTCTATATGACCCAGCTCTCCCCCTTTTAGATATCTTCCCCAAAGAATTTAAGACATCATACTACAATGACACGAGCCTGCCGATATTTTTAACAGCACAATTCACAAAATCTAAACCCTGGAAGCATCCTGTATACCTATCAACAGATGATTGGATAAAGGAAATATGGTATCTATACATAATAGAATACTATTGGGCTATAAAGAAGGACAAATTTGATATTTGAAGGAAAATAGATGCATCTGGAAAATATAATGTTGAGTGAAAGAGACCAGAGAAACATTCTAAATACCGTGTGGTATCCCTCATTAGAGTAATGGAAATTATGAACAAAGAGGATAATAAAAGATTGATAGAAGGAGATAAGGGGATGAATCTCTTACAAATGGGAAGAGGTTCAAGAGCCCAAGGGCAGCTGGGAGGGGGAGAGGAAGGGGAAAAAAGTACAATGAGGAGATGCCTTACACAGGAACCTAATAACCTCAATGAATGTAAACCTTATGTGCCATAAACATGTGCTAGGATTAATAATATCAACATGAATAAAAATGGGAAAAGTGGAATCAAAGGAAGAGAGTGAGAAGGGGAGGGAAAGGAAAGAGGATTAAAAACAATGAAGCTGTATTATGTAAATGTATCCACTCCCCAAGATGATTGTAAACTGTAGGTACTGCTAACATGTACTAATGAAAATATTACAAATAAAACCAAAGGGTTTATGCATGGTTAAAATAAATAGGACATACCAGGCAAAGAAAGGAAAACAGCTCTAAGTCATGTTGTATCAGAAAGAGAGTTGAAACCAGAAGCATTTTCAGAGACAAATAAGGACACTCTGTACAGCTGAAGTCAAGAAGATGATAATAAATCTTGTTAGTATTTATTTGTTCACAGACACAGAAATGTTTCGTAATACAGAAATGACAGGAAATGCAAAAATAAGAAGGAGAAATATA
This sequence comes from Heterocephalus glaber, assembly GCF_053883595.1. Classification (NCBI taxonomy): domain Eukaryota; kingdom Metazoa; phylum Chordata; class Mammalia; order Rodentia; family Bathyergidae; genus Heterocephalus; species Heterocephalus glaber. The sequence continues at coordinate 27,362,478 of NW_028258143.1, read as the reverse complement.
GACTTCAATAAATAAAAGAAAAAGATAGCTCTATGAATAAAAACAGTGAAGTCATACATATAAAAAAAATGGGAAAAGTGACATTGTTCTGACATACACCAAATCAAAACCTATATCCCCATTTTAAAGAATACACCTGTCAAATACATAAACATTTGTGAATATCATTGATGTGATGTACTAGATGATAAAGAAAAAAATCTTCTAAATCCAAGGGACTTCTAAATCCAGTACTATTGACTGACTTTATGAAAATAACTTAGATAATACTATCTTGATAGGGTCACATGCTTAAAAATAATGCAACATATAATTAAAATCCTTGGGTAAAACTTAAATATAAGCCAGGCATGTTGGTGTATACCTGCAATCCCAGCATTCCGGGAGACTGAAGCAGGAAAATTACAAGTTCAAGCCCGACTTAGGGTAACTTAGCGACTTAGCAAGACCCTGTCTCAAAATAAAACTAAAAACATGGTCTGAAAATGTAGCTCAGGTCCTGGTCTTTGGTACCATGAACAAAAGTAAAACATAGATTGAAAATTAATAATTTTTGAAAAGCAGGAAAATTAAAACATAAGGTAGAATGTATAGCATTGACTTTAAGCTGTCTCTGGCAAAAATAGTTGAGCTACCTTATATCTGTATCAATAAGAATAAAAATAAATATGTGAAACAACAAAAAGTTTGAAAATAATGAAAGTAAAACAGGAAGATATGAGTAATTAAAATATAGAAGCAAATATTAATAAGGTAGAATATAAAAACACATAGAATGTAAACAAAGTTCTTTAATTTTTTTTCTATAAGAACAATCCCTAACTTAATAAAGAAAAAAGAAAAAGAAAAGTAAAGAAAGCTATAAAAGATAAAAAGAAGCAATTTAAATATTAGAAAAAGCAAATTTGCCCAACTCTTCACTAATAAATTTCTTAACTAAGATGAAATGAAAATGTTTTGGAAAAAATGTCCTTGCAAAATTTGTCCTTTACGGTGGGAGATTTAACTCAGTGGTTCTGCCGCCTGCCTAGCAAGGGGAAGGTCCTGAGTTTGATTCCCTGTACCAAAAAAACAAACAAACAAAAAACAAAACAAAACAAAATTTGCCCTTTAGTGACAGAAAGATAAGTCAAATTAACAGAAGAAATAAAGTCTTCTCAAAGTCAAAATTATGTTCAAGGCTGCATCAGATAAGTTGTAAAGCCAGTTAACTAAAGAAAATCAGTTACTTCTCTTGCGGAGTGTAAAGGAAAAGATGAAAGGAAACCAGTTATTTTGGATTTCTAAGTTCCTTGAAGTCCAGCCAGGAGGTAGGGAGGAGTTGTTAACATACTTGGTGCATTCTGCCTAAGAAGTTTCTTTCCTCAGAGTTCGGATTTTATCTTAATTTTTTCTCATCCTTGCTTTTATATTTCTGAGCTTAAGTAGCTGTATGGAGTGAATTAGCTCGGTGTATGTGTTATTTTCTTTATAACCAACTGACTCTGTCATATGCCCTTACTGAATGTCAGCTCATAAGCCAACTAATTAAACTGTCTTTCATATTAGTAGGGTAGAAGGCAGGGGGGAAAAGAGGCCTCTGGAGTCTAGTGAGTGTTTCAGGCAGGAGGCAGACATCCAGGAAAAACTTAAATTGGTGCAAAGAGCATTTTTTAGGCTACTCTGACTCCATGTAGATCAAGGTGCTCAGAAAGTGGTGGGAGCTGAAGCAAAGGCTCAGAATGATTCAGGACAGCCATGGTAGCTCAGCTCTCATTATAAGTTCAGGATTAGGACCTCGCCTTGGAGACCTTAGGAGAGCATCAGAGAGTTTCTGTCAAGGTTAATCTAAAACAGTGTCTAGGAAAGGAGTTCTAGAAGGCTTTTGTAGGCTTGGTGACAATAAGAAGAACACAATCACAGAACTAGAGTCGAAGAACAAAACAAAGTGGCAGCAAGGAGGATGGTGACCCAGCATCAGGTTTCTAGACTTGGCTTTCGCTGTTTGTCTCTGGATTGCACAGTTTGGGCAGAGCCTCCTACTCTGGGAAGGATGGGAACATTCCAGCTTGGGAGAAGTAGTGGGATTCAAACATAGGGAGAAAGGATAGCTGTTACAAAAGTGAAGTATAGAGCACCAGAACAAGGCCAAGGTCACAGCATCGAGGACAAAGCAACTTTCTACAACAGGGTGGCATAGGCCGGCATTGGAAACCTGAGGTGGCCAGGGGAGGAGTGTTTAGAAATAAGGGCAAGCTGCTTAAAACCTGAAAGTTGAAGATGGTGTGCTTATTCTCAGAGTGTGCACATGTCAGGCAGCTAAGTGTGTAAGGTCAGATGCAGAGTTCTGAGCAAATCAAGGCATCTAGCAGGTTCCTTAAAAAATACAGCCTGTTAAGTTTTAGTCCTGAAGGATTAAGACTTAATTGGAATATTGACCTTTTGGGAAGCCCTATTCTTGGCACACAGTTGATTCATTCCCAAGACCTTCTTATGGCTGGACCAGAAGAAGCGAGGGAGGTGCTTCTTCACAGGCTCTGTTCCTCATTACCAGCCACAGCAAGCCCTGGGAGATTGGGGTTCTACATTTAGTCACTTGCACATTCAGCAAATACTTGCTAAGTGCTGCTAATCAAGTGCTGTGATACAATTGTCAACTAAACAGCTATGGTTCTTGTCCATGCAGAGCCATGGAGTCTTCTGGGAAAAGAGAGTTAATCAAACTGAAGACATGAATCGAAATCTAACCGTAAAACTGAACACAAAGTGTTCTTAGTACATTCTTATGAGGCAACAACTTATCTAGGAACTTATGATTAATTAGGAATTAACTTTGTAGAAGAGAGAGGAGGAATAATACTGGTGGGAGAAAAAAACTGCAAATGAGAAGGGCCCTGGTGGTATGATTCATGCTGTCCAAATCTATTTATGAGCACAATGTTACTGGATGAAATGGCCACCTCTAATGGAAGCTAGTTGGCATTTATGACCCTCGTATAAAAGGGTGAGATCCAGGACCCAAACTTCACCTTGCCTCTTATGATGACCAAACATATGTTGCACTATCTCCAAGGCAACAACACTTCCAATCAGCAGTCTTCACATCAGGCTTGGAAATGTCCCATGTCTGAAGGTGATTGATGTTGTTGCAGAAGAACAATTTATATGAAATGAATCTGGGAAGAAAATCATTCCCAGATTTTTCAGTTATTCCAGAACATGGTGGATGGGGGAAGTAGAAAAATTCTCTGGAAATGAGTGGCCAGTCAATTCTCCTGACCCAGTGTATGGAGTGATCACTCACCAAATAGCCAGGTTCTTGATCATTGAGGATTTCATTATTTAATGTTTTATCCTGCCCTGGCTTTGTGTCTGTCTTTCTCTCTCTGTTTCATCTTTGTCTGCATTTGTTCCTGAAGCAGCTATTTTGTGACCATTTGCAAGAGTTTACGAAAGGGGAAGGCCAGATTCAAGGTCAGAAACAAGGGCAAGAACAAAGAGAATATGAGAAAAGGAAAAAGTGGAAACAAAGTCTTTGTAAATAGGGAAGGGTGGAGGGGGTGAAAGGAGGCTATAGGAATGGGGAAAATATAGGTAAAGGTACAAGTTCCCAATGATAAATGTAAATACATTGTACACCTAAAATGTACCAATGAAAGAAATTAAGGGAAAGAAAAGATCCTTATTAGTCAGCAAATAGCTTTTTGGTGAACTGATTTTCAAGCTATTTGACTTAGACCTGTCTGTATACTATTGTAAACTATTATCTTTCTGATAAAAACAGTTAAAGAATGGAACAAAGGGAGCCAGTTGCATAGAAGAGTGAACCAAAAGAAGAACTAAGAACAAATTTGGGGCCACTTGTTAGGAAGCTAGTTTCATAGTGCAGATGAGAAATGATGAAACTTAGACTAAGCTGGTAGGAAATGGAAAGAAGTGGATAAATTCAATAAGTGTTTAAGAGGCAAAATCAACAGGCCCTTATAAAGTATTAGATGTGAAAATGATATAAATGGATATGCAAAGCTGGCTTGTAGCTAGATAAATTGACAGACAAGAAAGAACACTGGAAGCTGGCACATATGTACATTAGAGAGATGTTTAGTTTGGTTTTGCACATGTGGCCATGAATATATCTAAGGAGGAAAACTTGCAGTTGTACAACCAGATCTAAAGCTCAAGAGAAGAGACACAGAAATCTCAATTTGGATATCACCCATGTATAGATGGTGTGTTAGTTTATCAGGACTAAGAACAAAATACCATACACTAGGTGATGTAATCAATAGGAGTCCATCTCCTCACAGCTGGAGGTTGAAGACCAGAGTGTTCATGTTGGTAATGTGGATTTCATCTGTAGCCTCTTTTTGAGGCCACCTTCTCTCTATGCGTTCATGTGCTCTTCCCTCTGTGCTTGTTTGTGCTCCAATCTCCTCTTATTATGAAGGCATCTGTAAAATAAGATTAGGACCCACATGACCTCATTTTACCTTAAACCAGAATGTTTGGGTATTTGGGTAAGGATCTGGCTTAGTGGTAGAGCACTTGCTTCACATGTACATGGCCCTGGGTTCAATTCCTGACATGTGGAGGAAGGAAAGAAGGAAGGAAGGGAGGGAGGGAGGGAGGGGAAGAGAAGAAGGAAGGAAAAGAAAGAAGTCAAGGAAATGATGAATAACATATTGAATATTACAGACTTAGGTAAATATATTCTGTGCAAACTCAAAAGGATAAGTATCTCACAGTTTCAGTTCCAAATTATATAAAATAAATTCAATAATGTTTAGTCTCATGGAGTTGATTGATTTATATGCTTGACACACAAATCAAACATATACATGAGCAGCATTCTAGCTACTCATAGAAATATTTACACCTTAGGAATTGTATTTAAATTGTCTAGAAGTAAAATGAAATGATAAATGAATCTGTATCAAACCAAGACATGACCATGGTTAATGTGGGTTAAATCCAGAGAGACTATTTTCAGGCATGAAGTTCAAAGGGAGATTCCAGACTAGGAGTGAGAGATGGCTGCATTGTTGGGACAATGAACAGTGTCAATCAATCAGGAACCAAGCAGGAATCCCAAAATACCAGCTTGAGCAGTAGGAACAGACAGCTTCTTGTTAGAACATCTGGGTCAGACACTGCTGTGGTCTAACTGTGTTTCTCCTGAACCCTCTTGTTGAAACCTAAGCCCCCAGATGATGGTATTCTGAGGTGGCATTTTGAGGAGGTGATAAAGAAGCAATGTCTTTGTAAAAGACGCCCAAGGGAGCCTGCCCAGCCCTGCTGATATGCGTAATTGCAGGAAGTAGACGCCTTGTCAACAGCACAGTGGGCTTTGCCAGATATTCAGTCTGCTGATGCCTTCATGGGGGCTGCCCAGCCTCAAAGCATGTAGGCAATAAATTTATGTTGCTATAAATTACTTACTTTATTTTGTTATAGTAGCCCAAACAGATGGAAGCTCCAGAAAAAGTGTGCTTTTAAAATCATGTTAAACAAGACAAGGATGTCCACTATCACCACGCTTGTTCAGTATAGCTCTGGAAACATTACCAAGGCAATTAGACAAGAGAAAGAAATAAAAGGAATAAAGATAGGAAATGAAGAAATCAAATTGTCATTATTTGCAGATGACATGATACTCTATATAGAAGACCCCAAGAACTCCACCAAAAGTCTTCTAGACTTAATAAACAAATTCAGTCAAGTAGCTGGTTACAAGGTCAACACACAAAAATCAATAGCTTTCCTCTACACCAATGACAGACTCACTGAGAGAGAAATAGGCCAAATAATTCCTTTCACAAGAGATTCCAAAAAACTGAAATACCTAGGAATCATCCTAATGAAAGAAATCAAAGACCTCTTCTCTGAAAACTATGGCATTCTGAAAAGAGAGATTAAAGATGATATCAGAAAATGGACAGACATCCCCTGCTTCTGGGTAGGAAGGATTAATATAGTGAAAATGGCTATACTTCCAAAACTGCTATATGGATTTAATGCAATTCCAATTGAGATCCCAGCAGCATACTTCATAGACCTCGAGAAATCAATCCAAAAATTCATTTGGAGCAAGAAGAGACCCAGAATAGCAAAAGCAATTCTAGGTAACACAGACATGGCAGGGGGTATCACAATCCCCAACCTGCAACTATACTACAAAGCTACTGTGATTAAAAACAGCATGATACTGGCAAAGAAACAGACCTGAGGACCAGTGGAACAGATTAGAAGATGCAGAAACAATGCCAGACACACTCAGCCATCTCATCTTTGACAAAGGAGCCAAACACCCTCACTGGAGGAAAGATAGCCTCTTTAATAAATGGTGCTGCAAAAATTGGGCTTCAACTTGCCAAAGATTAAAACTAGACCTGTATCTCTCACCATGCACTAAACTAAAATCAAAATGGATCAAAGATCTAAATATTAAAATCGAAACTCTGAACCAGTTGAAACAGAGGTTAGGTAGAACTTTTGAAGACATTGGTGTAGGAAAAGATTTTATGAACAAAACCTCAGTTGCCCAGGAAGTAGCACAAACAATCAACAAATGGGATCTCTTCTTATTAAAAAGCTTCTGCACAGCAAGAGAAACCACCAGCATTGTGAAGAGACAATCCACAATGTGGGAAAATATCTTCACCTGCTCTTCCTCAGACAAAGGTCTACTATCTCGAATCTATAAAGAACTTAAAAAGATCAGACCTCCCAAATTTAAAGACCCAATCCAAAAATGGGTATCTGAAATGAACAGACATTTCTCAGACAAAGAAGTAGAAATAGCAAATAAATACATGAAAAAATGTTCAACATCACTGGTCATTTGAGAGATGCAAATGAAAACAACGCTGAGATTCCACTTCACTCCAGAAAGAATGGCTGCTATCATGAAATCAACCAATAACAAATGCTGGTGGGGCTGTGGGGAAAGAGGAACCCTGCTCCACTGCTGGTGGGAGTGTAGACAGGTGCAACCACTGTGGAAATCAGTATGGAGATACCTCAAAGAACTAGGACTGGAAATCCCATTTGACCCTGCTCTTCCACTGCTGGAAATCTTCCCCAAAGAATTAAAAGAATCATACCACAGTGATATATGTGCACCCATGTTCATAGCAGCACAGTTTGTAATAGCTAAAACTTGGAAACAGCCCAAATGCCCATCAACTAGAGACTGGACAAAGAAAATGTGGTTTTTTTTTATAAAATGGAGTACTACTCAGCCATAAAAAATGAGAAATTAGAGACATTTATAGCTAAGTGGATGCATATTGAGGCAATACTCTTAAGTGAAATAAATAGGACACAGATTTGTAAATACTGAATAGTTTCTCTAGTGTGAGAAACTGAAAGTGTAAATAAGGACTAAATGTATAATAGGTCATGTGAAATAGGAAGAAAAGGGGCAAAGGAGAAGGAAGTGGGAGGGCTAAGGGAAAGGATAGAAGGGAATGAGATTAATATGAGAAAATGGAAAAATAGGAACAAAATCTTTGTAAATAGGGAGGACTGGAGGGATTGAAGGGAGGGCTGGGCAAGGGTCAAAAATAAGAACCAAGAGACACTATGTAAAGGTGCAAATTTCCAGTGATGAATGTCATTATATTGTATACCTAAAATGTACCAATGATTAGAATGAATAATTGATAATGTAAAATAGGAAGAAAAGTTCCAAAGGGGCAGGGCTAGTGGGAGGCACAGGGGAAAGGAAAGAAGGGAAAGGAAAAAATGCTGAGAAATGGATAAAATGGAAATAAAGTCTTTGTAAATAGGGACGGGTGGAGGGGGTGAAGGGAGGGCTAGGAATGGGGAAAAAATAAGAACCAAGATGCATTATGTAAAGGTACAATTCCCAATGAGAAATGTAATTGTGTTGTATACCTACAATGTACCAATAAAAGAATTTAATACAAAATAAAATAAAATAAAATAAAATCATGTTAAAAAAAACAAGCCCAGAAATAAAATATTTTTGTTTGTATGTGTAGTATGTTTTTCAAGTTAATGTATCAGTCAAAAATGCAGTTGTTTAAAGAAAGATATAGGAAAAATGGACATGACTAGGCATGCACGGTGCTGGCCCTGAATGAATACTCCAACACTCTGGTGGCTGGAAAATTTACACAAAACCTAGTGTCTGCTCAGGGGTGCTTTATGTTCAGGTACAATTGAGAGTTCAAAGGTTAAATAATTAACTGAGTATGAAGATTGTGACCCTTTCCCTGGTTTCCTCAGTCTTGATGTCCACATCTCCCTTTCTGGATTCAGAGTGCAGTCCTGAGACCTAGATTTCAAATGAAGGAGAGCAGAGAGAAAGTCATGTTTTTGAATCTCTATTATAGGTGAAATAGTAAGTTGGAAGATTGATGTCATTCAGCCTTACCATGAACACTTGTGGTAGTTTTCCTAGTAGTGTACCTTTTGCTTGGGTGAAAAACACCAAGATTTGACCCATTACATGATCACAGTTTGGAGGGAGAGACAACATGACCCTGACAAAAGTGTACTGGTCCTGCAGGCTGATCTGTGCCTTCTGGCCAAGTCCATGTTGAGTGGCCACACAACAGAACCCCAGCATTGACATAGGAGGAAGTGACAATCAGAAAATGCTACAAAGGCATGTGTGACATTTTCCCCCAGAGACCTGATTATTAGGCCTTTGCTTGTAGGCGCTGATTGAGAGTAAGGCCAATTCTAAGTTTTCTCCAATCTAAACTATTTGAAATGAGTCCTAACTCACTATCCTCAGTAGACAATTGGTTAATATAAGGAGACAGTTTATGTGACTCAGGACCCGGGCTGTGTTTCTCTTGAACACACCCCCGGAACAAGATTCAGAACAAAGCGATGGCAAGAAAATACAAAAATGGCCTTTCAGGAAGATAGGTCAGAATATTAATAGCTCACATTTATTTAATAGTTTTTGCGTGGCTGACCTTATTCCAAGAAATTTATACAAAGTAGAAGATTTAAACCTCACAACAGTGTCATGGGAGAAACAGTGTTAACTCTATTCTGCAGACCCAGTTAGTTTTTGGGGGGTTTTTTGTTTCATTTTGTTTTTTTGTTTTTTGTGGTACTGGACATCAAACTCAGGACCTTGTGCTTTCCAGGCAGGCACGGTGCCACTGAGCTAAATCCCTAGCTCTGAAGACCCAGTTTTTGAGGCCCAAAGAACTTATGCAGTTGGAAATAGACTGAACCATGATTTGCACTCTCTACTTCTAGCAGAGATTCTGGGACACAGAAATTTCTCATTAATAGTAGTTGAAAGAGCCAAGGCCAGATGTACAGCACAGGTTCCCACAAATTTTCTTCACTGTAGCAGTTTCTGGACTACATTTGACAGAGGATGATTTTCATAAATTCATTCCAAATCTGTTCCTCTGATTTGACCCACATAAGATGGCATCTGATAGATTTGGAAAAGAAATATGGAGCTAACATGAGTGATGTTGTTCATAATAAAAGATAATATTAAAAATGTAATCAGATATAGAAAGGGAAATAGGAACTATTTCTCAGATGTTAATTTAATTTCTTCTGTTGCCTGTGATAGCAAAAGATTTGTCTCCAAAATAGACCTGCAAAAAGGTCAAAATTCAGTGCTTTGGCCTTGCAAAATATTATGATATAAAACCAATCCTCAAGGAATGGTAGATAGCTGCTCACTGAGAATTGCAGGATGTATCATGAAACTCTGACCTATTGATTTGATTCAGCTTCATGAACCCTAAAAGGAAAATAGACTTTTTTAGGCACTTTGTTGGTTTACCTCCATGGATGAAACTTCAGTGCCAGACAGCTTCTCCTCCTATGCCTGTTTTAAATTTCCTATTCCCAGGTGGTAGGAGAAGTTGGGGAATAGAGATTGGAAAATATGAATAGTCCTATGAGACCAGATTCCTCAGACCTGGGATAAGTCTGTCCCCTGATCTGGGTCTAATTTCTCCATCATCATTGGCTTACAAAATGCTGATAACACGTGTTCATGTGTGTAAGAATGGATTCTCTTTAAACTCTAAAGTTCCTTCCAAATATAAGATTTTTGATCCAAACAGTCTACAAGGCTAACTACACTGAAATATTAGTTGCTGGCTTTAAGTAATTTTAATGCCCTGACCTAAAAATATCCTTATTTCTCAGAATGTTCTCACCATGACAACCATTGATTTCAATGTGGCTGATGGTCTGATTTTTTAAAGTCAGGTGAATTTAAGGCACTTTGGAAATTAGGCGATGGGCCAGAGTAGACATAGACATCGACCTTTCCTTTATTCTCCAAGAGCCCTGGTGCTTGTAGTAGTAGTTTTAAAAGTGTCCTTTATGCCTTTAAGAAAAATATCAATCCTTTCTTTCCTCTAACCTTACTTTTATTTTTCCCAACCAAAAAAAAGTACTGTAACATCCAAAGTTACCACGTATGTAATGCCATCATTGCTGACAACAACACTTTTCTTGCTTAATAAGGATAGCCTGGAGCCTATGTTAAAGGAAAATAGAAAATAACCAATAGTTTCCTGCAAAAGAAAGTCAACTAAATAGCTGAACACTGGTCCTCTTGAATGTGAGCTGATTATATACCAAGCTGAAAAGCTCAGAGGGCCATGAAAATGTATCTCCTTTTTGTTTTGTTTTGTTTTATTTTTGCCTCTAACCATTTTCTTTTGTTTTAGTTATGAATGTTCTAGTTTGTAAATTAGTAAAAAGTTATGTGCTTGAAATTTATCCAAACCTATTTTTTAGCCTTCCTTTTTCAAGCTGGGTTGAAAAATATCCAAATGGTTAGAACCAACTTCTCCCAATCCATCTTGGTCTTTTTTACTTCTTTTTCTCCTTTTTCTACTTGCTTTTATCTACCATTCTCCATCTTTTTACTTTTTTCCAACTCTTAGTTAATAAGAATAACTCATGAAATGTAAAAATCCTTATAAGTGAAGTTGTTGGAAAAGGGCTTTCTTAGACGTAGCCTGTTATTTTTAGAAATAGTATCTATAATGTGGCATTCGATGAGCATTGGAGTCTGCATGGTGACACAAGACACACTTGTTGGGTGCTGAGGTTAAACAATAAATAATCCCTTTCTTCAGAATCTGGGTGGAGAGAGTGTGCATAATTATCTTGATTGAGAAGTCCACAAATGTATTAGATAATTAGGAAATAAATTTATTTATGTAATTGTGTAATTTATTTATGTAATTGTGTTCTGTCAATGTTCCTTTGATGTTGAAGACAGCTAATTTAGTGCCATTTTAATCTACAAGACTCCAGTTGGATTTATTGCATTATATTTTCTAGGTGAAAGCCTTGGAGCTAAACCTTTTTCTTCCATAGTTGTGAATTCATTCACTGTAAGAATACTTGTTGTATCATGATGATTAGAAATGCTAACTTAATCCCACTCCTTTTATCATGCATGATAAAAATTAGATGCAAAAGTTCAACATTGTCTGCCGTTTACCTGCTACCAGCTGAAAGAGAGGTATGAGCTAATGTGTTGTCTATTCACATTAGAGTGAATTCACACCCTGAGCATAGCGGTGTATGTCTCTAGTGCCAGCATTCAGGAAGCTGACCTGGGAGGGTCTCTTGAGCTCAGGAGTCCCAGGCCAGCCTAGGCAATTTCATGAAACCCTGTTTCAAAAAGTAAACAAACAAGCAGGACATACTCACAGATTGTCGGAGAAATTAATTGAAATTTTGATTTTCCTTCTCTATCTTTAGACTGCTTTCTCTGCCTGGGTTATCTTTTATGGTAAATTTTATATGTTAAAGCACCAAAAAATAAATCAACAGAGTATGTTGGATTTCAGCCAAGGCCATCTATGTGTTTTAGGAATACATACAAATTTTATCTATGAAAAACTGAAATGCATACCTATGTGCAACTCAGGATCCCACTGGTATTTATGACAATGAGACTTAACCCAAGTTTCTACCCTACAAAGCTATTATCATTGTATTAGAGATCTTCAGAGAACCACTCAATAAGAACCAATAATTTTTTATATAAAAATATTTGTTATGAAGTATTGGCTTTTTCCATATTGAAGCTAAAAGTGTTCATGGATCTGATGGAGGCTGAAGAAAGCCAATGGATGTAGTTGCTATCCACACCAAAAACCTGAGAACCAGGAGAGCCAATAGCATGAGGTACAGTCCAATTCCAAAGTTATAAGAACCAGGCACACTTATGTCAAAGGACCAAAAGGGATGAATGTGTCAGCTCCAGTAAGGAGAACATATTCATCCTTCCTCTGTTTATTTTCACATATTGAGAACCTCAACACATCAGATAATCCCCACCAGAATTGTTGAGACCAATTTTCTTTATTCAGTCTAGTCACTCAAAACTAATCTCTACCAGAAACATTTTCATGGATGCCCCAGAAATAATGTTTTACCAGCCACATAGGCATCTTTTAGTAAAGTCAGTTAACACATTAAATTAATCCCTGGAAATAGTAATTCGACATACACCCAGTATATGCTTGCTATAGTTATTTCAATCTAGCCTATATGAGGTACACTCAAATAATACATTAAGGTTTATATGTCAAAAGATTTATTACAGTAAAAGACATATGGCCATTTATTCCCCTCAAGAAACTCCTCTTGTGTCAAAGTTATCCCATTGATCTTTCCTCTTTCTACAAGAGTTCTGGAGATACTCTTTTGCTTTTTCATGACGCTGTCACAGATGCCTTGCTTTCCTGAGTCTGTCCAAAACATTTACCCTTCCTGTTTACTTTGACTTTGAGAAGTCAGGAATCGTATAGTGCCAGAACTGGTGAATAGGTGGATGAGGACACAGTTACGGTTTTATGACCATGCCTTTCTGGTGGATCGCACTAGGCAGCAGCTTTCAACTTTTTAAAAAAAAATTGTGCTTCATAAAGACATGCACAAAAGAAGACATTCAGAACTACTTTAGAGAATGGGAAGAATTAAGATATGTTTGAAACAAAAGGGAGTGTTTCGGGGGTATCAATAGCAACATGTCTTTCACCAAAATAAATTATTTGTATTCAAAGAATCACCATATATTTAGATATTTCATTCAATGCCTTAAAATATATGCATGTGTTGAATACTTGCATCCTACTCTATGTATAAAAACTCAGTTTTCGAGAGATAAGATACCTGCATCTTCCATATGTTCATTTTTTCTTTTTATTTAGACAAGTGAACAAGTGATTAGATGCACATTGATTCCTATAACTGTGATCCCAGACTAATCGGTTAAGAAATATAAATGAACGGGACATATCTGGCAAAACATATGATAAAATTATGAACAGGCACATGAAGGAGTCAGATAAAGATGTCTGGGTGAACTGGTTGATGGGGTGTGAAGCTTATCCTTATTATTAGAGGAAAGAGGAGATTGTATGATGCAAAAGATCGAGAAGTGCATTTCAGGGAACTGAAACAAGTATAGGAAGAGGAGAAAGAGGGGAATGGGCATAAATGCTGCATGTGACAAAAATAGCTTCTAATACAGAGACCATTTTACTCTACTATTATTATGAGTAGAAACAGGGATTAAGTATACATTTTCTTAATTGGGCAAGTGATTGACAGTCAATCATATGTCACACTCTAGTCACTGCAAAGATCAGAGAAAGGTAAAGCAATTCTTCAGGTGGTTCTTCTGTGAACGCAGATACAAGCTCACAGCCCTGTGCACAAGAGTGTTTTACTAAGGATGCACAAATCCCAGGGAGAGGTGTAACCAAGGGCATCGAAACAGAAAAACTGAAAAACTGTCCTTTTTTTTTTTTGGTACTGGGGATCAAAAACTGTATTTTTTGATAAGATCTGTTGGGCATATTAGCCTCACTAAATTTGAACATTTTGGTAGCATTCGTGGAAAATGAGATTTTTAGAAACAGCTGTACACAAAACAATTTAATGAATCAAATATATGTCCTTCAAATACCTTATTTGAAAGCTAATATTATGCCCCTTACATTTGATGTCCTTCCTGTCATATCAGTTAGTTTCAGGAAGAAAATGCTTCCTTGTTCTGGATGGCGGCATTCAAAGCCTGCCATCATTGAAATGTTATTTTTTATAAATAAAGTCAATAATCAGAGAAGGAAGGAGAGTATAGGGCAGCTGGAAGACTTGAGCTAAGGAGACCATAAATTTCTGTTTTCTTTTGTCCTCCTCTGCTGCTGTCTTGACAGGTGGCTACAGGGGAAGTTGCTCTGTCCCAGTAGCTTCTGGGTCTCCTTGGGTATCTGAGATAATGAAGTACACTCTGCACCACTGTTGCATCACTGGACACCTTAAGCATAATAACAGACTGTTGGAGTCACAGAGCTTCCTATGTGCTGCTCTTGTTATTGAAGGACAGGAGGCACTGAAGAACCCAACATATCAAATCCTGAATGGGTATTTAAGGGCAAGCATAAGAAAATGTTTTCTAAAGACATTTCTACAGTACAGTAAATATACTTTTTCATGACTTCGGAATGTTTGAAAGTATTGGCCACTTAATTTGAAAAATATCCTTGGATTTTAAAAAATGTCTGATATCTCAAGATTGAATTTATCTTTTATCTATGTGTTTTTGGTCAGAACACCCAACCCTGCTGAAGAAACTTATCCCTAGATAATGAAACGCTGCTGTATCATTCTGGGTGGATTTAATCAGTAGGCATCAGTGTCTGTGTGTCCCATCCCTGATGATGTTGACTTTGCTTCTTAGTAGACTTGATGTTTGCCAGGATGCTGCACTGTGAAGTTGCTAGTCTCTCCTTCATAATTAATAAGTCACTTATAAGAAGATATTTTAGAAACATGTAAATAGCCTATTTCTCATCAAACATCCATAATTTTTGTACATACTAATGGCTTTTTTAAAAACTATTATTGCTAAGATTTTTGGAAAAGATAATTTTCCACCTCTATCTTTTATTTTAGTTTTATAATGCTATTCTACTCTCAGGAAAATCTATATCTTCCGCCTCATTTGTTTATTTAGTCCTTATTTACTTCAGAACAAACACGTCATGCATTTTCACTCCGTTGAATATAAAGTTATCTGTTATAGTTGTTACTGCTTTAATGATGAAATGTTCCAGTTTTGGCCACTCAGAGCTTTTCACTTGGCTCCTATTCTTCTGATGCATTCCTATCCATTGATCTTGAGGGGTTTTTTTCACTCCTGACCTACAAAATGTTCAGAGTGCACTTGTATTTACCTATTCCTAGGACTGAAAATGGCCATTTTCCCATGGAGTCTGGGTACCTTTTCATGAGAAAGAGTGGGCTTTGGTTGCTGATGCTGTATCTCTGCTTTGGGGCTCAGTGAAGCCAGGAAATACTAAAAATGGATAGATATAAATACTTAATATCTTCATAACTTTACTTTTATCTATCTAAAACCTTGAATTTGTATTGACATCTCAATTCTGACCCCACTCCACAAGATGCAGTTTGCTCTTGGTTTCTTTTTTGGTACATTTTAAGTACACAATATGATGACATTCATCATTGGGAATTTGTACCTGTACATGATGTATCTTGGTTCTTATTTTTTCCCCCATTCCTCTGCCTTCCCTTCAACCCCTACACCCCTCTCTATTTACAAAGACTTTGTTTCAGTTTTTTCCTTTTCTCACATTTTTTCCTTTCTCTTTTTTTCCTTTCCCCTTTGTTCTTGCTTTTTTAAATCATATTTGTAAGTTGTTTTAATTGAGTGAAATGTTGTCACTACTATATTTGTTGTCTTTCATTTTTCTACTTGTAACCATTATACACAAAAGTTGGTTTCTGAACGTCAAACTCCTATCACTGAGAAAGGAACCTTCTAATCAGAGCTCACTATCAGTCCATTGTTAATTCTGTCTTCCATCTAAGGATAGATAGTCAAAGCCCTGCATTCTAAAGCTACTGAAACTAAACTTCTTTGTTTTCAGAGTAGTTATAATATTGGCTTGAAATGCAGTTATATCATTCTGCTTTCTTTAAATATCATCTTAGGATGTTTTTCTTCCCAATCCTTAGTCATTCATGTTATATTTTATTTAATTATATTTATTTATTTTTTAGTAGTGGGGATCAAACTCAGAACCTTGCGTTTGCAAGGCAGGCATCGGCATGTTATATTGTAGACTTTGTAAATATTATCTTTATATCTTAGGTCACAACTATCCTACAACATACAATCAAGAAGGCCTTTTCCCCTGCCCTCAATATTTCAACTCCATTCATAAGAAACTTTACAGGTAATAAATCTCATTACTGCATGAAGTATTTTTACACTCTTTCTTTATTGACAATGAGTTCAATACACATATATTTACGTCTCATAGCTCTACAAAAAATAAAATATTTAAATTACTTTTTTTACTAGTCTTACCAATATATTCTGGTCTGGAAATCATTCCATAAGAGGTGGGTACACTGAATTATTCACCTAATCTCTAACATATGAGTATTTATGTCATAGCCAATGCTGTGTAATGAGAGACAGGTGCAGTGAGTAGTTTTGTGCCTATATACTTTTACAGTGTTGAGAGTCTATCTTCAGAATAAATTCCTAAAAGGAAAACTCTGGGAACAAAAGCTAAATTTATTTTTAGTTTTGTTTTTTGTTTTTGTTTTTTGAAGCAGGCCTCCCTATGTAGCTCAGGCTTGAACCCTCAGTGATTCTCCTGCTTCAGCTTCCTGAATGCTAGGATTACAAGCATTAATTTTAGTTTTGTGACATCTTTTCAAATTATCTTTCAGAATATTATGCCAATTTCCACACCTGCCTCAAATTTATGTGAAGTTATCTGATTAACCAAAGCCACTCTTCTCAATGTGTCCAAGGTTTTAAGCTTAAGTCTGTATTAAAATATTTCCTAAATTAGGCTGGTGGTGCACAACTCTAATCCCACCACTGTAAGGCAGAGATGGGCTCAAAGTTTGAGCCCAACCTGGGCAACTTAGTGGCCTAGAAATAACCTCTGTAAAATTAGAAAAAGGAGAAGAAGAAAAAAAAAAGACTGGAGATGTACCTCAGCGTAAAGGCCTTGAGTTCAATCCACGGTGCAAAATGAACAGTCCCAGAACTTCTTGATCCTAACTGTAACTTATAATAGTACTCATTGATCAATATTTCCCTCACACAGTGAGTTAAGTCTACTGAATTGATCAGAAACGATCATTATTAAATAGAATGCTTGGCACATGTCACAACTGGCTAAATATAATAGAATCTGCTTATTTCCTTCAGTAGATTTCAGTGAAACTCATCAAGAAAAGAAAGGCAGGAACTGTGTCATTTTTTTTTATCATTCAAAAAATATTTATTTGCAATATGTTATGTGCCAGATTATCTTCTATACACCAAGAGTAAATCTCAAAACAGTTGTAAATATGATAGAAGGGAATGGGATTAATATGAGAAAATGGAAAAATAGGAACAAAATCTTTGTAAATAGGGAGGACTGGAGGGGTTGAAGGGAGGGCTGGGCAAGGGTGAAAAATAAGAACCAAGAGAGACTATGTAAAGGTGCAAATTTCCAATGATGAATGTCGTTATATTGTATACCTAAAATGTGTGGGACTGTGTGATTCAAAAATTAATTACTCCCCTAGGTTCTGTTGTAAATTTGATGGTTGGAGTGTGTTTGCCTCGGGACAATGGACAATCAGTAATAGGGCGAGATTACTCAGCCATCTGTTTGCCCTAAAACCAAATGTCCCGGGGCCCAGTATCTATAGGACAATCTGTAAATGTGCTGACTATCCACACAGGGTGGTCATGACTATTAGTCAGGATGTCTGCTGACCATCAGCATGTGACAGTGAGCCACTAACCTTTGTTCTTTTCTTTCTGTAAATCTACATGTTAACTGCCCCCCCCCCCTCAAGCCCCTATAAAACAGCCTCGGACTCTGAGCCAGTTGCCTCTCTGAGCTATTTTGCTTCAGGAGTGCCGTCTGGCCAGACTAATAAAGGTCTGTTTTCCCAACATGGCCGGTGTGTTCCTTCCCGGGTGGTCTTCGCTGTAGTCAGCTCCTTGGAGCATTTGGTAAGGCCTTGGTCTTACATTCTGGAGGCACCGCTGGGATCCCCGGGTGTGCTCCACTTCAGCTCCTTGGAGCATTTGGTAAGGCCCTTGGCCTTACATTCTGGAGGCACCGCTGGGATCCCTGGGTGTGCTTCACTATAGTCAGCTCCTCGGAGCGTTTGGTAAGGCCCTCGGTCTTACAAATGTACCAATGATTAGAATGAATAATCAATAAGGAACTGTGTCATTTTAAGCCATATCTAACATTACCCGGTGTATCAGTCAGTATTTACTAGAGAAACAGATATAACACAAGATATACAAATATATATGAATTTTTCAAGATTGGCTTTCAACCCACAGAATTGGTTGAGGAAGAGTGCAGAGGGTCTGTCTGTACACTAGAGACTGAAGGATTTAGATGAAACTCTGGAGCTCACTGCAGTGTCCCCTGTGAGTCTCTATCGGGAGCTCAGAGTCTGCCCTGGAAACCAGGAGATGAAGTCCAAGGTGAAGGTGAAGACTACAGCTCCGAAGAAGAATCAGGGATCTGTCCTTCCTTATCTCTCCTTTATACCATCCAGGCAAAGAGCCACTCTAGGGTGAGTCTTCTACACCCTAGGGCATGGAATTGCTAAGTGGATTTAGCTAAGCTTCTCTTAACTGAGCGTGTCATGTTGACACAATCAATCTACCATCACACCCAGTGTCTAGCATTTTTCCCAGTGTCTAACAATGGGATACTAAGCCACATTTTTAATGTTTTTGTTGTTTACTTTCCTTCCTCACACTGTAGTTATACTTTGACTAGATTGTACTATGAGTTCAGTTTTTTAACCTAGAAATGCAAATTCAACCAAAACCTAAACAAAGGATCACTTTAGTGGAGAACACTGAAAATTCCAGGAGAAATTACCAGGCCACTTAATTTGCAGTTTGGAAGGCCAGTGACTACTGAGTGGGTCTGAGGACACTGTCTCTTTGAGCTCCCCTTTTCCTGCTGTCATTCCTCACATCCAGGGCCCCAGACAAGAGAGTTTCTTAGGGAATTGAAGCTGACAGGTCTGCACTGATGAGCAGCCTTAGGACATGGCGTCTTGGGAATGAGATCATTGTCAGTGTGCTTTTGCCCAGAGCAGCCACTGAAAGAGGAAAAAATAAAATCAGCAAATACTCCATTTCCTTGTTTATTAGAAGAGGACATCAGAGTCAGAAGTGTGGGGAAGAAAAGGAGTAGGGCTCACATCATGCCTTTAGGAAAATTTTCAGCAATGACAAAGGGAGACAACCTATTCTCCACTCCAAAGAGTGTGATAAAGGCCTCAATAGCCAAATCAAAATGCTCCACAACTGGAACCTGAAGATACTCTGTGGCTCTGGGCCTATTGTTAGACTTCTGAGATAGTATTTCATTCCTTTTTTGACAGTAGATCCCACCTAATTGGAGTCTTCCAGATGGAACTTAGAGCATTACAATATTTCAGCAGGTGTGACCCCTGGGCTTTTTACACTTGGTTAGCCAAGGTGTGGGGAAGTTGTTTTAATATTATCTACTATATGAGAAAAAGGCTGGGTGTAATGAACATATCTAAGTTAAAGAAGTTGCATGCCAATTTCTGATTCTTATATATTGATGTTATTTCAGATCCTGCTCTGCTTATTTCTGATTTTTATTTCTTAATGTTACTGTAGGTCTTGCTTTGCACAGAACAATGTGGTCACTTAAAATGGAAAGCCAATATGCCGGCCAAGAAAGAGACTTTTTCCTTATTTCTATTTCCCTAAATTCAGCCAGATTGTTTGCTACTTACTCTTCCCCAATTCATGAATAAGGAAATTTTTTAAACCTATGCAAAATAATTTAGCAATACAATTATCATTTTGTGTGCTATGAGTAGTGATACAGAGGTCCACATTAAGGAGAGGCACTAGTGTGAGAAGAAAAATATTACCATCACCACAACTACAGTTCATTATAGCAACATGGAACCATGCAAGATTCTGGGTTCCAGTCCAATATCACCTCCTAGTGAAAGCCTTCTTCTCTAAAAGACTTCAGTTCTTGATTTTGTCACTTTACAAATCTCTTTAGATTATAATCATTGTCCATAACTCTTAAAGCTGTATAGCAACATACCTCTTTTTTTTTAAAATATAAAGTTCCCTTTAATCAATTAAGAAAGGTCAAATAACCCAGAATTAAAATAGACAAATGATATGAAAATAGAATTCACAAAGCAATATGAGAAAGTATCAATAAACAAAATGACATTCAATTTGAAAGAAATTAGAGAAGCATAAATGTAAGTTTGTGTGCCTGTATGTGTGTGTGTGTGGGGGGGGCATTGGGGACACTTGTTTCCAGACAGGCTTACTGAGTATTTCCTATTTGCCAAAGAATAAAAAGAATCTGTTGTTTTTTAATGGCTTCTTCTCCCATTAATCTCATTACTTAATATTTTCTTAATCAATTTTAATGATAAATACTACTTAAAAGCATCTAGGAACATTTAAAAATTCTGCAAATTTCCAGAAAGTAATGCTACATAAAAGGTTAGAATATTTTTTATATTGTTCAAATAAATATTTGAAGAGATGGAAAATTGGGATGTATACCAGTATCTTGACAAAATAGTCCACTGATTGCATGAATAAAATCCAGAATTAGAGTGGTTATAATTTTATGAATCAATAGATATAAAGATATTTACTTAATGACACCAATAGAAATGCACCTTCAGAAAAATTTATGAACAATTCAAGTAGAATTATCTTGTAGCTATTTTTACAATTATATTCTTTTTGAAAATGAAAATGTTCCCTTTTATGATCTACTTAACATGTAATTCATATAGAAAATAAACTGATTTTCTATATGTACCTTGTAAAATTAAGTATGATGTCTAATAGTTTTCCAATTTATTTTTTCTAAAATAGTCAGATATATAATATCAGATAGTAATTATTTTCAATTTTCCTCGACAAAATTATCAACTTAATTTCCATTAGTGTATTGGTTTCTAATGTATTTGTTGCATAGCACTGAGGTGAAGTGAGTTATTTTCATGCTATTTGCATGTTAAAATGGTTTTTGATTTCTGTTTAACATACATGTATATCTAATTTTTTATTCATTTTTTGGTACATTTTAGATATACAATATGATGACATTCATCATTGGGAATTTGTACCTTTACATGATATATCTTCACTCTTTTTTTTTTTTTTTTTTGCCATTCCCCTGCCCTCCACCCCTCTCTATTTACAAAGACTGTTTCTATTTTTTCCTTTTCCATATTTATTCCTTTCCCTTGTGTCCTTTCTCCTACCCCTCCTACTTCCTCTTCCCTTTTGAACCTTTTCTTCCTATTTTACATATCTATTATACATTTGGATCCTTATATTCACTTTCAGTTTCTCACATCAGAGAAACTATTTGGTATTTACGCACGTATGTCCTATTTATTTCACTTAAGGATATGGTCTCAATGTGCATCCATTTAGCTATAAATGTTTGTAGTTTCTCATTATGTATGGATGAGTTGTACTTTATTTTATAAAACAAACAAACAAACACATTTCCTTTATCCAGTCTCCAGTCGATGGGCATTTGTGCTGTTTCCACGTTTTAGCTATTGCAAACTATGCCACTTTGAACATGGGTGCACATATATCACTGTGGTATGATTCTTTTAATTATTTGGGGAAGATACCCAGCACAGGAATAGCTGGGTCAAATGGGACCTCTAGTCCTAGTTCTTTGAGGTGTCTCCATACTGATTTCCACAGTGGCTGCACCAGTCTACACTCCCACCAGCAGTGAAGCAGTGTTCCTCTTTTCCCACAGCCTGACCAACATTTGTTATTGGTTATTTCTTGATAACAGCCATTTTTTCTGGGGTGAGATGGAATCTCAGTGTTATTTTCATTTGCATCTCTCAAATGACCAGTGAGGTTGAACACTTTTTCATATGTTTACTTGATGCTTTTACTTCTTTGTCTGAGAAATGTCTGTTCATTTCAGATGCCCATTTTTGGATTGGATCTTTAAAATTAGGAGGTCTGATTTTATTAAATTCTTTATATATTCTAGATAGTAGGCATGTGTTTGAGGAAAAATTGGTAAAATTTTTTTCCCATGTTGTGTGTTGTCTCTTCACAGTACTGGTGGTTTCTCTTGCTGTGCAGAAGCTTTTTAATAAGAAGAGATCCCAGTTGTTGATACTTTGTGCTAGTTCTTGTGCAACCAAGGTTTTGCTCATGAAATATTTTCCTATACTAATGTCTTCAAGAGTTCTGCCTAACCTCTCTTCCAGCCAGTTTAGTGTTTCTCTGTTACTATTTAGATCTTTGATACATTTCAATTTTAGTTTAGAGCATGGTGAGAACTATTGGTCTATTTTTAATCTTTGGCAAGTTGAAACCCAATTTTTTCAGCACCATTTATTAAATAGGCTATCTTTCCTCCAGTGAGAATGACTCCTTTGTCAAAGATGAGGTGGCTGAGTATGTCTGCAGTGTTTTCTGCATCTTCTAATCTATTCCTGATCCTTGGTCTGTTTCTTTGCCAGTACCATGCTGTTTTTATCACAGTGGCTTTGTAATATAGTTTCAAGTTGGGGATTGTGATATCCCCTACCTTGTGTTCATTGCCTAGAATTGCTTTTGCTATTATAGGTCTCTTCTTGTTCCGAATAAATGTTTGAAGTGTTTTTTCAAGCTCTGTGAAGTATGCTGTTGAAATTTCAATTGGGATTACATTGAATCTGTATAGCAGTTTTGGAAGTATGGCTATTTTCACTATATTGGTTCTTCCCACCCAGGAACAAGGGATGTCTTTCCATTTTCTGATATCTTTATTGATCACTTTTTTCAGAGTGCTGTAGTTTTCAATGTAGAGGTCTTCAATTTCTTTCATTAGGTTGATTCCTAGGTATTTCACGTTTTTGGATGCTATTGTGAAAGGAGTTTTTTCTCCAGTTCCTCTTGCAGAGAGCCTCCTTTTTAGATATACACACCCAGTAAATGAACAGAAATTACATATGGGAGATGGAGCACAGTAAGGCACATCACATGAGCTGATGAATTTTCCCAGAATTCCTTCTAACAACTCACATAACATAGTAAATATGTATGAATTTGATGCCCCTCTCTTTTGTGACACTAGAGGAGCAAAGAGATTGTTCTCTTCTCTGGAGACTCAGGAGTGTAGGTGTAATGAGTGGAAGAGTAAAAAATGAATAAAAATGTGTTACCTTGAGTGTAGCACATCACCCTGATGTGTGACACCTCATCTCCACCTGCTTCCATCCATCCCGCTGACTGTCTATCTTCTTAGGTTTGGGTTGAACCCATTGATAGCTGTTCAAGCAAATGAGGGTGTGCAGACATGTATGAGTATGGAGAGAGAGAGAGAGAGAGAGAGAGAGAGAGAGAGAGAGAGAATGTAATTTTGGTTTTTAATATTTTTTGTGTTGAATATAATGTTGGTGTTTTTCTTCACACAGATGTGAGCAGGAAGTGTATGAAGGCACTGGAAAAAGAAGAGGGCCCTGCTTCCAAAAGGGTGCATTTAACACGGGCACAGAGAATCCAAGGCTGAGGCCCACAGAGGCCAGACACAAAGCACAGCGGGCAGCAGGGCATTGCAGGCTAAATTGATGTCCTGATGGCCATGGGCAGTACACGTGAAGATGACTAAGAATAGCAGTTTAGCAGCTATGTTGAAATGTATTTGTATATAGTACATTTGTGCACTATGGAAGCATATAAGTCATGACTTGCACACACATTTGTGGAATCGTCACCACAATGAAGACAGTGAACACAGCCACAGCTCCCAGAGTTTACTGCTGTCTTTGCATTCCTGCCTCCTGCCCCTCCTTCGACCATCAGTAGCTACTGATCTGCTTTCCTTCAGCATAGTGTTGTATTTTCCACAATTTTTATTCATATGAAATGACACAGCATATGCTTTTATTGTCTTTTTTCAGTCTAATTTCTTTCACCCTACATTTAAAAACTTTTAATTGTGTCATTAGTAATAAAAATGATGATGACCGCCCTATGAGTTATGTCCTTATTTTTAAATTAATTTTTTTTATTTGTTTTGTGAGACTGAGCCTCACTGTGTGGTTCAGGCTGGTCTTGGGCTCATTATGTAGCCCAGGCTGTCCTCAAATTCATAATGATTCTCCTGCCTCAGGCTACTGAGTGCTGTGGTTATAGGCATGTGCCACCACACCCAGCTTGAACTAGATTCCTATATACTTTCTAATTTCATTTCCTTCACAATATTCAGCCAAATTTATTAATAAAATGGTCTTTAAAGGAATCCTACAGAGATTGATTTGTTACTGACAATAAAATCATTTTATTTATGGAAACTAATTATTTTACTAACAAAGGAGAAACAATGCATTGCCCAATTGTCAAAAAGATGGTTACAATAAAATGATACTGCATAACTTTCATTTAATTTATTTAAAGGAACAGTTTCTTCTTTTTGGCCAAGTCATTTTCCCTGTCAAACATGGAAAATAGGTACTCCATCCTTAATGTTCTATATAAATTGGCAATTTTAAAATACTTTTTCCTAGTGAGGCTATTTCCTAACTGGCTTTGAAAATTCTTGAAGGCTTAACTTAGCATATCGGCTTCATGTTCAAAAAATAAACCAATAGTATTTAGAGAAATAAATGAAGCTTTCCCATAAAATACCTTATTTGGTAGGAAGATAAGTGGAAACTATATTCATTTTTTCAAGTAAGTGAATGAATTTCTAAGCCTCTATATCTAGTGAAACTATGGGTCAGGAGCCAATAAAGACTTTAGAAAGTGATATTTTTTTAAAAGGAAGAAATATTCATTTTATAGACATTTAGGAGGAGGGGCTAGGGTGGTATTAACATAATCCTTGTTTCAATAAAAGAAAAATCAATTCAACACATTTCACCCTAAAATTATTCTACTTTCTGCATTGTAGGAAAAGGTAGTGTCATGTGTAAATAGGAGTTTCAAAAATAATATAAACAATACACCAAAAAATAAAAAGGAAAAAGATTTCTAATGTTCCAACCAATATTCTATCTGTCAACTGTATTCGTTTCTCGTGTTTCATCAGCAAGACTATGCTAGACGCTGAGGATGTCAAAGCAATTTTTAAGACTCCACTTCTCTCTTCAAGGATGTTACCAGCAATTGGGAAGTCCATATATGACTGATGACTAAGTGATCTGGTGAAGAACAACATGTCTGCAGAACTATGGAGAAGTAAAATTTCCTCTGTGACTAGAGGATAGACCTGGCAGGAGAGTGACCACAAGAACATCAGAGAGGAAGGTAGAGAACCAGTCTTGAGATGAGTGAGTCACAGAGAGAAAGGGGGTGGTACCAGGGGATGATTCCTGAATGAGGCTAAGATGGTCTTAGGCAGAAATAGCCTCCCAAGGTAGTGAGGGGGATGGTGAGGAAACAGGAAGTGTTCACATGGATGAGGTTACAGTACACAGCAGAGGGCTACCTGGGTGAGCCTGGCTTTCAGCGTGGAACGTCAGGCACTTGTGCCTGTTCTAGACCAGATAATCTCATAATTTGGCAGAGTGTCATCCCGACCAATAGTGTTGTGAATGTTCTGTGCTGATATTTACAACTGAAGGGGAGATGTTAATGAAACTGAAGAGTTTGATTGCACTGGAAGTGAACCCAAGCCACTGTGAGAAGGGGTGACAGGAAAACATTCACTTTGCGTTCATCTAGGATCTTTTGAGTAACCAGCAGCTTATTGGATGCTGACCTTGCTTTATAGGCCAATAGAGGTCAAGTAAAGTACAATTTGAAATGCAATCAATATTGAAGGATAATAGTGACCTATGGAAAATAGTATTCCACATGGTCTATTTATATTATATTATTTGTACATAAGCCATACTTGTGCTCTTTGTTTTAACCAGTTACAGACTAAAATATTCTAACTAAAGTCATTATATTTTTAAAATAAATCAAATAATTCAACTTCAACTCTTCCTTTTTATAGTTCCCATTGCCATAACCCTTTGGGAATCTTTTGGTCTTCTTGTCAATCAGTCTGAAAGCGTCAAATACCTCTGGCTAAACCACTGGGTGAGAGCTGCACACATAGGCATCCTGGACTCCCAGGACACAGGGCAGTGCTGGGCTGCGTGGTCACGTTCAGTGTGATAACAGGTGACTGAGATCAAGAGAGGGTGTCTGACTCCATGACAAGAAAGCCCCTTTCTGCCTGGACAGATTGAGTGCCCTTGAGGCTTTACTGGTTAACAGTAAGTCACAGTGAAGAAATCCACCAATAACAGTGAGTAAAAAACCTCTATTATACTGGTGAGTTGCTAGAAATTGGTGTTTCAGAAACTCATTGACACTGTTTTCTTGAAGAAATAAGGTTTTACACTTCCTTCCCTGTCTATTGTCCTGTGACATTTCTATTTTGCTAATGTCTTGATGTATAAATTTGCTTTGTAATATTATTTTATCTAATTTCTGTGCAAGCTAACTGAGGGATAAGTAGTTACAAATTACTCAGGTCATCAAGAGATTATGCACATCAGTTTCATTTGTACCAACACATAACCAATTATCTTATAAATGAGTCCATTCTTGGACCATTTTGTATCTTGTTTTAATTAATTAATGTAGTACCACTGAGATGGTTAATCATGATTGTCAATTTGATTGCATTAAGGAATATTGGGCAAAGGTGATTGGAGTGTGAGGTTAACCCATTGATGTGTTCATAGCTGAATGGGTTGTTAGGAGGTAGCATCCACTTGGGGAAGGAGATCCCTGGAGTGTGACTTGGAAGGATCCATCTTTTATCTGGCTCTTTCCCTCTCTGCTTTGCAGCCACCATGAGGTAAGCAGCTTTGCTGCACCATACCCTTCTCCCATGATGATTCTATCTTACCTCAGGGCCATAGAAATGGACCCAGCCAACCATAGCCTGAAACTATGAGCCACATAGACCTTCCTTCCCTTAAGTTGTGAATGTCAGGAATTTTATCCCAGCCACAAAAAGTAACTAACAACTCTACAAGTTTTAGCAACCAAAGTACAGTTAGGTGCTGCACAATAACATTTTGACCAATGATGGACTACAGAAACCATAGCGGTCCCAAAAGATTACAACAGTACTGAAAAATCCCTGTCACCTAGTGATGCAGTAGGCATTACTCATGTATTTTTGGTAACACTGGTGTAAATGCACCTACAGCAGTGTCAGTCATATGAAAGTATAGCACATATAAATATGTACAATTCATAATGCTGGATAATGATTACAAATGACTGTGTTACTGTTACTGTTTTTACTAGACTGTATATTGTATCATTATTTTAAGGTGTACTCCTTCTAGTTATTTTTTAAAGGTTTATTATAGCACAGAATGCTGTATGATACCAGCAGGAGGGTCATAAGAGTCCTGTTTACTGTGTCTTCTGATTGCATCAATAGGACACATTTCATGATTATCCTGTGTCATCTACAAATGTGTAAGCACAATCTATGAGAGTGACTCAGTGATACAGTTGCCTAAGAATGTATTTCTCAGAATGTACCACACTGAAAAATATATGACTGTATCAAATACCCTTTTAGAAGTAAAATTTCAATTGCTTCTTCTATAAAGTTCAGAGAAACCATTGCTCTTTAGGGATGAAAGAGAAATATTATATATTAGATTCTTAAATGTGAACACTAAGGAAATCATTTAGTTTTATTTTAGGGAGATACTTGCCAGATGTGATGTGCATATCTGTGAAAATCTGTGGATAATAGCCAGTTGTCACTGTTTTGAGCATGAAATAGAATTTGGGGAGGTCGCTATTGTTTTGTTTTACTTTTACCTAGAGGCCTGGCTTGTATTGAGACACTAAGAAGCATGGTGTTGCTTCTGTTGCTGTCTCAAGTTTACTGTATGTCTTAACATCCATTTGCTCTCAACTTTCTTGTGTTTTTACTTTGTTGGGTATAGGGGACAGGGGAAAGGGATGTTACCAGAACCTCTGCAGTGAGTCCTGGTCTCCTGCGAGCCACGGCAGCACACGGCGAATTACAGGAAAGTTAGAAAAATGAGACTGAGAAGAAGCTGAGCTTTGGGTCTGATCAGTGCTGCTCTGGGCAGCAAAGACAAAAACCCCTAGCTTGCAGCACCTTTT
This sequence comes from Heterocephalus glaber, assembly GCF_053883595.1. Lineage (NCBI taxonomy): Eukaryota > Metazoa > Chordata > Mammalia > Rodentia > Bathyergidae > Heterocephalus > Heterocephalus glaber. The sequence goes on along the minus strand of NW_028258143.1, from coordinate 27,334,277 downwards.
ATTTAGTACATCCAAAGAAACAAATGTAACAAATGAATAATGTAGATTTCAGTATCATATTGGGATGAACAAGGTGTAACAAAAGACTGGGTGGGGGGCGGCGGAAATCTAAGAACAATGAGGAACTATGCAGATGAAGATTTAGTTCCTCCCAGGAGCTACACAGATGAAGATTTGGTTCCTCCCAGGGTGTCCCCCACAGGTGTGGTCTTTTCCTGGAGCATTACAGCATCATGGGATCATTGAGATCTTCCTTGTGACCTGAGGCCAAAATGGAAGTATGTCTTGGAGTGTTATTGCTGGCCTGTAGGCAGGAGAACTAGGCCTACTCAAGTGATTTTTCCCTAGAATTATGTAGCATTGCTCCCAACAGTTGGGAACATTATTCCCTCCATGAGAAAGTTTTTCATGCATTTATTCAGTGACTCAGCCCAGCACACACAACACACCCTGCTAATGAATAGAACCTTGTTGTGGTTTAGATCTGGAACAACTCTGAAAAGTCTCATGGGTTCAGAGGTAGGACTTTTGAAAGATGATTGGATCATGGAAGTGCCATAACCATCAGTGGATTGATTCATTGATGAATTTGTAGTTAAATGTGCTCTTAGGAGTTGGGGCCTGTTTTGAAAAAGTGAGTCATTGGAGGCATGCTTTTCTGGGTATTTCTCCTTCCCCAGCTCTTGCATTCTCTCTCTACTTCCTAGTTATCATGAAATGAGCAGCCTTCCTCCACCATACTCTTCCACCATGATGTATCTGCCTGGGAGCCAGCCAACCACAGATTGAATCCACAGACTGAGTCCCCTAACTGTGAGTCAAATTAATCTCTCCTATTTTAAGTTGTGGGTGTCTGTTACTATGTCCCAGCAACAGGAAAGCTGAGTAATACATTCCTCTTATGTAGTCACATGCTAGATGTCACACTGGGTGGCAAAGCTGTAGAAGCAGAAAGCACAGAGTTTGTCACCAATGATGAAGGGAGGCAGCCCACGATGAAGCTGTGGGTGAAAAATCACTCTGAAGAGCTGTTCAGAGCTTGGCTGAGGAGACATCCAGGACACAGAAAGGTAAAGAAAAGAGGCTTTCCCAATGGAAGTGGGACTGGTAGGTTACATTGTTGGGAAAAAAGGAAGATTAACCAAATGTTGCTTATCAAAAGATGGAGTTGTTGAAGGGAGGGCAGGGCAATGGGTAAAAAATAAGAATCAAGATACATCATGTAAAGGCACAAGCTCCCAATGATGAATGTAACTGTATTGTATATCTAAAATGTACCAATACACTTAATGGAAAAAAAAAAAAAAAAGATGTAATGCCTTAGCTGAGACTCCAGTTAGAAGAGAATTGGCCCACACACAAAACAGAGAATATGGAAAATATAGACTTCCAATGGAGATGTACTTGTCTGGGAAATCTGTTGTCTTGCAATGGTCGGGGTATACATGTACCCAAGGAAGAGGAAGGAAATGTGGGAGAGCTCAGGAATCGAGTGATATGAAAGCCATCTGCCTTTATATATCCTAGGTTCAAGGGAACCTGCTCATAGGCAGACTCAAGACATCTTCCTTCTGGATAGCCTCTTCAACTACTGGAATATCTCTGAGAAAGGGGTAGAGATGAGGAGGGATGGGTGAGAAGCATGGAGAGGGGGACAATGAACCCTGAGAGCAGTGGATGAAGAGCAGAGTGTAGGAAATAGCACCTTAAACAGTGCCTGCACTGTGGTCAGTTTTACTTCTAATGTGTCCATAGAGAGAACCTGACAGGGAAGGAAGATGAAAACATATGGCCACCTGCTTCAGAGAGCTTTTTCCAAGGGCCCTGTCTTCCTTGATCTTCTGTGAACTCACCATGCCAGGCCTGGGTCTAAGCATCAGTCTCTTCTTCTATTTGAACCTTTTGAAGTTGGGCCTCTTTGTTCATCTTAGAATGACTAGCATAGTGCTCCACAGAAGTCATTCAGAAAGTGCTTGAAGGCATTGTGGACAAGATTTCATGGGTTCAAGAAGCAACACAGAAGGTGAATTTCCCTGCTGGATGTGATGCTCACCATGTAGTGGTGGCGATGAGAACAGGCAAGGAAACAGGATGAGCAGAACACATGCGTGAGATGCCTTTGCTAAGAAGCACACTGCTAGTGGAAAACCATAGAAAAGCAGGTGGATGAACCCATGTGGCTGCTGCAATAAAATAGATGAAGAAGAAGGTGAAGGAAGTACTACCATCCAAGACAAAAGGACAGAGTATATTGGAGAGTCAAAAGAGACAGGGAAACGTGAGGTACCTGTGGGGGTGGAGGAAAAGAGGCAGAGCCCAGGCTGCCTCCGCCCCAAGCCCAGCAGCTGCTTCTCTCACATCTGCAGGTCCATAGGTCGTTGGGTTTAATCACTTCAGGCTCTGCAGTCAGTCTCTGGTAAGGGATGGGAGAACCCTGGCAATATGAGATACCACTTCCTGCATGACTCTATATACATCTTCTACCTAGTGCCATGGCCCCCAACTTCTCCCTGCTGCCTGCAGAGTCCTGGAAGAGGATCCCTGTTCCCTCAGCTTTCCAAAAGAGCCACAGTCAGAATATCTGAGTCTTGCTGTCTTTTTTCTATCCACTGTAGGTATGAGTAGGGCCTTATAATATGAATTCATAAATTCTACGATTCAATTTAAAAAGTACTTTTCCTTCATAGGCATTAAATATGCTGGCAAGAAATGAGCAGAAGCTTTAAAAAAATCACATCATAAACTCTAAGCTTTCTAAAATGGTTAAATTTCAACAAGAGTTATATATCAAGCTATTTAAAAACATTTGTTTTATATCCCAACCTTTTTTTCCTTTTATGTTGCCCTGATTTTTGTGCAAAATATGACAGAATGGATCATCAAACTCTCAAAAGCATCATTAAGTAAAACATAAAAGACAAAGTTTATCAGATTTAGTCCTGAACAATATATATATTGATATAGATATATATTCACAGTTTCCAAGCAATCTCATGTATATCACGATTACCATTCCACACTGTGAGAATGAGGGCCCTTCCATCCCACTGCATAAATCATTGATTTTCTGTGATATCACTAATAGGACTATTAAGAACCATTAAATTTGACTGAAGAACATACCACTTTTTGGATTGAAAAAAGAAAATATAAAGGTATAGACTTTAATTACGGGTCTGATTATCTTGGCTCACAGCTTGAGAGGTAGGGAGTGGTTAATCATTTGTCCAAATGCTGTTGTAAAGAAATGGCAAGGCTCATGTATCATCAGGAGTATGAAAAAGATGAAAGTAAAAATGATCCCAAAAGGATTAGCCTTCATCCAGGCCCCACATTTCTGCTTGTGGGACTGCTAAGGGTTTGTACTTCAAACTGAAGAAGATAAACAAAGCAGGCATAGCATGAAAATATAAACAAAAGCCTAACTCATGGACAGTATTGCACTTCAGATCTGTTTCCTTCATGGCCATTGCATGGACATGTGCCTCACTGGAGGACAGCGCATCTGCACTTAGGAGATGGTGGATACTAAGCAAGTACTCATGGAGTGCTGTCTTCCCCCCCAGTTCCACTGAAGAAAGAAAAAACAAAATAAAGAATAGTTCACCAAGATGAACTGTATACCTCCTGCTTTTAGATGCATTGGTTTTAGAACCTGTATATGTATTTGTGTGCTGCTAAATTTAAAATGTATTAAATACAAAGCTGGCCATGGTACCTTATGCCTGTAATCCTGGTACTGGAACTCTGAAACAAAAAGATTGCAAGTTCTAGCCCACTCTGGACAATTCAGCAATTTAGGTTCATCCCCTGTCTCAATAATAATAATAATAATAATAATAATAATAATAATGATAAATAATGAGCTGTAGATGTAGCCAGGGGGAAGGCCCTGGGCTCAATCCCCAGAATAGCTAAATAAATAAATAAATAAATAAATAAATAAATAAAGTGTTCAGTACATTGTAAGATCATTGAGCAATCTAAAATTGTTTAGTTGTTCTAAATGTCAGGCTCTTGTAAGAACTACAGATCACTCATTCGAAACCATCTAAGGTAGAAACCTTTCCCTTGAGATATTGTTACTGTGTGATGGATCCAACAGATAGATTCCAAGCTCTTGTGTGTGGCATGCAAAGAATTGCAAAGTGTACACTTAATGGTGAGGGAAGAGCAGCTACATTTATTGGAGATTACAGAACAGAGAAATGGTAGCAGGACGATAGAAAAGGGGCACTGGATGCTGTCCAGACAGCTCAAGCTTTCTGGCTCAAGAATGAGATGAGAAAAAAAAAGGGCCACATGTGCTTTGGCCTGAGGGTTATATTAAATGCTGGTAGGGTTCCACCCAAGCTCAAGTGGGTGGAGAGAGATGAAGGAGGCATGGCCCTACAGTGCCTCCCAGGCTCAAGTAAGTGGAGTGGAGTGATTCTACTAATGTTCTGCCTGTCCCAGTATCATCAGATAAGATAGAATATCTTAGCTCATTCAGGCAATGATTTAAGGTTTAAAGTGCAGTCAGTTCAGCTGGGGTGCTTAGAAACAGATCATTCACCTCCATCATTACCTTGACAGGATATTTGGTTCTTCATTTGCAGTTAGGCCCAGGAATCAGCATTATTCATAAAATCTGTAGATGAACGTGAAAAAATTTGGTAACTTGGCCAGCAATCCTCAAATATGTCTATTTGCATATCAAATTTCCTGCAAAACTTTATGCTAATCTCAATGCATAATTCCCACACCCAAAGATGCTAGCTGAACTGCTAGAATATAAGAATTTCAGAAGACTCTCAGCTAATTCCCAGATGCAGTGGGGGCCGAGGTCAGGAACCTTTACCAGATGACCTTGTCTGTAGATGTGACCTTACAGCTTAGATCTGAAGTAGCCAATCACCATCCTCATTGCCCTCTCCACAGAAATCACCATCAGGAACACAACAGTGACTTTTTATTCTACCTTAGGACTTATACATTCCAGGCACTTGTGTGCTATACATTAGAGATAATTTTGTTTAGTTTACTTAACCACACACAGACTCTGGAGAGAAAGAAAGAAATCTGCATTTTAAGTATTCATGCCAAGTGATTGCTGTATTTATTATTCCAAGTCTCATTTCTTCCCAATTCTTGTTTTAATTGTCACTGTATTTTTACCACAGTGTGATCTTCTTAAATTTTAAGTCTGAGGTTAGATTGCCTTACTTGTATCTCTCTGTGGTGCCCCATTACCCTGGGGTAGATTGCTTTGTCCTATTCCAAGAAATTATGGTTATGTGGATTAGAAGCAAGTGTCTAGGAGTGTTATCCCAGGAATTCTGCGTGCAGAACCACATATGTTCTCTGAGCAATTAGCTCTTACCAGCTGTCTTACTTAGCTCTCCCCACTTTCTAAATCCTTTCTTGCTGCATTCCTTGCTTGCCTTAAGGCCCTCGCTTAGTAGTCAGTGTTCAGTCTTCTGTAATAATCTGCTTTTCCTTAGGTACCAGGTCCTCCATTTAGGAGCAGGAACACAGAACAAGGTGGCCTGAAGGGTTAAGGTAGAGCCCTGATCAAAAACAGGACAGAAGCGGAGCTTCGTGTGTGTGTGTGTGTGTGTGTGTGTGTGTGTGTGTGTGTGAGAGAGAGAGCTGGCATGGGGAGTACACTACCAGGGGTTGTAACAGTGAGGAACACTTATTGATGAAAGCAGAAAGCCTGTCTTGAGAGAAGATTGATCTCCCTCAGTCTTCCTAAATGTAATCACAGATCCCATAAGATAAACATACACACTTATCAGACATTGCTCTTTTCAATATGTGGAGCTGTCTGAAGGCCCAGGTAAAGTACCTTCTTACTGGCCTGGCATTGTAACTCCATTCCTTTTCACTATGTCATAACAGTGTATCCCCAGGGCCCAATGGTCATGGATAGGCATGTTTCTCATTTTCAGGGTGTTCCTATGGTTAAAAATGGAAAAAGCAAAATAATGCAGAGTCACACAATGATAGACACCAATTGAAAATAGCCCAAAACTATCAAATTGATAATATTCTTCTACAGGTCTCTGGAAAGAAGTCATGTTGCTCCTAGCCCATGGCACTCCTGTCTAGATGAGATATAAACATTGTGCAAAAATAGATCCTTATGAAGGAGATGAGATGAAAAGATTGGATTTGATCTTAGACTAACAATGTTCAAGTACACACACAAGCATTACTCAGTTCAGACAGATCCTAGGGCTTGGAATGTCAAGGTTTTAGCAGGGCTCTGGGGTGCTGTGCTCTTTCCAGGGACCCTTTCCAGGCTCTTGTTCTGAAAAAAGAAGTGAATGGGAAATGAGATATATAGGTTTCATATTTATTAAAGGTATTAAAGCAGGAAAAGAAGGAAGTAGAAATATACTTTATAGAGTGAGTATAGGTCAATTAAAGTAGGAAAACAAATATGCTCAGTAGAGTGCAGAATGGGCCACTGGGAAAGAAAGAAGGCAGAGGTCACAGGACCAATGACCACCATCTTTTATAACCCTCATTCTGATGTCAGATCTAGGCCATTCTGTCAAAAACCTGCTTGATCTTGTGCCAGAAGAATTGGAGATAGCATTCTCTGATTGGGACCACTGCAGGGCTTGGAAACTCTTCTGCACACGTGTCCTTGTCCCGGCTTTGTCCAAGACAGGTCACCACCACTTGTCCAGCCACTTGTCTCACCCTAATCTCCTGCTTCAGAGCAGCACTGGAGAGTGCAGGTAGGTTTGACAAGTTGAGGTTATGCCATGCTGCAACCTCCGTGGTCCTCTTGCCATACTTCTCATTATCGAGCTTGACATTAATATATCATAAGGCAGCTTCATTATTAAAGAGCACTGGTTCCCTTCCCTCTCCGTATTCTGAAATGTTGTTTCTAAATAGAAAAACTACATTTTCTTCCTGGTCAACTAAGCTACTAGACTGATGTTGTTTAGTAAAGATGGTTTTATTCATTAAAATACTTTGTAAAAGAAAAAAATTATCCAGCTAGGAAAGTTAGCAAAAATCATAAGAGAAAGAATTTAATGTTTAAAATGTGGTGTGGGCTATCATGCTGTAGCATTAGAGATTTGATTCTTCATTTTGTACAGAAAATGTTGAATGTCATTAAGCCCTGGGGCTTCCCAAAGATACAGGATGGGAACATCCATGGCTGAAGAAGTTGGGGACAGAAGAAATGGGGAGTGAGTACTAATGGGAATCTAAAATATTCCCTTATTCATAATGAAAATATTTTAGTTATCTTGAACTGGTGTTTGTACAATTGTATGAAAACACTAAATAGTGTGCCTTAAAGGAGTGAATTATATGGTATGTGAAATATATCCAATGAAGCTGTGCTTGAAAATATTTATTTATTTATTCACTTATTTATTTTTAGAGGCAGGGTCTCACTATGCAGCACAGGCAGGCTTCAAACTCACAGCAATCCTGAGTGCTAGGATTACAGGTATGCACAACCATGCCCAGCTTAAAGCTGTTTTATTTATAATAAAAGATGCTTTTGATGTCTATGTGCATGGAGGACTACAGAACAAGATAGAAGCAGATACTCTTTGTCTTTCTGATAAATTCCAGCAATGTTTTCAACAGTAATTTTCAGCAACTACTAATTGCTATATACCATAACTCATCTGAGAAACTGCCTCCAACTTGTGACTGACTGGATTTAGCTGTTGCTTCTTTGTTGTGGAGAATAATTACATATAACACAAATTTCTTTCATCTCAAAGTGACCCAAGGTTTGAAACCAGTATAACAAAGTGATTGCCTTTCAAAGAAGTGGCTGTTTTGACAGGTGGTGCTTGGTTACTCATTTTCAAGAGCAGATAGTTCCATCTTCTACCATATATGAATGTTCTCTCTTAACCAAATTTATTGTTTGATAACAATGATATCATTTACCATTATTTCAAAATTATGGATTGATTGCTTGAAAACAGTAGCTATTAATGAACTCACATAAATAATAGGGATTGTCATTGATTAAATGTTAACTTGTTTCCTTTTCTTATGTATGTTTGCTTCAGTGTGCCATGAGATGGTAATTTGCTGTTTATTAAGCAATAGCAGATACAAGGAGCTGATAGTGAAAAATGGCTTCATAGAAATTCGCAATATTGTGCTGTCACTTGTATGTGACTCCAGCGATTTTGTATGAATAATGAATATGGTGAAATGGGACTTGTTATTCCACATTTTAATTAAACATAAAATGAAGGGCCACAGAGAAGGGAATATTTGATGTGGATCTGATCATCTGAATTATTGCCTTTTTACAGGGTATGATTTAAGAAGAAGCATACAATTTGCTTACTTCTCTTTTTTTGTGTGATATGTGTTAGTGTGATGCTCAGTGCCATTTGAGTTATGTGACCAATGGAAACTTAATTGACCTCTCTGAGACAGTTTCCAAAGATGCAAAGTTAGGGAAAAGGCATCAATCTGCTGGAGTTGTTAGAAACACTGCATTAGACATTGCTCCTAATTCACCTATTATGTATAATAGATGTCACAAATGGGACATTTATTATTTACTTTAAGTGTTCTTCTAAAACTGTTTTCTGGGTGAGGTCTCTTCTACAATTTACTATCTTTTTGAACATCTGTGATTAAATCTTCTTTCCTTAGAGTTTTTAAATCACTTTAGCCCTTAAGGGTAGCATTAACAGTGAAATGTGCATATCAATCACTCAGTGGCAAAAGTTGAAATATATTTTCTGAAAAGTGATCTGAACATAAATGTGTTTAAATTTCTTGACCAATAAGCTTGGTTTTAATCTTTTTTTATTCATTAAGTTTATTGGTACATTTTACGTATCCAATATAATAATATTCATTGTTGGGAATTTGTACCTTTACGTAGTCTATCTTGGTCATTATTTTTTCCCCACTGCCCTGCCCTCTCTTCCACACTCCACTCCTCCCTATTGACAGAAGACTTTTTTTCCATTTTTTCCTTTTCTCATTTTTATTCCTTTCCTTTCTCCTACTCCTCCCACTTCCCCTTCCCCTTTGGACCACTTCTTCCTGTTTTACATTATCTATTATATATTTGGATGCTTATTTGCACTTTCAGTTTCTCACAGCAGGGAAACTACTTGGTATTTACATGTGTATCCTATTTATTTCACTTAAGAATATCACCTCAAGGTGCATCCATTTAGCTATAAATGTCTTTAGTTTCTCATTCCTTATGGATGAGTAGTACTCCATTTTATTAAAAAAAAACAACAACAACACATTTTCTTTATCCAGTCTCTAGTTGATGGGCAATTGGGCTGTTTCCAAGTTTTAGATATTACCAAAAGTGAAGCTGTAAATGTGGGTGCACATATATCATTGTGGTATGACTCTTAATTCTTTTGGGTAGATACGCAGCAGGGGAATAGCTGCATCAAATGGGACCTGTAATTACAGTTTTTGAGGTACTTCCATACTGGTTTCCACAGTGGTTGCACCAGTCTACACTCCCACCAGCAGTGGAGCAGGGTTCCTCTTTCCCCAGAGCCCTACCATCATTTATTATTGGTTGATTTCTTGATAGCAGCCATTCTTTCTGGAGTGAGGTGGAATCTCAGGATTGTTTTCATCTGCATCTCTCGAATGATCAGTGAGTGATGTTGAAAATTTTTTCATGTTTATTTGTTATTTCTACTTCTTGTCTAAGAAATGTGTTCATTTCAGATGCCCAGTTTTAGATTGGGTCTTTAAATTTGGGAGGTCTGATTTTTTAAGTTCTTTATATATTCTAGATAGCAGATCTTTTTCTGAGGAAGCTTGGTTTTAATCTTTATTGTAAATTATAATAGAAAATACAGAAAAAATGTAGGCATTAATGTATTAGGCACAGCATTATCTATAGTACAGATTATAGATATAGCTGGATATCCAACTGTAGAAATATGTCAGCCAGCTTTCTGTCACTGTGACCAAATACTGAGACAATCAACTTAGAAGGAGGAAAGGTTTCCTTTGCATCATGGTTTCTGACTTTTCGGTCCATATTTGTTTGTCCTTTAATTTTTTTGCCATCACTGGCACAGTGCCTCATGGCAGAAACATGTGCCATGGGATGTCTGTTCACTTCACTGCAGGCCGAAGGTAAAGGAAGAAAGGAAATGATTGGCATCTCAATCCTCCCTTCAAGGGCACAGCCCAGTGCCCTAAAATCTTCCCACTAGGCTCCACCTCTTAAGGGTTTCAGCACTTCCAATAACACCACAGGCTAGAGACCAAGCCTGGAACACATGGGACTTTGGGGGATGTTCATGATCCAAACTCTACAGCAAAATTAAATATATTTTGGTTTATCACTCAGAAGCTATATGTTATGGTTTATATCTAGATATCCCCACAACCCTCATGTCGTCATAGATAGGGCTTTTTTGGAGGTGGCTGGTTTAGGGGTATGGATAATGGAATCCCTACCCTGCATGTGGGTGTCACTAAACAAGAGGAAAGAAAATTCTTGGCATATTCACTTAGTTAAACACTCCATCTCTTAGGAAAGCCTCACAAACAATGGAGGTATCTATAGATCTATGTCTATATCTATCCATGTCTATAGATACATGTGTAACTCTATGTACATTTATGTAGTGATAGAGAGGGAGAGAAGACAAAGATCAGATTTTATTTTATAAAACTATTATGAAATTTTTCATTTGCAATCTTATTTCCAGTGTCTCTAATTGAAAATTGCTAGAACTCTATGAAACTGCCTTAATATTGAGATACCCCTGTTTGATGGTCTGTAGATGGCAGAGAATACTGTGAGGTGAGCCTCTCTGAAGACGTTCATGTACATGTGGTCTACTGCAAAGCTGCAGCCCCCCAGGCATATGCATAGGAAATATGCTTTGACTGCATGTTGATGAGAATCTTGCCACAATTATTCAAACAAAAATACAATGTTTTCCTGTAGGTTTCAGCTGAACAGTGGATATTTCCTCCAATAGATTAATTATACCAACATACAAGATTACAAGTAGAAAGAAGAAAGATAGAATCAGTTTCTGAGACACCTGTTGGAATTTTAATATAAAAATTTAAAATATAGTTGTTTACACATGAAGCAATAAAGCCATGAGAGACCTTTTTGACAATTAGTTTCTGAATTCCAGTTGTATAGAATGGAAACATGACTTAAGAACTCAATTTGTTTGTGAAGGCTAGTTGTAACTCAAGTCGCTCGGTTGAAGGCCCAGACTCCTCTACACAGCCTTCAAAGTCTCTCTCCTGTATACAGGCAGATCTCAGGATCCTTAGAGAGACATTGGCCCAGGATTTCCAAATTGAACCCACACAGGAAAAGATGTTGTAATGTTCCCTCCAGAACATTTTAAGGGTTAAATCTGTATCTGAGACCATCTGGAAGTGCAAGCAGCCAGCATTCAGGTTGTAATTCAAGACTTTGGTCATAAGTTAAAATTAAAATCCCAGTCATAACCCAAGTTATTCATATGTCAGTTTGTTCAGAACAACAGAGTCCACTATAGAGTTATAAATAAACCTCAAAGATTCTGGACAAATAAATTTTGCTTTTGACAACTAAGTAGTGTTTCAGTGTTATTTTATATTACAGACTTAATTCTATCAACTTGTTAAACTTTTATATTTGATTTGTCCAAGAAGTCTATTTTAATGTCTATTTTATATTATTCCTATATGTTTTACAATTACATATATTAATGTATACATTTATAAATACAAAAATATCCCTGTAACAAAACAGTGTACAGATATTAAATTCATACAAGAAGTGAAAATAAAAAACACATAATTTTTTAAATTTTAAAATAATTTTTAGTTTTAAAAGTTAATATGTGCATTGTAGGAAACAAAACACAAGCAAAAACAAAGTCATTTGTAGTCATAAGGTTGCAGTTAACCTTAGTTGGCTATGTCCTTGCAGGTCCTGCCTGGGCATTCACAACATGTCATTTCATGTGATTAAGATAGTACAATGAGTATCATGCTTTCCCATGCACCACAAATGTTCATGAATTCAAACTCCCAAAGGTATAAGTGCACTATAAATACACTGCACTAACTCACTATGTTAACACTATGTTAGCAAAAATTGTAATCCTGTCTTACTTGGGGAAAATTTTTTCACTAAAGAGAAGAATGTTAACAGCTTTCTAGACAGAAGTACTGGCAGAGATACAATGGAAAAACTGCATTCCCTTAATGCTCATAAAAACATAATTTTCATGAAATAGAATATAAACTATATAAAATAGATCATGCTTATGGTGCTCAGGCTATAGTTGGTGCTGAGATCCTGCCAGAGTGATTGCCATAGGGACAGTGTGTACTCCCACCCATGCATTTGCTTTATCCACGAGACAGTCCTGTCTTTTTGTTGTTATAAAGAAAAAGGGGAGAGCAGGGGAGGTGGGCACTGTTTCTCATGGCTGCTTCATTCGTGACAAATGGTGTGGCATAGGCAGTTTAGTTGAGAGGTTTTGAGGAGTAAGGGTATATCAAGGAGTGGTCAGAGTCAGCATCTGGTCCTGTAAAAGTTCCAAAAGAAGTATCAGGAGGCATGGACAGAGAGAAGGAGGAGAATAATACAGACAAGAGGATCAGTTCATGGAAGAAACCATGAGGCCTAACCCCAAATATTGGTTCAAGACTCAGACAGGTGCTGTCTCATTTCTGAAGCCTTTTCTGCTAGTTCCTTAGCTGCATCTCACACTATGGCTGATTGGTTGGTATAAAAGCAACATTCTACTGCTAGGAAGATACCTAAGCAACTTTTTTAGCTGTAAGAAGATCTAGGCTTCTACCATTTTGGAGGGCTACTGATGCCAGGGAGTCTATCTGGTTCTGTAAGGTAAGAATGGAGGCTATTAGAAAGATCTCAGGAGAGGGAATGATAGTAAGTCTGGAAGGTAGATAGACCTGCTATGGTTGTCCCTGCAGCAGTAGTGATACCCAGACTAACAAATAGAGGTACTAGTTGTAGGGCTCTATTCTGTCTGACATGGGCTTTAAACAGCAATAGTCAGGCTCTGGTTGCCTGGGACAATGAAGGTCTATTTTGGGGCTGAGATATGTCAGTGTTCAGGTTCTGGTCCAGTTAGTGGGGAGGCAAAAAGTAGGTGGAAGTCTCATGAGAGAAAAAGACACCTTGACTGGGTTAGGAAAATTAGCTGGGGATGTTAAAGAAGTGTGTGAGTTTTGGTTTTCTTTTTCACAGACACCTAGAGTGCTTGCCAGGGCAGTGCCTATCAGGGGCTCGAAGGGACCCTGGTAGGGTATTTGACTGGCACCTACTGTTTTGTTTTCCTACTGTAGGGAGAATCTCTTGGTGTCTATTAGGAACCATTTTGTTTGTTTGTTTGTTTGTTTTTGGTACCAGGGATTTAACTCTGGTCCTTGCACCTGCACAGCAGGCGGCAAAACCACTGAGCTAAATCCCCAGCCCTATTAGGAACCATTTTGATGAGCAATTAAAGGTAGACAAGAGGAGGCAGTCAGAGCCAGTGAGAGATTGATGACAAGGGGTCCCTGGGTGTATGGTCTACATGGAATATGGCAGCAGTTGCAGAACTCTGACTCTCTATTGAACAGTGATGCTGTTATAACCTTGAGAGGGCTGGAAAAATGGACAAGGTGAGTGAATGGGGCATCTTGAGCAACCTGGTAACTGCCATGGTCGCTTTAGGCCAGTAACAGTAGCATATGGTTATATTGCTGGGGAAGTATATGTCCTAGTGGTACAATGTAGGGCAGATTACACTGAATATAAATGGGGGCTTGGAAGGCCAGACTACTATTAGTGTTTATGAGGCCATTTATGGGCTCTGTTGGGCTTTCATATGCAGACATGTTAGCAATATAGGACCAAAGAAGTCAGGCTGCATGTCCTGCCTGAAGCATTTTTGTCTTGTCATTGATGGGGAAACTGGCTGATGACTTTTTATTGAGAAGTTAGAGTGGCCCCTTTGTTTCATATTGGGGGTGGTATGTGAGGTTAGTAAGCACCCAGACCTGAGGAGGGACCAGAGTGCCCACAGAGGTGACTGTAGACATGGAGATACAAAGCCAGCAATTTTTGGCTAACAAAGGATTAGGTCAGTTTAGCAGAGAATTAGTTAACTGCAGGGTTCTGTAGAGATAATTAGGGATCATTGGGCAAAGCAACAGAGGTGCACCTGTAGGATGCAGTAAAAGGAACAGAAGACCTAGCTGGACAAAGGAGTGTAGAGAGGAGGGAGGGACCTACTTAGGGGAAGTGAGAGCATGAGCATGAGAAATGATTCCATCCCTGAGGCAAAAGACAATTGAGTTGGAGTTCCAGCAGAATAAAAAGTAAAACCCACAGAAAAATGCACTGTAGAAATGCAGGATGTTTTAGACATCCTGTATCAATCATGGGCACCTCCGGAATTTTCCAGGATTTGGGAGAAGCTGAGGGAAGTGGAGGAGATTACTTGCAATTTCCAAGAAGGGTCAGGAACATTATTGGCAGGATGCAGCTTTACCTGAGGACAATGTAACCATTGGGGAGGGTCTTGTGGACAAAGAGCTGTCAGAGTGCTGTACACAACTAGGAAGGGTCTTATTCACATAAGCTGTAGAGACTGGGGCTTTAAATTTTTAATTAAAACCCATTTCTTAGCCAGGCCATCTTTCCTAGATGTTAGGAAAAGGCAGGAGAAGGTTAGCAGTGCATTGTATCTCTTTTTGGGCTTGTTGTAGGACAGGGAGATAGTCTCCAATGGGATTAGCCTCTGGGCTGCAAAGTGGCCCAAGTAGAAAGGTGTGGTTTATAAAAACTGAAATGGACTGTATCCCATAGGTTTCTGGGGAGTGTCACCGGATGTGAAAGAGAACAATCAGGAGAAGGGAAACCCAGTTCTTATGGAGTTGGAGTATGAGCTTAGTGAGGTAAACCTTGAGGAGGTTTTTGACTTTCTCTTTTTGGATGATTGAGGCCAGTAAGGGGGTATGGAAGGTTTTTTGGACTAATAAAAACTGTCTGACTGAATGAAAGTGGGAAGGCAAAAGCATGGGATAATATTGGCAGGGAAGGAGTTGACAATGGCAGAGACTTTTTCTGAGCCTGTGTGGAAGACCTCTACTCATTCAGTAAATGTATGGACCCAGACCAGGAGCAATCTTAGCTTTTTTTATCTGTGGCACATGGGTGAAATTAATCTGTCAGCCCTAAGTTGGAGAAAAGCCTTGTGCTTGACAGGTAGGAAAGGAATGGGAGTTCAGGAAGTCCTGAGGTATGGTTTTATGGCAGAAGATTGAGTAGTGATGTTTGTAAGGAAGGTTTTCCAGGAGGAAACAGATAAGATGCTCAAGCAGTTGGGTTAAAGGTCTGTACCTTGTGTGAAAATTATCATGAAAAAATAACATGGGCCTGTGAAGTGGGAAGAAGAAAGATTTCTGGTTTAGGAACCATCTCTCTTGGCTGGGGAGGCCTTGATATAGTTGGGGTTCAGAAAAGGAATATCCTGGGGTTATGTTGAAAAGAGCAAAATGTTGACCCTTAGGGGTTGAGATCTGGAAGATCAAGCAGATGAGGTCTGGAGGTAGGGCTTGGGTAGATCTGTGGAGAATGATGTCTAGATATGTGATGGATAGGGAAGAGATTTGGGCCTTAGAGGGAGATGTGTGGTATCCCTTGGAGTCTAGATGTTGTAATAATAAGAATGTGTCTTAATGAGATGGTTGTATGAGGGGCTGCAGAGGAGCAGGTTATTTACATATTGTATGAGATGAGAGGAATAGAGGTGAAGGGAGAGCAAATAACAGGCAAGAGCCTGATTGAAATAGTTGGGGGTCTCTTTTGGAAACCCTGTGACAAGATGGTCCAGGTCAGCTGTTGGGACTGATGGGTGTCAGGATCTGTCCAGGTGAAGGCAAAGAGAGGCTGTGAGAAGGAGTATAGGGGAATAGTGAAAAAGACATCTTTTAGATCAAAGACAGAGAAATGAGTGGTAGATGGGGAATGCAGGACAAAAATGTGTAGGGGTTTGGCACCTGGGGTGAATGTGAAGGACAATCTGGTTGATAGTGTGGAGATCTTGTACCAGTCACTTGTACCTGTGAGTGTGGATCTGAAGGGGAGTTGATAGGCATTAAGAGACTGTCACAGTAGATGAGAAACAATAGACTTTAGTCCCCATAAAGCTGGGTCATGGATGGGATGCTGATGTTGGGCAGGGTAGGGGTGCTTTGGTTTGAAAGGATAATAAGTGGTTGTTGGGTTGAAGTCAGGAATGGGGAAGAGGTATCCCAGACTCTGTGGTTGAGGTAAAGGGAGATGATGGATGTCACAGAGAGAGGCAGAGAAGGTGAAAAAAAGGGCAGCTATAAACACTGGTTGTGGACACTGATTGTGTCCCGGGGATCGTCAAAGTGGTTGACAACTTGGTTAAGATGTCTCACTCTAAAAGGGGAATGGGACAAGTGGGGGTGACTAAGAATGAGTGTGGGAAAAGACATTAACCTAATTGACACCAGATTTAGGAGGGCTGGTTAAAGGTCTGGAGACTCTGCTATCTATGCCCACAACAGTAGTTGGGGCCAGAAAGACCTTGGAAAGAAGGAAGTGTGGAATGAGTCGCCCTTGTATTGATTAAGAAAGGGATGAACTTACCTTCTACCACAAGAGTTACATGGAGTTTGGCATCTGAAATGATCTAGGGGTCCTCTGAGACCTCTGGGCAGAATTACCGTTTTGTGGCCTGGCCAAGTAGGTCTGGGAAAGAGGTGTTTGAGTGTCCCTGATGTCATGGCCCAGCAGAAGCAGGGGAGGCTGCTAGGAGCAGATGATCAGACTTCCAGTGAGGACCCTCAAGGAAGGACACCTTGGAGGGAATGCTGGGCTGTGGGCACTCCCTAGCTCAGTGACCATTTTGGCAGCAGTTGAAGCATGATCCTGGAGGGGCACATTGAGTCAGGTGCACCCTTGATCCCTTTATGGGCAACCTGATGGTTGACTTTGAGGTGTTTCTTAGGGTGGAAGCCAGCATCTGCAGCTCAGAACATGCTGATTTTGAGCTCTTTTATCTCTGTTATTAAAAATCTTAAAGGCCAGGTTGATTAGGTCCTGCTGTGAGGTTTGAGGGTCAGTCTCCTATTTCTGTAGCTCTTTTTGAAGTCTGGGGATCCTATCTGATAGTTTTAGTTTGGATCTTTTTGAGGAAATGCCCTAAGGCCCTCTGAAAGGTTGGGCTGAAGGTGCCTGCCTATGGTCATCTCCATAGCACCAGGTCAGGGAATATATTCTTTTCTGTTCATGTAGGGAGAGAGCAGAACTAAGGATGACAGTTAAAGTAGCCCAGGTGAGGCTATATGACTATGTTAGGTATCTGGGGCTTGGCTGGATGTCCCTGTTGGACATGGGGGTCCCTCTGAGGTGGAACTGTCTGTTGGAAGAAGGGAACTCTCTGAGGCAGGGCCCTTACCAGTTTGCATATCCCAGTGCTGGAATCCTGAAAGCTCACAGAGAACCCCAGGCATGCAGCAGTTTTAGAGCTGTGCTGGGGTCCAGGAACACATGGGGTTGTTAGAGCAGCACTGAGATCCCAGGGTGTGTGGGGTCTTGGGTTATACTGGGCACTGGGGGGATGCAAGGTTCCAAAGGGTGTGTGGTGCTCCAGGGGGTAAGCAATGGGACAGGCGTGTTCTAAGTCACAGCAGTGCAGGAGTCAAGTCTGAGGTGTCCAGTTGACCTGGAGCCTGGCTCAGAGGGGTGGTAAGTGGACACTGTCCAGGCTCTGACATGCTGTTTTTTGGACTGGAGGGAGAGAGAGAAAAAGACAGGAGAGCAGCACAGTCGAACTGGGCTGGGGCTGCTGGGAGTCAGGGTGAGCTCTGCACCAGGATGCAGTTATGTGGGGTCTGACAGAGAGAAAGTAATGTAGATTTGGGTTATTTCCTCTGCTTTTGCCATTTCACAGAATGAGAACTGAGGAGCAGAGGAGAAGGATTAAGGTCAAACTGTGGTCTGAACTTGGTGTGTGGCAGGGTCAACAGGAGGTGTGTGTGGGTGGGTGGGGGGTTCCTGTGGAGAGCAGGGTCAGCAGGAGGTGCAGGATGTGAGGCGTGGCTGCTATATTGGGCCACTCAGAGCATGCAGCCTGGTTAGGGGCCTCTTTTGCACATACCCAATCCCTTAAAGGCTGAGGAGTAGGGCTGGACAAAAGAGGGAGTGGGGACCGGGGGTGGGGCATGTGGCACAAGGGTGCAAGGGAGGCACAACTGGGATCCCAGGGCATGTGTGGATTTCCTCAGCATGTACAATTGATGGAGTATTCTGCAAGGTTAGCAAGTTGGAAGCACAAGGACAATGTCCCAGGTCCCCCAAAGCAGGACCCCCATGCCCAGCACCTGTGAGGAAGGGGCTTGTATTAATCAAGAAGGGGAGGAGGAGGAAGAAGAAGAGCAGCTGCAGTGGCAGCTGTGATTGGTACATCCTGGGTAGCAGAAGCCCCACAGCTTTGGCTGGCAATTGGAGGCAGCCCTGGGGCTCAGGCTGGACACGGAGCAACTAACTCATTTACGGAGCCAGGCAATGGGGAGGTAGGTGTGGTGCACCCCACAAGTCTGCATTCTCCTTGCACAAGCTAGACTCAGGCTCATTGTTGGATGGCAGGCTGTATATGTAGATGTTGAGAGCAGCCTCCAGGTATGGGCTGTGGTTACGCTGAGTGCATGAGCACAGGCTATGGTGGCAATGTGTGCAATGGCCCTAGTGTTGCTACCTGTTATTCTGTGTCATCAGGCTGTGAGGGCACCAAGCAGGCTTGAGGCCAGGCTGGGCATGCCAGGAACAGGAGCCCAGCACTGGGGCTGCTAGGCCTGGGACCCCAGTCCAGGCATGGCATACAGGTTAGGCAGTTGGCATTCAGTGGCCTGTGGCTGGTCCCCTGGGAGCACACCTCAAGGTGGGGAGGGAGAGTGGGTACAAGGAGTAGAAGGGAAAGTCTTACCCAATCTGAAGCAGTCAGCAGGACAATCTGGGGCAAAATCTGAGGATCCAGTGTCAGAAGGTAGCCTCCTTAAGAAAAAAGGGCTCAGAATAGGACTTGAAATCCCTCCAGGGAAGATCACCCTATCTCAGGTTTTTGGCACCAAATGTATTAGAGAAGCAGAGAGGAGAGAGCCCTGGGGGCAGGCATTGTGTGAACAGTGAGGCTTATTTATATAATGCTGGGCACTGTTGAATAGGCTGAGTCCAAAGGACAGTCAGCACAGAGCAGGCAGAGAGCAAAAAATTTAAAAGGATTATTGCTTTGAGGAATTTTGGGGGTGGACAGAGTCGGGTCACCCTTCTTGGATGATTGGTGTCCTGTCTTTGTTCTTCTTTAAGGCTTCCTGTACTTCTGCTGCTGAGTCTTGATGGTGCCCAGGCTATACTTGGCACTACACTTCTTCCCTTGTGGTTGCCATGGAGATGGTTTTCTCTCTGACCCATGTGTTGCCTTACCCATCGGGCATGGCACCTCCAAAGAGTACCAGAGCATTTCTCGAGCTACTAATTTCCAATGGAACTTTGGAAAAAAACAAACAAAAAAGGAAATAAATTAGCTTGACCCTGACACTTCTCTTCAGTGCTGATATGTTGGCTGAGAAGTGAGCAAGAGGGTTTTTATTTTTCAGGCTAAATTCAGGGTTTTAAGTTAGTGTATGTCTAAATAAATAGTTCATTCTTATAGAGAATAATCTATACAATGTGTATGTGGCTTTATAGTTTTGCATATCTTTGTCTCTTTCTGTATCTCTATCTAGTTTTTGTTTGTATTATTTCCCTAATTCTCTTATGAAGGAAGGTTAACCATCCTGGTTAGCAGATGACTCTAAAGCCTATTTCCAGAT
Organism: Heterocephalus glaber; assembly: GCF_053883595.1. Taxonomy (NCBI): domain Eukaryota; kingdom Metazoa; phylum Chordata; class Mammalia; order Rodentia; family Bathyergidae; genus Heterocephalus; species Heterocephalus glaber. The sequence continues at coordinate 27,314,414 of NW_028258143.1, read as the reverse complement.
TTTAGGTCCTAGACCCATCACTTATAGGCTATGGACCTAAACTGCTGTAACATACCAGCTGGATGACAGTGATTATTTATTATTATTATTATTAGTATTATTATTATTATTCACATCTATCTGTACCAGCAAGCAGAACTTTTGTTTTAAAATAAAAATATCTCTGTATATGTCTATAATAAAATATATAAAAATCAATTTGACCTGTGTTTAGAGAAATAATTTTTTGAATAAAAGTTTAGGGAGCATATTTAAAATCTACTCTTTTTTTCTTCTCACATTACATCTTATTAGTAAATGAAATGCCTCAATTTCAACTTTTCTGAAAATCTACAAATCTATAACCAATCCTTCAGGGGTATTCTACCTCAACCTTATATATGAGATATACCACGTCTTTCAAGCCAGCCCACCTAAGTACAGTCTCTGCATCACTGAGAGTCCTTAATGACTCAGAGGGGTGTCATCCAGAATGCCTTGATATTCAGGTAACCCATCCTACATACTAAGTCAGACAATAACCACCATTAAGAGTCATTTTACTTATATTCATTGTGGCTAGATTGTTTCTTCAGTTTTGTTTCGGTCTTTTTATCTTCTATGATTTTGGCCATCCGTAGAGTTCACCACAGTTCCATTGCCTGGAATGACTCCAGGGGATGAGTTTGGACCACTGAAGGAAAGCCCAGTTAACCTGCACAAAGCCTTTCATAGCAGCTTTAGAAATCCCACCTTAGCATCACTAAGAAGAAAAAATATAAGTATCCAAAGAAGACTCTCCCAAACTCAATGGGGATAGTTGCTTCTGAGGCAATTTGCTCCAATAGTCTTCAGATTTCTCTGGTTTTATTACAAGAAATGGATGTCATATTCTCACCACAGAGTGAAACATTGAGGACCAAGCATTAAGAAAGCCAGCAGAAAATTCATACAATTTTTCATTGTAGCATTATTGCAATAGCAATATATCAGGCCACAACCTGAATATCTATCCAAAGATTCCTGGTTGAATAAACTTTGGGTCCTTAAAATGTGGGTTTTAGCTGTTAAACAGGTAACGTGGATTTTTAACAAATGATATAGTGATATATAGAGTTAATTATTATAAAGTGAAAAAATTACCATTCAAACATATATAGAGTGTAACTCTATCTCTTATATAGAAAAGTTTAAAGTAAAAAAAATTAATAATTTGAAATTCTTTTTTAACTTATTAAATAATTTAAAATGTGTTAGGGGAAAGTGAGGCATAATCAAGACCATCAGAGTGGAAACAAGCAACAAGTGAAGTTTTATTTCCAGCCTCTGTGCAGGCTAGTCAAGGGCAATAAAGCCATTGATCCTGGGGACTTGGCTGAGGGGAAACTCTATAGGGGAGTTGGGGTAGGAGAGGGGTAGTGCCGAGAGGAGTGAAAAATTTTGTCTTGGAGTGCAGGAAGTCTTTTGTTCTGGGGCAGAGGAAGTCTGATGGTCTCCAGGGTTACCTGTACCCACAAATGTTGCTGCGTGGAGCAGGCTGTTTATCTCGAACCCAGAATTTTACTTCCTTTTATCCTTTGCACTTTGAAACATGTGTAACTGTGTTGCCTAGGAAGTTTTTCTCTTCTCCCTGGGAAGGGGTCTTACAAAATATATTTTAATTCTTTTTTTCTTAAGGCTTACCTGGATATTGCAATTAGTACATCTCCTCATGAACAGCTATGTATGAACTTTCAGTGTTGCACGTGTTTCACAGATGACTTAGGACTTGTCTTTCTCATTTTTCCCCAAACTCTTATCATTTTAGGGCTTCTTTAAAATCCATAGAGATGAACTGAACAAGTGTCTAATCATAAAGATCCTTGAGCTCCTCAAGCCCTATATCTTCCAATGTTGCCTACTTGGTTAACCTGGGAATATATTAGTCACCTCCCCCAGAATGATGCACTTCAAATATCTTATTATAATTTCAATATTGTGCCTTCTGGGCTCTCATTTTCTTACTTCCAGCCCCTCCCCTTTGCTACCATCACTTAGGATTCCCACCTCTATCTTCCAGCCTGTGCATAATTTCTCCACTTTTTTTCATAATTATGATTCTAAATGGATGCAATTGGACAATTAATAACTTAATTTTGGCATTGGAATTCCTAATACTATTCCACTTTTTTCTTCTGTTTGCTTTTTTGTTTTGACAATTCAGAGTGAGGATTTAGTCTAGTTCAAATCTCAAATCTCAGAAGAAAAGATTCTTATATTTCATCATTAAGAACAATTCCTGCTGTAGGTTTTTAGTAGATATCCTTTATTGTGTTAAGGAAGAGCCTTTTTATTCCTGAGATTCTAGGAGATTTTATCACAGATGGCTTTTCCATTTTATTCCACGATTTTCTGTGTATACTAAAGTAATTTTTCTCCTTCTCTTAATGTAGAGAATTGCTATTATTGATTTTCAAGTAGTAAATGAACTTCATACTCCTATAATAGATTCAACATGGTCAGGGTTCATTTTATCTTTGTACAGTTAGCCAAGTGTTATGTTTGAGATCCAAAATGTCCCCAAAAGGCTCATGACAAATGAAGCTATGCAGGCCTGAAGCTTTTAAAGAGAAATTTTAAAATTATTAAGTCTTTATCTTTGATGCTTTTTGAATTATTTAGTATATAGTTTTCTCATGTAAGCTTTGGTAACCTATATTTTTCTGGGAACTTATCTATTTCATGAAGTTCTCAAAATTAATGGACAAAATTTAATATCTTCTCACACTATTTTAATCTCTTCAGAATTTTCCATAGCATATCCCTCCTCTGATATTTTACTTCAATATGTTTTACCAATATTAGTAATGCTGTCAAAGTTCCATCTTCTAGGTTTGATACATTTATTTTATTTTTAAGTTGTGTATAATTTAATGCAGTTCCTTTTAACTAACAATTTTAGTTGGGTGTTTAGTTTCTAACAGTTGAGGTTTTAGTGTACTGATTTTGGCTCTTCTCTAACATTTGTTCCTGAAGGCTAAATCTATCCTGAGGAATTCAGGATCAGTTGCAGTTCATAACTTTTTTTTTTTGGTGCTAGGGATTGAATTCAGAGCACACTGAACTGTATTCACAGCCTTTTTAAACTGTTTATTATTTTGAAAGGGTGTCTTGCTATTACTTTGCCAAGCTGGGCTTACTTGCAATCCTTCTGCCTCCACCTCTTACAGTATTGGGATAATAGACCTGCACCACCACACCCAGCTTCGGTTCTTCATAGTTGATATGTTTTTTAATAACATTAAATGGAAAGATTTTTTGGTCTTTTTAATTTCCTCTTTGTGTTATTATAAGTGTGAACATTCTACTATTCTTCTTTCTCTCTCCTTTCTTTCTTTTCTTTTTCTTTCTTTCTTTCTCTTTCTCTCTTTCTTCCTCTCTTTCTTCCCCTCTTTCTTTCTCTCTTTCTCTCTTTCTTTCTCTCTTTCTTTCTTCCTTCCTTCCTTCTTTCCTTCCTTCCTTCCTTCTTTCCTACAGAGCTGGGGATTGAATTCAGGGTCCAAAGTATGCTGAGATACATTTCCAGACTCCTAGGAGTGTTTTAAGCAAATTTATGAAAATTTTATTTTAACTACACTTTGCTCAGTGAACATTCTTTGTGCATTTGAAATCCTTTGAAATAGTTGAGACTTTCTAAGTTACTATATGGTAAGTTTTTATAATTTTTCTATGTACCCTGATAATTCCAAATTCTGCCATTTGGGAAGGTGTTATTCTATATATCAAACAAACAAAATTTATTATGGTTTTTGTGTTTTGTTTTGTTTTTTGTTTTTTTGTTTTTTGGTACTGGGGATTGAACTTGGGACCTTGGGCTCATGAGGCAGGCGGCGGAACCACTGAGCTAAATCCCCAGCCCTTTATTATGCTTTTAAAATATGCCCCTGCTTGTTCTGCCAGCTATTTAGTGAGGTTTGTTTGAATATGCTATTAAAATTGTGGTATCATCTATTCCAAACTGAAGTTTCTTCTTTTTTTGCTTTATATATTTTCAGGCTACATTTTGCTATACCTAAGTCATTAAATACAATTTCTGGGAGGCCATTGTTTTGGACTGAGCTCTTACCCTAAGTCTCAACAGATCAGACCAGACCAGAATGTGGCCATTTATGCCCAAACAACCAGAGAGGACATGGGAAGGAAACCCTTTCTCCTTTAACCGAAACAACTTTAAATGACTCGTTTTCATCTCTTTTTTCTGTTTTCTCACTACTACCTCAAGTTCATCTGCTCAGCTCAGAGCACCTTTCTTTTTCATATATAGTATGCTGCCCAGTTCATGAATCATTAAAACCCAATAAGACTTCTTGATAATTTGATGACATTTATTGCTTTGACATCCTAGAGCCATTTTATTTGCTGGATGAATTATACCTTTTCTCAACAGGCAGTGATTTTTTTTAAAAAAAATTCTCTAGTTTATAAAATTCTCCAAGATGGTGGATATTATCTAATAGCCCTTCTAGGTTTACTTTCTTAACTCAGGATCTTGCATTTGAGAGGCAGGCGTGGTACCACTGAGCTAAATCCTGGCCCTAGATTTACTTTCTTTGTAGTGCAAAATGTTGTTGCTATGCATTTCATCAACAAGGTTTCAGTTGCATTTGGCCAAATGGATCCACTGGCAGGATATGGAAGATGGGCAGAAGAGAAAGAATTTAGTGAATTGCTTCCCTGCTCCCTTTTAGCTGGGCCAAGGGTTGTAGCAGAACTCATCTATCTGACATCACAACTCATGTCAAGTAGTTCATTTCTGCTGGCTCCTGTCATGGCTCTCTGCAAGTGCTAAAAACCTTGTTCCGTCCTTGTCCTCCTTTCTGTTTTAAATTTAACCCGTGTTTTCTACACTCTTTAGCTTAAGTCTGTCTGCATTAGTGTGCCAATTAATGAAAGTGGAATTCTTCATGAACTTCACATGGCTTCAGATGGGCCCAGAGACATTTATCATTAATCCATTGCCATTGTCAGCCTGATGCTTGATGTAGATACAGATATCTGATTTCCCCTGGAGAACTCCATCCCAATGCCCCACAAGTATTTACCATGCACTGTGTTCTACACAATATCCTACTTTTGTTCTTTATCTAAAATTTTCTACCCAGGTGAATGACTTTTCTGTAGAAATTTGGATTCAGGGTATGATTTCACCCAAGAAAATGTGGGAAAACTTAATTGTGATTCTTAAAAAATTTTTACCCCTCTGTTTAAAAGCTCAAGGATGCTTTTATTTTCCTGCTTCTTCCTGTTCAGAAGGTTTCTTTACCTTTTTTTTTTCCATTTTTCACTTAGAATATAGATTTTTGGAGTCCCAGCCTTGTAGTCTTCTATTGAATTCCTTACCTTGAGAGGGCCATAGGTGTCATCTTTCTTCCTTATTCAGATGTTAAAAAGAAAAGCTGAGAGAAGAAAATATTGGCAGTTACCTTTTCAGTGAATATTAGCTTCCATAGTTTTTTAATTTGTGGAAATTTCATTTTCCATTTATGTCATTTTTCCTCTTTTTCTCTTTCTCTCTTCCTTTATTAGTTTACCAAATTTGTCTTTTCTACTTGTATAATTTCATTCATATTGAGTTCCTTGATGCTTTTGATTCAGTATTCTGCACATGATAGGAAAACTTGTGACTCTTAAATCCACGTGTTGAAGTGGTTCTGTGGTTTTATGTATGAAAAACCATTCTCCTCCATGCACTGTATGAAATAATCCCCAAGAGGGATGGACTTGCCCGGGCCTGCAATTTTCTTGCTTCTCTGCTGTGCATGTGGTCATGTTCCTTCATAAGCAGGTGATTATCACTTTCTTTTATATGTGTTTTTTTTTCCTTTACTTTTATTTTTTTCTTACAAAAGCTGGATATAAGTGGTTCCAAGGCTGGGATACTCAGGCAACAAATTGGAAGCCTCTATCACTGAAAGAGTCAGTTCTCAAAAGTAATGCATTTATTGAGAAGAAATAACTGCTATTTTGTTAAACCACGGAAGTTTTGGCCTTTGTTACCACAGTGCTATGGTTTAAATTATTGTCTCCCTGCTCCAAATTCATATGTTGAAATTTTAAGCCCAAAGGTGATAGTTAATACTATCACCTTAATAGAGGTGGTAATATGGGAAGATTCAATTGTGAAAGAAGAATGCTCGTGAATAAGATTAGTGACCTTATAAAAAAGGTCCAAGACAGATTCCTTGTCCATTCCATTACCTGAGGAGAGAGAAAAAGAAGGCTGTCCATGAATCAGTACCCAGGCACTGTATTTGTCAACACTTTGATCTTGAACTTCACAGTGCCCACAACTCTGAGAAATAAATTTCTGTCATAATAAACTATTCCATTATGGTATTTTGTTTATAGCAGCAAACATTGATTAAAATACATAGGTAAGCTTTAGAATTCACATTTATTGAGATTCTATAATTTACTAGCCACTTTCTAGGAAATATTATACATTACCTTTATTTGTCCTGACACATTTAGATATCATAATTTGCAACTAACTTATGAACAAGGAACCAAAGACTGAAACAAATTTCTTATCTTCCTTAAATTTAAGGCAAAACACTTACATACCTATTGTTTGGGATGTCCGAGTTTCCCTTTCACTAGTCATTTTATAATAGAATCTTTTTTTCTGTGTCTGTTGGTTGGTCTTATGACTCATCTCTTCGGTCATGAGTTTTCTGTCCAGTACAATGACATCAGAGGAAATACAATAAGACAAAACAGCCAATCGAAGCTCTCTACTGGTTTTGATATGCAAATGATTACACAGAAGAATTCATGCCACTGGAGTTGCTTAGCTAGCACACATTGTCCAGCATCTTTTCTATTGGTGAGATAGAGTTTCTCTGCAAAGTGAAATCTACCATGGATAACAGAGTTCATTAGCATAAAGAAACAGAATGGACTGGCCTCGCTGAACTCTGGATCTGGCACTGGAAGCTCTGATAACTGTTACTATATCTTGGCTCCAGTGAGCTTCTCAGTATCTTTCACAACATCTGGGCCAGTAAAGTTCTTGTTATTCCCTAATTTTTTTGACTTGGTTTTCTATGATTTACAATAAAAATGACAGATTTATAAAACTTCCAAATAGTGGAGCCATAAACTTAGGTTTACTTCATGCCTAAAACTTCCAATCATTTATGTCTACCAATTCTCTTAGTTAAACTTTCTATTAATTTTTTTGCCTGTTATTATTCTTCGTTATTTTGAAAAAAGGATTCATATCCTTTGTGAGTGTTTGTTTCTTTGAAATTATACAACATTCTTCTTTGCATTTTGCAATAAGGAAACTTGACAAATGTTCTTCAAGTTATCACCGTCAGATGAACTTAGGAACTAAGATTCTCAATGAAAAATTCAAACATATAAAAGTCCATTCCCAATTTGGTCATTTTTTTTTTTTTGGCACTGGGTATTGAACTTGGGCCCTTGCACTTGAGAGGCAGGTGCCAGAATCACTGAGCTAAATCCCCGGCGCTATTTTGGTCATTTTTACATGCAAAAAATTCTTTCCAACATCTTCAATTGTCCATATTATCAAAATTTTAAAAATGTTTCCAAATTTTAAATATATATGGGGACATATGTATAAATGAGTAAAACTCTTGTGAAAAGTAAGCATGGGAAGGAGATCTCCAACACCACTTGATGCAGTTTATGATGAGAAGTTCGTGCTGAAGACATCTTTACTTGTATTTTATGTACATGTGCATCAGATACATAAACAGGCCTGGAATGAATTCCCACAGAATTTTCCCGTAGGTGGACTCTATATTTAACTTAAAAGTCATTCTGTTCAACTTTTTACCAATAGATTGGGTGCATACCGGGAATTTCATAAGAAAACAGGTGCTAATGAATCTCATATGACAGTGGGCACACAATATTAATGCAGAGGAGAAGCTCTGCTTTGCAGCTTTTGCTGGATATTCCACACAAGAAGTGACTTCACCCTCCAGAGAGAGAATGCATCTGCTAAACCCAGTCAGGAAGTCACTCTTTTTAAGTTTTAAAATTTTTTTGCAGTACTGGGAAAGAACCCAGGAGAGTTTGTGGGTGCTAGGAAGTGCTTTACCACTGAGCTACATCCCCAGCCACGCACTTTTTCTGTTTTTCATTTTAAGACAACATCTCAGTAAATTTTCCATGCTGGCTTTGAATCTGCAATCCACCTGCCTCAGCTTTCCTTGTAGCTGGGATTAAGTATATGGGCCACAATGCCCAGCCAGCTGTTTACTTTTTTCTCTTAATGGCAAAGATTTTACTACCCATCCAATTTTTGGAAACAGGACTCTGACAGAAGAAATAGAAAGTTTACATTGGAAAACCAAAAATATAAGGCCATACAAATAAAACAAAGCCAGAGCATGTAATTTGTGACATAAATTTTCTTACATCATGTTGGAAAGAAGTAAAAATTTACTTTAAATGTCAGGCCAAAGAAGTTCCATTTAAAGCACAAATTATAACAAATGAAGCAAGAAAATTTTCTCTCATATAGCAAGAAAAGATATAACATGAGCATTATCTATGCAAAAGGGATAAGAATAATGTACAGACATCCTAGAACATGCAGGAAAAATGTAGATTTTAGCAACTGAAAATAAGGTATTTACTTATTCATGTATTCAATTATTAAAACATTTATATAGATTATTTTACTTGTTAGATATTGGTGTACATTCTGAGGCTGCATGCCTCAGCCTACTCACATAATGACTTTAAACAACTCCCTAAAGTAAAAGCTTTTTGTGAATGTTCTAATGAGAGGGAAAAAAGTTGATGCATGCTTTTGTATAGAAATTTGGTTTGTACGGAAATACTAGAAGGGCCACAACCGATAAATAACTCACTCTGTTATAACATTTATAGTTGTTTCATAAAATTACACTGAAAGTTATTTTGGAATAATATGTCCTCAGTTTCAATTTCAGAACTAATAATAGATCTGTAGACTACATGCAGGTATGAGTTGTGTGTGTGTGGAAATCTTCAAGCAGGCCTGGACTGAGTGATTTTTCACTTGGATATTATAGTACAAACATGTCCAGAAGAGGCTTCCTGAAAAGGATCAGTGACCTGGGTTCCCTCCACAAACCTTCCCAGCTCCAGAGAGGGGAGCAATGTATCTAGTGAACAAATATCTGAAGACCAAGTATCCCCTGGCTTGTTTTGCTCTATCTGCTTGTCTTAAGGAGTTCATTTTTCAGTTCTATCTGTACTCTTTTTGAGATAGCATTTTGTTTCCTCTCCTGGTTGGAAAGAGTAAGTGTTCTCTCCAGAGGCAGGCCTGCCTTTCTGTAGCCTCTCTGCCTATGATTGCATGGGGCAGAGAGAAGTTGTTTATTTGATTCATGTGTTCCTCATGGGGTGCTCAACTGGCCTGGTTTTTTAGGAACCAGGGCCAGTACTTTCAGTCAGGAAACCAAAATGGTCTCAAGAATGTAAAGAAGGTCACCCTAAAGCAAAATCCATTTTCAAGAGGATAGTGCATGACTTTGCCATATTTTCTATGGTCTTGTTTTATTCAGCTTTTCCTGAATTAAGAAAGTCAAAATTTCCTACTGTGCTGTCAACAATGATCAAGAAAACAAAACAGTGATAATAGTAATAGCTGGTACTCTTTTTTTTTGATACCAGGGATCGAACTTGGGTCCCTGCGCTTGCGTAGCAAGTGGAGAAACCACTGAGCTAAATCCCTGGCCCAATAGCTGGTACTCTTTCAAAGTTTACAATAAGGGTTTCATATGTATTTTCTGATTCTTTCTAAGAACCCTAAGCACTAGCAATAGTGCCATCTGAATTAAACATGTGAAGAAATGGAAATACAAAGAAGTTAAGGATATGGTCAAATTCTCCAATTCATTGCAGAGTGGAGCAAGATGAGAAGACAGGCAATCCAGCACTAAAGTCACATCCTTTACCACCTCCAAAGCTTAATGTCTTTTGGCTGGTGACTCTGGTGTCAGCCCACTCTTATCAGTTTGAGCCTGGGTAAAGCAAGAGTAGGTCCTGGGAGATATAAATCCAGCACATTCTTGACACTGAATCAGAAAGTCAGCTTTGTCCCGGTGATAGTTCCCAGAATTCAGAGAACATGCCAACAAGTTGCACACTGCCAGGCAGTGGTTAAAATTCAAGGCTTTCATTTCCCCCCACTATTGTAGAATATGTAGGCTCTGATAATCTGACATATTTTTAAAATCATTATTCTTATGTATGATTATGCAAAATCACGACAATATTGTTATTTTGGCGAAAATGAAAACTAGTATTACCTTTTAGAAAATAAAAATACTGAAACTTTAGTGAAAAAAAATTTAATGAATCCAATGAATCTTTAAAAGATATGAACACCTGAAATGAATAGAAACTTCTCAGATGAAAATGTACAGATGACAAAAATATTCTACATTACTGGTCACTTGAGAAATGCAAATTAAAACAAAATTGGGAATCTATCTCAATCCAGAAAGAATGACTATCATCAATAAACTAACCAATAACAAATGCTGGCAAGGCTGTGGGGAAAAAGGAACACTTAAGCATTGTTGGCAGGAGTATACACTGGTACAACCACTATGGAAATCTGCATGGAGATTCCTAAAAAACTAAAACTGGGGGTTCCATTTGACCCAGCTGTTCCCTTCCCTTTCTAGATATCTTCCCAAAAGAGTTAAAGTAATCATACCTCAATGATACATGCATACCATGTTTGTAGCAGCACAATTTATAACAGGTAAAACTTAGAAACAGCCCATATACCCATCACCAGATGAATGGATAAAGAAAATGTGGTATTTATAAACAATGGAGTATACTCTGCTATAAAAAAGTATAAACTGGAGATATTTTTAGGTAAATAGAGGCATTTTGAGACCATAATTTTAAGTGAAATAAATCATACACACAAGTTTAAATATCACATTGTTTCTTTTGTGTGAGAAACCTAAAAGGTAAATAAGGAGTAAAATGCAGGATAGATATTGGGAAGTAGGAAGAACTTGTACTAATGGAAAGGAGAATAAGGGAGTTAGGAGAGGGAAAAGATGGAAGAGAAAAGGGATTAAAAATAGAGGAATGAAGGAAAACGGAAGCTAAGCTTTTGTATATGGGGAAGGGAAAAAAGGTTAAAAGGAGGGAAGGGGAATGGGAAAAAATCAGATATATTATATATGGGCACAGATTCCTCATAATGAATGTGATCATTATGTATGGAAAATGTGCACTAATTTTAAAAAAAGCTCAGAAAAAAAGGGCTACAGGGCTTTCCTTTAGCAAAGCTAACATGAATACTATTAGTTTTCCTTGGGATGCTTGCAATCCTATATGAATCTTGGTGGATGTGGCAATTTTTCAAGATCTTGGCTACTTTTTTACCCAGGTTATTTTGCAGCTTATAAACTTGAGAGATGATGTAACATCTCCTCAACCACAAATAAGAAACCACAAAATAAAAAAGTACCATTTGTTATAAAAGCGGTGGATTCTGCAAGTTCAGTGTTTCTCACCTGCAGCACAAATCTACTCTGTGTATAACAGTTATCTGGGCCCACTACCTTGTCCTCTGGAATCAGAAGCAAAGAACTGACACAGATATGCTATACTGAAATAAAAACAATTGTTTGTCTCTGATCTTAGAATCTGGTGTCTTTTCCATATCCACAAATGAGTAACTTAACTTGGAAATCAAATCACATACCTGATTACTACCTGACCAAAGTGTTATAAATGAGAGGAAGCCTAGATGTTCTGTAAACTCTTGTCATTCTCCTTATTAGTTTTAAACTTCTGTGAAGTTAGTTTTTTGTTTTACAAAAGTTTCCGGACTTCTGAGCTCATCTTTAATTGGATAAAATATATATGTTATGCCAGGCAGAGAGAGAGAGAGAGAGAGGGAAGTAGTTATTAGCATCAACTAGAATTGTTACTGTTTACTGATTTACTGATTAATACTACAGTAAACAAATTAGTGTAAACTTGGTTCATCTGTACATATTTACACATATTACTGTTGTATGGAGATAGTGGTATAATGACAAAATTTATTTAGCATATCCCCTGGTGCTATAATAAAGACTTGAAAACCTATTCTTCTATTCTTAAAACATGTTATTAGGACTTAAATTATTGTATTTGGTGTATTTAAGTTGGGTGTATTTAAGTTGTATTGGGTGTACTGGGTGTTGTATTTTTTGCTGCAGATAAACGCAATGATGTCTAGATATTTTAAAGGATGTACTCACAGCTAGATCTAACTTATCCCCATATCCTTCTTCACAGGCTTTGAAGGTTCACTTCATTATCTTCTACTATCTAGTACAATTGAATAATTAATTATTATAATTTCCTCTTGTGTGTGTGTGTTTGTTGATACTGTTAAAAACTGAAGACATGAAGTTGAAGAGAGATTCTAGATTCAAGATCTGCATAATACGTAAAGTGCTGGGAAATCATTTGTTTCTTAATCCATGAAAGTTTCTGCTTTTCTTGATAGAACCCTCTGCAACAAAAGCATATAGCAGCAGGCAGAGAGTTGCTTGGAATAAAACAAGGTTACATTAATCTATAGGCATTTTCTGTTCTCTCAGATTAGAACAGAAGAAATCACACCATTTGACACTGGATCATCAAAATACTGAACAAATAGCAAATTGCAGTGCATGTGTAGGGTATTGTTGAAGGCGAGTTGGTTGCACAGTGGTTCTTTCATGTGTCTGCACAGAACATAGGGTGAAATGCTTCTCCAAATAAAAACTGGGTTTCAAATGAAAGCAATATGTTTCAAGCCTCGGGGAAAGCATTTTGCTGCATCTTTCTATTTGTACACTTCTATTGCTAGGTAAACATCTAGAGGGAAAGAGGAGTCTGCAATTCACACGGAGCCCATCCAGCCTTACCTAGCAGGAAAGAAACAAATTGTTATAACAAAGAAGACCAGAGAATTCTATGCCAATGTGACTACTTTCTAAAGGCAGAGTCTTGTAACTTTGAATACATAGTTAAGGAAAGTGAAGTTTCCTATTACCTACAGGGCTTGGTAGCCATGTTGTTGTATTTATGTGCTTAAATTATGTTTATCTGGTTATATTTTTAATTGATAGCATATTTAAAATACATATTTTCTGCACATAGAAATTCAGTAGCTGACTCAAATCATCTTCTATTCTAAATCAGGGGTATACCTAGGCTTGATCTTTCCCTTTCTCCATTTTCCCAAGATTCTACACAAAATTCGCCATGGAATGCATTGCTTTACTTTACATAACATCCATAGCAGGCTCTTCCATTTTACTGTCATTTTTCTGGGTGTGCAACTTGCTTTTTCTTTCTATACACCAGGAATGCAGTTTAGTTTTGTATTTCTATAGCTGCCCTGCTCAATCCCATGCTAACTTATAAATTCCAAGATCAAATAGCACTTTCAGGCCCAAGAAACCTTACTTCATGCTCTGGTACCATCCAACTATTTTTTGATCATTTATTAGGTTCATGAACCTTGAAATAGGACTAGCTCCTGGTTACTGAGCAATTACTAGACCCAGACATTATGATGACATACACAGATTGACCCATGGTGCCTTCACACACAATCTCCAAAGCACAGATACCATCACTGTCACCATTTTCAAGATGAAGAACATGAGGTATGCAGAACTTACACAAGGAGTGAGTGGCAGTGCTGGAATTTGGATAGCAGTACTGTGTCTCAAGGCTCTATGTTCTGCATTCTTTATCCTAGTTTCAAAATATCTGTCTCTTGGTATCTAACTCTACTTTTACAGTTGAGGCATGAGAACTCGGAGAGTGGAAACTTCTCACAGTTATATACCCAGTAAATCAAAAACTATAGCTGTAATCTGGGTCTAGCTGCTATCAAAGAACATGCATTGTCCACTAAACTAGAACTATTTTGTCTTTGTAGTCATATAGCTTTGAAATTTACATGTTATACCAATTGTATCCTACCTGTTGCTATATTTATATTTCAAGAAAATGTTAAGAAGCACATGGTTAGTCCTCACCATGTGCTAGATACTATATTAGTAGTATCACCATGTGCTAGATACTGTCCATGGTGTCAGATGGAATAATGGACAAAACTGTGCACAGTGGAGTGATCTGGCCAGGCCAGGGCACCCAACATCATCCTGTGGCAAGATATCAGGTTCTCTGGAACAATGAGCTGATCTAAAGTGGTGATGTGACTGAAATAAGGTTCTTGGAGAGAAGTGAGAAACATAAGAGGAAAAAGATTGGCATTCATTCATTCATTGTTTGGTAGTACTGGGGGTAGAAACCAGGGGTGCCCTACCACTAAGCTACCTTCCTAACCCTATTTATTTCTCATTTTGAGATAACGTCTTACTAAGTTACCCAAACTGTTCTTGGAATTTTATTTTTCTGCCTCAGTTCCCCCAAGTAACTGGGATTTCAGTCTCTTACCAGTGTGTCCAACCCTGGGACCTTTAGCTAGAAGAGAAAAACCAAGAGCCAAAACCAGATGGAAATGAGTCCAGAAAGGGAGAAGGCCAGGCAGAAGAAACTCTGGACAGAGATGACCTGGCACTTGTCTCTTGTGTGTCTGGGAAATCTCTATTGCCTGGGAAAGGTGTGGGCTCAAGGTAGGTTAGACTGATTGACACATGAGAGTCAGTCTTAATAACCTTCTTTGGAAAGGAAGCCTCTTTCTACCTTTTCAAAGGCCTTTGCAAAAAATGTCATCAATGCACTGGCTCTTGAAAAGAAGTTAAGACCTTATCTTGTGATATTGTTGATATCATTAATAGGCTCTGATATAGCTTTGCTAAATCTTTCTCTGTCTATGAGACCCAGCATATCATGCCTTGAAGGAAAATGGCAAAATACATTTCGCTTTTTGGTGGCTTTAACTAATGTCATGAGTAAATGGCATTAGAAGGTTTCTTTGACTATTTTAAGAATATATGCTCGGTCAGTTAGTTAACGAAATCACAGTAATTGGTCCCTAGAAAGAATATCAAAGATGGAAACAATATGAAGAACATCTAGTATTTAGAGAAAAGTTTTTTACTTCTGAGTACATTAAAGACCACTTCTAGTTTTAAATCTGTTTTATTATATTTGAGTGGCTATAACGAAAGTATTAGAGGAGGCTAAAGGTTGAAAAGTTCCAGGTTAAGGAACCAGCAGACTCAGTATTTGGTAAAGGTTGCTCTCCTCCACACACATGGTCCAAGGACCAAAACCCTCCTTCTAAGCCCATTCTTGAGGTCAGAGCCGTCATGTCAGTCAATTCCCAAAGGCTTTACCTCTTTATATGGATATTAGGTAACAAAATATCAGTTTTAGAGGGACATAAACATTCAGATCATAGCATATGGATTGCAGCACAAACCTGGGGAATCCTTATTTGTGATTCCAAAGACTGAGCTAATTTTTCCCTGAATGTAGGAGGTAGGAGTGGCACAGGCTTACTTCATTTCAATATAGAAAATCACAAGACTCAATATCAAATGTACTCATTTTCTATATACATATGCAGAACCTAACCATGCCATATGACGCACATTTTCCTGCTTACATTTCTCTCCAAATTGATATATTTATTTTAAAAACATAGAGCCTGCAATAGGCCTCAGTGACCGGGGATTCATGCTGCTGCTTTCCCAGGAGAGGAAACCAAAGACCACTTTGCTTGCATCAGATGAACACTGGGGCTGGGTCCAGAGTACTTATCCATGGCTCCTGCCTTACAACTTAGAAGCTCTTTGACCCTGGGGAAGTTATACAGAATCTTCAAGCCTTTCTTATGTGAAGAGGAAAGTGTATTAAGTCCTAAACATTTGCTGTCAGAGGGAAATAAATTGACAAGAAAGTGAACGTCTTCAATATGGACTTCAGCACAGAGCATTTGCCTTTGTGTCTTCTTCACCCTGATTAACAGAAGCTGCCATTGAAGAACTGTTTCTATCTTGCAAAGTCATCCATAGAACTATGCCCCATCATTTGCCCATTGGAAACTCATTGAATCAAACATTTCTTTTCACATTCATGCATCTGTTTACTGATTTCTAAATCACTGGATTCCAAATTTATATTTAATGCCAGTGTGAGATTTCTGTGGCTGCTGTAACAAATTACCTCAGTCTCAGTGGTTTACAGTAACACACAGTGATCCCCTCATATCTCTGGATGCCAGATACCTGCAATCAGGATCAGCAGGCCTGCAGCTACTCCAGAGGCTCTGTGGAGAATACAGAGTTCTGTGGCCATCACATCCCTTGGCTTGTGGCCACATCACTGCACCTTCTACCCCAAGGCTGTATAGCCTCTTCCTTTGTGTGTCTCACTTGCCTAAGCACCTTTATTAGAAGAGTGTGAGTGGTAGTATGGAGGGCTCACCTTAGTGATCAGTGCCTTAGTCACTTTCTTGTCACTGGGGCGCAATACCTGACACACAAAAGCAGACAAGGTGAATTGTGGTTCACATTTTCACTCCACAGTCAACTGTCTCCAAGACAACAATGACATGGTGGAAGGGTCTCACTAGAGAGAAGCTGCTCACATCATGGCAGCCAAAAAACGGAGAGAGAATAGAAGACCCTAAGAGGAAGATATATCCTTCCAGCTTATACTCCCTTCAGCTTATACCTGCCTCTAACCAGACCCCACATCCTAATACATCAGCTGTAGTGCCCCCATAATCCATTTTCATTCCAAAAGCCCTAACTGTGAGAGCAGGAGTCCTTTGGGGACATCAGTGTAGCCTTATCTCAATATCCTTACTTTAATTATGTTATAAATGGCATACCAAAATGGAACTATAGACATTATATTTTTCTTTTTTAGAGATAAGCAACTTCTCCATACTTCCTGCTGTTGAGCACATAACCAACATCCTCTCGTATCCACAGCCCTCAAGCAGAGACAGAATATGCAGACACCAACCCCCAAGGCTGGAACCAGGTTCCTTTCCAGGAGAAAGAGGAGAATGAGCTGAAGATGGCTGGAAGCATAAAGCAAGTATGGAGCTCAGCATTGTCTTTGCTGCCCCTGCCCACAGTTCCTGACTATAAAAGTACTTCACCGATCTGTACACAGTAAAATGGTGATTGGAGGCAAATGAGCCACTTTGTGGAGCTAACTTTGAAAAAGTCCTGTTTCCTTTCTACCAAAATATTGGCCTCCTTTGATTAGTTGGGGTGAACTGAGTATATGAACCTAGGTGGCAGTAACCATATCTGCAAAAGGACCCCTTTTCCACATAAGGTTACAGTCTCAAGTTCTGAAAGTTACCCTTTCACAATGAACTCAGGAGGAGTTTAAGTTTACTTGCAACAAAATATTAGGCTATCACTATGTATATTTTAATCCAAAGTACAGAGGAGAAGATCATTTTAACTGAGAATCAACCTAGGCTGACAGTGGCTCTCTGTTTGGTTCTCTTGCCCTTCAGTGTCAGGTGACACAGAAAGAATGAGGCAATGGAAGTCCAGAGGCAAGGCCACAGTGCACAGGGCCTCATATGCCCCTCCCATCCTCCTGGTCACAGGTCTGTGTGCTGTCAGTTGGATTTGCAAAGCATATTATTATATTTGGATATGTACTAATCCTTACATGCCAGATTATTTCCACAAGACTGTGGACTAAAGGTAACACAGCAATATAAACACAACAACTGGCAAGAAGATGACAGAAATGATTTCTGTCTTGTTCTTGATGTGGTCTTACAGTCTGCCACCTGACCACCAAGTATCAAAATTATCTCAAGTGTTGTAGGTGTAGCTCAGTGCCAGAGTGCTTGCATAGCAAGAGTGAGGTTCTAGATACAATCTCTAACACTAGAAAAATTATCTATATCTGTATGAAATATAAGATTTTAGATATTATGAAGGATAAAACTTGCTTGCAGTATATTTTTACATTAAGATACGAGGTAATGATACTAGAAATCACAAATAGTGACCAAGATATTAAAATATATATTGTTCATGTTATATTTTAAGGAACTAGCTATTCAATTCATTGATTTTGGGTATTTTTTGTTAGTCTCCATTTCATTGATTTTCACTCTAATCTTTACAATTTCTCTCCTTAATTTCAATTTGGGCTGAGATCCTTGCTTCCCAAATACCTTAAGATTTCTCGTTAAATTATTTATTTGAGCTTGCTCTATTTTCCTAATGTGAGCCTTGATTGCAGTGAACATGCCTCTTAGGACTGCTTTCATTGTCTCCCAGAGGCTACAGTGAGTTGTACAGGCATTGTCAGCAACTTCCAAATATATTTTAATTTCATCTTTGATTTCTTGTGTGACTCATTGGTCATTTAGGAGTGTGCTGTTATATTACAGATATTTCTACCTTTTCTGCAATTATTTCTGTCACTAATTTTTATTTTCATTGTATGATGGTCAAATAGTAGACGTGGTGATTTCAATTCTTTTGTATTTACTTAAGCAGGCTTTGTGGACTAATATGTCATCTATTTTCAAAAAGTTCCATGTGCTACAGAAAAGAATGTGTACTCTGTTGTAGTGGGGTTGAATACTCTGTAGATATCTATTAAGTCTTTATGTTCAAGCTGTGGTTTAGCTCTGATTTTTTTTTTTTTTTTTTCAGTACTGGGGATCGAACTCTGGTCTTTCCGCTTTCAAGGCAGATGGTGGAACCATTGAGTTAAAGCCCTGGCCCCTAACTCTGATATATTTTTATTGATTTTTTTGTTTGTTTGTTTAGTTGATCTGTCTCTTTGCAAAAGTGGGGCGTTAAGCTCTACCACTATGATTGTGTTAATGTTTGCTTGATCTTTTAAATTCCACAGTACTTGTTTTATGAAGATAGGTGCTCCAGTATTTGGTGCATAAATATTTATTAATGTTATCTCTTCTTTTTGGATTGTTCCCTTAAGTAGAATATATTGACATACTTTGTTTCATCTAATAAGTTATAGCTTGAAGGTTATCATATCTGAAATTAAAATTGTTACCCCTGCTTGTTTTCAGGGCTCCGGTGAATTAAATATTATTTTCCATCTTTTAATTTTTAGTCTGTGAATATTTTTTTTTGATTAGATGAATTTATTGAACATAACAGCCTATTAGATTCTATTTTTTTGATTCAGTTCACCAATCTGTGTCTTTTAATTGGAGTCGTGAGACCATTAAGGTTGAAGGAATATTACTGAGATGTGTTAATTATTTGCTATCATTGCATTCTTTCTCTGTTGGTGATCCCCTTGTTTATCTTTTCCTGCTATTTTGTTGTTGTTGTTGTTGTTTATCCACTGGTCTTACTTGGTGTTTTATTTCATCTGGGTATATAGCTGGATTAGTTTCATTCTTTCTGTCTAGGATATTGTTGAGTATTTTCTGGAGAGTGTACCTTTTAGTCATAAATCTCTTGAGCTGGTCTTTTTCATGAAATGTTCTTATTTCTCCATCTGTTTTAAAAGAAAGCTTTGCTGGATAGATTAGTCTAGATTGGAAGTTATTTGTTCAATGGGCTTAAAATACTTCTAGCTCTTTGGGCCTTTAAGGTTTGTGTTGAGAAGTCTCCTGTAATTCTGCTGGTATTTTTTAATTTTTCTCTGAGTGGTCTTAAAATTCTGTTTTTTTTGTTTGTTTGTTGTTGTTGTTTTTAGATAACTAGCAATTTAATAAGCGTCTGTCTTGGTGAGCCTCTTTTTCATCATAGCTGTTCAATGTTCTGTTAGGCTAGCTTCCTTGTATGTTGAATTCTTTTCACTTATCTGGGAAGTTTTCTGCTGGGATTTCTAGAAACCTATAATAATGCATAATTTCATCATGTCATCATCTAGCTTTTCTTTAACTCCAATTAGCCTTAGGTTGTTCTTCTTAGTGTCATCTAGTAGTTGCTAGATGGTCTTTTCTTGTTCTCTTATTTTTTTTTTCATGGCTTCTTTGAGTACTTTTTGATAATTTACCATTTTATCCCCAATTTCAGACACTCTTTCTTTACACTGGTAATTTCTGAAACCTGAGATTTCTATACTGTTTTTTCTTTCAGATTTTCCTCCCTGACATATTTTCAAGGATTCTATTTCTTTGAGAATCTGTTGTTTATGTTTTGAACTGTTTTGGTAAAGTTGTCCAATTTTTTTATTAATTTCCCTTAAATTTACCTGGGGCATATGGAGTGATAATGTCATGAATCTTTTATGTATTTCCTCTTTGACCTTCTCTAGTTTCTTCATCTTTTCCATAAATTGTTCATAGAGTTTTTCCACCTGGCACTTACTTTCCTTTCATTTTTGTGCCACTATGCTCTGTCTTAGTAGGGGACTTTCCATTGAGAAACTTTAGAGGTCTTCTGTTGCCTTGCTTCCCCACGATCCTTTGTGTATGTATATACATTTTTTATTAAATATGATCTACTAGAATTCCAGATATTGGCAGAGAAAGAAAACCAATTCTTATCTACTACAGTAGACCCTCAAGTTATTACTGGCCTTAAATATGAACAACTTGGGTTAATTAGGTTAATGGAAGATTCATCTTATTATCTATTATCTTATTATCTATAGCATGTACCCTAGTAAACATCCAGATCTCAGCTGTATTGACTTACAACCTACCTGAGTTAGACTCAACCCTTGGGAATTGATTGAGTTCGAAAGTCAAGGGTCCACTATATTATGATACCTTGGTTACAGCAGTAAATTCAGTGGCATCCATGGCATCAAATGACAACTGGGTATTGCCAAATCCTAGGAGTCACTTCTGGACATCCCTGAACCAGAACTAAGCAGATTATGATTTTGGTGCATACAGACCAGCTATATATTAGCCTATAATACTTCAAACCACTAGATTCTGCTGAGTGTAGGCAGCCATGCCAGAGGTCAAAGATACCACTAGACTACCTTCTTCTTCAGGACCACTCCCTCTGATGATTTCACCCTCCAAGCCTGGCTATGCTCAACAGAATACAGGCTCTGTGAACATCCTGGTCTGACCTTGGGTCTCCCAAGGGATCCCAGCAAATCTCTACTTAGCTCTCTCTCTTCCCAAGTCTGTGACACAAGGATTCTCTTATCTGCCGTTCATCTCCATCGTAACAATTCAGTCTTGAAGCAAAACTCTCTTCCAGGGTGTTTTTCTCTTCTCCAGTCGAGTGGGTGAGTTGGTTGGAACCTTTGGTGCCCTGTTCTTAGGAGACCCCAGGAATAGACCCTGGCATACACTTGTCCTGTTATTCCTGGGAGTCTTCCCTGGACCAGGCACTCAGTCAGAGTGGGGCAGTCATCCAGTGGGTAGCAGGGTTCCTTCTTCTTGTAAGATCAAGGAATAAATCATCGCTTCTCTTCTTGCCCCTAAATCCATTTTTTGTATCTGGACAAGAGAACTCGTTTGTCATACATTCATACTTTGTTAATTTTATTTATTTTATAATGTACATAATACACCTGGATGTTGGAGAAGCTTGCCTTTATTATCTGATAAGATGTGTGATCAAACTGGTTTAGTGAACATTTTTCTCCCTTCTGTGCTTGTGTTGATTTGACCTCTATGTTCTAAAGTCCTTACTTCAATCAGCTCAGCACATCTTTGATTTGCAACTTTGATATCTGCTGTTGCATCTTTGCCTTTTGACTTAAAATAGTCTCAAGAAACCCAGAATAACTCTCCTAGAACTGGTACAAAATTGTCACTAAAATACAATCAGAGAAAGAATCCAAAAGAAATAGAATTTTAAAATGAATGAAGGATTTAAATATTGAATTTCTTACATCAATTGTAGAAAGGTTTCCCTATTTCTGAGTTTAGAATTCAAGTCTAGTCCTCTAACTATGTTTAATAGGTTTTTCTCCCACAAGACTTTGAACATTGCTTCACAGGATTCATATTCATCTATTAAACATGTGCAAGAATCTCAGTGTAAAGAAATATGTAATATATTTAGCAATGTTTCATTAACTGTGTCATTTGAACAAAAAGCCTGTGGGACATAACATGATACAGAATGATAGAGATGAACACAAAAATTAAAGAAGAGACCTTTCAGCATGGGTCATTATTGTAACATTTTAACCACTCAGTTTACTTATCAACAATCTTGGAAGTTTTTGCTGGTAAGTGTTTCACTCTTTAATATGAATGACTTTTAACTCAGTTGCAACCGACTGGCATTGTATCCAATGTGGAAATCTATAACAAACAGAGGCTGCCACTATTGATGATTGAACCCAATTATTGCCTCTTGGATGCCGCTGAAGGTAAAACAGACTCTCCCTGTGCCTGTTAACACCCTTGGTGTGCTGCTCAGAGAAGGTGGCACTGGTGGAGGGAGGACTAGGAGGTGGACCTGATGGGCAGAGCTATCCCCATGATGTCCCGCTCTGCCCTTCCAAGTGGGGCTCCAGCTTCAGGACTATGTTGTGCTTTTGGATTTATGCAGAAGAAGACTCTGTTTGGTACTTAATTCAATTTATCACTAACTATATGGTTTCTCTAATATCTCTGAGGCTCAATTTTAGCACCTGTAGAAATAGAGCACATTTTTAGCAGTTTAGTGATCACACAAATGGCAATAAGGCAACACCCAGAACAATTCCAATCTGTGAGCTTCCACTTGCTCTCACACTTACTGCTACTTGTTGTGAAACCAATTTGACTATTTTAAAGCACATGAGTTTTGTTTTTGTATTTGTAATGTTGGTTAAAATTATTTGTGTTCAAAAAATACAGGATTATTTACAAAATAGCTTTCAGAAAAAAATACAATTTAAGAAATTTGGAAAGATTTATTAGAGGAAAGCTGCAAATTGTGCTGCTTGGTAAAATAACTACTGTGATGCCAGCTTTGGATTTAACTTTAAATAAAGACTGAAGAGCTTAAATTTAATAAGGAGGGACCTTTGAAAATTCAACGGGCTGCTCAAGTTTCTACCACTTTCACTCTGCAGAGCATATTTTGTTTTTACCTCCAATAAGTGTACATCTGCATTACCTTTCTTTTTTCATATTTTGTCCAATTCTTTGTTCAGGACACTAAGAATCTGGAAAGAATTTCCCTGGGATCCACTATCTGGTAACACCCTCACTGATCCGATCATAATCAAGGGTTTGTATACGGGTTTCAACAAAAAGCCCATCTTTCATAGAAATTAAGTTTGTCATGTTTTAAAAAAATTAATTTTATTGGTACATTTTAGGTACAGAATATAATGACATTCATCAATGGAGATTTGGACCTTTATATAATATATCTTGATTCTTATTTTTCCCCATTTCCCTGCTCTCCCTTTAACCCCTCCACCCCTATTTACAAAGACTTTGTTTCCATTTTTTAATTTTCTCATAATTATTCCTTTCTCTCCTCTTCTTTCTGCTTCCCCTCCTACTTGCCCTTCTATTTTGCACCTTTTCTTCCTATTTCACTTTATCTATTGTACATTTTGATCCTTATTTATACTTTCAGTTTCTCACACTAGAGAAGCTATTTAGTATTTACACATGTGTGTCCTATTTACTTCACTTAAGAGTATCGCCTCAATGTGCATCCACTTAGCTATAAATGTCTCTAATTTCTCATTCTGTATGGCTGAGAAGTACTCCACTTTATTAAAAAAAACCCCACCAGCCCAGAGGAAGGGGCTTCCAGGCCACCTTGCATCCTGCCACTCCTGGGCCAGAGGTAGGGGCTTCTGAGCCATGGTTCCACCACTCCCAGCCCAGAGGAAAGGGCTTTTGGGCAGCCATCTGCCCTGCTGCTCCCAGCCCAGAGGCAGGGGCTTCAGGGCCACCATCCCTCCCACTGCTCCGGGCCCCTGTCCCACCTCTCCCAGCTCAGAGGAGGTGAGCCAAACCAACAGCACCTCCCTACTCTACCACCACCCCCCCCAGTTGAAATGAGGAGACACATAAATAAGTCTCAAAACCAGATTTCCAGATCACCTACAGCAACCCCAAAGGGAAAGGAGATGGAACACTCTGATACTCAACCACCTGGACCCACTGAACTGGCAACAAAAGGGGACCTGGAAAAAATGAAATTAGAAATAATATCTCAGATAACAGGAGAGATTATGTGCCTAGTGCAAGACATGATTAATAAATCTAGAGAGAAGCTGAGAAACATCATGGAATCCCAACATAGGAAACAAATGGAATCCATAAAACAGAAGCAAATAGATTTTCAGGAGATGAAAAACTCCATTGAAAGTCTACACAGCAGAATGAGCCAATGTGAGGACAGAATTTCAGATATAGGAGATAAGATTGCAATTAATGACCAGAAAAAGAAAAATTGCTTCAAAATTATAAGGGAACACAAGAAATCAATCCAGCAGCTGCTAGATGATGCAAAGAAGAATAGCATAAGACTGATTGGAGTCAAAGAAGAAACAGGAGAGAGTAGAGATGGTTTAAAAAAAACTCTTTGCAAAAGTAATGGCAGAAAACTTCCCAAGCAGGGGAAAAGAACTTGACATACAGGTAAGTGAGGCATATAGGACTCCAAATAGCCTTGATCAAAAAAAAAAATCTACACATAGGCATATAACTGTTAAGATTCCAGAAACACAACAGAAGAACAAAATTCTACAAGCAGTTAGAGAAAAGAAACAAATCACATACAAAGGAAAGCCCATCAGAATCACAGCAGACTTCTCAACACAAACCATCAAGGCAAGAAGAGCTTGGAGTGACATTCCAAGCCCTAAAAGAAAACAGCCTCCAACCCAGATTGATGTACCCTGCAAAATAATCTTTCAAAATTGATGGAGAAATAAGATACTTTCATCACAAAGAGCACCTTAGGAACTTTGTGAATACCAAACCAGCACTCCAAAAAATTTTACACATATCCTAGGAACAAATAATGAGGATCACAACCCCAGGAAGCAAAGCAGAATTAACCAATCTGGCATGACAAGAAATTAAATTTAAAGGGGGAAAATCCAACAAAAAGAAAAAGTCATGGCAATGACAAGTCAATACGTTTCAGTTGTAACCATCAATGTTAATGGTCTCAATTCACCAATCAAAAGAAACAGACTGGCAGAATGGGTCAAGAAGCAAAATCCAACAATATGCTGCATACAAGAAACACACTTAATTCAAAAAGAAACTAATAGACTGAAAGTTAAAGGATAGAAAACAATACTCCATGTGATAGGAACCTGAAAAAAAGTAGGAGTAGCTATCCTCTTTGCAGATCAAGAAGATTTCAAACCAAGAGTGACTAAGAGAGACAAAAAAGGACACTACATCCTTGTAAAGGGAATAATCCAAGAGGAAGAGATGACAATCATAAATATCTATGTACCAAACACTAGTGCACCCAACTATATAAAACAAATACTAACGGACATGAAAAGTCACATATACACTAATACCATTGTAGTGGGGGATGTCAACACCCTACTGTCACAAATAGATAGATCAAGTAGATAAAAAATAAGTAATGAAATATTGAACTCAATGGAACACTTAAACAAATGAATTTAACAGATGTTTACAGAGTCTTTCACCTCACAAAATCAGAATATACATTCTTCTCAGCTACACAAGGGTCATTCTCCAAAATAGACCACATACTCATGCATAGAACATGTTTAAGTAAGTGCAAAGGAATTGAAGTTATCCCCTGTATATTATCAGACCATAGTGTGATGAAATTGGAGATCCATAGCAAAAGAAACTGGAAAAATTTCATAAACACATGGAAATTGACCAGTACAATTCTGAATTACTAATGGATCACAGAGGAAATTAAAGAAGAAATCAGACAGTTTCTTCAATTAAATGACAATGACAATACAACATATCAGAATCTATAGAAAACAATGAAAGCAGTCTTATGAGGGGAATTCATAGCAGTGAATATGTATATAAGGAAAACAGAACAAGCCCAATAAAATAACCTGATGCTGAACCTGAAGCTTCTAGAAGAAGAAGAGCAGGACAAGCCCAAAGCTCATACAAGGGAGGAAATGATAAAGATCAGAGGAGAAA
This sequence comes from Heterocephalus glaber, assembly GCF_053883595.1. Taxonomy (NCBI): domain Eukaryota; kingdom Metazoa; phylum Chordata; class Mammalia; order Rodentia; family Bathyergidae; genus Heterocephalus; species Heterocephalus glaber. Next base: position 27,288,436 of record NW_028258143.1, on the reverse strand, counting down.
TCGATGCAATGGAAACTAAGAGAATGATACAAAAAATCAATGAAGCCAAGAGTTGGTTCTTCGAAAGAATCAATAAAATTGACAAACCCTTAGCCAACCTTATCAGAAAAAGGAAAGAAAAGGCCCAAATCCATGCAATTAGGAATGAAAAGGGTGAAATTACAATAGACCCTGCAGAAATCCAGAGGATCATCAATACCTACTTCCAGAACCTATATGCCCATAAGATGGACAACACAGAAGAAATGGACAGATTCCTAGACACACATGAATTACCAAAGTTAAATGAAGAAGACCTAAAAATTCTAAACAACCAAATATCAACCAATGAAATTGAAAATGTAATAAAATCTTACCAACTAAGAAAAGCCCAGGCCCTGATGGCTTCAGTGCTGAATTTTATAAGACATTTAGAGAGGAACTACTGCCACGACTGTTTAAACTCTTCAATGAAATTGAAAGGGAAGCAATACTCCCAAATTCATTCCTGGAAGCAAGCATCACCTTGATCCCCAAAGCAGAGAAGGACCCAATTGAAAAGAAGAACTATAGTCCAATCTCATTAATGAACATAGATGCAAAAATCCTTAATAAGATACTGGCAAACAGAATGCAGAAGATCATCAAGAAGATCATACACCCTGATCAAGTGGGATTCATCCCAGGGATGCAGGGATTGTTCAATATACGCAAATCAATCAATGTAATACACCATATTAATGGAGCCAAGGACAGAAACCATATGATTATCTCCACAGATGCAGAAAAAGCATTTGACAAAATCCAACATGCATTTATGATAAAAACCCTACAAAAATTGGAATAGATGGTCTCTACTTCAAACTGATAAAAACCAACACCCAGTATCATACTCAATGGTCAAAAACTGAAATCCTTCTCACTAAAATCAGGAACAAGACAAGGATGTCCACTATCACCACTCTTGTTCAATATAGTTCTGGAAACATTAGCCACAACAATTAAAGAAGAGAAAGAAATAAAAGGAATAAAGATAGGAAATGAAGAAATCAAATTGTCTTTATTTGCAGATGACATGATACTGTATATAGAAGACTCCAAGAACTCCACCAAAAGTTTTCTACACTTAATAACCAAATTTAGTAAAGTAGCTGGTTACAAGGTCGACACCCAAAAATCAATAGCTCTCCTCCACACGAATGACAGATTCACTGAGAGAGAAAAAGGGCAAAGAATTCCTTTCACAATAGCATCCAAAAAACTGAAATATCTAGGAATCAACCTAATGAAAGAAATCAAAGACCTCTTCTCTGAAAACTATGGCACTCTGGAAAGAGAGATTGAATATGATATCAGAAAATGGACAGACATCCCCTGCTCCTGGGTAGGAAGGATTAATATAGTGAAAATGGCCGTACTTCCAAAACTGCTATACAGATTCAATGCAATTCCAATTGAGATCCCAGAAGCATATTTCATGGACTTTGAGAAAACAATCCAAAAATTCATTTGGAACAAGAAGAGACCCAGAATAGCAAAAGCAATTCTAGGTAACACAGACATGGCAAGGAGTATCACAATCCCCAACTTGAAACTATACTACAAAGCTACTGTGATAAAAACAGCATGGCACTTCCAAAGAAACAGAACTGCAGACCAGTGGAACAGATTAGAAGATGCAGAAATAATGCCAGACACACTCAGCCATCTCATCTTTGACAAAGGAGCCAAACACCCTCACTGGAGGAAAGATAGCCTCTTTAATAAATGGTGCTGGAAAAATTGGGTTTCAACTTGCCAAAGATTAAAAGTAGACCTATATCTCTCACCATGCACTAAACTAAAATAGAAATGGATTAAAGATCTAAATATTAAAATAGAACCTCTGAACCAGTTGGAACAGAGGTTAGGTAGAACTCTTGAAGACATCAGTGTAGGAAAAGATTTTATGAAGAAAACCTCAGTTGACCATGAACTAGCACAAACAGTCAACAAGTGAGATCTCTTCTTATTAAAAAGCTTCTGCACAGCAAGAGAAACCACCAGCAGTGTGAAGAGACAACCCATAATGTGGGAAAAAATCTTCACCTGCTTTTCCTCAGACAAGGGTCTACTATCTTGAATCTATAAAGAACTTAAAATGATCAGACCTCCCAAACTTAAATACCCAATCCAAAAATGGGCATCTGAAATGAACAGACATTTCTCAGACAAGGAAGTAGAAATAGCAAATAAATACATGAAAAAATGTTCATCATTGGTCATTCAAGAGATGCAAATGAAAACAATGCTGAGATTCCACCCCTCTCCAGAAGGAATGGCTGCTATCACGAAATCAACGAATAACAAATGCTGGCAGGGCTGTGGGGAAAGAGGACCCCTGCTCCACTGCTGGTGGGAGTGTAGACTGGTGAAAGCACTGTGGAAATCAATATGGAGATACCTCAAAGAACTAGCACTGTAAGTCCCATTTGACCCCACTGTTCCACTGCTGGGGATCTTCCCCAAAGAATTAAAAGAATCATACCACAGTGATATATGTGCACCCATGTTCATAGCAGCACAGTTAGTTTGTGATAGCTAAAATTTGGAAACAGCCCAAATGCCCATCAACTGGAGACTGGATAAAGAAAATGTGGTTTTTTTATAAAATGGATTACTACTCAGCCATAAAAAAGGACAAATTAGAGACATTTATAGCTAAATGGATGCACATTGAGGCAATACTCTTAAGTGAAATAAATAGGACACACATGTATAAATACTGAATAGTTTCTCTGATGTGAAAAACAGAAAGTATAAATAAGGACTAAAATGAATAATAGGTAATATGAAATAGGAAGTAAAGGGGCAAAGGGGAAGGGAGTGGGAGTGGTAGGGGAAAGGAAAGAAAGGTATGGAATTAATATGAGAAAATGGAAAAATAGGAACAAAATCTTTGTAAATCGGGAGGAGTGGAAGGGTCGAAGGGAGGGCTAGGCAAGGGTGAAAAATAAGAACCAAGAGAGATTATATAAAGGTGCAAATTTCCAACAATGAATGTCATTATATTGTATACCTAAAATGTACCAATGATTAGAAAGAATAATCGATAATGTAAAATAGGAAGAAAAGGTCCAAAGGGGTAGGGGTAGTGGGAGGGGCAGGGGAAAGGAAAGAAGGGAAAGGAAAAATGATGAGAAATGAAAAAATGGAAATGAAGTCTTTGTAAATAGGGAAGGGTGAATAGGGTGAAGAGAGGGCTAGGAATGGGAAAAGGTAAGAACCAAGATGCATCATGTAAAAGTACAAGCTCCCAATGAGAAATGTAATTGTGTTGTATACCTAAAATGTACCAATAAGAGAATTTAAGAAAATAAAAAACCCATATTTTGTTTTTTCAGTCACCAGTTGATGGGCAATTAGGCTGTTTCCAAGTTTAACCTATTACAAACTATCCCACTATGAACATGGATATATATATATATATATATGTGTGTATATATATATACACACATATATATACACACATATACTTATTGTATATATTCAATATATATATACATATGTATATACATATATGCATACATACACTATATACAGTATATGTTGTATATATAGTATATATTATATATATATTTATTGCTGTGGTATGATTCCTTCAATTCTTTTGGGAAGATAGCTACTAGGTATTCTAGTTTTTTGAGGTATCTCCATACTGATTACCACAGTGGTTGCACCAGTCTGCACTCCCTCCAACAGTGGAACAGGGTACCTTTTCCTCACAGCCCTGCCGGCATTTGTTATTGAATGATTTCATGATAGCTGCCATTCTTTCTGATGTAAGGTGGAATCTCAGTCTTGTTTTCATTTGCATCTCTTGAATTATCAGTGATGTTGACCAGTTTTTCATGTTTATTTGCTATTTCTACTTTTTTGTCTGAGAAATGTCTTTTCATTTCAGATCCGCATTTTTGGATTGGGTCTTTAAATACGGACGTCTGATTTTTTAAAGTTCTTTATATATTCTAGGTAGTAGACCTTTGTTTGAAGAACAGCTGGTACAATGTTTCCCACATTGTGCATTATCTCTTCACGGTGTTGGTGATTTCTCTTGCTGTGCAGAAGCTTTTTAATAAGAAGGGATCCCTGTTGTTGATTCTTGTGCTAGTTCACAGGAAAGTGAGGTTTTGTTCATAAAATCGTTTCCTACACCTATGTCTTCAAGAGTTCTACCTAACCTCTGTTTCAGAGGGTTTATTGTTTCTGTTTTAATATTTAGAACTTTAATCCATTTCAATTTTATTTAGTGCATGGTGAGATTGATATAGGTCTTATTTTAATCTTTGGCAAGTTGAAACCCAATTTCTCCAGCACCATTTATTAAAGAGGCTATCTTTCCTCCAGTGAGGTTATTTGGCTGCTTTGTCAAAGATGAGGTGGCTGAGTGTGTCTGGAGTTGTTTCTACATCTTCTAATTTGTTCCCGTGGTCCTCAGGTCTGTTTCTGTGCCAATCTCATGCTGTTTTTATCACAGTAGCTTGGTAGTAAAGTTTCAAGTTGGGGATTGTGATACCCCTTACCTTGTTTTTGTTGCCTAGAATTGCTTCTGTTATTCTAGGACTCTTCTTTTTCAAAAATAATTTTTGGATTGTTTGCTCAAGGTCTGTGAAGTGTGCTGTTGGAATTTCAATTGGGGTTGCACTGAATCTATATTCAGTTTTGGAAGTATGGCGATTTTAACTATATTGGGTCTTCCTACCCAGAAGCTAGGGATGTCTTTCCATTTTCTGATATCTTTATTGATTTCTTTTTTCAGAGTTCTATAATTTTCAGAGTAGAGGTTTTGATTACTTTCATTAGGTTGATTCCTAGGTATTTCACATTTTTGGATGCTATTGTGAAAGGAGTTGTTTCTCCAGTTCCTTTTTCAGTGAGTCTGTTTTTTGTGTACAAGAATTTTATTTTTGTGTGTTGACCTTATATCCAGCTATTTTACTGCACTTGGTTATTAAGCCTAGAAGACTTTTGGTGAAGTTCTTGGGGTCTTCTATATAGAGTATGATGTCATCTGCATGTAACAACAATTTAACTTCTTCATTTCCTATCTTTATTCCTTTTATTTCTTTCTCTTGCCTAATTGCTATAGCCAGTGATTCAAATTTGTATTGAATAGTCATGGTGATAGTAGACATCCTTGTCTTGTTCCTGATTTTAGTGTGAAGGATTTCAGGTTTTGACCATTTAGTATGACATTGGCTGTTGAATTTTCATGGATAGCTCTTATCAGGTTGAGGTAGAGACTGTCTACTGCAATTGTTTGTAGGTTTTGGTTGTTTTTTTTTAACAGAAAAGGGTGTTGGATTTTGTCAAATGCTTTTTCTGCATCTATTGAGATGACCATACAGTTTTTGTCCTCAAGTCTGTTAATACAGTGTATTACATTTATTGATTTGTGTATGTTGAACCATCCCTGCATCCCTGGGATTAATCCCAGTTAGTCAGGGTGTATGATCTTCTTGATGATATTCTGCATTCTATTTGTCAGTATCTTATTAAGGATTTTTGCATCTATGTTAATTAGTGATATTGGCCTGTATCTCTCTTTTTCAGTTAGGTCTTTCTCTTCTTTGGGGATCAAGGTGATGCTTGCTTCCAGGAGTGAATTTCAGAGTATGGCTTCCCTTTCATTTTCATTGAAGAGTTTAAAGACCAGTGGCTATAGTTCCTCTCTAAATGTCTTGTAGAATTCAGCGGTGAAGCCATCAGGGCCTGAGCTTTTCTTTGTTGGCAAGTTTTTAATTATGTTTTCAATTTTTTTGATTGATATTGGGTTGTTTAGAATGTTTGTCTTCTTCGTTCAACTTTGGTAATTCAAATATATCTAGGAATCTGTCCATTTCTTGTGCATTTTCCATCTTATTGGTTTATACGTTCTCAAAGTGGGTATTAATGATCCTCTGGATTTCTGCTGAGTCTGTTGGAATTTTACACTCTTGATTCCTAATTGCATGGGTTTGGGCCTTTTCTTTCCTTTTTTGATAGTTTGTCTAAGGAATTGTTGATTTTGTTTATTCTTTTGAAGAACCAAGTGTTTTCTGAATATGAGTGTTCACTGCTATGAATTTCCCTCATAAGACTGCTTTCATGTGTCCCATAGATTCTGATATGTTATATTGTCATTGTCATTTAATTGTAGGAACTCTCTCATTTCTTCTTTAATTTCCTCTGTGACTCATTGGTTATTCAAAATTGTGTTGTTCAATTTCCATGTGTTTATGAAATTCTTGCAGTTTCCTTTGCTATTGATCTCCAATTTCATCACACTATGGTCTGATAACACACAGGGGATAACTTCAGTTCTTTTGCACTAAAACATGTTCTATGAGCACATATGTGGTCTGTTTTGGAGAATGACCTGTGTGTAGCTGAAAAGAATATGTATTCTGATTTTGTGGGGTGGAACACTGTGTAAAAATCTGCTAAGTTCATTTGTTTAAGAGTTTGATTGAGTTCTAATATTTCATTCTTTATTTTCTGTTTAGTTGATTTGTCTATTTGTGACAATGGGGTATTGAGTTCCCCACTACTAATGCATTAGTGCTTATTTGATTTTTCATGTCTGTCAGTACTTGTTTTATATAGTCGGGCACACTAGTATTTGGTGCATATATATTTATGATTATCATGTCTTCCTCTAGGATATTTCCCTTCACAGGATATAGTTTCATTCTTTATCTCTTTGAATCAGTGTTGGTTTGAAATCCATTTGATCTGCAAAGAGGATAGCTACTCCTGCTTTTGGGGGGGTTCCCGTATTATGAAGTATTGTTTTCAATCCTTTAACTTTCAGTCTGAGTTTCTTTTTTAATTAAGTGTGTGTTTTGTATTCAGCATATTGTTGGATCTTGCTTCTTGACTCATTCTGCCAGTCTATTTCTTTTCATTGGTGAATCAAGACCATTAACATTAATGGTTATAACTGACATGAATTGCCTTATCCTTGTCATGACTTTCTTTGTGTTGGATTCTTCTTTTTCCATTAAATTTCTTGTAGTACCTGATGGATTTATTTTCCTGGGCTTCCTGGTGTTGTGTACCTCATTGTCTTTTCCTAGGATATTGTTTAAAATTTTTTGGAGTGCTGGTTTGGTATTCATGAAATTCCTCAGGTGCTCTTTGTCATGAAAATATCTTATTTCTTAATCAATTTTGAAAAATAGTTTTGCAGAGTACATCACTCTGGGTTCAAGGTTGTTTTCCTTTAGGGCTTGAAATATATAACTCATGGCTCTTCTTGCATTGATGGTTTGTGTTGAGAAGTCTGCTGTGATTCTGATGTGCTTTCCTTTGTATTTTGTTTCCTTTCTTTAACTGCTTGTAGAATTTTGTTCTTATGTTCAGTTTCTGGAATTTTAACTCTTCCCTAGGTGTAGATTTTTTTTAATCACAGCTAGTTGGAGTTCTGTATGCCTCACTTATCTGTGTGTCAAGTTCTTTTCCCCTGCTTGGGAAGTTTTCTGCCATCACTCCTGTGAAAAGTTTTTTTATGTCATCTTCACTCTCTCCAATCAGTCTCTGACTCCAATCAGTCTTATGTTATTTGTGTTTGCATCTTCTAGTAGCTGCTGTATTGATTTCTTGTGGTCCTTACTATTTCTAAGAATTTTTTCTTTTCCTCATCACTAATTGCAATCCTGTCTTCTATATCTGGAATTCTATCCTCACATTGGTTCATTTTGCTGCATAAACTTTCAATGGAGTTTTTAATCTCCTGGATATCTGTTTGTGTCTCTTTTATGGATTCCATTTGTTTTCTCTGTTGGGATTCCATCATGTTTCTCAGCTCTTCTATGTGTTTATGTGTTTGATCTAGATATATTAATCATATCTTGCACTATGGACACAATCTCTGTTGTTATCTGAGAAATTATTTCTGATTTCATTTTTTCCAGATCCTCTTTTGTTGCCATTTTGGGGAGTCCAGATGGTTGAGTATCAGATTATTCTATCTCCCTGCCCTTTGGGGTTGCCTTAGGTGATCCGGAAATCTGGTTTTGAGACTTGTTTACATGTCTTCTCATTTCAGCAGAGGCAGCCTGCTTCACCTTTGTTTAGGGGACTTTTTGCTCACCTAGTGGTCTTCAATTCTTAGCAAGCCACTGAGAGGCCTTTTCTCTGCTACTCACCATTTCACCAATTCCTGGGTTCAGAATAGTGGCCTTCTGGATCCCTGTGCTCCCCTATCTTCCTTGTGTGGTTCTGACTGAGGCTTGTGCACCCTTGGCATGGTATTTTGGCATGCCTCTGGCTGGGAGCTGCCCCTCTATGTACCTGTCATCTGTGAGGGTCTTTGGATGGGAGATGTGCACCCCAGTCACTGGTGTCTGAGTGAGCTTCTGGCTGAGGTGTGCACACACTTAACCAATGGTATCTAGGTGGGCCTCTGGCTGTTGCTTGTGTGCCTGTGGAGCTCTTTTCCAGGAGGGCCTTTGGCCTGGCCTGGGGGTCCAAGAGGCTGGTGTCAGCGTGGGGCCCTATCTGGGACCTCCCCACAACCATGCTGCTCTGGTCCACACAGGCTTCTTGCTGGGATCTACACCCACTTACTGATGGAATCTAGGAGGGCCTCTGGCTGTTGCTTCAGTTTCTCATGTTTTATATCATTTCATATATGTAAATCTATGATATGTCTGCATCCATCTTTTTATACACACTTTTGGTATACAGAAATTTCCATGAATTGTCCCATATGATGAATTAACTAATAGTCAACTTGGAACATCCAGCTGAACTGAATGATCATGCTTTGGGCATGGAAGCCCCACCTGGAGATTATTGACAACAACATAAAAAAAGAACTGAAGGGGAAGATAGTAGGCTGTTGATTTTCTAGAAGTTGGTTTTCTTGATGTGAGCTTGGCTGTTCTTGGAGCTTGAGTCCTCACTGTGGCTGGGAATGGCTGTTGTTCTCTTCCAGGGAGCTCTGATCTTTACAATGAGTGTCACTTCCTGGCTACAGTGAAGATCGCTCAGCCTGGTGGCACAAATCCTTCACCTCACTAGCATGGATTTTCTAGCTTCCACTATGTATGTGCCTTTGGGTGCAGATCTTCAGTACAGACAAGCATGAGACATTCCCATGGGCTCTAGGCCACTGGCTGGACTCATGGAGGACATTGCCTTGGACTCTAGGTCTTCAGCTTAGCTTGTGTGGGACATTGCTATAGGATCCAGTCCCTTGGCTGGATTTTTTGGGTCTCTGATGTGTGTGGCTAGATCTATTACATTCTTCTGAATTTAACTTTTTGGGTTAATATCATAAAATAATCCTATAAATTATGTGTCATGTATTAAAACTATTCCATTACAAACCCTGACTACAATATCCCATCTTCAAAACAAAATTTAAAGTCTTTTGTACCAGGAACCACCCTCCCCTCTATATTACATTTAAACAGATTTGGGGCCAAGTAGAGGACAGAAGTTGCACATAAACTAGTTCTGACACAATCAGGGCATACTCAGAGGCCACCACATGGACAAGGTGCAGACAGAATACTGGGCCCTAGTTTGCTACTCACTGAAAACATAATTTGTGTTTTCTTTTCAGACTCTTGGAGACTTAAAGACTTCATTAGGGCTGCAGAATCTCAATAGGTAACTAAAGAAGAACAAGGCTTGATCTTCATTTTGTGTGCTTTACTAATGGAAAAACTTTGGGTCTTGACCCTTCTCAAATCTAGGTCTAAGGTGTGTTAATTATGTAGAGAGTATCTGTCTAAAAACTAGCAAAACAAGATTAGTTGGCCCTGAATTTATATAATTTCATTGTCCTTCAAGACTGTGGGCTCCAAGGCAAGGGCTTCACAAGACATCCAGCTGCACCTAGAATTCTCCACCCATTGTCTTCCACCTGTGATAGTGTGCCTAGGTTCCAGGAAATGCAGTTCCATGTGAATTAAATCACCATAAACAGACAGTCATTCTATGGGAACAGAACAACTACCAAAGCCACTTGCTTTACATGTGAGCCAGACACAGACTGGCACCCAGTCTGTAACAGAGTATGTCTCTGTCAGTTGTTCAAGCTATTTTTCTTACTCTTCTTTTAGAGGGCCAGCCTGATCTTTGTCAGCTCCTCAAGTCAAAGTCTCTTAGCATTTTCTCTTATTTTCTAATTAAAGCTTTCCCCTGTAAATTTGTAATTTTAGTTTTTAATTTAGTTTTAAATTTCCATTATTATAAAAAGCATGCCTCATGCCAGCAAATGACAGTTCACTTCATTGTTTCCATTTTCATTGTGTTAATATTGTTCCTGCCCCTATTCCTGGAGATTGAACTATAGCCATAAGCCTCTTCCCCCTTTTTATTGAGATAAGGTCTTTCTAAATCACCAACTTGCCCAAGCTAGGCTTGAACTTTCTATCTTTCTGCCTTTTCTTGAAAAATGCTAGAACCAGTATTATCTTGAAGGACCTAGAACTTGGCATGCAATGGAGGCTTGTTGCTGTGGGTGATGGGGTCCTGGGTGGGTTTCTAAGTTCTCATGCAGAATGAACAATGAATTGGACATGGTGCATTATTATAAGAAAAAGCAGCAGAATTTAATGATGTTTAATTAGGTGAAGGTATATTCAGAGTGAGTAGGCTTACACAGGCAGAAAGGGAGATGGTAAAAGTGTGGAATATGTTGGGTTTAAGAATTTAAGGTCTAGGCACTGTCCTGTTGGGCCTTTCAGAGCATGATTGACAATGTGGTTAACAAGGTGCTGAGTCATGTCAGTTAGGTCTACTGTCAGAGTCCTTTCCTATAATGTACTCTTTTATAATTGAATGAATGGAATGCAGTCCATATACATGAAACTTTAATGATCTCCAAGTAGAGAAAGGTTACTATAGGTCATACCAGAGTCAGAGATACATGGACTGTGGTTTGGGACTTTGGAATCTTCCAAGACAGGCCCAGGTGTCTTTGTCTTACTTATCTTTGCCTCTCAGTAGGTGACCTCAGGACAAAGATTGGGGGGGGGGGTTGCCCAGGTTCAGGCAAATGGAGAGGAATAATCCCAAGTGCCCTTGAAGTAGCTGGTGCATGCCCCAACAAGGAAAATGCCATTCTGTGCTTTACATTTTTTTGAAGTGGAAAAAATGTAAGAATAGTTAGAAGGTATCTATTGGCTCTTCAACAGATTTATCTAAAATATGAATTGACTGGGATCTTTCTTGATTGCCGGTTAAGAAAACAAAAGACAAAAAGTCACTGAAAAGAGAAAATTTCATTTCCCATATTATCGTCTGTAAATACAAAGAATATTTCCATATATTTAGAAAAAATGGTAATGGGTTTGGAGTACAGAATTACCGTTGTTCTTCTGAGCTGGACTATTTTTCAAAGGAACCAAGACAGACTTGAGAGAGGCTCCAGAGCAGCACTGTACCAGAAGCTGATAGACAGTTTCTCTGTCTGTGATTATGTACTCTGCTGGATTGGTTGACCAAATCGTGTAGGTTTGTCTGGTCCTTGTTCACCACACCACCTGACAGTTTTCAATTTGTACTTTCTCTTCCAGCTTTGAAATTCTAGACACTGCCAGATTCTCTCCCAACTTGAGAGCTTGTATATGTTCTTAACTTTGTTCAAAACATCCATGTCCAGCTAATCCAATGGTGTACACAACTGTATTATTCAATTATTTGTTTGAATGTAAGTCTTTTACTTTCTAATTATTGGCAGTAAAATGTCTTCATTATTTTTTTTTTTGAAATTTGTCTCATTGTGAAATCCTTCATTTTACAGACATTTTTTTTCTGTTTTTCTCACTAGACCTTATATGAACATCATAAGGTCAAGGCCATTCCTGTATACTTCGTGCACATTGTTGCAGCTGGAAAAAAGGTTCCGTAGTTATGCAGTGTACAAATGATACTTAGAAGAATATATAGAGTAACTCCTTATACAGATGGCAATTTTTGATAATTATAGCAAATTGGGGGACATTATGGAATATTTGCATATTCCTGGTCTTGATCCCCAGGGATTTTGACTCAGAAGTTTGGGGCTCACCACTCATTGTGATCCTGGCCTGACAACAGGCAAAGCTCTGGAGAGCTTTCTGGAAGTATAAACTGTCAGGACCACTCCACAGCTCCAGAATCAGATTCTAATATTCTTTGGACATTGTTATGAACATTGCCAATTCAGAAATACTAGTTAAGAATGTTTATAAAATAATCTCAAGTGTTTCTCATATTTAGTCCTGTTAGAGAACTGCTGATCATGAACATAGGTAGACCAATAGAACTAAAAACAAAAATCAGCTGCCCTACAAACACACCAAAACATGTATTATGGTGTGCATTTATTCATTTAACACATTATTTTTAATAAACATTACTATAATTAGGCACTGAGCTAGGTTTAAAAGATATAAAATGAAATCCAGCACCTTTTTCAACTTAAACATCTATGAGTGGAAGTCAGGTTCAGAAACAATAGACTACACTTAGATGGTAGATATAAAAACAATAAGATATCACATAGGCATGAAAGGTGGACTGAAATTCAAAGGAAGTCATTTCTACTTAAATTTTTATTGGAGCCCTTAATCTTGTGACAAGTCTTGGGTCATGTGTAGAGGTTTACATGTCAAGAAGGGGTACAGTGATCCTGGGCTCCATGAGAATTTTTAACACAATAGTAGGTCCAATGAGAGGCAGATGTGAGATTAGAAAGGGCCTTTGGACCTTATGAGGCAGGGCAGTATGTCTACTATAACAGTCTGTGCCCTTTGGAAATGAATGGAATCATAGCATAAAAAGTGCTTTCATGAGTGTCTGCACAAGGTGCTTTGGGAGTCTTTTGGAGGACCCAGGAATAGTCTGGAAACCTCAGCTGTCTGTCAAGTGTATCTGGATGATATAAACATGAAGGAATAAGGAAGCCCATTCGAAGCAAAGATTGCAACACACTCAAAGACTTAGGGGTTAGACAAGGCTTTTTACTTTCTTTTCAGGGAAAAGAAATTTTCAAAGTTCTTTTATAGATTGTAAGAAAGATGAGGCAGCTGAGAATCTTCAAAACATGTAGAAACCAGAACACGCAGACTCATAAGTGTCATGCAAGGGGAGAAATGGGCTCCAGATGGGATGAGGTCTCCACAGTCCAGGGAAGAGAGGATGGGAATCAAATCATGGAGATGTGTGGGAAATGCTTGTTACTCAGAACTCTCAAAGCCTTTATTTAATCTGTTTTATTCTATCTGATATAATTCCCAGAAGGTTGGTTACTTAATTTCTCAGTTTATGGATTATTTATGAATATTATGAAAAGCATAAGTTAAAATGTGTTGAAATGAGTATGAGATGAACAATTTCTTATTGACAATCAAGCTAAAAACAAAAAGAGAAGGCTAAGTGGAATATCTAATGAAGAGAGTGATATAAACAAGCAAAAAGCAGACCATGGGACTCCAAATGCATGTCAATAATATGCCTCTTAGTGAGAAGCAAACATCCCTGGACATCTAGTTTATCAACATACTCAGAGCAGACAAGGGTAACAATTACTGGCCTCCTCAGGAAGGGTGAAGTATCCTCACGCAGGCAGGAAGTGTCTTACAGTATTCACTGTAAGCACATTTCCACTCCAAAGCTTGTTTGGACATTTCTACCTATACATAAAAAGCCACACAGCTCTGCAAACTAGTAACTGAGGGTCTGTTCTCCAACCCTTTCATCTGATTCTGGAAAGAACACATAATTAGGGGCCCAGTTACCCACAGGTGTTGGCTCTGTCTGCTTTACCTTGAGCAGAAATGGGAATGAAGCAAATGTGGGTGGAAGAGCCACAACTGTTGCCACAACCCCCAAGGTAACCTGGTGACTTTCTGATTACAATCATTATAAACGCATGTGAGCAACAGCAAAGAGCATCATTACAAACACTGTTTCAAATCACAGAAAATAAGTCCAATTATAGTTCCTTGGTTTTACGATCAGAAAATAAAGACTGGTCGCACAATTTTTACTTTCTTACCACATTCAGGGCCATTACTGCTGGGTTTATTTCTTAAATCAACAAATTTGCAAGTTCCAAGAGAGCAGTGGCAGGGATTTGATGAATTGTGGGTACCAAGAGGAAGATAGATGCATTGAGAGAAAGGAGATCAAAACACTAAATAACTATTTAAATCACATTTAAACATTTTTAAGGCTCAAGAACTCTGACATTTCTGTAATGTGTTTCTTCTCAAAAACACTAGTCATGAGAGAAAAGAGGTAGAGGAAAATTTCAAATCCTAAGGACCATTTGGAAGTTATATCACCATCATAGGAAATCTTGTGGAAATTTAAACATTTGACTAGAAATATTTCAGGATTGCAGTTGCAATTATACAAATATGAGCTAATAACTTTTGAGCATTTAGTATGTGTTCAAGAGCAAGAATTGTTCCAGAATAGTAACTAATTTGACTTTCCCTTGTGAGGAAAGTGCCATTAATGTTCCCATTTTATAGATAAGAGCACTTCTGAGCCAAGGGTTAAATAATTTAAATGTTACCTTAAATTATACCATGGCAGAACTGTTCACCTGCTCCAGTGTGCTTTCTCTAAACATATAGGGATATTGGGTTGTTTCCGAAATACATTACAAAATGTGACAATTTTGTGGGAAAGTCCCTAAACTTGAAGTTTCAATTGCTGTATGAAATTGGACAACATATTTCATTAATCTGCTCAAATCACAGCAGACACAACCATTATCAGATTGTATTTCTAAAGAAAGTCACTGCCATGTTGTTTTTCTGCAGTTCAGAATCCCATAATAACTGTCTTCTCCACAACAGTAAGTGCACATGCTTGAACCCAGTTTAGATTCCTGACAAATCTGGTTGCAATCTCTCCAGATTCAATGGTTTTGTACTTCCTGCAAAAAATCATACATTAGGTTCGAACCATGGTGCCCTGAAATATTATCTAATCTGTAAGATTGCTGTTAAGATTGGCTGATCTTAACAAATTATTGCTCTTGTAATCACTGTTCATAAAAGGTAAATGATTTGCATGGAAATCCTCTGTTTTGAAAAGAAGAAAAATCCCTTCTCATCCTTCTCTTGAGTCTAAAACAAAGAGATTTTTTTAGGGGTATTTTTATATTAACATTTCTTGTATTATCACATGGTTCGGAGGGTAAATGTCATTTTGTCACCTTATCCAGGACAGGATTAGCTCTTGAATTTCTCTCAGCTCCTCTGAACTGTCATCTAGCATCCATTCCTTGAGAAGCAACTATGCCCCAGGCAGAGCCCAATTAAGCTTTACTAACTCTGAAATCACTGTTTTCCTGCATATCAGGTTGGTTTGCTTTGCTACTCTCCTTGCCTTTCATGGCCTATAGCTCTGATTAATTCCAGCTCACCCATGCTGAACAAGAACATTACCATGGGGCCGGAGATTTAGCCCAGTGGTTCTGCCTCCTGCCTCGCAAGAGCAAGGACTTCAGTTCGATCCCCAGTAACCCCCCCACCCCCAAAAAGAACGTTACCATGACTGAAAAGGATTTTTTACAATGATTTTATTCAGGAAAATCAATTTCAGTTCTAGATTAAACAAAACATTATCTTAAGAGATTTTTTTCCAGCCCTAGATTTCACAAGCCTAGTTTCTTTCATATGACTTCCTCTAAATATAACTGTTGAATAACCAAGCCTCAATAGGAAGATCCAAGAATTAATTACTGTAGATAACAAGGCCAGGGCAAATTTCCTGTCCTATTCTCCTCCTGCACTTTCCTTCTCCTAGTGTAGGTTCTTCTTTCAAACCCATTTATCAAATATTTCTGGAGGATTCACCTTCTGCCAAACTAACCTCTGGGAAACTCTCCTAGAAAAAGAAGATTCAAATATCAAAACCATAGCATATATCCCATGTACAATAAGTACAATTATATACATATGTAGTATATGTACATAATTTTTTACTTTCAAGTCAAGCACACAAAACAAACAATCCAGAGTCTGCCATTTTATAGTTTATTCTTATATATTATCAGAAGCTTTTAGGTCTATTTATTTTCTATCAAAATTACTTGCCCATCGTTATAAAATACTACATACCTCATCCTTGAGTACTTGTTTGTGTGTATTTTTGTGTGTTGGTAGCATTTGTGAATATGTGCATGTGTGTGTTTTCTACTGGGGCCTTTTATGCCCTTGAAGTTGTTATCTCCTCTGTTTGGAATGCTCTTTCCCAGAGGTCAGCACAGCTCCCCCCTCAGTGCATTGAGTCACTGCTCATGTTCAGGACATCCTGGAGAGACACCTTCCCTGACCACATCCTGTGAAGTCCATGAATCTTCACTTTCTCACATTTCTCTGCTCTGTTTTCTCCAAGGCTCTTGTCAACACCTCACCCTCAGCTCTTTGACTTGTTATTTTTTGTCCTTCCTATAAAGCCCCAGAGCATGCTTCTATTTTTCATGTCAGTCACCAGAATATTAGCTTCCTCTACTTCTGTTTCTGAACACTGAGAATTCATGCTGAGAATCTCCTCGGAGTCCCCCTCTATCCCACATTTTAGGTAAGCAACCCTTCTGCATTTCCATTCTTGGCTTTGTCTCCAAACAGGCAGTGTGCTTTTCCTCACCCACTGGTTCTCTTATTCTCTTAATGGTTAGCACTTTGTGGGGTAAAGTGATATGTGAGTGTACAGTGCCTTGGTTCCATTGTTTGTTTGTTGCTCAAGGCCTCCATCCTTGACTCTTTCCTACTAATGCTTGTTGCAAATGGATCTTGCCTATGTCATCTGTGAGATTTCATCTGCCCCCATGCCTTGTATTCCTTTCATTTTCCAAATACCCAAAGTGACAACCCTCTAATCTGTAAAATAAAGATGATTTGCATTTTATTTAAAATCAAATCTAATAGCATAGGAATGTGAGGCATACTAGCTTTGGCTATGTAATATTTCTGATGGTAAGTCAGTGTTGGTCTCCCAGGAAACATTTTTTCTCTTCTTGCTGTGTAGTGACCTTACTGTCCAGCCTGTCTTTCAGACAACAGCAAGAAAACTCATACAAAATCAGGAACCTGCTAACTAGACACAGGCTACACCTACCATGCTTAGATGCAAGCCTGACTATCAAGGAGAAACCACCTTTGTGAAGAGACTTCTGTCACTTAGCTGTCAAAGCTTTCTTCTTCAAACACATCTGAAACTAGTTAGGTATCAGAAAAGTATAAGCTGGAGTTTATTAAGTGTTAGTTATGTCAATGGTGACAGGAACAAGCAGAAAAATGAACTGAGCTTAAAGAAGATCAAATAATTTTTGCAAAATCACAGAATTACAAAGTGCCAAGTTGGAGCTTGGGATTCAGGCCTGTATTTCTAAAAAGTTTGCTCATAACTATTGTCCTCTCCATGGTCATTCAATGTTAAGGAGAGAAGAAAGAAATTCTTTAAAGTACAGTATGCTGATGGACTAACTTAATCTGAGCCTGCTTTTTGGAGCAAATGAAATAAAATATTATTTTCATGGAAGTTGGCTAAATGTAGTTTGTACTGAGAGATTTAGTTAGGCACATGATTTTTACTTGAGTTGAGGGGGAAGGGGATATTGAATTGGAAATGCCAGTTCTTATTTTAATGTAAATTCTCCATAAGTTGGGTAAACATATTGACTTCCAAGTAATAGTGAACTTTTGACTTGGTATGTATTGACTTATACCTGCTAAGGAATTATTGATTGTTTTTGGTAAATACTCTGAAATGTTTTCTCAGTTAAAAAGAAAGCTTAGCCTTCAGTAAGATTTTGTTTTTTTGGTTTTCAAGTAGAAAACATTTTTGGTAGTGGTACCTATTCTCAAAATTGATCTGACATCATTAGTTTTAATCTAAAGATCAAAGGAGGGAACATATATAAAAAACTAATAATGTTAATTTACAAGAGAAGATAACACTTTTCCTACTGCATTAATATATATGTATATAAAGTTATACTTAGTATTATGCCAATTATGTAAAATTAACAAATAAAAATGACTGTCAAGACATTGGAAAAAATGGATCAGACCTTCACATTCATCAGGATTATTCATTATTAGTTTACAAATTCAGAAAGAAACATTTAAACAAATTGTTGGTACGATCCCAAGGTACTTTCATAAGAAGAGCCCTTCTTGTTTTGGTTGTTTATTCCCATACAACATGAAACAACTTTATAACTCTCATCCACTGTATTACTTGCCAAATCACTATATTTTCTACCATGAAGTTAGCTTCCCCTTCACATTCATATAAATACAATTACTTTTTCCCTGACACTGAATATACAAAGAATACATCATGAAGTCAAAATAAGCACGTTGGGAAACTGACCCCATGCCCATGACAAAATTTACCAGCATAATTCAAACTCATGTTTTAAGATACATAATTTTTCATTTTATTCAAGTAGTTAAAATTCTTGTAATATTTTTGAAATTTGTAAAATATTTGTGATTTCCAGGACTGTCTCTATATCAATATGTTAATAGTAACTATCCTTGAGTAGTGAAACTATAGAAAAAATATATTGTTTTCTGCTACTCTTCTAAACTTTCCAAATTTCTAATTAAAGTCATTTTAGAACCAAAAATCCTAAGACCTTGAATTTCTATTAGGAGATATCTAAGATATTCATGAATATGGGTTATTAAAACATGTATCATACAACTTGCACTGTATATAATATCTATATGCCATTGCAGTAGAAACAGGTAATATATCTGGGTAATTCAGCAAATGCTTATACCACTGTATGGAGATGGGATATAATCTGTAAAGTATAGCAGTAAGTCTAATTGAACAAGGAAGTAGAATTAATATCTCTGCTCTAAAATGTTATTTTTTAGGAGTTGTTTGCCATAAGACTCCACAGAGCAGGCCTTCCTACTTTTCTAGTCCCTATCAAAGAAACTACATTTCCCAGACTTCATAGCCAACTGGCTTCCAAGCTTGGCCAGTGTGAGACACTGATGGATGTTTTAAAGGTTGAGAGAAAGGCTGGTGCTGGAAGCATGTTCCCTCCTCTGTGTCTTCTGCAGAAGAGACCTCATGTCTTCTACCATGTCGCGGAACCCACTAGTTGGCCATATCGTAGGAGTCTTCACTCCTAGAACTCAACAATACTGTACATTCTCCTGGTTCTTTGACTTTGTTCTTCCTAGGACCCACCTTGCTTTCTGAGGTCTTCCATTATTATATAACCAACTTTCTACATTAAATTTCTCTGTTTGAAGTATTTGAATGAATTTCTATTTTTCCAAGTAGATCTTGACACATAGCATGGTCATTTGTGCCATACGCCACAGCCACCATAGACAACCAATCATTGCTTTCTTCTGAATGTAAAATAGGAAATGTTGGGTGTGCATACTGATTACTCTAATACTACTTACTATTTATAGAAGATCTGCTAAGCACCAGGCATTGCAGTGGATGACATACAGTATCCAGAACACAGTTGCCCTCACACTGTATTCCTAATATTAGCTTGTGTGGCATTTACATATGCTACTCTCCTGGAGAGTGTTGTAGTGATCCCTCCAGCCTGCCTCAAATCCCACAAAGTCCACCTTTCCTTCTTATGTCAACTCATGCTTCTCTATGAACATTTTCATGACCCTAGAAGGTTTGTACATTCTCAGTCCATCATTTACTTCTTCATAAGAGTAGTTATAAAATTAGAGAGAGGAGCTGCAAGGGCACTTAGGCTGCCACTTGAGGCCTGTCGTTCCATCCCTAAGTGCAGGCAGATCCCGGGGAGCAGCTGTGTGGCCCAGACCAGCATAGCTGTGGGTGGAACCCAGCCAGAGCTCCGCCACAACCCCAAATGTTCAGGCACACCCACCCAAGCCAAAGGGCCATCCAGAAAGGGCTTCAGTCAGAGGCCCACTGTACCATCAGCCACAGCCAGGGACCCACGTGGAGAAGAGATGTACAGACACACAAGCAATACCCAGAGGCTCACTCTGATACCATTGACAAGTGCAAGAAGACCCAAACCAAAGCCTGTGCAAACAACAGAAACAGGGGAGCACAGCCCCCAAACAAAGGCCCTCCAAGACAATAGTTAAATAGGGGCCCCAGCAAGAGGCACTGCTGGATAACACCCCCAGTGTGCTCAGGCCCCAGCCAGAAGCCAGCCCAGACAACAAGTCAGTTCAGGGATCTAGAAAGCCACAACTCTGAACCCAGAAATTGGTGTACTGGTGAGCATCAGAGAAAAGGATGCTCAGTGGCTTGCTAAGAATTCAAGAGCACTGGGTGAGCAAAAAGTCACCTCAACAAAGACACACCAGGCTGTATCTGTTGAAAAGAGAAGACAGATAAGTCTCAAAATCAGACTTCAAGATCACCTAAGGGAACCCAAAAAAGCAGATGGAACAATTGATACTCAGCCACCTGGACTCCTTGAACTGGCAAAAAATTAGGAGCTGGAAAAAATGAAATCAGAAATAATTTTTCAGATAACAGCAGAGATTGTGGCCATAGTACAAGGCATTAATAAATCTAGAGGGACACAGATAAAAAAAATAGAGGATCTGAGGAATATGATGGAATCCTAACATAGGGAACAAATGGAATCCATAAAACAGATGTAAAGAGATTTCCAGGAGATTAAAAACTCCATTGAAAGTTTATGCAGAAGAATGAGCCAATGCAAGGATAGAATTTTAGATATAGAAGATAGGCTTGCAATTAGTGACCAGGAAAAGAAAAATTTCTTAAAAAACATAGTAAAGGACCATGAGAAATCAATCCAGCAGCTGCTAAATAATGCAAAGAAGAATAACATCAGGGTGACTGGAGTCAAGGAAGAAACAGGAGAGAGTGCAGACCACATAAAAAAAACTGTTCACAGAAGTAATGGCAGAAAACTTCCCAAGCAGGAGAAAAGAACTTGACATACAGACAAGGGAGGCATATAAGACTCCAACTAGCCATGATCAAAAAAAAATCTACACATAGGCTTATAATAATTAAGATGACAGAAACTCAACAGAAGAACAAAATTCTATAAACAGAGAAAAGAAACAAAGCACGTACAACGGAAAGCCCATCAGAATCACAGCAGACTTCTCAACACAAACCCACAAGGCAAGAAGAGCATGGAGTGATGTATTTCAAGCTCTAAAGGAAAACAACCTCCACCCCAGACTGATGTACCCTGTAAAACTATCTTTTGAAATTGAAGGAGAAATAAGATACTTTCATGACGAAGAGCACTTTAGGAACTTCATGAATACCATACCAGCATTGCACAAAATTTTAAACAATATTCTAGGAAAAGGCAATGAGGATCACAACCCCAGGAAGCACAGAAGAATGAATCCATCAGGGACAAAAAGAAATTAAATGCAAAAGAGGAGAATCCACCAAAAAGAAAAAATCATGTCAAGGATAAGTCAATACATATCAATTATAACCATCAATGTTAATGGTCTCAATTCACCAATCAAAAAAAATAGACTAGCAGAATGAATCAAGAAGCAAGAGCCAACAATATGCTGCATACAAGAAACACATCTAATAAAAAAAGAAACTCATAGACTGAAATTGAAAGGGTGGAAAACAATACATCATGTGACAGGAACCTGAAAAAAAGCAGGAGTAGCTATCCTCTTTGCAGACCAAGTGGATTTCAAATCAACACTGATTAAGAATGACAAAGAAGGACACTACTTTCTTGTAAAAGAAACAATCCAAGAGGAAGAGATGACAATCATTAATATATATGCACCAAACACTAGTGCACCCAACTATATAACACAAACATTAATGGACATGAAAAAATCATATAAGCACAAATACAATAGTAGTAGGGGATGTCAATACCCCACTGTCACAAATAGATAGATCAACTAGACAAAAAATAAACAATGAAATACTAGACCTCAATCAAACTCTTGAACAAATGAATTTAACAGATGTTTACAGAGCGTTCCAACCCACATAATCAGAATACACATTCTTTTCAGCTGCACATAAGTTGTTCTCCAAAATAAACCACATACTCATGCATAGAACAGATGTAAGTAACTACAAAGGAACTGAAGTTATCCCCTGTATATTATCAGACCATAGTGCAATGAAATTGGAGATAAATAGCAAAAGAAACTGCATGAATTTCATAAACACATGGAAAATGCACAATACACTTCTGAATAACCAATGGATCACAGAGGTCAGACAAATCCTACAACTAAATGAGAATGCCAATACAACATATCAGAATCTATGGGGCACAATGAAAGCAGTCTTATGAGGGAAATTCATACATTAGGAAAACAGAGTGAGCTCAATTACACAACCAATGCTGAACTTAAAGTTTCTAGAAAAAGAAGAATAAGACAAACCCAAAGACCATAGAAGGGAGGAAATTATAAACATCAGGGAAGAAATCAATGCAATGGAGACAGAATGATACCAAAAATTAAGGAAGCCAAGAGTAGGTTCTTTGAAAGAATAAACAAAATTAACAAACTCTTAGCCAACCCTATTAAAAAAAGGAAAGAAAAGGCCCAAATCCATGCATTTAGGAATGAAATGGTTGAAATTACAATGGACCCAGCAGAAATTCAGAGGATCATCAGTACCTACTTTGATAAATCTATGGGCCAATAAGATGGAAAATACAGAAGAAATGGACAGAATCCTAAAGATGTGTGAATTAACAAAGTTGAATGAAGATGATCTAAAAATACTAAATGAATGAGTATCAATCAATGGAATTAAAAATGGAATAAAAAACTTACCAACTAAAAAAAGCCCAGGTCCTGATGAGTTCACTGCTGAATTCTACAAGACATTTAGAGAGGAACTACTGCCACTACTGTTTAAACTCTTCCATGAAATTGAAAGGGAAGCCATCCTCCCAAATTCATTCCTAAAAGCAAGCATCACCTTGATCCCCAAAGCAGAGAAAGGCCCAACCAAAAAAGAGAACTATAGGCCAATATCACTAATGAACATACATGCAAAAATCCTTCATAAGATACTGCCAAATAGAATGCAGAAGATCATCAAGAAGATCATACAGCCTGACCAGGTGGGATTCATCCCAGGGATGCAGGGATGGTTCAACATACAAAAATCAATAAATGTAATACACTATATTAATGCAGCCAAGGACAAAAACCATATGATCATCTCAATAGATGCAGAAAAAGCATTTGACAAAATCAAACATACATTTATGATAAAAACCCTACAAAAAATTGGGACAGATGGACTCTACTTCAATGTGATAAATGCCATCTATGATAAATTAACAGCCAATATCATACTAAATGGTCAAAAACTGAAATCCTTCACACTAAAATCAGGAACAACTATGTCCACTATCACCACTCCTGTTCAATATAGTTTTGGAAACATTAGCCATGGCAATTAGACAAGAGAAAGAAATGAAAGGAATAAAAATAGGAAACGAAGAACTGTCATTATTAGCAGATGACATGATTCTCTATATAGAAGACCCTAAGAACTCCACCAAAAAAGTCTTCTAGACTTAATAACCAAATTCAGTAAAGTCCCTGAATACAAGGTCAACACACAAAAATCAATAGCTTTTCTGTACACAAAAAACAGACTCACTGAGAGAGAAATGGGGCAATCAATTACTTTCAAATAGCATTCAAAAACTTAAAATACCTAGGAATCAACCTAACAAAAAAAATCAAAGACTTCTACTCTGAAAACTATAGCACTCTGAAAAAAGAGATTGAAGAGGATATCAGAAAATGGAAAGACATCCCTTTCCCCTGGGTAGGAAGAAGCAAAATAGTGAAAATGTCCATACTTCCAAAACTTCAATATAGATTCAATACAATCCCAATTGACACCCCAGCAGCATACTTCGTAGACCTTGAGAAAACAATTCAAAAATTCATTTGGAACAAGAAGAGACCCAGAATAGCAAAAACAATACTAGGCAATAATGACAAGGTAGGGGGTATTATAATCCCCAACTTGAAACTATACTACAAAGCTACTGTGATAAAAACAGCATGGTACTGCCAAAGAAACACACCTGAGGACCAGTGGAACAGATTAGAAGATGCTGAAACAACTCCAGACACACTCAGCCACCTCATCTTCGATAAAGGTGCTAAACATCCTCACAGGACGAAAGATAGTCTCTTTAATAAATAGTGCTGGAAGAAATGGATTTCAACTTGCCAAAGATTAAAACTAGACATATCTCTCAACATGCACTAAACTAAAATCAAATTGGATTAAAAATCTAAATATTAAAACAGAAACACTAAACCAGCTGGAAGAGAGGTTAGGAAGAACTCTTGAAGACATTGGTGTAGGAAAAGATTTTATGAATAAAACCTTAGTTGCAAGTGAACTAGCACAAACAATGAACAAGTGGAATCTCTTCTTATTCAAAAGCTTCTGCACAGCAAGAGAAACCACCAACAGTGCGAAGAGACAACCCACAATATGGGAAAATATTTTAACAGCTGTGCCTCAGACAAAGGTCTGCTATCTAGAATATATAAAGAAGTTAAAAAAATCAGATCTCCCAAATTTAAAGACCTAATCCAAAAATGGGGATCTGAAATGAAAAGACATTTTTCAGACAAAGAAGTAGGAATAACAAATGAACATATGCAAAAATGTTCAACATCACTGTTCATTTGAGAGAAGCAAATGAAAACAACACTGACATTCCACCTCACCCAGAGAGACTGACTGCCATAGTGAAATCAAGCAATAACAAATGCTGGTGGGGCTGTGGGGAAAGAGGAACCCTACTCCACTGTCAGTGGGCGTGTAGACTGGTGTAACCACTGTAAAAATTAGCATGGAGATACCTCAAAGAACTAGGACTGGAAGTCCCATTTGACCCAGCTATTCTTCTGCTGGGTAACTTACCCAAAGAATTAAAAGAATCATACCACAGTGATATATGTGCACCCGTGTTCATAGCATCACAATTCATGATAGCTAAAACTTGGAAACAAGCCAATTGCCCATCAACTGGAGACTGGATAAAGAAAATGTGGGTTTTTTTTTTTAACAAAATGAAATATTACTCAGCCATAAAGAATGAGAAATTAGAGAAATTTATAGCTAAATGGATGCACATTGAAGCTATACTCTTAAGTGAAATAAAAAGAACACACATGTGTAAATACCAAATAGTTTCTCTGGTGTGAGAAACTGAAAGTGTAAATAAGGACTAAAAGGTATAATAGATAATGTGAATAGGAAGAAAAAGTGCAAAGGGGATGGGGAAATGCGAGGGGTAGGGGAAAAGAAAGAAGGGAATGGAATATGAGAAAAGGAAAAAATGTAAACAAAATCTTTCTAGATAGGGAGGGGTTGAGGCATTGACTGGAGGGCAGGGAAATTCGGAAAAAATAAGAACCCAGATGGATTATATAAAGTTGCAAATTTTCAATGATGAAAGTTATTATTTCATATACCTTAATTGTACCAATATAATTAATTAAAAAAGAGCAGTTATAAAATTAATAATTTAGGATTGAAAGCTATATTTCAGTGTCTTTTTACACCTGTCTTCAATGTAAGGTCAAGAAAACTTGGGGATAAATCCACCTGATTCACCTCTGTATTCCTAGCACTTGTCAGATTCTTACATAGGTAAATTGGTGTTTGATATTTATTGAATAAATTATTGCATTTATTCCTGTCAATATTTCTTTAAGGTGAAAATTACACTCTCTATTTCATATAATTTTATTTGATTTACTCTATAGAACTTTTATTTTATTTATTAATTCATTTATTTGTTTTAATTTTTTTCATTGAGTTTATTGGTACATTTTAGGTTCACAATACAGTTAAATTCATCATTGGGAACTTGTACCATTACATGATGTATCTTGGTCCTTATTTTTTCCCCATTTCCCTGCCATCCCTTCAACTCCTCCACCCATCCCTATTTACAAAGTCTTTTTCTATTTTTTCATTTTCCCATATTTTTTCCTTTCCCCTACCCCATCCACTTCCCCTTAGACTTCTTCTTCCTATTTCGCATTATCAATTATACATTTTGATCTTTATTTACACTTTTAGTTTCTCACACCAGAGAAACTGTTTGGTATTTACACGTATGTATCCTATTAATTTCACTTAACAGTATGGCCTCAATGTGCATCCATTTAACTATAAATGTCTGTAGTTTCTCATTCCTTATGGCTGAGGAGTAATCCATTTTATTATAAAAACCACATCTTCTTTAATCAGTCTCCAGTTGATGGGAAATTGGGTTGTTTCCAAGTTTTATCTATTTACAAACTCTACCGCTATAACTATGGGTGCACATATATCGCTGTGGTATGATTCTTTTGGAACGATACCCAGCAGAGGAATAGCTGGGTCAAATGGGACCTCTAATGCTAGATTTTTGAGCTATCTCCATATATATATCTATAGTGGTTGCCTCGGTCTCCACACCCACCAACAATGGGAAAGTGTTCCTCTTTTCCCACACCCCAGCTAGCATTTGTTATTGGTTGATTTCTTGATAGCAGCCATTCTTTCCGGGGTGAGGTGAAATTTCAGTGTTGTTTTCATCTGTATCTCTTGAATGACAAATGATGTTGAACATTTTTTCATATATTTATTTGCTGTTTTTACTTCCTTGTCTGAGAAATCTCTTTTCATTTCAGATACCCATTTTTGAATTGGGTCTTTAAACTTGGGGGGTTCTTACATTTTTAAGTTTGCTCTATATTCTTTGTCTAAGGAGCAGCTGGTAAAAATTTTGGCCCATTGGTTGTTCAGGAGAGTTATTCAATTTCCATGTGTTTTTGGAGTTCTTGGTGAATCTTACGCTATTGATCTCCAATTCATCACACTATGATCTGACAATATACAGGGGATAACTTCAATTCCATTCCATTTACTTAAATGTGTACTATGAGCTAGCTTGTGGTCTATTTTGGGGAATGTCCCATGTGTACCCAAAAAGAATGTATATCTTGATTTTGTAGGGTGGAACACTCTGTAGACATCTATTAAGTCCATTTGTTCAAAAGCTTGGTTCAGCTCTAGTATTTTGTTGTTGATTTTTTGTCTAGATGATCTCTCTATTTGTGACAGTGGGGTATTGAGGTCCCCCACTACTATTGTATTAGTGCTTATTTGAGTTTTCATGTCCATTAATATTAGTTTTGTATAGTTGGGTCCATTAGTATTTGGTGCATATATATTTATGATTGTCATCTCTTCCTCTTGGATTTTTCCATTTACAAGGATGTAGTGACCTTAGTCTCTCTTAATTAGTTTTGGTTTAAAATCTACATTGTCTGCAAATATGATAGCTACCCCTGCTTTTTTCTGGCTTCCCATAGCATGAAGAAATGTTTTCCATCATTTTCCTTTCAGTCTATGAATTTCTTTTTGAATTAGGTGTGTTTCTTGTATGCACATATTATTGGATTTGGCTTCTTAATCTATTCTGCCAGTTATTTCCTTTAAATAGTGAATTGAGGCCATTAATATAGATGGTTGTATCTGATATGTATTGTCATCTTCGTCGTGTTATTCTTCTGTTGTTGGCTCTTTTATTTTTAATTGTTCCTCTCTCCCTTTAATTTCTTCCCTTCCCTGATGGCTTTGCACTGTTAGGCCTCATAGAGTTGTGACCTTCATTGTCTTTTTCTAGGATATTGATCAGAATTGTTTGGAATTTTGGTTTGGTATTCATGAAGTTTCTGAAGTGTTCTTTTTCATTGAAGTATCTTATTTCTCAATCAATTTTGAAAGATAGTTTTGCAGAATACATCAATATAGGTGGAAGATTGTTCTCTTTTATGGCTTGAAATACCTCACTCCAGGCTCTCCTTGACTTGAGGGTTTGTTTTGAAATGTCTGCTGTGGTTCTGATGGGCTTTTCCTTATAGTGACTTGTTTGTTTTCTCTAACTGTTTGTAGTATTACGTTCTTCTGTTGGGTTTCCTGGATCTTGACTATTTCATGTATAGGTGTAGATGTTTTTTGATCATGGCTAGTTGGAGTCCTATGTGCCTCACTTATTTGTATGTCAAATTCTTTTGTTCTGTTTGGGAAGGTTTTTGTCATTAATTTTGTGAATTTTTTATGTCATTTATACTTTCTCCTGTTTTTTTCTGGACTCCTATCAGTCTTATGTTATTCTTCTTTGTGTAATCTATCAGCTGTTGGATCATTTTCTCATTGTCCCTTACTATTTTTAAGAGATCTCCCTTTTCATGGTCACTGACCACCATCCTGTCTTCTATATACGATATTCTGTCTTCACATTGGCCCGTTCTTCTTCTAATACTTTCAATAGAGTCTTTAATTTCCTGGATATCTGAGTCTGTTTCATGGATTTAATTTCTTTCCTATGTTGGGAATGCATGATTTCCATTACCTTCCTATGGTGGACATTCATGGCTTCCATCATGGTCCTAAGCTCATCTATTTTTTTATCTGTTTCGGTTCTAGAGTCTCCAATCATATCTTTCATTCTGCTCACCATCTCTGTAGTTACCTGGGCAATTATTTCTGTTTTGAATTTGCCTAGAGCCTCATTCATCTGTTTTGTTACTTCCTGTGGTATCAGTTCAGCATGTCCAGGTGGTTGATTTTCAGATTTTTCCACCCAATTTCCCCCAGAATTTGTCTATGATGAGTTAGAAGTCTGGGTTTGCACCTTGCTTAGGTGTCTTATTTCTATGTTTGTTGTTGGTGCTGTTTTTGGTTTAATTCCTGGGTTGACACTTCAACATTGCTTATTGTAAGTATCTTTGCTGCTTATATGTAGAATCATTATGCAGTGATTGCTTCTCAGAGGTGTCTTCCAAATATAGCTGGTCTTTAGGTTTTGATTCTCTAATGACTTTTAGTCAATCTCATTTAGGAAGGACAACTAATTAGATCAATCACAACACCTTAGCCCAAGTGATACAATCAGCAACTACAATAGCATCAAGCACAGTTTAGAAAATGATAATTTGCAGTAGTTATTAATCTATCACCTTTAATCATGTGATTTAAATAAAAATCGAGGACTAGCCCAAATATGTTTATAGTGAATAAACTCTTCAATATAGCAACTTTACCCTTCAGTATAAGGGCTTAGAAGGAGTTGGGGGAAGGAGTGATAGGTAGAAGTTTAAGGAAAGGTTAGAAGTGAGGCCAGAGGACACAGGAAGATCACACAAACTTTGGAAACTGTTCAAGACAAGAGGAAAAGACACAATGAAAGAACAAAGACAAGAACAGAACAAACTAACAGCAATAGGGAAGGTACAAACTGTATTCATTTTCCTATAAAACTAATGACAACCTAGAGAAAGAAAAAGGGAGAAGAAAAGAAAAAGAAAGAAAAAAGGGAATCCAAATTAGGTCAGGAACAGGAACAAAAAGTGAGAGAGATGAAAAATAAGGTGAGAGAGAGAATGACAGTGAAAGAGTGAGAGCATGAAAGCAAGAGAGAAAAAAGAAAAGAAAGAAGGAAAAAGAAAATTAAAAATAAGAGAAAAAATAACTTTGAAAGAAAATAAGAAATAAAAATAAAGGGCCACCTTCAAGGTGCATTTCTGCTGTCACAATAGGCAACATGGGCCACAGTGTGCAGATCTAAATCAATTAGTCTCAGCAATCCAGCAGCGGTCCACTGAGATTCAGTCTGATTTCTGGCTGCAAGGCCTAAGTTGAGCTCCCTGATGTCCTGCTGGATTGAACTCTGCTAGGTTCGACTGTGGGTTCCAGCTGCCCTTCCCCTGAACACAGTCCAGGCTCTGATGGGAGGTGGTGATCCCTCAACTTACCAACTACAGTGGTCTGGAGTGCCTTTATTGCAGAAATTTTTTTCACTTTTCCAATGGGCTTCAGTTTTTATCAAGGAGTCTCACAGAGGCCTTTTCTTTGTTGTTCACTTCTGGTTTATCTCATGGAGCTCAGAACAATGGCCTTTATGACTCCTTGTGCTTCTGCACATCCAGGTACTGACATAGCCTGGTGAACAGAGGCAGGGTGTGGGAATGGAGTTGCCTGGGGCACTGCTTCTGGCGCCTGTGTGGTGGCTCCCCAGAGGCCCAGGGAGGCCTGGGAAGTGGTGCTGCTGGTGTCCCATGCAGCTCAGCTCCCTATAGTACTTTTAATATGCTGCTATTTTCCACAGAGTGCTTTAAATGCTCAAATGAAGCAAGTATAATAGCAGATACAAGTTTGTTTCTTCATGGAGTCTACATTCTCTTCAGAGAGATGTACCCTAAGCTGTCAGATGATGATAAATGATCATGAAGATACTTAAGCAGACAAGAAAGAATGTTCTGGGAGGCTGCTGTGCTATGCTGAATAGGAAGGGTGAGAAAGCTTGGCTGACACAGTGATATGGGAGCTGAGCCCTGACTGAAGTAAGAGAGTAAAACAAGGAGATAGGTAGGGGAACACAGAGGCAGATAAAACTAATTTTATTTAAAATACAAGGAAATAAAGTTTTAAGACATGAAGCAAGTTTCCAGAGGAAATAAGGAGTTGATGTGATCCCACGCTGTGCTGTATTTAATGCATTAAAATTTTGCATTCTTGTATTTGAGATATAAAAACATTCCAGAAAGCTGATCGCAACTCAGATCCAAAAGAACTATTCAGTCATTATTGATAGGCCCTGCTCACCATGCTAACAAGAGAAACAGCAGGTTCATGATATGCTAAGGATAAAGTTCAATTTCTGATTTTTAGACAATTTCAATTAAATCAGTTATTTCATGGGCGTTCCTTAGCAATGAGGTTCAAAAATCATTTAAGATCACATCAGAGCTGTGGATATCACACTTCAGGGAATAACTGAGCTCTGCAGGTTTTCCAAGTTCTGGTCAGACCTTCACCATTTATCATGAAAAGGGCAATGGAGTGTGTAATGTTGGATACAAGAACATCTACAATGATGTGAAAGCAACTTACAAGTCATAAATCACCTTCATATACAGCATCATTATCAAGCCATAAAATAATGTTTTTGAAGTCTTAACTAGTGAAAAGCTTGTGTTTAGTTCTTTGTCTTTTAAGGTAATGGTAACATTTTTCAAGATTATTTTGATGTGTCAAGAACCACTAATGAAGACAGATGAACAGGAAGGTTTCAGTTGACTCTCACTAAGACATCTCACATTAGATTACCCAAGTGAGAGTTTCTTTGGTCAGGGATGTCTGACCATTGCCATGGTGACTAATTTTGTACATGTCTTTTCCTCTGCTGTCCTTGAAACTCAAGATTAAAAGGCAATGTTCAATGTAATTATAATGATGAGATTGCAGTTGAGGTGAAGAATTAGAGTTGACCAAGCTAAGGTTTTTAATTCTAGATCAAGCATGCAATAGTTATAAAAGATTATCTCATCGAGCTTCACATGTAAAAGACAGGACTTTATGTTACTTCTTTGAAATTAGTTTTAAACTGTTGATAGTTCATGTTAAATATAATATTATTTGACATACATTAGATCTATAGCAAAGGGAAACCTGTGAATATTTATTTCCTGATTACAACTAGCACTATTCTGGAGAAACAGCTCAGAAGAGGAGAAAACTCACAAGATACTGGAACAGAGAATACTAAATTCTGTGTTTTCTGTTCCAATAAATGTGGCATGCTACTTAGGATAACATAATGTAACTCATTGAGCTTATTTATTTGTGCTTTGATTAGCATCTAGGAGGTTGGAACAGAAGACTCCACATACCCTTTCAGATAAAAATAAATCCTATAGTTCTATAATTTATATCCTTGGTATATTTATATCCAGTGGTATACAATAGTTAGGGAAATGCAAAGTGAAACAGTTGAAAAGGCGTGACATTCCAACCATCACACAATGGAATAAACATCCATTAAAAACACATTACATTTGGGAACAAGCATCCATTTTCAACCCTACATTGCACATTGATTGAATCTATATTTTCCAGGTTAACCCAAAAGGTTAGTGATACTTCTTCAGGTAGCCCAGAAAAAGTTGTTTGTGGTTTTTTTCTTTCCTGTAATTTTGATAAAACAAGTTTTTTTCTAAATATTAAGTTCAAAGAAATAAGAATAAGTTCCTTTCAAATCTAATGTGCCTCTGTCTTCCAGTTTTTCCTTGAAATTTCTAGCTAACTTTTAAAAAACCTATCTGTATTAATGAGGTTAGGAACTTCAGATACATTTATACTTTCTTGGGCATGAAGTTTTTACCTGGTTGTTGTTTACCTGAATCTTTACATGGGTCATTTGACAGACCTATGGACCCTTCATATATTGCAATTTTTCTTTCTTTTTACAACTACTTTATTGCTTCAATATGATTCCATCTCCTTCTTCAAAGGAAAGAGAAAGAAAAAAGCTGTCAAAATTTTTCCTCTTCTTCAACAAGCCTATAAAATATGAACTCTAGCAATTAGATATCTTCCCTGGGAATATATTTAGTTGACACCTTCTCTGGGAAAAGAGTGTTCATTAATATCTGCCTCTATTTTTTTCTCAATAGCATTAATAACAGTGACTTTTAAATTTTTCTTTTTTTTTTTTTTTTTTGGTATTTTAACACAGGGTCTCACTATGCAATCCAGGCTGGCCTTGAATTCATTATATAGCTCAATCTAGCCTTGAACTCATGATCCTCCTGCCTCAGCCTCCAAAATGCTGAAATTACTATGTAGTTATGCATAATCATACTGAGCTTGATAACAATGATTTTATTGTAACAATAAAACTATGATGTTATTTATGACTTACATCACTGACAAAGAATTGATGGGACCAATGTACAAATGCAATCTTCTAAAAAAAGTATATGTTTAAAAATACCAATATCTCCATAGAAAAAGAGGTTGGAGATATGAATATTTAATATATAGAAAAGAAAAGGGCGGTTGCCCTTAGTCATATAAAAAGCTTTTCAACCTGGACATAACAAGGTCAATGAAAATACATATCTTTTACTGTCCAACATGTTGAAATAAGTCCAAATTTGACAATACGATTTTTTTTCAAGACTTGGAAATTAGTGGCAGTAAAAATGAAAAATGAGCTAATATTTGGGTAATGGAATGTGGAAATAATTTTCAGGCTTACATGAATACATATCCTTTGATCCAAGTATTTCATATTCTAAGTATTTGTCAGAAGGCATACACACAAGATGTATATACAAAGAGAAGTTATTTGTAACAGCAAATGATGAAAGGACTTAAATGTTCATTATTAGGGGACGGGTTGAATAAATACTGATGAACCTATGAAAAGGGCAATAATCAGTTACCAAAAATACAGAGAATATATTTACATGATACTGTGAAAGGGTCCATGAACTAAGGGAAAGTAGCAAAGTGGATAAAATTTTGTTGTTTGTTCTAACTAAAGTAATTTACTATTGCTTACCTGTATACTCCATGCACAGGTGTATCCACACCCACACATACAACATACTCACATTTATTTTAAAAATGAAAACGTATACCATATAATTAAACAGAAGTTTGCCAAATGGGCAGGAAGTGACAGAAATGGAAAAGACAGGAATAGAGGCAAAATTTCTCTGAATATACAACATTTTATAGATTTGAATGTAATCACATGAGACTTTTACAAAATTATAGAATAAAATAATATCTAGATAAATAGGAAATTGAAATAAAAACATCTAGATGCATATTAAGCTGGTGACATTATTAAATCCAGAGGAGTTATTTCAGTGTATTTAAAATACAATAACATTACCATTAACCAATTGAATTATACCTAAAGAAAAAGTAAAGTGCAAAGCAAAAACAATGCTAAGTCTTAGTTGTTGAAGGTGATGTTGACATTACTGTTTTGAGACTTTTGTGGCTATATTACATGATGAAACATGAGTTTTTTTTGGTGTCATTGAAGATCAGGATCAAGATAAAAGAAACAAAAAGTGAAATCAATACAAACTAAACACT
This sequence comes from Heterocephalus glaber, assembly GCF_053883595.1. Taxonomy (NCBI): domain Eukaryota; kingdom Metazoa; phylum Chordata; class Mammalia; order Rodentia; family Bathyergidae; genus Heterocephalus; species Heterocephalus glaber. The sequence continues at coordinate 27,254,515 of NW_028258143.1, read as the reverse complement.
ATGTGGTCCTGACTTGGAATTGAAAACAGTAGCTTAAATTTGTGGTACATTTTAGCTCTAAAAAGAAATAACTGTTTTCTAGTTCTCTCGTGGAAGATTCTGGAAAGAAATAGTAAGCCAGTGAAAGCAAGAATCACTAGCACATCATTTGTATTCTTAGTGTCATTTCCCACTAATATGAACACAGATATTTTGGAGAAATGGCCTAGAGAAAATAGTGAAAGATAAACGCAGAACTTCTAGTGCTGTAGCAAGAAGCTAACATTGACTAACAGCATTTCCTTAAAATAACTACAAGACAACCACTTAGTGAAGATTAGACAGTTTGAATATCAATCATGATTAATAGTAGAAATAACTGATGTGCATTAGATATTGTTAACTCTATTTATTCAGAAACTAAAAAGTAAATTATAATTATAAAAATGATACATAAGCAGTAAAAATATTCTTTGCTTACATGTATTATACTTCAAGATATCTACATAATAGATAAAGGGTTTTCTCTACAAATACATTTAACTAATGAATGAAAGAGACAAAGATACTTCACTTTCAAACCCTAATAAGTCAATGTATTCAGAGCAGTGGTCATCAATGTTTAGAACTCTCCATCTCACCTCAAAGAGAATGCACGACAGAGTGTGTATGGAAGTGTGTAACCCACTGATGAAGAGTTCCTGCCAGGAGCTCTGTAAGGCCCTAAAATGTGAAAGCAAATTTAGCTGAATAGGGAATATGTTAGATAAAACTAGGGGGATACGGAAACTTTGAATGACAGTATCTGGTTTTCATTTTTAAACTGACAGTTGCAAGGAAAAAATAAAAAGAGATAAAAGAAAAATTAATACCACAAATAGATCTTAAGAAACACAACAGCCAATGACTCTGTGTTTGAAATCCAAATTGAAAGAAGCAAATACTCAAACTTTTCATGATATGCCCACCAAAGAAAACTGAATAATATCTAAATCACTGATACTAAAATAGATATTGCTGGGGCTGGGGATTTAGCTCAGTGGTCCCACCGCCTGCCTCACAAGCTCAAGGACCTGAGTTCCATCCCCAGTACCAAAAAAAGAAAAATGAATATTGCTGTTTTCTTGTACAGTCAACTGTAACAATGCAACTATTTTAAAAGGAAAATAATTTCTACTCTTTTGGGAATGCATGCTGCTATATTTACAGATTAAGTTATGATTAGAGATTTTCTTCCAAATAATCCAAGCTTGGGACAGTGGGTTGTGCTATAGTTAAAACAAGACTGATGATAACTTGAAATTTTAAGTATCATTTATGGATATCTGGGGGCTTACTATAGTACTCATTTTGGAATATTTCAAATATAGATGAGATAATTAGCTTATACAGTATTACAAATAAACTGCATATAATGACTTCAAAACTTAAAGTGATACCTTACCAGCTGGCCATTTACATTTGTTCTTTTGTATTTATGTCTTTTGTCTACAGTAGTTCACTGTTAAACTGAAAATTCTTTCCCAAGGTAATCAAAAGAACTAATTATCCCCAATTCTTGAAAGTTATACCATCAAAGAGCATGCTAATTGTAAGAACTACCAATTAATGGATAACAGTGGAAAAGGGTGTTATGACAATAAATTTAAAAAGATGTAATAGGTAAATTATAGGAAATAGCTTTTATTTTAACTAGTTTAATTTGAAGGGTATAAAATAACATATGGCATTGCTTACAGAGGGTAAGAGAGTTGAAACTACACAGCAAATTGAGCTTCAGAGTTTTACTCTCAAAGACACACCCTCCACCTGGGCTGCCAAGGCTGCTTCTGTTTAGTACAGGGTGAGGAAAGCTTATGCAATCAGGATGTCACCCCATTTGGGGCATTGTCTCAATATGGAAGCAAACTCCAGGACTGTGACTCACATGTATTATTATCTGGACCTGAAAAAACATGGATGTAAGTGAACCTTATTGGCTAAATCTAAATCAAATTTTGATTTCCAGCTAAAGAAGATTCCTGAAAATATAGTTTTCTTAACTATTCTTCATGACCATAGAAGTCACATAGGATAGAGGATAGGATTAAAGTGAGATGCTGGCCGACCATGCACATGACAAAGACCAATACACTTTCTGAACATATTTCATAAATCATCTCAGTTTATAGCCTTCTCCTCTCACTTCCTATTTCCAGCTTCTGCCTGACTCTTTTATTATTACTGAGCACTTGTAGTTGTATAAAATAAGAATTTATTTTATTCCAACTACTTGCCCAAAAGATACAGAAAGAAAATAATTTTCATTTTATATTTAGTTGAGAAGTTAAGTCCTGAATATCAGAATCAACAAGAGACTCTACATATCCCAGATGTTACACATGAAATGAAAAATTATGTATTTCTGCAGAGGGCACTAGGTTCAGCTTCTACCTCTGCCTACTTCTCAGGATTATTATGCTATCACATTAAAGTGGTGCTGAAAATAAAGGTTGTAAAATAGTTTATCATTTTGAGTCAGATGAGATTTTTGCATTTGCCATTGTGAAAGTTTGGCCTACTGTGGTTCATTGAATAGTTTACTGCAGGCATTTGCCAACTTCCATTCCTGTTGTTCATTTTACCCTTCTACTTCCCCACTGCTCATTCAGATTTGATGTGCATTCAGTAGGTACCTAATGAGAGAACAAATATCCAGGACAGTGGTGGTGCTGGAAGCGAATGCGGACCTCTGGCTGGTACGTGTGGACTTCTAGGATCAGAGTCTTAAGCAAGACATGTAGAAAAGAGAGGCTGGTGCAATGGTCGAAGTCACAGTTGGGCAAACATCTCTCAGAAGTGGCACTCCTTAGCTCCAGAGAAACTTTTCCTAAATAGAAAAAGATACCAGCTACTTGTATTTTGAATAATAATAAAGCAAAAGAAAGCATATCAATATAGTAATCAAGGCCTAATTTTGAATAATGTACTGGTGCCAGGAGTAGATAATGGCATCTAATTAAGACATTAATTAAAACTCATAATACTTACCTAATTAGAAAATGTAAAGATACTACTATAATTTTTCCTTTTAAATTAGCCAAAGCAGATGATTAGCAGGTGTTCTTAATGCAGTTCTTTCATTAAATAGAATACCACATGAGTGAAAATTAGACCTGCAAATAATGACATTACAATTAATCACTATTAAATGTTTGGAGAAGCTGCTGAATAGGTAGTGTGGAGATGCTGACCCCACCACCCTGGTACGTTGCCAAGTATGGAATTGCTTTCTGCTTACTTCCAAATTCTACTCTCATTTAAACTGGAAAAGCACCATTCTTCAACCTTTCTTGTGAACTTTCTAGGAGTCCATATGCCCTTTGAGTCTCTCAGAACTCAAGTTCTAAAAGGAAGAACCCATGGGAATGCTTTAAATTGGAGCAGAAGGAATGTAGGTTAAAGATAGAAAATATTGTAGCCGACATCCAGGAATTTTGCAAGGCCCTTTGGGGTACCGTAGAGGACATGGCATGTTCTCATCTGCTTCAGACAGTGTGAGGTCAGGACAATGTACAACAGCTTCACAGACTTACTTATTATTATTTCAAGATGCTGTGTTTTTATTTATTATACAATAACAGGTTATAAAAACTGCATCTGCTTGTTTGCTTACTTCCATTCTGCTGGTCACATGAAATCTTCCCAAGAGTAGACTTCAGTCTGACATGTTGTATTGACTATTATATTCACAACAGCAAAACAAAACTGAACACTAAGTACATACTCAGTAAATATTGATAAAGGAATGGATAAATAAGGCTATTGAGTTTCGTCTGTGAACTGTATGTGTGTATGTCTGAGTGTGTATTTGTGCATACTTCTTCCAGCATTATAAATATTTGGAAAAGGGTACTGTGTTTGAAAATTTTCATATAATCCAAATTTCCCCCATGTTCGTCAATTTTCACCTACTCATATCCAGAATAAATCAAAACTCCATATAATAAAGAAGTCTAAATACTTGCTACTAACCTGATACTGATAATATTATGGCTAGGTTCATCTATGAAATATCTACCCCTTTAGTTCCTACAAGTAATCCCACAAATGAAGGCTTTTTATTAACCTTAAAATTAGAGCTGGATGGGAAGACACAAAGATCAGATTCCACTTGTCTGGACAGGAGACCAGAGACAAAGCTGAGGCTTTAAAGTATCTAGTACCATAGATACAAAGATTCACAAATTAAATACTAAAGGCTCTGTTTTTTCAGGGTTTATTTATAATTGAGTTAGTGTGGTAAAGAGTGAAAGCTTATGAATTGTCTAGGAAAGACGACAGGGTCCAGAGAGAAGGAACCTGGAATGTCATACTAGTACACTTGTCGTTTATTTCACCAAGACTCAAAACCAATCATTGATAGATTTTAATTAAAATATTAGTCTGCACAATTTGTGTTTCAGAAATATCATTGAAAATTCATATATACAAAGGATAATGGATGGCATTGGGCTGTTGCATATTTCTTCCATTTTTAATTTCTAGTTTGTTCTCATGTATCTACATTTTTTTTTTTGAGACAAGGTTTCCCTATGTAATCCATCCTGGCCTTGAGCTCAGTATGAAGTCCAGACTTTCCTGGAACTCACTGCAATCCTCCTGTTTCAGCCTTCTGAATTCTGGGATTACAGGCATGTGCCACCATGCCTGTCACGGGTACCTACTTTAATTAAATCTAAAGAACTGCCTTTCTTGGCATTTTCACAGTTTTCTTTCTGGTTTCCATATTCCCAGCAGAAGTTTTCAGCCTGTTTAGAAATTTTTAAAAAATAAAAAGTATGAACTGAAGATGAGAGAAAGAACCTAAATCTATCAAAATCAGTGATTTCCCTGATGGTTGCTGTAAAAGCAGCTGACTGCTTTCCCGAGCCTTGCTGGATGCTGAATAAAAGCACTGATGTCTTCACAAGAGAGAAGATATAAAAGTGTTACCTAAAATTTCTGGGCAACTATAAAGAAAATAAATGACTCTATTACTTTGAAATGTAAGCAAACCTCGACACTAAAGCCCTTGGCAACACATGAAGCCATCCTCTATTAATAAATGGGAGTTTGATGACTTCCCCTTATATGGCATATGGAGGAACAACAGTGTCATTGTCTGGAAAATATTTAGATGCTTGGTCTTGATGTGGGAGCAGAGAAGCATTGTGCTGTGGTCCCCCTCCTCCTTTCCATCACCATGTGACTTCACCTATGTGCATGGTACACAGCACAGTGCAGCATTTACCCTTGGCCGGTGGAAACGCTTTATCTAAAGCAGAAAGCATGACGTTTCAAACAGAGGTCAGATATCTTTGTGGATCTTGTATGCCACTCCATCTGGGAATTCCTTTTACTCTTTCAGGAGCTCATCTTTATTCATTCAATCTACAATAAAGATTGCTGGTGACACCATATTTAGAGACAAAGATCAATACTGGTTGCTTGGATTGGAATTGAGTGAAGTTAACTCTTTCAGATCGGAGAAGAGAAGGTTGAGAGCTGTCACATTTTCTTCTTCTGTGATAGATGATGACTGGGCAGACAGAGGGAACTGGGTTGTCCTGCCCTGGATCACTGGAGGTTCTGAGGAATGGATGCATGGAGTGGCAGAGAGACAAACTGCCCCGTGAGTAAGGCTAGCTGCCTCCCTCTGCCGTGGGAATGGAAGACTAGAAGAGTGAATAGATGGAGGAAAAAGGCACAGAGAAAAATTTTCTGAGTTCGCCAAAAATTAAATCTGATTTTTTGAGTAAGATCAGAGTTATAATTTAACACTAACTTGATTGATATATTGAATGAACTCTTAGACACTAAATACAAAATGCAAAACAATAAAAAAAAATAGTATCCAGCTGACAGGAATTGTATGTTGTTTGCATATAATTATTATTTCACAAGTACTATTATGTTTACTAGTGTTGTTATAGAGAATGAAAAGGTGATGTACAGCACAATGAGGACAAAAATATTCAGTAGAAAAGAGGACTCCATAAGGGCTGTGTGTTCCAGTTGCCAAAGGAATATTAGCTAGAAGACCCTGTTGAGACATTCACTGCAACAGAAACACAACACACACACACACATTTATTCATTTCATAAAGAAAATAGTCAGATGAGTTCAATTAACAAAATTTATTTGAGAAAAAAAAGATTCTCCAGCCCTGTGGCATTTTGCACTTTGGTTTCAGGATGCCTCACCCTATCAGATGTACAGGTCATATTTTTAGTCAGAGAAGAGAAAGTGACATATGGAAATATCCTGATTGTCTGCCATCTGGATTGCTATCAATCTGAGATTGGAGATTGGCTAAGAGCTTGGCTGCTTGACTGCCTGAGGCTCAGTTGTTTGGCTGTGAGCATATACTCCCAAGTCAATTTACAAGTTGGTTTACACAACCAGTGCCCTTTTGGATCAAACTTTATCACCTAGCTGTGGAGACAGACTTGAGCTAACCCTAATTCATATTAGCATAGTGGAATCTGTATTCTAAGATGCTGAGGTTTCAGAGATTTGGGACTGGACACTTGACCACACACTATTTTAATGTCCACTCAGAATTTAGCACAGAATTGCAGGGGCTAAACAAGATATTAAACAGCTCCATTGCGTGAGAACTCTCATCAGAAGCACTCACTCTGAAATTAGGGATCCTGAGGACCACCATCTGGTACATTTGTAACTTGTCATCTTCTCTCCGTGGACCATGGCTCGCCTTGCATTACTCAATGTTCAATGACAGATCTTCTATAATGCCAACTCATGTATTTTTCTAGTGGTCTTCTCTGGTCTCTTGGGACTAGAAGCTTCCCAAGAAGTTAACTATCCACATGATTTCCTAAGTTAATTTAAACCACCAGGCAGCCATAATCTCATAAGGATTATAATGTTATAGTCTCCAGTTAGGTGGAAAACTTTGATGCAGAACACAAAGTGTGATTTGTGATTAGTATTTGTCTTTAGGAAATTAGTGAGTTACTATTACTGGACCAGTCAGACCTGGAATGCCTGGTTGCTTGATCTGTCAAAAAAATTGGAGTTCTGCCCATATGGTTTCCATACCTTAGAAGCTTTATTGTATGTTTTTTTTTTTTTTTTTTTTTTTTTACCCATCAGTACACTGGCTGAAGCCCTCTGGTTTATGCTGTTTGCTTTTGCTTTCCATGTAGGAGAAGCCCAGAAGCTATAGAAGAACCCCACTCCTTCTCTACCACTGCCTGCACAGGAGTTGCTGCCTGGGGATGCAGGCTTGTGTAGGCCTTGCTCTTCTGCTAGGCTGCCTTATCTCATTTCTAAGTTTAGGAAGGACACAGACAGCTTCTGTGCTTGCTTTCTGCCTTACCTGTACTTTGTGATTCTGGCTCTCAGTGGAAATGGTCGCTTATTAGTAGAAGAAAGGAGCTGATTTAGGTTTACCCTGGGAGGAAGGAAGTTGCACCACAGTCTATATAAATACTTCTAGGGACCCTAAGAGGAACTAGAAATTGTTTTCCTTTTTATTACAGACTGCAAGTTGCTGTTATTGAGGTGTGTTTTGGCCAGGGCGGGTTGAGGGGATCAGTCCTGTCTATTGTCTGGAATTTGAGACCTGGGCTCCCATGTCTTCTGCAGTCTTGAAAATTAGCAAGATGGTACTTAGATTCTTCACCAGCCCTTTGCCCCCAGAAACACCACAGGAGACCAGGGCTTTTCTTTCCCTCCCTTTTATATCAAAGATACCATCAAAATCTAACCTCCTATCTTAACAGCTTAAGGGAATCACATGTGCTGTATATGTACAGCTCTAACTCTGCTCCTGTGGCAGCCAAAATGGAGCAGAATAAGTCCTCTTCCTGAAGGAGTCCATGCTGAAAAGTTCAAAATAATTGAGAAGTTGTGACAGCCACGCTATATTCCATTAGAGGGAAACATTTAGTTTGTAAGTAGCCAAGGATGCCTGCAAAGGAATAGGAGAAAAAAACAAAAAGCCAGATAAACTATTTACTTAATACCTGACTTCAGATATATTTCATTTGACAAGAAATCTAGAATATTATCTTCTTTAAAATAAAACATTTCAGGTTTTTTTTTTGGTATTAGTGTTTGAACTCAGGATCTTGCACTTGCGAGGCAGGCTGTGGAACAACTGAGCTAAATCCCCAGCCCAGCATTTCAGTATTTTAAGTGTAGAATTGCATGCATCTGTATAGAATAATGGAGATAATATGTATCCAGTACCCACTTCTCTCCAGTAGCAGAAATTTGCAAACTTGTACTACACTATGAAAGCAAAATATGAACACTGAGAAAATCAAGATACAAAACATACACCTCATATATCATATCTACCTTTCTTGGATGCTCATTCCCTCTTGGCAACCAACAATTCTTTTATTATCTTTTATTATTATGTACTTTTCCATTTATAACATTCTTAGAATGTGATCAGATAATTTGTCATCTTTTAGGGATTGGCCTTTTTCACTCACCATTATACTCTCGAGATGCATCTAAATTGTTGATTATATCAATAATTCATTCTTAATTTCTGCATAAAATTCATGCCATGCATGCATCACATTTTAATCATTTACTTGTTAAAAGGATGGATTAGTCATTTGATATAATAAGTATTACATATGTAATATTTTTACAAAAATAGCAAGATGCTTTGTAGAGTGACTGTTCTCATCAAATGTTTGCATAATCCCTTTTTGTCAACATCCTTGTCACCATTTGATATTGTGAATATTTTTGAAAAGATTTTTATTAGTCCATGTTGGCAATAAATAATGATTGCATTCACCTTGGGGCATTTAGCACAAGTACATTACACACTTTAATTATTTTTTATCTCCTTCTTCTCCCTTTCCTGTGACTTCTCTCCATTTCTTGGTTCTTACCTTTTTCCAAGGTTCTTTTTCCCTATTTCTTATTATCTGCCTTTTATTTTTCTCTAATTTATTGTACTTATTTTTATAGTTGTTACTTCTCCATTGCTTCATGATGTTGATCATATTTCATGTGTTTATCCGAAATTCATATATCCTCTTTGGTGAATATTTTGTCTAATTTCTAGTTGGACATTTTTTCCTACTAAGTTTTGAGAAATCTTTGTACACTAGATTCCACATTTTCTGTGGGCACCTTTCATCAGGCCAGGGATGCTTCTCTCTACTGCCACTTTTTGGAGTTTTTATTACAAGTAGGTGTTGCATTACATGGATTGCTTTTTGTGCATCAATTGACATGATCATGTCCTTTTTCTTCTGCAGATTCTTAATACACTGATTTTCACATTTTGAACCAGGGCTGCATTCTTGGAAGAAATATCATTTGCTCATGGTGTATAGTACTTTTCATTAATTGGTAGGTTCTATTTTTTAGTACTGTAGATAGTGCTTGAATCTAGATTCATAAGGACAATGCTCTCAAATTCTTTTTCTCACCTTTTCTTCATCTTGTCTTCTTGTATTTGGTTTTAATACAAGAGTAAGAGATTTTTGTAAGATAGATTCCAAATTTTTTAGAAGACAATGTGTAGATTTGATGTTATTTCTTCTTTAAATTGTTGATAGAATTCATGGAATATCTGTGCATTATATTTTTAGGGAGCTTTTAAATTGTAAATTTTAATTTTTTAGTAATTATAGGCCTAGACAAAATATCTATTTTATATACTGAGAGTTGTATAGGAATTAGTACTATGTATTTTTTTTTAAGTTATCAAATTTAAATTTATAAAGAGATTTACACTAGTTTCTTATTATCCTTTTGGTGCCTGTGGTTTTGTGTGTAGTCTACAGTAATGCTCCCTGTTTCACTCCTGTACAGGTGATTTATATTAGTTCTCATATTTTGCTTTTTCTTTCCTGCTACATATTTGTCAATTTAATTGGTCTTTTCCAACAATCATCTTTTTAAGTGACCTTTTCTAAGTTTTCTATTTTGAATATGTTTCTGTTCTTTACCATACTATTTCTATTTTGATATTTTGATATTTTTAAAAACTTCAACCTGTTCACTGTATGTTTTAGTTTCCCTTGAGACATCTTCTTTGATTTATGTGTTGGTTTATTTACACATTGCATGGTTTCTAACCATTTAGTTATTTTCTTACGGTCTCCCTGTTATTGATTTCTACTTTTTTGTTGTTGTCAGAAAACACACTATATGACTTCAGTTGTTTTTAAATTTTTTTAGGTTTATTTTAGGGTCCAGATTACAGTCTGTCTTGGCTTTTGTTCCATGAGTGCTAGAAAAATATTTGGATTCTTTACTTGTTGGGTGAAGTATTCTGTAAATGTTAGTTCTTGTTGGTTGATTATTCTCGTGTGTGTGTGTGTGTGTGTGTGTGTGTGTGTATACATTAGTTTTCTGCATATTTATTCTATCAGTTACTGGGAAAGTGTACTTGAATTCTTCGATTATAATTGTGAGTTTGTCTGTTTCTTCTTTCAGTTCCAGTATGTTTTGTTTCACACATATTATAGCTCTGTTATTTAGTGCACACAAAATTTGAATTGCTGGGTTTTAGTTCATTTTTAAAATTAATAACTTTTAATTGTTATATTTAGACTGCTTAAATGTGATGGGTGCATCAATATTTAACATATTTGTTCTTCAGTATATCATTCACAGGAGGTGTTGATGCCCTTTATGAAAATGCACATAGGAATTATGCTCATCTTGAGCAAGGAGCATTAATAATTCTGTATTTATTGCATATATATATATATATATATATATATATATATGGAAAATTAGTTAATGTGGTGGGAAGAAGCTCATTAAATTATCCAGAAAGTGGAACTTGCGGTAAAACTCTTATTCTGAGTAATAGGGAAGAATAAAAAAAGTCACAAAACTTTCAGTTAATTATGGTCCATGGAATAGTATTGAAGTTCAAGGGCAATTACCTGGATAACTTTAAAAAATATTCCTTATATTCCACACTTTTCCTTTGAGTGGAGGAAAAATAATATTACCCTGCACAGATATCCATCCTAAGTTTATCCTAAATTACATGCCAAAGGAATTAGGGTTGCAGCTGGAAGTAAGTTTCTAACATGAATGTGAGATAGATAAGTTCTTCTGGACTGTGTGTCCATTGCCACCACCACTGTCCTGATAAGTGAGTAAGCGAGGCAAAAGAAGAGTGTCAGAGAGGTGGAGCCTGAGACAGGTGCAGTCCGCCACTGCTGAGTCTGAAAGTGGAAGGAGCATACAAGCTCAGAATTCCAGACAGCCTCTAGAAGCAGAAAAAAAAGAAAAGAAATGTATTCACTTGTAGAGCCTCCATAAGGAATACAGCCTTGCCAACACTCTGATGTTAAGCCAGCAGCAGCCATTTTGGATGCCCACCTTCCATAATTATAAAGTAATAATGTTCTACATTTTAAGCCACTAAGTTTATGCTAACTGATTACAGCAGTGTGCTAGTTATCTTTTTTTCTCATTGCTGACACAAAATACCCGACACCCAAAGTTAAAAAGGAAGGGGTTTATTTGTCTTACAGTTCATAGAAATTTTAGTCCATAATAAGCCAACTCTAAGGCAAGGATGACAAATAGGCACGACAGAGCAGAAACAACATGGCATACACAAGGCAGCAAAGGAAACAAGAGAGTTTAACAGCATCTTTCTGTCCCTTTTATCTTATTCAGACAACCAGGATTAGGGCAGTGCCAAACTAATCACTCACTTGTAATGGTCTAGTAATCACAGACCCTTAACTCCAGCATCACACATTCCAGATTCAACTACCTCTGAAAAAGAAAGTTCAACTTCATCTGCATGAGGCTTTGGGGGAACATCTAAACACAAACCATAACAAGCAGTCACAAGGAAATTATATAACATCTGTTAATTGTCTTCTTTTAAATTGAGATTTACCTAGTTCTTGCATGATGAGTTATTTCTGGTTGATCTGCACACATCTAGGACATCACTTTGTTAGAGTCTGGATTGCATTTGATGCATTTGGTTTAGCTGGCCACACACATAGGGAATGTATTGATATTGCCAGATGAGGTTAGATGTCACCTTCTCTACATAGCCTCCAGGGACACTAGAAGTTGGAAGAAATGTACCTCATTACTTCAGGGATTTTGAATTCCCCATTAAACCACCACTGATATTATCCCAGCTGCAAGTGTCCAGAGAATTTCATTAGTTTTTTTTTCCTCATTGACCTTGACTAACTACCTAGGGATTGACATCCTTATCACTGGACTGTGGTGAAAATCTTGACTTTCTACAAGGTCTTCTAAAATGCCACTCTAGCATGGAAGGAGAAAAGTTGCTCTGTGAGTGCATGATGTGGCTGGAAGTCCAGGATTTTCACTTGGACTCCACTCATGACCAAATGGGAGTGGCATATTATGACCTAGCAGGGATAGAAGTCCATGTTGTCTACTCAGCCTCTCTAACCACAGTGAGGTAGTTTGAGATGCTTCACGCAGATTGATGAGAGTGGAATTTGGAGTTTTCTATTCAGTCTGTGTAGAATAGGTGGTGAGGGGAGACAAAATAATTTTATGGTGTTTGATTAGGGTGGAGTAGTTAGTGTCTAACATCTTTTCTTCCTATAGACACCCTTTTCTGATTCTTTGGCTATGGAAAATACGCTTTTTGTCCATGTCTTGTGATGTTTCTTGGCTGTCAGCTTTTTCTATCCATTTCTGGGATATATGAAGCAAAAATGACACTTAAGGGATTGACTGCTATGCTATTCCTTATATCCTAAAATCTCCAGATAGTCTTCCTTCTCTCTACTTTTAAATATTCTTAGTCTGTTCCAGGATTTTTTTCTCATTAGTAAGAAAAAAACTAATATATTGAATTAATTTTTTTTTTAATGTTGCTATAACAAAGTACCTAAGCTTGGATATTTAAAAAGTAGAAGAACTTTATTTGGCCACTTATTCTGGTAGCTAGAGTGTCTGAACAGCATGCTGCCAGCAATCTGGTCAGAGCCCCTGGGAAAAAGGTCACAACTTGGTAGAAAAAGGGAAAGAAAACCAGCCACATGCAGAAGCAGCCAAGCGTGTGGGGGTGTCCTCACTTTATATCAACCCACTCTGAAGACTTCTAACTAGTCTTGTAAGAGCCAACACATTCCACAATACCAGCTTTTATTCACCCATCATGGTGGAGCCCCACAGCCTAAGCAGTTTGGAGCAGGTGCCTCATCTTAGATGTTCTTCCATCTCAATACTATCCAGCAGGGAGCAGGGTATGATGTCTTTACATGAACTTTAGGGGACAGACCATGTCTAAACCATACCAAATATGTTTATCCATTTTCCTAGAATCAAAAATCTTATTATAGACCTAGTAGCTGTGAATAACACGAGGAACAAAGAAGTTAAATAATTCACTAAAACTTGCATATTTATTTATTCAGTAAACATGTTGAATTCAATGCTCCTCCAATTTTTCCACCTTCAATAATTAGAATGATTGAGTCAAATATAATATTTTAAGTGCTAGCTTAAGAATTTAGATTTATTCTAAAGACATTAAGTATTCAATAATTTTTAGAAGATCCAAAAAAGGTATGTCACCACACCATTTGAATTATAAATTTTTTTAAATGGGATTTAATCCTACTTTGTAAATCTAAGACATTTTTATCTTCAATATATGATCAGATAATCCCTTCTGAAGACCAGCTGTCTTTTGAACTGCATAACTATTTTTGGTTTCTGCTTCTAATTCTCACTGGCATTTCTAAATCCTCAAAATAGACCAAGTGGAGGAAGAAGTCCACACCTTGTCAGGTTACTGCAAGTCTTAGGAGAGGTTGGGTGAAGACAGTGTCAAGGTGTATTTTGAGAGAACCGCCAAATCAGAACAAGTTTAACAATATATATTTACCCAGTCTACTTTCACATCGCAGCTGTAGGTGCCTCTTGAAAGAGCCAGCATGGCTCCATCTCACAGAATCCAGCTGCTTTTTGCTTATTGATTTGAAGAGAATAAATATATGTATATGTATGTGTTTGTACCAAAGAAACAGCTTTCAGAGTTAAAGCTACTGCATATCAGATGGACCGTGACAAGCAGAAAATCAGGTTTATTTTTCTTTTCTTTTATATATTTTTCCCAAAGTTTATATGAAATGTCTTTATTCAAGTAGAAACATTTAAGTACTAGCTTAAAGAATATAGATTTATTCTCAAGGGAATCTACAAACATTGGAAAATTTTTAGAAGATCCAAAAAAGGCATGTTCCCTAGCCATTTGAAAATAATATAATAAAAATTATATTAAGTTAGATCAGTAAATAAGAATGTATTGAAAACCCACTATGTACTTACTTATATAATAGGGTATAAATTCTTCTTGCCTTTATGCCTTGAGAACTGTTTTGGCCTTATCATCCCCTCTATTCAGTCCTCCCTCCTGCTGTTCAACAGACAGCATTACTTCCTACTCACTGAGCAGATGCTGGCCAAATGGGCCAAATTATGTTAAGTTCTTTTTTCTGTATTTGGAAATCTCAGTATACATGCTCTGTTCCTTTTCACTTTTGTCCAAGAATAAGATGTAGCTTTTTGCTCCAAGGTTAATTTATTCATCTGGGAATTTGCTTCACCTTCCCATCCTTAGCACAGGACAGTCATCGCCTCAGTATATGGTGTAGGAGACCTCTCAGCTGTGTTTGCACTGTGTCTCTCTGTGTGTTTTATTTAAGAATGTTACAGAGGTTGTATTGAACTTCTAGATTTTTACACAAATTAAGCATCTTTTAAATAATTCTGGAGATGACTATACTACACAGGTAAATACTAGATATTCATTTATATGTTAATCATCCCTACATTTCTCAAACATTAAATTCTTTTTTTTTTTAAAGATTATTTTATTTTAGTTTTTTTTTTTGGTACTGGGGATCAAACTCGGGTCCTTGCAGTTGCAAGCCAGGCAGCGGAACCACTGAGCTAAATCCCTGGCTTCAAACATTAAATTCTTTATCTACTAGATCTTTCTCACAAGACTCAGAATATGCTAAAGTCCACTACCACTGTAAAAACAAAATATAAACAACAACAGCAGCAATAACAGAGACAAACGCCCTTCTCTAGCCTTACTTTGTTCATACATCATGCATACTTTCCTTACCCTGTTTACATTCTCAAAAGTGCTGCACAGCCTTCTCCTGCCACCTCCCCATACAGCATTTTACTTTAGTGGCTAGCATCAGGTTTTCTGGACCCTGTCTCTGCTACACTCTCCCCTCCTTTGGGAAATGCTGCTCTAATCTGTCTTTTCTGGCCTTGAGATTTCTTAGACTACTTTCCTTTATGACCTCTGTCCAATGTACTTCTTGTTTTGTTCTTCTCCATACTTTTTAAAAATTATTGGTCAAGGTTCATTATTGGTAACTTTGAAACAGAATCATCTGTGCAGTTTGTCTGGAAGGCCTGGTCTCCATCTCTTTAGACCCTATTTAATTGAATATAATGTTAAGGATTTCACATCATCAAAATGGGAGTGAAAGCAATATCACAAACCTGATTCCTTAGTAACTAAATATGATTTCAGTGTTAACCCTCTGTTCATTATGGTAGGGCAACAATCCTGGTATCTTTGGCTTCCCCTTTTTACTCTGAGATTTAATCTAGGATTGAGAGTTTTACATGTAACTGTGCTCATATCCACTGAGACACGTACTAACCCATCTTAGATATCAGTCCTACAATTTGCTGCACATAATCCTTGTGCCTGCAAGCACCCAGTCTTCTGATTGTTCTCTGAAACTCCTGTGCACTGTTGAGTGTGTAGAATTGCAATTGTGCCTCCATACCACAAGGGAGTAGTGAACAGCACTTTTGTGGCTTTTATTTCTACACAGTCATTCCAGTCAAGACCGTTCCCATCTCCATTTCCTCAAAAGTACAGAGAACCTGAGTATATGGGAAATGTGGTGGTGGTACTATTACTCTTGTTATCCAAATGACTTTCTCTTCTTAGGGGTCATGCACTCAAGAGCATTAAAAATCAGAAAAAAACAGGCTTGCCTTTTCTGACTCTTGTCTCAAATTGTTTTCTTGAGCTAATGACCATAGAATGGCCAATCTAACTAAATGGGAGGAAAGAGAATGTATCAAATAGGAAACAAATAAATATTGAGGTTTCTGAAATTTAAATAGCTTTATAGAAGGAATACGGGGAGACAATGCTCTATATTTCCTCCCTAATTCATTGCATAAATTGTTATCATTTCCTTCATTAAAATTATAACCTCTATACTTTTGTCTCTGATATAACATGTCTTGCAAATATTTGACTCTGATTTAAATTTTTCTGTTAGGTATTTACATTTGACCTCCATACCTCAATCTCACTATATCCAATATGCAACTATTCACACACACCAAAGTTTTATTTTTCCTCCATTCCAAGTCTTGAAAAGTAGCAAAAATAAGTGATCTAACTGCCATTTGATCTAGGAAACTTCATATTATCTTTTTCTCCCACAGCTCTTAATTGGTTTCTAAATGTTATAAATTCTATGATTTTTAAAATCACAGACGTTGCGTATTCTGTATACTAACTGCTAAATGCTATCTCACAGTGAGGATAGTATGCCAAGTAATTTACCAAACATAATCCCAATTGATCAATATAAAGACTCTGTGAGGCAGGAAGTGGAAATATTGTTATCTACGCTTAACAGATTGGGACCTCAAAGAACCGAAATGCCTAGGCTCATAATAAATCAACAGAATATTTCAACTCCTTGGCCTTTGTGCTTTGGGAGTTTCTTTCTTAACCTACAAAAGGAACTCAAAGGTGTATAGGCTTTAAAATTTTCAGACATTTTCATTATATTTCTTTAATTCCCTTGAATTCACCAAATTTCTCAATTCTCTAGATGTCAAAGTAGCCTGCAGATAGACCCCCATGTGTAAGTACCTCTTTTCTTTCACCATCTCTGTAGCAAACTAGTCTTCTATGTCTAGAATGGTAAAATGTCTGAGAATTTTGTGTTGTTATTTCATTTACCTTTCATTTAGATAATTTGAAATGCAAGCTCAGAGAGAAAGAAATTTATTTTCTGTGAATTTATTAAATAAAAACCATAAATCTTCTTTCTCCTTTAGTCTGAGGCATTCAGTCATTGCTCTATGTGTGCCACATCGCTGCTCCTAAGGAATTTCAACTACAGGAAATTTTCTTAACTCCTGATAAATTTCTACTACAGAAAAATCATGCAGCCAGATCAATGCTCATGAAAAAGTGAGTTTCCACCTTCTTTTGTAACCACCTCCTATTGATACTATGTGGGCTGAAAATTTGTTCTGAAGAAATGAACAAACATGCAGCATCTTCCAGGGACAAATAAGTAGCAGAGGAAAGAATATGATTCTAATTATACATGTTATATCCTTCCTACATGTTTAGTGTGCTTTACACTTTGATCCAGTTTGGGATAAGCTTAGTCCTGAGTAAAATATTTTTAAAAAGCCTTCCAAAATATGCTCTATTTTGAAAATTTTAAGGAGTTTGTCAGTAATAAAACAAGCAGTGTGGTAGAAGTTACAAGAAGGAAATAACTGGTTTATAAAGTATTGACTTGTAGAAGACGGAAACCAATGGGTTTTTTATGCTTTTGGTACATACATGATAGAGAAGAAAATTAAAGATTATTCCAAACTGAATTAAACATTAAAAGCAAAAGATCAAATACAGCCCTGTTTAAATAATCTGCATCCTCAGCTAAGAGAGATAAAGTTGTATTACCTTATCTAAACAATAAGTTATTGCCCAGCAGAATCTTTGTCCCTTTGTTATTGAGATTGCTTCATAAATGAAAAGTATAACACATTGGAACAGTGCTAAAATAGCAGCACCCATGCATGTACCATCTCTTACAGTCCTCATGTAAAATGTTGTCTAAAAAGAAACATTTTGGTTTCAGTCAGAAAAACCTACTTACTTATATGTACTAAATAAAAAATTGGGTCTAGAAGTATCCACCAAAAAGATACTTGTAGAAATCTCAATTCTGTCAGCAGTGCAGAGGCCAAAATAAATTATTGTGAAATTGTAAACAAACCAAAAATCAAATAGATTTGGAGGTTGAAAATGTTCGATCTATTGCAGTTCTGCCATTTACTCCCAGACCACGGGAAGATCAGGTAAGCTCCTTGCTGTTGGCCTCATCATTTGAGGGGGCTGACATTGCACAAGACACCATCATATTGTGGCTACATAAAGGTTCATAGAATGTGTCCCAAAACTTCCTCTCTCATCTCATCCTTCTTTGACCTCTCACATTCTTTTCAAATCATTCCAGGAGAGTACAGGGCTGTAGCTCCATCATTCGCTCTACTATCTTTGCTAAGCAATTGTTCTTTTCTCCCTTGCTCACAGAAGTGGCATATTTCATTGCTGCTCAATCCTAGAACCCATTGATACCTTCCTTGTTTTCTCTGAAGGTGTCTGATGCTCCTTCTTCTTGTAGTAGAGGGTCCAGATTAGATCAATATCACTGTATTAACTTTAATTTTTCCTAGGACTCTTTCTTGGTGAAACTCCCTGAATTCCCAGGCTACTGCATATTTTTTTTGTAACTCAGCCAACTTATATTCCCTTATATACCCTTATTGTGCTCATCTCACTGCATTTCTCTAATTTGTACAGGCAACACATTCCCCACATCTTATAATGGCAATATAACTAAGTGATATCGTGAGTCTGAGTAAAAAAGAGTCCAACAGGATTAGAGGGGGAAAAGCCATGTAATAAAGAGTAATTTCAACTAAATCCTTTCTTAGAAGTTAACAGTTTTCCCTACCCACACCCCACAAAGCACAATTTTGAAGCAATCAGTAAGTACCATTTCTTTCTTGGTTGGAAAATTTCAGTATTGCTCCAAATTAAACCTGCACAGAAATTAACATTTTTGAAGTTGATTGTTATAAAGACAAGGTAAAATGAAAGCTCGGTTGGCTTGATATTCAATTCTGTCAGACATAAGTGCAGCAAGAGGAATTACATTCCCAGTACCAGAATCTCCTTGGATTCTCTGTCCTCAGCCATCCATCCACTCTGTCAAGCTGGGAAGACATGTTTATAAACTGAAAAGAGAAGAATAGGAAACCATACCTGTGGTGTGTGGAAGAGAGGATGAAGTCTATAGTCAGCTGGCTCCATTGCTTTTACACAGTGGTAAGGCAGAAACATCATGGTAGAAGGATATGGTGGAATGAAGCTGCTCATCTCCTGGGAGCTGAAAGAATGTGCTAAGATAGAGAGAATGTGTTGGTTGGCTTCCTTCTGCTTTCTTCCATCATAGTCTCACCCCATATTCAGTGTAGATATATCCCTCAGTTTGTTGTCCCATATGTGAGTTTTCTTTTTAAATACTGACAAAGGGACAAGAAGTGTGCTTTACTAATTTCTCAGGCATTTCTCAACATAATCAAGTTAACAAGTTTAACAAACCCAAAACATAAGGATCAGTGGATTAAGTGGTTTGTCTAAAATTAACATTTGTCTACACATGTTAAAGGTCTTTGCTGAAAGGACATTCATACTTTGTTCTTCATTCTCCTGCTTAACATAGAATCATACGCTAGGAATACACGTATGTTGAATTGATGCATAGGCCTCTGTTTGAACTGAAGGGCAAAAAGTAGATTTGTGGGTGTCAAAAAAATTGCCATCCACTCTCATTCCCAGTAGGACCTTTTCTTTCATCTTCCTTTTTTGTTCTGTTCTTTTTCCTAGATACCGAAGAACACAGATTAAGAATATATTGCTTCCCTGGTGTTTTAGAAATATACACATTATTGCTGTCTTTCAGTAGAAAAGACAAAGCTAAATCTGTTAATGGATGATGTCAGTGGAATTTTATTTGAGTAGTAGATAGAAGATGAGTCCTACCATCCTAAAAAAACCACACAGATACACACACACACACACACGTGCGTGCAAACATTCTCACACACCCCTCACATATTATTATCTGTTAGCACTAGAAGTAATCACTAAAAACTAGTCCTTTACCCTTAGAGTAGTGATGGCTTAGAAACAGAGTGGCCAAACTATAACCCAAACCCCACTTATTTATTGCAAAGTGCCAACACTGTAATTAAATAAGAACGCTGAGGTTTTTAGTTGAAAAAAAAACAACTGTTATCTGAAGCTTGGCTGCTGAGGCGACTTGGTTCATGTGCTGACAGAGAGGGCTCTGCCTGCCCACTTTGGCACACATGGCTTAGAGTGTTTGGTTTATAATATAAAATACTTGATGGGTTCTCTTCAAGGGTAGACTTAAACACAGAGATTTGGTGATAGGTGGGGAAGGCAGATGCTCTGAGCATGTGGAGACATCATGTGAAGAGGCTAACAAGTCAGAACTCCTGCTCTGGTGAAGCAACGCTGTCTCCAGATACTGTGCTGAGTCGTTATCATGTGTCACTGTGTGTACTCCTTACAATAACACTGAGAGAAGTATGATTGCTGTTACATCATGCCAAGGAAGATTGCAAAAATGTGCACTCATTCTTCAATAAAGGTACTAAATGAAGGATCTGGGAATTAAACTCGGGCAATCAGCATGTGTCCTTTATACAAATAAATGAAGAGATAAGAATTTTACTTCACCCTTGTAAGTGAACTAGGCTTGCTTCCAATTCCCATAAACAATATTGTGGAATTGTTTCAATAAACCAGTCAGCGATACATACATATGCAGGTGAATACTTACCTAGATACAAAAATATTTTCCCCTTAGACTTTTCCCATGCAAAAGATGTTTCTCTGTTCATTTCCATTTCTAACCCTGCAGTTCTAGATTCCCCAAAGACAAATAGGCACATAAAATTTGAAGGTTATTGAATATTAAAAAAATAGAGGAGTCTCAGACCTGTAGAGCTTTGGTTCTGGAGGACGTTGAAGACTATTTTGTTAGAAAATCATTGTACCATTGTGCAGGCATTGTAACATTCAGGCAAAGCTCTTTAACTTTTGAACTGTTTTCCTCATTCATAAAATGAAGAACTTAATACTATGACATCTGAATTTTCTTTATTTTTCTAAAATTCTCACATTTTCTTTTTTATTAATAAAAATGTGATAAAATGCTACCTAATAAAATGATATGTTAATGTATATAATTAAGAGTTTCAAATGAGCATTATTTTTCATAAAGTTTCATGTACTTGTTCTTGTGGCTTGTGTTTAGATGGCCCCCCCCAGCCTCAAGATCTCATAGGTGGGGCTTTTCCATGACAGTTGGATGGACATGTGATACTGGGATTAAGGGTGTGTGGTACTAAATTAGTCCACAGATTGGAATTACCACATCTCTGGGTGTGTCTGAATGCATTTACTGAAGACAGAACGCCCATTCTGGGTGTGGGTGGCACCACTCAATAGGCTGGCATCCTGGATGGAATAAAAGGGAAAGAGAGGCTTGCTGTCTGCTGCTTCCTGCCTTCTGCATGCCACTCTGTGAACTGTTTGTCCTACACAATGCCCTTCTGCCATGCCAGCCTCCTTGGAACCTGCTGACTGTAGTCTGAAGCCTCTACAAACTGCGAGCTGAAATAAACCTTCCTCCTTTAACTTGTGAGTGTCATTTATTTTTTCCCAGCAATGAGGAAAGAATGAAGACACTGGTCAAAAGTTTTTAGTTATTTCTTTTCAAAAGTTCTAATGTTATATATAAAATATTTAAAGAATATATAGAGAATATAAATAATGTTATGTATAGAATATATAAAGAATCAAATATTAGCCACAAAAAACAAAATCAAGTTGTTTGCAAAAAATTGGATGGAACTAAAAACTATCATGTTAAGCAAAATAAGCCGTATGTAGAAAGTTACATATCACACTTTCTCTTATGTGGAGAATCTAAAAACCAAACCAAAAAAAGGAGAGATGACAGGAAAATAGAAGGCAGACTATTAAAGAAAAGGAAGGGAGCTGATGCAGAGGGGTAGCAAGAAGGAAGAAATAATTGGGGGGAAAGTAAGTAAAGTATGTTATACACATGTACCCATATAGCCAATGAAACCCATTATTTTGTTTTCCTAATATGCACTAATAAATTCTTAGTAAGATTTTTTAAGAAAAATATATTATAAAACATTGCTTCTTTCTTTTTTCTTAAAAGTTCTGTCCCCCTTTCACAGTAGCCAATCTTCTGCATTTTCTTTTCATATTAAGCCACATCCTAGTTCACTATTTTTTTTTTCTAGTTTACTATTAATATGCTCCAGCTGCTCCTGCCTTCTTTGTGGCCCAGTTGCACCCTAGATCTTATTTTTTCCTTCTGGTGTAGACTGTACAGGCCATCAAATGTTAGTACATGCAAGAAAGTGACTATGTTAGGAGAATTAATGTGTGTCAGGTGGAAAATCCTTTATGAGCAGGGGCAAATACACTGAAGTCCACAATATCGATGCACTGCCATCCAGAGTTCTAGACCGTAAGGGTAGAGACAGGCAGTTGCTTGTTCTTTCAATATATATTTCATTAAGGGAAGAAGAATACAAACACCCATATAACAAGATAAGTTTTAAGAAGCAAAGAGAGCCATATAGAATTAAACAAGTTGATTTACTAGATAGTATGGAGAATGTGTTCAGATGGAAGACTCAAAAAATCCAAGTCATGAAAAAGAAGATTGAGTGGAGAAGATGGAGAACAATCAGTTTAGAAGGGTGTATGTCTTTGCAGTGCATGGTGGACATGAGCCTTTCATCCTAGGTACAAAGGCAAGTCTGAGAGTTACTGCAGCAGGGAGGGAGAATCTGAATACTACCTTTTAATACTGTACTCCCCCTCATAACCTATGAAAATCTACTAACCCACTTCAGAATGTTCTTGAATTTATCTTTCAATTTATCTTACATATATTAGAATCGTTATTTTCTTTCACAAAATCTCATAACCATCCTATTTGTTCAGTGATTTATGAGAAATAATAATATTTTTAAAAATATATGGATAAGAATGACTCCTCTGAAGACTTTTAAGGGGAACAAAAGAAGAATTGATAATACAACAATGCAGAAAAAGATCCAATTAACTTCCCATGTTAATTCTTAAAATATATTTCAGCCATTCCACACAATTATATTCTCTGATTTTTGGTCTTACTCTCTCTAAATCTTCATTCTTTTTTTTTTTTTTTAAATCTTCATTCTTTTACATTTTCCTTTTTAATTCTTTCTCTTTCCTCAAAATTTGGAACAAAGCTTTAAAATCCTTCTGCTTTTATGTCACTTAACATTTTCATGTTATCCCTTAAATTCTTCCCCTAAAATTAGATATTCAGATCTAATAATAGTCAAGAAGAAGCTTCTAAATACTATTTTCCATCATCAGTGGAAGAAGGATTTGTTTTTCCTACTAAGAACAGATTCTGGAGTCTCTACCTCTAGATAAAATGAATGTATAGTCTTTTAAAAAATTTTATTCTTTTAATAGTACAAGCTTACAGTACCTTTAGAACTCAATTATGAATACTTCAGTTTTTCATCTTTGTTACCCTTTCAATTTGCAAACACCTAGAATAACATAACAACAGAAAAGTGAGTAGATGGATCTTTTCAAATTAGCTAAATGTAATCCAAAATGGGGAAGTAATCCAGGTGCTTAATTGATGCCCTCACATCACTGCAGGTGATAATGAACACCTCTTCTCTCCATCTTTCCTCAGAAAACCTACTTCTCACCTTCATTTTCATTGCAGTGCACAAATAAACCAGAGATACACTGAAGTGGTTGTTCATAAAGTCTTGTCCTATGACAATGTCTTCAAGTGATATATGTGCACCCATGTTCATAGCAGCACAGTTTGTAATAGCTAAAACTTGGAAACAGCCCAAATGCCCATCAACTGGAGACTGGATAAAGAAAATGTGGTTTTTTAATAAAATGGAGTACTACTCAGCCATAAAAAAGGAGAAATTAGAGACATTTATAGCTAAGTGGATGCACATTGAGGCAATACTCTTAAGTGAAATAAATAGGACACACATGTAAATACCGAATAGTTTCTCTGGTGTGAGAAACTGAAAGTGTAAATAAGGACTAAATGTATAATAGGTAATGTGAAATGGGAAGAAAAGGGGCAAAGGGGAAGGAAGTGGGAGGGCTAGGGGAAAGGATAGAAGGGAATGGGATTAATATGAGAAAATGGAAAAATAGGAACAAAATCTTTGTAAATAGGAAGGACTGGAGGGGTTGAAGGGAGGGCTGGGCAAAGGTGAAAAACAAGAACCAAGAGAGACTATGTAAAGGTGCAAATTTCCAATGATGAATGTCATTATATTGTATACCTAAAATGTACCAATGATTAGAATGAATAATCGATAATGTAAAATAGGAAGAAAAGGTCCAAAGGGGTAGTGGTAGTGGGAGGCACAGGGGAAAGGAAAGAAGGGAAAGGAAAAAATGATGAGAAATGGAAAAAATGGAAATAAAGTCTTTATAAATAGGGAAGGGTGGAGGGCATGAAGGGAGGGCTAGGAATGGGGAAAAAATAAGAACCAAGATGCATTATATAAAGGTACAATTCCCAATGAGAAATGTAACTGTGTTGTATACCTACAATGTACCAATAAAAGAATTTAATACAAAAAAATAAATAAATAAAATAAAATTGATTTTTGGTAAAAAAAGAGTTCTGCCTAACTTATCTTCCAGCAAGTTTAGTGTTTCTGTCTTAATATTTAGATCTTTAATCCACCTTGATCTTAGTTTAGTGCATGGTGATAGATATGGGTCTAGTTTTAATCTCTGACAGGCTGAAATACAGTTTTTCCAACACCATTTATTAAATAGGCTATCTTTCCTCCAATGAGGGTGGTTGGCTCCTTTGTCAAAGATGAGCTGGCCGAGTATGTCTGAAGTTGTTTCTGCATCTTCTAATCTATTCCACTGATCCTCAGGTCTGTTTCTTTGCCAGTACCATGTTGTTTTTATCACAGTAGCTTTGTAGTATAGCTTCAAGTTGGGTATTGTGATACCCCCAGCCATATCTCTGTTGCCCAGGATTATTTTTGGTTCCAAATTAATTTTTGCATTTTTTTTCTCTAGCTCTGTGAAGTATGTTGTTGGAGTTTCAATCGGCATTGCATTAAATCTATATAGCAGATTTGGAAGTATGGCCATTTTCACTATATTGATTCTTCCTACCCAGGAACAAGGGATGTCTTTCCATTTTCTTATATCCTCCCTGATCTCCTTTTTCAGGGTGCTGTAGTTTTCAGTGTAGAGGTCTTTTGCTTCCTTTCTTAGATTGATTCCTAGATATTTCATTTTTTGGGGTGCTATTGTAAAAGGAATTGTTTCCCTAATTTCTCTCTCAGTGAATCTGCTATTTGTGTATAAGAAGGCTATTGTTTTTTGAGTGTTGACATTATATCCAGCTACTCTACTGAATCTGTCAATTAAGTCTAGAAGTCTTTTGGCAGAGTTTTTTGGGTCTTCTATGTAAATTATCATATCATCAGCAAATAATGACAGTTTACCTTCTTCCTTTCCTATCTTTATTCCTTTTATTTCTTTTGCTTTTCTAATTGCTGTGGCTAATGGTTCCAGAACTATATTGAACAGGAGTGGTGATATTGGGGATCCTTGTCATGTTCCTGATTCTAGCGTGGAAGTTCTGTTTTTGACCATTTAGTATGATGATGGCTGTTGGTTTTTTATAGCCTTAATCAGGTTGAGATAAAGACCTTCTATTCCAATTTTCTGTAGGGTTTTTATCATGAATGGGTGTTGAATTTTGTCAAATGCCTTTTCTGCATCTATTGAGATGATCATACATTTTCTGTCCTTGACTCTGTTAATATAGTGTATTACATTTATTAACTTAGGAATGTTGAACCACCTTTGCATCCCTGGGATAAATCTGACTTGGTCAGGGTGTATGATCTTCTTGATGATCCTCTGTATTCTGTTTGCCAGTATCTTGTTGACAATTTTTTCATCTATGTTCATTAGGGAGATTGGCCTGTAGCTCTCTTTTTGGGTTGGGTCTTTCCCTGGTTTGGGAATCAAAGTAACACTTGCTTCCAGGAATGAGTTTGGAAGCCTTGCTTCCCTTTCAATTTCCTTGATGAGTTTAAAGAGTAATGGTGATAGTTCTTCTTTAAATGTCTTGTAGAATTCAGCAGGGAAGCCATCAGGATCTGGGCTTTTCCTTGTTGGTAAATTTTTTATTACATTTTCAATTTCGCTCATT
Organism: Heterocephalus glaber; assembly: GCF_053883595.1. Classification (NCBI taxonomy): domain Eukaryota; kingdom Metazoa; phylum Chordata; class Mammalia; order Rodentia; family Bathyergidae; genus Heterocephalus; species Heterocephalus glaber. Next base: position 27,228,307 of record NW_028258143.1, on the reverse strand, counting down.
GTAATTGGGGTGTTTAGAATTTCTATATCTTCTTCATTAAACTTTGGCAATTCATATGTATCTAGGAATCTGTCCATTTCTTCTGTGTTTTCCATTTTATTAGAGTAAAGGTTATCGAGGTAGGTATTGATGATACTCTGGATTTCTGCTCGTTCTGTTGTGTCTTCCCCTTTTTTGTTCCTAATTGCATGGATTTGAGTCTTTTCTTTCCTTTTTTTGATAAAGTTGCTAAAAGTTTATTGATTTTATTTATTCTTTCAAAAAACCAACTCTTTGATTAATTTTTTGTATTGTTCTCTTAGTCTCCATTGCATTGATTTCTGCTCTGATCTTTATAATTTCCTCTCTTGTGAGTCCTGTGGGTTTGTTATTCTCTTCTTTTTCTAGGAGTTTGAGGTTCTGCATTAGGTTATTTATCTGACCTCTCTCTGCTTTCCTAATATGGGCATTCACTGCTATGAATTTCCAGTGTAGAGCTGGTTTCATTGTGTCTCATAGATTCCTGTACGTTGTACTGGCATTATCATTTACTTGTAGAAACTGTCTAATTTCTTCTGTGACTCATTGGTTGTACAAGAGGGTGTTATTCAATTTCCAGGTATTTGTGGGAGTTTTTCAGTTTCATGTTATTGATCTCCAATTTTATTGCACTATAGTCTGATCATATACAGGGCGTAATTTCAATTCTTTTACATTGACTTAGACATGTCCTATGAGCTATCATGTGGTCTATTTTGGAGAATGAACCATGTGTAGCCCAAAAGAATGTGTATTCTGATTTTGTGGGGTGTAACACTCTGTAAATATCTATTAAGTCCATTTGTTCACTAACTTGGTTTAGTTCTAGAATTTCGTTGTTAATTTTTGTCTAGATGATCTGTCTATTTGTGATAGTGGGGTATTGAGGTCCCCCACTACAATTGTATTAGTGTTTATTTAGTTTTTCATGTCCATTAATATTTTTTTTGTATAGTTGGGGGCATTTGTATTTGATGCATATATATTTAGGATTGTCATCTCTTCCTCTTGGAGTGTTCCCTTCACAAGGATGTAGTGACCATCTTTGTCTCTCTTAATTAGTTTTGGTTTGAAATCTACTTTGTCTGCAAATAAGATTGGTACCCCTGCTTTTTTTCTGGGTTCCTGTTGAGTGGAAAGCCATTTTCCATCCTCTTACTTTCAGTCTATGAACTTTCTAGCCTAAATCTAGGAGCATTGGTTGGTAATTCACTGCCAATATTCTCTGCTGTAATCTGTGGTGTCTGCTTTATCTCTCCAATATGGATGTGTTCTTTTTGCTTTTCTTCATATAAACATCTCAGAAAAGAAATAATCAATTCATTCTCTCACTGTTCATTTCTTGGTTTCAATTTCTGCACCTCCTCAAAAATAGTTGCCTGCTCTTGATTAGTCAGTGTTGTCAGGTGCTTCTGGAGTTCTAATTTGGTTTTGGAAGAATTCATTCCCTATGTCCTCTCACAGAGCTTGTGCAGATCCTGCAAGGGGCAGGCCTCACACAGCTGGGCTAGTGCCTTCACCGTCTGCTGCACCATGGCCACTGTGAAAGCCTGCTTCAGGGTCATCATGACTTCATCAACCAGAGCTTCATTTGTGCACTATGGCATGTAGCAGACAAATGAAAGCCACCTCTGCCTGAAGACTCCAGGTAGATAAACCCAAAGTGGTCCACGTGTCTGATACCCTGAGAGCAAAAGGATATCTCCTTAAAATTTTTCTCCAATGCTATTTTTTTGATGTCAGGACTGATGAGGTAAACTTCAGATTGTCCGATCATGAAGAGTATAGTTCGATTTTCCTCAGTGTCTGTGGGCTGCACGATATGGTGCCCGCTGATCAGGTGGTTCTCGATGTCATTCTCCTCAAAGTAGCTGAAGAAACTGATGCTCTGAAGGCTGCCATCCTGGAACTCCCTCCTGTAGGCCAGCGAGTGCAGCCCCGGCTGTGACAAGGACTTGGGCATGGGTCGGTGCCTCGGGGACCCGGGGTAAGTGACCCCTTCAGTGGGGGGCATGAGACCTTTCAAGGGTGGCTCCCCGTCTGCCCTCAGGCTGCAGCTGACGTGGTTGAACTTCTCAATGCACTCATCAATCAGGGCCAGCAGGGCCTTCTTGTGTGCCACTGCCATTGGGCTGCAGAAGAGGACCTCAAACTTCTTGGCGAAGGTGTCATCGAACTCAGACGGGCAGTGCAGCTCCTCCTGGCTGGCGATCTTCCCTGCCTGGCGGATGGAGCTGATGATCTCAGGCACCTTGGCTACCCAGCTGAACAATGGTGACATAGCGGGCTGGGCGCGGCTGGGCGGGGCTGGGCGGCAGCTCCTCACCCTCCTACTCCCGCTCACTCCCGCGGCCGGCCCATGGGCCAGGGGACAGCGAGGGGCGGGCTCAGGGTGCAGCGGGGCTGAGCATCCTCGCCCCATGGGGTGGCTAGGGCAGCAGGCTCCTCCCTGACAGTCACAGCCCTCCCGAGAGGTAGCGCCAGCCGGGCAGCCGGGCGAGAAAGGCTACGTGGGACATTTTTAGATCTAAACCATAACAAAAGGGGAAACGGCCAGCTAAACTAAAAATTGTAACTCTTATCATTTGTCTCTCTAGCCTTATGCAGGAAGCAAGTTCTACTTCCTGGCCCATGAGTCTATAGTTCTGGACCATCTTCTTTTCCCTAGCTTTCTAGAGTTTATTGTGAATGTTTCTTATTTTCTCTAGGACACTAATTTATTTAAGTCAGAAAGCATATCTAAAGGAACAACACATCAAAAATCGTCCACTGTATGCTATACCAGAGTTGGTTTTTTTCTTTTTTTTTGGTATTGGGGATCAAACTCTGGTCCTTGTGCTTGCCCAGCAGGCAGTGAAATCACTGAGCTAAATCCCCGGCCCTACCAGAGTTCTTTTGACATGAAATACTTTTTCCCTCATTGTTAATTGATCCATCACTATGTTCATGACATCATTTCCCATGTCTGGTTTATAGAAATGAAGCCTAAAAACCATGTTCCTATATTGTGGAACTGATGGTCCAATAATGAGGAAGACATGTAATGGGTACACAGTCATGCTCCAACTTGTTTATAAAATTAAATTTGTGACATCTGCTTCTTCTGCAAATATTGTACTAACGTAAAACCCAGGCAGGAAAGGAGAAAGAAAGCAACTTCTCTTCAGAACTATTTTCCTTAAAAGCATCAATTAATAATTCATTTATTAAATCAGAGTGAAATTTGTTCTGGTAAATTATTAATGAATAACTATATTTTGTATTGATATGGAAAACCTGTCTCCAGCAATTACAGAATCTCACAGCCCTATTATAAGTCCTAGTAAAAGGCCACATGTGGGTAAAGCTCTGATAGTAATATATAGTCAGCTCTACCATCCTTGGAAACTTTTATTAAGCAGTTAATTCTGTATGACAATGTACAAGGGAAACACATAAGCCTGGTGTCTGTGCTCTCAAGTATTGTAACCTAAAATAGCCCCTGGGTCCCTGGAAGTTTTGGTACTCAGTAAGCATGTTCTGAACACCATGACAGTTACTGTGCTAGAACTAAATAAAAACTAATATCTTTCATGGGGCTGGCCTCAATATATTTCCTATAGTCTTGATTCAATGGTCTTCAAAAGCCATGTGTTGGTGGCTTCCTCTTCAGACTGTGGCACTATTATTAGGTGGTGGAACTTTTTAAGAGGTAGGGCCTAATGGGAAGATTTTAGTGTGCTGAGGTCATGACCTTGAGTAGAGTAATGGGGCAGGATGTTGGCCTCTTCCAGTCTTTCTTCCTGGCCTCCATGAGCTGAACAGTTCTGCTCTACCACATGCTCCCCATCATCATCATGATTGTTACCATCTGGCTTGTGGGTTTTTTTCTCAGTCTGGAAAGAATTAACAAGGTAGAGAGTCAAAAGAGAAATGAGAAAAAATATTTATTGTAGAGCAAAAGCAGAAAGCAGCATTTATTGAAAAATGAAAGCAAAATGTTCCCAGGAAAATCAACCTAGGAGGGGATCTGAAAAGGGTTTTCAACGAAACCCTTTTGTCTAGAAGTTTTTATTCTCTAAAGTGACTACATCTCAACCAAGTTGAGATTAACCTATGGGGTTACAATCAGGAAAATCTCATGTAGAAGTGGGGCTCTAGGAGCTTGGGGTATGGAGTATGTGTACTCTTGCAAGAACCAATAATTGCAACTTCGAACAGCCAATCCATAAAGGCTTTGTTTACTGTGCCTCCAGGTGTCCTGGCCTTGGTCATCAGTGTAGCCTTCACTGAATCTTTCTGACTCCCTCTTTGGCTTGGCTTCTTTCCTTGGCCAAAGAAGATGGCTGCCTGTCCCATCTGTGGGCCTCTCTTTGCCAGAACATCTCCCACACTCCCCTCTCCTCATGGGCCATTGTCACTCTGAGAAATTTTCTCACCCTCCCACAGGGCCTTGCTCAACACAGCCTCTTGTTAGGTTAGGAAATGCTACCAAAACCTGTGAAAATGGGAACTAAGCCCAAACACCTCTGCAGAGGGGCCATGGTTCATCTTCTCTGAGGCTTTTGTTATCTTCCTGCTAAAACGACTTTATGCCAGATCACAGTTCCCCAAATAATGGACCCAACTGACCATGGCCTGAAACCTGTGCGACTATAATCCTAAATGAATATTTAATCTTATAAGCTGTTTATCTCCAATATTTCATCACAGTGACAGAAAGCTAACTAACACACCACTTTAGGGATATGAAGAATGTTTAGTAGATAATAGAACCACATGACCACTGTTGATCTACCTGTCTTCACAGCTCGGCCCATCTGGATACCAATTTTCCTCCCTGGTATGAGGGAGGGCTTGAAGAGGCTCTGTGGCTATCACCACTGTTGATTCCATACTGCAGGATTCTCCCACTTCCAAGCTGAGGATTGGAAGAAGAATAAAGAAGCAATAATCACAAGGTCAAATGAGTCAGGCAATAAGACCATTCAGCTTACTTTCACCAGCTGATCTACTGGTCCACAGGTACAACAAGAATTTTTCAGATATGCTGGGCCAACAAGAACATCTATCATTTTAACTCCACAACACCAAACTCTTGATCCTGTCCCTTGAGTAGCAAACTTTAAATTCTTCACTCTACTTTCCATTTGCAATGTTTTCATGTGGTTTTCTATTCTGTACCCACTTGTTCTTTGTTTTTGTTCAGGAAAGAATTTTGTAAAAAAACTCTATGACATAAAAATGAAATCTAATACATTTTAAGAAAAGGCTTGAGACGTCCACATTTCTATCTGGTGATATCTGAGGAAGTGTTACAGTAGGATCTGACAAACAGGATTTTGGTGTAAAGAGGAACAGTCCATATGGTGTAAAGAATGTGTGGAAAGGCATGTGCTTTCCTAAAATTGAGTCCAACAACTCTTCTGCAACTCTTCTGGCTTGTTAGATGGGCACATAGAACATATGTAGAAGAGAAGGAGAATGTGAGATTGAAAAGTATTAGAGACCATAGGAAAGATGTAAATACATACACATAAATATGTAAATACACACATATATCTGTATTTCATCTTTGAGGAAGAGTGTAAATAGGATTTTAGTAACAGAAGGCACAGGTAGCCATCTTGAACAAGTCTGCAATGAGCTCTGTGGAGAAAGAGAATTCAGAATAATAGAGAAAGGAGCACTTGGAAAGCTTGGAAGAAAGACGGATAGTGTTTGCCCAGAAAAAGGTTTAGGGGCCAGGGTGCTCTCTGCTGTGTTGGAAGATTGAGAGTAGTAGGGTAGAAAGCAACACTGAAGAAGAAGTTTCTATTTAGAAAGGAAGAAATACTGGTACTGCTAACTTTTCCAGTCCCTAAGATTGAACATATTTAATTAAATTTACCCCCCCTGAAGGAGAATTAGCTGTATCAGCTTTCTCTTGCTGGAACAAAATACCTGGTATACTCAATTTAAAAGATGAAGGCTTTACTTTTACTTAATGTTTTATAGGTTTCAGCAGCAGCTTTCCTCTGCCACATCCCTCCATCATGTTATTTCTTCCTTGAAGCCAGAAAACCAAAGACTGAACTCTCTGAAACTGTGAGCTAGGATAGACATCTCTTCCTTTAAATTGTGAGTGCTTGGTATTTTGTTCTAGTGATCACTGGCATTCAGATAAGAAAAAGAAGAAGGAGCTGGAGCCAAGAGTACATCCTTCCAAGTTATTCCCCAGGGACTCATTTCTTCCAACATCGTGTTCAGCTATGAACTCATCAATGGGTAAATCCAGCAATAATCATATCACCTGCATGATCCAATTACCTTCCCAAAGCTACCACTGAACACAGACGACATTATGGGATCATTTTAGATCTAAATGATAACACTCACAATAAGGAAGTAAGTGGATTAAACCTCCATATGTTGAAGAAACCCTAAGGTGAAGAACTCATGTATGTGATACTTTTTGCTGATTTTATGTCTATTCCCCATCTGTTAGTTATGTAAGCTCTCTAATGTCCCCCCCCCCAAAGTGGTGCAAAGATGGCTTGGAATGTGTTGGTTGTGGGAACAGTTTCCCTTCTCATTGGGGACCCTCTTTGCCTTCTCTGTGATGGAGAAAAGCTACAGGAAGAAAACAGCCAAAGCTACCGTCTCATAAATATCAGCCTCAGGGCTCTCTAAACCCCCAGCCTTTACACATTTATCTCTTCCTGTTCTGTGTCAATTTCAACAGTGGGAAATGTCCTGGGGCTAAAATAGACACAAGATCCAAATGAATCAATGTCCTATAAGCCAACTGGTATGCCTTCAAGCAAGACAGAGCAATTATTACCCAACACATTGCCCCTGCTGGTTCTCAAGGACAAGCAGGAGAAGTGAATCCATCACAGCCCTGCTATTTAGATGCACTTTAAATGGCAGCAGCTCTTTTGTGCAGACATCATTTATTTGCACCTTGTGTCATTCTTCTGAGTGACAACTTGTGCAAAGAAAATGAAGAAGACAAGGCACTAGTTGAGTGGGTTTAAAATGTAAACTGAGTTAGGGATGAGCCTGCTCTTTGGGGAGGGAGAAATGCTCCCTGATGGGAGACCATGGCTTTAACAGGGTAAATAAATTATAAAATTTTCACTCAAGCTTTGCAGTGATTAGTAAAATGTGTTCTTGTGTATGTATGTGTGTACATGCATTTGGACTATATATATACAAAGAAGAGCTAGTATGATATCATGTCATGCATTTATTTCCCCTATGAGGATTATAGAAGAAACAAGGTAGGTATATACTCAAGAAGTTCCTGCCTGATGGTGGAAACAGAAAAGTAAAGAACATGATAGCACTGGATAATCAGGTGAACAGGAGTGATCAGCAAGGAGAGTGTCAGTGACACAATGAAAGAGAACTTCCCATACATGGCAAGAAATCCTAGGGAGACCTCTGTCCTGTTTGGCATGAGAGTTTGGAAAATCAAGAGAACATAGAAAGGCCAGAGACAAGTAGTCTAGGCACAGAGAGTCACATTAGAGAGAGAATGTTGAATTTGGTAGAAGGTAGTGTCTCATAGTGTGTTAATTGTGAGGTTAGAGGAATGCAGAAAACTTGAATGTAGGAGATGAAACATGAATATAGTGAGACAGAGAGCATTCTGCAGGGCCATAAAAAGCTGTCTCCATGCTGGTTCAGGAGAACCATGGAGGAGTTCCATGCAGCAATGATCAGCCATCACCTGCCTACTCCACTAAAGTAGAGATTCAGTCACCTATAAATTCTGTTTCACATCTTAAGATTTTGTTCTTTTAAATGCTAAAGAGTATTTTATGGGATTATTTGTGAGCTGCATTATATACTTTATTTCTTGTTAAACAGTGACATGTCTCTCTCTGAATTCTCACCAGTCTCAGTTGGTACTTGTTTTATGTTGTTAATTTATTGTCTTGAGTTGTGATATTTGTATCTGTCCATCTCACTGACTAAATATAAGCTCTTTGAAGTTTATTATTTATTTATTTATTTATTTCTACTTTTCTCATTATAGGATAGGGTTGGAAACTTTCACATAGAAAGTGTTCCATTTGATGTTCTTTAAACAGCAGCTGGAAAAATCAGAAAACACTTTTAAGACATATTTCTTTGATGACTAAGCCAATGTGATAGAGCCTGGGTTAACTCAAAGGAATAGCGGGGAAGTTCTCAGGTTGTAGACAGCAGTGTAAGGAAGAGCTGGGGGAAAAGTGCTGAAGAGAACTCTAAATACACAGTCATTATGAAACTTCCATTTGGAAGACTTGGTCAAGGAGAATCAGAATAGAACACAGGATAACAGGATAGACAGAATTTATAGAGGGTGGATCTGTGAGATTCCAGTCAGACATTGGAGGACCTAGCATTTACAAGGAGAGATCTTAATGATCTTAATATAGTGTGAATTGAGTTGGGATTTAAGCTTCAAAGCTCTAGAGAGATTAAGAAATGAGAAACACAAAAATCTAGTTGGAATTTAGTTTGTCTCACTATAAAGGGATGGTACATACCTCTACATGATGCAGGAGTGTTTGTTAGATATTTGCTGATCAAAGAGAGGAGAAGGGCCCATATATTGCACAAAGTATTCAAGACTGAATTATTAAGACAGGCAATGACTTCCATTTATCTAGTCAATACCTAAAATTCTCCATCTTTGTCAAATGTATTTTAATAAGGCCAGCATGAAAAATTTTTGATTGAGATTTTAAACATGATAGCACAATTTATATTGTTTTGGTTTTACTAGATGTTCAGTGGTAGTAACAGCATGCTGTACGGTCACCATCAAGGATTCAGGATGTTAAGCACTATGATCAAGGCACTGTTATTGAAATGTCATTTGGTCATTTTCTATGATGGATAGCAGGGATTTGGAGCCATGATATGTGAAAACTGGAGTGAATTAGTCATGAGAATAGTGTCAGGGAATTGTAACATCAGTTGGCCTGGCAGAACAGCTTAATAATTTCCTTGCTGTGGTTTGAAGTTGCTCTGGTGGCTGCAGAATATTTTGTGGCATATTAAAATAGCAGCAAGTCATTCTTCTGTGTGGCCTTGCTCTGTGCATGTGATGGACCGTGTGCAAACATGGATTTGTTTTCCCTGTTATTAGTACTCTCACTAAGTAGCTGTGTCAATGCAGGTATATATGAATGTTCCAAGGCTTAGATGCAAAGCTTCTAACAATTTACCTCTTAAAAATGTTAAATACTATAATATAGTATGAAATAATAAAATGTGGGAAATTGTAGAATTTAGTTATCTAGTTGTAAGAATAGATCACAAGAAGTTTGTTAACAGAAAATTAAGTCCTTTCTGGGAAATTCCACAAGTCTGTTTGTTAAAAGAATGCCAGAAAACTTTAAGAAACATTGTAAAATTTTCAGGGGAGAAAAACAGGTTTTCCTAGTTTCCTTATTTACCACTGCCCAGGATCAGAGGACTGCGACTCAATGACTCTATGGGTGGTAAGAGAGATACGACTCACTATGCACATCTGTGATGTTTGTGGTGGGCCGGTGGCTTGATTTTGGCTGAAGTCACCCTGCTCTCTTGGTGCCATCTGATAAGAAGAGGACTGCGTGTGCTCTTTGATGTACGGGATTGGTGAACAGAAACAGGGAACTTGTAAATTTGCCTGTAGCTTTTATGAGTCACTTAAAGTCACTGGTTATCATCAGATGTAAAAATCAGAAAGACAATAGCCAGAATAACTAAGCTTCTTTCCTACATGCATAAAAGCCTTACTTCTTTCCTTTGTGATTGTCGAATAGTGCCAGAGGAATTAAACTGCTGTTCGTCCCCCAGGCTGTCTCCTTTTCTTTCTTTAAAAGTCGGTGCTTTCTGGGGTCTCAGGTCTCCCTCTAGAGAGATCACCGACAATAAAGAAAAATAAATCTGTAAAATGTTAAATATTAAAAGCCATTGCCTCACCCTTAGAAAATATGGTGAGGCATAAAGCGGAAAAATCACAATCACCATTCAGAGAAACTATTTGTGGCACTGAAGCAACTTGTTCAACATATCCATGTTTTGTGTATGCGTGCTCAGACAAACATACACAAAGATGCATATATAAAGTTAGGCTTAGCCATCCTGCTGAAGATAGATGTTTGTCAGTGGATTTCTTTTGCTACAGAGAAAAATGAATATACTATTGTGGCTATGCATATTTTTTCTTTTTTTGCAATATTGAGGATGGAACCCAGGACTTCATACATAACATGCTTTCCACAGCTTAGCTACACTTCAAATACTATAATACTAGTGAACAGGGTGCCATTAAAGTAGGAAGAGCCTTATAAAATTTGTTGTTGGGAAGGGTTAGTGAAAGGAGAAGTGATATTTGATCAAAATCCTAATAGTAGGAGTTTCCAGGTGAAATGTGGGAGAGAGAGCAGGACATTTGAGCTGACAGAGAAAGTTATCTAGAGTTGCAAAGTTTATGGCCCTTAGAGTAACTGCAAGTGGCTTGATAAGATTGAAGCACAGGTAGGAAAAGAATATCAAGGATGATGAATGAATGAAGAATTTAGTTTAATAGCATGTCATATAGCCACTTATTCAATCGTTTTTGAAATCTATGTACAGTTAACAGGAATAATACATTTTAAAATTTTATAACAGAAACGTGTGGTTGACAATAAAAATGGTATGCTAACTTCCAAATGTCTTCTGCTTTATAAAAGAAACAAGAAAATTGGCAAATATTTTCAGAATAATTGTTTTGGAGGTCTCGAAATTAATCCAGAGCTCATTACATTCTTGAGAATGTTTATTTAGGAAAGCATAGCTGTGTCTCAGGAATAGCAGTGAACTTCATGATATTTTAAAGTGTGTCATTTCTACCTTACATTTCTAGCTCCATGACAACCTTGAAAACCAACAGCCAATCAGCATGTTTGAAAATAGCCACATGGAAAACACAAGAGGAAGTAGAATGAGGTTAGTGCTCATTTCTGTAGAATTATCATTATTTGTGCTGAGAGTTTTATAAAAGATCCCACTAGCAAACCTATCTTTTCTGCTGATAACTTGGAGCGAGTGCCCCTAATGTAAATAGCCATTTCCTCAGAGCATTTGTTATACAAAGTGGAAAATACTCAACACTGAAACTACCTTAGACATTGGCTAATATTTTGGATAAACAGTAAGCCATGCAAAAAGGCTAGTGAGAAAATCTATAAAATGAGATGTTAATAAGAGACTTTGAAAATCTCTGATATGTCCTGGGAACATTGAAGGTCATTGCATGCACAACACTCTGCACAGGCCCAGGCTATTCATATCGTCAGAAACTATTTGAGAGTGTTACATGTGACCTCCCACCTCACTCAACCTGGAAGTCCTTCACAAACAAAAATTGAAGGCTACTGTAGAATTTCCAACCATCTCATTTATAACATTGCAGAGATTCCATGGCACAAAAAGGACAGACAGATTTCACAGGTTTCGTAGAATTATTCAGAAAATTCATTACAGAAAATGTAACAATAATACAATAACAATCAACAACACATTCTGAGGCAGAAAATTTTATTTCCATTTTTTCACATTACTTATAATGTCTTATTTTCAATAAAAATTAAAAGATATACAAATACCTGAACAACAACAACAAAGACTGTATGGTCTTTGCATAAAGGGACAAAAAGCCATCAATTAAAACTAGAAATTGTCCTTTAGAAAACCGAGGCATCAGAATAATTAGAAGAAAATTGTAATTAGCCATTGTACACATATTAAAAACCTAAAGAGCACTGTATGTGATCAAAGAAAGAAAGAAGAAACATTTAAAAAAAATAAAGATAACTTTAGTAATCAAAGGACTATCAAGTGAAAAATATGAACAAAATAGTCCTTTCTGACAGAGAGGGGGAGAGAAAAAGAGGGAATTGGAGAACTTGCAGAAGTCATGAGAGTTTCCTAAATGTGATAAAAACATGCTTCCACGTGATCAAATGTTATTGAAGCCTAGAAGAGTAAGAGCAGAATAAATTGAGAGAGGTCTATAGCATGAATATGATAATGAAATGATTAAAAGACAGAAAGAGAATCTACCGTGAAACAAGAGAGAAATAGTTATTTGGATTCAAGGGATCCTCAAAAAAAAAAATTAACAGTTGATTGCTAATCAGAAACCAGTGAAGGTCGGGTAGAAGTGGTATAACTCAGTGGTAAGACTCTTGCCTAACATGTGCAAGTCACAAAGTTTGGGATTCCATCCATAGGAGAGCAAAACAAAACAAAACAAAACAACAAAAAAAACCCAACAATAACAATAAAGCAGTGGAGGTGCTGGGGATGTAGTTCAGTGGTGCTGCGCCTGCCCGGCAAGATCAAGGCCCTAAGTTCCACCCTGGTACCCCAAAAGAAAAACAAAACAAAACAAAACAATAAAGCAGTGGAATTCAAAAGGCAGTAGCATGGCTCTCAAAGACATGAAAAAATAAAAGAATGTCAACAGAATTCCTAGATCCATCAAAACTGAACTTTGACAATCACTGAAACTTTAAAGCATTCCTAGATAATAAGAAGAGAGAAAATCTGTTACCCACAAATCTTGTCTCTAAGAAATAATGAAGGGGCAGGGGATTTAGCTCAGTGATTCCGCCACCTGACTCACAAGCGCAAGGCCCCGAGTTCGATCCCCAGTACAAAATAATAATAATAATAATAATGAAGACAATGTTTAAGGAAAAAAAGGTAAGGGGCACTAGATAGTAATTAAAAATGATGTAAGGAAATAAACACTTTGGAATAGTAAACACACAAGTAAATATATGAAAATATGAATTTTTGTAAGGTTTGAAATACTATCTGATTTAGAAGAAAGGTATTCATTAAGAAATAATTATAAATCCTGATGTTTACATTGTATAAAATAAGCCAGGCCATGGTGCCCAGTTCTCTGGTCACATACTGAGTGCTACCATGAAGCAGTTTTGTAGATGTACTAGTAAAATATATCCTCTACAGTGTGTGTGGGTCTCATCCTGTCAATTAAATATTAAAGAAAAAATGCTGAGATTTTTTCAGAAAAATAGCAATTCAACCTCAAGAAATGCTGCTTTTGTTTCCAGCCTCTCTGGGTATCTTATACACTTCAAATTTCTAGCTTGCAGTCCTGCCCTACAAATTTTGCACTTGCTCCTATTCACAGGATTGGATATAAAGTACTGTGATCTAAAAATTTCAGTGAATATTTAAATAAAAATTTTAAAAATATTATAAGACACATTGCCATTGATCCCCCTCAAAATATCCCCCCCTCATTTTGAACACATTTATCATTTCTGGCACTTTCTGAGGCAGTTCTGGAATTCCTTTTTCATAAATATATTTTCATTGCTACCTCAGTGTCCTGAACCCATTCACAACCCTAATGGGAATTTCTGTCAAACATGAAAACATCATGATATCTTCTCAACTACTTGATTCATTGTTTCTAGTACCATATGATTTTGAGTTCTTCCTCAACATCAAAACCACCGTGAAAATAAATACTTTGAATCAACTCAAGACATAAGGGAGCACAACATTGCTCTCCCACAAGGAAGGGTTGGCCACACCTTTATAGATTCTTTATCCCCCATCCTCTCATTAAATTTTGGGCTAAGCTCATATTCTGAGGCTTGCTCATAGTTAGCTTTTCTTTCTTCTTTGCCTCTGAGTCAAGAAATTCAATTTTTAAAATAAAGGTTGTTTTTAATTTTATTAATTTTTATTAATTTTTATTTGTACATGTTTGCAGTACATACCAATTACATTCATCATAGGGAGTTGGTACATGTGCAGTTATGCTGTGATTAATAAACTGTATATTTTCCATTAATTTTTGGCATTAATTTTAAATCACACCTTACCTCACCTAAGAGTATTTTAATAATTTCATGTAATTTTTTCCAATGCTCTGAAGTCAGGAATTATAATTGAAGAAGAGACAAGCTATTTATTCCTTTCTTCTCAAAGTGAGGATTTTAACAGTTTTGGGTTCAAAACAGGGGCTTCAATGTCAGGTGGAAATAGAGGAAATATCACAGAAAACAAATAGGAAGTTTGATTTTTAAATTTCCTTCTATGCCATTGATCAGACTCTCTGATGAGTGTCTGTGTGTGTCTGTGTGTATACCCAGTGACAAATCGAAACAATTTCATGCCTAATGAGATTTAAGCAATAAAGGCTAAAGATTTGAAATGGCTGCAAAGAGATTAGGTACATTGTGTTTTCCCAGGTAATAAAACAGGTCAAATACAGCTGAATAAAATTTCCTTATCTTTTTTCCATGGCTTATTTTCTCCTTTCTGCTAGCTATAAGAAAATCTATTACCTGGTTCAGTTAAATCAGACAAATTTTCATTGTAATCTAGTTTGTGGAAGGAAACTAAAGTAGCTTTTGTGCAGGTAAGAGCTTCAACTACATTGTGGATAGGTTGAGGAGAGGGGAAGGTGAGGAAGACAACATTTTGCCAATCATATTTAATTACTGTGGTGAGGATGAGGTAGTTTTAACTGGAAATCAGAACTGTGTTCCAACGAAAATTGCTAAGATATCATCTCCATGGTCAAGAGAAGATGAAACTTCTGTGTGTATGCATGTGTGCATGTGTGTGAAGCATACACTATTACTTTTCACACTATGCTTTTGTTTGTTTTTTTTAGAATATTTGGGGCTGCTATGGGTAAGAGATATAGAATAAGCTTCTAAAGACTTAAAAATGGCAAGATTTTAGCAGTGTGAGCTGTATTTTACTCATTTATTTAGTAGTAATTTATGATGCAATTACTTTTATATCCTTTTATGCACTTGAGTCTCAATTCTCTCACATAGTACAGAAGATTTTGGTTCAAAGTCTAATGAAAAGCAATAAACCACATTCAAAAGATTTTTTTACACAAATGGCCAAATAAGCTACTTCTTATATATATGACCAACCTGCCAGGCTCCCAAATAGTGCTTCTTACTGGAGTACACAGTGAGCTTCGGGACGTGCTGGGGTAGTGCTTCTCAGAGTACGGTGTGAAGACTGCTACTTGTCCAAGACCTATTTTTATGGGACTGCAATAAAACATTTTAGTTTCATTTTTGTGTTTTAGGTTTTCTGGGAGAAGGCTGTTTTGTTTTATTTTACTTTTTTTTTTTTTTTTTTTTTTGTAGGTGCTGGGGATCAAGGTCAGGGTTTCCTGCATACTAGCAAATAATCTACCAGTGAGCTATACATCCAGCCTGCAAGTAGTGACCTTGAATTTAAAGGTTTAGAACCTTTTATTGAGATTGGATATTGTTGCAAGATCCAAGTCCTCAATAACATTTTTTCTAAATTTTAATGATATATATTTTATAATTAATTACTTGAAATTGAAAACAAGAGTAAAATGAAGCAAATATGTTGTCCAAGAGAGATAGTTAAGAAGTCTAGACAGTGATGGTGAAACTTTCAGAGACTGAGTGCCAAACTGTAACCCAAAACCCACCTTATATAAGGGAAAGTGTTAACACTGTGATTAAATCTGAATACTGAGTTTTAGTTAAAAAAAACCCTGTACTTTAGCATCCTTTTTCTTAAAAGAAAAACACAATAACATTGCACCATAGGTTCACCATCACTGTCTTAGACCAAAGAATTTACCCTAGTCTCTTGTCTCATGTTCTAAGAGATATTTTGCTTGGTAAGTAGCACATATCCAGTAGTGTAGCAGCTTTCCCCAAATGATCCCTTTTTTGATAATTCACTTATTTTAGTTTATTTGACCTTATATATCAATGAAGGAATGTTTATAGCTTGTTTGGCAGTTAAAAATCTAAAATATTTTTTTCATCTGTGTGATAAATAAATCTAAAATGTTAAAGTTTATGGTATTGTAGAAGTGGTTCATGCAAATTGTTTTATGTTGAGGTCCTCAAAGCTGGAGGAGTGGACTGTAGCTAAAAACCCCTCCAAGATAGATAGTGTCCTCATTCACTTCCCAAGAAGAGAGATAAAACACTCAAGTTAAAGCCTGATTTGTTCAACCCTTTGTTTTATGGATTCTTTTAATAAACATATACTAAGGAGTGTGGAAGCTTTCTTTAAAAATGCTGGAAAATATGGGCTTTCATATTTCCAAATTCCAGACAACCACATAGTTTTATTTCTGAATAGAGGTCTGATCTACTTAGGCAAAGTCTGGAAATGCACAATAATGTGCATTTTCAAAGTTTGTCCATTGGACCCAGGTAAGCAAAAGAGCTTCATATAATTTGAATGCTCCAGTGCTGAATTCAGTTTACACAAGTAAGATGAAGGCTCCCAAAAGAAACCAGACAGTCCATTAATACAACTAATGACAGAAGAGTATTTGGGAAATCTCAAATTAAGAAGAGAAAAATGAATACGCCGATCCAAAATATGGAGTTAGACATTCTGTCTTAATCAATCTATGGAACATAGAATATAATACCACTATACATAGAAAAGAGAAGCAGCTTGTAAACATTTTGTAGATGTTAATGTCTAAAAATTCTGTGCTGATTTGGACATAAATCTAGTTTTTGATGTTACAGGAAAGATAAACACCTGTGTCTAGTCATAGCCTCTTACTTGGTGGACCTAGAGATGGGAACCATTAGTGTAGGGATCCATGGTTCTGACACTTGGCATTGAAGCTGGGCCAGTATGAAGCATGCCCAAGAATGTATTCATTATTGGGTTGCATGTTAAAATCTCAATTTCGCTAAGATCCAAATAAACATCTATTCAAATCTTCTTCAGTGATCCTGCTCCCTGTTCTAAAACACTAGAGTCTCCAGCAGACACTGCTGTAAAGAAGGCTTTTGACATAATTTCCCAAAGATTCTGAAATAAAACTTCTTTTATTTTAACATAACATGTAAAAATTTAAAAGACAGTGATGGCTAGTTGTCAAATTGGCTAGAGTGAGGGCTGCCTAGAAAATTAGTAAAGAATAATTATGCATGTGTCAGTGAGAGTGTCCCCAGAGAAGATTGTCATATAGGTCAGCAATCTAAGTGAAGAAAACACACCTTGAATAGTAAAGGCACAATCCATTAAGCTGAGAGATGGATGGTTTGAAAAGTGGAATAAGGGGGAAGCTAGTGAGCTCATGTTGCCCCTTTCTTGAATGGGTGCCTTGTCTGTTGTTACTATTGCCTGTGGTCAGAAGACTCCAGATTCTTTTGTCTTTGAATGAGAATTCACACCTGCATCTCTCCAGGAATTTGCAAACATTTTGCATAGGATGGGACTGCAACACTATTCTCTATTGTGAAGAGAGAAGCTTCCAGCTTCCTGGACCAATCAGTTATCAGATTTTTTAACTCTCCAACCTGTAGATGGCTTTATATACTTCAGTTTTGTTACTCTAGATAACTCAACAATACAAGGAACATGTCTTTGGAAATGCTCTAATTGGAACTTCAAAGTCCAAAGCAGGTGCTCAGGGTTGATTGTGGAGACAGAAAAGTTGTCCCTCCTAAAGGACAGAGGCCTACTGAGCAGGGTCCAAGAGTAGAATGGACAGTCAGCAGCTGTAGTTATCAGTGTCACCAAAAAACAGTATTCCCATGGTTAGAAATGAGAAGCATTTCAACAGAAGCCATGGAAATAATGCTTGAATACATTTAAAATAACATCAGTAGTCAAATGTGTAGAATAAAGTGAACATGAAGAAGAAGAAGGAGGAGGAGGAGGAGGAGGAGGAGGAGGAGAAGAAGAAGAAGAAGAGAAATGCAGTGCACGTCACTGGGGTGGAGGGCAGAGAAATCATGCAAACCAGAAAGTTTTAGGGAATGAGGCAAAAAATGGAGAAGGGCTGAGAAGAAAAGCTAAGATCTTTAGACAGAGCTGCCTGTTTGAGTGGAGATGAGAACTTGATCAAATTAGACAAACCAAGAAGTCTGGGGTGTTTCTATTTCCCATCTAGTCTCATTATAGTCCATAGGTCTTCACCATACTTTCTTATCTCTTAATACTGGCTCCTGAGTGCAACAAATATCTCATAATCATTGTTTTCTGTGTACTTCACATTTCACCCTATCCCCACTCTGCTTTGAGACATTCCTATATGTTCTCAGAACTGAATGCAAGGTTTAATAACTGCAAATGACAGCTGTAAAAACAGCAGTGAGTATGTTTAGAGAGGGGCAAAAGGCAACAACAACTTTACTTAGAAAATACAAATTGAGTTATACAATGAAAAAAACCTGTTATTAATATATACAAGATCTCTTTCTTCCCAAAGTAGTATAACTACACAGCTTAATATAAAAAGAAGGGGCAAAGTCTGTTCCAATGAGAAGTAAGCTATGCATTCAACTGTTTGGTGAGTCTGTTAGGTACAAATTCTTAACCAGATTTCTCACCATCTGCTTTGCACTCTGGTCACCATGGCTCATGACTGCACAGTCTCCTTTGTAGCAGGTATAAGATGTAGCCTGTGAGTGAGTGTAGATAGATGAGCTATATAGAATTACTATAGGCTGTCAGATAGGGCTGGGTGCGCAAGAGGGTCAGGACAAAAGTGAAACACACCACAGCTTCACCAGAGACACAGCAGCTGAAAACCAGGCCTCAAGATAAAGACAAGATGACCAGACCTACATACTTCCTGAAAGAACAAACACTGGGCCTAATACCCCGCTGTAGACAGGCAGGTCTGCCCACACCCTACCGAGGTCCCGAGTCATGCGGAAGACACCGAATCACCCTGCTGCAGACAGACAGTCACATGGTTCCACACTACAAAGATGCAGAGGACACCAGATCACCAGACCAAGGTACTGAGTCCCACAGCTCCTGGTCCAGAGGTAGGGGCTTCTGAGCTGCTGTCCCACTGCTCCCAGCCCAGAGGAAAGGGCTTTTGGGCCACCTTCTTTCCTGCTGCTCCTGGCCCAGAGGAAGGGGCTTCTCAGCCACCATCCCTCCTGCTGCTCCCAGCCCACAGGAAAGGGCTTTTGGGTCACCATCCCTACCGCTGCTCCCGGCCCCTGTCTCCCCTCTCCCAGCTCAGAGGAGGTAATCTGTGCAGGCAGTAACAGGCCTCCACCCCAGTCGAAATGAGAAAACACATAAATAAGTCTCAAAACCAGACTTCCAGAACACCTTCAGAAACCCCAAAGGGAAATGAGATGGAATACTCTGATACTCAAGCACCTGGACCCACTGAGCTGGAAACCAAAGGGGATCTGGAAAAAATGAAATCAGAAATAATTTCTCAGATAAAAGGAGAAATTGTTCCCCTAGTGCAAGACATGATTAATAAATCTAGAGAGGAGCTCAGGAACATGATGGAATCCCAACATAAGAAACAAATGGAATCCATAAAACAGATGCAAATAGATTTCCAGGACATGAAAAACTCCACTGAAAGTCTACACAGCAGAATGAACCAATGTGAGGACAGAATTTCAGATATAGAAGATAAGATTGCAATTAGTGACCAGGAAAAGAAAAATTGCTTCAAAATTATAAAGGAACATGAGAAATCAATCCAGCAGCTGCTAGATGATGCAAAGAAGAATATCATAAGACTGATTGGGCTCAATGAAGAAACAGGAGAGAGTGCAGATGACATAAAAAATCTATTCACAGAAATAATGGCAGAAAACTTCCCAAGCAGGGGAAAAGAGCTTGACATACAGATAAGTGAAGCATATAGGACTCCAAATAGCCTTGATCAAAAAAAATCTACACATAGGCATATAATTGTTAAGCTTCCAGAAACTCAACAGAAGAACAAAGTTCTCCAAGCAGTCAGAGAAAAGAAACAAATCACATACAAAGGAAAGCTCATCAGAATCACAGCAGACTTCTCAACACAAACCATCAAGGCAAGAAGAGCTTGGAGTGACATATTCCAAGCCCTAAAAGAAAACAGCCTCCAACCCAGATTGATGTACCCTGAAAAACTATCTTTCAAAATTGATGCAGAAATAAGATACTTTCATGACAAAGAGCACCTTAGGAACTTTGTGAACACCAAACCAGCACTAGAGAGAATTTTACACAATATCTTAGGAACAGACATTGAGGATCACAAGCCCAGGAAGCAAAGCAGAATGAACCCATCTGGCATGACAAGAAATTCAATGGAAAGGGGGAGAACCCAACAAAAAGAAAAAGGCATGACAATGACAAGTCAATATGTTTCAATTATAACCATCAATGTTAATGGTCTCAATTTACCAATCAAAAGAAAAAGACTGGCAGAATGGGTCAAGAAGCAAAATCCAACAATATGCTTCATACAAGAAAAACACTTCATTCCAAAGGAAACTCATAGACTGAAAGTTAAAGGGTGGAAAACAATATTCCATATGACAGGAACCCAGAAAAAAGCAGGACTAGCTATCCTCTCTGCAGATCAAGTAGATTTCAAACCAACACTGATTAAGAGAGATGAAGAAGGACACTACATCCTTGTAAAGGGAAGAATCCAAGAGGAAGAAATGACAATCATAAATATCTATGCACCAAACACTAGTGTGCCAACTATATAAAACAAATACTAATGGACATGAAAAGTTATATATACACTAATACAATTGTAGTAGGGGACCTCAACACCACACTGTCACAAATAGGTAGATCAACGAGAATAAAAATAAGTGATGAAATACTAGAACTCAGTTGAACTCTTGAACAAATGAACTTCACAGATGTTTACAGAGTCTTCCACCCCACAAAATCAGAATACACATTCTTCTCAGCTGCACATGGGTCATTCTCCAAAATAGACCACATACTCACACATAGACTATGTTTAAGTAAGTGCAAAGGAATTGGAGTTATCTCCTGTGTATTATCAGACCATACTGCAATGAAATTGGAGATCCATAGCAAAAGAAACTCAAAAAATTTCATAAACAAGTGGAAATTGAACAACACACTTCTGAATAACCAATGGGTCACAGAGGAAATTAAAGAAGAAATCGGAGAGTTCCTTCAATTAAATGACAATGACAATACAACATATTGGAATCTATGGGACACAATGAAAGCAGTCTTATGAGGGGAATTCATAGCAGTGAATATGCATATTAGGAAAACAGAACAAGCCCAATTAAACAACCTGATGCTGAACCTCAAGCTTCCAGAAAAAGAAGAGCAGGAAAACCCCAAAGCTCACACAAAGGAGAAAATTATAAAGATCAGAGGAGAAATCAATGCAATGGAGACTAAGAGAAAGATACAAAAAATCAATGAAGCCAAGAGTTGGTTCTTCAAAAGAATCAACAAAATTGACAAACCTTTAGCCAACCTTGTCAGAAAAAGGAAAGAAAAGGCCCAAATCCATGCAATTAGGAATGAAAAGGGTGAAATTACAACAGACCCTGCAGAAATCCAGAGAATCATCAATACCTACTTCCAGAACCTATATGCCAATAAGATGGACAACACAGAAGAAATGGACAGATTCCTAGATACATATGAATTACCAAAGTTGAATGAAGAAGTCCTAAAAATTCTAAACAACCCAATATCAGCCAATGAAATTGAAAATGTAATTAAAAACTTATCAACTAAGAAAAGCCCAGGCCCTGATGGCTTCACTGCTGATTTCTACAAGACATTTAGAGAGGAACTACTGCTACTACTGTTTAAATTCTTCAATGAAATTGAAAGGGAAGCAATACTCCCAAATTCATTCCTGGAAGCAAGCACCACCTTGATCCCTAAAGCAGAGAAAGACCCAACTGAAAAAGAGAACTATAGGCCAATCTCACTAATGAACATAGATGCAAAAATCCTTAATAAGATACTGGCAAACAGAATGCAGAAGATCATCAAGAAGATCATACACCCTGATCAAGTGGGATTCATCCCAGGGATGCAGGAATGGTTCAATATATGCAAATCAATCAATGTAATACACTATATCAATAGAGCCATGGACAAAAACCATATGATTATCTCCATAGATGCAGAAAAAGCATTTGACAAAATCCAACATGCATTTATGATGAAAACCCTGCAAAGAATTGGAATAGATGGGCTCTACCTCAAACTGATAGAAGCCATCTTTGGAAAACCAACAGCCAATATCATACTAAATGGTCAAAAATTGAAATTCTTCACACTAAAATCAAGAACAAGACAAGGCTGTCCACTATCACCACTCTTGTTCAATATAGTTCTGGAAACATTAGCCATGGCAATTAGACAAGAGAAAGAAATAAAAGGAACAAAGATAGTAAATGAAGAAATCAAATTGTGATTATTTGCAGATGACATGATACTCTATATAGAAGACCCCAAGAACTCCACCAAAAGTCCTCTAGACTTAATAACCAAATTCAGTCAAGTAGCTGGTTACAAGGTCAACACACAAAAATCAACAGCTTTCCTCTACACAAATGACTGACTCACTGAGAGAGAAATAGGGCAAACAATTCCTTTCACAATACCATCCAAAAAACTGAAATATCTTGGAATCATCCAAATGAAGGAAATCAAAGACCTCTTCTCTGAAAACTATGGCACTCTGAAAAGAGGGATTGAAGATGATATCAGAAAATGGACAGACATCCCCTGCTCCTGGGTAGGAAGGATCAATATAGTGAAAATTGCCATACTTGCAAAACTGCTATATAGATTTAATGCAATTCCAATTGAGATCCCAGCAGCATACTTCATAGACCTCGAGAAATCAATCCAAACATTCATTCGGAACAAGAAGAGGCACAGAATAGGAAAAGCAATTCTCAGTAATAGAGACATGGCAGGGGGTATCACAATCCCCAACCTGCAACTCTACTACAAAGCTACTGTGATAAAAACAGCATGGTACTGGCAAAGAAACAGACTTGAGGACCAGTGGAACAAATTAGAAGATGCAGAAACAACACCAGACACACTCAGCCATCTCATCTTCGACAAAGGAGACAAACACCTTCACTGGAGGAAAGATAGCCTCTTTAATAAATGGTGCTGGAAAAACTGGGCTCCAACTTGCCAAAGATTAAAAGTAGACCTGTATCTCTCACCATGCACTAAACTAAAATCAAAATGAATTAAAGATCTAAATATTAAAATAGAAACGCTGAACCAGTTGGAACAGAGGTTAGGTAGAATCCTTGAAGACATTGGTGTAGGAAAAGATTTTATGAACAAAACCTCTGTTGCCCGTGTACTAGCACAAACAATCAACAAATGGGATCTCTTCTTATTAAAAGGCTTCTTCACAGCAAGAGAAACCACCAGCAGTGTGAAGAGACAACCCACAATGTGGGAAAAAATCTTCACCTGCTCTTCCTCAGACAAAGGTCTACTATCTTGAATCTATAAAGAAATTAAAAAGATCAGACCTCCCAAATTTAAAGACCCAATCCAAAAATGGGTATCTGAAATGAAGAGACATTTCTCAAAGAAAGAAGTAGGAATAGCAAATAAATACATGAAAAAATGCTCAACATCACTGGTCATTTGAGAGATGCAAATGAAAACAACGCTGAGATTCCACTTCACTCCAGAAAGAATGGCTGCTATCATGAAATCAACCAATAATAAGTGCTGGTGGGGCTGTGGGGAAAGAGGAACCCTGCTCCACTGCTGGTGGGAGTGTAGACTGATGCAAGCACTGTGGAAATCAGTGTGGAGATATCTCAAAGTACTAGGACTGGAAGTCCCATTTGACCCTGCTATTCCACTGTTGGGGATCTTCCCCAAAGAATTAAAAAAATCATACCACAGTGATATATGTGCACCCATGTTCATAGCAGCACAGTTTGTAATAGCTAAAACTTGGAAACAGCCCAAATGCCCATCAACTGGAGACTGGATAAAGAAAATGTGTTTTTTTAATAAAATGGAGTACTACTCAGCCATAAAAAATGAGAAATTAGAGACATTTATAGCTAAGTGGATGCACATTGAGCCAATACTCTTAAGTGAAATAAATAGGACACACATGTGTAAATACTGAATAGTTTCTCTGGTGTGAGAAACTGAATGTATAAATAAGGACTAAATGTATAACAGGTAATGTGAAATAGGAAGAAAAGGGGCAAAGGGGAAGGAAGTGGGAGGGCTAGTGGAAAGGATAGCAGGGAATGGGATTAATATGAGAAAATGGAAAAATAGGAAATAAATCTTTGTAAATAAGGAAGAATGGAGGGGTTGAAGGGAGGGCTGGGCAAGGTTGAAAAATAAGAACCAAGAGAGACTATGTAAAGGTGCAAATTTCCAGTGATGAATGTCATTATATTGTATACCTAAAATGTACCAATGATTAAAATGAATAATCGATAATGTAAAATAGGAAGAAAATGTCCAAAGGGGTAGGGGTAGTGGGAGGGGCAGGGGAAAGGAAAGAAGGGAAAGGAAAAATGATGAGAAATGGATAAAATGGAAATAAAGTCTTTGTAAATAGGGAAAGGTGGAGGGCGTGAAGGGAGGGCTAGGAATGGGGAAGTAATAAGAACCAAGATGCCTTATGTAAAGGTGCAATTCCCAATGAGAAATGTAATTGTATTGTATACCTACAATGTACCAATAAAAGATTTTAATAAAAAAAGAAAGTATTTTAAGATTAAAAAAAAAGAAATTTAAAAGTTATATAGGAGTACAAAGGACCCAGAAATGCAAAAAGAAAAAGAAAAAAAAAAACATTGTTGGAAGATGTTTAGTACCTAATTTTAAGTCATCCTCTAAAGTTACAGTAATCAAGGCAGTGCTGGTGTAAGGAAAGACATATAGATCATTAGAATTAAACAATCTAGAAATAGAACCACACATATATGGTCCACTGAGTTTTGAAAGATTATTTAACATTAACATTTTATAGTATATAAACTCAATTCACCAGCTGAAGAAAAGACAGTGTTTTCAGCAAATGGTATTAAAACACCTGGTATCCGTATATAAAAAATTAACCTCAACCCTTTATTTCCATACATAAAAATAACTTGAAATCTTCTATGAACCTAAATATGAAGGACTGAAACTATACAACCTTAAGAAGAAATTATAAGGGAAAATGTTTATGAATTTAGGGTAGGCAAAACTTCCTAGGATACAAAAAACATGATGTATAAAAGAAAAAAATTGATAAATGAGATTCGATCAAAATTTAGAACTTTAAATGACATTGTTAAATTGAAAAGTAGTCCTTAAACAGACCATACTTACAATGCATATAACCTATAACCAGAATATATAAAGAACTCTTACAGCTCATTAATAGACAACCCAATTAAAAGGAAGACACAAGATGATAAATAGCCAGTACAGCACAAGGAAAGGTATGCAACAATTAGAATCAGAAAAATACTAATCAGTACAATAACAAGATTGAATTATACACTCATTAGGGAGATGAAGTTAAAAGTTTTAAAAGCCTTGTCATGACTTTTTCTTTTTGTTGGAATCTCCCCCTTTGCATTTAATTTGTCACACCCAACAGATTCATTCTGCTGGGCTTCCTGGGGTTGTAATCCTCGTCTTTTCCTAGGATTTTGTCTAAAATTCTTTGGAGTGCTGGTTTGGTATTCATGAAGTTCCTAATGTACTCTTTGTCATGAAAGTATCTTATTTCACCATCAATTTTGAAAAATAGTTTTTGCAGGGTACATCAATCTGGGTTGGAGGTTGTTTTCCTTTAGGGCTTGAAACACATCACTCCAAGCTCTTCTTGCCTTGAGGGTTTGCACTGAGAAGTCTGCTGTGATTCTGATGGGTTTTCCTCTGTATGTGATTTGTTTCTTTTCTCTAGCTACTTGTAGAATTTTGTTCTTCTGTTGGGTTTCTGGAATCTTAACAATTATATACCTATGTATAGATTTTTTTTTGATCAAGGCTATTTGGAGTCCTATATGCCTCGCTTATCTGTATGTCTAATTCTTTTCCCCTGCTTGGGAAGTTTTCTACTATCACTTCTGTGAACAGTTTTTTTATGTGATCTGCCCTCTCTCCTGTTTCTTCATGGACTCCAATCAGTCTTATGTTATTTTTCTTTGCATTGTCTAGCAGCTTCTGGGTTGATTTCTCGTGGTCCCTTAAAATTTTAAAGAATTTTTTCTTTTCCTGGTCACTAATTGCAATCTTATCTTGTATATCTGAAATTCGATTTTCACATTGGCTCATTCTGCTGCATAGACTTTCAATGGAGTTTTTAATCTCCTGGAAATCTGTTTGAATCTGTTTTATGGATTGAATCTGTTTCCTATGTTGGCATTCCATCATGTTCCTCAGCTCCTCTATTTTTTTATCTGTATCCTCTCTTGATTTATGAATCACGTCTTGCACTATGGGCACAAGCACAATCTTGGGTGTTATCTGAGTAATTATTTCTGATTTCATTTTTCCCAGATCCTCTTTTGTTGCCAGTTAAGGGAGTCCAGGTGGTTGAGTATCAGCATGTTCCTTCTTGTTTCCCTTTGGGGCTGTTGTATGTGGTCTCAAAGTCTGGTTTTGTGGCTTGTTTACCTGTCTTTTCATTTTGATGCATGGTTGTGTGTGGCGTGTGTGGTGTGTGTTCCTGGCACCCGCATGGCTCACCTCCTCTGGCCTTGGAGCCATGGCATGCCTACCAAGAAGTTTCCTCTATGCTGGAAGCCACAGCACAGTTACCTGGAAGCCTCCTACTGCCTAGGAGTCATGGGGCACATATCTGGAGGTCTCCTCTGGGCTCAGAGGCATTGCAGTGGCCCATGTTGTATCCATAAGGGTTTCACCCTATAAAACTCCTCTGTAAAGTGGGTTTCCCTGACTATTCACTCGGGACCCCTCCTGCCCTTCAGGAGCTTTCCTTTCACTTAATATCTTCCTACTCTTAACCTCCATTGTTCCTAGGACAGTACTCATTCTTTGATTTCTAGAGAACAAGAACTCTGTATCATACAGATAACAGATTGGGAGATAAAATATTTCATATTTCATCTATGGTATTATTATCTGTAACACAAGGAAGTGACAGTATTTATTGTTTTCACGTGTCATACAGGGGAGAGACACTCTAAGCCAGGTGGCTGTCTTACCCCCTGCATTAGGAGCACCACAGCAGAGGAAAGTGTTCACAATTTCATAACCTCACCCCAAGCTCTCTCTTCAAGATGTTCCTCATGCCTTATTTCAGTCTATTTTCAATACCACTGGGCTGAGTACCTGACCTACCACTGTGTCCAGTTCTTTTTAAATGCATCAGTATACTGGAGCTCAACATCACCAATCATAGAAATAATTGCAGCAGTTTCTTGGGACTCGCTTTATGCAAGATATTGTGCTAAATGTTTCATATATTGATCTTCTCATACTTTCCTCCTCATGTATTTTTCTTTAGAGTGCACAATATTTCTTTGTCTCTGCCCCCTGGAAAATGAAGATCAGAGGAAAAAGTCCTCATCTTGTTTTCCAAGGACTTCAAAGTGGTCCAGGCATAGTAATGAACAATCAGTAAGCATTTTGCAAAAGAAATGAGGAAAAAAACTGTAATCAGTGTGAAATGCATATGAATATTTTCATGTTACCAATGGGAAAACTAAGGCTTAGTTACAGCAGGGTTACACCTTTGAACTAATGCTTCATCATTTTCCACCAATAAATTGGTCCATATCAAAATTAGTGCTTTCAGCAAGCTTAACCTGCTGTCAAAAAGTTAGTTACCACAATTCCTTTGACTCCGCTCAATACTTCTACCTTAGTGTTTCTTTGGACAACATTTGCCCTGGTGATCAGGAGGCAGCCTCTGGACAGTGACTCCAGAAATTGATCACTTCACCAGATATCAGAAAAGGCACTTCTACCACTCATTAGACTTTTTCAACCACATTAACTATGACTACATGTCCACTAACTAGAAGAAGAAAACCCAGTACAAAGTCTGGAAACATAAAATAATAAAACAAGAAGGAAATGGGGAGTTCTATGGAGTTAGGTTTCCATGGCAATGGCTTATTACATCTGAGTTGCCAGGTTTAAGATTTCATAGAATGCATCCATCTCTCTTCTCTTTAGAGCTAAATTCTACTCCTATTGCTGTACTATGCAGAAAGTTATGAAGAGGCATTTATTTGTCTCAGGGAACTTGTGAAGGGCAGGGACTCTGATTCTGTCAGTTCTGTGTCCCAAATGCACAGCTGAGTGCCAATGACATAGTCTCTGTGAGTGCAGTGGAATCATATTTCCTTAGTTTACCTGAAGTAACTTTTAATAGAAGCAAAAATAAAGTTGGGCTTATGGATTAGATGTAAAATGCTCCTCTTGTCTTTCTAAAATTCCATGTGTGTGGAAGGTGATCAAGTTGTGGGGGCAGCAAACTCATCAGTAGAATCATCCAATGATGAGTTCAGTGCCTGAGTGTGCCATCAGGAGGTGGGGCCTCATGGGAGGTGGGTCACTGGGGGTTGACCTGGAAGGACATCCTCTTGTCCCTTGTTCCTCCCTTCTCTCTCTGCTTCCTGGCCACCCTGAGTTGAGCACCTTTTCCTCCACCATGCTGCTCCATCATGTCCTTCCACCAGTAGATCATAGAATAAATCTGTGAAAATAAGCCTCTCATGCCTTCTGCTGTGGGTGTTGGGTTTCCTGTCTCAGTGAGGGGAAAGTGACTAAGACCATACCAAAAGGAGTATCACAATGGAAGAAGTAAAAAAAAAAAGTGAGGAATAAGATGTAAAAAAGAAAAAGAGCTGAGATAAATAAAAGTAAACTTATATAAAATGTGGAAATGTCATCATCTGAGTTGGTAAAAGGAAAACATATGAGGACCAGAAGAGGAGCTAAAAGACAAACAGAGATGGACCTAGGAGACATAAGAAAAGAGGGACAAAAAGAGGAAAGTAGCCACATCTTCAAAGAGCTGAAAGGGAGATAAAAGTAAACAGCAAGGCGATGAAAGAAGTGAGGAAAGCAGTCAGATAGAAAGTGTTAGATGACTAAGTTTTCCAAAGCCTTCCTGAGAGAGGCTATACCTGAGCTCTCTGGGAGAATGGCCATGTGTGGGCCATTAGAAGAGACAGCAATACCGTATGACTGGCAGAGCAAATGGGGCCAGGAAAAGAAACTTAGATGTGTGAGTCCCCAACTTTTGAAGACACGCAAGCTGACAGAGGATTAGTATAAAAGCTTTTTTTGCTTCTCTGTTTTATCTTTCTTCTTAGTCCACAGAAACCCAAGTGGCAGAAATAAGCCCTACTTGCGGTGCAGGGTAAGAGCATGACTGGTATATTCAGGAAAGGAAGAAATGAGAGTGGACTAGGGCAGCAGAAGTGCAAAAGAAACAAAAGAATTCCTAAGTTCATTGATCAGTATCTGGTGCTAAAAAGCCCAGCAGAACTGAGGATTTAGGAGGCACAGTGGACATAACAAGATTAGCCATTTGTTTAAAAATAATAACTAAAAAATAAAAATAAATAAATAAATAAAAATAATAACTAAGATTTGTAGAGCACATTGACTTCCAAAGCACAATTCTCTCTCTTTCTATCTTTTTCATTAAGTTTATTGGTACATTTTAGGTATAGAATACAGTTACATTCATCATTGGGAACTTGTACCTTTACATGATGTATCTTGGTTCTTATTTTTTCACCAGGCCCCTACCCTCCATTCAACCCCTCCACCCCTCCCTATTTACAAAGACTTTCTTTCCATTTTTTCCTTTTCTCATAATTTTTTGATTCCCTTCCTTCCTTTCCCCTAACTTTCTATTTCCCCTACTCTTGTAGACCTCTTTTTTCCTATTTCTCATTATCAATTATACATTTTGATCCTTTTACTTTCTCACACTAGAGAAACTATTCAGTATTTACACATGTGTGTCCTATTTATTTCACTTAACAGCATAGCTTCAATATGCATCCATTTAGCTATAAATATCTCTAGTTTCTCATTCTTTATGGCTGACTCATATTCCATTTTATTAAAAAACCACATCTTTATCCCGTCTCCAGTTGAAGGGCATTTGGGCTGTTTCCAAGCTTTAGCTATTACAAACTGTGCTACTGTAAACATGGGTGTGAATATATCACTATCATCTTTTAATTCTTTGGGAAGATACCCAGCAGAGGAATAGCTGGATCAAATGGAACCTCTAATTTTTGGGGGTATCTCCATATTGATTTCATAGTGGTTATACCAGTCTATATTCTCACCAATAGTGGAGAAGGGTTCCTTTCTCCCCACACCCCAGCCAGTATTTGTTATTGGTTGATTTCTTGATAGCACCCATTCTTTCCAGGATAAGGTGGAATCTGTGTTGTTTTCATCTGCATCTCTCAAATGATCAGTGATGTTGAACATTTTTTCATAAGTTTATTTGCTGCTTTTACTTCTTTGTCTGAGAAATGTCTGTTCATTTCACATGGCCATTTTTGAATTGAGCCTTCATATTTGAGGAGGCCTAAATTTTTAAGTTCTTCATATAGTCTACATGGTAGCCCTTTGAGCAACAGTTGATAATTTTTTTTTCCTACATTGTAGGTTATCCCTTAGCTCTGTTAGTGGTTTCTCTTGCAGTTCAGATGGTTTTTAATAAGATGAGATCCCAGTTGTTGATTATTTGTGCTAGTTGCCATGCTACGGAAGATTTGTTCATAAAGTCTTTTCCTATGCCAATGTCTTCAAGAGTTCTACCTAATTATCTTCCAGCAAGTTTAGTGTTTCTGTTTTAATAGTTAGATCTTTTATCCACTTCAATTTTAGTTTACTGCATGGTGACAGACATGGGTCTCATTTTAACTGTTGGAAGGTTGAAATCCAGTTCTTTCAAAACCATTGATCAAAGAGGCTATCATTCCTCTAATGAGGATGGTTGGTTTCTTTGTCAAAAACAAGAGAGCTGAGTATGTCTGGAGTTCTTTCTACATCTTCTAATCTGTTCCATTGGTCCTCAGGTCTGTTTCTTTGCCAATACCCTGCTGTTTTTATCACAGTGGCTTTGTAGTATAGTTTCAAATTGGGGATTGTAATACCCTCTGTCATGTCTCTGTTGCCTAGAATTGTTTTGCTATTCCAGGTCTCTTCTGGTCCCAAATGAATTTTTGGATTGTTTTTTCTAGTTCTCTGAAATATACTTTTGGAATTTCAATAGGGATTGCATTGAATGTGTATAGCAGTTTTGGAAGTATGGTCATTTTCACTATATTGTTTCTTCCTACCTGGGAACAAGGGATGTCTTTCCATTTTCTTATATCCTCTTCTATCTTTTATTCAGAGTGCTGTAATTTTCAATATAGAGGTTTTTTGCTTCCTTTGTTACATTGATTCCTAGATTTTTTTTTTTTTTGGTTGATATTGTGAAAGGAATTGTTTCCACAATTTCTCTGTGAGTCTGTTATTTGTGTACAAGAAGGCTATTGAGTTTTGAGGGTTGACCTTGTATCCATCTACTCTACAGAATTTGTCAATAAAGTCTAGAAGTCTTTTGGCAGAATTTTTAGGGTCTTCTATACATAGCATCATATCATCAGCAAATAATGACAGTTTAACTTCTTTGTTTCCTATCTTTATTCCTTTTATTTCTTTCTCTTGTCTAATTTCTGTGGCTAATGTTTCCAGAACTATGTTAAACAGGAGTTCTGGTAGTGGACAGCCTTACTGATTTTTGTGTGAAATTTTTCAGTTTTTGACCATTTACTATGATGTTAGCTTTTGGTTTTTCATAGATAACCTTAGGTTGAGATAAAGACCATTTTTTTCCAATTTTCTGTAGGTTTTTAATCATGAAAAGGTGTTGGATTTTGTTGAATTCTTTTTCTGTATCTATTGAGATGATCATATTTTTTTTTCCTTGGCTTGGCTCTGTTCATACAGTGTATTACATTTATTGATTTACATACAATGAACTATCCTTGCATCTCTGGGATAAATCTGACTGGGTCAGGGAGTATGATCTTCTTGATGACCCTCTGTATTCTATTTGTGAGTATCTTATTGAGGATTTTTGCATCTATATTCATTGCTGAGATTGGCTGTAGTTCTCTTTTTTGGTTGGGGCTTTCCCTGGATTTGGAATCAGAGTAACACTTGCTTCCAGGAATGAATTTGGAAATATTGCTTCCCTTTCAATTTCTTTGAAGAGTTTAAAGAGTATGGGAAATATGTCTTCTCTAAATGTCTTGTAGAATTCAGCAGTGAAGCTGATAGGGAAAAGTTTTACATAACTTTCAGTAGATTGAATATTAAGGTAGTTGTAGAAGCAAAATAAGAAATGTATTCCTTTAAGATTTGCAACAACTCTTGTTGTTTGAGGTGATGGTTATCTGATTCTTTAACCAGTAACTTCATTACACATAACATTTTAACCTAACAAAGTTGCAATGATTGGGTAAATTTACAATGTATATGTGCTTATCTTGTGTCTGTGACTAGTAAATAGGAACTGGAATTGTATTTACACATCAAAGACCACTAGGGAAGAGATAATGGCTAAAAAGGATATAAAAAGGAAATGCTGAACAAAGGGCATGTGGACACTGACCAGACCAGTTTCTGGTGGTCCTGCCTGCTTGCAAATAAACTTTTATTATTTTACCCAAATTCTGTGTCTCTGTGTATTTCTTTCTGCAATTTCTGGAACAAAGCCATCAGGGCCTGTGCTTTTCTTTGTTGGTACATTTTTAATTACATTTTCAATTTCAATAGTTGTAATTGGGGAGGTCTAGAAAATTTTTGTCTTCTTCGTTAACTTCGATAATTCATATGTATCCAGGAATCTGTCCATTTCTTCTGTGTTTTCCATTTTATTAGAGTACAGATTCTTGAAGTAGGTATGGATGATCCTCTGGATTTCTGCTGGAACTGTTGTGACTTCTCCTTTTCTCATTTGAGCCTTTCCTTTCCTTTTTCTTTTACAATCTCTTACTTTCCGTTTTTTTGTTTTGTTTTGTTTTGTTTTGTTTTTTGGTACTGGGGGATCGAACTCAGGTTTTTGTGCTTGAAGGGCAGGTGGTGGAAGCACTGAGCTAAATCGCTAGCCCTCTTTCCTTTTTTTGATAAGGCTGGCTAAGGGTTTATCAATTTTATTTCTTCTTTGGAAACCAATTCTTTGATTCATGGAATTTTTTGTATCATTCTTTTAGTCTCCATTGCATTGATTTCTGGTCTGATCTTTATAATTTCCTCCCTTGCAAAAGCTCTGGGTTTGTCTTGTTCTTCTTTTTCTAGGAGCTTGGGATTTAGCATTGGGTTGTTTATTTTAGCTTGCTCTGTTATCCTAGTATGGGCATTCACTGCTATGAATTTCCCTCATGGAACTGCTTTTATTGTGTTTCATAGATTCCTGTATGTGTTATTCATATTATCATTTAATTGTAGAATCTTATTTCTTCTTTAATTTCCTGTGTGACCCATTGATTGTTCAGGAGAGTGTTATTCAATTTACATGTGTTTGTAGAGTCCTCATTGTATCTCATGCTATTGATCTCCAATTTCATCACATTATGGTCTGATAATACACAGGAGATAACTTCAACTCCTTTGAATTTACTTAAATGTGCTATGAGATAGCATGTGGTCTATTTCGGAGAATGACCCATGTGCAGCTGAAAAGAATATATATATTCTGATTTTGTGGGTTGGAACATTCTGTAGACATATTTTAAATCCATTTGTTCAAAAGTTTGGTTCAGTTCTAGTATTTCATTGTTGATTTTTTGTCTAGATGATCTATTTGTGACAATGGGGTATTGAGTTCCCCCACTATAATTGTATTAATGCTTATGTTTTCATGTCCATTAATATTTGTTTTGTATAGTTTGGAGGATTAGTATTTGGTGCATATGTATTTATGATTCTCATCTCTTCCTCTTGGACTCTTCCATTTACAAGGATGCAGTGACCTTCTTTGTCTCTCTTAATTAGTTTTGAAATCTACTTTGTGGACATATATGATAGCTACTCCTGCTTTATTCTGGGTTCCTTTCACATTTAGAAATGCTTTCCATCTTTTTACTTTCAGTCTATGAATTTCTTTTTGAATTAGGTGTGTTTTTTGTATATACATATTGTTAGATTTTGCTTCTTAATTCATTCTGCCAGCCTTTTTCTTTGGATTGGTGAATTGAGGCCTTTAATGGTTATAACTGATATGTATTGACTTATCCTTGTCATGTTATTTTCCTACTGTTGGCTCTTTTATTTTTTATTTTTCCCCCCTTTCCTTTAATTTTTTGCCTTGCCTCATGGTTTTGCCCTGGGGGGCCTCGTGGAGTTGTGACCTTCATTGTCTTTTTCTAGGATATAATTTAGAATTGCTTGGAGTGCTGGATTAGTATTCATGGTGTTTCTCAGGTGTTCTTTGTCTTGAAAGTATCTTATTTCCCCATCAATTTTGAAAAATAGTTTTGCAGGATACAGCAATCTAGCGGGAAGGTTGTTTTCTTTTAGGGTTTGAAATACCTCACTCCAGGCTCTCCTTGACTTGAGGGTTTGTGTTGAAAAGTCTGCTGTGATTCTTATGGGCTTTCTTTTGTATGAGATATGTTTCTTTTCTTTAACTGCTTGTAGCATTTTGTTCTGCTGTTGGGTTTCCTGGATCTTGACTATTATATGTCTAGGTGTAGATATTTTTTGGTCATGACTAGTTGAGTCCTATATGCCTCACTTATCTATATGTCAAATTCTTCTGCTCTGTTTGGGAAATTTTCTGTCATTAAATTTGTGAACTTTTTTTATGTCATTTGTACTTCCTCCTACTTTTTCCTGGACTCCTATGAGTGTTATGTTATTCTCCTTTGCATCATCTAGGAACTGCTGGATCAATTTCTCATGGTCCCTTATTATTTTTAAAAGATTTGTCTTTTCATGGTCACTAATCACCATCCTGTCTTCTATATCTGATATTCTGTCTTCACATTGGCTCATTCTGCTGTGAATACTTTCAATAGAGTTTTTAATCTCCTGGATATCTGATTTATTCTATCTTTTGGATTCCATTTCTTTCCTATGCTGCATATTCATGCTTTCCATTATGGCCCTGAGCTCATCTATTTTTTTATCTGTTTCTGTTCTCGAGTCTTTAATCATGTCTTTCATTCTGCTCACCATCTCTGTAGTTATCTGGGAAGTCATTTCTGTTTTTAATTTTTCTAGAGCCTCACTCATCTGTTGTTTTACTTCCTCTTCTATCAATTCAGGGTGTCCAGGTGGTTGATTTTCAGATTTTTCCACTTCGTTTTCCCCAGAATTTGCCTTTGGTGAGCTGAAAGTCTGGCTTTGCACCTTGCTTAGGTGTCTTCTCATTTTTATTTTTGCTTTTGCTGCTGTTTTTGGTTTAATTCCTGGTTTGATACTTCAGTATTTCTTATTGTAAGTATCATTGATGTTTGTATATAGAACCCTTATGGAATGATTGCTCCTCAGAGGTGTCTTTCTGATATAACTGGTCTTTAGGTTTTGAGTCTCTAATACTCTTAAACAATCTCATTTTCAGCATATTTGGAAGGAGAACTGATTAGATCAATCAGAACACCTTCGTCCAAGTGGTACAATGAGCAACAACAATAGCATCAAGCACATCTTGGAAAAGTAACAATTTGTGGTAGCTATTAATCTATCACCTTTAACTTTGTGAATTAAATAAAAATTTAGGACCAGCCCAAAATGTGTTTCTAGTGAATAAACTCTCCTGTATAAAAACTTTACCCTTTGGGATGAAGACTTAGATGGAGTTGGGGAGGGAGTGATAGATACGTAGAGGATGGGGAAAGGTTAGAAGTGAGAGCAGAGGACAAAGAAAGATCATGAAAACTTTGGGAAACTGTTGAAGACAAGAGGAAAAGACACAATGAAAGACCAAAGACAAGAACAGAAAAAACTAATAGCAATAGGAAAGCTAGAAACTGTATTCATTTTTTAATAAAACTAATGACAATTGAGAGAAGGAAAAAGGGAGAAGAAAAGAAAAAGAAAGAAGCCCTAATTAGGACTGGAACAGGAACAAAATAGGAGAGAAATGAAAAACAAAGTGGGAGAGGGAGAGAGAGCAAGAGAAAGAGAGAGAGAGCAAAGAAAAAAGACAAAGAAGGAAAGAGAAAAATTTTTTTAAAAATTAAAAATTAAAAATAGAAAAAATAATTTTGAAAAAAAAAATAAAAATAAGGGGCTTCCTTCAGGGTTTGTCTCTGCTATTACAATAGACAACATGGGCAACAGTGTGCAGATCTAAGTTAATTAGTCTCAGCAATCCAGCAGCAGTCCACTGAGATTCAGCCTGATTTCTGGCTGGAAGGCCCAAGTTTGTCTCCCTGATGTCCTGCTGGATTGAACTCTGCAAGGTTGTACTGCAAGTTCTAGCTGCCCTTGCCCTGAAAATAGTCCAGGTTCTGGTGGGAGAAGATGATCCCTCCAATTTACCAAGTACGGTGGTCTTCTGTGCCTTTATTCCAGAGAATTTCTGCACTTTTCCAGTGAGCTTCAGTTTTCATCAAGGAGCTGCAGAGAGGCCCTCTCCCTGTTGTTCATTACTGCTTTATATTCTGGAGCTCAGAACAATGGCCTTTATGACTCCCTGCACCTTTGTGGTGTGGATCCAGGTACAGGTGCAACCTGGCGGCCAGAGGCCAAAAGCCGGCGGGGGTGGGGTGAGGGGGTGGCCGAAGGCCCAGGGACTATACTGCTGGTGGTCTATATGCCTAACCTCCTCGGAGCCCTTCTCATCTATTTCTCTCCGCTCTTCATCTAGTTGTGGTGAGAGCTGTGGGGCTTGCTGAGGGAAGAATTTCAGGGACCTTTCGCAGAGCTCTCTGTGGCATGATCCTCACTGTAAACTCAGGGCTCCTCATTACCATTGCAAAGAAGAAAACTGTGCTGCAGTTGAGACACTGTGCTGGAAGCTTAGGGTTTTTCCTCCTCACCATAACCTCTTGAAATTATCATCCTACCCTTTGTTCCTATATCCTGGAACCTGAGTGTCAAGGAATGTTAAATAATACACCCTAGGCCACACAGCCAATAAACTCAGGAATTGAATCTGACAACCGAAAAAATCTGAATGCTTTGCACTGTTTATGCTGCTTCAAAGAGCAAAGCCTGAATTTCTGGTAAAGACTACTGAATTTTCAAAAGTGATAGGACATAAAGATTATAATAATTTGGGAGAAGTAGTAATTTCTTCCCAAACTATATGAATTTTTCAAAATCAAGGATTCTTTGGAACAGTTATTATATAATATATATATATGTATACAATATGTAAACACTCCATATGTCATATAAAATTAATGTACACAGTTTATATATACAAACTATATCTATAAAATGTATGAACATATATACTCACACAATCATATCCACAGTCATTACGGATGCACTGACTAGTCCTCCTGCTGACTAGTCAAAGCTGGGTGAAAATGGGCTCAGTCTGAAGTTCAGAAAAACAATTAATAGACAATGTTAAACTTTATAGGACCTTAGCTACAGATTCTTTCATGTCTTGCAGTGTCAGGAGTAGTGGTGGCATGTGGAGTGGGAGATTTAGGAAGGAGATTAAGGAGATTCCAAAGACCTCCAGTCATATAGATGATAATCCTTAGAGTTACTTTATTAGGGCACCTGTATATGGAATGCACTACATTAGAAAGATGACTACAGAGATGAAGCTACCAGACTTAACATTACACATGGTGGCTCTGAGAGTTAAATCAGAATTTTTTTCACCTTCAGCATATATTTGAAAGGAGGTTCTGTCCTTTTGGAGCCACCTAGGAAATTTAAGCAATAAAGCAAAGGTATCTTGTAGGAGGACATAATATATAAAGACAAAACATCAACTATAAATCAATGCATATTGATTTAAATAAATAGATTCATTGCCCTCTGGTAAGCCCAGCTCAGAGGATCTGCAGAACAGTTTCCCTTGCTAAGAAACCCATTGGCTTTGCATTTCTAGCAGAAACAAAAGGAGAGATTTCCTCCAAGATATAAATTACCTGCACCATCTTGTATGCTATGCACATTGAAAGCCAAGCTGTAATTGAGCAGAGCTTTCGTGAAGCCACCAATGGTTGTCATGAATGAAAAAGTAACATTCATGAGGTTCCTGCATAAAGAAGGATTGAGGCAGCTGCCCCAAGAAATATACACTGTGGCACATTTGTGTTCCACAAATTCCACATTAATTTCCAATGTGGTCCAAACACCATGATAGGGAGTTTGCTATATTGATATTTAATTTAAGCTTTATGATGATAATAAATAATGTCAATATTTTATTTCTCTTTTATACCACTCTTCTGGCCACGACTGTTAAAGTAATATGTTGTGACATATGGCCACCACATCCACAACATGAAGAACAGTTGTATTGCTTATACTCAAGGAAGCTGCAGTACATTAGCTGGGTTCTGCAAATCTAAGTGTTAATTCTCACTGTTATTTTTCCTAATTATCTTAATGTTCTTTGGCAAGTCCAGGTCCACTTCTGGGCCACAGAAATTTTTTAGTTCAAATAAGAAATTAAATTTTACAGGCTCAAGCATTGCAAGTAGGGAATTTTCCTTTGACTTGGAATAAAAAAATTAGTATAAGAGAAAAGTTTTGGGTTTCAGACTTAGCAACTTATAGTAATTTCCTATTCAGTTTCCCTTCTCCATGTGTTAATGTAGATGATAGGGTCCAGAATGGTTTTCTAGGTTTTGTATGCAATGGACAAAGAATTGGACATGGCAGACAATGGTAAGAAAACAGCAGAAAAGTTTATTAAGGTGATAATATGACTGAAATGAGTTGACTTACTCTGGCTAAAGGAAATTTGCAAGAGCATCAAGGGCATATTCCTAGGGTGTAGAGTTTTCCACTGTTGCGCCAGTTCTAGGATGTCTCCCATTGGGTCTTAGAGACCATGATTGACAATGTGATTGATAGGGTGCTGAATCCTGTCAGTTACAAGTATTGCACAAATCCTTTCCCATAATTCACTCTGTTATAAGTGGATGCATGAGATACAGTCTATATGCATGAACCTTCAATGAGCTCCAGGTGAAGAAAGATTACAGGTAAGTCATGAAGGGCAGAGGTTGGTGCTCACACATCCTCAGTGGGAATTTTGGAATTTCCAAGGGAGGATCAGGGATCTTTGTTTTTCTTATGTGTGATAAGTTTTAGTACAAGGTTATGTGTGTGTGTGGTGGGGGGAATTGCCTAGATTCAGGTGAGTGGAAGTGGTCCTGCAGGAATTAGAGGGGAGAGGCCACATAGTCCCCTGTCATAGTATCTATGTTATGTGGATATTAAAAAAATCAAGCCACCTGCTAAGTTCCTGCATTTAGAAATGGGAGGAGGATAATGTAGTTGACAAATCAGGTTGACAGTGCACTCACCCACTGCATCTCACTACTTAACATAAGCTCACAAAATGTAATCAGATCTTTATAATGGTAAAATTTCAGTGAAACTTCCCGAAATTTGCCAAAAGCACACACATGAGCCAAAATGAAATTTTTTACTACCCTAGCCTTCTCTTACAAGGAGTATTTTAACAGTTTGACAGCAGAAATATCCTCTAATCACTACTTGTTTTAGTATATAGCCAGTCACACAAAACCCTCTGCACCTCATATTTAAAGTTCTTCCTTTTAAAACCACTCTGCCTGCTGGATGCTTTCTTACAGCCAATCGGGGACTGTCAATGAACAGAAAGACCAATTAAAACTCTTCTGGCTTCCAAAAATCCCACCTTAATAGAGCAGCTGTCAATCAGAGTTTCTTCTTTTTATTCTACATACCTTAACTTTCCTTCACATACATTGAGACCCTGCTGAAATAAGAGAGGGAACATGAATTTATGAGCATGTCAGCAAGTTTATGAGTAGTTATTCATGGATTTATAAATAAATAGCAGTGTTTATGTATAAATAGCCTATGTAATTTTGGTTCTGATTTATTTTTTTATCTCTGTTAGAAAGAAAGAGTTGAAAAGATCCAGTAAGTCTAGCGCAAAGATGTGGTCTTTTGTACTCTAAATAGACACACAAATCTATAGATGTGTACACAACTGGGATACAGTGGATCCTCAAGTTACAGCTGGCCTGACTTATGAACAGCTTGGATTAATTAAGTTAATGAAAGGTTCATCTACCTCTTGTTATCTATTGTGGAATGTCTTTTAATCTTGGTCCCTGACATGGCCTCAAAGCTGTATGAGAGGCTGAACTAAATGCCTATACTAGGTAACGGACTCAGTCCTTCTACTCCCAGTTTCATGACACAAGCAGTAAGTAAATAGTACTTCCTTTTACAGTCAGAAAAGCTGAGAATCAGATGCTGAAGTCCTTGTGTACAGTGATATGATTCATAAATAGTGAAACCAGGATTCCAAAGACAATTTCAAAAGATCAGCTTTTCTAGGACGTCAGTCTTTATCTAGCTTAGAACCTAGGCTTTTTTCGCCAGTTACACAAATTAACTTGTCAGTCTCCAGTGTTTACAAATTTTCTCAAGCTTTCTTGGTATCTTTGTTTAGCAGAAAACTCACCTTTCATGCAAATTCCATTCTATAATGAATTCCACCCAGCCATTCATTTTTGTAGACTTTTTTATACAAACATACTGCAAAGGTGTTTCAGATTGTGCCATATAAATCATAATGGTGGGCTGATGTTTTTTTTCTAGACATTTTTTCTTTTCTCATGCTTTCTCTCATTATTAAATCAAACAGATGTTTACACATTTTGATGAAAATAACACAAAGAGGCAGGATTCCTTTGTGCATGCTAGGAGCTGCCTAAATGAATTATTAAGATCCAGACATGGAGAGACATTCACAGAGCAGAGCAATACCAGAGGAAGATAAAGTTCAGAACATACATATGTAGATTATGCAAATAAACCTCCACTGTTGAAATAATATTGTTGAAGTCATAAAAGGTTAAGTACTACTTGTTTAATTTGATTTTCAAAATGGAGATTTCATTGGTTTTGTAGAAAGTTTCTACCATAATATTATATAATTTCTGAACTTTATAGGCCACATTCATGAAGAGGGCACATACTGGTAAGATGAAGCACAATCTGCAAATTGGACTAGCCCTTTTAAAAACAGGTAGGTCAATTAAGTTTGCTCTTAAAACCTTTTAACTCATTTTTCTCTCCTCCATTCCAGCTGCTCCTGCAGTTTATACAGCTCAGCTTACAGGGAGGGAAGCACAACAGGGAACGGTGAAAGTTTGATGGAGCTGGGGAGATGTGGTGCAAAGAAAGATTGATGACACAGATTTTGTGGGAGCTTCAAAGAAGAAGGTATCTTGGACACACAGGAATGCTTCACCTAAAATGAACAATGACATTCCTATAAATAAAATGGCTTCTTATTTAGTCTGGTGCCCACAGAATTGAAGAGGCATCAGAATAGCTATGTGAGCCCAGTCGAGAAGTTTTGGGCATCAAAACATTTTTAACCGGGTGAAAAGACATCATCAACAAAAAGTCATTAGTGATAGTCTAAGAATATAATAAAGGGCTTCAAACCCCAAGTCTCCTCACTTAAGACTGACTGCAGGGTTCACAGTCATCTCACTCTGACCACATTGATTTATGTGTTCAGTTTTTGAAAAAGCAGGTTTATCATGTGCCCCCCTCTACACTTTGAATGGTTTCATGTCTCCTGCAGATGAGTGTGATACAGGGTTATGGCTAGAAATCATACATGTAGCATCTGACATTCAGGTCTTGTCAATATATACGACTAGATTCCATTGTAGGCTCTGTGACACTGCAGTTTTTGTAGCTTTTGTAATGTTTACCTCTTTATATTTCTTTTCTTTTCTGGTAAGTGGAAATAATGGCATGGTTTAAATAGTTTTCACTAGAATGGAAGTACTGAAGGTAAAGCAAATGGCAGTGTATATGGTAGGTATTCATGAAGGTTAGCTACAATTATGTAATTTTTAAGTGATAAGATATAAAAAATAAAGTAGAAGGGATGAAATCTTCTAAAGTACCATTGGCAAGGTTTTTTATGATATAGTTTATGATAGAAAGAAAAAAATGGAATTGATGCCATGGAACCAACGAATGGAAATTTCAGAATATCTTAAACAGAATATAAAATAAACAACAAGATGCTTGCCAATAGCTTGCCTCTCTCTGAGACACTGTCCCCCATATCCTGAGGAACTTTTTACTAATGGCTTGAATAAAGTGAGGGAGATTGTTGTAGGAGCTT
Source organism: Heterocephalus glaber (assembly GCF_053883595.1). Taxonomy (NCBI): domain Eukaryota; kingdom Metazoa; phylum Chordata; class Mammalia; order Rodentia; family Bathyergidae; genus Heterocephalus; species Heterocephalus glaber. The sequence continues at coordinate 27,186,198 of NW_028258143.1, read as the reverse complement.
GGATATGTGTGAGTGTGTTCTCCAAAGTATCTTGTTTTGAAGCTATGGCTCTCAGTGTGGTAGTAGACTTATAGAGGTGGGGATCACTGGTAGCTGGGGTGCTATCCTGAGAAGATCTTGGGACTCTAGTCTCTCCATGGCTTCCTGTTTTCAAAGTGACTTCTCCCTCTCACACATGCTGAAACCTGTCATGAGGTCCTCTCTATAGTGGAGCTGTTGCTGAAACCATGCCATGCCCTTGAGTCTCCATGATGATGAGTGAAATAAATATTTTATTTATAATCTTAGACCACTTAATGGAGTTCATTATAGAAATGAAAAACTAATATTTTAATTATTATTATTTAATGATAATGTCGAGCTAGGGTACAAGAAGAGTAAATAGGAAAATGGAATAAATCAATGATCCAAATTTAAAAGTCTACAACTAAACTGTGGTACATGTGAAAGTCTAAATGTCAATTTGCTTTTGTTTTTACCTATCCAACAACAGGTTACAGAACAGACTGTCACCTTGGAATTGAGAAATGGCAGCTCCAGAGAGTCACAGATAAGACCTATTTACTAGTTGGAAACCATATAAAGAAAAAAGCTAATTGATTGAAACATTTAGAGTATTCAATTAAAACTAATGGCAGTATTGTATGTACAGTGAAAGAATCCTTCAAAAGTGGAGGGAAAATAAGGACTTTCTCAAATAAATCCTGAGAATATTTATCACTGTCAAACCTGCTGTGGAAAGATTTTAAAAATTCTACGAGAGAATAAAATTATGCAGATTCATGTGCAATGCCACAAATTAGCAAAATCAGAAATTATAGTTAAGACTACCAATTCAATTTCTTGGTTATTAAAAAGATATGTTTAAAAAACAGAGATGCACAGTCATTACTAATCTGGTAATATAGAAAAAAATGGAACAATTTCTTAAAACTAAAATTTCTACAGAAGAAACAAAACCTGAATATATCAATATTCTTTTAAATAAATTTAATAAGTGATTTTCAATTCAAGTACTAAAGCACCAGACACAGATAGTTTCACTAATGAATCCTACTATGGATTTAACCAAGAAATGATACAAATTTCAATCAATATCTTCTAAAATATTGAAGCAAAAGGAGCACTTGCTAGTTGTACAAATTTAGCATAATCCTAACAATCAAATGAGATTAAAAAGTTATAATTAAGAAAACCATTTTTGAATACCTGTGATTAATGTAGATGCACAAATCTTCAACAAAATATTGGCAGATAAACACTATTGAAAAAAAAACCTAAATAGCATAACCAAGTAAGATTCATTTAAAGTATAGAAGGCTAATTAGACATTTGAATATCAATTAATTCTAAATTAAATTAATTAATTCACAAGAAAATAGGTTAAGAAACAATTACACGGTTGTATCAATTGATGCAGCGATATCATTTGACAAAGTTGAGTTCTTATTTGTGACTTTTTAACTGGTCTGCAATCTAGTAATAGGGAGAAATTTCCTCAACAGATAATGAACATTTCAGAAAAACAAAACAAAAAACCTTTAGCTTACATTATTCAGGATCAAACAATATACATTGTAATACCCTGTATACATTTGCCCCAGAGATAGGGGACAAGATGTGGATGGTTCCTTTCACCATTTATCTTTCAAGTTATACTGAAAAATCTTAGCTAGCATAACAAGAAAGAAAAATAAAGAAATTATAACATTGGTGAGGTAAAATCTATATTTGTTCATAAGTGACATTATTGTCTATGCCAAATCAATGCTGAAAACAAGTGACAAGACACTCTTAGAACTAATAAAAAAAGTATTAAAAAGTCACAGGACAAAGTTAATTTACAGAGATAAATTGTCTTTCCATATTCAAATAAGAGTCAAGGAAAAACTTACATGGAAATAACTGATATTTGAAAAAAAGGTACTAAAGGAAATTTAATGAAGGAAAGATTGTCTTTTACCAAATGGTGATAGATACCCATATTATATTTGGACACCTATTTTTTTTTAAATCTAGAGATATAATGTGCATCTTTTATAAAATAATTATCTTATAGGCAATAGATGCAAAAATAAAAGGTAAAAGTATAAAAATCAGGAAGAAAAATAGAGAAAATCTAGATTACTTTAAGTTTTGTGAAAAGATATTAAACACAAGATGAAAATCACCATCCATGAAAGACAAAACAAAATAAACTAGAAATTCATTACAAAATATAACCAGCACTCTCCATGTATCCATGTTTGGAAGTTATTTTATAGACCTCTAATAAGTTATTGATCAACAAAGACACCACCGTGAAATTAGAGAATAGTTTAAAATTCATAATAGTGAAAATATCGAATATCAACATGTGTGAGCATCAGCTCAAATTATTCTTAGACAGAAACTTATAGCCTTTAATTTCTAAACTAAAAACAGGATTGAAAGGAAATTAATTAAATATCTCTTCTAAGAAATAAATAGCTGGAAATTAAACACAAATTGGGAATGATGGAACAGATAACGGTAATAATAAATATAAATACAATATAGAGTATCGACAAGCCAAGAGAATTATGTTTTAAAGGAGTAATATATAAGCCCTTATAAAGTGGATCAAGTAATTAAGAACAAAATGAATTAAAAACACCAAGAAAAAAAGGAATAACATTATAGATCCTACAGACAATCAAAAGATATTGATGCTAATTTTAAAATTTTATGGGGGTTAGAAAGAGAAAACACCAAATCCAAAAGAAAACAGCTTGTATTACACTTTTCTAATCTCTTCCATATTTAAAAAAAAAAGCTAATCATACATTCAACATTTCAGACTTTAGATAGAACAAGAGGAAAAATTCTCAATTTTTTTGTGAATATAGCACAATCAAGATCATACAATTTAATTAAGTAATTGTGGGAGAATAAAATGTCATTCTTTCTCTTGAATAGTCCAAAAGAAAAATGGCAGTAATTCCATTGGAGTCTTATTTAAAGTAATACCAGAAAATTGTCAACTTTAGTTTATCTCAGGACTAAGATATTGACTTACATTTGAAAATAGAACAGTGATAAATAATGTAATGAATCACACATCATCTCAAAGTATGCAGAAAAATAACTTCACATAATTTAACACAAATTTATCTTAAGATATTTTTGCCAAAATAGGAAAAAATAGTAATTATTTGATAAGGAATTACTACAAAGAAACCTCAAAATTTATGATAAGCCACTGTTGAGAGGCAAAATAATGTACATTTAATTTATCAACAGTTTTATGAAACACTACATAGAAAGTCCTAAATGGTGAAATAAGACTAGTAAAAGATTAGGTATATAAAGATTATAAAAGAAAACTTTATGTTGTTATTACTCTGCTTTATTAGTTAGGGTGCTCTAGAGAAACAGACTCAGTAGAAAATACATGAATAATTGTGCAGTGGGATTTACTAGGTAAGCTGACCAGATCAGAGGTAGAAGAGTTCACCACAGGGGCTGTCCAGGAGATCAGAGGCTGAAGAACACACAGAGGCCTTTTGCAGGCTGGAAAGCCTGTGAATCCAGTAGCCATTGGCCCAAGAAAATGAAAGCTGAACAAGAGGGATCAAAGATGCAGCACCAGTCCAAGGCCTAAGGCCTGGAAGCTCCCTGAAGAGTCATTGGTGCAAATGTGCATTAGAAGGCTAAAGAAGTGGGGCTGTGGTTCAAAGGCAATGCTGAATACTGAAGCTCTTCCAAATGAAGTCACCTCATTCTTCTTCCCGCTTTCATCCCATCCAGGCTACGAGCCTATTGGTGGTAACATTCACATCCAGGGTGTATCTTCCCCTATCAGTTTGCTAGCCTACAGGTCATTCACAGACCATCCTAGAGATGTGCTTTGCTAATGTGCTAGATCTTTCTTAACCTTTCCAAGCTGATATTCCATGATTAAAGGTCACATCTGAGATGTAGAAAAATGTGACAAGAGAGTATGCCATTTGAAATCAGATGTTGTTAAATCAAAGTTGAAATAGAGATCTTCCATTCACTATTATTTGTCAAAGAATGCGTTGTTCCGGGAGTGTTGCAGGCCAAACCTGAAGATGGCCCTTTGATTCTTCCCTGCTTTCTCCTACATAGATTAGACAGTCAAACAGATGCAGACTGTAAACACAGGGTCACCTATTGCAGAACCTGAATGGCACAGTCCTGGGAGACAGTTACATTGCATCCTTCTCTGTTCCCTTTCTGCTCATGCCTCAATCATGAAACAATCACACTATGTTCCTCGCCTAGGCCACATAGGCCGAGTAGAACTATTTGCCCCACCTTCTCTTCTTGTTTGCCTTCCACTATAAATAAAGAGCGTATGGTGCTCCAGGTGGCCATTAGCTCCCGACAAGCTATGGTTCCACCCCGTCCTAATATTGAGCATAATCTTGATATGTATCCTTCTTCTTGGTTTCTTCGTCTTTTCTTCATCTCCCACCACTCTCCCCGGCTTTGCACCCTAAGCTGTGCGGGTCGCGGCACAGGAGGTGAGTCACATATGAGCAAATCACAAACAAATTTAGCAAGACTAACTGAAGATCAGTGTGTCTTACTTCTCACAGACAACAGTTTACTAGCCCATTTATGTCTTCATCAATTTACATATGTACATTATCCAGATATTCAGACAGAAAATGCTCCAGAATTGTAAAATCACGATAAAGATTACCAAACTGCCAGGAAGTGTAGCCTTACTGCATTTTAATCTTTTGCATATTTATGCATATTTTCATTTATCTTTTTCTTGGGTTGTATGTCTGACACAAATTGTCCATGATATAAAATGGGTAGAGGCCAAAAACCACATTTGCTATATTTAAATCAATTTACATAATTAAAAAGAAAATACATTAGAAATATGTCCTATTTTTAAAATATTTACTCAAATATATAGAAGAAATACATTCATTGTTTTTCCAAAAATTGTTGTATTTTCTAAACATATACACATTTTTACTTAGCATCAGGTTTCTAACACTATCGTGACACATACAATTATCTACTAATTTATTCATTTCTGGTATGGGCTAATTAAATCTGGAATAATTAATCAGAATTTATAGTTCATCTTGCTGTAAACATTGCAACATCAACAATTATAAATTCACTTTTTAGGACTTAGAGTTCATATGGTCTAAACTTTCTTTTGTGTATGTGGAATTTTCACTGAGCTTTGTCTTATTCTAGCACTGAGTTTTGTTGATTTATAGACACATGAATTAATTCTAAAGACTCCATCTTGGTAAGAGACTCATTTAAGTTAAAAATTTACTATATATTTTTAATATCTATCAAATTTGCAGTACTATATTTTAATCAATATATACTATTAGCAATTATAATGATAGCTTTATTAAAAAGGAAAATATAATGTTTAAATTCTGTGGTCACAAGAAAGGCAAACATTTACATTTAAAATATATTTGCATTTTTGTTTCAAAGATGCATAAAGAGGTGATAAAAGACTTTCAAAGATAGAAATATACTACATTCAAATTAAACTGTGAGAAAATAACAAAAGACAATACAAATTTAAGGATAAATTAAAACAACATAAATTTGTGGCTTTTGGGAACGCTTTTTCATTCTTAAAATTGTTATAGATGTCTAACTGTTATGGTATTACTCTTCCACTGTATGCATTGCAAAGCCATATAACACCTTTATTTAAAATGTCAGTGTTTCAAGACACCAATATATACACCATTTATAATACCAGTATTGAAAAACAGGAAGAAAATGGTTTATATCAATTTAAAGTGTACCAAGACATTTGTTTTCTTCACAATTTCTTTCTTTATTATTATTATTATTTTTATTTATTTATTTATTTATTTATTTTTGAGTACAGGGGATTGAACTCGGGACCTTGAGCTTGTGAGACAGCTTCACACTTTCTATGGAGGTTCTAGGAGGAAAAAGCAAAATAAAATGAAAATCTGTTCATGTGGATCATTTATCTGGTCTACTGAACATTATCCAGTCCATTTGCAAATCTTATAGTAGCTCTAAATCAAGCCCATGAATCCCAGGAAAAAGAAACAAGGAAGCCATTAGTGAAAGCCCAAATGCAAGCTTCCAAGCACCAGGGTCATCAGACCAAAAGGTTCTGGGCAAACTCTGGAAATAAAAGACAACTCCTTGTGATTCAGAAAAGTCATAGCAGTATCTTTTTACTTTTTAAATTTAAAATTATTTATTTGTTTAACTAACAAATTATATATTTGTGATTTACAACATAATTCAAAAATACATATGCATTATGGAACACAAACATTAAGCCAATCATTTTTGTAGTGAGAACACTTAAAATCTAACTTCTTAGCACTTTTCAAGTATATATTGTTATTCACTATAGTTTCCATTTTGTACAAAAATAGGTTCCTTGAATTTTTTCCCTCCTATTGCACTGAAATTTTGTGTACTTCTACAAACATCTGCCCAAGAGTCTCCCACCCCATCGCACACACACTTAAAGTACCTGGTAACTACCATTCTACTCTCTGATTTACAAATTTGACTTTTGAAATTCCACATATAAGTGAGATCATGCAGTATTTGTTTTTGCTTTGTTGTGATCTGTGCATGGCTTATTTCACCTAGTGTCCTCAAGTTTCACCCATACTACCATACATGTCCTTTTAAAGGCTGATTATATTCCATAATATGTGTATGTCACATTTTCTTTATCTGTTCATCCATTCATTGATACTTAAGTTGATTTCTTATTAACTACTATGAATAATGCTGCAATGAGCACGGGGAGTCTACTTCTTACATTACTTCCATGTGACAAAGGCTAGTCTCAGAGGGACGCCCAGTGGCAACTGGATCTGAGTTTGAAGTAGCCTCAGTCTGTGGGATCCACTCATGCTTTGTAAAGGTAAAGTTCCAGTTGACACTTCTCATTCTCTACCAATCCCTTTGGTTTCACAAACTCATTTTTATTTTCTCTTCTCTTGGAGATTCTTACTCTCAGTGGTGGTCAGTTTGCCCTTATGACCTCACCAAAATGAAACAGTCAAGAATTACACTTTCCTTAGCTCACAAGTTTTGGGAATATATGCAAGGTAAGACATACCCATTCACAAGTGTAACACAAATTATCTCTATACTCAGTGAATGATCCCTGTCACAAAAGTACACAAATTTTTTTCTCTCAAATCAAGATTAAATGATTCCTACCTACTAGGATGCTGTAGACAGACAGAACAATACCCTATCACAGCACTGTCTCCCAGAATACCTAAATGTACAAGATCCCAATGATGAATGTAACTGTATTGTATACCTAAAATGTACCAATGAACTTAATGGAGGAAAAAAAGAATACACAAACTACCAAGGAAAATTTGTGAGAGCTTGCATCTGGGAAAGTTAGCCCTATACTATCCTCATTAGTACTCCTACTTACCTAGTGTACACAACCATTATTAAATTATTTTATCATATATCAGAATCCTTGTTTTGGACCATTTCCTTTATCCTTGATTCTTTAGCTTTGTTTATGGTAGGATAGAAAAAGAAAGCCACTCCTGAAGTTTTTCTGTTTCCCCCAACTTGTTCAAACTTCTTGACTGCCTCTTAAAAATCAAATGTAGTCAAATAATTGAAGAACATGGAGTTAGTTCATGTGCTATCCTCAACATGTAATTTAATTGGATGTCTAGCTCATAGCTTTGAATCCAGAGAAAAAAGGACTTGGTAAGTTCAAGAGCATCCGAGATTTAATGTCATGGTTTAAATATAAAGTGTCCCCTGAGGACACTAAGGCTTTGATCCCTAATGCAGCAATATTCAAAGGTGGGGTCTAGAGTTGCCTGGATTATGAAGTGCTGACCTCTTCAGTAGATGAAGTCCCAGCATGAAGGTGCCATAGGGAGGTAATGGAAACTGGAGGTGGGGTCCACCTGAAGCAATCAGATGATGACAGCATGAGATGGGGGATTATGTCTTATCCTTGGCCCCTTTTCCTCTGTATCTGTGCTTTTGGAATGCCATGAATTGAGCATTTCTCCACCATGCTATTCTGCCTCATTATAGACCTAAAAGCATTGGAACTGGCTGACCCTATAGTGAAACCTTAGAAATGAGGACCCAAAAATATATTTTTCCTCCAAGTTGTTTTTCTTAAGTATTTGATTACATCAAAGAAAAACTGACTAACACATTCGGTACTATTACATGGAATATTCACAATTAACACAACTTTTTTTATGACACATGGAAACTGAAATCAACTTGGTGGATGAAACTCTCCATTTGATTTAGCATTTCATCAAGCCTTTAATTCATTTGAAAGAAAATAATCTTATCATAGGGAAAAAGGCCCCAAATTGTTACTTAAACACTATTTCCTTAGATTTTTTTATTTTAATAAACAATAAAAGATGTTTAAAATAATTTAAAACTACTTTCGCTAATTTTTTACTTTTTTCTGTTATTTCAATATTTGCACTTTTTCTATAGAGCCTTTCCCCATACTTTAGCATATTTATTCTTCCTCTACTCTTAAGCTACAAACAAATTATAGAAACATTCTTTAAAGCTCTTGCAGAAGATAGTTACAGACCAAAGATTTTATTTCAAGATGTCACAAAATCCAGTTTAGTATTTAAACAAATTTTGATTATTTAAATTCATCCCTATTCTTTATACAGTGACCATTCATCCAAGAATGTCTCATGTCATAACAATACAAATAAAGCCGTTCCCATACTAGAAGAGATATTCTCAAAAGACCTGCTTTAAACCCAGGAAGATAGGGGTGGACTGATTTATTACATTTCTACATGTTGGAACTGTGTGGTTGGTGCAAGACAAAGAGCAATACTGCATTCTCCTGGTAAACTGTCACAGGAAACTCTCAGCTACTAAGTGTCCTCTTGTTTAAATAATTTAGCTTCTGCACTCTTTTGTTTAGACTCTATTACAGTATTTAGACCACTGTAATATAACCCATCCATTTACATATATCCCTCCTTCATTACAAATAGAAACCCTGAGAAAAAAAGTGTCTCATTCACTTTCATGTTCTAGTACATCAAATGGTGACAAGTGTACCAGTGAATCTCATTAAATATTAAAGGATAAATGCATGAGATCTCAGGAGTTTCTCTCAAATTCCATAGTCTCCTCTTCCATTCATTCCTGATGAAAAAATATTTAAATTTAATAACCCTTTGGTAATTTAAGCTATGAGATGCAATAACTGTTTGCAAGTAGAAAGCTTATCTCAAAGAGGATATCTACTGGCCAATCTAAAATAGGTAATTCTTCCTTTTTGGAGAACTCCAAGCTCATGCGGAGGCAGAGGGCACCTCAGCAGTCTTTACCACACAGTAACTGGTCACAGGGCAGCGGAGAGAAGCAAGAAGCTAGATGAGCCATGCAGAGATTGGAGGAGGAAAGTAGACTGGGAAGAAAGATCCCCATGAGACTGATTCACTGGGAATGAAGGGTGATGCCACTGAAAAAGCAGACACTTCTTATCCTCCCTCGGCTTTGTGTGTGATCACGGAGCTGGGGCTCTGTTCCCTGAGGGAGCCTGCTTGCCACTCTGCCCATAGAGGCCTAACAGTGCGATTACAGAATGAAACAAATCATAGGTCAGAGCTGAAAAGGTCTTTCAAAGTATTATTGCATCATATTCCGTTTTATGAAAATCGAAATTGAGGACAACTAATCCAGCAACTGCTCATTCTACTATTTTTCCAATTGCTACCTTGTTTGTCTGAAACATGATTATTTGTGTTTTACCTTTGGATGTTTCCAGTTTGAAAGTCCATGGGTGTTTACTCACCATATTCCTCAGATCCCACATGGCCCAGGAACAACAAGCATGGACTGGAAATAATTGACTCCAAATATGGTGAAAGACACCCAGGTGTGCATATGAAATACAGCCCAAGGGTGCACTTACTATCAGACCTGTAATGGGATTTGCTTTTCTTTTCCTTTGATATCCAAGTAGAATGCATTCTTTATACCCTACAACATCCTTAAGCATGAAGTACATAGAGGAATTATTTGATGTAAGGCATATGGAGTTAACATAAATAGAATGGAAACCCATTTTAAAAGACAAGAAGGAGTTGAAAAAATGAATTCTAGAATTCTGTCATTGATTTCTTCAAACATTCTCTAAATTAACATCCATTTAATGAATTAATATACAAAACCTAGTTTATAAAATGAAATAGCAGTACATAAAATAATTTTCAAAAATTATGTGCATATACTGCTTTATATTTCTGTCTAAATATACAATAGTCCCTAGTTCATATTCTATCTTACAAAGAAAAGTGAATAATGTGTACCTAAAAGGGATTGAAGTGTAACACATACCCTGAACAGGCCAGAGATGAAAAGAATAAAAGGTAGGGTTCATTTCCTACACAACAAAGATAAAAATTTCTGAGGCATTAGAAAAGGATGAATTATAGCAGAATGATTGACGTTGATTGATTGTGTTACTGGGGATTACACCCAGGGCCTTCACACTGAACATCATTCAAAGCCCCGTTTTAATTTTTATTTTGAGTCAAGTTCTCACTAAGTTGCTCAGGCTGGAATCAAAGGTGTTATCCTCTTCCCTGTGGCTCCCAGGATGCTGGGATTACAGGCACACAGTACAACACCTGCCTCAAAAAATATTTCTTTGAATTTTTGATTCACACAAGATGATACCAACTGTCTTTTCTCTTTCTACTTTTGCTCTTGACATAGAGCCACATGAAGTGGGTAAAGGACATGGAAGAATACTGACATATTGGGCAAAGGTAGTTTTTCCTTTTTTTTTTTTTTCACTTAAAGGAGTCTGAGAATTTAAATATTAGATATTATGGTCCTCAAGAGACTACCAACTTCCCCAAGTGATGAGGCCCTTGGGCCTGTGGAACACAGAACCGGTGTTCACACGTGATGTGCAAACCATGTGCTTCTACAGAACTTGATGGTGATGGCACTGCTTGTGAAAATGCACCAGGAAGTGTTGTGCCAGAAGAATAAACTTAAGAGCACAAAAGGTGAGTTTTAAAAACTCATTTATTTAATCAATATGTACTGCAAGCCAAACATATGGCAGACATTCTAGGTGACTTTGGGGAAAATAAGAAAACATTCATGCTGTCTGATACTTACATTCTAATGGATTGCCAGATGTCGGTGTACACTGTTGTATAGAAATTACCAATAATATCTCCAAAAGATACTTTTTAATATTTTTCATTAGCATTATTTGTTCTATGTTATACTTGTTATAAGATTATATTTCTAACTAGAGAAATATTAGCAGGGAACAGTACATTAGAAATAAGTTACATGGGTAAAATTTAAAAGTTACATTGAGGAAATGTCTTCCATTGAATGTTTTCCCTTTCTGTGAATTAGAAAATGACCATCATTACTGGAATTCAAAACCTTAATCTTGCTTTGAGAAGCATCATGTGAACACAACTGATTTAAGAAAACTGTGGAGAGTCAGCTGGCTTTGATGCTAAGGTCATCAGTGATTAGAAGTCAGCTGGCTTTGATGCTAAGGTTATCAGTGATTAGAAGTCAGGGGACATGGCCAGAGCAGTGAGATCAGGAAGATAATTTGCTGTGGGTCCCAAAATCAAAGGCTCTGAGACACACGTGGGAGTGGGGCTACATTGTGAAAGTCCAGAGGCAGGGAGAGCACAATCACAACGGGAAGGGTCAAGGCCAAATCAATGGGGAAAAAGCTACTTTGTGGGGTTTCTGGAACCCAGCTACCTGGAAAAACAGCTGCTTGCTACCTCATAAGTGCTGAGCACTTAGAATGTGCTTACCACAAATACAGATTGTTCTAAGTATAAAGCAGACATTGGATTTCCAAGATTTGTAAAAATAAAATATATATGTATGCAAAATATATCAGTAATAAATTTATATTATTTGTATGATAAGTGATACTTTGGATAGGGAGGTTTAATATATTTCTTTTAGTGGACAAACAAGGAAATGTTAAAATAATTTTATAATTTAATTTTATAATTAATTTTAATTTAATTTTAAATTTTATATTTTTATAATTTTAGATTATAGATGTGGCTTATGTTTGTACTGCACAACACAGGTTTACAGTGTGGATCTCTAACGTCCTTGAACACATAACTTTACAGTTATATACAATTTAAAGATATTCTCAATATTTATTTTAAAATATCTGTCAAACTTTATAAGGGGACATATATTTTATAAATTATATGGAAAAATTTAGTCTTTAAAAAACACAATAAAGATACTTACGAATTGGACTGCTTCATTCCAGATTTTTAATACAACATGTGACACATTGCTCTGCAAGTTAAGCAACTGAACTTGAAGCTTGGTTGATGGGTTAAATAGAGTTGTATGTGGATGATCCCATAGGTTCAAAAGACTTCTTAGAGAAATCTAAGAAAATACTTATTTGTAAGTACATATTTAAATACTAAATACTTTAATTCGTTAAAAATTGTGTTGGGTTGAAATCTAATGCTATTGGGCACATGTATATAAATACTAAATTATCACAAATAGTAAATTAATAAAAATAATTTCACAGAACAAATCCTTTGAAAATCAGAGTGGTGTGATGGGTAAAATCATAAATCTGAGACTAATCTCCGTCTGTTGGTTGATTTCTTTAAAGAAGAAGAAATACGTGAAAAGATGAAAAAAAGCTCATGGAAGAAAAGCCAGAAAACCTCTGACTTATCTGATAAGAATTGTTTTTGTTTGTATTATGCCTCCAAAGTTCGTGCTGAGGTGTAATTACTCAGGGAGGCTGTGGTGGAAGGTGGATGAGTGTAAGTTAGCAGGCCATCGGAACCCAGCCCTCCTGTATAGGTTAGTATCCTCTGTGGGTGGCTTCTCAGGATGATTAGGTACAGCCAGGGCAGGTTGTTATAAAGTGGCCATGGCCCTACCTCTCTCACACACGTGTCTCTTCCACCTGTGCCACCTGCCCTTCTACCATGAGGCTCTCACTATAAGCCTAATAGGTACCAATTGGAATTCCCAGCCTCTGGAACCATGCCTTAAAATCAGCTTCTTTTCTTTTTAAATTGCCCAGTCTTAGGATTCTGTTACAGCCATGCAAAACAGTTCAAGGCAAAAATAAATGACCAATTATCTCAGCTGAATAGCAACATATCCTAAGTCATATAGTATTTAGCCCATAAAATTAGAATCATAGACTCTTAAAGGCAGTGGAAAAAAATGATTATTCCTTTCACTGTTTCATTGTAAACATGAGGAAGTGGAAACTCAGGGATTCTAATGACAGAAAGACACCATATGGTGGAGAGTATCAGGGTTTGGACCAGGCCCTGTGTCTGTGTTCTGTGCACTTGCCTTTAGCATTTTCTAAATTCAGAACTACAGCACCTTTTATGGGGTGATATTTCCTGTTTCATTTTTGCACCCTATTTTGATGGTTCCATGTTGTTTCTCATAACCAAAATGATTTTATACCTCGAAAATAAATACTTTACTTCCAAATTTTCACCACCCCGAATCAGATGTATCATTTTTAAGAAACCTTAATTTCCAAACTGTGTAGGGTCTGAGTTAATAGAATTTCACTGAATGTCACAGCAGAGGAAACAACTCCCAGTTCAGCAAGTTGGTTCTGTACACACTTCATCCCTTTACTTTTGCTGTGATTAAAAGAAACATTATGAATTCCCCAAATACCCTCAATATGCTTTTATGATAAAGTATGCCATTATGTTCAAATATTTATCTTATTCATTGTAACTGTAATGATGTGGGCAAGACTTAATATTCTCCTGCACTTTCCCTGTAGATGTTTGGAAGAGAGTGGACCAGATGTTCGTATATCATAAACCAATTTTTAAAGTGCACATGTGTGAACATCAAGTTTCTTGGATATTGAAAAGTAACACAGGTTTTTAGTGTAAGAATTTTAAATAAAAAAGAAGCTAATCATTTGATTATGCTTTTTCTAGCTTTAGGCAAAATTTTATGTCTTTGTTATGAAAATTATAAGATTAGTAATATATTAAAATACTTTTATTTTAATCAAATTAATCATAATTAATCTTATGTATTCAGTAGAATTAGTAAAGAATTATGCAAAGGTTAATTTTATTGGCAAACAGATTTTTTGATAGAAAAATAGGTAAAACTTTGTAAGCAAAGAATATGCCACCACAACTTTTGGCCACACTTTCCTTTAGAAAGGAAAGATGAGCATCTTTGAATACATTTGTAGAATCTTCAAGCTTCAAAAATGTCTTTTAATTTTATGATAAAAAAATTGGCATTTAACCTACCAATGTTTTATGTGTATATATGCATCTTCTAATCTAAAAATGTTCCGTCCTTCAGTAGTTCTAGATATTTGCTATTTAACTTTTGACAAAACTTCTTCTCTAGCTACATGATATTATGTAATTTTCACAGCATTTATTGAGCAGCAAAATTTGACAAATGAAAAAGAAGAAAAAGAAACACCATTTTTATAATAGATTCATTAAAGAAAAATGCTACATATAAAAATAGTCAAAGTCAATCTTACAATTTCACATCGTTAATCAACTGTCTCTGTCTCTCTATCTATGTGGTACTGGAGGGCAGATCCAGAGTCAGCACTGAGCAATGTCTCCAGCCTATTTTTAACTTTTATTTTAAGATAGGTTTACATTAATTTGCTAAACTGCCCAAGCTGGGCTTAAATTTGTGATCCTTCAACTCCAGCCTCTTGTAGTGCCGAGATTACAGATGAGTACCACCATACCTCTTTAAAAACTTTTTTTTAATTGCTCCACTACTATGATTCCAATAAAACAGTTCCAGTCAAAAGACTGGTCTCTGTATCAGAACGAGTCCTAAAAACACTTAATAACCATAGGAAATAAAAGCAGGAGTTGAGGGTTTGCCTGTTGATAGCCTTTGCGGATACTGCTGATTGTCTGGCATCTGTACTCTACCTTTGAGCACGGTGGAGCTCAAGACAGGTGTCAGACTGTGGAGGTCACATTCATGCCACTCATGTGTGCTGAGACCTTGTATTGAGGACTGCAGTGACCAGGATGAACACTATTCAGAACAAGGCAACTCCTTTACTGGATAATTCCTGGGAATCTTCCTGAAATGGAGCAACCTATACAGTCAGCCCTAGTTACACATAGTCAACCAACCATAGATGGAAAATATCTAGAAAAATATTGTATCTGTGCAAAATATGTAACTTTTGCTTTTTTTTTGGTACTGGGGATCGAACTCGGGTTCTTGAGCTTGCGCAGCAGGCGGCAAAACCACTGAGCTAAATCCCCGGCCCCAACTTTTGCTTTTTTCCTCATCATTTCCTAAAGTATATAACACCTACTTACATAGCACTTACATGGTATACAGTATTATAAACAAATCTGGGATGTGTTTTGAGTGTAAATTACACACTATATTCTGAAGATAACATGTTTAAAAAGTGAAATATCTCATTAGTAATTTATTTTAAATTCATGCTGAAATAATTCTTTTGACATTTTTGGTTACACAAAATATTAACATTAGTTTCCACTGTTCAGTTTGTGTGCTGGAATGTGGCTATTAATATATTTTTAATTTTAGAGTGGTTTGAGTTCTATTTCCACTGGACACTGCTGCTTCAGAAGTCTTCTTTTGTGCACCTATGGTACTGAGAATTGAACCCAATGCCTTCACATCCCCAGGTCCTTTTTATTTTTTGTTTTGAGAAAGGTTCTTCTTAACTCACTAAGTTTCCCAAATTGGGTTCTAACTTTTGATGCTTCTGCCTCAGGCTCCAAGAGTGCTGGAATTTCAGGGGTGAACCAGCACACTCACCATGCTTTGGAAATGTTGAGTGCACTTGAATGACACCCAGTGAAAAATTTCTTTAATCCAAAATTACTCTATTTTAAAGTTAGAAGAAAGGGCTGTGTGCGGTGGTGCATGCCTGAAATCCCAGTACTGGGAGACTGAGACAGGAAGATTGGCATAAATTTGAGGCCAACTTGTGCTGCAATAGTGAGTTCAAGTCCAGCCTAAGCTACATAGGGAGACCCTGCCTTGAAAAAAAAAGAGTAAGGGCTGAAAGTGTTGCTCAGTGGTACTGCATGTGTTCATCATGCCAGAGGCCCTGTGTTCAATGTTAGGCAGTATTCCTGGCATTAGTAAGTATTCATGATATAGCCTTTGTTCTGTATTAGTACTGTTTAGTCATCCATTGTCCAATATATCACATAGTTACCCAGAAACTTTTCTTATGTCTTATTCCCAGTCACTGTGCAATTGGTTTTATTCTGAGTTCTACAAGTTGGAAAACTGATTCATTTCCCTCTTTGTTTCCATTGCAAGGAAGATGCCACTTGTATTTTTTGGTTCCCCTTGAGCAACTGTCTGGGGAAGCAGGCCTGGATTGCTGATATTCTTATCTCATAGTAGATTGAAATATTTCATGTCAAGTTGTGGTTCTATTACTCCATATCTTCAAGTTTAAAAAGTTAAGAAAACAAAAGAAAGTCTGATATGTGGTATTATCTCTAAAATGCTAATGTAACAGCTCCTTGTCTTCAATGTCTCTTCCTTGCTTTGCCCAGACACCAAAGGCCTGACTTTGGAAATCCCTACAGCTGTACCACATGACCAAGGAGTCATACAAGTGAAGGGGCTGCCATATTTGGGCAGTGGAAGGTTAGCACCACGGAGAATGCCCTACCTAATCATTAAGACCATCACAATTTCAAGCTGTAGGTGAAGCTTTTAACTCATATGCATGAGTTAAGAATCCACCACTCCTTTGGAAGGAATATTCAGCAGAAGAAGGCAGAATCAGCTTTACCAATTAGGAGTGTTGTAACCTAAGGCCATTCCACTAACTGCTTGGTGCTTCTCCTTCCTTAGTAGCAAAAATAGATCTAATAATGCCTACCTCTCAAAATTAATGCAATTACAGCTTACACAATCAATAAACCATATTAATTGCTATTAAGGTAATAACTAATGTTGATATATTTTCAGGACACTGAATCCTGGGAGAGGGACACATAAAGCAGAAGAGTCTACATGTACTACCAAAAAACTGATTTTGGATTTCATCTCTTTTCCTCTGACTGATCCACCAATGTTCCCTCAGCATCTAAAATTTCCCTGGAAAAATTAGAGGCAGCTGAATATCTCCCTAAGATCTTTAACTCTTAGAATACAAAGTTCACTATTTAAATATGTAGACTTTAAAAAATCTGTACCCTCAAATCTACAAGGTTAACTATCTAGATCTTCAAGTCTCTTTCATTAAATTTGCAATTGTTATTTTGTTTCTATGACAGAGTTGGAAAGATGTTCCTTCACAGAATCTAAGCAAGAATAGCAAAAATTTCTTGCTCTGCAAAACAAAATAAAACAAAAAAATCTATGAGAGTTTTAGCATTTAGATCTTTAGCTATTACAAGTTGTCTCGTGCTGCAACCCTGGACTTCAGCAACCAGTGACACAAATCTACAAGATAATAAATGACGGATTGAAAGAATAATATATTAAGAGTCCCAGAGTCTAGTTTCTCAGCCAGGAGGAAAGCAAGACACAAAAAGTGGTAAGAAGCACAAGGCCATCAGTTAATGAGCTGGGCAGAAACAGGCAGCAACTTAGAAATAGCTTTATGAGTTCTTCATATATTTTGGATTGAGTCTTTGAACTTTTAGATCTTTCAAAGTTCAATGACCCAATCCAAAAATTGGCATCTGAAATGAATAGCCATTTCTCAGTTGAAGAAATACAAACAGCCAATAAATATACAAAAAAAATATTCAACATCACTAGTCATTCAAGAAATAAAATTAAAACAACAGAGATTCCATCTCACTCCAAAAACCATGGCTATCATCAAGAAATCAACGAATAACAAATGCTGGTGAGGCTGTGTGGAAAAAGCAACACTTCTCCATTGCTGGTGGGAGTGTAAATTGGTACGACCACTGTGGAAAGCAGTGTGGAGATTCATCAAAAACAAACTAGAGGTTCCAGTTGACCCAGCTATTCGCCTTCTAGGTACCTTCCTGAAAGACTTAAAGCATCCTGCCACAGTGATATATGGATATCCATGTTTATAGCAGCACAGTTTATAATAGCTAAACATTGGAAATAGCCCATATGTCCAATGGATGAATGGATAAAGAAAATGTGTTATTTATATACAGTGGAGTAATATTCTGCCATAAAGAAGAACAAACGAGACATTTGGAGATAAATGGACACACCTCAAGACCATAATTTTAAGTGAAATAAATAAGACACACAAGTTTAAATAAAAAATGAAATAGCTTTTATAATGTCATGGAGGTGAGAGGAAAGGATTTATGGCAAGAAATATAGGGAAAAACTTATTCACAGGTTGACTTTTTAAAGTATGTATACATGAATCTGTTTTTTGGGGGGAGGCTTGGCTAGTGAACAAAAACATTTAAATTAACCATATACCAGACAATGGAGAATTCTGATTGTGAATATTACAGTTCCCTCATAGATAAAGATATTTAAGTAGCCAATTACTCTGCTTTCATTACTTCTTGGGAAATGTTTAATATATCATTTCTTCATTCATTTATTAGCTCATTAAATTTTTTAATAGGTTGCATGTATGAGTTTCACTGATGGGAATAAAATACTAGAGGAGAAAAAGGAACATTTTCTTCACAGAATTTAAGGATACAAATGTAAACCCTGCTTGTCTACTATAAAGAAGAAAAGAAGAAATGAAAAGAAGCAGGAAGCCTAACATCATTTTGGAAATCTGTTATTGACTTATGATCTCTAGTTACTTTTTAAAGATAAAAAAGGAGTACTGGGCTTTAGGAATAAAATACATTTTAAAAGGAAAAAAAAAAAAATTAACATGTCCTGCTGAACTTGAATTATAGGACTACTCCCTTGACTGGTTTTGAATGAAAGTTCCCCGTGTTTAGGAAACACCACCCTTTGTAATGCGATTGGTACTATTACAATGTGTTGTTAGGCATTAGACTATCATCTGGGAGAAATTGTCTTGAGTTATTATCCAGAAATCTTTTCTACAGGCAAAGGCAGAAAGTGCCCCCAAATTGTTCTTTTCTGTTTGACTAAGACTTAGAGAACAAGAGTGTATAAAGGTCATTTAATAATTATCTGTTAGTTTTAAATAAACCTAGGAATAGTTAGGGGCCCAAGCAAACCCTTTCCTAATCTTATTTTGCTCTTTTACATAGCCCAAATAAGTTAACATTATTCAAGTTATTCGATAAGGAATAACATGGGGTTTGAGAAATACTATGTAAAAAAAGGTAGGCAAGATTTGGCTATGGTCACTAATAATCTTAATCTAATGCAAATATTTGTACCCACAAAACACAATCACACACCCCAAATATAAGCAAATTGCAAAAAACAGAATTCAATTCCATCATCACTATATTAATATCAGAAATGACAAGTAAAAATGAAAAATAGATATTAATATTATATAAAACTTTTTAAATGAATTCTTAGATTAAAGGAGAAATATAAACTAAAATTATAAACCATTTTGAAACATATCAAAGTGATAAATATTAGATGTGAATGTTTCTAGTGTGGGACTGCATAACCTTTGTTCCTTTTTCTCCAGCCCCATTGTGATTAAAATGTGAGTTAATAGATGGAGATGTTTGTTAGTCTAGGGACGCTAGATAGGGATCTGTAATAGACCTAGAGTCCCAGATAGTCTAGGGACGCTAGATAGGGATCTGTAACAGACCTAGAGTCCCAGAGTAAACTACTCAACTCTTTGTTTATCCGGAACTGATATTCCAGGCACCACAATTGTTAGAACAAGCTGCAGATGTCTGCTGACCATCAATATGTGACAGTCGACCACTAACCTTTGTCCCCTTTTCTTTAATATGTTAACTCCCCCCTCAACCCCCTATAAAAACAGCCTCAGATTCTGAGCCAGTTGCCTCTCTAAGCTATTTTGCTTTGGGAGTGCCATCTGGCCAGACTAATAAAGGT
Source organism: Heterocephalus glaber (assembly GCF_053883595.1). Lineage (NCBI taxonomy): Eukaryota > Metazoa > Chordata > Mammalia > Rodentia > Bathyergidae > Heterocephalus > Heterocephalus glaber. The sequence goes on along the minus strand of NW_028258143.1, from coordinate 27,166,164 downwards.
CTGTTTTCCAACTTGTCTGGTGTGTTCCTTCCCGGGTGTTCTTCGCTGTAGTCAGCTCCTTGGAGCGTTTGGTAAGGCTCTTGGTCTTACATTCTGAAGGCACCACTGGGATCCCTGGGTGTGCTTCACTAGTCAGTTCCTCGGAGCATTTGGTAAGGCCCTTGGTCTTACACTAGATATAACCAAAATGCATATGGGGAAAACTTTTGGCCCAAAATATTTCCCCTCCCCCCAAAAAAGACAAAACGAGAAAGAAACAAGAAAGACAAAAAATGAAATGAATTTCAATACAAGATGTTATGTTTTTAAACAATAAAGAATTAAAGAATAAGAATAAAAAATTTTAAGTAAACATCAAGAAAATGTTAGATCTAGTTAGTATACCCATGTTTTCACATTTCATTAATTCAAACAAAGACAAAAAAGGAGCAAAATTAAAAGAAGGCTTGCTTTCAGTTGCAAATTTTTTCTTAAAGTATCAAAAAAATTAGTTAAACTACCATTTTTTAAAAACTTGTGACAATTGTTTTCTAAGATTGATAAGCTCTTTCAAATATTTTGTATTTTGCTTTTAATGGAGATAGCCAGGCATACACAGCAGCCTACCCAATAAACTGGTCTGGTTTCTGTTTCTGTTATATATGGAACCCGGTGAGTTCACCTGGGCTGTTCTACTTTGGCATCAAGAAATACAAAGCATTCATGTTAATTACTCTGTTTCAGAGTCTAGACCCTAATATGAAGCTTACTACATCATTTTATAAGTCTAACACAGTATGGATTCCCTGTGGAAAGGGAAAATAGAAGCAAACTCAGGGCAAATATCATCATGACTAGAAGCGAAAAATCCCTATGAAAACTTTGATAAATTGAAACCAGTACATATTACAAAGAAGTCTTGAGATAACTCATTCTACTTTTTAGAGTTACATGTATGTTAATATTGGAATACATTAATGGAAAAACAATGTTAAGATGCTATAGGAAACTATTACCATCCAAATAAAGGAAAATTGATAAAGTTAAACCAAACACACGTGATATAATACCCAATTATAAACAAATTAAGGAACTCTTTCTTAACTTTGTTAAGGACTGTCTGTCTGAAAAAAACACTTGTTGGAGGTTAAATATTACAAGCATTCTATTTAAATAAGGAAAGAGGACAAACTGTTTACTGTTAGTGCTATGATGCAATATATTTTTGGAAGTCTTAGCCCTAATAATAAAAGAAGTCAAAGTATGTGGTATATACGGTCTCTCTGTGTGTGTGTTTGTGCTTGCAAAATGAACATATTGAAAATTAACTGCTATGTTACAACTTTCTACAGTTGTCTAGTGGATATTCGAAAGAATCACTGGGCAGAACATTAGAGAGATAAAGTCAAGATATATAGTAGAAAAATTATCACACTATCAATATAAAAGTTTTCCTATGTTTTAACTATTATTTTATGTAACAAGACACTGTTAAAAGTGACACCAAACACATAACCAGTTATGTCCCTTTGTTGTTGATTATCATGCCTAGAAATGATGCTTATCTGTTGTGTGAATTTATGTTTTGTTTTGTAATCAACATATAATTTCTCAGTGAGGTTTGTGTTCATTCTTGATGGCTACCTAGATGTAGTTTTATTTCTACATTTTCTTTCTTTAAAAGCTTTTCCTAAATCATCTCTTTTTTCCTTCTTTATTTAAACTAATCTTAAAATGTATGCAAAATATCAGGAGATGGTCCCCTGAACAGGATATTGAAATTGAGTAAAAAACGGTAAGGTCATGTTGACTTCAAAACATTGCAGCATTGCATTTGAGTCTGCCATATTCTGCCCTCAGTGTTTGTACAGCTGTTTCCATAGTAGAAATAAATTCAAAATTCAAATGTGTTCTATGAAAAGGTGGTACATTCTGATGAGTTCTTAGGGAGACAATCTTGAGTCTGAGTATATATTCAGAGAGAGAGAGAGAGAGAGAGAGAGATTGTGAGCTAAGCTGCCACATTCTGAAAACAGAAAAATATTTAAATTGAATTCCTGTATTTAACCTGTTTCTTTAACTCATATATTTCATTTTTTAGGACCATCCTGATGTGCAATAAAAGACATATATGATTGACTTTTTAAATTTATAATTCTATATGGGCACTATTGTGTTCTAATAATCTGTGTTATAATTTTTTCAGAAAAATGGAAAATGGCATTTTATTCTCATAATATAGCCATACACTAGGTTTTGCTTGAAGTTTTTTATTTTAAACAATTATGTATGTTCAAGGGCATCCACCCATTGCAACTTTCTAGCCATTACAGCCTCGAATGAAGCAGGTCACTGAGTGCACACTCAATCAATTTAACAAATACAAATTATTTGTTGACATTTTTGGTTTTTCTGCTCCTTGGCCCCAAATATCAAAATATGATAGCAACATAAATATTCCTTAAATTTAACTTTCTATAAGTGTCAACAATGCCTCAAATTCCACCTGACATGAATAGGGTCTACACCTGACTTGCAAAAGGCCCTTTTAAGGTGCACTGCAATGATCCTATGTACTTTGAGCCTCTCAGTTGCAGGGAATAGCAACACACATTAAAATATAAGAATGAAAAGATGACTATATCTTCACAATTTACATCAAAGTGTGAATATGGTTGAATGATTACCAAGCAAAAACTGGATTCCGTCTCAAACTAGTGCTTTTTATAAAGTACCTATAGTGATATAAATATCAAAGTCATGTCTAATTCAGTTGGATCATGGGTACTTTTCTTTGTATTCTAACTTCAAAATGACAATGTTTGTTAAATTACTCATTAAGGTTAAAAAAGTGAACCATAGACCAGTAAATCATCTCATGGACAAAAAAAATTACAATTATGTATCTATTTATTGTTCTACTGTCTATTAGAGATGTAATACAAATACAGTCTACTGGTTATCACTGTGTATAGATCAATTGGAGCTGAGATAATGTTGGCTCTTCCAGTTCATAAACCAAGTATAATTTTTCATGTGTGTATATGTAAAACTATTTTGTACTTTGTATTGGAGTTTTACTATTTCACAACCTCCTTAAAACTATTCCTTGGTGTTTAGCAATCTTAGATGTTATTGTAAATCCAATCACATTTTGAATTTTATTTTCCATTATTTTGGTTTTGGTATACAGAATAGCAGGGAAGTATTACATGTAGATTTTTATATTCAGCAAACTCGGTAAATTTATTAATTGTAATTATCCAAGTAGGCTTTTTTTGAACTATTTGTGCAAACAAATATCTCAAAATGAAGCACATATCATTGTTTGTCATGATCTTTATACTATTATTTAATGGTGTTGGTCTCTTGGACTAATTACGACTGTTGATAAAATGTAGAATAAAAGCTATGATAGCAGATATCCATCTCTCAGGATTATCACTTTGTTTTTGTTCTCTCTTATGTTAATATGTTAAATTGATGAATTGCATATTGAATGAATTACCAGCCAACTTACCTTTCTGGAATACAAACAAATTAGTCATGACATATGACAATATGATGACTTTTAGCATGAGCTGAAATAGGTTTGGAAGTAATTTTTCTGAACTTTTGTTTCTATGCTTCTATAAACTTCTGGGATGTTGTTATTGTTGTATTTTTTTTTCTTTTAATGTCTTCACCATGTTTGGGGATCAAAGTTGTTCTGGGTAAGTGAAGGAATTATATAGTGTGTTATTTTTCTGCTTATTCATAACAAATCACGATAAATTTGGTGTATTAAAATAATACACATTTATTGTTTCATACCTTTCATAAGTCAAGTGTCCAAACACAACACTTTTGGGCTCTTGACTAATGGTCTCATAAGATCATGTTTCTCTCTGCAGAGTCTGGCAGAAAACATCCACTTCTGTGGTCATTCAGTCAGGTGGAAGATACAGGGTTGATGTCCTCATTCCTCTCTGGCCATCAGTCATGGGCTTCTGGGTATTTCTATTCTCCTCTGCCCTTCCTCATGATCCCTATCCTTTCCAAGCCCTTCTCACACTTTTTCTTATGATTTCCAAGTCTGCTTTCTACCTCTGCTTCCTTCAATAATCTTTTTTTTTTGTTACCATTCAGAGAAAGCTGTCAGCCTTGCGAAGCTTGGAGATTAGAGTAGGTTTACCTAGATATTCTCTTCTTTCTTAGACAATTGCTTCATATAATATGTAACCACAGAGTGATGTCTCATCACACTTTATGGGAATAAGTGGTCATGAGATCTTTTAATGTAGAGATCCATTTCTAGAATACATTTCCTACTGGAAATTATATTCTCTTTTTTTGTAGCAGTTTTGTGTTATTTCTTGTATAGATTCTCCTACAGAATGTTTTCTTTTTGATAAGTTCTTTAATATTTTAATTAAAATTCAATTTATTTAATAACTTCAGAATTGTTCCTTCTTCCTTTGAGATTTAATAATTTTTTTCAAGAAATGTATTCATATTAGGTGAATTTTCATTTTCATTGCAAAAATAAAATTATGCTCTTCTGCTTTTACATTTCAAGATCTGATTTGATATTTGATTTCTAAATTTTAATATTTGAGTTCTCTCAACCATTGTTTATCATACATGTGTTTATTATTGCATTAGCTCTTTTAAAGAACCACCTTTTGAGATTATTTTTCCTTTGAATGAGCATTTTGTATTTCATTTATTCTGTTTTCTTATTTATTTTATTATATTTTTGAAGCTAATTTGTTGTTTATCTTTTTCAGATGGATACTTGACTCATTAATTTTTAGAATATCTTGTGGCATATATGTATAGCTAAACATTTCCACTTAAATGACTTTATGTTCATCAAAAAAACTGGTATATTTTGCCTTAATTATTATTCAATTAAGATATTTACTAATTTCCAATTAACACATTAAAAAAAATATAGACTTTATTTTGGAAGAGGTTTAAGTTTAGAGAAAAATTGAACAGATACTACTTGAATACACCTCTTTCAAAATTGTTCACACATATACACAGTTTCTCCTTTGAACATCTTACACTATTATGGAATATTTGTTACAACTTAGTATTTATGTGGTATTAAGTAAAATCCATACTTTTTTCAAATTTCCTTGGTTTGTTTACAGACTCTCATCTAAGATACCCTTGACCTTTACCTATCATGAATTATCAGGTTTGTTTTCTGGGACAGATTCTTAACCTTTCTTTGTTCTGTAGGACTTTGTACTAAGGGTTGATGGTGAGATATATTGTAGGATAGCCCTCTGCTGGGAAATTTTCTGATGTTTTCCTTATAATTAAAGATAGGAGTTGCAGAAGGAAGTTCACAGAGATAAAGTGTCATTTTCAATATATCTTGTCAAAAGTATATGCTATCAAAATGAATTATGGCAATTGACCCTGACCTTGAGAACATGACCAAAGCAGAGTTTGTCAGGTTTTTCTAATGCACATTTACTGCCCTGGTCTTTCCAGATTTAACTCTTGGAAAGCCACTTTGAGCAACTCATACTTCAGGGGCTGATGATTTATTTTTTAGACAACTGTTTATTTAGAAAAAATTTTCTTAATTTCAAAATGATTAGTAATTGTTGTTATTATCTATTTTAAAATTCATAGCTTAATTTCACATTACAGTCAGGATTGCTTCAGTTTCTTGAAATTGTTGACCCTTTATGATTTTTTATAATCTATAAATGTGCTATAAAACCTTGAAAATAATTGTTGGGCACAAGGTTCAACACATATTCATTAGACCAATCATGTTCAAATTCTCAGTGTCTGCAGCAATTCATTGTCTGTTTCTACCTATTATCAAGAAGAGTTTATTGAAAAAAACTTGTTTATCATGAGAAAACCTGAGCAACAAGCAAAATAATATTGGAATTTAACAAAAAAATCTCCTAGGTCCATAACAATATAAGTAAATGATTAAACAAATAAATGAAAGAGCCACATCCTCCATGCAAGGTTCTCACTAATTTATGTATATAATGTCCCCTTTAGGAAGGGGATCATCCTGACAAACATACACCTTGACAGCATTACCTAAGCTAGGTCATCGTAAGTTAATGTGACAAGTTATAACTTCAAAATGATGTCTGAAATGGGATTCTTACCTCTGACCTCTGACTCCCAAAGGTCTTAACCCATGTGTAATCATGATACAAACATCAGTCAAATCCAATTTTGGAACAAGCTACAAGAAAGAAAAGTCCAGCCAGTACTAGCCAACTCTGTCTATCATCCAAAAAGAGAAGCTGTCCCACCAAGATATTCTCAAGAAAACATGATAAGAGAATGGTGTGAAGTGTTCTGGTTGGCACCCTGGGACAGAAACAAAACATCAAGGAGAAACTGGGGGGATCTGAATGCACAAAAACATTATTTATTGGTTCATTAATTCTCACATGTATGACATTCGAACAAATATAAGAAGTTAGTAATAGGAGAAAGTGGAAAAAGGTGTTTGAATATTTCCTATACTGACTTTACTGCTTTTCAGTAAATCAAAAACTGTTCTAAAATATTGTTTATTTTTTAAAAATTCTGCTTGCCTAGTTCTCATTGCAAAGATTCATCTTCTGGTAGGTACTCTTCCATTCCAAGAAGCAGAAGTCATGTTCCTTTTTCTTTTCTTTTGTTTTGTTTTCTTTTCTTTTCATTTTGTCTTTTCTTTCTTTCTTTCTTTCCTTCCTTCCTTCCTTCCTCCTTTCTTTCTTTCTTTCTTTCTTTGGTCCTGGGGATTGAACCTAGCCCCTTTATTATTTTTATTCTCTTTTTCTTTTAATTTTGAGACAGGATCTTGCCAAGTTGTTAAATTGCTTAGGCTGGGCTTAAATTTTCAATGTTCCTTCCTCAGCCTCCCAGAGTTCTGGGATTACAGGCCAGTGTGCCCCCAAGCTTCACTTCATTTGTATTTTAATTGCAACTTTAGACTTTTAACAGCTGTCTCGTAATCAAGAAACACAGTCTAAGGATGTGCTGGACGAGCAGGTCAGACCTGTAACAGAGGTTCTGGGCTTCCTAACATTTTCTAGTGTTTGAAAAGAGCAATTGTTTAATTATCTGAGCTTTTTTGGCTTTTCTTGGCTTCTCTGTTATAACCAAATTAACTCTTAATATGGACAAATGCCTAATAATTATTTGTTTAATGTGTTATTGAGTAATGCTTTTAATTATTGGGTAGAAATATTCAAATTGCAAGTAATACACAAAATTTTGGAATTATTTTTCTTTCCAGCACTGTTTTGAATAATAGAGAATAAATAATAAATCTCTACTCTTAAGACAATATGTGAGAGATATTTTTAAAAGCATATGGTGTAGACATCAAAGAGACCTGAATTATACTCCTTGCTCTTCTATTTGGTAGATTTGTGTCTATGAATAAAGTAATTAATCTCATCAAGTATTAGTATTTTCACATGTTGCATAAGGGCACCTCATCATTTAAGGGACTTTTTACAGAATGCAGGAATGAAATAATATATTTAAAGCAATTATTAAAACCAGGGCAAAGGAAAGTCATCCAATAATACCTCACATAAGCAACTGAGAGATGAAGGTTATGCTACCTTTTTTTTTTTTAACCAACAATGACAATTTTTTCATCAGGTTAAATGTACTTGTTTCCTTGCTAATATTTATGATTGTTATAGATTATAATTAATTCACAAACGTAATTCTATAGATGTTATTGTTCTTGTTGTATATTGAAGAATCGGACCTTAAAGGAGTTTGGTAACTTTGCTGAGACCCACAAGCAGTAAATGGCAAGCATGAGATTTAAATGCCAGGTTCTAATTTGCAAGAAAGTTTTAGTTTCTTTTCTGTGTTGCTCTAAATTACACCAGCTAGAATAAATATTGAATGTAAGAAAATTCAAAATTAGAAATTGAGCAGTCAGATTTCTAAGAATAGCTTTCATTTGATTAACATATCCAATTCCAAAAAACCTTTCATACATCTTTGTGTTCTCTTCAGAACCCTTATGGACCCTTTGTGCAAGTTAGGGTGGAGGTCTGGGTGGAACATGGAGATGTGGCCTCGGGTCCAAGAATCCTCACCCCTTTGCCTCTGACACTGTTGCCCTGCTTTGTCTCCCTGTCACATGAACCAAACAGCTTTGCTTTTCTGAGCAATTGTGCCACGATGTTTCTACCTTAGAGCCTGCAGATTGTATATTGATTCTCCTGAAAATATGATTTAAATGGAATCTTCCCCCTTTATATTGTGGATATCAGGTATTGTGTCTCATCAAGGAGAAAGCTAACTAACACACACTTCTCAGAGTAGAAATCTGCAGTTCAAGAAGTGTTGAGCACCTTTTTCCCAAGTCATACAGGCTTGGTCATGGAGGGGGCTCGGGAAAAGTTGTTTTGCTCTCTCATGCTCTTGGTCTTATTAGCTACCAGAATGGTGAATGCTTCTTCCAAGTTTTATCACATTCCTTTTACCCAGAGGCTTTTACATGTTCTGACATCTTCATAATGTACATATATTTTTAGTAAATTGGTCATTTCTCTGAGCCTATTTATTCCAGTTTAAACCTAGGCATATCTCCTTATTTTGCAGACACTCTTTACTACTTCTAATAACAAAATATAACGAAATTTCTATTTATGCTTACAGCTTCAACATTCACACTTACTCTTCATTGTTTCAACTCAGGACAATCTGGCTTCCATCTACCACTCCACTGATGCTACTCCAGTCAAGGGCACCAACAGCACTCATGCCACCAAATCCAAAGGATATAGTTCTTGCTTCATTATTTAACACTCTTTTCAGCACCCAGGTCAGGAATACCCTTGCTGTTCTCCACTGTTCTCTTCTCCCAGCTGCCCTAACACCCCCTTCTCATTACTTTGTTGGTCCTGCTTTCTTTTCCTTTGCCTGCTTTTAAAGGATAGCTTTTCTCAGGGGCAAAGGGGAAGGAAGTGGGAGGGGTAGGGTAAAGGAAAGAAGGGTATGGAGTTAATATGAGAAAATGGAAAAATAGGAACAAAATCTTTGTAAATAGGCAGGAATGGAGGGGTTGAAGGGAGGGCTGGGCAAGGGTGAAAAATAAGAACCAAGAGAGACTATGTAAAGGTGCAAATTTCCAATGATGAATGTCATTATATTGCATACCTAAAATGTACCAATGATTAGAATGAATAATCCATAATGCAAAATAGGAAGAAAATGTCCAAAGGGGTAGGGGTAGTGGGAGGGGCAGGTGAAAGGAAAGAAGGGAAAGGAAGAATGATGAGAAATGGAAAAAATGGAAATAAAGTCTTTGTAAATAGGGAAGTGTGGAGGGGGTGAAGGGAGGGCTAGGAATGGGGAAAAATAAGAACCAAGATGCATCATGTAAAGGTACAAGTTTCCAATGAGAAATGTAATTGTGTTGTATATCTAAAATGTACCAATAAAAGAATTTAAAAAAAAAAAAAAGATAGCTTTTCTCAGGTTAAGTCTTGAACTCCTCAGACTGTAGTACCAGGCCTTCTTATCTCTAGTTTTTCCATGTGATTTTCATTTTTAACATTAGTAATTACTTAATTGTTTTGACTACCAAAGGTTTATTTTCTTAAATTCATCTGGGCTCTAGACCTGAAGATAGTGCACTAACATTCTTTATAGGTTCAGTGCTTGTCAATTCTCACACTGCTTAGAATCTACTTCTAAATGTGTGGCATTCAGGGATGTGTGCAGAGAAGTGAAAAATTTGATTTTTATCTAACATGCACGTTCTGTTCTGAAGTTAAACAAGGCAATGTCTGTCTGCTTGTTTCATCTTTTGTGCTATAAATAAGTATGCTTTTGTTTTCTGTTAATACCATGGATTTTATGTGCTTGTGGGGTTTTTTATTTGTGATTATAGTGTTTCAAATTATTCCCAACTGCTGTGCAGAAGTACTTTCAAATGTTTCTAAGTGATAGAAGAGTGGGACATGATCTAAATAGATCTTTAAGCAGAAATACACCTGAAACAAAGTTATGTACTGATCATTTGACAAAATTGTGACCAGAGGCTGGCAAGAACTAACTCTGTGTTTCCCCTAGGGGCAATGGTTCAGTATTCATTAACTCAATATTGATAGCAGCTTAATAGAACACACCACTGTAAATAATGAGAATCAACTGTTGATTCCTCACGAAGATGATTTGCAGCTATTCCAGGTTTTAATGCATAAAATACTGAACTCTTTGTTGACATCTATTATCCTATATTATCAGTAAATTACACAATTATCCTCTTAGTAATACCATTATCCTCAATATTTTCTTCTTTCCACATCCAATTTGATACCTAGGTCTGTTGTTTCTACCTCCAAATCTATACAGAATGTACCCATTTATCATCAAGACTGTGGCCACTACCTCCAAATAAAGAGCTTACCTTCCCTTGCTGGAATAATGCAACAACTAACTAGATTGGATTCTCAAGTTTATGGAACAAGTCATGTGACACTTCTATCTAACAAATGTAAGCAAATCCCTTACTTTTGAATACATCACAAACTCTTTGTCATGGTTTACAAACCTTGCACATTTTATCACAACCTACCTGTTCAACTACATTGTATGCACCTTTTCCTTTGTTCCTTGTGCACTAACTACACCTACCTTCAGTTCCTATTCCTTCTCCTGGGACTCTGTTACTGAACTTCCCATGTATGGCATGGAAATGTGTTCACATGACACCTATTAGTAGCTGGAGATTGCTTCTGCCATATTGCTTAACAGTTTCTTGTTCTCTATCTACATCTTCCACTAGATTGAAAAATTTTTGTGGACATGATCTCAAATCTCCATAAATACTCAGCATCTATTTTAGGGCCTAGCATACAACAAACACTACTAAATATCTATTGGGGAAGGATTTTTCCCCCCAAAATGTGCTGTTCAAATAGTATAGAGATTCCAGAAGTGAATTAAATAATCCTTGTTTTGTGGGAAAGAAGTCATAAAGAGAGCTGTGAAAGAAGAAAGATCTGACATGATTTTCATGCCTAGCCTTTGTACTAGTCTGTTGTTTGTTTAAGACTGTGTATCTTTCCTACACACTCATCAGTAACAAGATGGGTTTGGCAACAAGCCTGACATCATCAACCATTCATTTCCCAAGGACATATTAACAGAAGTGAGGAAGGACTAAAAGAAAGTCATACAAACTCTCCGGATTCTTGACTACATTTGCTAGCAACCTCAGTTTGGACCAGGCTGAACTTGAGAGGGTTGTCTTTCAAGGTTTGAGAAAGCGACAGATGTAAAGGATTAAAATATAAGACAGCTCTTTAAAAATTGATATATTTTGTATGATAAGATTCTACCTTGTAAACATCTCCTCAGAATGCTTTCTTTTACCAAAATCAGTGGCTAAATCCCCTATCTTATTGGGAAATGATAAGGAACATTGAGTCCCGGGAGGAAGTAGGTCAATGTGCTCAACTGGCTCACAGGGTACAACCCAGGTTTCTGTCAAACGAAGAACAGTATTTCCAAATTTGCTGTTTCACCTTCATTGAAGACAGTATGTTCAAGTATAAGCATAACATAACTGGAACATTAAAATAGAGGTTTAAAAAGTAGGGTTCTTTAAAAAAAAGGTAAGCTATTTCTCCTTCTTCATGCTGAGAGAAGAAACTGCCCCCCTCTCATCCTGATGAGAAGGAAGTTTCATATTTTCTTGGCTCTTGGCCTTGACTACTATACAGATGTACATTTCTTGGCTTCTTTTCTACCTCTTCAGTAAATTGGAATATTTCAGGATGGAGAGATCAACTCATTTTTATTAGTTTGGTCAAAATTTGAATAAACTTATTTTTCCATTTTCATGAGATAATCCTTCCTGCAGCTCCTACCCTGCACCCCTACTGCAAGTGAATGGTAGCATTATGATGAGAATTATCCGTTACGGTAACAAAGAACTTATAGCCAGTGAACATATTTCCATCCTTTGGTACTTTAGTAAGTATTGGTTGCAAAATATGAAAGCATAGGCTGAGGCAGATTAACCCCAGTAGGCCATGAACCTGAGCTGTACAAAGCTCATCCAAACTAACTTTACTCAGCTCTGCATTCACACAGCCACATAGCCAGTGAAACTTACAAAAGTAAGATATAAAACTGCCCTCATTACTTTCTTCCACTTCTTGATTACACTGCTGTTTACATCCTATGATCTTGAAATGGTCAGAAAAAATTATTGAAGGTCCTTGTGGTTTAACTTAAAAATTATGTCATTTTTCTTGGTATGTAACATGTATGATATTTAACTACTTTTAAAATTTGGGATTTTTTTTCACCTTCTAATTTGATTTTTAAACTTTATATATACAGATAATATATATCTGTATATATGTATGTATATATTACATATTTTTTTCTTAAGAGAGCCACACTCACATACCTTATGTAAAACAAACCTCACACTCCACAAAACCTGCAGATACCTCCGATTCCAGAGTTTGCACTAGTGACTCAGTATCCAATTTGCCCCAACAAGAGTGAACTGGTCTCTTCCTACACTGCCTGTGATGCACTGAAACAATCATTCTTGTGACACTGAATTTGCTCTGCCTGGCTTCTTGTTCCACCTCTCATCTGATCCTCCTTGGCTGGTGAAAGAATCAGAATGCCCTGTGCTCACCTGTCCTCAACTATGTTATCATTTCTCCCTCTTTGCTTGTTAATCATGTCTCTGATTCTTGTGATTCACACTCCTTGGGAACTGGATGGGAATGAGGATTGCAAGGTCTACTGATCTCTAAGTCACTAGACTCTGGCTCTAGAAAGCCCCTGTGGATCACTGTGTGCACTCAAGCTGAGAGCACTGCTCTCTCTTACACAGTGACACATGTTGGCACATAGTGCACATCACTGGAAGCTTAGGATCTTTAATAACATTTTCTCTGCAGTTTCATAGTTGTTTATAAAATAATGGTTTATACTCTAGTTATTTGGTAGATGAAACCAGTCTTCTTTGATAGCTTGTCCATGATATTTGCTAAAATCTATTTAGTATTTGCTCTTGAGTTAAACCATATATAATTGGTATTTTGGTAAATGAAAAATATCAGCAATTTCTTATGGTTCTGTCATATCTCTGTAATGTTATAATGATATACATATATCCTAAACGTGTCTGCACACACATACACACACACACAAATGGTGTGTGTTACCATTACTCCCATATGCGTGTTGCATACCTAAGGTTTAATATCTTGGCAATGACTTGGAACTGATGAGAATTTTAAATGGAATTAAACCCAACTTTACCATCAGGCTACATTGTCTCTGCAATTTTTAGTGTAAGGACTGTGCTTTATTCTTTTTGCACCTTCAACTAAGACTCATTGAATTCTTTCAGCCATGCGATGGGTATTAAGTTGAAATAGGGCTAATCTGCACTGCTGAGGCCATATTGTAGAGTCTTGTCAGTGAGAAGGTCCTGTGGCTCACCTGTTTCTCCTTATGTATGGAAAGCAACATAATGGTAGTTTGCAGGTCAATGTCTTTCTAGACGATGATATGCCTTCGACGTTAGCAAGTAGGTCATTAAAAAACCCTACTCAATTCCATTTTGATTCTTTCAATTTAATTGGCAGTAATAAATTGAAGTCTCACTTTATGTGCATGTTGAGGCTTAAATCATTTATATTTGAAATATTAAGTATTCCTAGAAATTTAATGTAGGGAGATTGACTTCCATTAAGATTTTTGAAATTGGAAACTCAATAATTCTTAACAATTCCTAAGATTTAAAGTTTTCAAATTTCACTCTCTTTTGCTCTTCTTCTAACTTCTTTTCATCCCTCATACCTTATTTTGATTTAAAATTTTAATTTCTTAGTGAAAACAAGCATGCATATGTTCTATTTGGATCAACAAGTTCTATAACCAAAAACGTTTCAGCAAACTTGATAAATTCTTGTTTCAAAGTATGAACAGAAGCTGTCAGAGGAATTATTTTTTGACATTTCTGCACATACATATATTTCACATACTGAATAAATACCTATAAAATTATATATGGAGTTTTTTAATGTGTCTTTTTCTCTATTGTAGATATATGTCTACATAAACATGGGGTGGGAGAGAGAGAGAGAGAGAGAGAGAGAGAGAGAGAGAGAGTTGAAAACAGCTCCTGAATGTGTGGGTTTAGTTTTAATTTATTCATGTTTAGTGCTTCCTGTGTGCCAAGTGCAGTGCGAGTTCAGCTTCCAGTTCCCGCAGCGGACCAGCCTGTGTGTTTCATTAAAAGTCTTCATTTGGGCCCTCTGGAAACTTCTTTTTTATTCTTTTCTTTAATGGTACTGGGAACTGAACCCAGGACTTTGTGCATTCTAGAAAAGTGTTCTGCCAAGGAGGTATACTTTTTATGTTTTATTTTGGTACAGGATCTCACTTTGTTGTCCAGGCTGGCCTCAAACTTCTAATCCTCCTGCCTCAGACTCAGAAGCTGGTTGTATTGGGATCAGAGAGATGTTTTAACAAAAAGTTATAGAAGAACATGGCAAATTCTCTTTTCTGATTAGAGGGCAATCAAAGAAATAATTTTAGAGGCCTCAGCTTACATATGGAATGTTCAGATAATTCAGATAAATTCAGTAAAAATGCAGTTTTTGTCATTAAAATGCTTTAAAAAATCACTTCATCTAAGTAAGTAATTATTTCTTTCCCCCATGATAAAGTCATTGTATGGAGTTTCAGTTATTTGTTCAGTCATTATTTCACAAGAAACTTAATTATCTTTTTCTATTAGGTACAACACAAATAATTTTGCTTCCAAGGATCAGAATACATTAAATTTTAGGGCAGCAGAGCTTTATTCTAGTAGTGAACATACAAAAGAGCTTACTAAGCAAATATGTAAAGTAAGGGAAGCAGGGAAAGGAATATTTATCCGACCCAGGAAAACAAAGTAAAAATGCAACATAACTGTAAAACAATTTGCATATGAATTCTTGCTAATTAAAGAAAATGTGTTTATTCATTGAGGCAATGTTTGTGAGGGCTTTACTTACTGAATTCTCTTTAAAAATTGACAATTGTAATATACCTAAAAATAATAAAATCAATTTATTTGTCAACATTTAATGATTAGAAGCAAGATTGTTTCCATGTTTATTCTTAAATAATTGGAAATTTATTTATATAAATATATTCCTTCAAAGATATATTTCCTTGTCCACACTGTAATACAATAGATTTTTAAAAATGAAACAGCGTATGTGATTTTGATATGTAAGAAAGGTATTTTAAATACACTTTCATGAAAAAACATGTTTAATTAGGTTAAGGATTCTTATTTTTTGTGTTTCTATCCTGGTAAAGTCTAGTTTTGACAGAATTTTGCTAATTCCAAGCCTCTTTAGGTGCAAAGGTAACTTTTGTCGGAAATCCGTTCTGCCCAGTATCAAAGATTCACAGCTTAATGTTGCAGTTGGGGGCAGACAGAGGTGTGCACACAGTAGGCCACAGTGGTTTTGTAAAATGCCAAAGGCTAAGTGAGAGGTAGAGTAAGTGTATTAGGTAAAAGCAATCAGGTAAAGGAAATGGAAGTGATATTGCTGATAGGAATGCCTATCCTCTGTCTTCATCCTTATTGGAGGGTGAGGGGACAGAGAGAGATAGAAAATGACAGCAAAACTCATGCACTCTGGGATGTTACAGAGAAGGTATGTGTTGTAAAGTTTCTCTTAAGAACACAGAAAGCCTCCAAAATCTAAATAAGACCTTTTCTATCCCATAGAGGTGGCATCTGGGCCAGCATGGTTGTGATATGGTGGAATATTAAGTGCAAAAGTCATTGTCATCTTCTTAATTAGGCAGAGCAAAAGGGAAGCTACAAGGTATCAATTTTGGAACCTGTAAGGCCATTAGGATGTCAGGTAAACCAAGGACTATGGAGATATTTGGGGGAGTCTTTCCTAGTCTATGGCAGTTTTTGAATACTAGAAGTGCTACTAGGTGTGCTACTAGGTATGCTAAAGGGAGAGAGAGTACTGGTCAAATCAGTTTGGAAATCACAGGATATGATACTTCTTGGAAATTTCACAGCACCAGTAATCAGCTTAAAAAATCAGCAGCACAGGGCCGGGATTTAGCTCAGTGGTACTGCTGCCTGCCTCACAAATGCAAGGTCCCAAGTTCGATCCCTGGTACAAAAAAAAAAAAAAAAATGTCAAAAGCTTGGTGTCTCTTATATGAGAAACCCAAAATATAAACAAAGAGCAAAATAAAGAATAGATAATAGAATGTAGGGACATCTTTTTCAATTAAGAAGAAGAATAAGAGCTGGAGGGTACAAGGAAGGATGGGAGGGGAAGGAGATAAAAAAGAATTAAAATGTGTTATGTACATGTACAAGTTCCCCATGATAAATGTAACTGATATAGGAGCAATAGATACAGCCTCCAAACATGCTAGATATCTAAAACATGAGTTCATGTTCTCTAAAATTGAAGAATGAATTCTAGGAACAACAGAAGTTAAGAGTAGGAAAAATTTATTGAGAGAAAGAGAGCTTCTTTCTAAGAGAGACAGAAGGGGATGGGAAAATGGTTTGCCAACCCATCTTGCTTTTTGAGCAAAGCCATGAGGTGCGTGGGTTCAAGGTGGGACAAAACTATAAGACCCAATGGAAAATTACAAGGTGGGCATGAGGCAAGACAAAATCATGGCCAACCAATAAGATTACAAGTAATATTAAAAGTCACCCAGGTAATATTGATTAAATGGGGATCAAATGGGAAAACAAGTCACTTACAAGGAATTTCCAGAAAGGAAATGGGCTAGGGAGACTGATGCTCATTTAGAATATCAACCAGTGCTATTTATCTCTAGGAGAATAGTACCTCTTTTCTTTTTATAATGCTAACCAGTAAATACACCTTGTTTTGCTATGCTGAAGACCCAGCTTTGTCTAACTGGCTTATAATAATTTCTAACTACTTTAGCTATCTGCAATATAACCATTATACATTTTATATATGTACTAAAAATACATAATTAGAAAAAGATGCATTATGTACACGTTTAAATACTTCATGATAAGTATAATATTATGTACTGTAAACATGTACTAATGAAATGTTTTAGTTAAAAAAAATAAATTTGTCTAGTTAGGTGTATCTGAAACTAATTTGGGATATCTATTTTTATAATATAATTAATATTTCAAAGAATTACATTCCTGGAAATCATAGCTTGGGAACTTACAAGTTTACAGATATGTGGTAGAATCAGACTATAACTGAAACTTGGTCCTAGGTTACTAAGTGAGGGACAAAGATTTAAGAACAATAGGAAATTTACCTCTGTTTAGAGATCTGCATTATTCTAAAAGTTGTATGTTAAATTACTGTGTATTTTAATATATAAATATATATATATATACACAGACATAGACATACACATATATAGCAATATATCATTCAATTAAAGGAATTTATTCTGATAAATGCACTGTAAGGTGATTTTGTCATTATATGAACATCACAGAGTGACTTACATTAGAATGACTATGGACTATGGAGTCAATAGGTGATATAGTTTTATATCAGTATAATTATAAATATATATATGAAGAGAGAGAGAGAGAGAATGATATAGAGTTATTTTTGTATCTTTTGTAAACATACTTGAGTAATGCCATTTGAGGCCAGTTAGTCACAGACATTCTTACTACATTTAAAGTATTTGATGTTATCAATTATGTAGAACACATCTAGAAAATAGATTTTTGGGGGGCTGGGAATTTAGGTCAGTGGTCCTGTCTCCTGCCTTGCAAGCACAAGGTCCCAAGTTTCATCCCTGGTACAAAAAAAAAAAAAAAAAAGAAAATAGTTTAGCCTTACTAAAACAACAAAAATGAGTAGGCTCTTCACAAACCATAATGAATTTTGTATGAGAAACATTTTCTGAGCAATGTGCCCAGCCAAGCTCATATTGCACATATGCTCAACCAAACAAGACAACAAATTATTATTCGTCAGAATTTAACACATCATGTAGGGGATTACAAAGAAGGCAGGAGATCAGAGTAGAGACAGTTTCTCTGGCTCATACCTTGGACAACTTATTCCACCACCTGGGCCTCTGGTGTCTCAGCTTCAGAAAGGAGGATAAAATGATCATGAAGAGAATTTGGGCTCAGTAAGGTAAGCACTCCACAGTCAGACAATGCATGCCATATTATAAATACAAAAACAAAAGTCAAAAGGTCACATTTCTAGAAAGAAACAACTGTACTCAAACCTTTATTCCTTGATATTTTGTCCACAGAAACTCCTCACTAACAACTTTGGCATTTCAGTTCATATCTGATATTCAATAGCAAGGAATATTTTACATTTCTAAACCTGTGATAGAATAATTCAAGTATGTTTTATGAAACAACCCCCAAAAATGTCCCTGGAATAAGTGTTATATAAGACATGACCCTTTCTTGAAGCAGCTGCTAGGGGAAAAAAAACACCTAAATTATGAGAGAAAAAACTACATATGCATATACAGGTACACACATACACACAAACATACACACAAACATAAAAGGAAGCATAATGTCATTAATTAAAGAAAAACACAAAACAGAGAAAATCTCTTAACAACAGTTTGTAAGTGGAATGTTTCTCTTACTGCTCCAATCATAGTTCAAATGCCTCAAGGGCTCCAGCTCACTTTGCCCCTTTCTGTCCACTTGCTGGCAAGGAGAACTGAGGATCCAGCTGTGGCCTTGCAATGTAGTGGACAGAACAGGACAAATGCCTCTGAGTTGGTTACATGATTTTCCCTGTGACACTGCATTCCTCACTTATATTCATTCATTCACTCTTCATGAGATATGATCGAAATATGTGGTGAATGTTTAAATTTAAAAATTTTAATACAGTAAAAAATGCATTGCCATTAATCCCTCTCAAAATATCTCCCTCATTTAAAACACACTTATCCCATTATTCTTGCTACTTTGTGAAGCAGTTCTGGAAATCCTTTCATGATTGCCTTTACAAGGTGTGATAAAATATACAGCGAATTCTACTCCAGTGAAAAGGCTGGCTAATAAAACCATTTTGGTGTGTCCTCATCCTATATTTTTACCAAGTCTGGCACCAGATTTTGCTCTTACCAAAAGTCGTAATGACCAGCAAAGTAAACATTTTTAATTTATTCAGGACATTGAGGCAGCCAAGCAGGACAACACAACTAAAATCATTCACGAGAGGACTTCCAGAAAGAACGAGGAAGAACAAGGGATAAGTAGTGTCTGAAGTGAGTGGGAATATTTTGAAGTAGATTAAAGGCAATATCTTTTACTGTAATTATTTTCAAAATTTAAATATTCATCCTATTTTATCACATCTTGTATCAAATTAGTTTTTATTTATTTATATTTTACTCTAGTTAGACATGAGACTTTGGAACAAAATTAAAACAATACGACCATTTATTTCCTTTACCATGACAAAAGCTTTCTTCTTGATTGCTTTTGTTATCTGTGCTAGCAAAGAGACTGGGGAGGAACTTGCCAGGTGGGAAGCAGCTTGGTGAATCAATATGCTTTGTTATCATTTATTCCCAGCTGCAATGCTGCTGTTGCCCTGGCTGCCAAGCACTCTAACCTTGCCGGAGACACCTGGAGAGGTTAATTAGCTTACAGCTGGCCATAATTAGAAGCAAAAGACAACAAGAAAGGAATTCTTAAAACTTCTGACAGAAAGCATTTGCAGAAGCAAGGTGTAGGATTGAGCAAACTGAAATGCTTAGGCTGGTAATTAGCAACCACAAGTTCAGAATGTTTTAAGTTAGGAGCACCTAGAGAAGGCATGATCACAGAGGATGAGACAACCAGGATGCCACTGTTGCAAAATGTTGCAGCGTGAAGGGCACATCTAGGTCTCAATTGCCTGTGCCATTTGTGGAAACCAGTTTTCGAAAAAGAAAAATAAATCTACCCTCACTATAAGGGCTCTCAGAAGGAGTTCCACTGAGATAATGAAGACTTCAGTCAGCTTATTCACAGCAATACCAACAAATGACCAGTCCTTCATCATTTACCATGTGTTCAGCATTTCGTATCTTATTTGATTTTTAAAGCAATGATGAAAGTGGGTGTTATGGACACCATGGTGTAGATAAAATTACAAAATGAGAGGCCACAGACCATCCTCATCAATGAGCAAACTTCAGTTTAGGTGCACAAGCTTTAGACTCCCTATTGCCTCTTCCTATGGGATCTGGAGTCCACTAAAGTACAGTGAGACCTGCTTTATCCTGTACTCTAAAAAGGAAGAAGGTGGCTTCTCAGTGCCTGTTTTCAATTATCTGACTTCTTTTCCCAAAATGTAAGGTTACATGCAAGAGAGGAAAATAAGGTGAAGTATTTTATAAAGGCCAGTGTGTGTAAATGAGTCTTGTTTTGCTCTAAAACCTTTTTCAGCTGATAACCAATTGAAGACAAAACAGCAATCGCAGAAGTGAAGAAGAAAAAAGTGAAGAATGAAGAACTCATAGCCTCATGTCCTCACTTCATCCATGCAGAGCCCTAGAAGTTAGCATCCTCCCAAGAACTCCCTTCCTTTACAGCCACATGGCCCTCTAGGCTTATTTTCACCTTCTAAAATTTTTCTCCATGCTTCTCTATTTTTCATTTGTTTGACTTTGAGTTTCCAATCTCTCCCACTGCCATGTCAGTTCCATGAGATCAAGTTCTTTGCATTGTTTTATTCACTACTTCAACCCAAGCATTTACAACACCCAAAACATAGGAACAACTCAATTTATATATTTTTTTGATAAATAACTGAGTAAGTAAAGGAGGGAGGTATGAGTATCTATTTTATAAATAGGGAATCCAAATCCCCAAGTGGTTAAGTACTTTTCATATCATAGCCTTTGCAAATATTAGGTCTATTATTATGGGAAGCAGGGTTTTAATTGTATTTTTACCCTAGCTGTGTTTAGTACATCCAGATCTCCCAAGTATGAGGTGGCCTTTTGCAAACATAGGCCTAGAAGAAGGAAATTGTTAGCAGCTTTCTCATATCCTACAAGTTGATTAAAATTAATAGGGGGAAAGAGTGGATCATGAATATTTTTATTGAATTTATTATGCTCCTCAGAAACTAAGTCCAGGTCATAAGAGAATTGATTTATAAACTTACATTTATATAGTCATACCACAGGCACTCTTTGTTCTCAAAATCCATTTGCAAAGATGAATGGAAAGTCTTTAATATGTTCCTACTCTGTAATTCTACATGTGGGAATATATTCTAAAGCATTACTACAAAACAAGACAAACATGTACAATTAGAATTATAAATATTTCTATGAAGAATACAAAGTAATAGAATACAATGGAATATCTTAATTACACAAAAATTTATAGAAATGATGTAAAGTTAATTGAATAAAAAATAGTTGAATATATAATACACACACTTCCATAAAATAGTTAATAGCATAACATTAATAATTATTATGCTAGTTATATACTTCATAAAAATATTTTTTCTAATTTCCAAGTGTTGGTGGTCATGCTGTTACCTATAAAGTTATAAATAAAGCAGGTTAAGGCACAAGTAAAACAAAATTAATAAATAACAAAACCTAGCTATTGCTTAATCAGTTACTTGTTATTTTCAGTTTATAATTTACTGATTACATGATAACAATCAATTAGAAATCCCTTTGTGAATGGTCACTTTTAATAAATCTGACTCTGAATTGACACAGAAACAGACTTTAACTTCATGTCTATTCACATTCACTTCTAATCTTCATCAGCAAATTCTGCTGGTGAGTGCAGGGAAAAACCACATAAACAAGAAAGTAAAATCAGGGAAACTACAGCATAAAGCGAAGTGTTAGGTACACGTATTTTACTATACACTTAGCCTGTGAAGTATCTTCATTATTCCTGGATTTGATTCTTATACAGCAAAGTAATTTGATACTGAGATGGCAGATTAATATTGGGTTAAAAAGCTTAAGCACACACACATACACATGCATGCACACACACAGAACACACCTATTAAAATAATCCTGGAAGACATTTAGATATTAACAGTTACAAATTAAATTGGGCCTCATAGACCTCATCAAAAGGAATGAAGCTTTTAGGAAGTATTGTCTTTGGAAGAAGTCCAACAGTGGCATTTGAAATAAATATAAAGCAATATTCAGAATTTCATTTCGTTTTTTGATATTGTAATTGCATATTTGAACATCATAACTGGAAGTGATAGGTCACTGTGCTAAGATTACATAACAGGTTCATCTCAAGATAGCAAAGCAATCAATGGCACAATAAAAACAAAAGCTCAAAAATTGTATCTGTTCTTCATTAGCTATCCTAATTTTAAGTACATATAAATTTCATTATAGGATGACCCTGATAATCTCACAAGTGAGAAGATGTTTTCTTCAGACATCTACATTTTGAGGTATGGTAATGATCACACTCTAGGATAATTTTTCTCTGAACAGAGTGGTAACTGTCTCATTAGTGGACCAAGCATGATTAGAACATTGTTCCTCCCAGGAAGTGTCTTACAATTCTATTCAAGAAACAAAACTGTCTTCCTTCATCATTCCTTAGTATGTTATCTCAGTCATAGGGCTTTAATGGGTACATATTATTCACAGTGTTGGTGCTTGCAAGGGACTAGAAAGGTAAATAAGACTATCTCTACCTGGTAGGACTTCATAAGATAGGAGGCAAGATAGATAAATGACAGCAATAGATAAGTAGGTACTCACATCAGGAAGTACTGCTGCTACATGAGGGTAGAGGAGCCCTCAATCCAACCTAAGAGTCAAGAAAAAAGCTTCATAGAAGAGTAGGCATCTGAACTGAGACTTTAAAGATAGCTTGACATTGGAAAGGGGAAAGGTAAAATCGAATGACGGAATTTCTAACTGTAAAAAAACCTTCACAAATGTTCAGATCAAAGAATACTAACTAATCACTAGTAATGTAGTACTAGGAGAAAGTAAAGAGCTTTTGGTAATGATGCAAAAGTCAGTATGTCAAGATTTCTAGCATTCAAGAGATTAAATTTCTTCCTGTTGGACTTTTCCTCTTGTCATGGTACTTTTCCATAATTGAAATTTGTATAGGCGCTCTTATTTTACTATATCCCTCCAGCACCCTTGCTTCATCTGCTCTGTTTTTATGCTGGGTACCAGTTTCCAGATGTTTGGATAAAGAACTAGAAATAAATAGAAAGTGGAACAGTGGAGGGTTGGAGGGTCGGAGTGTCAACACAGACCAGGTTTTATTTATTTATTTATTTATTTATTTATTTATTTATTTATTTTGACTTAAACATAGGTTATTATTTTGTTTAAAGAAGTACTTTACATTTATACACAAATGCAAAAATATATTGATTTAATTCAAATATATTATAGCTATAATATTCCTCTGGCAAAAAGAAACTATCTTTAACTAAAATTTTGCTTCCAGTAATGATGATTATCCTAATTCAGGATAGAAAAAGTGTATATGCTCATTGTATAGCTATATGTAACTTATGAAATTGGACATGACTCCACTTTAAGACTGGTTAATTATCTACTCAATTCAAACAAATTAATATAATAATCAAAGGTCCCATTTTCTGACATAAAAGTAATCAGAAAAAAACTAATGTTGCAACTACATTTCAAAACAAAATTCCATCTCTGAATTGTGATTATTGAAAGAACATTTTTTGATAGTAAGGATTTACACCAAATCAAGCCTTCCGGTGGAAAGGTTTCTTCTAGAGGAACAATTTTAATAATCCTTTAGTAAAATCTACCTAAACAAATTATAAATTAATCTTTTTCTGTGTCAAAATAAATCCAAGAAGACAATTATTTTCAAGAATTTTTAAGTTATCTAAAAAATTATGACCTATAAGGTAAAACAATTAACCACTAGCAATTTTAAATGATTTATGTGAAACCTATGTACTTGGTTAAGAAAGATGTCAGAAAACAGATAATGAAAGACAAGGGTTGCTAAAATCACAGTGTGTAGTTGTAAATTCCTAAAGTTTTAAACCACAGTCACAGGCTAATTGTCCAAAGATCTGTTACCCAGAGACATCTGTGGAGGACTGGAGTTAATGGCAGGGCATGTCAATTTACTACGAACAGCTCATGGTGGGCCATTTTGACAAAAGAACTGGATCGGGTTACAGCCTGTTCCTATTATTAACACAGTCTAGATTTATTGTTTCTAGCACCACCCCTACAAGAAATAATGGAAATGATGACAGCAACAATCCCTGCTAAGCAACAGACTGCAGAAAAACATGAAATAAACCACAATCTAGAGTGACCCCAAAACTAAACATCCTTGACAATATTTCAAATATGAGGCAGGTGTCAGCAAATTACTCATTTAAATATTTCTATAACTTTTCAAAATCTCAACACACATACACACCCAAAATCTCAAACCATAGTTTCTAAAATAAACTAAGACCAAGCAATGTGTAAATGTACTTATTGAATACTACATCTCAATGACTATCAAAGACTTTCATTTAATCAGATTTATGAAACTCTAAAAAAATACATTTACATTTATCATTGGGTGTTTGTACCAGAACATGATGTATCTTAGTTCATATTTTTTCTCCCATAACCTGTACACCCTTCACCTCCTCCACTCTTCCCTATTTACACAGAGTTTGATTCCAATTTTTTTTTCCTCATAATTTTTCCTTTTCCTTCTTCCCTTTCCCCTTCCCCACCCACCATCACCAAACACTTGGACCTTTTCTTATTTCAAATTATCAATAATTCATTTTAATCATTTTCATACTTATTTACACTTGCAATTTCTCACACTAGAGAAACTATTCGGTATTTACACGTGTGTCCTATTTATTTCACCTAAGAGTATGGCCTTAATATGCATCCATTTAGCCATAAATGTCTCTAGTTTCTCCTTCTTTATGGGTGAGTGGTACTCCACTGTATAAAAAAAACCACATCTTCTTTATCCAGTTTCCAGTTGATGGGCACTTGGCCTCTTTCCAAGCTTTAGCTATTACAAATTGTGCCGCTATAAACATAGGTACACATATATCACTGTGGTATGATTCTTTTAATTCTATGGGGAAGGTTCCCAGTAGGGGAATAGCTGAGTCAAATGGGACCTGTAGTCCTAGTTCTTTGAGGTGTCTCCATACTGATTTCCACAGTGGTTACACCAGTCTGCACTCACACCAACAATGGAGAAGGGTGCCTTTCTCTCCACACACCGGCCAGTGTTTGTTATTGGTTGATTTCTTGATAGTAGCCATTCTATCTGGGGTGAGGTGGAATCTCAGTGTTGTTTTCCTCTGCATCTCTCTAATGACCAGTGATGTTGAACATTTTTTCATATATTTATTTGCTGTTTTTACTTCTTTGAGAAATGTCTGTTCATTTCGGGTGCCCATTTTTGAATTGGGTCTTTGAATTTGGGGGGCTTGATTTTTTTTCAGTTCTTTATATATTCTCGAGATTAGACCTTTGTCTGAGCTACAGCTGCTAAATAATTTCTTCCCACATTGTAGGTTGTCTCTTAGCTCTGTTGATAATTTCTCTTGCAGTGCAGAAGCTGTTTAATATGATGAGATCCCAGTGTTGATTCTTTGTGCTATCTCCAGTGCTACTGAAGATTTGTTCATAAAGTCTTTCACTATGCCAATGTCTTCAAGAGTACTATCTAACTTATCTTCCAGTAAGTTTAGTGTTTCTGACTTAATATTTAGATCTTTAATTCACTTCGATCTTAGTTTAGTGTGTGGTGATAGGTATGGGTCTAGTTTTTATCTCTGACAGGTTGAAATCCAGTTTTTCCAACACTGTTTATTAAATAGGCTATCTTCTCTCCAATGAGGGTGGTTGGCTCCCTTGTCAAAGATGAGGTGGCTGAGTATGTCTGGAGTTGTTTCTGCATCTTCTAATCTATTCCACTGATCTTCTGGTCTGTTTCTTTGCCAGTACCATGCTGTTTTTATCACAGTAGCTTTGTAGTATAGTTTCAAGCTGGGGATTGTGATACCCCCTAGCCATGTCTCTGTTGCCTAGAATTACTTTTGCTATTCTAGGTTTCTTCTGGTTCCAAATGAATTTTTTGATTGTTTTCTCCAGATCTGTGAAATATATTGTTGGAATTTCAATTGGCATTGCCTTGCATCTATATATCAGTTTTGGAAGTATGGCCATTTTCACTGTATTGGTTCTTTCTACCCAGGAACAAAGGATAACTTTCCATTTTCTTATATCCTCTTCAGAGTGCTGTAGTTTTCAGTGTAGAGGTCTTTTGTTTCCTTTGTTAGATTGATTCCTAGATATTTCATTTTTTTAGATGCTATTGTAAAAGGAATTATTTCCTGAATTTCTCTCTCAAAGGGTCTGCTATTTGCATATAAGAAGGCTATTGTTTTTTGAGTGTTGACCTTGTATCCAGCTACTCTACTGAATCTGTCTATTAGGTCTAGAAGACTTTGACTGAGTTTTTTGGGTCTTCTATGTAAAGTATCATGTCATCATCAAATAATGACAGTTTCACTTCTTCCTTCCTATCTTTATTCCTTTTATTTCTTTCTCTTTTCTAATTGCTATGGCTAATGTTTCCAGAACAATATTGAACAGGAATGGTGATAGTGGGCATCCTTGTCTTGTTCCTGATTTTAGTGTGAAAGTTTTCAGGTTTTGACCATTTAGTATGATGGTAGCTGTTAGTTTTTTATAGATAGCCTTAATCAGGTTGAGATAAAGACCTTCTATTCCAATTTTCTGTAGTGTTTTTATCATGAATGGGTGTTGGATTTTGTCAAATGCTTTTTCTGTGTCTATTGAGATGATTATGTGATTTTTGTCCTTGACTCAGTTAATATAGTGTATTACATTTATTGATTTATGGATGTTGAACCATCCTTGCATCCCTGGGATAAATCCGACTTGGTCAGGGTGTATGATCTTCTTGATGACATTCTGTATTCTGTTTGCCAGTATCTTGTTGAGGAATTTTGCATCTATGTTCATTAGGGAGATTGGTCTGTAGTTCTCTTTTTGGGTTAGGTCTTAACCTGGTTTTGGAATCAAAGTCACACTTGCTTCCAGGAATGAATTTGGAAGTATTGCTTCCCTTTCAATTTCCTCGATGAGTGTAAAGAGTAATGGTTATAGTTCTTCTTTAAATGTCTTGTAGAATTCAGCAGTGAAGCCATCTGGACCTGGGTTTTTCTTTGTTGGTAAGTTTTTTTATTACATCTTCAATTTTACTCATTGTTATTGGGGTGTTTAGAATTTCTTTATCTTCTTCATTTAATTTTGGCAATTTATATGTATCTAGGAATCTGTCCATTCCTCTGTTTTCCATTTTATTAGAGTACAGGTTCTCAAAGTAGGTACTGATAATTCTCTGGATTTCTACTGGATTTCTTGTGGCTTCACCTTTTTCATTTTTAATTGCATGGATTTGAGCCATTTCTTTCCTTTTTTTGATAACATTGGCTAAAGGTTTATTGATTATATTTATTGTTTCAAAAAACCAACTCTTTGATTCATTGACTTTTTTGTATTTTTCTCTTAGTCTCCATTGCATTGATTTCTGCTCAGATCTTTATAATTTCCTTTCTTCTACCAGCTTTGGGTTTGTTATGCTCTTTTTCCAGGAGCTTGAGTTTCCGCATTAGGTTATTTAACTGAGTTCTCTCTGTTGTCCTAATATGGGCATTCACTGCTATGAATTTCCCGTGTAGAACTGCTTTCATTGTGTCCCACAGATTCCTGTATGTTGTACTGGCATTTTCATTTATTGTAGAAATTAATTTCTTCTTTAATTTCCTCTGTGATCCATTGGTTGTTCAGGAGGGTGTTGTTCAAATTCCATGTGTTTGTGGGAGTTTTGTGGTTTCTTATGTTAGTGATCTCCAACTGTATTGCACTATGGTCTGATAATATACAGGGGATAACTTCAATTCTTTTACATTTACTTACATATGTCCTATGAGCTAGCATGTGATCTATTTTGAAGAATGACCCGTGTGCAGCTGAAAAGAATGTGTATTCTGATTTTGTGGGGTGGATCACTCTGTAAATATCTATTAAGTCCATTGTTCAATAGCTTGGTTCAGTTCTAGAATTTCATTGTTAATTTTCTAGTTGATCTGTCTATTTGTGATAGAGGGGTGTTGAGGTCCCCCACTACAATTGTGTTGTGCTTATTTGTTTTTTCATGTCCATTAATATTTGTTTTGTATAGCTGGGGGCATTTGTATTTGGTGCATTCAGGATTGTCATTTCTTCTTCTTTGATTTTTCCTTTCACAAGGATTTAGTGACCATCTTTGTCTCTCTTAATTAGTTTTG
The DNA here is from genome assembly GCF_053883595.1 of Heterocephalus glaber. Lineage (NCBI taxonomy): Eukaryota > Metazoa > Chordata > Mammalia > Rodentia > Bathyergidae > Heterocephalus > Heterocephalus glaber. Next base: position 27,137,800 of record NW_028258143.1, on the reverse strand, counting down.
GTTTAAAATCTACTTTGTCTGCAAATAAGATTGCTATGCCTGCTTTTTTCTGGGTTCTTGTCACATGGAGAACTGTTTTCCATCCTTTTACTTTCAGGTTATGGATTTCTTTTTGAGTTAGGTTTGTTTCTTGTATACAGCATATTTCTGGGTTTTGCTTCTTAATCCATTCTGTCAGTCTATTTCTTTTGATTGGTGAATTGAGGCCATTAACATTGATAGTTATGATTGACAGATATTAACTCATCCTTGTAATGATGTTTTACTGTTGTTGGCTCTTTTATTTCTTATTTTCCCCCCTTTCACTTTAGTGTCTTACCTTGCATGGTGCCTTCTCTCTGCTGGGCCTCATGGAGTTGTGACCTTCATTGTCTTTTTCTAGGGTATTGCTTAGACTTGTTTGGAGTGCTGGTTTGGTGTTCAAGAAATTTCTCAGGTGTTCTTTGTCATGGAAGTATCTAATTTCCCTTTTGATTTTGAAAGATAATTTTGCCAGACACAACAGTCTAGGTTGGAAGTTATTTTCTATTAGGACTTAAAATACTTCACGCCAGGCTTTCCTTGATTTAAGGGTTTGTGTTGAGAAATCTGCCATGATTATGATGGGCTTTCCTTTGTAAGTGATTTGTTTCTTTTCTCTAACTGCCTGTAGAATTTTATTCTTCTGTTGAGTTTCTGGGATCTTGACTATTATATGCCTAGGTGTAGATTTTTTTTTGGTCATGGCTGGATGGAGTTCTATATGCCTCACTTATCTATACATCCAATTCTCTACCTCTGTCTGGGAAGTTTTCTACTATTACTTCTGTGAACAGTTTTTTTTTTATGTCAGTTGTACTTTCTCTTGTTTTTTCTTGGACTCCTATGAGTCTTATGTTATTCTTCTTTGCATCATCTAGCAGCTGTTGCATTGATTTCTCATTGTCCCTTACTATCTTTAAGAAATCTCTGTTTTCATGGTCCTTGATAGCAATCCTGTCTTCTATATCTGATATTCTGTCTTCAGATGCTCTTAGTCTGCTCTGCATGCTTTCAATGGAGTTTTTAATCTCCTGAATATCTGTTTGAATCTGTTTCATGGATTCCATTTCTTTCTTATGTTGGGCGATCATGTTTTCTATTTCTTTCTTAGGCTGGGCATTCATGGCTTCTAGCATGTTTCTGATCTCACCTATTTCTTATCTGTTTCTGCTCTAGAGCTTGTAATCATGTCTTTCACTCTGCTTACCATGTCTGTATTTATCTGGTTGATTATTTCTGTTTTGAAATTTTCTAGAGCCTCATGCATCTGCTTTGTTAATTCCTGTGCTATCAGTTCAGGGTGTCCAAGAGGTTGCTTATCAGACTTTTCCACCTCATTTCCCCCAGAATTTCCTTTTTGTGGCATGGAAGCCTGCATTTGTGCCTTGCTTAAGTGTCTTCTCATGTTTGTTTTTGGCACTGTCCTTGGTTTAATTCCTGTGTTGATATTTCAAAATTGCTTAGTGTAGGTATCTTTGTTGCTTGTGTTTAAAATCCTTGTGGAATGATTGCTTTTCAGAGGTGTCTTCCAGACACAGCTTGGGTTTGGGTTTTGAGACTCTAATGACTCTGAAGCTATTATACTTTTCTTATACCAGGAAGGACAACTAATTAGATCAGTCACAACATGTTAGCCCAAACGATATAGTCAGCAATACCATAGCATCAAGCACAGCTTAGAAAATGGCAATCTGTGGTAGTTATTAATCTGTCACTTTTAACTATGTGAGTTAAATTAAAACCGAGGACCAACCCAACATAAGTTTATAATGAATAAACTCTTCAATATAGCATCTTTTCCCTTTGGGGTGGGGAGTTAAAAGGAGTTGGGGAAGGAGAGACAGGTAAAAAGAACAGGTAAGATTAGCAGTGAGGCCAGAAGACACAGAAAGATCACACAAACTCTAAGAAGTGGTTAAAGGCAAGAGAAAAAGGTAGAATGAAAGAACAAAGATGTGAATAGAATCACCTAACAGCAACAGGGAGGCTAGATACCGAATTTACTTTCCTTTAAACCTAATGATAATCAAGAGAAGGAAAAAGTGAAGAAAAAAACAATAAGGGAGAAATCCGAATTCAGTGCAGAAAGGAACAAATGGGGAGATGAGGAGCAATGTGGGACAGTGAGAAAATGAGTGAGAGAGAGAGAGAGAAAGAAAAGATAAAAGAAAGAAAAGTAAAACTTTGAAGAGTAGAAAAAAAGTAAAAATCAAGAATTAAAAATAAGAGAAAAAAATTTTTTTTTCTTTTTTGCAGATTGCAATAGAAATTATGGGCCTCCTTCAGGGTATGTCTCTGCTGTCACAGTAGGCAACTTAGGAATCCCTGTGCATATATGAGTTAATGGGTCTTATCAAGCCAGCAACAGACCAAGTACAGTGGTCTGATGTGCCTTTATTGTAGAGATTCTCTTTACTTTTCTCCTGAACTTCAGTTTTCATTGAGGAGCCTGAGAAGCCCTCTTTCTGTTACTAACTTCTGGTCTGTCTTGTGGCATTCAGGACAAGGGTCTTTATAATCTCCTGTGCCTCTGTAGTGTGGGACCAGATAGCAGAAAAGCCAGAAGGTAGGAGGTGCAGGGGGAGTGGGGGTGGGGTGGGGTGTGGGGGGAGGGTGGGGGGTGGTGTTGCTGGGCATTGGAGGCACCTGTATGGCTAAGTGGACCTCACCATGGTGAGGGCGTGGCCCGGGATGGCCAGAGAGCTTCAAGCTGCTTGTCTCACCTGGCCATTCGCAGCTTCCAGACCAGGTTTTATAGCCCTAGAATAACTTAGAACCAATAAGATAATAAGAGAACTAAGCAGATGCAAGGCCAAGTCATATCAGTCAGTGTTTCTATGAATAAGAAGTAGTAATTGTTGCTAAAAAATTTTTCTCACATTGTAGATTGTCTCTTAGCTCTGTTGGTGGTTTCTCTTGCAGTGCAGAAGCTGTTTAATAAGATGAGATTCCAGTTGTTGCTTCTTTGTGCTAGCTCCTGTGCTACTGAAGTTTTGTTCATAAAGTCTTTTCTGATGCCAATGTCTTCAAGAGTTCTACCTAACTTATCTTCCAGCAAGTCTAGTGTTTATGTCTTAATATTTAGATCTTTAATCCACTTCAATCTTAGCTTAGTGCATGGAGATAGGTATTGCTCTAGTTTTAATCTTTGGCAGGTTGAAATCCAGTTTTTCTAACACCATTTATTAAATAGGCTATCTTTCCTCTGGTGAAGGTGGTTGGCTCCTTTGTCAAAGATGAGGTAGCTGAGTATGTCTGGAGTTGTTTCTGCATCTTCTAATCTATTTCACTGATCCTCAGGTCTGTTTCTTTGCCAGTACCTTGCTGTTTTTATCACAGTAGCTTTGTAGTATAGTTGCAAGTTGGGGATTGTGATACACCCAGCCATGTCTCTGTTGCCCAGAATTTCTTTTGCTATTCTAGGTTTCTTCTGGTTCCACATGAATTTTTGAATTGTTTTCTGTAGGTCTGTGAAGTATGTTGTTGGAATTTCAGTCAGCATTGCATTAAATCTATATAGTAGATTTGGAAATATGGCCATTTTCACTATATTGGTTCTTCCTACCCAGGAGCAAGGGATGTCTTTCCATTTTCTTATATTCCATTTGATCTCTTTTTTCAGAATGCTGTAGTTTTCAGTGTAGATATCTTTTGCTTCCTTTGTTAGGTTAATTCTTAGATATTTCATTTTATTGGATGCTATTGTAAAAGGAATTGTTTCTCTAATTTCTTTCTCAGTGAGTCTGCTATTTGTGTATAAGAAGGCTATTGTTTTTGAGTGTTGATCTTACATCCAGCTATTCTACTGAATCTGTCAATTAGGTCTAGAAGACAAAGCTCTACTATCTAGAATATATAAAGAATTGAAAGAAATCAGACCCCCCCCTAATTCAAAGACCCACCTCAAAAATGGGCATCTGAAATGAACAGACATTTCTCAGACAAAGAAGTAAAAGCAGCAAATAAATATATGGAAAAAATGTCCAACATCACTGGTCATTCGAGAGATGCAGATGAAAACAACACTGAGATTCCACCTCAACCCAGAGAGAATGGTTGCTATCTAGAAATCAACCAATAACAAATTCTGGCGGGAGTATGGAGAGAAAGGAACCCTTCTCCATTGTTGTTGGGAGTGCAGACTGATGCAACCACTGTGGAAATCAGTATGGAGATACTTCAAAGAACTGGGGCTAGAGGTCCCATTTGACCTAGCTATTCCCCTGCTGGATATCTTCCCCATAGAATTAAATGAATCATACCACAGTGATATATGTGAACCCAAGTTTATAGCAGCACAATTTGTAATAAAATAGCTAAAGCTTGGAAAGAGCCCAAGTGCCCATCAACTGGAAACTGGATAAAGAAGAGGTGGTTTTTTTTAACAAAATGAAATACAATTCAGCCATAAAGAACAAGAAACTAGAGACATTTATAGTTAAATGGACTCATATTGAGGACATATTCTTAAGTGAAATAAATGAGACGTGTAAATACAGAATAGTTTCTCTAGTGTCAGAAATTGAAAGTGTAAATAAGGATTAAAATGAATAATTGATAATTTTAAATAGGAAAAGATCCAAAGCTATAGGGGTGGCAAGAAGGGAAGGGGAAAGTGAAGGGAAAGGAAAAATTATGAGAAAAGAAAAAAAATGGAAATGAAATCTATGTAAACAGGAAAGGGTGGAGGGGTGAAGGACGCACAGGTAATGGGGGAAAAAATAAGAACTAAGATGCATCATGTACAGGTACAAGCACCCAATGATAATTGCCAAGATGTTGTGTACCTAAAATGTACCAATAAAATAATTTTTTTAATAAAAAGAACTAGTAATTGTGAGAATCTGTACCACCAATGTTGGACACAAGGGGACCTACTATGTCTGATAGATGTCTTTAAATTAACTGAGAAAGTATTGATTCAGTATTGGGTACTGTACTAGGGAAGCAGCATAAAATAAATATCTTTGATGTATAGTACATTGGGAAGAATGAGGAAGCACCATAACTCGGAGCATAGCAGGAATATTAGCAAGTTCACTGCGGCTGCAGTAAAAAGAATGGGGAAGGGCAGGATGCATGGGAAGAGAGGAAAAATCTAGATGATAAAAAACCTTAGTTTCTCCTGATTTTGGTTACTATCTTAAAGGAAATGAGGGGATACATGAATGTTTTTAAAACAGGTAACTGTGGTTAAAAAAAAAAGAGGCAGAAAATTTAACTAGGGCTAACAGTTGTGCAAGTGATAGAAGCAAAATGAGAAAATAATAACCTAATGCAAGAGCTTACCTACCTGAGGTACTGATTACTTCTCATTTACACTTTCCAAGCAGATTGTTTGATGTACTGTAAAATCCACACAGCTTAAATGTTCAGTTTCTTGAGTTTTGCAATTCATCTTGGGAAGATTTGCTTCTGGGTTCATTATTCTCTTCTGTTATTCTAATTTTACGTTCTTATATACTTGATTATTGTGGATTTAATGTACATTTTGCATTGAGTTGGTGTAATCTAACTTTTCTCTTTGTAAATTTTTTCTTTTTAAGAAAAATTATCATGGTTAAGAACAGTTGACATGAGATCTACCACTTAACCATTTTTTTAGAGTACACAGTATGGTATTATTGACAGTAGATACAGATATTGGCAAATGTTACTCCACTTTTTGATTCTATTAATTTAATTATTCAATCATGCAGCATTTTTGTGTTGAATTTTGTTGTAAAACTTACTTATTAGGAAAATGTTCTCAAGGTTTATCCTTGTTTCACATTGCAGAATTTCCATCCTTTTTAAAGGCAAAAGGGTATTCAATCACATGTATATTGCATCATTTTTATTCTCTCACCTTTTCAGGGATGTTGAGTTTGTTTCCATTCTTTTGATATATGTGAACACAGGCTTGCTAATGTCCCTTTGTGATCCTGAGAGCATTTCCTTTGAATAATTACCTGGAATGGGAGTTGGACAACATTAACACTCACATGAATGGGGATGGGTGCTTCCTAGTTAGGTCTCCAACCCCAGCCATGGCTGACACTCTGAAGCCTCACAAAACCCTCTTCAGAAGAAGCAACAGGTCATCTTTGTACTTCTGACCCAGAGAAACTGTGAGAGAATAAATATTGTGTGGTACCACTAACTTTGTGGTACTTTGTTAGGCAACATAGAAAATTTACACATTTGCCTAACTCATTAATTATTTCTAGTCACATTTCTATCATTTCCTTAGCATATTCTACATGGAATTCTGTCAGCTGAGAAATCTAGTGGATTCTCAAGTTATGATCGGCTTTACATATGAACAACTTGGGTCACTAAAGTCTTGACTTACAACCAGAATGCCAACCGCTTTTGCTTCCAGATGGTCTCAGATATGGATTTAACCCTTAAAGAGTTCTGAAAGGGAAATTACAACATTCTTTCCTGTGTGGGGTTAATTGAGAAATCCAGGGCCAATGTTTCTCTAAGGACACTGAGATCTACCTGGAAGAAAGTGTGGTCTAAAATTATACAGGAGAGAGGTACAACCAGCCCTCAGCAATAAACTGAGTGTTTAAGTCAAAAGTCCACTGTATTCTTATTTTGAAGTCTCTCTGCCATTTATTGTGTGAACTTATATTATTGAATTGCAAAATATTCTAACAGGAGGAGTACAAAATGATGATATTAGTTGTTAGTTCTTTGTTATTGCTAGTGCTACTGTCTTGTAAATATATTTTTGTAGATAAAGTTGAAGATGTTTCATATATTCATAATTTATTATATTTGTCATGAACCTATATTGAATTTTTCCAAATGTTTTCTACTTATATTCATCCTATTAAGATGATCGTGATTTTTCTTTTTTAGTCTCTGAGACTAGTAAGATATTTGACTTGTAAATATTAGGCCAGTCTTATACTTCAGATTGATCTTACTTAATCATATTGAATATTTTCTCTGTTTCTTATATTGGTGGATTTCATATGCTGAGATTTGGTTAAGAATTTTAATTCTATGCTTATGAGATATGTTACTTTACAAATTTCTTATAGAAGCTATAATCTTTATACAAATATTCATCTTTAATTTTCACATATATACTCTTGATATCAGGATATTGCTAGTCTTATTAAATGTGGTCAGAAATTACATAATATCTTCTATATTATGCAAGTTTTTGTGGTAAAGCTTTTTAGAAATGACTAGATCTAGAGTGTGTGATACTGGGATTAAGGTAAACTGGTATAGCATAGGGCTGGGGCTGGGTATTAGGAGGCTCACCCTGTGTGTGTGTGACAGCACCCAAGAGGATTATAGCCTAGATGATATAAAAGGGAAAGTGAGTCTTGCTTGCTGCTTGCTGCCTCCTGCCTGCCTTGCCATGGACTGTTTCTCCTCTGTGATGCCTCTCTGCCGTATCATCTTGCCTTAGAACCAGCAGACTATGGACTGAAGCCTATGCAAAGTGTGAGCTAAAGTAAATCTTTCATCCTTTAACTTGTGGGTGTTGGGTATATAATCTCAGCAGTGGGAAAGTAACTAAGACACTAAATTTAATTTTTAGCTTGTTCCTTCATGGAGTATAGAAATATAATTAAATATTGTATTGTGTTAAGTTCTGCAGCTGTGCTCCCCACACAAATAGTTATAATCATTTTTAAAATGTCTTCCTTACAATTTTTACTGTAAATATCATATCATTTGTGGATAAAGACAGTTTTATTTTTTCTATCCAGTGCAATTTTTACATATATTTTTCTTGTCTAGCTCCCCAAGTAGAATCTCAAGTAAAATGTGAAATACAAATGGTGATAGTGGATATCTTATTATATTTTTTGTTTTTTGTTGTTATTTTGTTGTGGCTTTTTTTGAAAGAAGTTCTTGCTATACATTACAGACTGCCATTGAACTCACTATGTAGGCCAGGTTGGGCTCAAACTCATGACCATCCTCCTGCCTTAGCCTCCCAAGTGCTAGGATTACAAATTGTGCTACCACAACCAGCCATAGATATCTTATTTCTGATCATTAGAGGAAATATATGGTTTTTCATTATTAAAGATTAAGTGAACAGTATTTCTACTCTATTATAATAAATGCATATTTTAATATATGAAGATATATAAAAGTGTATGCACTTTTTCTCTAGTCATATTCATAAATCCTACAGATTACAATGGTGTTATTTTGTAATCCCTTATCCTAGTACTTAATACAGATAGATGTTCAATGAATTATTGGTGCCACCACCACCACTATCATCATCACCGCCATCTTTGTCAAACTCTGGATATGGATTAAAGACAACTGTCATTGACTTCAGGGAGTCACCAATCTTGGCTATTTAGAATAAATATATTTTATTCTTCAACTGCATGTAATCAAATGATAGTGACTGCCTCTGTTACCAAAACTCAAAGAGTTGGATTTGACCTCAAGAGAGAAGAATGATTTGCCTAACTCTTCTTGTTTGTGATCGACAGGTTTAGTGAAGATCACTGTGCATCTGCTTGTTTCCTCAAAATGTAGTGATAATAAAAGGTAAATTCTTACATTCCAGAAACTCACCATGCCTGCAATAATAGCAGGTCCATTTCAAGATACATGCACAGGAGGCTGATTTACTATTTGCAATCCTATATTTGGTCACAGGCTTCCAACACATGTTATCTCATTAAGGACTCCTGTCCCAGTGATGGCATATAACTCTATCTCTACTTCTGGAAAAACACTCCAATATCAATGATCTCTGAATCAGCTTCTTATAGTTCTCCTTCCTTAAGTTATATTAAAATAATTCTGATTATTTTAATTGGATGAAAGGTGGATTAAGTCCAACTTTGGAGAATATTATTGGTTTTTGTGGTTGAAGAAGAGACAGGAATGTGTGCTTGTTTTTCAGCTGTAAGAATCATGTCTAGTATGAAGCTTCACTTTGTGTTAATGTGTTTCATTTATATATACTGGCTCACTTCTTAAATCAACATTAAGTGACTGTTCTCCTTCCTTCTTTTTTCCTTCCTTTTTCCCTTCCTTCCTTCTTTCCTTCTTTCCTTCCTTCTTCCCTTCCTTCCTTCCTTTATTATCCTCCAGTCTCTCTGTTTCTGCTTTTTGTTGTTGTTGCTCATTTACTTTCTGTAACTGAGAGTGAAATCATTTACATATCTTCTTGCTTTCTATTTTTTTTTCCATTTCTTTATTTCTTTAGTGCTGTATGCCTTTTCTTTCTTACTTTAGAAAAAAATTTATATAGGTCATCACAAGAAAACAATATGTAAGTTTTCCTCTTCAATTCATCCTATTTCAAAGTCCCTAATTTGATTCTTTCTACTTATTCAAGTGGTGCTAGTAACCAAATCATCCTATTATAATAAGATACCCTATATGAAAATTCTGCATGAAGTCATCACAAATGAAAGGGTGAACAGCAAACTTGAAAAAAGACCGTCCCATTAAAACATCCATCAGTTATGATATCATCATTATAAGCTGGCAGAATGGGGAAAAGAACCTTTAAATTAATGTGCTGTCAAGCTGAGCCTTTGTGTCATTCATTCCCCATCCACTCAGCTCATTTACTTTCTCTGTCACTGAGAGTTGAATTACTTCCCCAGGAGACTGCCATGTGAAAATCTCATCATTTTGATGAAGAACCCAGTATTGGCAAAGTGAAACAATGCACACACACACACACACACACACATACACACACTCACACACAAGGCTTGATTAAAATTGTAGTGTCATATTGAGGTTAATCTGAAAATTTGGGTATTTTATTAACAAAAACTGTGAACTTAATTTTTGGTCTTTAGCAACACATAAACTATTACTAGGAAGCTGGATATAAATTAGCAGCTGGAAAGTTTTTATAACATATAAAACACACATAAATATATTACATACATAAATAAATATACTAACATTTACATATATGTATAAGTATATATAAATGTACATATGTATATATATGTAAATATTATTTTATTTATGTATGTATATATACTTCCATTTATCACTGAAATTGTTTTAATGGAAAATAAAGCCAATTTTATTAAAGCCAAGACATGCTCTTTAACTCAATTTAACCTCTCCAGAGATAAGTTCTTGGTCTCAGTGTTTGAACTGTTTAGTATCCCCCAGGCTAGAAAGCATGACCTATGCTTTCACTGAGGCAAAAAATGCTTAGTTTCACCTGCAATTCCATCCAGACTGAAAAATTGATTTTTTAAACAAGGAGCAGGAAGCGCTGAACAGGTGCACCAGACAAAAGGAAGTTGTGGTGAGAGTTGGCAGATTGTATAGCCTTTCGGATACTTGAAGAAAAAAACACAAAAGAGGTGAACGATTAATATTTCTTATAACCTAAGTAAAAAGTTTCAAAAGGAGGATACTGGGTTGTGTCAGATGCATTGGATGCTGTGGGAACTTCCCACTGGGTGGCACAGAGTTATGAGATTTCTCTGTCTTTAATCACACCTCCAAGACTTGAACAACCATCTTCTTGATAAACACTATCCTGTACTTCACATATTTTCATATATTCATGAATATGACTTACATTAACTTTCTGTTCTAGAATAATTTCTAGTTTTATTAAAGTGTATATTTTCTTTATCTAAATTCACTCTATTTAGGGAGTTATGAAATCATTTTTAATTTGTTATTTGAAATATTTGGAATATTTTACCCTATAGTAACTAGTCATCTATGTAATGGATTTTTGAATTACATTACCAAATAATTACATCAAAATTGATAGTTTTACTGATTGAATTACTTGATTTTGGTTTATAGATGACTTCTCTGTAGAGCTCGTCTCTTAAATAGAACATCCAAGTAGATAAAGATGACTGATACCACATTACCTTTAAACAGAACATGGGTAATATCTCAGTAGAACTATGGGCCCAGTTTGTCCTTCTTAAGGTTTCATATATTAATTTTTTGATTCTTTCATTACACAAGCACTGAGACCCTCCTGAGGGGAAGTCCCTGTGCAAGCCCTGAGGTCACAAAGGCATGAACACATGGATCTCATGGAAGAAGCAGACTAACCCAAATGTGGACCACAAGGACTGTGGAGGAATAAACATGGAAGAGTCTGGCAGACAGAAAGAAGAAATATTCTATCCAATGCCAGAGAAGCTTTCAAAGCAGTCTTATGAAGCTGGGTTTTAGAGGGATCCGTGAGTTTTATTTAGGGGAGAGAGCTGGAGAGACATCCTGGCAGGCGGATTAACATTTTCAAAAGCACAGGAATACCTGGACTGATTCTAGGGCCATGAGTGGCCGGAGGTACAAAAACTATAAAATTAGGATCAGATTAGGAGATATTGTCTAAGCGTTCCCGAGGAGTTTGTACTTTTCCAGTATTCACTAGTCAAGTTCTTCAGGTTTATTATCTCAACTCCATCAACTGCTTCTGTGGAAATGTGTGAAAGTTTGGCATCATTTTCTCAATATGACAATGGAAAGTATTTCTCTTTAGGCTGGCAATGAATAAGGAAAATGACATGAACATGCTGAGCATGATTTATGAGTGTAGTTGCCCATGAACGTTTGGGACATGTCAATTTTCTATTTTAAACACAAGGTTAGTATCGTCAGATTAGTAATCTTATGATTCCACTAGGAATTGAGGAATTAGAGTGCCAAACCAAAGCTGTGAAATGAATATGGGAAAGAATGAGAGGCTGGGTGGATATTTAAAAGTAATAATAATAATAATAATAATAATAATAATAATAATAACAACAACAACAAAAACCTGCAGCACCTGCTGCCATTACTAAATACTAGCCTCGTAAATTGTCCTGTACACTACTCAGTCATCTCATCACCTTTTACAGGAACATATGTGAGGTAATATCCCCATATCTTTTAATAAGAAGCAAATTTAAGATACAAAACACTAAGGAATATCACAAGGTAAATGTTCAAAGGAAAACAAGTGTTTTAAGTCAAACAAACATTGTTTCAAAATAGATGTATATTTGGCGATGTAGAAAAAAAGGTTTTTGAATATTTCTGCTTTTCAACTTTCTTCTAGATTTTCTGAGAGTTAAGTCATTACATTGTAATTTATTTCTCTGCAGCTTAATAAAGTTCATTAAATTTCTATTTAAAATCCACATCTCATGCATGTAAAACATTAAATGCAGGCTTCTTCTTTTCAAGGGACGTTATAATTTTGCACTGAATTAACAAACAACTGTTTCAGCTTTGCTAATATAGCAATGAATGAAAATAAATTAATTATTTGTTAACAGACACAACTCCCATTTGATTATCACATTGAAAATTTCTAGTGTGGTAGGTTATTTACCAAATACAAGGAAAAGGAGGAGATGGAACAAAAGTGAAGAGGAAAGGAGAATAAGGAGAAATTTTGCCTTAACTTGTATATAGCAATGAGTAGGTATCTCTAAAATAAATCACATATTAAAATTAATTGTTCAGTATAGTAGTACTAGCAGTGAAACTGCAGGTAGTACAATGAGGATTTTAATCCTAGTTTTCTATCTTAATTTAAAACCAGCCCTGGAGAACAAATTGAGTTCTTAAGTCAAGGGTCCACTGTACTATTTATCATTACAATCCTTTTGCTCCCAGTCATTTAAAATTCTTTCAGTCCAACCTTTCTTTTGCTTGGGGAATGTGATTTCCAAGCCAGATCATGTAAAGCAGCAGTCCCTTTTGGCACTCAAGCCTGGGAATATTGTTCAAAACATCTTCTCTTCCAGCCTTGCTCTTGAACCTTCCATCCCCAAGGAAGGAAGAGCTCTGAAAAAGTCAAGACATTTGAATAATGTTGAGTTTGGAATGAGTTGGAGGGTATTTCTTTTTGCTAATGTTTATGTTTTTAATTTTTCTTTTTATTCCTGAAAATAATCTCTATTTTCTTTCTTTGACTATCAGAGTTAGGAGGTATAAATATATTCCAGGCTGGAAATTAGAAAGAATGAGGTAAGGAACAGTTAGACTCTGAAGTGCAGAAAATGCATATGTAGCTTCAGCAATAAAAAAAATAATTCATTTATGATAATAATAACACTAATATCTTGAAGATCTGAGCTCTTGTACATACATCATTGATAGTAAGTCAAACCCGCTAATATTGATATTACTGTCTCCATTGTGCAAATGTCAAAAGTGAGACCTAAATGACTTCCTCAGTCATCCAGCAAATCAATGATGAGAACACAATTTCTTTATGCCCATCCTAACATGGGGGTTCATGTTTTTAGCTACCACACTTAAGCATCTGAAAAAAAATTCTTATGTACTTACCTTTTGTTTAACTCATGGGGCTATACAATGGGTACCATCAGCAAATAGTTCAGAAGAAAGCAATTCAACTCCAGATGTCCTTAATACCTTAGCATTAAAAACATAAAAGCAGAATGAATTCTCAATGGCTTTTAATCTTATTTAACAAGCTTGGAATTTAGATAAAAATTTAACCTAAATTTCTAGCAAATAGGGAATGTACATCTTCTTATCATTTCTAGCATTCTTGCCATAAGTTGAAGGAAGTAGTTGTTGAAAAATTTGAGTGTTTAAACTTAACTGCAACTCACTGTTTCTTTGACACTTGATGTCACCCAACACAATAAGTGACAGTTTTGTTGGTTGCGTTCTTAATTTGGCTATTATTACTGGTATTCCATTTTAATGTAATCATCTAATGGGTATAAAATACAGTTCAGTCATTTTATGAATATTAAGACAGTCACAAGCTCATGATTTCTAAGTGTCTTCAGGTGACACAGAAATAGAAATTCTCTTTTAGAAATCTTATTTAACTTCAATATGAATTTCTAATTCAATTATGAATAAATAACCACCATCAATTATTTATAAGAAAAGTATTTAAATAATAATAATAATGATATCTTGTACCCTGCCTGTTTTCAACAATCATGTTATTTTTCAAGACAGAATCATTGGTTTAGGCTACAGAAATTATGGTCATTGGCAATTTCATAAATAAAGGAAAAATGGACAAATATATGTTAAAGGGTAGATTCCTTCACAAAAGGGAAAGCTAGTGTAGACTCATGTTTTCTGTATGTGGCCTCAGAAAAGTTGTAGATTCATGTTCCTTAGAAGATAATCTTTTCTTTGGTTGCTAGCTACATCATTCCAGATCACCAACCACCTATTCTCAAAATAGACTTTTACTTAATGTTCTCCTTTCCTCCGTATTCACTTTAATTCCTGCTGACTTTTCTATCAACTTTTTCTTTACTGCTGCTTTCTATAAGTCACATTGTAGGTTCTGCTTCAAAAGATTGAGCTCTCCCATGCTTATTTCTTTCTCATCCCAACCACTGGCTTCCAGACACACCTGTGCACATTCTTTCACCTGGTCATCATGTTGGTGCCCTTCCTTTATTTCTCATCTAACACATTGTGATAAATTGTGCTGGACATATGCTTTTAATGGAAGCACAGAAATGCTTAGGATCTACACCTGGGCCTGACCAAATTCCCAATATACTTCTGAGAAAAGATCTTTCCAGAATATAGAGATTTGATAAATAAAATTCAAAGTCAAGATTTGGAAAGTCCAAGCTCAAATTTTAAAGAAAGTGTCATGTCCTTTTCCTGAGCTACTGGGATTTGGTTACTGCTCCCTTCTGATTTCTAATACTATATCTGAAATAAAAAGCAAATGGTTCAGACAAGGAATGTTAAATATTGTGTACTACCTATATGTTCTAATAAAATAAAATTAACAAAATACAGAGGCTCTCTCCAGATAAAAGTCCCTTGACTCTGGACTTCTCAGTCTTCTGAACTTGTAATAAATAAATCTCTCTTCTTTACCAGAAGCATAGTTAGGCATCATCTTGTATTATTTTCAACATTACTTTGAATTTGTAACTTGTTTTGTCTGCATCAATCACAGAATAACTTAGTTTTGGTTTTCCAGGGCACTCAAATTTGTGGAGAAATAAAATATTAGACATATTTTCTAAAATATCCTCCAAGCAGATATGTCTCAAGCTTATTTTTATATTTATTTATTTTTTGGCACTGGGGATCGAACTCAGGACCTTGCACTTTCGAGGCAGTAGCGGAACCACTGAGCTAAATCCCTGGCTCAAGCTTATTTTTATAAATGTGTGTGTCCTGTCATAGTGAAATGAATTTTAGAAATTTATCTAGCTCAACACTCTTGGTGGAGTTTCACAAAATGTAGGTCTTACCAACTCCTGTCTGCCTAAGGACATCACTTTCTGCCAGCCATGTTGCATTCTCAGCTGCCTCTTTTTTTCTGTCTTCTTGCTGTATCCAACCGCCTCCAGATCCCCGGTCTGACCCACTGAAAGTGACTTGATAAATCCACTCAATTCGCTGGCCACCTAACCATAGGAAAGATTGGGAAATGGGTTTATTTGAAAGAAGACACGAAGATTGGGCAAAGCGCTCTCATAACATTAACAAAGTGGTATTGCAAAGCAGAAACCCTGGAGTCTGTATAATTATAAAAATCATTTCATAATATCTATTATGCATTTTGGTCCTCATTTACACTTTCAGCTTCTCATACCAGAGAAATAATTTGGTACTTACACATATGTGCCCTATTTATATCACTTAAGATTATGGCCTCAAGGTGCATCCATTTGGCTATAAATGTATCTTCCCTTATGGCTGAGTAGTATTCCATTTTCCTTAAATTCTTTTATTGGTATATTTTAAGTATACAATATATTTACATATAACATTGGGTGCTTGTACCTGTACATGATGTATCTTGGTTCTTTTTTTTTTCCCCATTACCTGTGCACCCTTCCCTGTTTAGATAGACTTCAATTTTTTTTGCTTTTCTCATAATTTTTCCTTTCCCTTCTTTCTTTTCCCCTTCCCCTCACACCACCCCTATCCCTTTGGAACTTTTCTACCTATTTCAAATTATCAATTATTCATTTTAATCATTTTACCCTTATTTACACTTTCAGTTTCTCACACTAGAGAAACTATTCAGTATTTACACATGTGTGTCCTCTTTATTTCACTTAAAATTATGGCCTCAATATGCATCCATTTAGCTATAAATGTCTCTAGTTTCTCATTCTTTATGGCTGAGTAGTACTCCATTTTATAAAAAAAACACATCTTCTTTATTCAGTTTCCATTTGATGGGCACTTGGGCTGTTTCCATGCTTTAGATATTACAAACTGTGCTACTATAAATACAGGTGCACATATATCACTATGGTATGATACTTTCCATTCTTTTGGGAAGACACCAAGCAGAGGAATAGCTGAGTCAAATGGGACCTGTAGTCCTAGTTCTTTGTGGTATCTCCACACTGATTTCCACAGTGGTTGCACCAGTCTGCACTCCCACCAACAATGGAGAAGGGTTCCTTTTTCTCCATACATCCCCACCCCAGCATTTGTTATTGGATGATTTCTTCATAGAAGCCATTCTTCCTGGGGTGAGGTGGAATCTCAGTGTTGTTTTCATCTGCATCTCTTGAATGACCAATGATGTTGACATTTTTTCATATATGTATTGGCTACTTTTACTTCTTTATCTGAGAAATATCTGTTCATTTCAGATACCCATTTGTGAATCGGGTCTTTGAATTTGGGGGGTCTGATTTTTTTCAGTTCTTTATATATTCTAGACAGTATTCCTTTGTCTGAGGTACAGCTGCTAAAATTTTTTTCCCACATTGTAGGTTGTCTCTTAGCTCTGTTTGTGGTTTCTCTTGCAGTGCAGGAGCTATTTAATAAGATGAGATCCCAGTTGTTGATTTTTTTGTGCTAGATCCCATGCTACTAAGCTTTTGTTCATAAAGTCTTTTCCTATGCCAATGTCTTCAAGAGTTCTACCTAACTTATCTTTCAGCAAATTTATTGTTTCTGTCTTAATATTTAGCTCTTTAATCTACTTCGATCTTAGCTTAGTGCATGGTGATAGGTATGGGTCTAGTTTTAATCTTTGGCAGGTTGAAATCCAGTCTTTTCGACACCATTTATTAAATAGGTTATCTTTCCTCCAATGAGAGTGGTTGGCTCCTTTATCAAAGATGAGGTGGCTGAGTATGTCCGGAGTTGTTTCAGTATCTTCTAAAATATTACACTGATCCTCAGGTGTGTTTCTATGCCAGTACCATACTGTTTTTATCACAGTGGCTTTGTAGTATAGTTTCAAATTGGGGATTGTGATACCTCCTGGCATGTCTCTGTTCCTCAGAATTGCTTTTGCTATTCTAGGTCTCTTCTGGTTCCAAATGAATTTTTGGATTGATTTCTCTAGTTCTGTGAAGTATATTGTTGTAAATTCAATCAGCAATGCATTAAATCTTTGTAGTAGTTTTGGAAGTATGGCCATTTTCACTATATTGGTTCTTCCTACCCAGGAGCAAGGGATGTCTTTCCATTTTCTTATATCCTCTTTGATCTTTTTTTTCAGAATGCTGAGGTTTTCAGTGTAGAGGTCTTTTGCTTCCTTTGTTTGATTGATTCTTAGATATTTCATTTTTTTGGTTGCTATTGTAAAAGGAATTGTTTCCCTATAATTTCTCTGTCAGTGAGTCTGCTATTTGTGTATAAGAAGACTGTTGTTTTTTGAGTGTTGACCTTGTATCCAGCTACTCAACTGAATCTGTCAATTAAGTCTAGAAGTCTTTTGATAGAGTTTTTTGGGTCTTCTATGTAAAGTATCATGTCATCATCAAATAATGACATTTAACTTCTTCATTTCCTATCTTTATTCCTTTTATTTCTTTCTCTTTTCTAATTGCTATGGCTAATGTTTCCAGAACTGTATTGTACAAGGGTGGTGATAATGGGCATCCTTGTCTTATTTCTGATTTTAGTGTGAAAGTTTTCAGTTTTTGACCATGTGGTATGATATTGGCTGTTGGTTTTTCATAGATAGCTTTAATCAGGTTGAGATAAAGACCTTCTATTCCAGTTTTCTGTAGCGTTTTTATCATGAATGAGTGTTGGATTTCGTCAAATCCTTTTTCTGCATCTATTGAGATAATCATATGATTTTTGTCCTTGAGTCTGTTAATATAGTGTATTCCATTCATTGATTTATGGATATTGAACCATCCTTGCATCCTTGGGATAAATCCAACTTGGGCAGGATGTTTTATCTCGATGACCCTCTGTATTCTGTTTGCCAGTATCTTGTTGAGGATTTTTGCATCTATGTTCATTAGGGAGATTGGCCTGTAGTTCTGATTGGGTTGGGCCTTTCCCTGGTTTTGAAATCGAAGTCACACTTGCTTCCAGTAGTGAGTTTGGAAGCCTTGCTTCCCTTTCAATTTCCTTGGTGAGTTTAAAGAGTAATGGTGATAGTTTTTTAAATGTCTTGTAAAATTCAGCGGTGAAGCCATCAGGACCTGGGCTTTTCTTTGTTGGTAAAATTTTTATTACATTTTCAGTTTCACTCATTGTAATTGGGGTGTTTAGAATTTCTATATCTTCTTCGTTTAACTTTGGCAATTCATATGTATCCGGGAATATGTCCATTTCTTTTGTGCTTTCCATTTTATTAGAGTACAGGTTCTCAAAGAAAGTATTGATGATGCTCTGGATTTCTGCTAGGTCTGATGTGACTTCACCTTTTTCATTTCTAATTGCATGGATTTGAGCCTAGTCTTTCCTTTTTTTGATAAAGTTGGGTAAAGATTTATTGATTTTATTATTCTTTCAAAAAACCAACTCTTTGATTCATTGATTTTTTTGTATTGTTTTCTTAGTCTCCATTGCATTGATTTCTGCTCTGATCTTTATAATTTCCTCTCTTGTATGATATTTTTGTTTGCTATACTCTTCTTTTTCTAGGAGCTGGAGATTCTGCATTAGGTTATTTATTTGACTTCTCTCTGTTTTCCTAATATGTGCATTCACTGCTATGAATTTCCAGTGTAGAACTGCTTTCATTGTGTCTCACAGTTTCCTTTATGTTGTACTGGCATTATCATTTACTTGTAGAAAGTGTCTAATTTCCTTAATTTCCTCTGTGACCCATTGGTTATACAGGAGGGTCTTATTCAGTTTCCATGTGTTTGTTGAGGCTTTTTAGTTTCTTATGTTTCTGATCTCAAATTTTATTGCACTATGGTCTGTTAATATACAGAGGATAACTTCAATTCTTTTACATTTACTTAGACATGTCCTGTGAGCTAGCATGTGGTCTATTTTGGTGAATGAGCTGTGTCCAGCCAAAAAGAATTTTTACTCTGATTTTGTGGGGTGGAACACTCTGTAAACATCTATTAAGTTCATTTATTCAGTAGCTTGGATCAGTTCTAGAATCTCATTGTTAATTTTTTGTCTAGATGATCTTTCTATTTGTGGTACTGAGTCCTCCATTACAATTGTATTAGTGCTTATTTGGTTTTTCATGTCCATTAATATTTGTTTTGTATAGTTGGGGGATTTCATATTTGGTGTATATATATTTATGATTGTCATCTCTTCCTCTTGGATTGTTCCCTTCACAAGGATGTAGTGACCATCTTTGTCTCTCTTAATTAGTTTTGGTTTGAAATCTACTTTGTCTGCAAGTAAGATTGCTACGTCTGCTTTTTGCTGGGTTCCTTTTCCCTGAAGAACTGCTTTCCATCCTTTTACTTTCAGTCGATGAATTTCTTTTTGAGTTAAGTGTGTTTCTTGTATACAGCATATTGCTTGATTTTGCTTCTTATACCATTCTGCCTGTCTATTTCCTTTGATTGATGAATGAAAGCCACTAACATTGATGGTTTTAGTTGATAAATATTGAGTCATCCTTATTATGATGTTTTCCTTTGTTGGCTCTTCTATTTCTTATCTTTCCCCCTTTCCTTTTAGCTTCTTCCCTTCCCTGGTAAGAAACTTCCCTCCATTGGGCCTCATGGAGTTGTGACCTTCATTGTTTTTCTCTAGGACATTGGAGTGCTGGTTTGGTGTTCATGAAATTTCTCAGGTGTTTGTTGTCATGGAAGTATCTAATTTCCCCATCAATTTTGAAAAATAATTTTGCAGGATACAGCAGTCTAGGTTGGAAGTTATTTTCTTTTATGGCTTGAAATAGTTCACTCCAGGCTCTCCTTGATTTGAGGGTTTGTGTTGAAAAGTCTACTGTGATTCTGATGGGCTTTGCTTTATATGTGATTTGTTTCTTTTCTGTAACTGCTTGTACTATTTTGTTCTTTTGTTGGGTTTCTACAATCTTGACTATTATATGACTAGATATAGATTTTTTTTTTTATCATGGCTATCTGGAGTCCTATATAACTCACTTATCTGTATGTCAAGTTCTTTTCACCTGCTTCTGAAGTTTTCTACTATTACTTCTGTGAACAGTTTTTAATATCATTTGTACTTTCTCTTCCTTTTTTGTGGACATCTATCAGTCTTATGTTATTCTTCTTTGCATTATCTAGCAGCTGCTGGATTGATTTCTCATGGTCCCTTAATATTTTTAAGAAATCTCTGTTTTCATGGTCCTTAACTGAAATCCTGTCTTCTATATCTGATATTCTATCTTCAGATTTCCTTAATCTGCTATGCATACTTTCAGTGGAGATTTTAATCTCCTGAATATCTGTTTGAATCTGTTTCATGGATTCCATTTCTTTCTTATGTTGGGCAATCATGGTTTCCATTTATTTCTTATGCTGGGCATTCATGGCTTCTAGCATGTTTCTGAGCTCATCTTTTTTTTTATCTGTTTCTGTTCTAGAGCCTCTAATCATCTCTTTTACTCTGCTCACCATCTCTGTAGTTATCTGGGAGATTATTTGTGCTTTGAATTTTTCTAGAGCCTCACTCATCTGTTTTGTTACTTCCTGTGCTATCAGTTCAGGGTGGCCAGGTGGCTGATTATCAGACTTTTCCAACTTTTTCCCTAACACCCCAGAATTTACCCTTGGTTGGGTGGAAGTCTGAGTTTGTGCCTTGCTTAAATGTCTTCTCAGTTTTGTTTTTGGTACTGTCCTTGGTTTAATTCCTGGGTTGACAGTTTGAAATTGCTTATTGTAAGTATCTTTGTTGCTTGTAATTAGAACCCTTATGAAATGATTGCTTCTCAGAAGTGTCTTCTAGATATAGCTGGTCCTTAGGTTTTGAGTCTCTAATGACTCTGAGGCTGTCTCATTTTCATTATACCAGGAAGGACCACTGACTAGATCAAAAACACCTTAGCCCAAGTGATGCAATCAGCAACACCATAGCATCAAGTACATCTTAGTAAATGACAATTTGTGAAAGTTATTAATCTATCACCTTTAACTGTGTGAGTTAAATCAAAATCAAGGACCAACCCAGCATATGTTTATAGTGAATAAATTCTTCAATATAACAATTTTACCCTTTGGGATGGGGATTTAGAAGGTATTGAGGAGGGAGGGATAGATAGGTGGAAGGATAGGGGAAGGTTAGCAGTGAGGCCAGAGGACACAGGTGAGAGAAGGAAAAAGAGAATAAAAGGAAAATGAAGAAGAAATCTGAATTAGAGTCAGAACAGGAACAAAAAGGGAGAGGAAGAACAATGTGGGATGGCAAGAGAGTGAATGTGAGAGAGAGAAAGGAAGGAGAAAAGAAAGAAAAAAGGAAGAGAAAAATAAATATTTGAAAAGATAAAAAAAATTAAAAGTAAGAGCAAAAGTACCCAATAATAATTATTTTGGAAATAAAAATTAAAAATGAAAGTGAAGGGCCTCCTTCAGGGTATGTCTCTGCTGTCACAATAGACAATGTGGGCACCAGTATGCAGATATGCCAGTAAGTCTCAGCAAGCCAGTCACAGATCCATGGGATTCCAGCAGATTTCTGGTGGCAAGTCCAAAGTTGAGCTCCTCATCTTCCTGTAGGGTTGAACTCTGCAAGGTTGTACTGCAGGTTCCAGCTGCCCTTTCCCTGAAGATAGTCCAGTTCTGATGGGAGGTGATGATCCCTCCAACTTAACCAGTACGGTGGTCTGGTGTCCCCTGTGTCTTTGTAGTGTAGATCCAGGTAGCGGTACAGCCAAGAGGCTGGAGGTCCGGGGGGGGGGCGGTCCTGGAGGCACCCACACGGATCACCCCTGTGGGTGTGGCTAGTGGCAAGGGGTCCTAACCTTCTGGCTGGTCCCTGCCAGTGTGCTTGGCATGGGAATGGATGTGGTGGGACTCCCGGCAACCTGGGACCTCTCTCTGATTGTTGATTTAGATATCCAAAGTGCGAGTTCCTGTTCTCAGAGCCACCAGTTCAGGCTACAGGGCCGGCTGTGCTTAGGGAGGAGAGCAGTATTCCATTTTATAAAAAAAAAAAAATCCAAGATCATCTTTATCCAATCATGGATTGATGGACATTTGGGCTGTTTCCGAGATTTAGCTATTACACAGTGTGCTTCTATAAACATGGGGGTGCATATATCACTGTGGTATGAAAGGCAGACTGCAGGGGGGAGGCAGGGGAAAAGGAAGAAGGAAATGAAAATGAAAGAAAAAAATGAAAACAAAATTTATGTAAATAGGGAGAAGTGAACTGGTTCCAGAGGGCATAGGAGAATGGGAAAAAAATAAGAACCAAGGTATATCATGTACAGGTAAAAATTCTCAATGATGAATGTGATCATAATGTATACCTAAAATCTACCAATAAACTCAATAAATAAATTTAAAATAATTTAAAAACCAGGGCCAGGGGTTTAGCTCAGTGGCACTGTGCCTGCCTGATAAGTTCGAAGTCCTGAGTTTAATCCCTGGTACCAAAAAAGAAAAAAATTAAAAACCATAATTGGTTCCAAATGGACTTGAGTTTAACCCATGGGTCCTCGTAAACGTGAACAAGGTATTTAATACCATAAAAGCTTGTTTTCCCAGGAAAGTAATACAACAATATCATTAAACCATCATGAAAATTAAATTAAGTAGGCAAAACACTTATTGCAATGCTGAGCTCATAATACTATATGCTAGAATTAATTGTTGTGGTTTTTTGCTATTGTTTAAAAGAAAGATGAAGTTCATTATCTAGCTACTTCACCTGCTGACTATAGGGTATAGGGTAATACTATTTCAATATCATTCTTAGATTCAATTATTGAGAGATATTCAATAATTCTGTGTTTTTTCCTTTTCTCAGAAAATAATCCTGAACAATATATCTAATGTGCTAAACAAATGGAGAACAAGCCAACGTTCAAGAAGAAGTTTTCTGTCTGAGTGGTTATTGTTATTGTTCACAAATTTGTTGGCAATGTTGACTTTATTATTTTCACAGGCAGACACAGTCTCATGGATATAGCATCTCCATACATATTATTTTTTCTGATAATAAACCAAGTTGCACCTTTTTCCCCTGCTAGTTTAATTGACATGCCAATCACCACAACACAACACTTCCTGCAATCCATTTGTCTTCTGGCTATTTCACAAGTTCACTTGCTATATGATGACCATCAGCATGTCTGAGCCAAGTGTTGTTTTGTTAAATCCTGGTTAATTTAGCTAAAATTCCAAATCTATGCCAGACTACACTGAGAAATTGCACTTTCCTAATGCAGAAAACATAATGACATAAAAAAGTTATCACTATACTGATGTAAAAAGTGCTTACAAACTTAAAATTTCTCAGAGTAGTAGCATGGCTTAGAAAAGTTGGGAGACAGAAAGACAATAGCCTTCATTCCTCTCTTGCTTTGGAACCCTTGCCAAATCAATGAATATTACTATGTGGGTCAGTGTATTTAAAACCAAAACATATTTCTTATTTTATTCATTTACCAACTATTTATCCACTACATGTGACTTGTTATACTGGCATCATCATGAGTAGGACAGGAAGGAGTAGTGGGAAGTATCTACTCCCTCCAAGCAATGCAGTCACATTAGACTCCATTAAGATCACCAGGACTCTCAGTATCATGCTGAGGAGTGGGCATGTGGCTCAGCAGTGGTGATGGCAGTTGGCTAATCTCTGCCAGGATCTTGGTTCCATGCCTAGCACTACAATCATAAAGAGCCAGGCATGATTGTGTACGCTTGTAATATCAGGACTCAGGAGGCTGAGGCAGGAAGATCATTGTGAGCTCAAGGCCAGCCTGAACCACATAAGAAGACCCTTTATCAAAAAAAGTGAAAAAATTAAAAAAAATATACAACCCCTGCAAAAGAAGGCTCACAGCCCCACAGTTTCAGATTAAGTTCTGTCCTGGAGCTAGAGATTTGCATTTCTAAGAATTTCCCTAAGTGAGGGTCTGCTGTTCTGGGAACAGCACACTTAGTAAAACTTCCCTGGAACGGGACATGGGTTTTGCTCAGTGATTCTGCCACCCGCCCTACATGCCCAATGATCCAAGTTTGATCCCCGGTACCAAAACACCCCCCAAAACCCAAAAAAACAGAAAAAAAAAAACAAACAAAAACTACCATGGAATAATCATCACTGACTTTAGCCAGCCAGAAAGGAAAGACTCTTTGAAGAGCTGGAGAGCTATGCAGGACATTTTTCTTCTTTATCACTTTTTTTTTTCCTTCTCCATGTGCTCTATATACCGGGAGGCGACCCTGCATCAAGGGGCTCCCTTGACCTTAGAATTCCAGTTCTGCCACAACATGAAACTGGATCAAGTATGAGGAAGTTTGCATAGTAGGAACCATAGGGAAAAGCCCTAGAGGCAGTGATAAGATTGATTTATATGTTTATTAAATAGCATATTTTTAATAATAACCTGGGATATTATGAATACTTCCTGGGGAAATAGCTTACTTTCCTTCCTTTTATCATGTGGGTATTTGCTCAGAAATTAGAGCCCAACAAAGAAGTAAAATATTCATCTTTACATCTTCATTGCAATAACAGGAAAGAACTACTATAAAAACATTATACAAGCAGACATACACACACACATATTAAGTGGTAAAGGATATAAGGTAACAAAGCCGCATGTTATCAAATTTGCATGTTTAGAACATGTTGAAGCTTATAAAATGCTTTTTCATAAATTGATTCATTTCTTCCTCTCAACAACCCTGTGAGACAAGCATTTTCATATTTAATTTTCTGCTGAAGAGCAATATGAAATTTAGGCTAATTAAATAGCCCAACGTTGCAAAGTTAGTAAAGTATGTCATTAGAATCAAGATTTAAAATTCAAACATCTATTTTTATACCACAAGTGATTTCTCCCTATTCACTCAGCTCTGAGGCAAAAACTTGAAATGATGAAAGAGGTAGAAGTGGGTTTGAAGAAGCTTCCTCCTCATCTCCAGATATCTTCCAACTCTAGGGTTGGGATTTTGACATGATCTGATCAGTGAAATCATCTACCAATATTTTACTGTTTTGATAATCAGAGCAACTTTCCTTCTGCATTTTAACTAGGTCCCTGGAGTCATTTTCTTCTCATTTTCTTAATATGCATATACATTTCTCTGGGTTAGTTCTTAGTCTTCATTAAGATAGAGAGACTTCACATAAACACATATCCACCTTGGGTGATCTCACCTACTCCAGTGATTTTAACTACCACCTATGAGATGGTAACTCTCTAATTTACTCCTGAGATCATAACTGCAACATTTGTTCAGTGACAGTGTCTCTTATGAAGTATCTCATGACACTGAGGCCCTTGTGGCTGAGGTGAGTATCTGATGTCTCAGTCCCAGGCACCCTTCCATATGTCTACTGTAACACATGCAGTACCTGCTACTACCCTCCCGTCCTTCCCTCTTCATCACAATGACTTCATTCTGTAATCTAAAACTTTGGGATGCATCTTTTCTTCATCATTTGGTCAAATCAATCACTGCTCTCTATTAATGATTATAGCTGCTATTTTTAAAATTCCCTTTCTTTCACTTATTCACATTATCACCACCTAAATTTAGCCCATCATAAACTCCTATTTCACATTACATCCTTCTAATTTTCATTATCCCAGAATTTGCATCATCCAACTATCCATTTTCTATGCCATAACTAGAGTGATCTGCTTATAACTAGAGTGATAAATTATACTCCCTTGTCCTCACCTCCAAGTAGAGTTACCCCCACTGAGGAATACACCAAGGGCAGATCATGACATTTTTTTCTCTGGCTCTTTAGGTATGACATACTGTTCTCTTTACATCTTAAATCCTTTTGTGATTGCTGATATTATTATTAATTATTATTATTATTATTATTATTACTTGAGTGTTCTGAAAGAGGGTCTAGCTATGTATATGTAGCTCAGGTTGCCTGGAACTTGTGATCCTCCTGCCTCAGCCTCTCCAGTGCTGGGATTACAGATGTGCGCTGCCACGGCAGGCTTCCAACTCTTTAGAATATTGGCTACATGACACATCTTCTGATCTCATCAGTTGAGGGGCTCTGTTTCTTTCTCAGATGCTTTAATGTTTTGCTCCCTACTTTAATTTTTTTTTTTTGAGACAGAGTTTTATTGTGTTACCCAGGGTGGCCTTGAACTCACTATGTAGCCAAGACTGGCCTCGAACTGGCAGTGATCCTATTGTCTCAGTCTCCAGAATGGTGGGATTACAGATGAGTGGCACCATGCCTGACTCTCCACTTTGATTCTATGCCTGGATGTCCATCATACCAATTCAATTCTAACCAACTTGGAAGAAAGGATTACATTTTATACATCATTGAAACCCTCAAAACTAACATGTCTGACAGATAGATGCCATTAATTCAATATTAAGAATGAAATGGTTGGGGTGGGGATTTAGCTCAGTGGTGTCACCACTTGTCTTGCAAGTGCAAGGTCTTGAGTTTGATCTGTGGTAAAAAAAAAAAAAAGAATGAAATAGTTGATGAATGAATGGAAGAGCGTGAGTAGAAAACACGGTGTTCACCATGGGATCAAAGTCTACTGAGTAAAGTTACCAGAGCTCTTGGGCCACCTTACCACTGACCCTGGGCACTGAGGAGCACAGCCCCCCACCCCAACACTGAGGAGGTGAGCTGTGGGGGCCAGCAGCACACTCACCCACACCCCTACAGCTGTGATGAGTCATTATCTGGATCCACACAGCAGAGTTGCAGGGGTCATACAGGACATTGTTCTGAGCTCCAGAAGATAGAGTAGAAGTGAACAACAGAAAGAGGACCTCTCTGAGGCTCCTTTATAAAACTTGAAGCTCACTGCAAAAGCGAAGAGAATCCCTGCAATAAAGGCACACCAGACCACCTTAGTTGGGGGAGCAGTGGTGCACACAAGAGCAGCATGGCTGCAAGCAGATCCTGGCTGGAAAAGAGCTACTTGAGTGCACAAGCAACAGCCAGAGGTTTACCCCAATACCATTGGCAAGTGCACAAGACTCTAGCCAGAAGATTGCTCACATAAGAGGAACTGGGGTGCACAGCCCCCAGCCAAAGGCCCTCCCAGAGAACAGGTACATAGGGGCCCCAGCCAGAGGCACACCTAGATACAATCCCAAGTGTACACAGGCCCCAACTAGAAGCCCACACAGACAACAGGTAAGTTCAGGGACCCAGAAGGATACCATTTTGAACCCAGTAATTAGTGTACTGGTGAGCAGCAGAGAAAAGGTTGCTTGGTGGCTTGCTGAGAATTGAAGACCACTGTGTAAGTAAAAAGTTGCCTCAACAAAGGCACAGTACTGCACATGTTGGAATGAGAAGGGACGTAAACTATGTCTCAAAACCAGACTTCAGATCACCTAAGGCAACCCCAAAGGGAAATGAGATGGAACAATTTGATACTCATCCACCTGGACTCCCTGATCTGCCAACAAAAGAGAATCTGGAAAAAATGAAATCAGAACTAGTTTCTCAGATAACAGCAGAGTTTGTGCCCATAGTGCAAGATATGATTAATAAATCTAGAACAAACACAGATAAAAAATAGAGTAGCTGAGGAACATGATGGAATCCCAACATAGGAAACAAATGAAATCCATAAAACAGATGCAAACATTTTTTCAGGAGATTAAAATAACTTCAGTGAAGGTTTACCCAGCAGAGTGAGCCAATGTGAGGACAGAATTTCAGATATAGAAGATAAGATTGCAATGAGTGACCAGGAAAAGAAAAATTTATTTAAAATAGTAAAGGACCACAAGAAATCAATACAGCACCTGCTAGATGATAAAAACAATAACATCAGACTGATTGGAGTCAATGAAGAAACAGGAGAGAGTGCAAATGGTATAAAAAAACTGTTCACAGAAGTAATGGAAGAAAACTTCCCAAGCAGGGGAAAATAATTTGACATACAGATAAGTGAGCCATATAGGACTCCAACTAGCCTTGATAAAAACAAAAGCTACACATGGGTATATAATAGTTAAGATTCCAGAAACTCAATGGAAGAACGAAATTCTACAAGCAGTTAGAGAAAAGAAACAAATCACATACAAAGGAAAGCCCATCAGAATCAAAGCAGACTTCTCAACACAAACCCTCAAGGCTAGAAGAGCTTGGAGTGATGTATTACAAGCCCTAACTGAAAATAGCCTTGAGCCCAGATTGATGTACCCTGCAAAACTATCTTTCAAAATTGATGGAGAAGTAAGATACTTTCATGACAAAGACCACCTTAGCAACTTCATGAATACCAAACCAGCACTCCAAAAAATTTTAAACAATGTCCTAGGAAAATACAATGAAGATCACAACCCCATGAAGTCCAGCAGAATGAATCCATCAGGTACAACAAGAAATTAAATGCAAAAAAGGAGAATCCAACAAAAAGAAAAAGTCATGACAAGGATAAGTCAATATGTATCAGTTGTAACCATCAATGTTAATGGCCTCAATTCACCAATTAAAAGAAATATACTGGCAGAATGGGTCAAGAAGCAAAATATAACAATATGCTGCATACAAGAAATACACTTAATTCAAAAAGAAACTCATAGACAAATTTAAAGTGTGGAAAACAATACTCCCTACAATAGGAACCAAAGCAAAAATGGAAGAGTTGCTGTCCTCTTTGCAGTTCAAATGGATTTCAACTCAATGCTGATCAAGAGAGACAAAGAAGGACACTACATCCTTGTAAAAGAAGCAATCCAAGGGGAAGAGATGACAATTATAAACATATATGGACCAAACACTAGTGCACCCAACCATATAAAACAAATACTAATGGACATAAAAAATTAAATAAGCACTAATACAATAGTAGTGGGGGACCTCAATACCCCACTGTCACAAATAAATAGGTCAACTAGACAAAAAATAAGCAACAAAATACTAGAACTCAATCAAACTCTTGAACAAATGAACTTAACATATTTACAGTGTTCCATCCAACAAAATCTGAATTTCATTCTTTTCAGCTGCGTATGGGTCATTCTCCAAAATAAACCACATACTTGCTCATGGAACATGGTTAAGTAAGTGCAAAGGAATTGATGTTATTCCCTGTATATTATCAAACCATAGTGTGATGAAATTGGAGATCAATAGCAAAAGAAACTGCAAGAATTTAATAAACAAATGGAAATTGAACAACACACTTTTGAATAACCAATGGGTCACAGAGGAAATTTAAGAGGAAATCAGAGAGTACCTACAATTAAATGACAATGACAATACAACATATCGGAATCTATAGGACACATGAAAGCAGTCTTATGAGGGAAATTCATAGCAGTGAATACTCATATGCAGAAAACAGAATGAGTTCAATTAAACAACCTGATGCTGAACCTGAAGCTTCTAGAAAAAGAAAAGCAGGATAAAGTCAAAGCTCATTGAAGGGAGGAAATTACAAAGATCAGAGCAATGAGTGAAATGGAGACTAAGAGAATGGCAAAAAAAATCGATGAAGCAAAAGGTTCTTCAAAAGAAAAAAAATGACAAATGCTTAGACAACCCTATCAAAAAAAGGGAAAGAAAAGGCCCAAATCCATGCAATTAGGAATGAAAAGGGTGAAATTACAACAGACCCAGAAGAAATCTAGAGGATCATGAATAGCTACTTCAAGAACCTATACACCAATAAGATGAAAAATGCACAAGAAATGGACAGATTCCTAGATATGTGTGAATTACCATAGTTGAATGAAAAAGACCTGATAATTCGAAACAACACAATATCAATCAACAAAATTGAAAACATAATTAAAACTTACCAACAAAGAAAGTTTTGGGCCCTGATGGCTTCACTGCTGAATTCTACAAGACATTTAGAGAGGAATGACAACCACTACTCTAAACTCTTCAATGCAATTGAAAGGGAAGCAATACTCGCACATTCACTCTTAGAAGCAAGCATCACCTTGATCTCCAAAACAGAGAAAGACCCAACTGAAAAAGAGAACTATAGGCCAATCTCACTAATGAGCATAGATGGAAAAATCCTTACTAAGACACTGGCAAATAGAATGCAGAAGATCATCAAGAAGATCATACACCCTGACCAAGGGGGATTCATCCCAGTGATGCAGGGAAGGTTCAGCATACGCAAATCAATCAATGTAATACTATATTAATAGAGCCAAGGACAGAAACCATATGATCATTTCAATGGATGCATAAAAAGCATTCAACAAAATCCAACACCCATGTATGATAAAAAATCCCCACAAAATTTGGAATAAATTGTCTCTACCTCAATCTGATTAAAGCCATCTATGAAAAGCCAATAGCCAGTATCATACTAAATGGTCAAAAACGGAAATCCTTCACACTAAAATCAGGAACAAGACAAATATGTCCACTATCACCACTCCTGTTCAGTGTAGTTTTGGAAACATTTGCCACAGCAATTGGACAAGAGAAAGAAATAAAAGGAATAATGATAGGAAACAAAGAAGTCAAATTGTCATTATTTGTAGATTACATGATATTCTATATAGAAGACCCCAAGAACTCCACCAAAAGTCTTCTAAGACTTAACAACCAAATTCAGTAAAGTAGCTAGATACAAGTTCAACACACAAAACTCAATAGCTTTCCTCTACACGAACAACAGACTCATTGAGAGATAAAAAAGGCAAACAGTTCCTTTCACAGTAGCATCCAAAAATTGAAATACCTAGGAATCAACCTAACAATAGAAATCAAAGACCTCTACTCTGAAAACTATAGCACTCTGAAAAAAGAGATTGAAGATGATTTCAGAAAATGGAAAGACATCCCTTGTTCCTGGGTAAGAAGTATCAACATAGTGAAAATGGTCATACTTCCAAAACTGATATATAGATTCAATGCAATCCCAATTGAAATCCCGTAGCATACTTCACAGACAGGGAGAAAAGTATCCAAAAATTCATTTGGAACAAGAAGAGACCCAGAATAGCAAAAGCAATTCTAGGCAACAGAGACATGGCAGGGGTTATCACAATCCCAACTTGAAACTATACTACAAAGCTACTGTGATTAAAAAACAACAACAAAAAAACAAAAACAACAACAGCATGGTACTGGTAAAGAAACAGACCTGAGGACCAGTGGAACAGAGTAGAAGATGCAGAAACAACTTCAGATACACTCAGCCACCTCATCTTTGACAAAAGACCCAAACACCCTCACAGAGGGAAAGATAGCCTCTTTAATAAATGGTGCTAGAAAAATTGGGTTTCAACTTACCAAAGAATAAAACTAGACTTATATCTCTCACCATGAACTAAACTAACATCAAAATGGATTAAAGTTTTAAGTATTAAAACAGAAAAACTGATCTGGCTGGAAGAGACGATAGGTAGAACTCTTGAAGACATTGGTGTAGGAAAGGATTTTATGAACAAAACCTCAGTTGCCTGTGAACTAGCACAAACAATCAACAAGTGGGTTCTCTTCTTGTTAAAAAGCTTTTGCACAGCAAGAGAAACAACCAACACTGTGAAGATACAACACACAATGTGGGAAAATTTTTTACCTGGTATCACTCAAACAAAGGTCTACTATCTAGAATGTATAAAGAACTTAAAAAAAATCAGACCTTCCAAATTTAAAGACCCAATCAAAAATGGGCATCTGAAATGAAGCAACATTTCTCTGACAAAGAAGTAGAAATAGCAAATAAACATATGAAAAAATATTCAGCATCACCAGTCATTCGAGAGTTGCAAATGAAAAAAACACTGAGATTCCACCTCACCCCAGAAGAATGGTTGCTGTCATGAAATCAACCAATAACAAATGCTGGTGGTTCTGTGGGGAAAGAGGAACCCTGCTCCAGTGCTGGTGGGCGTGTAGACTGGTGCAAGCACTGTGGAAATCAGTATGGAGATACCTCAAAGAACTAGGACTGGAAGTCCCATTTGACCCAGCTATTCTCCTGCTGTGTATCTTCCCCAAAGAATCAAAAGAATCACACCACAGTGATATATGTGCATCCATGTTCATAGCAGCACAATTTGTAATAGCTAAAACTTGGAAGCAGCCCAGTTAGTTGCCCATCAACTGGAGACTGGATAAAAAATATGTTATTTTTTATAAAATGGAGTACTACTCAGCCGTAAAGAACAAGAAACTAGATACCTTTATAGCTAAGTGGATGCACATTGAGGTGATACTCTTAAGAGAAATAAATAGGACTCATATGTGTAAATACCAAATAGTTTCTCTGGTGTGAAATACTGAAAGTATAAATAAAGACTAAAAGTTAAAATAGATAATGTGAAATAGTAAGAAAAGGGGCAAAGGGAAAGGGAAAGTGGGAGGGGTAGGAGAAAAGAAAGAAGGGAATAGAATTAATATGAGAAAATGAAAAAAATTGGAAACAAAGTTTTTGTAAATAGGGAGAGGTGGAGGGGTTGAAGGGAGGACAGGGCAATGGGAAAAAAATAAGAACCAAGAAAGATTATGTAAAGGTTTAAATTTCCAGTGTTGAATGTCATTATATTGTATACCTAAAATGTACCAATAAAGTTAAGTAAAAAAAAAAGTTATCAGAGGCAATGGAGGAATCACCACAGAGTGTTAGAGGACAGACATTTGTATATGAGTAACATCTCTTTTCTAATACTCTTTGCTAGACAGATGACACTACTACTACTACTATACTATCATTTTTTCCCTCATCGGTTTGTGAAGATTAAACGAGGTAGTGGGCAGAATTTGCAGGGTGAAAGCCATTTGATAATGTTGTCACTCCACAAGGATACTGGTTCAGCCATTCCAATGGAAATAAAGTTTGATTTTTCAAATGATGAATTCAAATTCATTTATTCAATCAGATTAACTATATATCAAATTAACTGCCAAAATTCAACTCAACTATGCAAGTCTATGATTCTACAACAAAAACATAAATTTCAACCATTTAAGACTTTGACAATTTATGACCTGAGTAGGAACTTTGAGAATTTTCCCTCTATACAATGCCTAGCTAAAACATTGATCAATAATTATTGTTAATTGTGATTAGAAGAATATTATTAACAAAAAATATTCAGGTGATATTTTATAATTATTCAATATTAATAAATAATTTTGCTTTTATTAAAGTATGATTTCAAGAAATGCCTGAATTATATGGAAAGTATGACATTATTAGTAATTTAGAAATTCTTAAGTGTGAGGCAGGGCAACATATCTTATATATGTATTTTCTTTCTTTCATTTCAGGACACTGAGTATTCTGGAGGTGATGATGAGGTTACACAGTCTCAGGGTTTGGGAAACCCCCTTCCAGCTCATTACTAAAGTGCTCCAGTACAGAATTCATGTGTCACATCAGTATTTTCAGCAAATCCAATGAAATTTAAGAACTCCGTATTTAGAATAAATAAGAAAGTGATCTAACAAAATGTGAAAATAATATGAAATGAAAAGATAGTGAGGGGGAGGAAAATTCATTAGCCACGAGTGTGATAGTTTTCAAAAAGTTAGTAAACTGTTTTCCTTCAAATAGGTGTTTACTCCACAGAGGAAAAGAAAACTCCTAAGCAAACATGTTTAGAAATATAAATCTCTTGCAGTGTATCATATGACTGGTGAATTTTTTTAGATTTATGAATACATTTTATTATGGAAAAAATTAATACACAGGAGAATAATATAAAAATCAATTCTTTGTATTATGGTTTACATCTAGAAGATTCTCCAAAAGTCTCATGTTGAGAGTGGGCCTCTTGGGTAGATGCACTATTGAAACCGTGGCTAGATGCTCTGTTAGGAAGTTGGAAAAGGTGTGTTGATGGGGCCATGCCTTTGGAGGCTACATCTTCCACTCTGGTTCCTCTCTTCTCTCTTCTCTCTGCCACAGGTGAGCAGCTTTCCCTTGCCTCCCCTTCTACTGTGCAACTGCTATGTTGAAGCAGCTACCCATGGACTGAAACCCCAAAACCATGAGCCAAATTAAACCTCTTCTCCTTTAAGTTGTGGGTATCAGATGTTTTTGTCCCTGCAAAAGGAAAGCTGATGAACATACTTTCTAAGTTAAAAACAACTTTGAATTATCTGTTCTTTTGGTGAATCTAGGCTATTAGTATAATTATTCATTTTGAGCTAAGGACCCAGGTAATAATTTCAATCTAATAGAACCTTCTCTCATTCAATAAATTATTTGTCTTTTAATCATGAATTAGACTTACATTATGTAACTTCAAGAAGCGAAAAAAAATGTAATATGCTTACTTGAGATACTGTCTATACGAAGCTACCCAGATAGGTATTTTGATGGATTCTCAGTTACAAATGTGATGGACTAAGTTACTCCACTGAGATAATGTATTTCTCCCAAACTAATCATATAGCATTAGCTTAATTGAGTTGGAATATCAGCCCCAACAGAGACGATCTAGCTGTCAGCTAGAAAGCAAACAAAAGTCTTATCTGATTCAGGCTTGCTTGGCAAATATGACTTCCAATTACAGCACTGCTGACAAACACAGCTTTCTGGCATCAGAGAAGAGTATAAAGTATAAGGAAAGTATTATTAGAAAGATCTTGACTCATATCCCAGCTCCATCTCTTCCCAGCTGTGTGACTAAAGTATTTGCATCATTTTTCTCACCTGTGAACTGGCATTAAAAATATCAGTTGCTGAACAGTATTGTAAAGATTGGATTTTACACATGTATAAAGAACTTGGTTCCTTTAGAATACACAAAAAAGTACATTTTCTCATTTTCTATATTTGACTCCCTAATTTTTTGTTTATTTTGCATCCACTTATTCTTTCATGGTACATACAATGTACTACTCAGTACACCTAACTTGCCTAGATTTGGGTTGCTCTCTCTCTTTTTTTTTTTGGCACCGGGGATCGAACTTGGGTCCTTGTGCTTGCGCAGCAGGCAGCTTGGGTTTCTCTCTCATAGCACATAAGACCTTCCCTGTGTGTAACTGTCCCACCCCTCCCATTAACCTGTGAGCTCTTCAGATTATTCCTGGGTTTAGATAAAAGAATCTTTGCCATTCACAACTTTGTGGCAAGTTTTTCTGAAAAACTGCTTCATTTTGTGACTTTCTTTTTTAAAGAATAGAATACAACTAATACAATTACTCCCTGTTCCTTCCGTGACTGCATACATGGCCTCATCTAACTCCAAAACAGCTTTTCATTCGGCTCCCTCCCGGTATTTAGAATTCTGGCAGCACTTTTTTTAAAAATTAAGTTTATTTATTGGTACATTTTAGGTATACAATATAGTTACATTCATCATTGGGATCTTGTACCTTTACATGATGTATCTTCGTTCTTATTTTTTTCCCATTCCCTGGCCCTCCCTTCACCCCCTCCACCCTTCCCTATTTACAAGTACTCATGAATTCACTTCTGCTTTTCTACCTTTAAGTACTTTCCATGTCTTCTAGGATTCTCTAATGAAATATTCTCCAAACCTAAACTATTTTTTACAACCATTTTCAAAGCTATACGTTCAGCACAATGCATTTATGTTTTCTTAACTTGTCCACAGAGGAAGCAACCAAATCTATCTTTGAATTTTATTTCCCTCAATTGCATAGCTCCTGTTGCTGGAAAACAACTCCAAAATGTAGCAGCTTACACAGGAACATTTGTTATCACACATAGTTTCTGAAGATCAGGGATTTAAGGATGGCTTAGCTCAGGGAATATGGCTCTGGGTTACTCATGGGTTTCTTGTTTACATGCCAGCCAGGGCTGAAGTTACTGCAAGACCAGGTGTGGGGGGGTCTTTTTCCAGCTAACCCAGACAGCTTTAGTAGGAGGATTTTATTCCTTACTTCCTGGGACCATTCATAGGGCTTGAAAAGGGAACTTGCTTCATCCAGAGCATATATGTATTGAAGGAGCAGAGAAAAAGTGTGAAGGAGAGAAACAAAATTAAATGGACAGTACATTTTATAATAATCTTGGAGCAGTATCCCATCACTTGTGCCATATTCAGCTGACACCATAGATGGACTTGAGTACAATGCGGGAAGAGATTATGCGTGGCCATGAAGACCCTGGGATGGGGATCCATAGCCACCACTGAAGTCCAGCTACTGTTTTTCTCATAGATCTCACATCTTCATTTTTACACAATAATCATGAGCACAAAGGTCTTGCATGTATCAGAACTTGATAGTTTACAATTATCTTTTTAAACCTTTATGTTTACTACACTTAGTGTTTGCAATGGTACTGAACAAATGTTTATTGAATTAATGTAATCAAATCAGAGGCTAAAGAAAACTTTCTGTCTTAGATGAGACTTCTGGAATGTACTAAGTTTTAAGCAGAAATATAAACTGTAAATCTGTATTAAAATGTAGAGGCTTTTTTATGAATTCACAAGAGTATTTGGGACTGCAAGGGGAAAAATTTTAAGATTATTTTTCTGGCTTTTGAAGTAAAAACCCTAATTTAAATTAAGGATTCATTTTCAGCAGTAAAAGTACCAGGAGAAAGTGGAACTCCATTCTTTGCCAAAACACCCACCAGAAATTCACATTCAAAGTACATGCATATTGAACAGGGCATGCAAACCAGAAGTCTGTGTACATAAATTATGGCTACTCAACAAATTATCCTTGAACAATCATTATGTAAGCAGAGGCTGGGCACGGGCAGTATTGCATCTTTCTCTCTAGACTTCTGTTTTCATTTTCTCTGAGGCTTTTTTGTGCAGTTTGTTTCTCTAAGAAGTTCCTGAAAAGAAAGCTGATTTTTCACCTTTTTCATCACTCCACTGCACTAAATACAATACCTTCTACATAAACTTTCTTTTGCAATCTTTATCAGAAAAAAAGTTAAAATTTAGTCAAATAGTTTGCACTGTTTTATCGCACAGATTAATAGTCCTTTCTGAGATATAGTTCCCTGATTTGTGAAATAATTGCAGAGATATTCATTATATTAAATTATTGTACTGAGATTAATGGATGCATCTAATTCTCTAAGATGTAGAATTTTAGAGTAGTTTGCAATAAATATATGGCATACATTTGCTTGTTTATTTAGAAAGGATACATATATAGTAAAACTCAACTTTGATAATCATTTAAAGGATAGTTTTCTTACTTTTAACAAAGTTTATTGTATCCACAGGGCAGTGGTGGCAAACCTAAGGCACCTGTACTCTATTAGGCTGTTTTTTACCATTGAAAGCTATATAAGGTTCAGCATCACTGCTCTGGAGACTAACAAAGGTGCATATAAATTTTGAGTTCTTATATGTTTTCAGTACTTTCTAGCAGTTTTTCCTTCCAGACTTCAATTCTGAGTCTCCACCTGCTAGTACTTCCAATTTCTACTCAGCAAGCATATTGCATAATGAGGATGGTCATTGCTGAGAATTTAAGACTCCCTATTGGACGAAACTTTAGTAAGGTTTCTGTGAGCCTTCTTTTCAATTCAGCCGCATCCTTGGCCCAGTTCCTGGTCTGCCTTTAATGAGAATCACATTTAGCCTACTCAGTAAGGAATTTCCCCTTCGTGTCCAATCTAGGTGTTGTGAATGAGTTGCTGCCCCTCGACTTCCTCACTCTGGTCTTTGCCTGTGTATTTCCAGCAGAGGTATTTGGAACTGAGTTTCATTCCACACTGAAGTATCTATTTACGCACTACATTGAATAAAATATGTCTTGCCATTTTAAAACAAGAGTCTAATGCAAAAGTATTTTATCAAACTCATAGAAAAATTAAGAATGCTTGAACTTTCTTGAAGAACGTCTGGCAAAAGTAAATGCAGATTCACAGCCTGTCTTGTTGTACTGGATTCTGTCTATCCCTACTTAGACTATTACTCTCACACTTCCAATACATTCCAAAAGAGAAAACCGTCACCTAAGATTGTTCCCTGTCTCAAGATGTTGGGATGTCCTGAAGTTTGAGCATCATGCATACACTTGGGGAGAAAGAGTGAAAATTCTTTGGATAATATGGTTGAAAACAAAATATTGCAATCCAGAAAACTTCTCCACAAAGGTATAGGAGAAAGAAAAGTTTTATTATTAAATAAACATTAAAATAAAAAGTGATGAGGCAATGGACCCTGGAAAGCCACTAAAGAGATTGCAAGGATAGAAAGAAATATCACTTTTTACATAGTTAAATCCATAGAACCCATTCTGCACACAAGGTAGATTTGGAGTTGTGAGTCAGGTAACAGTTGAGGTTAGGCCAGGCTCCTCCAAGGAGATGGCACAGGACGTTGTTTTATGAGGATGCTCAAGGTGCTGTTCTCAGATGCTTGGACACTCCTGGGCTGGGGCCAGAGGTTGCACTATCAAAGAGATTTGCAGCCAGTCTGAAAAGACAGAAAGAAATTTTGAAGAAAAAGAGAGGCAGAGATAAGTCTTTGCCCTTATTTTCAACGGTGAGAAATAAGCCTGTTATTTATAATTTATGTTTGTCTTTATATGATTCTACAAGGTATGCTCAAGCACTAAGCTAGCATGATATATAAAGTTCCCATGCATTAATTTCAATTTCAAAAAGCAATAAAATATTTAAATACCATTTATGACATTATATACGCCTGATAGCAGTACTGTGTTTTTGACAAAGCCAGGTCTCAGTAGTTGCACAAATGCTTTTGTCTGTATTAGCCAGTTTCATTTGCCCAAATGTTGTGATATTTGTGAGTTCATGTATGTGAGTGTGTGTGTGTGTGTGTGTGTGTGCTTAAGTGTTTTCCATTATAAGGAAAAGTTGGAAGAATGTATTAATTTCTTCAAAGTGTAAAATTTGGTTTTATGCTGAAGAACCCACGTTTTGGCTTAGATCTTGAAATCCTCTCAAACAATACATGAGTCCAACTCATTCATTTAATTGAAATGGATAACATTTTGTTCCTTTATTTCATATGAGAATTCTTCCTTTAAAAATATTTCCACATAAATATTTTCTGTATTAACTATTTCAGTTTCAAGTCAAATCAAACTAAATCAAGTTTCTTTTAAATTCCAGAAAATCTCCAGATAAAATAGTGGTAAGTATATGGTTTCAAGTGAGTAAACTAATAATGATCTCCATGACTGCTAAGAAAGATGAGAATTAATTGGATTTTATAGTTATTCATGATTAACCTCTGGAGTTCTACAAGCAGTAACCAAAGGTACATTCCCTTTCATCATACAAGATAAAGGGATTACCAGCTACCCTAAGTCTTTAACTGTGTTGATAAAGTAAGATACATAGTCAGGAAATACACGAAGTGGATTTAAGTTGCAGAGAGAGAGACAGACAGACAGACAGACAGGGAGACAGAGAGAGAGATTGAAGTGTTAGCTTGCCTGTCTGAAAAACAGAACTAGCTATAAGCACATTTGCAGAGTTGAAGAGATTTTGTAGCCCTGGTTGCAAGGTGTGATTGTAAAGTTGATTTTCTATCACAAATAATTGACATGTATAATGAGCAACTTAATTTGTGTTCTTTCATTTCTACTCCTTTGATTGGAATTTGATGCATTTCTGGTTTTTGTTCATGCAAACACACTAATTTAGTTATAAAAATAAGTTGCATTTATCAACTCTTTGATGTTTAATGAGAAAAATGAATGCACTCCTCTTTTGGTGTACATTGCTTTTCTTTAGCATTATTTTTATTTTCCACTTCAAACTGTGTATCTTTGACTAGAAGATATGCTAGAGGACAGCTTCAGGCATCTGATTTAGAACTGGCTGAAACTCTGTTTTTATTTCTTATTAGATTTAACAAATTTTTGTGTTTGTATAATTAATGGTCTACATAAAACATACTTTTCTATATCAAAATAAAGTTAACTTTTTAAGACATCATCTTGGAAAAATAATTCATAATTTTTTAGTTTAAAAGTGAAATAGGCTCACCTAAAACACAAAACCATAAGTGATTGTTGAATTTTGGCTAAATGTTAAAAAAAGAAAAAATTTGCAGAGCAGGTTTTTTGAAAAAAATTTCATTAGATCCCATTTCAGTTCAGACAGGCTCCTCTGTCCAAGTTCACACAGCTAGTAATTTGTGGAGCTAGGAATATAAACCAGGAACGATGTTCTTATATCTTAATCTCTTTTTGATACTAAAAAACTATGACCTCTGAAGTCTTCAGGTAAAACATCTACAAATTTCACCCACGGTATTGTTCTTAAATTCTATTTTCTGCATGTGATAGACAAGAAGCTCCATTTATTAATGAACTTGGGTCTCTTTAAGGTGCAAGTCATATACATACATAGGATTACACAAGAAACTATTTCACTGTGATTAACATTATCAGTAGGACTTCACCAGATTCCTCAACAGTGACATAGGGCTCAAAGGAAGCAGGATTTTCAAAATGTTAAGGAAAAAAGGTTGATTGTAGGATTTTGTATTTTGCCAACTCATTAATCTTGAAGATAGATTACACATATTTTCAAACTTACAAAGCTTAAAAAAATATGCATGTAAATGGGGATTAGGATATACTGGTCCAAAATACTGCTCTTTGGCATTAGAGAAGACCACAGAAACAGGAAATTCACTCTCTGCTCTGATCTTTCTCCTCTGACACAGGTCATTCCAAATGTGACCAGAAGGACCAAAGACATAGAAGGTCAAAGACAGAGTCCAAGAAGAACCTGAACATACCTCACTAAGTTCACCTAGTTCATTACCATTATTAGATCAGAAACTTTGGTTTTGCAGTCATTATTTCCCCATGACTGTCTAGTCTCCATCAGACATAACCTTCAAATTATCCAGTTTTAGCCATTTCTGTTTGTTCTAATTTTCTTATGAGAGAATATCAGGTTGTAAAGCTCATATTAAATAAACTTGTGGTTTTTCCTGTTAATCTGTCTTTTGTTATAAAGACCTCAGGTCCACACCAATAAAAATGGAAGGAAAATATATATCTTTTCTACTAAAACACCAGTCTCTGCCTAAAAAGCTGTTACAGATTTTGTACTTTAATGCAACAGGATGTAAAACTTTGTAAGTAGTAGGT
Source organism: Heterocephalus glaber (assembly GCF_053883595.1). Lineage (NCBI taxonomy): Eukaryota > Metazoa > Chordata > Mammalia > Rodentia > Bathyergidae > Heterocephalus > Heterocephalus glaber. Next base: position 27,096,532 of record NW_028258143.1, on the reverse strand, counting down.
ATGGAACCTAGAAAATAAAGTATGCTACACAGTGAAGTGGTAAAGGGAAGTTGCCCTGAGCAGGGTGTACCAGCTCTGAGAATAGCTGAGCCAAGAGAAAGAAGGTCTGGGGGTTCAACAAAAAGGATCCCACACATTAGTCAAGGGAAATGTAGATTATTTTGGTGTTGGAGAATGTAGATAAAAGGTGTGGGATTTGAAATGTGTAGTGTAGCTTTGAAAAAAAATAGTGCATTGACAGATACTAATAAAACCAAATGAAAATTTAATAATAAATATTTATTGATACTGAGACATTGTTTAGAAAGGTGGATAAGGAAGTAAACACTTGTTAACAGAATTCTTGACCAAACTTCACATTACATATAACCTAGATAGAAATCATAAAATGTAAACTGTAATGATTTAACAAAAGTGTTGGCATGTACCAATGTTGGCAGAATAGAACATAGAGGCATTTCAGTACAAGAGGTAATGTTGATAAGCTAAGAAATATTCTCCTTCATCAAGCTACACAGGGGTATTTGTCTAAAAATGAGGTTTTATTTTCAACATGATTATGTTTGTCTGTGGGACCATGGAATGAGGAGAGGGCTGGGCAAGGGATTTCCCTTTCACACTACAAAACTTCAGTTGGGTTTTATTTGAAACTTAAAAATCTAATTCTTCTTCTTAAATTAGTATCAGTAAAAGATTATGATTAGCACATTATCCCTATGTGTGGTCTTGCCATTCGCAAATAGCACCACCTTCCATTTTCGAATTAGGGATTCCTCTCCAAGTACAAGGGCAGAAGTAGACCTAGCAGTCCTCACCGGGTGTGGCTGCCACACACAGAAACCCAGGGGTGGCACTTTGTCTGGTTTGTATACAAGCCAAGGCCAGGGTCAGGTTCAGTTCTCCACCTGGTAATTCCTAGTGTGCAAAATTTGACTCTGAGTTTCAAATACAGCTAGATAAGACTTACATGTTTTATTGGGAAGTCTATGTAACAACACTGATTATCTGAGAGTTTTGAAGAAGTCAGTCTTGAAAAAATGGTAAACACAAGGTAGGAGCTATGATACTTACTGTGGAATGCAGCATATTCAGTACAGATCTTTTACGTTTTTGACTTCAACCCTTATTGGAAATGTCCCTGAGGTGTCTTCACCAGATCCCATTGCTCGTGTCCCTAATCAAAGAGCAAGACATTTTCTCATCTCTCCTCTCTTCTAAGAAAGAAGCAACAGAGCTAAGTTCTCTTTTCTTACACTGAAGGAAAAAATATGAAAACAAACTGCAACTGCTGAATTCTGGTACTTGATGATTGGTCAGTGTCTCAGTTCTGTACTGTGAGGATATCACTATCTTGCTTGATTTAGAGTTGCAATCAAATTCCAATGACTTATTTAAATAGCACAGTGCATGTGTGTATGTGTGCTACAATTTGACTTTGTCCATTTGTAAAATGGAAAACATCTCCAAACTTATCCATGTTTTCTAGAGACACATTCCCTTAAATAATTTGGCTGTGACCCACTTTGGCTTTGATCTTGGAAACTGCACCTTCTCTTTATCTGTCCTTTGTTAAAGAGGAAAATCTTCAGAGCATTGCATTTTGCACTTCACTTAAAATGTATCTAAAACATGATTTCATTAGGGCTTGGTATCCTTGTATTCACTTTAATTACATTTAATTAGTCCCTATACATAGACAAATATTAAAGAAAGGAAAATGGATATTTTAATCTGAAGGAGGATGCTTTTTAAAGACTCAGCAGTGTCTGTCTTTCCATGGAAGGGTTTTTAATTACAATCATTCAGAATGTTTGTTTAAAGTAGACTGTGGGGTTTGAAGCAAATGATCACAGAAAAACTTCATTAGTTGCAATTTTTACACACACACACACTCACAATAATTTGCCAGAAAAGAACTGTTTTAATTTTCCCATTGTTTGCTGACTCTTTGAAATCTTACAGTCAGCAAATCTGTTGAAATTTTCCCACTGAAGAGAAGGTGACAGTGTCAGCACCTGCAGAACACTTGCATGTGTGCAGAGCTTCCACTCATTCTTCTAGATCCAGGAGGGCTGTGTGTCTGCAGGATGTTAAGCCTGGACTTTTCCTCCAGAGCTTTTATTCCAGCTCCTGAGGTTCACAGTTGAAAGAACACATGCATTGTTAAACAAATAGAAAGACTGAACAGTTATGAGACCAATGCAAACAAGATTTCTTATTTCTGAAGCTTTCTCAAGTGTGGAAGAACCTCAGAACCTTGCACAGCATAGCAGACAGATCCTTGGTGTTTTGAACATCAGCTCTGAACCCTCGCAGGGGAAACCTTTCAGTTCAGTTCTAAAACACACTTTCTGGTAATGCGAAGAAAACAAATTCCAGTGCACGAAAGCTCAACATCTAAGATTGTGTGCTCAGACTAGCCTACAGGATTTGAATGAGATGACATTTATGTTCCATTTTGTACTTTTAAATCTTCCTATTATAGCCATTGATAAATATTCTAGCAGATTTCCTAATAGTGTACATTCCAAAACTTTTTAACTTCTGTTGCTTCATCTCTCCAGTGCACCCTATGTTCTAGTTATATTCTGTATACTTCTACTTTTGACATTATTATGTTTTACGTGTGATTAAGAGGGAAAATTTTCCAATGCTGTGGATTGTCATGTTTTTGTCAAAGAGTCTTAAATTCCACTTACACTATTAAAGTATATTTTGCTTTGAAACAACACATCACCTGTTAGTCATTCTTGTTAGTTGAAATATAATGAAGTAAATATGAAGTAGAGCATAAATTTTCTGATATATTTGAAGAACAGGGGAAACTTGTTAGATCCCATCATGTGTGTGATCCAAGAATGTAGCTATGAAGCTCTTGGCCTCCTAGTCATGTGCATTTGGCCATCTTGCTGTGTCCACCTATGTCAGCCGCATTCCCAGGGACCAGCATTCCAGGTAGGGCTTGTGGCTGCCCATTGTTAGATCCCAGGAATGGGACAGATATAACTAAGCCTAGAAGTAAAGCTCTGAAGATGCCAAAGGTCTCCACAAGTGAAATGAAGCAGGCACCTGCATTTAGAGAACTGGGAGGCAGGAGAGGAATACAAGTTGATTTTTGTTTGTTCTAAGATAAAAACTATACTTTTTGAGATTCTTTTGGCAGCTGCAAGCAGTGTGATAGGACTTGGGGGCTGTAGGAGAGTCAGCGAGAGATGACAGTGAAGAGTTGGAAAAATCCAAGTCCCGAAAGGCCCTGCCATAGTTCCTGGGGTTAACAGGGGAGAGGAGGATAAAAGAGGAAAAACAAAGTCTCCAAGAAGAGTCTCAACAAGAACGGAAGAGGCTGAAGAGGGCGAGGCATTAAGGAACAAAAATAAAATTGTTCTTATTTCCTGCTATTCGTGTTTCCCTGAAAATAAGACAAACCTGAAAAATAAGGTCTGGTCTGATTTTAAAACAGACATATCCTGAAGATGAGCCCTTTTGTGTCTTTGGATTATGGGGCTCATTTTTGGAGGGTGTCTCTTCTAAAAGTCAGGCTGTTTTCCAGCAAACAGGTAGCGATGATGTTGCATTGGTGAATTATTTACTGTATATTTCATTTATTGCCTTTACTAAACTGAATTTTGCCTTGCATGATCTGACTGTTTCTCATGCTGTAAGTGACAATGAAATGGTTGAATAAATCTGCCTTCTTAGCATCATTCCAACTTCAGGACTGTATTACCTGATTTCCTTTTTTCACTCCTATCACTTAAAGGCAACCCAGCCCTCCTTTTTAAATACCTGCAGTACATTTCTAGTCTAATCATATCCACAAGATCATCATGAAAATGAGGTGTGAAGATACGTATTTATGGATTCATACCAATGAACATAGTTTCAAGTAAAATAAAGGTACTGCTCTTTTTTCTATGGATAGCCTAGTTTTGCAAAATGACTATGATATACTGAAATCTGTGGAAAAGTACACTAAGTGTTGAAGTTAGATTTACACTAAGTAGGGATACAAATTGTAGAGGAAAAAAAGAACAATGGAAAACTAGATTTTGTTATTGCCTGATTTCAGAACTTTGGTTTACTAATCTCAAAATCTGGGCATGGCTTAGGGATATAGCTCAGTGGTAGAGCCCTTGCCTATCATGTGGAAGGCAGTGAGTTTAATCCCCAGTACAAGAACAAAAGAAAATATGGACAAGCCTGCATACCAATGTGATTTCCATGTTGGAATGTAGGTGGAATAGTGAAAAGTAGGAAAAGCTTTATATATATTTATATATATATATATATATATGTATGTATATTCATGGATATGTATGTCTACAGTATTTAATTTTCATTTAATACCTTTCTTTGCAACCCCTCCCTTTCCTCCTTATCCCCTTCTTTCTGTTTAATACTTTTCTTCTGCTTTCATGTCACCTTTTTTTTTTACTAAATTCCCCATATTAGAGAAAACATGCAATACTTGTCTTTCTGAATCTGACTTTATTTCTCTTAACATTATGGTCTCCATTTCCATCCATTTTTCTGTAAATGAAAGACCTAGTTCTTCTTTATATCTAAATAATACTACATTGTGTATGTATACCATTTTTTCTTTATCCATTCACCTGGTGATAAATCCTTAGGCTGATTTCATAAGTTTGTTTTTGTAACTTGTGCTAAGGTAGACACGGGTACGCAATTAGCTGTATAGTATTCTGACTTTAATTCCTTCAGATATATACCAGTTAGAGTTACACTGATTCACCTGGTAGTTCTACTTTAAGTCTTTTTGAGGAACCTCAATACTGGTTTCTATAGTGGCTGTATGAATTCACATCAGTACAGAAGGGTTTCTTCCCCTACTCATTGCTGCTGTTGATGAGTTCTTGATGATAGCCATTCTGACTAGAGTGAGATGGAATCACAATGAAGTTTTAATTTTCATTTTCTTCTGGCTAAAATGCTGAATATTTCTCATATAACTATGAGCCATTTGAATTTCATCTTTTGGGATTTGTCTGTTAGTTCATTCAACCATATTTTATTGCATTATTTGCTTTTTTGGAGTTAAGTTTTTTGAGTTCTTTAAATATTCTGAATATGAATCTTCTGTCAGACGGTTGATGGCAAAAAATTCATTCTGTAGGCTGTCTCTTTAGTCTGTTAATTGCTTCATTTGCTGTGGAGAATCTTTTTAGTTTGCTGCAATCTGATACATCAAATCTTGGTATTATTTCCTCAGCTTCTGGAATCCTATTCAGGAAATCATTGCTTGTGTCTATGTGCTCAAGTATTTCCTCTGTGTTTTCTTCTAGCATTTTCAAAATTTCAGGTCTTACAGTTATGTCTTTGCACCATTTTTATTTGCTTTCTGTACAGGGCAAAATATAAAGATCAAGTTTCTGTCTTCTGATTTAAATTACTCTAATATATTACAAAATCAGTGAAATTAAAAGGAATGGTGAGTTCTTCCACCATTTATCTGTGTGATCTTGGAATATATTTTCCTTTTTCTTAGTCTTCACAATAATCTTTCCTATTGTTCTAGATTTGTTAAGAGTACATCATGTGATACAATGTTTAGTATTGTTCTTTATCTAGTAATAATGTAATATATAAAAATTGTTACTACTAATACCATTGTTATTCAAGAAATTACAAGTGACCTAAAAGAAAGAAAATAGATTCAAGACACCATCCACCTACATTCTAGTCCATTTAGAACCTCATGTGTCTGAGAAGCAAATAAACGGAGAATGCCTTCAGTGAAGTGCACAGACCAGAGAGCAATTTATGGGCGTTTTGTTTTAATAATTTACACATGGCTTCAATAGGATTAGGTCACTAATTGATGAAACCTTTGCAGATCATTACAGATGTGTGAATGTGCAAGGGGCTGTGCTAGGGAGCAGTTGTTATTAGTGGATATTAGCAAGTTTGATGGTATAAGTAGAGCCACATGAAGTAGTAAAGATCCTGAATGCACAGAAGTCTGATATCATTGAGGTGGGGAAACAGATCTTACCTCACAGATCTTGTAGTTATTTGTGCATTGAAATATTCTTCAATAATATTGCTCTTATCAATGGTCAACAAATATCAATTGCAGTGTGAATTCTGTTTAGAAGATTTTTTTTCCAGATACTAGAGCATTATACATTATATATGAGAATTATTTCCATCAGATGTTTGGTTATTAGAGAATCTAGCTCTATAAAATGATTCACTTCTATGAGTTCTATATAGCTGAATGTTGTAATATGATTTGCACCTTATAAAGGAAAGAAAGAATGAATATTAAACATCTACTCTATTTCAGGTACTCTGTCTTCTTAAGCACTACATCAATTAAAATGCTTTTACCTCTAAGTGGAGGTATATTTATAGATGGCCCAAGAAAATAAATAATTTCTATAATGAAAGTAGCTAGGCCAGAAGTCCAAAAATGATTTAATTTAATTACTAAATAACATAAGATATATTCTGTCTTGACACTCCCAACCAATTTTTGTAGATGTCTGCAAGATTGTTGCTCCTCTAGTTAGAATTGTCTATACAAATGTTTCAGAAAGAATAGAAAAGTGGGATAGAAGGAAGTGCTCGTGCATGACTCTGCCTGGCTGTCTCTTCCTCCTTTCTTCTTGGGTGAGAAAATCTTTCTCAGAACCCCATACATCTCATTGTCCAGGGCTGTGTCCAGTGACAGAATCCTAACTGTGGGATCCCCAGAAAGCACAGGGTTTTCAGTTTCCAGCTGAGAAGGAACATCATCCATGTTAGTGAGGTGAGGTTAAGCTACCATATTTCCCCAAATTTCCTTTTATGACTGAAGCAAAATATCCACAGCTGTGCTGAGATACCCATAGGTGGAGAGAGCTGTCTCTTCCAGAGACAGAGCCCACTCCTAGGCAGCCCAGAGCTGCCAACAACTGGCCAATTTGAAGTCTAAATGTTCAGCCCCTGCCTCAACATGGGAAAAGTCTGACTAGCATCCCAGCTCCAGAAGTCACTGAAGAACTGACTGACACTATTGGACCCCAACTTTTTCTGTCAGTCCTATCCCCATTTCTGCCCTATAGGTGAGGACACTGAGAATCTTTCCCAATTAATTCTATTCCTAATTTCCATCTCAGGGTCTGTTTGTCGATGAACACAACAACAAGCAGATTGAAAGAAAAGAAGAGGGAAAGATCTCAAAAATAAATGACTAATAACTCTTCTGAATCTAATTTAAGCTGTATTTCTGTGCTATCACAATATCATTTTTAGAAATAGGGATACAGAAGCATAGATATTAATAATCTTGTCCTGAAATGCATAACACAATCTTGGTCATGCTTTGTTTCAAGTATTCCTTTTCTATTATCACATTTTTAAAATTCAAAAAATTAAATATAAAAATTGAATTTTGTGGATTAGGTATTCAAATTATTTTGAATATGTTTGATGTCTTGGGACCAAATAACTAGTAAAATTCAAATAGACTGGGATTATCATCATTTTGGGTGCTGGTAATATTCATCTATTTCTATTGTTTTTGTGTTTAAGCAAACTTAGATCTCTGGCTATTTGTGTGATTGCAATGTCAATTAAGCCTCAATAAATCTCCAGAAACACATGATGATTGAGTGGGGATTCTCTATACCTTTTGCTGTTAAATCTTGCCTCTGAATTTAACCACTATTTCTCAGTGTAATTTTTGACAGCGTGATGTTAAATGCTGAAATGTAATCAATATCCTGACCACTTCAGGATATATTTTTTTATTTCTTCTGATAATTCTGCAGTATCGGGAAGACTGTCCTTTTATTTAAAAACTCTAAGGTTTAATAGTGCAAATTAACACTCGGTAAATCTGAAAAGAAAATGAAATGTGTGCTCCTAAGAATCAAAATGAATTTTGTCTTGGTAGTAATATTTTTACTTCTAGATTATTTGGTTTTATTCCATTGAGCATTAATTGCTGCTTTTCCAAGCCATAGTTGGGCACTTCAAAACTGAGCCACATATATTTATTCCATTGAAGCCTCTTGCAGTAAACTGCATTGAAACATAGACCATTCCACAGTCTGAAGAGGCGGTAAACCAGCTCATCTGGGAATCACAAGATTAGATCTTTGCTGTGGAATCTTGGCAAAGTTAAATCTATGTGAGTTTCAAATTCTCCAACTGAAGAGACTTGAAAATAATATGTAAGTAAGAGAAGTTATTATTCACTCAAGAGCTGCTTATTAGCTACTTGGTATGTGTCAATCACTGGAAATTTTAGGTTGAATGAGCAAAATGTGCTCCAGAAAAATAATACTATAAAATGAAAAATTAGGTGAGAGCAAATAAAAGTATATTAAGGAAGAAATAAGTTAATGAGGAAATAAGTGTGTTTGCAGTTTATTACGGATGGTTAACACAATAAAATAGAAAACTCTCTTAAGCAGAACACTTCTGCATCCATATCACTCTTATGTCATGGAAGAAAGCCTCTCATCCTCACCACGAGGATGTATCTCAGCCCAGACACCTGTCAGCTCCCCACCCATTCAACAAGTCCTAGGTATTTCAGTTTGTATATGTTCCATTGATTTTCAGTATTGATACAAACTCTATTCAATGGGAAAAAATGCTCATTTCAACAAGTGGCCATGTGATAAGAGGAAATCAAGATACTAGTGGTGAAATCTTAAATTTTTTAAGTAAATAAAATTCTCCTTCTGAAAAAATTTTCTTTAGCACTTTCCCCTTGCCACTATTAATTTATTTATATTTGGAATGTAGCTAATTGGAGTTTCTTAATAAACCCAAAATATTAATACTTCTGCTTGCTGTGTCATACACTTCTTATGTTGATATTTTTAATGCAAAGTCAGGCAACCAGTGAGTATTCTTATTTTCTTAAAAATACACCCAAATTAAGTGGAAATATTTACCAAAGTAAGGGAAAATAACCTTGTAATTTGTAATCTATTCTCTTATAAAGATAAACCAGAGCCCAGCAATCCATGACTCACAAACCTTAGATCACATTCATTTAGGTAGACCTGGAAAAGAAATCAGGTTCTTCTCTTGGTCCATTCCTTTTTACTTTTTTCTGAATAGTTTCTTCAAGATTCTTCCAGGCTGAGAGCCACACATGTATGTAAATACAGCAGAAACCCCATATGTTCCAAAACATGCCAATTTCAACTCCCCTTCAAAATTAGTGATATGGAGCATGAATAGAAACAAGAAAATGCTGAGGATTATGCTAGCCTTGTCACCTACACTGCACAGCCCTTAACACTGATGAATCTGCACCCTATACGCAATCATCCCCTCCTGGGTGGTAGAACTACCTATCTTTATTACTTTACTTTGTTATCCTCTTCCGTGTGCACTAAAATCCTTTTCATGAAATCACACAGCCTCACAGCACCTAATGAAAAATGGAAACTTTACAGCTAATGAATCTAGCCAGGCCATTTTCATTCCATGCCTAACTTTCTTAGAACATCAACACCACATACCTCTGTCAAGGGAAAACTTTTCTAACAAGTCTTCTCATTCTTAAATCATGTTCAAATTACACTACTGGGGGACACTTGCTGCTCTGCTGAGTCAAGAGAGCCCAACCTCACATTTGTGTCGGGAGAAGGTCACAGTGCACCCCAAGCAACACTGAGGTAGTGAACACCTGGTAGCTTTAGTAAGTTGGGACATGTGGATTTTTTATAGTTACTTTTTGTCTAGATTCCAATAGAACACAGAAAAAGAGAGCATGAGGATAAGGTATTGCTCTCTGGAATAACTTTATTTGAGACAAAATGGCATCAGTAACACTCCATTTATTCTATATCATGCAATATTCAGATTCTACACAGCAAGATGGAAGACTAGGTCCCTAACTTTCTCTCCCAGAATCCATTAATATTAATAGTTTGAATAATGGGCATGAGAAAGCTGCTCTGAAGAGAGCATGTAACCTACTTTCACAGGCTGCTGTTCAACTGGTGAACACTCCCAAATGCTTTTTTTGGTGCATTGTTTTCCCTCCCATCATTTCACTGTCTTAAATTGAAATATGATGTGGGCATTTTACTCATTAGTGACTATTCTTCATTATAAAATTAATTGGGGCAAGGCTTGCTGTGGTGGTCATTTTGTGGAAATAAAAAAGTATTTAAATTTTGTCTAGGTCAGAAATAGCTCACAGAAAAACACCTCCATAGTATCATATAGTTATTTTTGCTTAAATTTCTTTTGTCTGGAGTAAAAGATTAACGGAGCCCATCAGTGGCATGAATTGGAAAGAGCTTTCTAAGAATGACAATGTTCTGTCGTCCAGGACAGTGGCTCCCAAGGTCAGCCACGGTGGCCCCTCGCCACTCTTGTGTACAAGTGTGTGGCCATCACTCACTGATGAGCTGTGGTTTCCATGAGCACTTATATTAAACATGGGACTAGAAATCATAGGGTAAATTAAAATCAGTTGTTCTAAACCAACTCTTTTTTCACTTGATTCTCTGATTCACTTTAATTTTTCTCAAAATACTTTATATTTACACAGTATTCTAAAAAGAAAAGTTTATGTGGTTTTCTACCAGAGCATAGGCTTACTAGATAGAAAATATTTTTAATATAAATGTTAATAATCACTTTCTGTTGATTCTCTGTCTTGCAAACCGGTTTTGGTTTTGACATCCAAAAAGTCAAAATAAGCGATTTTTCTGAAGATTTTGTGGGTCCACTAACAACCCTTCTCCATAAACTGCTGTAGTGTTTGTAATCAGGCACTAATCATGATCGTATTATTCAGCTTTTCTGTTGCTGGATACAATATCCGAATCTCACAACTTAAGAGAGGAAAAGTTGCATTTAGCTCATGGTTTGGGGGTTTCAGTGCATAGTCATCTGGTTCCAAAGAAGAAACATCAGGCCAGAAGGGAGTTGTGAAGCAGAGCTGATTAGTTCACCTTGGTGGGGAGAGAAGCAGGGAACAGCACTGGAGAAGAACAGAAGAGGGGCCAGATGTGCGTAAAACTGAAGCCCACACCTCCATGGCCCACCAGATTCACTCAGAAGCTTGCTTTATTAATCTGCTAAGCATTTCTTAATCCAATGAAGTTGTCATATCAGGATTAATAGTCACTATGATGTTCTGAAGTTTCAAGTGGTGCCTATATATTCTTTTTGACCATAATACATATCTACAAAGCCAAGGTTTGACCTGTATCTACATCTATATCTACATCTATATCTATATATCTATAGCTATGTCATAGTGAATAATGATTTAGTATACCAAAATAAATTATTACTATGATAAATTCTTGTGATGAATTGTTTCTTAATTTGCACAAATAGCCATAGACTTGACTAAGAGCTTTCCAATGATAGTATGAAGAGAGGCCTCATGTGTAATATTGGATCTCATTCTTCCTCTTATATAATGCCTTGCCTTCAACCTCCTATTTAATTCTCAATTCTACCTACTTCTCCACAACTCTATTAACATATCTAAGTTCAGGGCTTCAGTGCACTCTTCTAGCCCACTGCAATGACTTTTGAAGTGATCTTTCTATTTTCAGCCTTTCAACTTCCAAAACATGCTACATAGCACTGTGAAGTGATCATTTTGAAATCCAAATCTTTTCTTTAACACATTGCTTTAACTGGCCTGCAAAGAAGATTCTTTATCACTTGGCCTCTCTCCAGACACCAACTCTCCCAATCATTCTGTACTCTGTCTTTTTTGCTGTATGTGACATAACTTTCAGATTTCGTAAGTCCTGCCTTTTGATTTTGTTCTTCTATTTTCCCCATTGCAAACTAATCTTTAAGAACTTGATCAAACACAGTTATCTCTGTGTAAACAATGAAAAATTATTGCCTACAATGTAGTCCCAGTTTCTTCTGTCTATTTCATGTCTTTATTCTGCCTTCTGAGCACATTCTGAGTACCATTGGCTGAGTTGATATGACTCCCCTACCTGGTTGTAAATTCTCTTAAGGAAATAGATCATTCACAATGTAAGCATAGTGCATGGAACATAGTATGCACTCAACATTTTGCTTAATAAATGAATAATTCCATAAATAAATTAATATATATGACAGAATTTATGTTTACAGGAAGAAATATTTTAAATTAGTGATTCTACTAATTTTTCATGCATGCATCTCATTTGCATGTTTAAAAATGTTTATATTGGCTTTACCTATTTATATTCATTAATGCAATAAGTTTGGGAGTCACCAGTTTAGCCTAGAGTAATCAGGTAAATATCTCTGGATGTGAAACGACTATGTAAAAATAATTTCAACAGAAAAATAATCAGTGTTTTGAGGGAATGAGAAAAATGTACATATTAATGTTTAATTGTGAAGAAAAACTTCAATTGTTAAAGTGAGAAAATGGAAAGGGTCTGAAAGGAACTCTATGTATTTTATATTTCCTTGTTGAATGTAGATAAAAGAACAGGAAGTATTACAGAACCTGGAAATGTAGTGGTAAAAATAACCATCATAAAACATTATCAAGGAGCTTACTCAATAAGAAATACAATGATTATAGGCATTGTAAGTGTAGGTTTTTTTGCTTATATTGCAGTGAAATTTGAATAATTCATTTATAATAGATGGAAATTATAATCCAGGGATGAAAAAGGTAACTTGGGAAAGTGTGTATGTAGATTTGTGTTATGAAATTAATTGCTCCCCTACCAAAACAGGTACCCCTACTTACTGTACAAAGTATAAATTAAGAAATTAGAGTATAAACACATAATATCTAGATATGATAGGAATCACTATCAAAACTGATCAGTTAAATGTTTGTGTGGAATAAAACTGAGGAGTAGGTCAGGGCCAATAGATCTATTTTGTTATTTCACATAAAACTGGATAAAATTGTATAGGTTAATACCTTTAAAATTAAAATAAAAACACAATAAAATATGGATAGTATATTTGTTATTGATAGAACCACCCTCAATGACTTATCTAGAATATTGAGGCAGTTTTTGTAAAAATGAAATCATTACAAGATCAAAAATGAAAACTAATTTCATATTTACTCTGGTAGATCACCGTTAGGTTACTGTGATCACTAAGACAACTGTAGAAGCTCCTATATGACTATTTTCTCCTCAAAATGTCCTGGAATGAAATGCAAAATTTTTATTAAATTGACAGATTTTTTTCCTTCTGGTGAAGAACTGAAATGTAACATTGTATTGATAGGCTTTTATATCCAGCTGCCAGCAAGCACACAGTTAACTAAATATGGTATGGTAGAAATAATTCATTTTTCCTTTTCCAACTTTCATTTAAAAAAAAAATATTCCATTCCTATTTTACTAGCTTCATTATTTATGAGTATTTCATCCTGCTCCAAAATCTTTTAGCAGAGAAGTGGCACATGGATAAATAAACTAATAAGGTGTGCTTCAAACATAAATGTGACAAGAAAAAGTTCACAGATCCTAAAATAATCTCATAGTTTAGAATGTGAGAAGCAGTAGAAACCTAAATATTGCAATGAGGAGAATCTGTTACCATGGACAGGGAGAATCACTGTAGCTGCAGAAAAACTGGAGATAGCTCAGAGTTCAATAAATTGTATGAGCCTACATCAGGACATTTTTTGACTTAGTAGAAACTGAATGACTTTAACTAAAGAAAAAATAAAATAACATGTCAAAAACAAAACGTCATTGAAATCCTGATAGATGATTAGCACACAATATGGTGGAAATTCTATAAGTTCTGAAGAAGGAAGAAAGCAAGGAGGCAAAGAAGGAGCAGAAGGAAATGCAAAGGAAGAAAAGGAAGAGAAGGAAGGAGAGAAGAGAGAGAAGGGGCAATGGAAAGAAGAAAGCTAGGATAAGTTGTGGAGGAAGAGGAGACAGGAGAAAGACAAGCAAAATGAGGAGAAATGGGATTGGAAATGGATGTTTTCATATCCTTGATGTCTCCTTTTCATAATAAAATGAGAGACAGATGGCAGCGTTACAATGTGTTGTAACTTGAGCCATTTCAATCTAAGGATGCAAAAGCAAGACCTAGGGATGAGAAATGAATTAATTTGGTTACAAAATTTCTCTGGCCATCTTGTTCATCAGCTTCACCTCTCTGCCCTCCTCTTGTCTTCCTCCTGGCTCTCAAATAGAGGATTACTTGACAAGAAGAGATGAATTCCTACAGATTCTTGTGACTTTTCATGATACAATTATTTCAGAATTTTATTAAGCCTCTTTACCATCTTTCCACAATTACTGTGCATCTCAAGTCATTCTAATTGAAGGATTTTTTAAAATGAATAAAATATAAAAAGAAATTAGAAAACAAATCCAATAACATTGAAAATTTTTAGCCTATTAGAGTATAGCGACAAAGGCTTCATTCTCCTGTGTTGCATTAAGCCATTCATTTCTCCTTAATTATATGAATACTCATCAGAATTCGTCCCCATGGGAAAGGGATTGCCACTGACTTAGGACTTGCACTCTGCCAGCTAATGTTCTGATGTTCTAGATCTTTTCCTTGTTCTACAACACAGAAATCTTTCTCTACTTTTGAGGTAAGAAAACTAAATGCACTATAGATGCTAGTTGATCTGATTTGATAGTTACACAATGTGTACTTGTATGGAAACACTACATCGTACTGCAGAAACATGTACAATAGCAGTGTACCAATTAAATATATAATAAAATGTAAAAAGGAAAGGAGAAAAACATCAATTCATATTTATGTCTTTCTGGAAGAAAAGCATATTCCTTTTCTGTCATAAATGCTGACTGTGGCACCAATAAAATTGCATCAATAATCTAAACTCTTATTTATTAATACCTACTTTGGATGGCATGGAAATTGGATCAAAATTCCTTATATTTGTTTTTACAGAATCATTTTTTAGCCTACTACATTGGATTTGTAAATCCTGTATAATTTAGACATTATGAGCCATATGGTGGGCTAATATTGCTATAAGAACTTTAATTTTTTATATTTCTGACATTTTATTTTAAACTTGTCAATTTTATTGTGCCATTAGCACTGGTACTTTTTAAAACATTTATTCAAAAATAACAGGTCTAAGGTGATCCAGAATAACATATCCATCAGGCAAGTCAGTGGAAAGTAAATCCCCAGACACAAATATATTTCTGTTCCGGTAAGGAAAGATTTCCCAATAAATCAGTTGTAAGACATTCTCTTCATTAATGAGAAATTGCAGACTAGCAGTTGAATCTTTTCCTGTTCATGATATATTTGGAAATATTTCTTTGCTAAAGGCATAAGTTTGAGCCAGGTAGTGTGTTAACTCTCACCTGTGGCCAACTACATTGAAAATGCTTTGTTACAGAATGAAGTTACCTGCAGCGCCCTGTGAAGGTGGAGGATTGGAGAAGCAGGCAGGACTTCAGCATGGTGGAATTAAATTATGGGACTTATTTTGTACACAGGCCTGAAACTAAGACCACAGGCATGACCTCATTACAGTTTAAGAGATTTCAATTGATACTATAAGGTATAACAAGAAAAGAATCAAAGAATCTGGCTTATGTTCAAGATATGGCCTTATCAATTATGAGACATATCATTTTAAGACAAATAGGTTACAGCTTCCCCACAGCAGAGATGCTAGTATTTATTGTAAAAATAATTATCATAATTTATGTTATCAAGCCACAGCTATTGTACATATTTTATGATTACATTGGAAAAGATGTTACATATACAAGAATACTTTTATTTAGATACCATTGAGAAATAGAGAAAATGAAATATAGACTTTCCATTTCTGAAGTGTAAAAGTAAAAATGTAAACTTTTTGGAAAACACCTATACAAAGTAAAACAAAGAAAACAAAACAAAGTAAACAAAAGGAAGTCGTGTTAAAAGACTTTAAAGAACTACATGAATTACTTAGCTCTTTCTTTGCAAGCACTATAAAGCTTCTATTCTTTTGAGCATCTTTCTGCTAAATATATCTCACTACTGAAGACTGAAAGAATCTCTGCTTCTCTATTTGGTAGCTCCTGTCAGTTCAGTGCAATATAGTATGACTTTCTAATAGAAAATTGACTTCTAAAAATAGAAAACTTTTATAACTCAAACTTTTATTCTGAGTGTTTTAACTAGTGAAGATGAATTAGGTGACTAGTAAGTATCTCATATCCTAGAAACATAATATATGAAAGAAATAATGATTCTTTCTTTGACTCACAAATTCTGGGTAAGTTTTTAGCCTCACTGGGAAATTTCCACTGTTTCTCCTACTACTCACTTCATAACAGAAATAGATAATATCATTCTTTAAATGAAATTCTAGGTAATAGCTTAAGCAAAAATACTATTTTTATCTCATGTTCTGCCCAAAATGTTCACTATTTTTATTGTTATTATTATATTGTGCATCTTTTAATTGTATCCTCACAACAACGCAGTCATATAGATTTTTTCTGTTTTCAGACAAGGAGACACAGAAAGGTGTTCACTAGAGATGTCCTCCAAAAGTCAAACTGAATGATAGAGAAGCCAGGATATGAAGTCAAAATTTATTCCCATCCCATAATTTGACTGACTTAGTGAAGAAGTATTGAACAAATTGTACTTGTTCCTTTTTCCCCCACCCTTCACTCATCCTCATAAATAGACTTATTTTGTTTTAAATTTACTCAATCTATTTTTTCTGGAACTAAATTTGGCCTATTGTCAAGAGGTTCATCCTTAGATACCTCTGTTTTGAAAATTATATCTTCTTTAGGTTAAGTAATTAGCTTTATATTTTTCTATACACTAAAGAAGACAACATATATAAGGATATAATATCTGAATCTCTCTTATTATATGAAATACAGTCATAGGCTGATGATATTTTAGCACTACAAGATGAAAATCATAGCCTTCCAGGTGACTTTTGACACTCCAGTGGGAATGATGAGAAAACCATTCAGGCAAGCAGTTTTACTTATGTATTTTGCTACATTCTTGAGCTACGTAATGATTACAATCATTGAGAGCAGTTGGTACAGGGATATGACACATCATAATTTTTATTATGTCCCTTTTCCTTCCCCACTTTCCCCCTATTCTCCATCTCATGGTCCTCTTCCCATTTTCTAAAGATCTATCTCTCTGTTTCCTTTTATCTATCTTTTATTTTGCTTTTTATTTATATTTTGGCTTTGTCATATAAGAGAAATCATAATAATGTATATTTTAGCTTGTGTGTTTGATTTATTTCATTAGAGTCTCAAGTTGCATCCATTCTCCTATAAAATGATTCAACTTTATTCTTCTTTATGGCTAAGTAGTACTCCATTGGTTCTGGGGGGAAAGTCCTCTAAATAAAATGAGAAATCCTAAAATGTGCTGTAATCTGAGAACTTCAAGCCTTTGTCTTAATACATGAATCTTCTCAAGCCTGAAATAATGACCTAGAGGTTTTCCCATCTAGCGTCAGCATCATTTTTTTTCTCCCGCATGAGAGCCCAACCACTGACCCATGTGATAGTCCTGCATGGCACATGGCAAGAAGGCAGTAGATGCACCTTTTCTTGTTTCTCCTAATTTTACCTTGGACGTTTTTTCTATGTATGCATCAAATAGGCCAGAAAGAGATGCAATTCTGTATAATGTTTTAATCAAATCATGCATTTTTGTTCTGAAAGTAACTTTTTAAATTTTTTTATGTATAACTTTATTATCGTTCACATAACACACACATATATACAAAAATTAAAATTATTCAAAGAAAAGAAATGGAAGAGAAAACAACTATAATAATATTCAAATATAATAGGACTCAACCAAAGCAAAACTGAAAAATACTTAAACATTTTTCTATATAATTTTAAAAAACATCTCAAGCATTAACAAGACATCAGAAGATATGATTTTTTTTTTTTTTTGATATCGGGTTTTTTTTTCAAACTGGGGTCCTTTAGCTTGCACAGCAGGTGGCGAACCACTGAGCTAAATCCCCGGCCCCCATGTGATTTGTTTTAGAAAGATTTTCAAAACTAATATTGAACAAATAGTGGTCTGGGGAAAAAAATTCTAATTAACTAGTAGACTCCACATAGGCCAAGTTTTTTTTTATTTAAATTTCAATACACTCATGTGACACGTGATGGAAATATAATCTGAGAAATATGTTATTAGGCAATTTCATCCGTGTGTATCTCAAAGTACCACAGAGAGTGCCAACTTCTAAGTGCAAACTAAAAATGTATTCATCAATCCTTTGTGATGGCCCCTGGATATTATCCAAATAAGCAGTTAAACATGAGATACATGAGGCTACCACTGGCATAGCAGCACACTGTTTTACAGTAAACTCTTTTATATAAGTAGGATTATGCTCTAAAGGATGAAAAGCACAGCGTGTTATGATAAGTACCTAAAACAGTAACAGTCATTTATCACACTATTGAGTACTTTGTACTATACATAGTTGTATGTGCTACTTCTGGAAACATATCCTTCTCTCCTTTGATCTCAGTGACTCTTCCTTCCCAACCCACTAATGAGCTCCAACCTAGTCTCTATCTACATCTCTTCCTATAGTCTTAAACACAATCTATATATGGATTCTTTCCAGATTCCAGCCTGTAACCTGATCTCTCCCCTTCTGCTCCTGTCACCCCTACCCCTTTGATACTTGTCTTCATATTTCAAATTATCAATTATTCATTTTAATCATTTTATTTTTTGTATATCCTTTTATTGGTACATTTTAGGTGTACAATATAAATAAAATCATCACTGGAGATATGCACCTTTACATACTCTCTTGGTTCTTATTTTTTCCCCCTTCCCTTGCCCTCCCTTCAACGCCTCCATCCCTCCCTATTTACAAAGACTTTGTTTCCTTTTTTTCATTTTCTCAAATTAATTCCATTCCCTTCTTTCCTTTCCCCTACCCCTCAGACTTCACCTTCCCCTTTGTCCCTTTTCTTCCTATTTCACATTATCTATTATACCTTTTATTCCTTATTTATACTTTCAGTTTTGCACACTACAGAAACTACTTGGTATTTACACATGTGTGTCCTATTTATTTCACTTAAGAATATGGCCTCAATATCCATCCATTTAGCTATAAAGGGTCTCTAGTTTCTCCTTCTTCATGGCTGAGTAGTACTCCATTTCATAAAAAAAAAAACCCACATCTCCTTTATCCAGTCTCCAGTTGATGGGCACTTGGGTTGTTTCTAAGCTTTAGCTATTACAAACTGTGTTGCTATAAACATGGGTGCTCATATATCACTGTGGTATGATTCTTTTAATTCTTTTAGGAAGATACCTAGCTAGGGGATAGCTGGGACAAATGGGACCTCTAGTCCCAGTTCTCTGAGGTATCTCCATACTGATTTCCACAGTGGTTGTACCAGTCTGCACTCCCACCAACAAGACAGAAGGGTTCCTTTCTCTCCACACCCTGACCAGCATTTGTTATTGGATGATTTCAGCCATTCTTTCTGGGGTGAGGTGGGATCTCAGTGCTGTGTTCATCTGCATCTCAAATAAGTAGTGATGTTGAACATTTTTTCACATATTTATTTGCTGCTTTTACTTCTTTGTCTGGGAAATGTCTGTTCATTTCAGATGCCCGTTTTTGAATTGGGTCTTTGAATTTGAGGGGTCTGATATTTTTCAGTTCTTTATATATTCTAGATAGTAGTCCATTATCTAAGGTAAAGTTGCTAAAAAATTTTTCCCACATTGTAGGTTGTCTCTTAGCTCTGTTGGTGGTTTCTCTTGCAGTGCAGAAGCTTTTTAATAAGATGAGATCCCAGTTGCTGATTCTTTGTGCTAGTTCCTGTGCTACTGAGGTTCAGTTCATAAAGTCTGTTCTATGCCAATGTGTTCAAGAGTTCTACCTAACTTATCTTACAGCAAATTTAATGTTTCTTTCTTAATATATAGATCTTTAATCCACTTCAATCTTAGTTTAGTGCATGGTGATAGGTATGGGTCTAGTTTTAATCCTTGGCAGGTTGAAATCCAGTTTTTCCAACACCATTTAGTAAATAGGCTATCTTTCCTCCAGTGAGGGTGGTTGGTTTCTTTGTCAAAGATGAGGTGGCTGAGCATATCTGTAGTTGTTTCTGCATCTTCTAATTTATTCCACTGATCCTCCAGTCTGGTTCTTTGCCAGTAACATGCTGTTTTTATCATAGTGGTTTTGTAGTATAGTTTCAAGTTGGGGATTGTAATACCCCCAGCCATGTCTCTGTTGCCCAGTATTGGTTTTGCTCTTCTAGGCCTCTTCTGGTTCAAATGAATTTTTGGATTGTTTTCTCTAGTTCTGTGAAATACATTGTTGGAATTTCAATTTGCATTGCATTAAATCTACATAGTAATTTTGGAAGTATGGCCATTTTCACTATATTGATTCTTCCTACCAGGAACAAGGGATTTCTTTCCATTTTCTTATATCCTCTTCGATCTCCTTTTTTAGAGTGCTGTAATTTTCAGTGTAGAGGTCTTTTGCTTCCTTTGTTTGATTGATTCCTAGATATTTCATTGTTTTACATGCTATTGTAAAAGGAATTGTTTCCCTAATTTCTCTTACAGTGGGTCTATTATTTGTATATAATAAGGCTACTGTTTTTTGAGTGTTGACCTTATATTCAGCTACTATACTGAATCTGTCAATTAAATCTAGAAGTCTTTTGGCAGAGTATTTTGGGTCTTCTATGTAAAGTATCATATCATCAGCAAGTAATGACAGTTTAACTTCTTCCTTTCCTATCTTTATTCCTTTTATTTCTTTCTCTTTTCTAATTGTTGTGGGTAATATTTCCAGAACAATTTTGAACAGGAGTGGTGATAGTGGGCATCCTTGTCTTGTTACTGATTTTAGCCTGAAAATTTTCAGTTTTTGACCATTTAGTATGATGTTGGTTGTTGGTTTTTGGTAGTTAGCCTTAATCAAGTTGAGATAAAGACCTTCTATTCCAATTTTCTGTAGGGTTTTTATCATGAATCAGTGTTGGATTTTGTTGACTGACTTTTCTGCATCTATTGAGATGATCACATGTTTTTTGTCCTTGACTCTGTTAATATAGTGTATTACATTTATTGATTTAGGAATGTTGCACCATCCTTGAATCCCTCGGATAAATCTGACTTGGTCAGGCTGTATGATCTTCTTGATGATCCTTTGTATTCTGATGCCAGTATCTTGTTGAGGATTTTTGCATCTATGTTCCTTAGGAAGATTGGCTTGTAGTTCTCTTTTTGGGTTGGGTCTTTCCCTGGTTTTTGAAATCAAAGTAACATGTCCAGGAATGAGTTTGGAAGCCTTGCTTCCCTTTAAATTTCCTTGGTGAGTTTAAAGAATAATGGCAATAGTTCTTCTTTAAATGTCTTGTAGAATTCAGCAGGGAAGCTATCAGGACCTGGGATTTTCTTTGTTGGTAAATTTTTCGTTACATTTTCAGTTTCACTCATTGTAATTGGGGTTTTTCAAATTTCTATATCTTCTTCATTTAATTTTGGCAATTTTTATGTATATAGGAATCTATCCATTTCTTTGTTTTCCATTTTATTAGAGTACAGGTTCTTGAAGTAGGTATTGATGATGCTCTGGATTTCTGCTGGGTCTGTTGTGACTTCAACTTTTTCATTCTTAATTGCATGGATTTGAGCCTTTTCTTTCCTTTTTGTGATAAGTTTGGGTAAGGGTTTATCTATTTTATTTATTCTTTCAATAAACCAACTCTTTGATTCATTGATTTTTTGGTATTGTTCTCTTACTCTCCATTGTATTGATTTCTACTATGATCTTTATAATTTCCACTCTTGTATGAGCTTTGGGTTTGTTATCCTCTTCTTTTTCTAGGAGTTTATGTTTCTGCATTATTTATTTGACTTCTCTCTGTTTTCCTAATATGGGCATTCACTGCTATGAATTTCCCACATAGAACTGGTTTCATTGTGTCCCATAGATTCCTGTATGTTGTACTGGCATTGTCATTTACTTGTAGAAACTGTCTAATTTCTTCTTTAATTTCATCTGTGATCCATTGGTTGTTCAGAAGGGGATTGTTTAATTTCCATGTGTTTGTGTGATTTTTGAGGTTTCTTATGTCATTGATCTCTAGTTTTATTGCACTATGGTCTGATAATATACAGGCGGTAACTTCAGTTCTTTTACATTTACTTAAACGTGTCCTATGACCTAGCACGTGATCTATTTTGGAGAATGACCTGTGTGCAGCCGAGAAGAATGTTTATTCTGATTTTTGGGGGTGGAACACTCTGTAAACATCTATTAAGCTCATTTGTTCAATAGCTTGGTTTAGCTCTAGAATTCCATTGTTTTTTTTTTTTTTCTAGATGATCTGTCTATTTGTGATAATGGGGTATTGAGGTCCCCCACTACAATTTTATTAGTGCTTATTTGCATTTTCATGTCCATTAATATTTGTTTTGTATAGTTGGGAGCATTTGTATTTAGTGCATATATATTTATGATTGTCATCTCTTCCTCTTGGACTGTTCCCTTCACAAGGATGTAGTGACAATCTTCATCTCTCTTAATTAGTTTTAGACTGAAGTCTACTTTTTCAGCAAATAAAATTGCTTCCCCTGCTTTCCTTTTTGTTCTTGTGGTGTGGATAACTGTTTTTCAACCTTTTACTCTCAGTCTATGAATTTCTTTTTGAGTTTGGTGTGTTCCTTGTATACAGCATATTGTTGGATTTTGCTTCTTAATCTATTCTGTCGGCCTATTTCTTTTGATTGGTGAATTGAGACCATTAACACTGATAGTTATAATTGATAAATATTGACTCATCCTTGTCATGATGTTTAACTATTGTTGGCTCTTTTATTTCTTATTTTTCCTCCTTTTCCTTCAGTTTCTTATCTTGCCTGGTAAGAAACTTCCCTCTGTTGGGCCTGATGGAGTTGTGACCTTCATTGTCTTTTTCTAGGCTATTGCTTAGAATTGTTTGGAGTGCTGGTTTGGTGTTCACGAAATTTCTCAGGTGTTCTTTGTCATGGAAGTATCTAATTTCCCCATTGATTTTGAAAGATAATTTTGCAGGATACAACAGCCTAGGTTGGAAGTTATTTTCTTTTAGGGCTTAAAATACTTCACTCCAGGCCATCCTTGATTGAGGATGTGTTAAAAAATCTGCCATGATTATGATGGGCTTTCCTTTGTAGGTGATTTGTTTCTTGTTTTTTTTTTTCCTCCAACTGCCTGTATGATTTTGTTCTTCTGCTGGGTTTCTGGTATCTTGACTATTATATGTCTAGGTGTAGATTGTTTTTGATCATGGCTAGTTGGAGTTCTATATTCCTCACTTATCTGTTTGTCCAATTCTCCAACTCTGTCTGGGAAGTTTTCTACTATTACTTCAGTCAACACTTTTTTTATGTCAATTGTACTTTCTCCTCTTTTTTCATGGACTCTTATCAGTCTTATGTTTTTCTTCTTAGCATCATCTAGCAGCTGCTGGATTGATTTCTCATGGTCCCTAACTATTTTGAAGAGATCTCTGTTTTCATGGTCCTTAAACACAATCCTGTCTTCTATATCTGATATTCTATCTTCTCATTACCCTAATCTGCTCTTCATGCTTTCAATGGAGTTTTTAATCGCCTGAATATCTGTTTGAATCTGTTTCATGGATTCTATTTCTTTCTTACATTGGCCAATCATGGTTTCCATTTCTTTCTTATGCTGGGCATTCATGCTTCCAGGGTGTTTCTGAGCTCATCAATTTTTTTTATCTGTTTCTGTTCTAGAACCTCTAATTATGTGTTTCACTCTGTTCACCATCTCTGTAGTTATCTGGGATATTATTTCTGCTTTGAATTTTT
This sequence comes from Heterocephalus glaber, assembly GCF_053883595.1. NCBI lineage: Eukaryota > Metazoa > Chordata > Mammalia > Rodentia > Bathyergidae > Heterocephalus > Heterocephalus glaber. The sequence goes on along the minus strand of NW_028258143.1, from coordinate 27,072,718 downwards.
CTAGAGCCTCATTCATCTGTTTTGTTACTTCCTGTGCTATCAGTTCAGAGTCACCAGGTGGTTGATTATCAGACTTTCTACCTCATTTCCCTCAGAATTTGCCTTTTGTGGGTTGGAAGTCTAAGTTTGTGACTTGCTTAAATGTCTTCTTATTTTTGTTTTTAGTACTGTTCTTGGTTTAGTTCTTGGGTTGATATTTTGAAGTTGCTTATTGTAAGTATCTTTGTTGATGTATTTAGAACCATTATGGAATGATTGCTTATCAGAGGTGTCTTCCAGATATAGCTGGTCCTTAGGCTTTGAGTCTCTAGTGACTCTGAGGCTATCTCATTTTCATTATAACTGGAAGGACAACTGATTAGATTAATCATAACACTTTAACCCAAATGATACATTCAGCAACACAAGAGCATCAAGTACCCTTTACAAAATGATAATTTGTGGTGGTTATTAACCTATCACTTTTAACTAACTGTGTGAATTAAATCAAGATCAGGGACCAATCCAACATGTTTATAGTGAATAAACTGTTCAATATAGTAACTGTCCCCTTTGGGATGGGGAGTTAGAAGGAGTTGGGGAGGAAGGGATAGGTAGGTAGAAGGATTGGGGAAGGTTAGCAGTGAGGCCAGAGGACACACGGGAGAGAAGGAGAGAGAAGAAAATAAAAATAAAGAAGAAATATGAATTAAGGCCAGAACAGGAACACAAAAGGAGATGAAGAATAATGTGGGTCAGCAAGGGAGCAAGGGAGAAAGAGAGAAAGAAAAGAGAAAAAGAAAAAAGAGAAAAAGAAACATTTTGAAAGAGTAGAAAAAGAAGAAACAAAAATAAGAGCAAAAAAAAGTAGTGGTAATTTTGGAAATAACAAATAAAAGATGCAAATGAAGGGCCTCCTTCAGAGTATGTCTCTGCTGTCACAATAGACAATGTGGGCAGCAGTGTGCAGTTATAAGTCAATAAGTCTCAGTAAGCCAGTCACAGACCCGTGAGATTCAGGCAGATTTCTGGCTGCAAGTCCCAAATTGAACTCCCTAGCTTCCTGCAGGGTTGAACCCCACAAGGTTCTATTACAGGTTCCAGTTGCGCTTCCCCTGAAGATAGTCCGGGTTCAAATGGGAGATGATGATCTCTCCAACTTACCAAGTACAGTGGTCTGGTGTGCCTTTATTGCGGAGATTCTCTTCACTTTTCCAGTGGGCTTCAGTTTTCATCAGCTGGCCTGAGATGCTGGTGGGCATGCCTTGCGGGGGGGGGGGGTGTTCCCCACAGTGACCTGGATGTGGGCGGGGCACGCCAGCAGGAGCAGAGCACAGCCACTGCCAACAGTTCTGACCGCAAGGCCAAGCTTGAAAGTAACTCTTAATGATCTCATCTACAAAGGTGGAAAAGCCACTATCCTTTGCTAATGTGTCATCACCATGACTGAAGAATAAAACCAGATATTGTGAGTGAGTAATTACCAAACTTGAAATGTGAGTCCTCTGAGAGATAGCCGAAAACTTCACTTCAAAGTTTCCATGCACAGGCTAAAAAGAAACCTCCCTGTGGCCATGGGGTACTCTGGTTGCAATTAAATACAATTTAACTGATATCATTTTAATTTTTGATTGAATTTATTAACTTTTATACCATTTTATTCCTAAAACAATGTAGTGATTACAACATATGTATTTCTTTCTCATTGTTTCTCTAACAAATGGCAGCAAGCTTAAAACAACATCAATTTATTTTCTTGTAGTTTTGGAGATCATAAATACGTAATCAGTTTCACTTGACAAAGTCAAGTGTCAGCACGGCCATGCTCATTCTAGATGCTCTAGAAGAGAACCCGTTTCCTTGGCCTCTCCAGCTTCTAGAGCTTCATTCTTTGTCTTCCTTGGCCTGCAGCCTCTGTGTCCATATCTGAAATAAGTACAATAGCATCTTCGAATCTCTCTCTGTTTTAGTCTGCATAATGTCTCCATTTTGACCCTCCTCCTTCCCTCCTACAGGGACTTGTGATTTCATCTTTGGGGCCAGGTGAGTAATTTGTAATGTTCCCATCTGAAGAATCCTTTTTCTCATAAAAAGCCACATATCTAAAGGTTCCTTGGATTGGGACATAAATATCTGTGTGAATGTGAGTAAGAAAAGTATTGGTCAGACCACCATTGTGTACAATATGATTAAAAAGTATGATTTAACACAGAAGAGGTTTGTATGAAGAAGTCAGTAAAAACTCTTTAGCCCTAGTGTAAAGCATTTTAATATTTTGCTATTTTTTAAAAAATTTGAAATCATTTTAGACTTACAGAAGATTTTTTTGTTCTTATATGGCCATTATCCAACTTTCTCTTATTTTCACATTTTACGTAATCATGGGACATTTCTCAAATCAAGAAATTGACTTTGATACATTATTGACTCAAGTATAGAACATATTTGTCTTTCACTAGTTTTGATCTCACATTGCACTTGCTCATCATGTCTCCTACCTGTGACAATGGATTGGATTTTTCTTATCTTTCATGATTTTGACTCTTTTGAAGAGTCAGTTACTTCCATATATTGGTTTCTTTTTGGAAACTTTATGCATAGTAAAGAAAAATTTTGAATTGTAATAGTTGTGTGGAGTTTAGACCAATGAATGAGTTCGATGTCCAGGAATACCACTCCATATTAAATACTTTTATCACTCCAAATTTCCCCCCAAACTGCCCATTTATGGATCACTTCCTCCCCCACCACTGCCACCTCACTAGGAGACTCTGAGTAGATTTTTTTCCTATGCTGTTCTCCTTGGTGAATGTAATATAAATGGAGTCATACAATATGTAGTCATTTGGAACTGACTTGTTTCACTTCACAAGGAGCATTTAGGAGCCATCCAAGTTGTTACATGAGTTAACAGTTTGTCCCTTTTAATAGGAGTAGTATCTTAAATATGGATGTACCACAGATTGTTTATGCCTTCATGAGCTGAAAGACATCTGGGTTGTTTCTGGATTGGGGCAATATGAATAAAGCTGCCAAAACATTCACATACATTTTTTTGTGTGTGAATACAATATTTTATTTCTCTTGGGTAGGTATTTAGAAGTGGAATTTCTATACATTTAAACTTATGAAGGACAGACAACTTTTTTAGATATGTGTGTATTATTATTTTTTCATTCTCGCTAGGATTGGATTACTGTTCATTAAGCCAATAGTTTTAATTGAAATGTAGTTAAATTTTTTCACATTTTTCTTTTTTTAAATTTTATTTTATTGGTACATTTTAGGTGTACAATATGACACTCATCACTGGAAATTTGCACCTTTACATAATCTCTCTTGGTTCTTATTTTTCCCCCTTCCCCTGCTCTCCCTTCAACCCCTCCACCCCTCCCTATTTACAAAGACTTTGTTTCCATTTTTTCATTTTCTTATATTAATTCCATTCCCTTCTTTCCTTTCCCCTACCCCTCCCACTTTCCCTTCCCTTTTGCCCCTTTTCTTCCTATTTTGCATTATCTATTATACCTTTTAGTCCTTGTTTACACTTTCAATTTCTCACACCAGAGAAACTATTCGGTATTTACACACGTGTGTCCTATTTATTTCACTTAAGAGTGTCGCCTCAATGTGCATCCATTTAGCAACAAATGTCTCTAATTTCTCATTTTTTACGGCTAAGCACTACTCCATTTTATAAATCAGTATGGAGATACCTCAAAGAACTAAGACTAGAAGGCCCATTTGACCCAGCTATTTCCCCTCATGGGTATCTTCCCCAAAGAATTAAAAGAATCATACCACAGTGATATGTGTGCACCCATGTTTATAGCAACACAGTTTGTAATAGCTAAAGCTTGGAAACAGCCCAAGTGCCCATCAACTGGAGACTGGATAAAGAAAATGTGTGTTTTGTTTTTTTTTATAAAATGGACTACTACTCACATTTTTCTTCTATGAATCATATTTTTTTATTAATATCTAACAACGTTGGTTAATCTCAGGTCATGGCTTGTGTTCCTATGTTTTTGTATAGAAGATTAACACTTGTAGAAATTACATTTAGGTCATGAACTATTTTGAATTAACTTTTATATTAGATGTGAGAGAAAGTTGAGGATCTTTATTATTCTTTAATGAAAAGTTGTATTGAGACTTAATTCATACTCCATAATGTTCACCCATTTAAAGTGTATAGTTAAATAGATTTAAATAGAGCTATGCACCTATTCTCCAATCAATTTTGGTTTTATTTTTTAACCCAAGAAAGAAGCCTTGTACTCTTTACTAACCACTCCCTCCCCTTATCTCTAAAAAGGAGTGGGTCTACTTTCTGTCTCCACAGTTTGCCTATCTAGATATTGTATAAATGGAGTCACTAAATACCTAGCCCATTGTAATAAGTTCCTTTCACTTGGCTTAATGTTTCTAGGTTCATCCACTTTGAGGCACTGATCAGTACTTTCTTTTCTAGTTTTTTGCTAAAAATATTTTACTGCATGGTTATAGCATAGTCTATCCATTCTTTTATCAGTTGATAGATATTTGAGATATGCCAACTTTTACATTATTATGAGTAATGTTCCTAAAAACATTTATGTCCATGTTTCTATATGGATGGATCTCATCATTTCTCTTGAGTATGCATGTAGGAGTGGAATTTCTAGGTCTTATGTTAATTTTATACCCAACTGGTTGAGGAACTGGCAAACAATTTTGTCAGTTGAACCCTGTTACATCCATACCAGCATTTGATAAGGTGCCCACTTCCTCTATATGGTTATCATAATCTTTAAGACTATAGATATATTAATGGGAAAAAGCTTGGGCACTCCTCTCTTTTGGCACAGACAGGAGTTTTATATTATGTAAATGTTCCCAAGTTCCTATGTGGGAACACTCATCCATCATCACACAATAACTACCAGAAAAATTACTTTCATTGCTCCTTAAAGTCATTTTTAGACCACCATGAGCAGTCTGCCACAGACTTCTAGATAGCCCTATTATGTCTGTATAGTATCATTAATCTTGACAGAGGCACTAAATATGTGAGAGTATACTGGGTCACTGTGGGATAGATGCAAAATTCTTAATATCTAGAGATATTGAGAATAATTCAAGTGTTCATTGGCCATTGTGATGTTCTTCTGAGAAGTGTCTATTACAATACTTTATTCATTTTTCAATTGGGCTATCGGTCTTATATAGTTGTAATCATTGTATGTATTCTAGGTACAAGTTCCTTATTGGAAACACTGATTTTTAAATATTTTCTTATGTGGTTTTCACTTTCCCAGTCTGGATGGTGTATTTGAAGCACAATAGCTTTTAATATGGATCATCCACAATTTATCTACATTTTCTTTTTACTACTTCTACTTCTATATTCACATTTCATAAACCAACACCTAGCTCAGGGTCATTATTATTATGATTAATATTTTTCTTTTAGTATCATTGTTTTACCTGTGTATTTAAGTCTTTGATTTATTTTGAGTTTATTCTGACACATGTAATAAAGCAGAGGTACAACAATATTCTTTTCCTGTGAATGTGTAATTCTTGCAATATATTTTTTGAAGCTACTATTCTATCCACCATCAGAATATCATATCAACCTTGTTGAAAATCAATTAGTCATAAGCATGAGAATTTATTTCTGAACTTTCAATTCTATTTCATTGATTTACATGTTTACTTTTGTCCCAGTACCATAGATCTTGACTAAAATAGTTTCATTTGATTTTTAAATTTAAGAAATATGAGTATTTCAAAGTTGTTCCTTTTCAGTATTCTTGTGGCTCTCCATGATGCTTTAAATTTCAATATAAATTTTAGGATCACCTTGTCAAGTTTTGCAAAGAATTTACTGAGATTTTGAGGTAATTTTGTCTGTAGGACATATAAATTACCCTATTAAGTATTCTTATTCATGACTGTGAAATATCTTTAATGTGTTCTAGCTTTCTTCAATTCCTTTTAACAATGTTTTGTAGGTTTGAAAGTATAAATATTAGACTTTCTGGTGCAGTTTATTTCTAAGATGTTCAAAATGCAGTAATAAATAGATTTTTTAAACCTTCACTCTAAATGAAAGAAATCCCATTAGGAGAGACACCGTCTTCAAGGTGATATCCACAGTGATCTGCACCTTTCTTCTCAGCCCTACTTCTTAGCAGCACATCTGCTGCAACGTCTATAATCCAATCGCCTCTCAAAAGCCCCACTATGAGAGCATAAGGCTTTGGGGGACATCTAAATATAGATCATAATGGCAAATTTCCACTACTATTATTCTGAGTAAGGCTTGGCATGAATTGTGTCACTGAATTTCTTGGGCATTGCTATTTTTCAGTTCATGCCCTTTTCTAAAACTGTGTTCTCAGTACATTTGTGACCTTGCTCCTTGCCCAGAAGTAATTTGTGATGTTTCACTAGCATCTTAGGTACAGCAGTGTTTCCCTTCCTCACTTGCTAGAACACAGCTTTTGATCCACAGTAGAGGAAGGGAGAATAATCTAGGTGGCATTTCTGACCCATCTCACAGAACTGTCTCCTCCTCACTCAGTAAGACACTTTACATTTTTTTCCCAATATTCTCTGTGATCCATTAGAAAAGTTTATTTAAAAAAGAGTCTTCAAAAGTATGGAAATTTTCCCAATCTGTGCGACACTCAGGGATTTTAGATTATTGTCAAAGACTGAACCTGGCCTTTAGTATTTGTCAGCTACTTCCCTAATCTCTTCTTACTGATGTTTAGCTGTTTAGTTCAGAGGTTTCCCCTCAAGTCTTCCTTCCCTTAGGTACCTTCAGCACTTAGCATTTGATCAAGTCAGTTCCTTTGTGACTTTAACTCTTCAATGAGTTCAACATAAAACATTAGTCTGTTGAAATTTGTTTTCTTTTCTCTGTAATAGTGAGAATAGTACTCATCCATTTTTCTGTTGCCCAGGAAAGCAAACTTCTGAATCAAGTATTTGTGAACAGTGAAATTATGTCCTATAATGAGCTTTTCTTTCATTAATCAAAATGCTAAGGAAATTTATTCTCATAAGTACTGTTGTGCCAAAAGCAATAAAATTTAATTTTATATTTATTAAGCTTTTATCAAGTGTTAGGTACTTTGTCCAAATATTTATAGCTAGTTTCTATCAAAGCTAGACTTTAAAAGTTGAACTGAAAGTATATGTGGTAAAAATCACATTCATAAATGATTAAGCTGCTCAGTATCTTTCTCCCTTTATATTAGCATCATTTTAAGTATCACATAATGCTTTAAACACGAATCGGCTGAAATACAGTGGTGTGATACTTATGTCCTTAAGACTGAAGTGGGAAATCTGTGTTAGAAAACAAAAGAGGTGCAACAGAACTGACAGCTTAAATTAATTAAATGCATTTGCACATTGTTTCTAGAGCTCTTTGATTCCTCGTTAGAAAGAAATACCTTCTCCCACTTCTTTTTTCAAGAATTACCAGGACAATTTAAATTTAGTTCAGACCATGTTATGTTATTAATTTTATATTAATTTTCACCTTGGGAAATTAGGAAGGTTGACAATCAAAAACCCTGTGCCAGTCAATTGGAAAATATTGATTGTGTACACACCACTTCAGACCCCTTTTGAGTACCACCCCTACATCACCGCCTGTTGCTTTGTATCAAAAACTCTATTTAAAAAAAAACAAAACTTGGGCATGACTGTCTCTTTTCAGGGACAATGTTCCTAATTATGTGAATATTTTATGTCCACTAAAGTTTGCTTATTACTAGAGATTATCCTGACAATTATAAGAATTCACTGTAAGTCCTTCATCTTTTCCATTTAAGGTTTTCAACTCCATGGTGGAAAACTTTATTGCTTTCTTATTTTATTTTTACCCTATGCACCTTGCATGACAATGACTACTTATTGCATGAGGCAGTACATGTTTATATGCTTTCAGTTGTTCTCTGTTTTCACATTCATATTATTTAAAGAGTAGAGGCTATCACATTTATTTCTATATTTTCAGTGACTATTACAGGTCTTGAAACATAGCATAAGTTTTCTTGAGGCAATTGATAAATAGTTAAATTTTAATATATTTTTTGTATATTACTTGTGAAGCACATTTTTCAATAAAAATATTGAAAATGTTGCAGGATATTCATGCCCTTACTTTTGCCATTTGTACTGGCTATTTATCTCCATTGAAATTGGCTTTCTTTTATAATAGTGATTGAAATTATGCCCACAATACAGCAAAACATCTGGCTCATTCAAATAATTGAAAGAATAGAAAACACAGTTACACACCTGAACAAATATATCAATCAGAAAAATCAGTCCAACTGTTTTGCTGCATAAAGATTATGAAAACAGCTGATTGGGCCACTTTCTTGCTCTTCTGTGCCTCAGTTTAGCACTGTAATGAGCAATGTGCAAGATCCACCCTGTGAGCTGGAGGTAGACCTGGTGGCCAGTCTTTCAGCAATAGCCTCTCACTCTCCCTGAGCTTGGGCTCCAAGCTCATTCATTCAAAGGAAAGAATGGCAAATTCTCCATCCTAGAGGCTGTTTTATTTTTTTCTGAAAAAAAATTCGAAAGAGAAGGTAGCCTCTGTTTAGTCGCAAAAATGCTAAATTCTGAACAGAACTGAGAGCTAGAGTCTAATGGACTGTGCAAGTAAAAGTTTCATCCAGATTAAAAAAAACTTAAAGTCACAAAACATTCGAATGATATGATTTCCACCCTAAAAGGATCATATACTGTGTATCTTCCATAGCCTTCATTCAACACTTGAAGAAATCATCTCAGAGGCAGACATGAATTCACAAGTGTTTTGCTTACTTCTTTTAAGATTCTCTAGAAATGAGCCATATTTATATTTCTTTTCTCTTTACCACATCTCCTCCATCTGCCTACTCCTCACATATCATTATAGGGTTGCACTCTGAGCTATTTACCTATTTGTTCATTCATTCATTATTTTTGTTTTTTGTGAGTTAAAGTCTTGTTAAATTCCTCAGGTTGGCCTCCAATTCTCAATCCTCTTGCCTCAGCCTCCTGTATGCTGGGCTTTTCATGCATGTGGTATCGTGCCCAGCCATGTTCATTTTTTAATTCACAAAGCCTTAATTCTATGTCTGTTACATGTAAAGGCAGGTAGTAACTAAGTGTTGAATTGGCACTATTTTGAGTAGATGAATAAATAATGTTTATATTAATTAAATTTTATTTTACTTAGACACTATTATTTATACCCAGAAGTAGGTTGATAGCTTTCTTTGAATGTTCTTACTTTCCTTAGACATTCTGACAACCTCCAATTCTACAAAGTCCTTGATAAGGATGTCACAGAAGATGGATAAATAAGAAGCTCTAGGAAATCGTTTGTCGCTGAAATTATTATTGAGATGATAAGAACTGTCTGAAGCAAGATGTTTTCAACTCTGGAATAGAATAGACTACTTGAACTGTCCAAGCGAGTTCTTGATAAATAAGTTGTAACAGTTTTGTAAATTTCAGTGATTAGCTGCATTATGCAGTCATTCCTTTTATCTGCACGTTCTGCCTGGGCAGATTCAACAAACCACAGAACAGAAAAAAATATAAAACTAACGTACATGTGTACTGAACATGTATAGACTTTTAGTCTTTTCATTGTTCCTTAAACAATACAGCATAATGATTTGCATAGCCTTTGTATTAGGAGTCATAAGTAAGCAAGAAATGATTTAGCTATATAGCCAAAATATGTAATTTATAAGGAAACACTGTGCCTTTTTATATAAGGGACTTGGGTGTCTACAAATGCTGGAGTCCTTGCTGGGCTCTGGACCCAGTCACTCACAGGTACCAAGTGAAGACAACTGAACGAGCAGCTGTCATTCCCATGCCTTACCTTGCTGCAGTAGCCTTAAGCATCCAGCACATGTTTCTGATGTGACTTGCTGTTTCGGAGTAGCTATAAAATGCTTTGTCTTGCCAAAACTGAACTTGGATTTTTTGACTGCTGAACACTGCTCTTCATTGCTGAGAGGCAAACAGAGAGCAAGCATGCTTTCAGTACTCATGGACTGAAACAGATGCCCAGCTGAAGACTACCAAAGATACAGGACTTTTCCTGGTTTTGGAGCCAGAAATTTTAGGAAATATTTATGTCATTGGGTAACTGCGGAGGATGAAATGTAGGCTTCAGTGAATCCCCACAAAGAAGACTATACATCTGGGAAAAGTCACCAGAAGATACTTTAAGCCCTCAAATATGAAAAACCAACAATATTTGAGTATTGAGGGATTAGATTACTAGAGTCAAAAGAACATTCAGAATGTTTGGTTTTGACAATAACAAATGTGAGAAGAAACAGCAAGTATGAAGCAAATGTAAGAAAAAAATTAAAAGAAACTATTCATAAGTAAGACCACATATAAATATAATAGACAATGAAGTAAAATCAACTGCCTTAAATATTTTCAGCAAGCTAAGAGAAAAATGTGGAAAAAAAATGAAATCACGAAAACAGTGTTTGAAAAAAATAGAATCTGAATAAAAAGACATGAGTTACAAAAATGAAGCCAAATGGAAATTTGGTATCTGGATACTCAAAGAAAAGAAATAAAAATTTCAGTAAATGGTTCAAACATCAGAATTGCAAAGACAAATGTAAAGAGCAGCAAATATTTCTGTATAAAAATTAAAGAGATCCAATTTGAAGAGTGGAAAGTAATAATGATTGAAGAAAAATGAAAACAGCCGGGGAGCCTGGTAGGAACCACCAGTAAAGCCCACATATGTATTATAAGAATGCCAAGAGCAAAGAGAAAGGAAAAGGCACAATACTTGAAGTAATGATCACTGAAATTTCCTCAAATCTGATGAAAGATATTGTTATATAAATTCAAGAATCTCAATAAATCCCAAACTGATTAAGGTTTAAGAGATATACACAGAGAAACATATTATAGTCAAATTTTGGAATCCTAAAACACAGAAATTGAAACCATTGAAAGAAAAACGACTGATCACATTGAAGTGATCTTCAATAATATGAAGAGGTAATTTGAATCCAGAGCAGAGGGGTGGCAAGTTTAAAATGGAAGCCAGGGAGCCATGGTTTGACTTAATGAAAATCTCAAAAAAGAATATTTCAACTAAAAGTCTATATTCAGCAAAAATATCCATGTAGAATGAGGAGAAATTAAGATGCCATAAACAAACCAGCTTTGTAAGAAATGCCAAAGAAAGTCCTTCAATCAAAAATGAAGGGACACTGGAGTGTCACTTGAAGTTGTACAAAAAATCCACAATGACAAGAAAATCCAAAGAATTTTATTAATATTTAAAATGTGAGTAAATATAATCATATTATCTTACTTTTATTTACCTTTGCATTTTCTGTTGTTCTACATAATGAACACAATAATTGTATAAAACAGTAATTCTTAATATATGTTAATTAAAATATAATGTCTAATGTTATAATTGGTGATGATGATATAAGAAGGGAGGGATGTAAGTATATAGATATGAGTTTTTATACTACTTAAATTAAGTTTGTATTATTAAAACTATATTTTTATCCCGAGTAGCGCGAAACACACTGAATCAGCCCGTGCCCCGGCAACAATCCACGGGACCGGCCCCCCCGCCACTCCTCTGTACAGCTACCTGGTTCCACACTACAAAGACGCAGAGGACACCCGACCACCAGACCACGGTACTGAGTCCCCCTGTTCCCGGCCCAGAGGTAGGGGCTTCTGAGCTGCTGTCCCACTGCTCCTGGTCCAGAGGAAGGGGCTTCCTGGCCACCATCTCTCACACTGCTCCCAGCCCACAGGAAAGGGCTTTTGGGCCACCTTCTGTCCCGCCAATCCTGGCCCAGAGGAAGGGGCTTCTGGGCCACCATCCCTCCCACCACTCCTGGCCCAGAGGTAAGGGCTTCTGAGCCACCATCCCACTGCTCCTGGACCAGAGGAAGGGGATCCCCAGGCACCATCCCTCCCACTGCTCCCAGCCCACAGGAAAGGGCTTTTGGGCCATTATCCCTACTGCTGCTCCTGGCCCCTGTTCCACCTCTCCCAGCACAGAGGAGGTAATCAGTGCAGGTGCCAACAGCCCCCCTCCCCCAGTCGAAATGAGAAAACATGCAAATGAGTCTCAAAACCAGACTTCTAGATCACCTACAGCAACCCCAAAGGGAAATGAGATGGAACACTCTGATACTCAACCACCTGGAACCACTGAACTGGCAACAAAAGGGGATCTGGGAAAAATGAAATCAGAAATAATTTCTCAGATAACAGGAGGAATTGTGCCCCTAGTGCAAGAGATGATTAATAAATCTAGAGAGGAGCTCAGGAACATGATGGAATCCCAACATAGGAAACAAATGGAATCCATAAAACAGATGCAAATAGATTTCCAGGACATGAGAAACTCCATTGATTTGGTATTTCTACTTCTTTGTCTGAGAAATGTCTGTTCATTTCAGATGCCCATTTTTGGATTGGGTCTTTAAATTTGGGAGGTCTGATCTTTTTAAGTTCTTTATAGATTTGAGATAGTAGACCTTTGTCTGAGGACGAGCAGGTGAAGATTTTTTCCCACATTGTGGGTTGACTCTTCACACTGCTGGTGGTTTCTCCTGCTGTGCAAAAGCCTTTTAATAAGAAGAGATCCCACTTGTTGATTGTTTGTGCTAGTTCATGGGCAACTGAGATTTTGTTCATAAAATCTTTTCCTACACCCATGTCTTCAAGAGTTCTACCTAACCTCTGTTCCAACTGGTTCAGAGTTTCATGAAAAAATGTTCCACATCACTGGTCATTTGAGAGATGCAAATGAAAACAATGCTGAGATTCCACCTCACTCCAGAAAGAATGGCTGCTATCATGAAATAAACTAATAACAAATGCTGGTGGGGCTGTGGGGAAAGAGGAACCCTGCTCCACTGCTGGTGGGAGTGTAGACTGGTGCAACCACTGTGGAAATCAGTATGGAGATACCTCAAAGAACTAGGACTGGAAGTCCCATTTGACCCTGCTATTCCACTGCTGGGGATCTTCCCCAGAGAATTAAATGAATCATACCACAGTGATATATGTGGGCCCATGTTCATAGCAGCACAGTTTGTGATAGCTAAAACTTGGAAACAGCCCAAATGCCCATCAACTGGAGATTGGATAAAGAAAATGTGTGTTTTTTTTAATAAAATGGAGTACTACTCAGCCATAAAAAATGAGAAATTAGAGACATTTATATGTAAGTGGATGCACATTGAGCCGATACTCTTAAGTGAAATAACTAGGACACACATGTATAAATACCAAATAGTTTCTCTGGTGTGAGAAACTGAAAGTGTAAATAAGGACTAAAATGTATAATAGTTAATGTGAATAGGAAGTGGGAGGGCTATGGGAAAGGATAGAAGGGAATGGGATTAATATGAGAAAATGGGAAAATAGGAAATAAATCTTTGTAAATAGGGAGCAATGGAGGGGTTGAAGGGAGGGCTGGACAAGGGTGAAAATAAGAACCAAGAGAGACTATGTAAAGGTGCAAATTTCCAATGATGAATGTCATTATATTGTATACCTAAAATGTACCAATGATTAGAAAGAATAATCGATAAGGCAAAATGGGAAGAAAAGGTGCAAAGGGGTAGGGGTAGTGGGAGGGGCAGGGGAAAGGAAAGAAGGGAAAGGAAAATGATGAGAAATGGAAAAAATGGAAATAAAGTCTTTGTAAATAGGGAAGGGTGGAGGGTGTGAAGGGAGGGCTAGGAATGGGGAAAAAATAAGAACCAAGATGCATTATGTAAAGGTACAATTCCCAATGAGAAATGTAATTGTGTTGTATACCTACAATGTACCAATAAAAGAATTTAATTAAAAAAAAACAAACTATAGTTTTATGAGTGCAATGTTATTTGTAAACTACAAGATAACCACCAAAAATAACTAAAATATAATATATAATAAAAACTCTGAAAACAAAAGAAGGAAAAAATGGCATAAGGAAAATAAAGCTTAAAAACAAAAAAAGCATGTGAGGAATAAAAAAGGGACCTATAAAAATAAAGTAGATTTTATAAAAAATAGATTAAATGCGAATGGATTGTATTCATCCATTAAAAATAGATTGGCAGTTTAGATATAAAAATCTATAATTTACCTCTCAGAAAGGCTCATTTTACACATAAGAACATAAAAAGTTTGAACGCACCAAGATGGAAAAAGGATATACCATGCAGGTAGTAGCTTAAAAGACTCAAGGAGTCTATATTCAGACTAAATAAACTCTAAGTTAAAAAGAGAAGATATAAAGAAAAGCATAATGTATTGATAAAAAATTCAGCATCCCAAAGAGATATTACAAATATAAACTTACAGTCATGTGAACACAGAACCTGCTAGTAAACATAGCAAAATCTGTCAGAATTGAAATGAAGCACAGTGAATAAAAATTATGATGAAGTATAATTTTACACCCTTTAGGTTGGCTGTTATAAAAATAATAGACTTTTATAATTTTAATATACTCAACATTGAAAGACTAGCACGTTTATCCTAAGATCAGGAAAAAGTTAAGGAAGCACACTTCAGCCACTCTCTTTCAGCTGGAATATATAGCCAGAGCAATCAGGCAAAAACATGAAACCAAAGGCACCCATATTGGAAGAAAAAAGTCAAATTGTTCATGGTTATAGATGATAATTCTTCAGAAATGTTAGAAGCTAATAAATCAATCAGTTTCAGTTTTAATAAAGTTGTGAAAGGGTAATTTTAAGCATATATGTTTAATAGTAACATAGAAGATTTAGACAATTCCAAATAAACTTGACTAAGGAGGAGAAAGACTTGTGAACTGAAACATTTAAAAAATTGCTTTAAAAAATGGGCCAGGGATTTAGTTAAGTGGCAACACACCTTCCTCACGAATGCAAGGTCCTGAATTTGATCCCCTGAACCAAAAAAAAAAAAAAAAAAAAAAGAATGGCTGTGAGCTGGGTGTGGTGGTGCATGCCTGTAATCCTAGCACACCTGAGGCTGAGGCAGAAGGATCACCACAAGTTCAAGGCCTGCCTGGGCTACATTGTGAATTCAAAGCCAGCTTGAACTACATTGTGAGACCCTGTCTCAAAAAGCAAAACACAAGCAAACAAGCAAAACAGAAGACCTACCATTTATAAATAGAAAGACACTTTGTATTAATGGATTGGGAGATCTAAGATTATAAGCAGCAATTTAGAAAAGAAGGTATACTTTCCTTTGTGGTTTGAGGTTTTAAGACATAGAGAGATCCCTACTGGGTTTGAGGTTTAAAGACATAGAGAGATCCCTACTGTAGAATCACAAAGTGTTTATAGACTGAAGATATTGCAGTGTACATGTTTAAATTTTTTTGTAAATATAAGTGCAGATTAAACTAATTAATTTGTGGTGTATGACATTGAAGCTAATTTACCAAACCCATCAATCCATCAGTATGTTTGTGGATTCACAAAGGAAATAAGTGCACATAATTTTTCCCTTCCCTTCTTATGGAAACAAAATCTATGTAAATAGGGAAGACTGGAGGGGGTGAAGGGTGCACAGGTAATGGGGAAAAAATAAGAACCAAGATACATTGTGTACAGGTACAAGCACCCAATGATAAATGTAAATGTATTGTGTACATAAAATGTACCAATAAAAGAATTTAAGGAAAAAAAGAAAGAAAATAAGTGCACAGTAAATTGAAATTCAGTACCCATTTAGATTAAAAGTCTAGGTCAGCAACCTAAAGACATAAATGAAAGCTAATAATCTCTCAACATGAGATAAAACCTAATGAAGGATTAAAGCTAATGAAAAGTACTCTGTGAAATTTCTTCCCACTTTGTGTTCATCTGAATTCTACCTTCTTTAAGAAATAAAGGAGTAGACTCCAGTCCACAATAGGGTAGCATAGGGTAGTAGGTCAAAGCATTCACTTTGGAGCCGGAATGACTGGAGTAAAAGCTTATCTCCATTTCTTTTTAGCTGTGTTCTCTTTGGCAAATTCTGTAGGTAATTCTCTGACCCTTTGCTTCCTATATATATATGGTCCTAATAGTCTACCTTCCCAAGAGGCTCATTGTGAAAATCAGATGAAGGCATGGCCACGAAATCTTTACAGCAGTACATGGCACTTAGACAGTGCTATTTAAGCGTTTATATCTTTTTTCTAATCATTGCAAACCTATATAAGTAATAATAATATGCCAAAAGAGGACCTAAAAACTTGTCAAAGGAGTGAATGAAAATATTACTGATATTAATAAATTGTTTAAAAATGTATCCCTACTCTTTTTGCTATATATAGATCACAGAATCTAAAATTTCCAGAAACAGTTGGGAGAAACTGTTCAGTTGCACATTTCACTGGGATCATATAATTAAAAAGGAATCAATCCTATGGTGGATCAATGACTGTTCCTGGGAGTGAAGCAAGGTATTTTCATCAAGTTTACTTATAAACAGTAATGCTCCAATTCAATAAAAATATATCTTTAGTGACATCCTCACCACAGATACAGTGGGCAACTACTCTGTGGAGCTAGGGACCCTTCCTCCAGCCTCGGCCAGCGGAAGCACAAGTGTGGGAGGATAGGATCCTCCGCTCGACCGCACACGCAGCCCTGCCCCACCTGTGTGGTTTTTTTTTTTCCATTAAATTTATTGGTACATTTTAGGTATACAATACAGTTACATTCATCATTGAGATCTTGTACCTGTACATGATGTATCTTGGTTCTCATTTTTTCCCTATTCCCCTGTCCTCCCTTCACCCCTCCACCCTTCCCTATTTACAAAGATTTTGTTTCCATTTTTTCCTTTTTTCATATTTTTTCTTTTCCCTTCATTCCTTTCCCCTACCTATCCCTCTTGCCCTAGTCCTTTAGACCTTTTCTTCCCAAAAGAATTAAAAGAATCATACCACAGTGATATATGCTCACCCATGTTTATAGCAGCACAGTTTGTAATAGCTAAAGCTTGGAAACGGCCCAAGTGCCCATCAACTGGAGGCTGGATAAAGAAGATGTGGCTTTTTTTTAATAAACTCAGCCATAAAGAATAAAAAACTACAGACATTTATAGCTAAGTGGATGCACATTGAGGCCATACTGTTAAGTGAAATAAATAGGACACTCGTGAGTAAATACTGAATACTTTCTCTGGTGTGAAAAACTGAAAGTGTAAATAAGGATCAAAATGTATAATAGGTAATGTGAAATAGGAAGAAAAAGCCTGTGTGCTTTTCTTCCTTCCCTTTTCCTCACTTCCTACCTTACTCAGAAGGAAGCAAAGGTTAATGCACTGTAATAGGACTGAAATGTTAAAATGAAAGTGAGATTTTCAGGCAAAGAAACTCATTGTTTCATTAGAATTAACTTTTTATTGCACATTGTAGATTTCTCCCTGTGAGTCACTTTACCCAGAAGGCTTTACATTCCTAGAGCTTTTTTATGTATTCCTGATACACTGATAAGCACCCCTGGACACCAAACTTTTCACTAAAACAAGCTGAAGAGAAAGTTTTTCATTGTTTCTCTAAGAGTGCCAAAAAAGGTTGTTTGGAATGCTGTGAAATATCATAGATTCCTCTTAGATAAACTAAACAGAACTCTATTCAACTATATTTCCTATGGATATCAAAACTCTAGTAGAATGAAGAAGATCTGTAAGTCTAAATTGAATATTTATATATGTTTGAAAATAATTAAAATATCATTTTGAAGAAAATAATACTTTTTATTTATTTATTCATCAAACATTTAATGAATGTATATGTTCTGAAACTTGTAGAATTCAAAATAATTGTTTCAATATTCATCCTTGAAAAACTTATGTGTTAATAATCCAACTGTCCTACAACTTATTCTAGCTCTCTTTAGCAATGAGTAATGTGAAATCTGTTGGTCGTTCTCAAATTGCTGACAAAATGTTTTAAAGATAAAGACAAATCCAGGACAGTAAAACAATCTAAATCAATTACCAGATTCACTGGTTTGTATAAATTAGTAGAGAATAATCGTTGGCCAAAAGAGAAATTTCACTTTAATTTATCAGGTCCTTAGAATGATAGGATTTTAATGCTTCTTTCCAAAGGGCAGGGATGGGATGCGACAAAAGTAGAAAAGAGCCTGTTTTCTCTCAATGTCTCATTGTCTTTTACTCAATGTCCATCACTTCCTGTGTGCTTCTCCACTTCCCTTTAGTTCACTTTTACCCCCACCTTATCTCTCCCTTTCTTCTATAGCCACTTCATGTCCACTCTCTCCCAATCATTTTCCACTGTACTTCACCTACTTATGGGATTATACTATTTCAATTTATTTCTTACACTATGTTTTAATGTCTACTACACATAATATTGTATTTCTTCAACCTGCTTTAAAAGTAAGAGGTCAAAACCTCAAGATTTTCTTTTGTTGTTTTTCTATTTCTCTTCACAAGCTAAAGACTCCCAGAGATTTTGACTAGGAGCAGGAGATGCCATACCCATCGCCCCAGCTGCTCATCAGCAATGGGAAGTATTTGTAAATAATCTCTATGATCCTGGCAGCTCTAAGACTCTAGAGTCCTATTAAGATGATTTTATTTGTAGTTCTTATTTTCCTCTTTGTATTTCAAGCCTAAGGAAGAAAACAGGATTTTTTTTTTTCTCATCACTGAAAGCAGAGTGCTAATTCTACCTATGATTTAGGCTGAACCTGCCCAAACTATGGTTAATGGCTTTGTACTAATTAGGGTTTTAGTCCGTTATTTTCTGCCTTTAGTTCTAAAGTTGACCTGGCACTAGTGGGACAGAATATATATATCTCTGAAAGTGCAGCTAGAGAATTTTAGGTGTCTTCTGAAGCGAAGTCAAGAACTCTAAAATCTACAATTAGGACTAGCTCACAACGAAGCTATTCCTTTTAGAAAATATGTCCTGGTTTGTAATGTGTTGCAGAAATCTCTATTTATAATTTTATAAATTTTATTAGTTAATTAAAGGCAAACACTGTCTTCTCTTGCTTTGGTCTTCCTACAGATTTATTAAATCTGGTTTATTTAGATTTTATTTATACTTATGCAGTAATTTGAATGAAATATTATAAAAGAGTGAAGACTGACCCTTAGAGCCACATTCTCAGACTCATCCATTCCTGAGCATAGGTAAATAAAGTTTACCTCCTTTTTGTTGGTTTTCTGTTTGGGTGGGCACTGAAGTTTTTCTTTTTTCTTTTGGTAGAGTATTTATCCATTTTTTCCAGCTGACCACAATACTGTAAAGTCTCAGAGTAGAGTACTCAGAATAAAAGTTCTATAGAAATTCCATACAGAAGAAATAGTAGTGATTTGCCCCCTTAAAATGTGACTGATACATATATGAGATGAGCACCCAGTAGTAATTCAGAATGGCCTCTGCAATAATAGTCATTTTCAAACACTGTTGGGACACAAATCATAGCACTTTTGAATAGCAAAAATTGTATAATATGGCAATTTAGAGTTACCAAAGCCAGGAAAACAACAATTAATTTGTCAAAAATTTTGCTTCTGTGAACTCAAAGTTCTTTTCTTCTGTAGCTAATATTGATCATTATATCAGAAATTTCAATGCTTCCAATTTTTATTTGCCTCAAATTCCTGCATATATTAAGTATATATGTAACCATGTCCCATTTACATACACATAACCACAGTAAATTCTTCGGATATACCACTTTGCTACTTCAATCCCCTTTGTCACCAAAAATACAATAGCAAATTTTCAGTAGGTTGCTAGGAGAAGTCAGATGTATGCACAGCCTGGGGAATTGTGTAGAGTTTCTATTTTTAAAATATCTTCATAAAAATATCATGATTCCTCCATAATACCATAGTTTTCTTAAGTGGTAATTGACTAGCCATTGTCAACTTAACCAAATATATTTTGCCCTTAATTATCATTAATTTTTAAGTTTGATATGATATATTCTTAAAATTACCATTTTATTAAAGATTAAATATGTAGAGACAAAAGAAAATTCTAAAGGATTTGCAATGATAAACACTATAAATATCTAAACACAGTTTAAAAGATAGATCTTATCCAAAATGCTTGAGACCAGAGGTATTGTGGATTTTTTAAAATACTGAAATACTTGTATATATGTAATGAGATATGTTGGAAAGTAAACCTATATTTAAATAGACAATTCATTTATGTTTCATATATAATTCATGCACACAAATTGAAGGTAATTTTATACAATACCTTTAGTGTGCCTGTCCTTAGACTGTACATCAGAGCTTTCTATGTGTGGCAGCATAAAGGTACTCAAAAAATTAAATTTGGAGCTCAACCTTTCATTTAATCCACAAAATATAAGCTTTTGTCAAAGCACTGAAATTTTCCCCAAATTTTTTAGGATAGAATTTGAGCTGAGTTAACGAAAGCGAGAAAACATGTAATTAATGATGATGGCTCTATTCCACACTGACCGCCTCACTGTTTTCTGTTATATGAAAAGTTAAGTGATCTACAGAATGGAATGGCTTGATTTTCTTTTCTAATAAACTCCTACATAAATCTATTCCTTGTACTGCTCAATTTATGATTTTTACAAAATCATATTTGACTAGTATTTAAGTGAGACTGTAGGAGATGTGTCTGATTGAGTTGAAGTAGAGTAGAATGTGATTTTTCTTCCAAGACTGACAGAATCAGTTTTATTTTTTCAGTCAGATTTATAAGTTATTTTCACAATTGACTTTTGCATAATTTATTGGGTTCTCAGTTGAGTATTTGGTAAAAACAGTTTATTTAACAACAACTAAATTTATATATGTCAAATGAGTTACATAAATCATTGTCTACTCACTGATTCATTTCATTAGTTCATTAACTTTCCCATTCACTCACTCACTTAGCAGTAATACTTTGAGACCTGGAATGAATATACAGAAGACACTACCAGTACATGGCATATTACAGAAGCATCTGAATGGCCTCTGCCTTCCTTTGATTCACAGTTGAAAAGTGAGGTGCCATATTTACTGATGAATCCAATTAAGTGTAAAAGACTGTATTTGAGTAATTCACAAAGATAAGCAACCCTGTGGCTGGGAAAAGGGAAAGATAGATCTCCCTTTAGGATATGATTTAAAAAAAAAAGCAGACTTCATGAAGGAGAATATTAATGATTATGTGAATTTGGAAAAATGAGTTGTTTTTACAGATGGGCAAGACAATTAAATGTGGTCTGTGGAGAAGCAGAATAAATAAAGTAATCCTGTCAACAGCTTCTTGGGTTTTTACAATCATTAAGTCATTGTATTTAATGGTATAATATGTCAATATAGCATTTCTAAAGTGGAAGGGGAGAAACTTGGCCCTCTGGGTCATTTACATTCTCTAGACACATTTTTGCTTGTGAAAGCTGGGTGGGATCCAGGATTGCTGCTGCATAGGAGCCAGGAATCCTGGGAAGCACACGGGAGAGCATTGGACAGCCCTCATCCTCCCTGTCCTTTATCTCAAGAAAAGAATTATATTATAAATCAAAATGTCAACAGGGGAATTGAGTTAGTGCAAAATGAGAGACACCACTGAAGATGTTAAGCAGACATGACATCATGGTGGCCTTTTATCCTGTGCTAAAATATTTGAACATTATACTCAGATATGAACATAATTCTTAACTGTGTCAGCAGTTGTGAGGCTGAAAGTTAAAAATCAACAAGTGAATACTCAACATAATTCATATTTAAATGGATGGTGTGGCTTTAATATCATTTATTCAATTGGGGTCTCATTTTTTTTATTTGTAAAATGAAAGGTTTGAAATAAATAATGTAATATCTGATCAAGTACCAAAAATCTAAAATAATAGTTTTGTGGGAGAATAAGACATAGTAAATAATTATTCCATATTTATAGTTTTATAGAGACAGCACTTGTCTTACAATAGTTCAACTTATAATCTTTCAACTTTAGGATAGTGTGAAAGTGATTATTACATTTAGTAGAAACATGCTTCAAACTTTTCATGTTGTTCTTTTCCTGGGTGAACAGTGTGCAGTCCAATCCTGTCTCTTGATGCTGGGGAGCAGCAGCAAATCCTAGCTCCTAGTCCATCACACATTCAGGAGATAAACAGCCAATACTTTGCAGTGTACTCTGTGACTACACTGGTGTATCTGATGCATTTTAATTTACAACTGGTTTACCAGGAAATAACTCCGTAGTAAGTCTAGTAGTATGGTATTAATTGGTCACAAACACACACATGCTATTTTTCTCCTAACCTCCTTTCTTTTAAAGGCATAAATTATAAAACTAACTTTCTCTGGCTGGGTAACGAGGGCTGGTGAAACCTGATGTGTGTTTCTTGTGATATAGTCCCTAAAACACTCAAGGATTATCAATTATCTTATTTGAAGTCAAAAGAATAAATAACCTTGAAATATCCTTCTATATTATCAAGACAATTGTTTAAGTTATATAAGATCAAAAGGAATTTTTTCTCAGCTTTCATTATCTGTAACTAGAGAAAATTTTCCCATAAATTTATCATGGATTTCATCACTCCATCAAAGTCAGATTCTACACATAAGACAAAGGAAGATGTCCTGTCATCTATTGGAAATAATTTTGTTTTGCAGATAAGTAAAGCACTTACCTTTATAGAACTGTGTTGGGGCACAATATCAAAAGGAATGCATAATTTTAAAAAATTAGTTTGTGTGATGAAGGTTAGTATGGGATCAGGACCCTGTAAAAGCAGCAGAGACTTCAATGTCCTGTGTGATTTTCAGGGTGAAATTTCCAACACTTACTGTCTAGCAAAAGTAGCATGAGAGGAAGTCTCCCAGGCCTTCCATGAAAGCCAGGGCATCATCAGGTTTGTAGCTAGGTAACTTTGGTGTAAGAGGAGACAAAAAATTCTAACAACACTCTTGTGTACAAGGAACAAAACAAATTTGTGCAAGCATTTCTGTCACAAAGGAGGAATTAGGGGAACCAAAGCATACTGTCATTTCTTAAGCATTCATTAATATAACAATGGCAAAATGCAACTTGGGGAATAATTTTGAGTTGAAAGCATTTTAAGGGAAAGTATTAGAGGGAAAACAACGTAAGCCAAATTTAAAGCTCTAGACAACTTCATGATTTCCAATTGCAATTAACTTTGACTGCATCATGAAATTCACACAGCTCTGCTGTCATCTTCTTTAGCCATCCTGGGAATGTTGATTTTCATCTTTGAAGGTGAACAGGAAACACTGGGTTTGGAGGAAATAGCGGAGGAGTTTCAATTAAACTCAGGATGAACATAGATGACAACAGTGGTCTGGAGGGAATTTTTGAAATTCTTATACATTCCATCTAACATGTTCTTTGATTAGCTCCTCCCCACATCTAGTCAGTGGCAACTTGGTGCAATGAGGGAGAAAAGGGAAAAGCTACCAAACATAATGGAGCCCAGTGACAAGAAGGCAGGAGAAAGAGCCAAACACTTGATCAGGAGTCTGAATTTTCAAAGGCAGGCAAGAAAGACAGAAGAGATCTATGATCAAGCAGCAGTTAAAACGTCTTCTTCCCTAGCACATCTCAGAGGGTTTTGTTTCCAATTTTCGTGGGGAACATCCCGGCCACACTAAGTCTGATAGTATGGTGAAGAGAAGTGGAGATGGTCAGGGGTTGGGAGTGGAGATCATTCTGTAAACATCATTTTTTTCTCAAAATAACATTAGAGAATCAAAGGAAAATAAACTTGTGTTCTATTAGCACTAAGTTGTGGGAATAATTCATTTTTAATTTTAATCATCTGGGTTTTTTTCCAATGCTGCAGAGCAAACTCAGGGTCTTCTGCATGGTAGGCAGGCACTCTACCATTGAGCCATAGCCTTAGCCTCAGATTTGTTTACATCTGATGATTTCTCTTCCTCATGAGCATAGAAAACTAAATTATACAGAATAGAATCATAAGGCCCACTACAATATTCATAGGTGAATATCCAGTGTATCATAAGCCCATTAACATTTCGCACGAACTAAGAAAGAATGAGTCACATCATACCTTTCAAAGAAATTTGCTTTTTATTTATATTTCCTGTATACCTATGTTCATGAATTATAAATTCATAGAAATGGAGAACACACTAGGTGTTACCCAGAGTTAAGGAGAGTAAATGGACAAAGGAGGAAAGTGATGTGGCTATAATGTGTCCACATGAAGATTATTTGGAGTATAGAACAGGTCTGTATTGTGACTGCTTTAAAATCAAAGTTCTAGTTATACCATATTTTACAAAGTGTTACTACTGGGAAAACTACTTAAAAGACACATGTGATCTCTATACTATTTTTTGTAACTGCATGTGAATTTACATGATTTAAGAACAAAAAGTATTATAATAAGAGCACAGAATAGAGAAGAAATACTGGCCCTGAGTTTTTCATTCCTTGAGTGAACATTGAAACAGAAGCAAAACAAACATGCATAAGAAATGCTTAAGAAGAGCCAGTGTGAGGTGAGATGTGCACTACAGTAACAGACTTTTCGATGATGTTATCAGAACTCTGAAGCAGAATGGATTGTACATTGGATCCAGGGCATAAGTTACAGAATTTGTTTTACTCTTTAATCATCTAAATAATACAAGTCAAAATATATCTGAGTGCTGTACACATGTATTTTCATTGGCCTTTACAATGATTTCTCTTTATTTTTTGAGTGATTTAATGGAATAAGATGTCAGGACAGCTTGAGATGTAATCTCAGACCAGTGTTCCAAATTATTTAAGTGTTTAATCTGCTTAATTTGCAGTATGACAATATTTATAAATAACAACAAGTGTTTAGGTAAAAACTAAAAAAAATGTTTTACCATAAACTTCCAAATATTTTATTTTAGAACATTAGTATGTAAGGAAACTGAACTTCATTTATCTGAGTCTTTATTTTAAATGTATAAAGACTGTAGTCCAAAGAAGATGGTAAATGATGTTATAATACAAATAGCCACATTCCCGTACCAGTCATGAAGCCCTATCATCTTGTGTCTGCAACATCTGAAAATTGTAAATGTTTACATTACATGGGAAGATGAGAGACAGGATTAAATTTTTAAAAAAATTAAATTCTAGAGAGGTTAAGAAACTACACAAATATTTTACAAACTGAACTCAGAAGGCTAAAATGTTTTCCCCCACCATGGGAACACCTTGCTCTGCTTCTGTTTCATTGGATAAAAACAGTCATAATAACATGCGTAACCCAAGAGGATACACAATTGCTCTTTGATGAGTCCTGAAATCTAACTGGAAATGGAGGTGATAGGAAAGTATCTGAGATCTACTAGAGAATACAAACATATCAGAGAGCAAGTGAATCAATTCCAATGTGCTTTACATCAGGTGTAACTTTCTATTTCCTCCATATTATCCAATCGCATAATAGCACTTTGCTGACTTATATCCACATGATTATATCCAGAATGATTATCTTTGATCACCAAGTGGAATTCAGCACTTCATGGTATGTAAACTTTAGGTCTTTTATTGTATATAAAAGTGTATATGTCTATATTACATTCATAATCCATCAAAATTATTGGACTTAATTTTCATATCTGCTATGAAATTGACATGACAGTGTGTAGCAGGATTTCTTGCCCTTAACATTATTAAGCTTTTGAGATGAATGAATATTCTCTTTCTTCAAGGGGTCTAATATTACCTTCCCTAAGCAAATTTTAAGATCTTTTGAAAAATGAATATATATTTTTATGTTTAGGTGATACAAAAGCTATACATATTTATAAGGTACTATGTGAGATTTCAATAGTATGGAATGTGTGGTGAGCGGTTAGAGTAACTGAAATGTTTTTCAGTTCTTTGTTTTGGAAACATCCAAACTCCTCTCTAGTAGCTACTTTAAAATATATAATCAATTATTATTCGCCATAGTTGTTCTAAAGAGCTATAGATTACTGGAAATAATTTCTCCTATCCAACTGCTCCTTCGGGCCCATTAGGCATCTCCCTCTCTATGCTCCACTCCTTGCCTTTCCCAGGCTCAGATACCCACCATTCTACTCTTTACTTCTTTGAGATCAAAGTCAGCTTCCACATTAAAGGGAGCATGTGATATTTATATTTCCATTCCTCACTTATTTCATGTCTACCAGTTCCATCGATGTTACTGCAGATGGCAAACTTTAATCCTTTTTAATGACTAAATACCATTCCACTGTGTTCATTTATCTCATGTTTTATTCTATTCACCTGTCAATGTACACCTAAGTTGAGTCAACATTTTGGCTATTTTGCAATAAGTTTGCAAAGGCAGATGTCTCTTCAGCATATTGATTGTATTTTCTCTGGATATATACTCCAAAGTGGATTTGCTGGATCATAGATTTATCTCAGGTATTTTGAGAAACATCTACAATGTTTCCATAATGACTGTACTAGTTTGCGTTTCCACTAGTGATATGCATCTCCTCCCTCTCCTCATTCCCAGTGGCATTTTTATCTTTTGTCTTTTTCACAATAGCCTTTACAAATTGGGTAACATAATTATCCTTCCTGTTTCCTTAATTTTTATGTGAGAAAACTGTAACTAGTAATCTATTTTCTAGTTTACAGAATGATTTCACTTGATCTATCTATTCTGATACAGTAATAATATTCAATTTGAAAAAAAGAAATACAAACTTCCTTTTACAAATAAAAAAATTAAATCCTAGAGAGGATAAGGAACTACACAAGCATTTTACAAACTGAATGTAACAAACTATGCTTTGTAACCTGATTCTAAAACATTACGCACAATATTTAATGTCTTTCTAATTATGTGAAATCTTTGTTCTTTTACTAGACTGCTTAGCTCGATCTTATTTTCAATGCAGATTGTTAAAAGTATATTATAATATTTCCATTAGAGATTGAATAAATAGTACCTGAATTTTCTCAGTCCCTTTTGCTTTTTATAGAAAAAAGTTTTATGTAATATTAAAAAATATTCATTGTTTATTTGGGCCAGGCAAGCATTATAAGGAGTAATTCACTTCTTACAGCAAAATGCCCTCTGACTTAGCACCTAGTATCACCCTTATTTTAAGAGTCTCATGCTCTACCGACTGAGCTAGCCGGGCTACCTACAATCACCCTTATTTTAATGCTGTGGAAACCGAGTCTCAGAGATCATCTTAGTTGTCTAAAGCCATGAGCTGAGAGTCGACAATATGTGCACTGTGCGTGAGGCTCACTGAGGGCCCTGTGACAGCGTATGTTCTGAGATTTCACCATTAAAAACAAGCATGTCTTGTAGTAATTTAATTTGAATTGCATTAAATTTGGCATGATTGCATAGGGCCAAAGAATACCTGGGAGACCTCCCAGAGGTGGATGCCACCCTTCAGGGTGAGGCAGAATCTTCATCTCTTGCCACAGTGCCATGGTCCAGTGGGAACCTACAGCTTCATCAGCCTTCTGATGGACTCTAGCCCTTGATTTTCTTCTTTACTCCCATGAGGTATGCTACTCAATTCTTCAAAAAAGGAAACAAAGGGGAAAAAAGAAATACATTTTCAGGAAGGTAAATAAACATATGGTTTGAAAGTTATTACTGGCTGGGTATATGCCCTGCTCTCCTACTTACTATGGGATGCAAGCTGCCCTGCAGAGAAGCTTGTGGGTAAGGAGCCTTCCTGTTTCCCTGGAAGTACACATGCACACAGTGACTTGTTCAGCCCCTGGGGTTTGCACAGAGGCTTGTCCCCATCTATTGCTCTGAGATCTGCATCAATCACACAGATTTAATATTCTAAAACAAGGATGGAATTATTAAGTTACCAACATTCTACCTGTTGCTCTGACCGTACAATCAAAACATATTGTCTTACATGGCATGCAAGACTGAATGGTTGAATTTAGAACTTTACTGAGAGAGTAGTTTCACCAACAGTTTCTGTAATTACAGATGCTTTATCAGGCTGAATTAAGCCAATATTCATGAAGATTATAAATATAACTTAGAAACTACAACTTACTTAAAGGACTTTGGTATCATGCTTTAATGACCAGACACAGAAGATTTGATAATTCCAGATGATTTTCCCACTTTGTAACTCTGTTTCTTTTTTCTGATAAAAATAAATACTTGTCCATTCTATATATTCCAGAGAAATACAGTTAGAATCAATAAGGCAAAAAAGAGACTATACTTTTGCTTCTAAAAATGTCTTTTTAGGCCAAAAATGTACTTTGGGGAAAAAATAGCCTGTTTAGCAAAGGGTGCTGGAAAAACTGGCTATTCACATGCAGAAGATTGAAGCAAGGCCTATATGTTTCACTTTGTAGTAAACTAAATCAAAATGGATCAAAGATATAAATATTAAAACAGAAACACTTAATCTACTGGAATTTAAAATACATAAAATCTTTAAAGTCATAGGTCTAGGCAAATACTTTCTGAATAGAACTCTAATTTTACAAGAAGTAACAACAAGAATCAACAAATGGGTTTATATCAAACTAAGCTTCTGTGCAACAAAGAAGACAATAAATAGTGAAGAGACAAGCTACAGAATGGGAAAAATATTTGCAATGTTTTCCTTTAACAGCACACTAATATCCAGAATATATAAAGAATTCCAAAAAATCAATACCCCCAAATAAAACCTCAATCAAAAATTGGGCAAGTGAAATGAACAGACATTTCTTGGAAGAAGTACAATTGTCCAATAAACACATGAAATAATATTCAATATCACTGGCCAATAGACAGTTGCAAAAGCAGCACTAAGATTTCATCTTATACCAGAACAAATGGCAATCATCAAGAAATAAAATAATAGTAAATACTGTCATGGCTGTCATGAAAAAAGAACCCTTAGTCATTGTAGGTAAGAACATAAATTAGTACAGCCACTATGGAAATCAGTATAGAGATTCCTCAAAAAGTATAAATAGAAATTCCATTTGACCCAGCTAGTCCCCTTCTAGGTATCTTTAAAGATGAGATAAAGATATCATATTACAGGGACACAAACATGCCAATGTTTATAACAGCACAATTCATAATAAGTAAAACTTGGAAAAAGACTACATGTCTATCAACAGATGACTGGGTAAAAAGATATGTTATCTATTAATAATGGAACACTACTCACTATAAAAAAGGATAAATTTGAGATGTTTGTAGGAAAATGGATGCCCCTTAAAATATAATAGTAAGTGAAATAATTCAGACACATAAGCTTAAATATCATATGGTTTCTCGCATGTGAGTAATCCAAAGTACAAATAAAGAGCAAAATAAAAGACTGATAAAAGGAAGCAGAGTGATAGAATTTTTGCAAATGGGAAAGGAATCAGAAGGAGGGGCAGGGAAATGGGAGGGGCAGAGAATATAAAAGATTTCAGAAGCACCATGTACATGTGCCAACTACTCACTAAATATAATCATCATATGTCACAAATATGATCTAAGAGTAATAATAATGAAAATGGGGAAAGGAGATCTAGAGATGAAGGGAGGGAGGTAGATGGGAGGGGAAGAGGAATAAAAAGAATCAAGATATGAGAAAGATATGTACCTACTCCCTAAAATGAATGTAAATATGTACTGAGAATGTGCCCTAATACATTTTTTAAAAATGACTTTTCTGTTTTGATTAAATTAACTGAATAATCTCATGTTTGTTTGTTTTTTCACAATGTACTTAATCCAGGACCCAAGGCTACTTTCCTGGGCCAAATACCTTCAGTGTTTCTCTTTCTCTTACACTCTATCAAGCAGTCCACGAATTTCTTCAGAGGGGAAAGATTTGCAAGGTGGGAAGACAATGAGCTTCTCTCTATAAGACTCTGGTCTCCAGTCTTTCTCCCTACACTCCTCAAGGGCTGCCTCAGCCAAGTGTGCCCAGTGCCCAGAGCATCACTGCACAGTGTGTCGGCTGCTTCTACACAGGTGGCAGTAGAGACCTGAGACTGGCTGTCCTTGCCCCAGGACAGCACTGCAGTCGAGGGAGGGCTGGGAGTGCCCCGACTCTGACAGACTCTGCTAACTGAAGCTGGGAGCTGTTATGCTCTTGCTGGGCTGGCCTGGGGAAGTTCTGAAGGCAAATGGCTTGTCTGGGGCACAGAGAGACAGGCTGAGCCAATTCTGTACCTGATGCTTCAGCAAATACTCGTTTCCTTTCCCCTATGTTATTATTTGCTCCAATCTTTCTATATAAATAATGTGTAAGTATTGCATCTCTGTAAGGCACGTCATGGATTTTTAGGGTATCTGCCTAATAAAGAACAAGGAAGGAAAGAAAGGAAAGAAGAAAGGAAAGAAGGAAGGAAGACAACATCTATTCATTCTTTCATTCAAAAACAATTATCCATAAAGCATAATTTAAAAGTAAAGTTAACTAATCATAGAGGCCTATTATCTTATAAAACAAACTCAAATAACTTTTCAGAGAATGGACTGTACTTGAAATTTGGGATGGTTTGGAGCCCTGTCCCCCCCACCCCGATGATGAACTTTCTCAGAAGTGACACTCAGCATCTCTCGAAGACCCTCACCCCAGTGCTCTGCTTTGGACCCATGCACAATATACTCTGTTCCTTCAAGTAGCTCATGGTCTAAGTCAACACCAACGGCATCTCCAAGGTGGGGAATGAAAAGCAAATTTTTAAAGGAAAAGCTAATTTCTGTTTTATATTTTCCTTACATCACTTTTCATATAATTAATAATTATGTGATCACAATAGATTGAATTCTTCTTCCTAATTCCCTTCTCCCACATAATAATTTCTAATTTACAGCCTTCCCATACTGGTTGGTCTATATTTCCCAGCCCTTTCTGTTTCCTGGGTCATGTGAAAGCTTTGTTCAATAAGAAGATAGAATGATGACATAAATGGAGGCTTGAAATGTGTTCTTGTGTTGGCATTGTCCTCTCCTGCTCTGTTACCACCAGAAGACTATTCTGTACCTTGGGTAATTGCTGTTCCTTCATCCCATGCCTCAGAACCAGACATACAGACAAAACTAAAGCCTGGTTTGAAGTCTGGAGCCAAGCTCTTCTGAATTCACACAGAGTCAACCTAACCCCAATTAACCTATGCACTGAGGAGTGTGAGAAAAAAATGCATGTTGTAGAAATTCATTGATGTTTTGAAGTGGTATTTTTAATTAGCATATTTTAGCAACACATAACTGGTAACATATACTTTATTGACTGAGAACTCAAGATCAATACCTTATTACTCATGTCTTGATAATGGTCTGTTGATTGAATTAATGAAAGTAACTATCGTCTTGCTATGATGGGTATAAGGTGAGTGGCAATATGCCCCATCTTCCAGAATCTTAGAATTCAGGTAGGTCAGACAAGACACATAAGAAAGTGGCTAACGCATGAACAACAATGTTCTTTGTCAGCAGACTGCCGACTCCCAGTACAGTTTTATAATGAAACTGAAGCAGTACAGTATTTATTACTTGAGGAAAGAAAAAGGAAATTTTCATGACTATGAAAAGCAACTGGAGTGGAGTTTTGAATGTATGCAGAATTTCAGCAATCAAAAATAAACTGAACATAGAAGAAGAATGGAAACTAGCCATCTGGAAAAATCAAAGAACTTGAAAGCCTGCAAACACAGAATCACGAGAACTCCATGTTTTAGTGTTAGAATAAGTAAAGTGTGGTATCATGGCACAGAGTTGGAAAAGTTGATCGACAATCACAACATTTTTCATTTCAAACCAATAAATGTTCATTTTCTTCATTAGGCAATGGTGAGAGGAAATGGTAAGATTGTTATCTAAGTAAGCTTGGACTTACCCAGATCTTTCTCCTTTCTTGGAATCAAACGTTCTGAGATAAAGAGGAATGGGCTACACAGCCCTGCCTCTGGTCCTGCTCCCCTCAGAAACAGGGTGTGCTGTGATGTTTTAGCCCAGCACTTCTGGCAGGTATAAAACCCAGGATGAGCTGATTTCCAGGATTGCTGCACAGTGGTGGAAGTGGGGCAAGTACAGGTGGATTCCATCCACCTGAGCAGCTTTCTGAGCCTTTGGGTCCCTTGTCCTGAATTCTAGATTTCTGCAGTCTCTTGCAGCCTACCTGGAAGTGAAAAAGTTGCTCTTTGCCTCACACGTGTGAGAGTTTTTATTATTAATGGAAATTATGGCCCAAGATGCAGTGGTGCTATGGTACCCAGCACAGAGTGGAGCTGCTTGGCATGTCATTTCAGCCTCAGGAAGAGGCAAAATAACTCATTCCTTATGTATTAAGAGAAAAGAGTTTTACACATGATGATTTGCATTAGGCCAAAATTCTTTGCAAAATGTATAACTGAAATACAGATTCAAGGAGACAAAGCTAAGTGAAATTCCTAACTGTTATGGAAGAACTTATTCACATGTATTTTCAGTGGATGATTAATATCAAGTCATTATGATATGTAGAGTCTATTTGATGCATTTAAA
This sequence comes from Heterocephalus glaber, assembly GCF_053883595.1. Taxonomy (NCBI): domain Eukaryota; kingdom Metazoa; phylum Chordata; class Mammalia; order Rodentia; family Bathyergidae; genus Heterocephalus; species Heterocephalus glaber. Next base: position 27,040,253 of record NW_028258143.1, on the reverse strand, counting down.
AAGGGATATAAGAGCTTTATTTAAAATGTCAGTTTTTATAGTAGTTGGATGTTGCATCCAAACAACTCAGTGAATTTGAAACATTTTAGGTGTGAACTTTAAATATAAGTGATTAGATTGTTTATCAGAATTTAAAGGGGTCAGAGATGAAAAAGTTTTCCTTGTTTCCTAAAGTGTTTTATGTTTTGTTTTTGCTTTTGTTTTGTAATGATGGGGATTGGATCCAGTGTCTTATGCATAATAAACAAGCACTCTATCACTGAGATACAACTCTAGACCATATAAGTTTTGAAAATTCTATATAAGAGCACATCCCCATTTGCCAATATATAGTAACATTTTAGAAGAAATATAAATTACTGTATTCATTTGACCACAGAAGTTTCTTTCCATTTTAAATCAAATGATGATTTCAAATACCCCTGAGAATGCAAATGAGGAGAAGATTCTAATTTCTTATTGGGAATATTGATATATGAATAAAATTTTCTTTGGGGATTTGAGGGAAAACAAAACTCTTCTAATTCCTATCATGATTAATAGTTTTCTGAATTTTATTAAGTACAAGCAAAGAGACCACATAATTCAAAGTCCAATGGTAAGATTGACTTGATCAGTAAAGGAGATGGAGAAAGGAATACTTGAGACAGGGAGACAGGACAAAGTTGGTGCAAGCATTAAAATGAGAAATTATAATTTGAGATACAAATTGATTTGGGATAAACAAATACAAACTTTAAAAATGTTGTTTGAATCACTACTGCTTTCAAATGTGATACATATTATGAATGTATAGTTTTGTCTTAGGTTGTACCATTCTTAACTACTGAAGTGAATTCCCCTTACTCATTGCTCAAGTTTCCCATTGAGGTATTAACTTTAACTATAGATTTTTAGTTAATAACTCAGAAGTCATTCCAGAACAATTTTTCTAAATAAAGGAGAAATAAATCACTTTTACATGATTAAACATTGTCTCAAACTATTTTTAAAAAATTTATTTTTAAAGTAGAATTATACAGACATGTAAATGTAGAAAATCATTAGCAAAGCAATACAAAAATAAAGAGCCAATGAAAAAAATATTGGAAATGAAAGAACACTGGAAAATATATAATTTGGCCTCTTGGAATTACTCAGCTATACTACATGTATTGTAAAATAAGACAAAGAAAGAACAGGATGATTTGTTATAAAATTATTCAAAAATGAGAGAGATTATTGGAAAATTAAATCACTACTGATTATAATAAAAATTTGCTAAGGTTTCTTCAACAACAAAATGTCGTCTTCAGAGACTTTGTTCTGGTGGACACTAGACCTCTTTCTATGGCCTCTCATTCACTCTGCTCACCAGCTATGTGCCCAGCCTTACCCATGGCACTGAGTGCTACCACAATTCCTCTAATTACTTGACTCTCCTACCTTTTGAAAAGTTACATTCTCAGAGATTTCCAGTTTACTTTCTCTATGCACTATAATTGTTAAGATCCTCCAACTTTTTATTCCAGTGTCCTGTCTTTTTGTTATGTCCTCACCGTTCGGATCTCCTCAGCAGCCTACCTGAGGCCATATTAAGTCTGCATACTGTGTTAAAGTTCAGTCCACAAGACATCATGAAGACCCATCACAGTGATGATATCATGCTATTGTACTGAATTACCAGAAAGGAGCCACTCTGCTAGTCATTGGTAAGGCATTTGCTTGTCAGGGGGTAGAGAGTAAGTCCCATAAAAACACAGGGAAATGTTCACAGGTACAGCATATTAGATATCCCTATCAGTGGGAAGCATGAGATGCATCTGGCCCTTATGCAGTTAAAGGAGAGAGGCTGGGAGGCCACAACCTTGTTTGTGTGTGGTGTGGATGCTGACTCCTTTACTTATTTACCAAGTCAATCAAAAGGCTTCCTAGTTTTGAATGCAATCCTATGGGAACTTGGTATCAGGCAAAGAGACAGCTTCTTGGTTCATAGTTCCATAATAACAAATAATGCTCGAAGTGTCTGTGGCAATTACAGATGGTTTTTGGAGCCTTTGTCAGACTGTGAGAGATGAATCACAATGTAGACTCTGGATTTTTTAGCAAAGCCCCCCATCTTCTGCAGATAACTATTTGTCTTTGGATAAAGAGCTTTTGGCCTGTTACTATGCTTCTGTAGTAATTGAATGCTTAACCATGGACCACCAAATTACCAGGCAATGTAGCAGTGCATCATGAACAGTATGTTGTCTGATCCACTGGGCCTAAAGGTAGACATGCACAGCAGTACTCTATCAGATTTCTATCAGGCTCAGAGGCATTCATTATGTTAATACACAAGTGACACAAATTCTCATGGCTATACCTTCTCTAGCCCCTGCCTTGCATATTGTCTACTTCCTCTCATTTTACCCTTGTGGCCTCATGAGGTGGTTCCTATAACAAATTGAGAGAGGAATAGAAAACATGAGCCTGGTTCACAGATTTCTCTCCATAATATGAAGGCCACTGGAAAAGGGTACCTCGCTCAGTCACCTATGATGCCTGTCTGTCATCGATGAATGGGCCATGCTTTTTATCTTTAAACCATCTTTCTAATAGATTCACAAGTTCAACAGATTTTCACAGAAAATCCTCATATGTATACTCAGTTTGAGGTTATAAGTGTCTCTCTTGAAAATCTGTTCTTGATTTCTTTGAGTGTATACTTTTTAAAATATCATGTAAAGGTACAGATTCCCAATGATGAATGTCATCGTATTGTATACCTAAAATGCACCAATAAACTTAAAGAATAAAAAAGGTTAAAAAATCTGCCTAATAAATAAAAAATCTTTTAAAAATTTTACATTAAAAGACACATTACCATGAATCAGTCTCAAAATATTTCCCCTTGCTGCAAACACACTTATCATTTTTGCTTTCTGCAGCAGTTCCAAAAGATTATTTTGTGTCTTTACAAAGTTAAATAAAAAAGATGGTGAATGCTGCTGACTTGTTCTATCCAACAGAAAGGCAGGCTTATAAAAATACAATTGTATTTTTCACCTGATTGGACTTCTAGCTCTTCCCTAAAGTCAAAATGACCATGCAAGGTAAATGTTTTGAATTGATTCAGGACATCAAGGTAATCAGGGCAGCTCAACTAAAGACACTCATGAGGATTTCCAGAAGTGCTTCAGAATGTAGTAAGCACAATAGGATAAATATGTTCAAAATGAGGGAGAGTGATTTGAGAAGGACTAGCAGCAATGTGTCTTTTACTGTAATACCAACTTTTAATCTAAATATTCATTCCTCATATGTGTAGAACCTTTTATCTACTTGTTTCTGCTTTATTAAGTACCATGCTATTTAAATTACTATAGGGTTAAAATGTTTGATAACATGTTTATACACATTCTTCATCCTTGAAATTGTCACTTCGAGCATCTCATATTTCGTGTGAATGCAAAGAGCAACATTTCCATTTTCATCGTCAAGTGCTACTAGGATATTTAATAGCAATGGCATTGGAGTTGTAAATTCATTGACATCTTCATAACATTGAGCCTTCTATTTCACACATTTTGAAGATTGTTTCATTTACTAGGGTCTTTTTTGTGTTCTTCAATAAATTGCATCAGCTTTAAGAATATTTTGTTTATGTCTCCTTAGATTGGTTTCTAAGTACTTTACAGTTACAGTTTGGTTACTCTTTTAAATAGCAACGTCTTGCAAATAGAAGTTTTTATATTTTGTACTCTTGTATAGAAATACTGATAATTTGTATATATGAATTTGATATACCAAATGCTACTATACTCCTTGATTCTTCCAAAAAGTTTAAAAATTCTATGATGTCATTAATGTAAATAATTGTTTTACCTGGGCATAAAATAGCACAGCTTTTTCCTTTCCATCATTAGGTCTCTTACTTTTCCTTGTCTTTTTTTTTTCTTTTCTTTTTTGTTCACTTTATTAAATTCTTTTATTGGTACATTGTAGGTATACAACACAATTACCTTTCTCATTGGGAATTGTACCTTTACACAATGCATCTTGGTTCTTATTTTTTTCTTAACATCTAAAGTTCAGCATAACCCTGTTGAGGTGGTAGGCACCTTTTCTTTCTGACTTTAGTGAGATCACTTCTAAATTATCTTAATTTGGTAGGTTATGTGGTATAGATTCTTAATAAAATTTTTGAATACAATTTTTAATTAAAAAATTAAATAAAAATTTTATTTTATTTTTTTTCCAAAATTTGAAATTAAATAAGTTTGTTTCTCCTTTTTATTTCCATTTTATTGAAGACAGAATTTATTGAGTGGATGCTATCAAAGTATCGAGTATGAAATTCTTGTGTGGATCTGCAGAGATAATTATATATAACTGTTCCTTTTAAGTGTGCCAGTGTGGTCTTACATTAATATACTTTTAAAGTGTTCAACCACTGTTTCTGTTTTCAATAAGTCTTACTTCATATGTTTTCAACTAACTAATTTACATGAATATTTATTAATCTGTTATATGGGTTTAAATTAGAAAATATTCAACTTATGTCTTTTGATTACACTTATTTTGAAGGATAACAAACAGAGAAAATTAGACCAACTATTTGTATACAGCTTTATCTTCATTTTCATAAGGAGGACCATTCATGCAGTGATCAGCCTGATAAAGAAGCATTTCCAGAACTCCATACTAGAATTACCTTCACCCCATTTACTGTATACCTCAAGGGTAATACTTATATCAAATTTTATTAATCAAATTTATTTCAACTGATATATAAAAGATAAAATTTGTATATATTCATGAAGTAACATGTGATGTTTTCATGCACTTACATATTTCATAATGCTTAAACCAGATTAAATGTATCTATTTCCTCAAATATTGATCTGTTCTTTATGATGAAAACATTTAAAACCCTCTCTTATAGCTTTTTGAGGTGCACAGCACATAAGTGTTGTCTGTAGCCACCCTACTGTATAACAGTATACCAGAGATGTTTACTCTGGCATAATTTAGCACTTTTCCATCAACATTTCCCTATGTTCCCCTTTTCCCTATTTTTCCAAGGTAACCACTATTTTAATTCCAACTTCTGTGAAATCAACTTTTATTATTTTTATTTATTTTATTACATATGAGTGAGATCATGTAACATTTTTCTTTTTCCTTTTTTTTTTTTTTTCTTCAGTTTTCTTTTTTTGGTACCAGAAATCAAACTCAGGGCCTTGAGCTTCCCCATCAGGTGCTGTGCCACTGACTACATGCCTGCCCTGCAACACTTTTCTTTCTGTGTTTGACTTCTTTCACTTAACATACTTCACAACCATCCATATTGACAGAAATCACAGGATTTTATTCTTATTATGGCTGAGTAGTGTATGCTTACCACTATGCTGATATTTAACATCTTCATTCAGCTTTACCTTCTTTTTCTTTACCTAACAAATATAGAACCATAATGTATGTTTTATTTTAAATCTATATTCTATTTTTCATCCTTATATTTCTAACATATTTTGATTCTTATATTCTGGAGAAATACTTTATTCCTTCCCCTTTTTGTGTGAAAATATATGGAATGAATACATTACAATTTATAGATCCCATTCTACTATGAAAATACATTTGAATTATAAACTGTTTTTGGGCATTTTTATTAATATAAATACTGCTACTCATTTTAAAATGAATAGTTTATTGTATGCTGGTTAACACCCAGTAAAACTCTTTTAATTTTTAAAAATTTAGTAACATCCTATGTAAGCACTCTACAGAAAATGATCCATTTCATAGCTTTTATACTATCAGCAAAAAATTAGAAATGAAATACACACTTTATAATAACATCAAAACCATAAAACACTTAAAATATTTAACATAAGAGTTATAGAAGTTCTATATGAAAAATTAAAAATGTTTTTCAATAATCAAAAAAGAATAAATGTAGAGCTCTAGTACTAAAACTCTTTTTGAATTTATTGCAGTACCCATAAACTTTTAGCAAAGTTTTGCTTATTTGGTTAGCTGATTTTAGTTTTGGTGACAGTTAAAAATGAAATTTTAGAATTTATAAACACATTGGATATAAGAGAAGTGAAACAATTTAGAAAAAATATATTATAAAGGATATTCATTGCTTATAAGAATTATTGCAAAGCAATATAAATAAAGACAGCATGACTTAATGTAAAGATAGAATAAAGTTCAGTAGAATAGAATAGAGCATCCCCATACTTGTAAGAAAATTTTTTTCCCCAAAGGTACCCCATGGTAAGTCAATAAGGAAAGAATGTCTTTTACTAATTAATATTGACCAACTAAATAAATGTATGAAAAATAATGAACCATAACCTGTCTTTCCAACCATTCACAAATAGTTATTTGAAATGGATTGTGTGTCTAAATGTAAAAACTAAGATTATAAACCTAGTATAAAACATGGGGCATAGCTTTATGATTTTGGTATAAGCAAAGATTTTTTAGAACTAATAAAAAAGATCTTTTCTATTCAAAAAAGAATTTTAGAATAAACATTATCAAAATAAAAACATCTATTTAGAACTAAAATATTTACAATGCATAAATATGAAACTTGACATACTAAAATATTTACTGCACAATGTTTTTCTTTTTTGGTACTAGGATTTGAACTCAGGACCTATTACTTGCAAAGCCAAGTGCTGTGCCACTGAGCTACATCCTTGGCCCTACTGCACATTTCTTAATGTGACATAGAATATTTTATGCATACACACATTTGCCATCACTGTGTATGTTATTCATTTCTACAGATTTAAATGCAACATTTCCCTCCGACCAGAAATTCCTTTAATACTTTTTGTTTAGATTTGCTGTTGACAAATTATTTCTTCTTTTGTTTCTCTTAATGTTATTTTAATTTTGATAGATATTTTTCCTGTATATAGAATTCTTCATCAATATGTGTTTTTACACTTGAAGATAATATCCAACTGCTTCTCCCATGAGAAGTTAGTCACCTGCCATTACTTTAATGGTTTCTCTATATGAAACACACCGCTTTTCCCCCTCAGTACTTGTTTGCTTATCTTTGACTCAGATTTATATTTTTATTATTATATGTCTAATTGTTATTTTCTTCATATTTCTCTTTCAAGTTCAAAAAGCTTTCTGAATCTGCTGAATCAGTCTTTAATCAAATTGGTGAGATTTTGACCATTATTACTTTCCATAATTTTCCAGATTTATTCTTTTTTAATATCCAGTTGTACATATATTAGTCCACTTGATATTGTCCTAGAGATGACAGGGACTATTTTTCTCTTAATTTTATTTGTCTTTATTTTCTAATTGGATGATTTCTACTGTTCTGTCATCAAGTCCAATAATCCTTTTCATACATACTTTGTACACCTTGTTTTTTTTATTGTTGTTGTTGTTCTGGGGATCGAACACGGGACCTTGTGCTTATGAGTCAGGCAGTGGAACCCTTGAGCTAAATCCCCGGCCTTATACTTTGTACATCTAACCAGTGGCTGAATTTCTTATTTAAAACAATTAACTTTTCAGGAATGCAATCTCCATTTTATTTTTTCTCATAGGTTCAGTATACACAATAATATTCCTTTATAGTTTCAGTCTCTAAGTCTCTCTGCTGCTATACATCCTTAATCATATGAACTTACACAATAAGTACATCCCTGGTCATTCCAACATATGTGTCATTTCATGATCTTTTTATAATGTCTTTTTTTCTTGGTTATGAATGATATTTTCTTAATTTTTCATGCCTTTTAATTTTGAAGCTCTTTTGAATACTGGATGATAGCAAATCTGATTTTTTTGTTTTTATTTATAAAATAGTATTTTTCTAATAAGAAATAGTTGATGTACTATTTAATTTTTGTAGGCTTTGTTATATTTTTTTGTTAAGGCTGATCAATTTCAGCTTTTATTCTTAGTTTTAGAGCAGAGAGACATTTTCTCTAGGCCATAGTTTTTAAGATGTGACCTTTTTAGCTTTTCAGCCAATGCTAAATGTCCATCTTGGCTGGGATTAAACTCTGATATTGCTGAGCAATACAGATCTTGAGAAACTATTTACTTCTCAAGCACACAAAACTTGTACTCTGACCTAGTGGAATTGTGTACATTATATTTGCAGCTGAGACTTTTGCCAAAGAACTGAGGAAGCAACACAGCGACCTCTGTGTCTCCTCCTATGTACCTCTCCCTCCTGTTCGGAACTTAGTACTTTAAATTTAATCTCTGGTATTGGCTTTAGTGGTCTGTACATTAAACTCATTAAACTGAGTGACACATCTACATTCTTCTTATCTTCAGTTTCTTCTTATTCACACAGGCCGCTGAGTCAGTATGAGCACCCTGAGTTACCTTCTCTCCAGGACTACTGTTCTGTAGTGTTTGTTATCTCATGCTTAAACACTGGTGATGCCTTCATTTTGTTTAGTTTTTAATTGTCTATAGGAAAAGAGTAAGCCTGATTTTATCAAACTCATTATGATCAGAAATGAAATCCAATTTTATCTAGTTTTGTTACCAAGGTGATACTACATTTTAAGTGTCATTTTTTGAAAAATTAGTCTTCAATTTAATTTTAATTTTTAACTATTATTATAGGTTGATTTGTCTAAGGGCTGTTGTTATCATTTCTGTGCCACAGAGTGAATCTGGGGCCTCACACATGCTAAGCCTGCACTTTATCACAGAGCTGTAGCTTCACTCCGGGTTGTTATTCTTTACAGATTTTAAATATATTTGAAATAATGTATGCTACTGTATCGATTAGTATTGTCTAGAGGAATAGATATAGATATAGATATTCATTGTAAACTCAAGTTTACAATCAAGATTATATGTACCTGGAAAGTTTTTTAGATAGGCTTACAGGGTCCAAGCTTGGATAGTCCACAGGGGCCATCTGCACATTGAAGAGCCAGATGATTCAGGTACCTGTTCAGTCAAAAGTGCTAGAAGCTACAAAATAAGAGCAACCAAGGGAATGGTGCCAGTCTGAAGCTCAAAGCTAGAAGCTCCCTGGAGAGTCACTGGTAAGAGTCCATATCAAAGGGCTAAAGAAGTTGCATTCATTTACTTAGAAATCTTTCAAGTTTATCCTTCTTTATGGTTGAATAGTTCTCCATTGTACAAAAAAAAAACAGCCCACATCTTTATCCTCATCAATTAATGAGCATTTGAGTTGTTTCCAAGATTTAGATATTACAAACTATACTGCTAGGCACATGTATGTGCATATGTTGCTATGATATTATGCTTTTAATTCTTTCAGGAAGATACCCAGAAGGGGAAAAGCAGAGGCAAATGGAGCCTCTAATTCCAGTTTTTTGAGGGATCTTCATACTGATTCCCAGTGTGGTTGCGCCAATCTGCATCTTCACCAACATTGGAAAAAGTTCATTTTTTTTCCCACAGCCCCACCAGTATTTGTTCATGGCTGACTTTTTTTTTTTTTTTTTTTTTTTTCTGATACCAGGGATTAAACTCAGGACCTTGCACTTGTGAGACAGGCATGGTGCCACTGAGCTAAATCCCGGGCCTGATGGTTGATTTCTTGATAATAATTCTTTCCGGATGAGATGAAATCTCAATGTTGTTTTAATTTGTATCTCTTAAATGACCAGTGATGCTGAACATTTTTTCATATATTTATTTGCTGTTTGTACTTCTTCATCTGAGTAGTGTGTTTGCATTTCAGATGCCCATTTTTGGACTGAGTATTTAAATTAGTCCTTTGTCTGATGAACAACTGGATATAATTTTTTCCACTCTGTAAGTTGTCTTTTCATTCTGTTGAGGATTTCTTTTGATGTGCAAAAGCTTTTTAATAAGATGAGATCCCAGTTGATGTTTTGTAGTATTTCACAGGCAATCAGGGTTTTGTTCATAAAGTTTTGCCTACACCTATGGCTTCAAGAGTTCTAACCATTCTCTTTTCCAGCAAATTTAGTGTTTCTGTTTTAACATTTAGATCTTTAATCCACTTTGATTTTAACTTAGTACATAGTGAGACCCATGGGCCTAGTTTTAGTCATCAGTATGCAGAAAGCCAGTTTTTCCAGCAATATTTATTAAAGAGGCTATCTTTCTTTCACTGAAGGTATTTTGCCTTCACTTGCCTCACTTGCCTTCACTTGTCAAAGACAAGGTAGCTGAGTGTGTTTGGAGTTGTTTTTGCATCTTCTAATCTGTTCCACTGATCCTCAGGTCTGCTTTTTTTCTTTTTTCCTGGACTATCCTATATTTATCACTGTAGCTTTGTAATACAATTTCAAGTCAGGAATTGTGATGCATTTTGCCCTGCCTTTGTTTCTCAGAATTGTTTTTGCTACTTTAGTTCTCTTCTGGTTTAAAATGAATTTTATGAATGTTTTCTACAGTTCTATGAGCTATGCTAATGGTATTTTGATTGGGATTGCATTAAATTTGTATAACAATTTTGGGAATATTTTCATTATATTGGTTCTTCCTACCCAAGAGCAAGGGACATAGATATCTTTCCATTTTCTGATATCCTCTTCAATCTCCTTTGTCAGAGTAATGTAATTTTCATTTCACTTCCTTTGTTGAATTAATTTCTAAGTATTTCATTTTTTGGATGCTACTGTAAAAGGTGTTGCTCCTCTAATATCTTTCTCAGTGAGTTTGTTATTCATGTACAGAAAGGCTATTGATTTTTGAGTGTTGACTTTGTATCCAGCTATGCTACTGAATTTGGTTATTAAATCTGGGAGTCTTTTGGTGGAGTTTTTGGGGTCTTCTATATAGAGTATCATGCCATCCACAAATAATGATAATAGAACTTCTTCCTTTCCTATCTTTTTTCCTTTTATTTTTTTCTCTTGTTTAATTTCTTTGGCTAATGTTTGCACAACTATGTTGAATAGAATTGTTAATAGTGGATATTCTTGTCTTGTTCCTGATTTTAGAGTGAAAGTTTTCAGTTTTCAACCGTTTAGTATTATATAGGCTATTGGTTTGTCATACCCATAGGCAATGCTAGTTCTCTGCAATGTCACTTTTAAAAGCACTGAACTCCCATGCTTTACCCGGCTTTTGTCCCTAAGTTCTTGTCTCCTCTTTGACACAAACATACTGAAATCACTCCCAGATCATTATAACCACTCCATCTCAGTTGGAAAAGTTTTTACACTAAAATAATATTACAACTTACAAAAACTTTAAAATTTTTCAAATATGTTGAAAATATACTGTGAATGGACCAATTTATATATATATAACTTTTTTTAAATTTATTCATTTATTTTTTTTTTGTACTGGGGATTGAACTCCGGTCCTTGCACTTGCGCAGCAGGCGGCGAAACCACTGAGCTAAATCCTTGGCCCCCCAATTGATATTTTTAAAGTGATGCATTTTTAACTTCTGTCATGAATTACTGCTTTTAAAGTTACTGTATTAATCTACTTTGTACAGCAAACTGATTGTAGATGATATCAAATTTTGTGATGTCCTCCATGCAAGTTCATTTAATTTTGTACTCATATCTTTTTATGTTTTCTGCTTTTTTCTCCCTATTTCAAACACTTTTCAAACATATCACTGCTTTTCTCCCCTTCATTTTAGATGTCGTGTGCTTAGTTACTTTCACTTTGCTGGGACACAATACTGATACACGCAAGGAGGAGAGGTTCATTTTGGCTCACAGTTTTTTCCATGAATGGCTGGGACCAATACACAAACAGCATGGTGAAAGAGTCTGGGTGGAAGGCACCTGCTCACATTATGGAAGCCAAGCGAGCGAGTGAGCGAGAGAGAGAGAGAGAGAGAGAGAGAGAGAGAGAACCTTTGAGGTCATGCCTCCAGTGATTCACCGCTTCTGACTAGGCCCCAGCTCCCAACAATAATGTCAATGGCTGCCAACTTTCTAGTTTATCAATTCTCCAAACCTTTGTTTGATAAGCTAGCAATTCTACTATATCTCATTTTAGAAATGTATTCCCAGCAAGGAGATCTACCAGCTTTGAAGAAAGAAACTATTGTCCCACCTTCACGCTTTGTACCACTGTATTTTTTTTTACTTTGAGCCAACTACAAAGTGTCTCTCAATGTGATATATTTAAAATTTTATATTTGTGACTTAATTTATTATAATTCTAACATTTAATTTTGACAATGTATATAGGTAAATATATCTCAAATATCTATTTACTTATTTAAACAACTAATAATATGTAAAGACAGAGATAAAATATGAGAAAAGTGTAAGTACAAAAGTCTGAGCAAGAAGAAAGTAAAAATTGAAAAATTTGTCAGAATAATTAAGATAGTGACTAAATGCTCTCATAAATACTGTCTCAAATTTTAAGTGTATTTCAACTAAAACATCAAGTTATAGATACATTTCATTACTTGTTTATGAAAGCAGAAAATGTAGGTCTTTCCAAATTACTTGATGAACTTCAGAATATTGGAAGCTTATTTCCAAATATAGTAGGAAAAAATAAAAGTACAAAGATATTAAAATTATAAAGTAAACATTAATAATTTGAATCTAGCAAGAATAATAAAAATGTACTCCAATTTTAATGAAAATTTAACCTGGGTAAATTGATGTTAAACATAAAAATTTAAAGAGTTCAAAAGAGAAAGATATATATTTCTTTCACATAGAAAAGAAATGCAGAGTTATCCAGTAATAAAATTTGGGGCAGATATAAAAAAATCACCATGTGTTGCTACAGGGTCATAATAGCAAGGCTCATCAGTGTGACTTCAAAGTAGACAGAGAAAGAGAGCGAGAGAAGGCGGGAGGGAGGAAAGGACAGAGGGAGAGAGAGAGAGAGAAATAGATAGACAGAAGGTTCAATAAAGGACTGAATAATTGAGCAATACGTTTTTTGGTTAATTTTTTAAATTGCTGATCAAAAATACCCGACATTCAAAGTTAAAGAAGGAAACTTTATTAAACCTCACAATTTGTAGAGGTTTTAGCCCTGGCTCCAAGGCAGGGTAGCATGCAAACAAGTATTGGAGAGAACTGTTCAGGGACAATTCACAATAGCAGCTTCTTGCTGCCTTCCAGTTTAGGGTGGGTGCCAAACATGTCAGTGGACTAATTTAGTAATCCCACACTTTTAATCCCAGCATCACATATTCTATATCCAGCCACCTCTGAAAAATTCCCGCCTATGGCTATATGAGGCTTTTAAGAACACCTAGACACAAGCCATTACATTCTGTCCCTGACTTCCCAAAAGACTCATGCACATCCCTTCATGTAAAAGGCATTTAATCCATAGCTAAGAGTTGCCAAATCCTAAGAGTTTCAACATTGCTGAAAAGTCCAAGTCAAAAGTCTTCTCTGAGATATGAGGCAAACTTTTAGCTGTTAGTACCTGTACAAATGAAAAGTATGTTAAACACTTCCAACATTTAATAGCACAAGACAGACATTTCCATTCCAAAAGGTAAAAATAGGGGGGATAGAAAGGAGTGGAAAAAAGCAAGTCCAAAATCCAGCAGAGTAAACATTAATTCCTGTAGTTCTATGTCCAGCATCCTAGGCAATCTGTGAGAAGTTGTGAACTCCAAAGGGCTTGGGTGTCTCTGCCCCATGTCTCTTCTGGTGGTTGTAGCTCCCATGGCTTCTCTCTTAGCCCACCTCTGCTCCCTCCTTGCATTTGTCCTCAGATGATCCATGTTTTTGGTTCCTCCAATCTTCTAGGGTCTCTACTGCACCTTCAGCTTCATACTCATAGCTTCACACACTGCCCTCTCAGGGGCACACTGGCTGGCCTCCCAGGCCATCTTCTGAAATCTGGGTAGAAGCTTTCCTGACTCCACAACTCTTCCATTCTGCATGCACCTAAGACCAGAACCATGTAGGGATGCCAAGTTCTGCCACCAGCTAGAGAAGTAGTCAGGGTCTTCCCTCTCTTGGCTGTAGGGGTCAAGTCCCTGAATCACTGAGTACTCTGAACCTAATCCCAAGGAACAAATTCTCTAGGCCATTTTCATTCTAAAACATGATGTTCTGGAGCTCTGTTCTCAAAGCAGACTCATTTGCTTTTGCAATATTGAGGCTACAATGCCTTTAATCCTACTGTTTTCTGTGTTTTTTTCAAGCCATCTTTTCAATTCTCCTGTTCCTTTTCAGCAATTAAGATCTTCTCTACTCTGTCTTTGTAACCCACAGCTTTACTGGAGGTTCCTTTCAGGCCAAACTCACAATGTTTTAAATCATCTTGCTGGGCTCTTTGCTCTTATTTCTCAACATAGATCTGGTTAAAAGCCCCCAACAGTACCTACACTTGTCTCAACATTAATCCGTCATAAAATTTCTTTTAAGATTGGTCAACCATCCTTAATCTTAGTGTCTGGCAAAGTCTGTAGACATGAGCAAAATGCACATAAACTTTCTGCCAAGGCATAACACACATCTTCTGGAGTTCAATGGCCAAAGCAGTCCTTCTTCCCAGCAGAAAACTCCTGAGCCTGGTCTTTACCAGCATAATTTTTATCACCACTGTGGTCTTCAGAGCTCAGAACAAAATCTCTTATCAAGTAGAGCCTAAGGTGTTCTAGGGCTGCTTTTTTAGCCAGCATCTCTGGACCTTTCCAAATTCTTCCCATAAGCCAGTTCCAAAGGCTGCTAAACCATATGGTCAGGTACAATCACAACAACAATCCCACTTCTCTGGTATTAAATACTGTCATGATTACTTTTCTCATTGCCCAGACAAAATACCTGACACCCAACATTAAAGTAGGAAAGTTTTAGGGCCGGGGATTTAGCTCAGTGGTTCCAGCGCCTGCCTCACAAGCACAAGGGCCTGAGTTCGATCGCCAGTACCAAAAAAAAAAAAAAAAAAAAGAAGGAAAGTTTTATTTAGCTCATGGTTTGTAGAGGTTTCAATTCATAATCGACTGGCTCCAAAGTAGGTGGCATGGTAGACAGGACTTGTGGAAGAGAAACAGTATGCGGTTGGTAGAAGGGAGCAAAGCTCAAGGAATAATCCACAATAGCAGCTTATTTCTGTTCCTTTTATATTCTCTCTAGGGTATCTGGCTTAGGGTGGGTGCCAAACCAATCAGTTGGATAATTTAGTAATTCCACACCCTTAATCCACCATAACACATTCTAGATCCAGTCACCTCTGAATAAGCCTCATCTGTGAGTGCATGAGGCTTTGGGGGGACGTCTAGACACAAGACACAACAACTTCTCAACTTGTTTACACCTTTTAAGGAGATGTTTTAGAAGACACACACAAAATCTTTCCTTCTTTCTTTCTTCTTTCTTTCTTTCTTTCTTTCTTTCTTTCTTTCTTTCTTTCTTTCTCTTTCATGCTGGGGATCAAACTCAAGGTTTCATGCATTCTAGGTAAGCAGTCTACCATTCAGCTACATCCCTAAACTAACACATGAAATTTCTCTTGTATTGCCTAAAAACTAGTCATATGTCTACATTTTGTAGTGTGTTTATTATAAAAAGCTCAATGTCCATCTAAAATTCAGAGTCAGATAATATCTCAGATAGTTATCCATCTTAAGGATAGGGGTTAATTGAATTTAATGCACACCTGTAATCTCAGCATTCTGAGAGGCTAAGAGAGAAAGATTGTGAGTTCAAACATATCCTGGACAACTTAGTGACTTAGTAAGATTTTGCTTCAAAATAAAAAATAAAATCTAACAAGAGATGGGGCTGTAGATCTGAGTAAAGGCCCTGAGTTCAATCCTCAGTACTGCATGCACATGTGTATTCACACACACACACACACACACACACACACACACACACACACACACGGAACCCAAACATAGGGCTGGCAATGTAGCTCAGTGGAATAATGTTTGCATGCACAAGTTCCTGGTTTCTATCTCCTTCACAAAAAGAGAAAAACAAAGAAACAAAACCCACTCCCCAAAAACACAACAAATTGATAATAATAAAAGAAATTACATCACAGATGTTTTAACATCAGAAAATCTGTCACTATTTACATTAAATGACACAGTCCTGTAAAATGAAATGCAGAACACAAGTTAGAACTTGCTAACCTCTACTCTTGTTTTTAAAATCAGAATAGAATGTAACTTATTTAGTACACAAAACTTATTTTAAAATTATAAATGAAACATATTACTAATAGAGAAATTTTAGATAACATGTATATATAATGAATATATATGTCTATTTGTAAGTATACACAATACTATGGTACAATTTATCATCATGGCTCATGGGGTTAATGTAATTACATTTGACTATAACTACAGGAAATCAGAAACTTAAAAGGCCTCATCATTAATTAATTATTTTAATAAGAACATTATTGGGTACCACACATTCACTAGGAGTTACATGTTAGGGATGCAATCATAAATAGAGTTATTTCTGTCTTTAAATAGCTATGCATAATTTTATTTGGAAGTTAGGGTTAAGAAAGAAAATGATCACAAGACAAAATAATACTAAATTGAGGAAGGTACAAAATTCTAAGGCGAAAAACTGTAATTCATTTAATCCAGATGTGTGGAGATAAGCCAATCAACAAATTCCTCTTGGAGATGAATTTGTGTATTTTAGGAAGTGAAAATTTTTCTTCAAAGGCACAGAGATGCAAGAGTGTATACTCCTTTCAGCACAATGCTAAAAAAATAGTGAAGACTGAGAGATAGGATGAGGGAAGAAAATGGGCCAGAGCTTTAGGCAGAGACTATCTCATGGAATTATGTGTCATCTAAAAGTGTTCACCTATTGAAATGTATGATTTTGCAAAATGTTATGAGATCCTAATCTTCAAGTTCTAGAAGCTGTGCTTCCAACCCTTACTAGTCACCATTCTTTAAAGGAATTATTTATTTAACTTCTGAATTTTTTCCATAGTTCTTTGTTGTTCATCAGAGGGGATGAGACAGTATGGTACATTCCTGATAAAATATCAGGCATGCAGCTAGAGTTCATAGCAAATATTCCATTTGGAATGTCAGTAGAGAGAAAACACTACTCAAGGGGCTTTACTGAAGATGCTAATCTTATATATTTGAATGGGGGAGTGGGAAGTGGGAAGAACAACCTGATTCACATACAGTACTGGATGATTATGAGAAGGGTACTGACACAGCTTCCTCAACCTTTGGCAAACCTACAAATTCCATGGCATCTAACTCCTGAAGCTGTAAAATGACATGCTTTAGCTCCATTTCAAGCAGCATCACTCTCTGCTTCTGTTTTATATTCTAGCCGTGTTACAGGTTTCCCACTGGGAGCGCTAAATTTTTGGAGTTCCCTTCATGCCTGCCTTTCAACCTTTAGGTTATCAAATTGTCTAAACTAAGTAATGGAAAATACCTTTAGGCTATCAAATTGCCTAAGTTATGTACCATGAAATATAAATAAACAATCAGACATCAGATATGATTGCACCCATTGTGAGGCATGTGGAGGGAGTCACCACTAGCATGCTTTATAAATTGCTGAAAAATATCACATAGGATTCCTCACTTGGGCATCACTCAGGCTAAATGAGAGGTGAAGACTTCTTGGCTCTTAACATAGCCTCTAAATCCAGAATGAGGATAGAAAATGCTTTTTGTCATTAACTGGTGTAATGAACAGGACTGTGACTATAGCTGCAGCTGAATTACACTGACTTTCTTTCTTTCTTTCTTTCTCTCTCTCTCTCTCCCCCCCTTCCTTCCTTCCTTCCTTTCTTCTTTCCTTTCTTTCTGTACTGGAGAGTGAATCTAAGGCCTTCTCACTGAGCTTCATCCCCAACCCTTTTTAAATATATATTCTATTTTGAGACAGAGTCTCATTAAGTCATTAGGTTGCCAAAGCTGGGCTCAAACTTGTAATCTTCCTGCCTCACCTCCCCAGTGTACATGAATTACAGACATATGTCCTCATGCCCTAGTTTGACTTGTCTTTCTACTGTGAAAATCCTTGTTATAGAATGAATGGTGACTATATCCATCTACTCCCTCCCCCAAAAGTACGTTGAATCACTGACCTACAGTGTGACTGTGCTAAGAGACAGGGCCTTTGGGGAGGTAACTAAGGTCACATGTTCTGAAAAGGAAGAGAATAGTCATCAGAACCCCCCCGCCCCCCGAGCATTTTGCCACAGAGTTTTGTTATGAAAGCACAAGAAGGCAAATGTAGAATCCTTCTGTGAGGGCCTGAGAAGATTTGAAGAAAATGTTTTTGATAGAGTTTTGTAGACTGTCATGTCATCTGCAAATAATGATAGTTGAAATTCTTTCTTTCCTATCTTTATTCGTTTTATTTCTTTCTATTGTCTAATTCTTTGAGCTAATGTTTCCAGAACTATATTGAATAGGAGTGGTGACAGGGGACTTCTCTTGTTCCTGATTTTAGAGTTAAAGCTTGCAGTTTTTGAACATTCAGTATGATGTTGGATTGTCATAGATGGCTTTTATTAGATTAAGATAAAAGCCATCTATTTCTATTTTCTATAGGATTTTTAACATGAACAGGTGTTGGACTTTGTCAAATGCTTTATATGAATCTATGTGAATTTTTCCTTGATTCTGGTACTATGGTGTATTACATTTATTGATTTGCATATGTTGAACCATCCCTGCATCCCTGGGATGAATCCCACTTGGCCATGGTGTATACCTTCTATACCAATTTGCTGCATTCTGTTTACCTGTACCTTACTAAGGATTTTTGTGTCTATGTTCATTAGTGAGATGGGCCTATAGTTTTCTCTTTTGCTTGGTTTCTTTTCTAGTTTTTATTTCAGGATAATACTCGCTTCTAGGAAGGACTTTGGGAGTACAGCTTCCCTTTCAATTTCATTAAAGAATTTGAGGAGTAATTGCATTAGATCTTCACTAAATTTCTTATAGAATTTAGCAGAACATCCACCAGAACCTTGGCTTTTCTTTTTTGGTAGGTTTTTAATTACCTCTTCAATTTCATTGACTGTTATTGAGTTAGTGAGAATTTTTATATCTTCTTGATTTAATTTTGGTAATTCATATGTATCTAGGAATTTGTCCATTTCTTCTGTGTTTTCCATCTTATTAGAATAAAGATTCTCAAAACAGATGCTGGTGATTTTCTGGATTTCTGCAGAATCCATTATGATTTCATCCCACTCCATTCCCAATTGCATGGGTTGGAGTCTTTTCTTTCCTTCTCTTGATAAGCTTGACTAAGGGTTTATCAATTTTATTTAATATTTCAAAGAAATAACTCTTTGATTCATTGATTTTTATATTGATTCCTTAGTCTTGATTGCATTAATTTCTACTCTAATCTTTATACTTTCCTTTTTCATATGGGCTTTGGGCTTGACTTGTTGTTTTTCTAGAAGTCTGAGGTTCAACATTAGGTTGTCTATTTGAGCTCACTTTGTTTTCCTGATGTAAGAGTTAACCACTAAAAATTTCTCTCATAGAACTGCTTTCATTGTGTCCCATAAGTTCTGTTATGTTGTAATGGCATTATCATTTAATTATAGAAACAGTCTAATTTCTTTAATTTCATCAGTGCCCTTCTAGATTTAATAACAAAGTTCAGTTATGAAGCTGGATACAAAGTCAATATTAAAAAATCCATAGCCTTTCTGTACACAAATAACAAACTTACTAAGAGTGAAATTAGAGGGCTGGGGATTTATCTCAGTGGTACCACACCTGCCTCATAAGCCCACAGTTCTGAATTTGATTTTCACTACATTAAAAAAAGGAGTGAAATTAGGGAATCCATACCTTTTACAATGGCATTGACAAAAGTGAAATATTTAGGAATCAATTTAACAAAGAAAGTAAAAGATCCTTACCTTCGAGAGAAGAGATCAAAGAGAATATTAGAAAAGAGAAAGATGTTTCTTGCTTATGGTTAGGAAGAACCACCACAGTGAAAATGTCCATACTCCCAAATTGTTATACTGATTTAATGCAATCTCAATAAAATACCAAAAGCATACAACAAAGAACTAGCAAAAACAATCCTAAAATTCATTTGAAAACAGAAGAGACCTAAAATAGCAAAAACAATTCTGGTCACCAAACGAAAGGCAAGGGGGCATCACAATTCCTAACTTGAAATTGTGCTACATTTCTACTGTGAAAAAAACAGCATGGCAGTTGGAAAAAAAAAATACAGATCTGATAATCTTATCAAAAAAGGAAAGAAAAGGCCCAAATCCATGCAATTAGGAATGAAAAGAGTGAAATTACAACAGACACAGCAGAAATCCAGAGGATCATCAATACCTACTTCGAGAACCCATACACCAATAAGATGGAAAACACAAAAACAATGAACAGACTTCTAGGTACATATGAATTACCAAAGTTGAACGAAGAAGACATAAACATTCTAAACAACACAATATCAATCAAAGAAATTGAAAACATAATAAAAAATTTAAAAAAGAAAAGCCTGGATACTGATGGCTTCACTGCTGAATTCTACAAGATATTTAGAGAAGACTGTTTAAACAAACTCAATGAAATTGAAAGGAAGGCAATACTCCCAAATGCTTTCCTGAAAGGAAGTATCACCTTGATACCAAAAAGTGGAGAAAGACTCAATTGAAAAAGAGAACTATAGGCCAATCTCACTAATGAACATAGATGTAAAAATCCTTAATAAGACACTGGCAAATAGAATGCAGAAGATCAAGAACAAGATCATACACCCTGACCAAGTGGGATTCATCCCAGGGATGCAGGGATGGTTCAACATACGCAAATCAATCAATGTAATACACTATATCTATAGGGCCAAGGACAAAAATCATATGATCATCTCAATAGATGCAGCTAAGTGTTCCACAAAATCCAACACCCATTCATGATAAAAACCCTACAGAAACTTGGAATAGATGGTCTCTATCTCAACCTGATAAAACCCATCTATTAAAAACCAACAGCCAATATCATACTAAAAGGTTAAAAACTCAAATCCTTCATGCTAAGGTCAGGAACAAGGCAAGGATGTCCACTATCACCACTCCTGTTCAATATAGTTTTGGAAACATTAGCCACAGCAATTATACAAGAGAAAGAAATAAAAGGAATAAAGATAGGAAACAAAGAATTTAAATTGTTATTATTGGCAGATGACATGATACTCTATATAGAAGGCCCCAAGAACTCCACCAAAAGTCTTCTAGACTTATTAACCAAATTCAGTAGAGTAGTTGGATACAAATTCAGCACACAAAAATCAATAGCATAACTGTACATGAATAACAGACTCACTGAGAGAGGAACTGGGGAAACAACTCCTTTCACAATAGCATACATAAAAGTGAAATACCTAGGAATCAACCTAACAAAAGAAATAAAAGACCTCTACTCTGAAAACTATAGCACTCTGAAAAAAGAGAGCAAAGTGGATAACAGAAAATGGAAAGACATTCCTTGCTCCTGGTTAGAAAGAACCAATATAGTGAAAATGGCCATACTTCCAAAACTGCTACATAGATTCAATGCAATCTCAATTGAAATTCCAACAGCATACTTCACAGAGCTTGAAAAAGCAATCCAAAAATGCATTTGAAACAAGAAGAGACTGAGAATAGCAAAAGGATTTCTAGGCAACAAAGACAAAGTAGGGGATATCACAATCCCCAACTTGAAACTATACTACAAAGCTATTTTAATGAAAACAACATGGTGCTGGCAAAGAAACAGACCTGAGGATCAGTGGAATAGATTAGAAGATGCAGAAACAACTCTAGATATACTCAGCCACCTCATCTTTGACAAAGGAGCCAAACAACATCAATGGAGGAAAGATAGCCTCTTTAATAAATCGTGCTGGAAAAATTGGATTTCACCTTGCCAAAGATTAAAACTAGACTTATATCTCACACCACGCACTAAACTAAAATCAAAATGCATCAAATATCTAAATATTAAAATAGAAACACTAAACCAGCTGGAAGAGAGATTAGGTAGAACTCTTGAAAACAATGGTGTAGAACAAGTTTTCATGAACATAACATCAGTAGCACGGAAACTGGCACAAAGAATCAACAAGTGGGATCTCTTCTTATTAAAAAGCTTCTGCACCACAAAAGACACTACTAACAGAGTGAATAGACAATCCACAATGTGGGAAAAAATTCTAGCTATTCCAGCTATTCCTCAGAAAAATGTCTAGTATCTAGAGTATATAACAAACGTACAAAAATCAGACCTCCCAAATTTAAAGACCCAATCCAAAAATGGGCATCTGAAATGAACAGACATTTCTCAAAGAGGTAGAAAGAGCAAATAAACACATGAAAAAATGTTCAATATCACTGGTGATTTGCAACATGCAAGTGAAAACAACACTGAGATTCCACCTCATCCCAGAAAGAATGATTGCTATCAATAAATCAGCCAATAACAAATGCTGGTGGGTTGTGGGGAAAAAGGAACCCTGCTTCACTGTTGTTGTGAATGTAGACTGGCAAAAGTACTGTGGAAATTAGAATGAAGATACCTCAAAAAATTAGGATTAGAGGTCCCCTTTGACCCATCTATTCCCCTTCTGGGTATCTTCCCAAAAGAATGAAAAGAATCATACCACAGCGATATATGTGCACCCATGTTAATAGAGGCACAGTTTGTAATAGCTAAAAGTTAGAAACAGCCCAACTGCCCATCAAATGGAGACTGGATAAAGAAATTGTGTTTTGTTTTGTTTTTTCCTAAAATGGAGTACTACTCAGCCATAAGAATGAGAAACTAGAGACATTTTAGCTAAATGAATGTACATTGAGGTGATACTCTTAAGTGAAATAAATGATACACGTGTAAATACCAAATAGTTTCTCTAGTGTGAGAAACTGAAAGTATACCTAAGGATCAAAATCTATAATAGATGCTGTGAAATAGGAAGAAAAGGTCCAAGCAGAAGTGGGAGGAGTAGGGGAAATGAAAAAATGGAAAGGAAAAAATATGAGAAAAAAAATGGAAACAAATTCTTTGTAAATAGGGAGGAGTGGAGAGTTGAATGGAAGGCAGGGAAATGGGGAAAAAAACAAGAACCAAGACATATTATGTAAAGGTACAAATTCCCAATGATGAATGTTAGCATACTGTATAACTAAAATGTACCAATAACATTAATGAATTTTAAAAAAATATTCCATTGGGAAAGTGCACAAGAGAGGGGGGGAGAGGGAAAAGGAAGTATAGAGTAGAAAAGACCCATGAAAATAAAAATGAAATGGAAAGGAAGTTCTTGTAAATAAGAAAAGGAAGAGGGATAGAAGGGGGGAAGGGGATTGGGAAAAATAAGAATTAAAATATATCATGTAGAGGTATAAATTCCATAAAATAAATGTGTTCATTATGTATATGTGAATTGTACCAATATACTTAATGATTAAAAAAAGAAAATAAAATGTTTTGAATGCCTCTGCAGAGACATTGAAGGTGCCGTACATGGAAAAAATTACCAGAGTTCATTTGTTCATTACACTGAACAGCTTCTAAATTGGCCTCTGATAACCTCACAATGCAATTTTCACACTCTTGCATAATCCTCAAGCCCTTGAAAGTAGCTGAAATTAGTCTCCCTTCTTTTTTGATCAAACTCAGGTCCTTGCGCTTGCGCAGCAGGCGGTGAAACCACTGAGCTAAACCCCCGGCCCTAGTCTCCCTTCTTGTGAAAAACAGGTGTATGAAATGGGAAGAAGACACATTCCCCTTATGTTTTTCAGATTTAATGAACCAAAATTCATGATATCTAGTTAAACTTTAAGTCCAGGTGGCATTTTTTGAAGTATCAGCATGTTCCTTGTAATATTCAGAAGATATCTACTCTAAAAAATACTTATCAGAAAATTAAATTTAACTAGGCATCCTGTATTTTCATCTGGCCAATCTACACCACCTTGGAATCACCCCAAAGTGAAAGAGATTATGGAATGCCAGTCCCTTAATTATGTTATAAATCACTGCAGCTTTCATCCTGGTCTGGGTGTATTTTCTCACTTATTTGCTCTGAGAGAACCTACCTCCCTATTGAGAGGGTCTTGCAGTAAGGAAAGGAATAATATCTTTGATCAACAGACACTAAGAAATTGCGATGTGACCATAGTGCTATGAGTGAACTTGAAAATTTCTACCCTCCCCTGGAGATTTTGGAGGTCTGTCACTCTAACACCTGGACTGCAATCTGTTTGAGCCTGAGGTCTGCTCAGATTCCTGACTCACAGAAACCATGAAATGATAAATATTTATTGTGCTATACTCCTATGCTTAGGGTTATGCTTTATGCAGCAATGGGTAACAAGTCCACTCCCCAAGATAGTCAGCTGTTTTCTTTTTTTAAAAATTCTTTTAGTTCTTTTATTGGTACATTTTAGGTATACAATTCATTTACATTTATCATTGAGTGTTTGTAAGTGTACATGATATATCTTGGTTCTTATTTCTTCCCCCATTACCTGTGCACCCTTCACCCCCTCCGCCCTTCCCTATTTACAGAGATTTCATTTCCATATTTTTTTCTTTTCTCATAATTTTTCCTTTCCCTCTTTTCCTTTCCCCTTCCCTTCCCTTCACTCCTTCATCTTTGGACCTTTTTTTGTATTTCAAAATATCAATTATTCATTTTAATCATTTTAAACTTGTTTGCACTATCAGCTTCTCACACTAGTGAAACTATTCAGTATTTACACGTGTGTCCTATTTATTTCACTTAGGAGTATGGCCTCGATATGCATCCATTTAGCTATAAATGACAGCAGTTTTTCATTCTTTATGGCTGAGTGGTACTCCTTTTTAAAAAAAAACACATTTTCTTTATCCAATTTCCAGTTGATGGGCACTTGGGCTGCTTCCAAGCTTCAGTTATTACAAACTGTGTTGCTATGAATATGGATGCACATATATCACTGTAGTATGATCCTTTTAATTCTTTTGGGAAGACACCCTGGAAGAGAATAGCTGGGTCAACTGGGACTTCCAGTCCTAGTTCTTTGAGGTATCTCCATACTGATTTCCACAGTGCTTGCACCAGTCTACACTCCCACCAGCAGTGGAGCAGTGTTTCTCTTTCCCCACAGCCCTGCCAGCATTTGTTATTGGTTGATTTCTTGATAGCAGCCAATCTTTCTGGAGTGAAGTGGAATCTCAGCGTTATTTTCATTTGCATCTCTCGAATGACAAGTGATGTTGAACATTTTTTCATATGTTTATTTGCCATTTCTACTTCTTTGTCTGAGAAATGTCTGTTCATTTCAGATGCCCATTTTCTGATTGCATGTTTAAACTTGGGAGGTCTAATTTTTTAAAGTTCTTTATAGATTCTAGATAGTAGAGTTTTGTCTGAGGAATATCTGGTGAAAATTTTTTCCCACATTGTGGGTTGTCTCTTCATACTGCTGGTGGTTTCTCTTGTTGTGCAGAAGCTTTTTAATAAGAAGAGATACCACTCATTGATTGTGTGTGCTAATTTGCAGGCAACTGAGGTTTTGTTCATAAAATCTTTTCCTACACCAATGTCTTCAAGAATTCTACCTAACCTCTATTCCAGCCAATTCAGTGTTTCTATTTTAATATTTAGATCTTTAATCCATTTCGATTTTAGTTTAGTTCATGGTGAGAGACATAGGTTTAGTTTTAATGTTTGGCAAGCTGAAACCCAATTTTTCCAGCACTATTTATTAAAGAGGCTATCTTTCCTCCAGTGAGGGTGTTTGGGTCCTTTGTCGAAGATGAGGTGGCTGGAGTTGTTTCTGCATCTTCTAATCTGTTCCACTGGTCCTCAGGTAGGTATAGCTTTCTTATAAAGAATTATAAAGAGAAACTGTTAGAAAGTAAACCAGTGGAATAAGCTGTGTGGTGATAATGATCATCAGAGTTACCAAGCACTTTCTCTGTATGGAGTAAATGGTAATCTCATATGTATTAACTCAATTGCTAGACACACTTTGTGAAGGGAGGGACACATTATAGGTAATTTGGCAGACAGATAATGGAATGAAGATGCTCATCAACTTATGATAAGATTATGTCTCAGTAAACTCATTGCAAATTGAAGATTTCATAAATAAAAATGTATTTAATACACATTATCTACTGACCATCACAGTTTAGCCTATGAACATGTTTGTGACCTTGACATTAGCTCTGTGAGAGAATATCTTGGTACATAATGTTAGTCTAGAATAATAACAAATTTCAAATTTGGAGTACAGTTTCTATTAAATATGTTCTGTTTTTCACCATAATAAAGCAAAAAAACCCCAATAAATCTTGTTGAACCATAATTAAGTCAGGATCATCTGGAATTTGTTCAAAGTCACAGCACAGAATGTTGGACCTAAAACCTGACCACATATAATGACTATTCAGAGCCTGTACTGTGAATTGCCATACTGTCATTTTCCTCATGATTTGCCAGTTTCTAATCCAGAAAGCTAGTCCAGCATTAACTGCATGAGACGCTTCTCTGGATGCAAAGCTGAGGTAAGTATTCTTTAGAATCATTACTGTGGCTCCTTATATTACTCTACATAGTTAAGATCCTGTACTTCATTTATTAATTTTCATATGTATTGTATATAAATATATATTTCATGCAACACATATTATACTTATGTATAATATTAACAGAAATGTTCTGTGGAAGAAAAAACTAATTTTTGCACTTTGAATTTATTCCTTTTATACTCTAAGGTGAAAGACAATGCATTTTTAATAACAATGTATTTTTTGGATAAAGGGTTGAAAAAGAGGTAAAAGTCTATTGTATCTATTAAATATTATTTTTTACAAAATTGCATTGTATTAATATGACATCAACTGATTGTTCCTTATTCTGAAAAGAATAGACTTATTTTAAGGTAAGGTTGAATCAAAGAAAATCTAGTGCCTGACTTCAGCAAATCAGTAGATTCTGGACCAGGTTCAAAGCAAGGATGCTAGAATCAGTCATAGCCCTCAAACACCTACACTCTGGAGGATTTCTAGACAGCTAACAAGGAGATAATTTGAACATCTGGGGTCCACTTGTCTGCATGTGAAGGGTTTAAGGTGTCTGTACTCTCAAGAGAAATCAATAAACTGGTATAATTGTGCCACGAACAAAGAGATTGAAGACCCTTGTTAAATATATTGAATATCCATTATGTGTAAGGCAGAGGGCTAAGCAGTGAGGATACAGAGATAGATATTCTCAGACACCTGATAATTTACAAATTGAAGCATATAATTATCATTTCATAAGTGTGTTGATGGTGAAATATACAAGGGGCCAGGGAACAGACAAGATGCAGCACCTCATGGGATATTACAGAGTGGGTGATTCTTGGATATATTTTTATGGGGTTGTCTGTCAGTTTTATGAGACTGAAGAGAGCATTCCAGTTAAGGTGCACAATTTGTGAAAAGGTATTAACATAGAGGGGAGAATGGCATATTTGGGAATTCACAAGTGCTTCTATATTGCTGGAGTGGGAATACAAAGAACAGTTCTGTAGGAGGAGGAGGAGCACGTAGATGAGGACCAGTTCACAAAGGGTATTCTGTCTGTGCACATGAAGCTAGATGTTATACTACAGATAATGAGAAGTCAATTAAAATTTTTTCATGGGATATACATCATCTCAAATGGAATTTAAAAATTTTTCACAGGAACAGATATGGAAAATTTCTTTTAGAAATTTCCACTGAGGATAAGTACATAGGAACAGTAGAAGTGGAAAAGGAAGGTGTTACTGCAGTCCAGTGGCAAATGCAAAGAATCCAGCTAAGGTGATGTCATGGGAACTGCGAGGTTGTGAAGAATTACAGAAGTATTTGAGTAATAGCAAAAGGAGAGTAACTTTAATGATCAGTTAGTTGATGAGTGTGAGAAGCAGAAAATAATATTTACCCCAGATTTCTGGCTTCAACGCCATGAGACTGGAAGTATAAAATCTCATGTGCTTAGAAGTAAAATGCTAGGAATTACATTAATTTTCTAAGAACATAATTGGAAGGCATTAAATTAACAAAATTAGGATGGCTTTATCACAGAAATGAGGTTAAACATACCCCAAAACTAATATGGCATATTTAGATGGGTTAGAACAAATTAAGATAGAAAGGGAGAAGCAGAGATCATAATTTTAAAATTGTACTTTTAAGAAAACTGCAGCTTCAGGGCACAAAGTTACCCAAGACTATAATATTTCACTTTCAGGAAACTCACTCTAAAAATCTCTGAGCCTGAAAGAGATAACAAGTCTGTAAATTAAGCCCTTGCCTTTCACCTGTAAATTGAACTTGCATTTTTCCTCTGATACTATAGATTCACAAAGTCTACAGATATCCAACCTAAAGATAAAAGCACTAACTGGTCACTGGATCTCTAAACTGCAAACATATACAAATGGTTTGAGCTCTAACCTAGGCTAACGTTAACCTGATAGACACCATGAAACACATCTTTAATCTTGTGTCTTGAAGACATCTCAAGACCATCTAAATATCCCTTGTAGTGACAGACTGTAGTGACCCTCTATAGAAGCCTTATTTTCTATTTTTTCTCAGTATGTACTTCTTTAACTCTGCCTAATATCATCTCTCTGTGCTTCTTACTGCTATACCCTGAAGCACTTTTCCACAACAAGTCAAACCCTACTCCATGGGGAGACGCAAGTTGAAGTCTTTATCTCCTTTTTCCTGGGACCTCCTTGGACTCTGTCCAGTGACAGATCCAAGGATCCATCAGAAATGTGGGTCCTTTCTGGGTGTTGCTTCAGTTTAAAAAGTTACCTTGTAGTTCAGAATTGCAGCAGGAATTCAAATACTCAGACCTGCATTCTGGGACAAAGCCAGGAATGTGAAGTAATGAACAAATGGGCATGGACTGCCATCCCCCATTCTAAAGAGCATGTATGAAAATCCTGCCACTCTTCTGTTATGTACTTCACTTATCAGATTCTAATCACAGGGCCCCACTCTAGTACAGACTATACTCAAAGTTTACCCTTTATTTTTGGTAATAATAAGCCTAAGATCCTGTTTCTAAGGATGACAAGGAGGATATAAGGGTAACTTTTGGTCTCAATGACAAAGGGAATTAAAGTTTGGGAGAGTTATCTAGTTCTGTAAACAGTGCAAAGCCTACACAAAGAACATATATAGAAAAGGGCCTCAGAAACTATTAAATTGCCTTGAAATATTTTCAGGGCATGAATTTCTGCTTCAGCATTCTTAGATCTTCACTGTTTTGTAAATTCTACCACATATATCTACTAGGATAACATAGTTTGGGAAGACTAGAAAATTTATATTTGTTTATTTGTGTCCCAAGAGTAGAATTTGATTAGGATTTTTTATGAGTTTGGAGGGATATAGTTGGAACTTTGTAGATGGGGGAAGATGTAGGAACAAGGCTACATTATACTGTTTGTATTTGAAATATATTTCTATTACCATAGACATACTGAACCAAATACTACTTGTTTATTGGTATACTGTACTAAATCTCTTCTTTCCTTTACCATAAAGGCTATTCTTTTTTTTGTTTGTTTCTTTTTTCTCCTGTTTGTTTTTTCTTTTTTTTCCCATTTACAGCATAAATACATATTTTTCATAGGAACAATTATAAAGTTTTGGGCACAAAATATTATTGTTGTGTTTTTATGGTTGAAGTCTTGTTTTCTTGTTGGCCAAAATGTACAGGCATTTTCAGTATGAGATACTGAGTGCTTGGCAATCATAACCAAGCAGCTATATGGTTCATCTGTTTGTACATCTTGCTGTAGAATATGCCCCAAGACTCACCAAGAATGAAGTGGTCAACCTGATATGCTTTAAGTCTGAGGCCACTATTATGAAGTTAACACCACAACCACACTAAGGTGCAACATGAGGAGCTGGTGTCATGTGGGACATTCTCTGAAACTCTTTTGTTCTCTGTCTTCCTGGTGGATGACAGGATTGCACATCTGATATCCCCATGAGAGGATGAATCTGTGTGACCACTGGGCCCCGAAGTTTGAGTACATGGGGCACATATCATTCATTTGCTAGTGCCAGGCTCTACAGATAACTCTGCTTTAGTTATTAGTTTCTGGGGTTACATTGAATCTTTCTAAGGATTCTATTGAGGTTCTCAGGGTCCTGAGCAAAAAATTGGACAAGAACACAAAATATATTGTGAGGTTTTATATTTATTAAATGTAGGAAAAAAGTACACTCTGCAGAGTGAGAGTGAGACACTGAAAGAGCAAGTGCACAGTGGCCAAGAGGTTACTGGTGGATGCCTTTTCTATCCTGCATTCTTCAAATTGAAGTCAGTTCTAGGCTATCCTGTCAAATATCTGCTTGATTTTGCACCATAATATTTCAAGATAGCAGTTTCTGATGGGCCCCAGGCACAGGACATGGAAACTGTTTTTCTGTGCATGTGTCCTGGATCTCAGTGATTAACACGTCACACACATTTACACATTTACCCAGCCATTTAATTGGCTATGCCCTAATCTCCTGCCTCATTTCCCCCAAAAGATATAAATCCCCACAATTCTTTATGAGTCCCTGAGTCTGTAGAGGTCTCTGTCTTCATATTGCTACTTCCAGGTGAAAGGGGCTGTAGGTTCTATCTGTTGGGGATTATGTACTTTCTAAATATCTTGGGATATTCTGGCTCACTGGTGGGGATGAAAAAAATACATATCCATGAGAAGATAATGAGAAAGAGGTTTTATGTTTATGAGTGAAGAACTGTTAAGCTCCCTGTTCATTGAGAAAAAGCTCAGGGAATTTGTCAGGAAAGTCATGGGCTGTAGTCTGGATCACTATCTGAAGACTTAATAAACTTTACTATTAGGTTGAGGATGCATAACCCAAATATGAGAAAGAGTAGATCAGAATATTTATTGGTTTGTCTTCAAAAGTGGTCTATGACAGATTCAGCAATTAGAGACTTCATTTTTCCATGTTATTACTTTTTAGTTTTCTACATTGTATTTCAATGCTTCCTGTGGAGGAGAAATTTTGGCAAAGATGGATATTAGGTAAACTACCAAGGGCTCAAAAGCAATAGTCTTAGCAAGATAACCCACATTATGAGTCTAATTAAAAATAGGTGTGCCAATTTTTTTAGGTTTCTTATTATGAATGGATGTTGGCTTTTATCAAATACTTTTTTCTGCTTCTATTAGTGAGATGATCAGGTGGTTTTTGTCCTTCTTCTGTTAATGTGGTATATTACATTTTTGATTTGCATATGTTAAGTCATCCCTGCATCCCTGGAATGAATCTTATTTGGTGATGGTGTACAATTTTTTGGATGAGTTGCTGCATTCCTTTTGCCAGTATCTTATTGAGAATCTTTACATCTATATTCATTACTGAGATTGGCTGGTAGATCTCTTTTTTGGTTGGGTCTTGTTCTGGTTTGGTATCAGGGTAAGGCTTGCTTCCAGGAATGAATTTGGGAGTACTGCTTTCCTTTAGATTTCATTACAGATTTTGAGGTGTATTGGCATTAGATCTTCTTTATCTCAATCTGATAAACGCCATCCACAACAAACCAACAGCCAACATCATACTAAATGAGCTGAAACCATTCATTTGAAAATCAAGAACAAAACAAGGATGTCTACTATCACCATTTCTGTTCAATATAGTTCTGGAAACATTAGCTAGAGCAACTAGACAAGAGAAAGAAATAAAAGGGATGTGGATAGGAAAAGATTTTAAATTATGATTATTTTTTGGATGGCATGATACTCTACATAGAAGACCCCAAAAACTCTACAAAAAGTTTCTTAGAATTAAAAAAACCCAAATTTAATCACATAGAAGGATAAAAGTCAACAGTCAAAGATAAATAGTATTCCTGTACACTAATAACAAACTCCTCAAGAAGAAAATTAGGTAAATAATACACTTCACAATAGCAACAAGAAAAATAAAATACTGGGGATTAGCCTAAACAAGGAAGTGAAAGACCTCTACAATGAAATCTATACTATGATGTAAAAGGAGA
Source organism: Heterocephalus glaber (assembly GCF_053883595.1). Taxonomy (NCBI): domain Eukaryota; kingdom Metazoa; phylum Chordata; class Mammalia; order Rodentia; family Bathyergidae; genus Heterocephalus; species Heterocephalus glaber. Next base: position 27,008,310 of record NW_028258143.1, on the reverse strand, counting down.
TTAAATACGATATAAGAAAATGGAAAGTTATCCCCTGTTCCTGGACAGGCAGAGCCAATATAGTGAAAGTAGCCATACTCCCAAAACTGTTATACAGATTAAATGTAACCCCAATCAAAATATCAATAGTATTCTTCACAGATGTAGAGAAAACAACCCTAAAATTCATATGATATCGGAAGAGACCTAGAATAGCAAAAGCAACGCTGAGCAACAAGGGCAAGGTTATGGGCATCAGAATCTTGGACTCAAGTTACACCATGAAGCAATAGGGATAAAACCAGAATGGTATTAGGGAAAAAAAGGCTTGTGAATTAATGGAGCAGAACAGACTATGTGGTGCACTTAGTTACCTTATTTTTGACAAAGGGTACAAATACCTTCTCTGGAGGAAAGATAGCCTTTTTAATAAATGATGCTGGGAAAAGTGGCTTTCCACATCCTGAAAATTGAATCTAGCCTCATATTTCTCAAGATGCAGTAAACTAAAATCAAAATGCATCAAAGATCTAAATATTAAAAAAATAATCAATCCGCTGGAGGATAGAATAGGTGAAACTCCTTAAGACATAGGTGTAAACAAACACTTTGTGAAAAAAAAATTGTCCAGGTAATATTACAAAGAATCAACAAATGGGGTCATATCAAGTTAAAAAGCTTCTACACAGCAAAGGAACCAACCAACAAATTGAAATAAAATCTAAAGAATGGAGAAAAATGTTTCCAGGTACTCCTCAGAGGACTAATATTTGTAATATATAAATAATTCAAAAATATCAAACTCTCAAAGTTTAGGAACCCAATCATAAAATGGGCATCTGAAATGAGTAAACACTTGTCAGATGAAAAAGTACAAATAGCCAATACCTACATGAAAAAATGCTCAACATCACTGGCCATTCAAGAAATGCAAATAAAAACAATATTCTGATTCCATCTCACGACAAAAAGAATGGCTATCATGAAGAAATCAATAACAAAAGCTGTGGGAAAAACGGAACCCTTCGTCATTTTTGTGGGAGTGTAAATTGTTACAACAACTATGGAAAGTAGTATTGACATTCCTCAAAAATCTAACACTAGTTGTTCCATTTGACTGAGCTATTTCCCTTCTGGATATCTTCCTGAAAGAGTTAAAGGCACGCCTATCAAACACATACTATCAACTTTATAGCAGTACAATTTATAATAGTTAAATCTTGGAAATATTCTTTATTCTAATCAACAAATGAATGGACAAAGAAAATGTGGAATTTATATACAAAGAAAAATTACTCTTCCATAATTAAGATACACTTGAGACATTTTTAAGTAAGTGATGGACCTCAAGGACCATAATCTTAAGTGAAATAAGTCAGAAACACAAGTTGAAATATCACATTGTTTCTCTTATGTGAGAAATCCAATGTGTAAATAAGGAGCAAAATGGAAGGTATTTATTAAGATGTAGGAAGAAGTTTTTCAAATGGAAACTGGAACATGATATGGATAAGCTAGAAGCAAAGGAAAGGATAAAGGATTTAAAAAGAAAAAAGATTTGAAGGAAAAATAGAAATAGAGCTTTTGTAAATGAAGGGGAAAAGGTTGGAGGCAAGAGAGGAGAAAGTAACGAAAAAGAATTACGATCTGTTATGTACAAGTACAAATCCTCCATGATGATTGTGATTATTATATACCACAAGCATCTATAAAAATAAATCCACTAACAGATGAAAAATAATAGAAATCCCAATGTAGGTACCCATTTAAGCTGTGGTAATTAGGAATCATTAATTGTTCTACTTACCTGCACCCAGAGCAGTACTGGAGTCTTGCGTTAAGAGAAGCCTCCAGTCTTCTAGAGGTTCACAAGAGTAACTTTCTTCCTTTGGGCAGTCTTTTTCCTTGGATCAATTTTGGCTGGCCTTGTCCTAGAAAGTTGAATCCTTCTATTTTAATTTTAATGGTCTGTAGGAATATTTTTTTCATTAAGTTTATTGGTACATTTTAAGTATACAACATGGTTACATTCATCATTGGGAACTTGTAACTTTACAAGATGTATCTTGGTTCTTATTTTTTTCCCCATTCCCCTGCCCTCCCTTCAACCCCTCCACCCATCCCTATTTACAAAAAAATATGAGAAAAGGAAAAAATGGAAACAAAGTCTTTGTAAATAGGAGTATCTTTTTCACCAAGGTTAATGAGCACTTGGTCTCTAGGACTGGAAGTCATCACCCTGCGTCAGGAGCTCACAAGACTTTGTTCCTATATAAATGGATAGCCTGTTGTACTTGGCCTAGATGAATAAGATATTGTTAGAGTCTGTGGTCTCTTGGTCTGGTACCATATCAAAAGACAGAAAAGACCATCGATATAGTGTCTCAAATGAACACATACTTTGCACAATTTTGGGAGTGTTTTGAATGCTCATGAGGGCTACTGGTGGGCTACTGGCAATAATCATAACTAGAAGACTCTTGGCAAAGTTTTGCCAGAGTTCACTACAGGATCTCATTTACTCATATGACCTTTTCAAAGAACTGAGGTCTCCATGCAGAGTGGAGATGGTATTTTATTCCTAAATCCTTTGCTGTCCCTCTTCAAGTTATTTGAAAGGTGAAAGAAGGCCCATTGTCACCCTGAAAGGACTAGAGTAGGCCAAAAAGAGTGATTATTTATTACAGAAGCACCTTGTCTACCTCTGTAGCCTTCTCTGATTGGGTAGGAAAGTCCTCAATTTGTCATGAAAGGGGTCAATTAAGACCAATATTTGTTTAAATCCCTCACATTGCAGCATTTGGATACAGATTAATTGCTAGTCAACCCCAGGGTATGTCCCTCTCCTCCATACAGGTTGTAACAAAAGAGGAGGTTTGGGGTTGCCAGAGTAATTTTAGGCACAGATTTGGCAAACTTTGCAGACCTGTTGGGTGGCCACCGTTAGTCATTGCCCTGTGAAAATTTAGGTGGCCATCTCCCATATAGCATCTCTTCCCATATAAAAAGAATTATGATGGGTTTTTATAGCTTTTTATTGTGTTCCACCTTGATGAAGGAACAGTTTATTTTTTAAATACCACCAAATCTCCTTTTAAATTTCCCCTTATTGTAAGGCCCATTTGTATTCCTAGGGGGGTATAGGTTGAGTTTCATGATTCCTTGGGAACTGGTAATTAGGCTAGTATTTTGAGAGGCTGTAAAACTTCCCTTTATGTTGCTCTATCAGCCTTTTTATTTCCCATGGAGAAGTTAGACATGTCTCTTTGGTGTCCCTTGAAATGAATGATAGTGATCTGCTTGGGAAGATAGACTACTATAGGAGCTGTACAATTTATTGCTTGTGCTTTATAGATGACCACTTGCTAGTTAGTTGTCCTTTCTTTTCAGATTGCTCCATAGACATGTAGCACCAGAAAAGCATATGTATTTGGGATATGTGTAAATATTTAACTATTTGTTTTCTCTTAATATGAATGCCTGGGTAAGGGCTATGAGCTCTGCTTTTCTAACAGAGTCCCCTGGGGTCTCATTGGTTTGCTCCAATGACCTGTTCTGCACTGACAACTGTAAAACCTACCTTTAGACATCATTATTAAACTAAAACTATTTCCATCAATCCTACCTGCTTTTATAGGTCTTGGAAGTCACTTTTTCACAAGAGTAGTTAACCTCACATCCTACAGGCATCAGTGAAGCAGGATTAAGAGTAGTATGAGCTTTATGATGGCATCAGGGGTGTCTAAAAGCATGGGCTGATACTTGTTAAGCTGTTTCCCTGTCAACCATAAGGAAGCATTTTTCTTAAAAGCCTTGACCTGATGGGAAGTCAAAGATTTTAGCTTTTCTCCCAAAGTTATTTCTGTAGCTTTTTCTACTAGCATAGCTATAGCTGCTATAGCTCTCAGGCAGGGTGACCATCTAGCAGCCACTGTTTCTAACTGTTTTGAAAGGTATGCTTCTGAGTGGGGTTCTTATCTCAGCCTTTGGTTCAAGACACCAAAAGCAATTACTCTTCTGTCTGATTTGTAGAAAAAGAAGGATTTTTTTATGTCAGGCATTCCTAGTGTTAGAGTCTGTATGAGGGCATGTTTTATTTCTCAAATGGCATTGGCAGTGACTTTTGTCCATTCCAAGGGCACAGACTCAGGACCCGTGACAGATTCATGTAAAGACTTTGCCATTAGTCCAAAATTAGATATCCAGATTCATCACAAACCAGCCATTACCAAGAAGAAATGAAGCTATTGTTTGCTTGCAGGTGCCCCATATCACACTTATCATAGATTCGGTCATTAGACAACTGTCATTTCCCAGGTGTAAGTATGTACCCAAAACATTAGACTTTCTAAAGGGATACCTAAGCCTTTTCCTTTAAGACCTTTTTAATTCCTTCTTAGTTATAAATTTCAAGGTTTGAATAGTATTATGGTTTAATAGCTTCCAAGTTGGGCTGTAGTTTAGAGTATCATCCACATACTGGAGGATGATTCCCTGTTTAAGCTCTAGGAACCTTATGTCCTTTCCCAGTGCCTGAGCAAGACAGTGGGGACTATCTTTAAAGGCCTGTGGGAGAATTTTCCAAGTATATTGTTTTAGTACACGTAAAACATTAGGAGCAGAGAAAAATCACTCCCCTCCTTACCCATTTGTCCTGGAGCAGCACTCAAGGGCCATTCTTTCTTAATCACTATTCTCCACCCACTTGAGCTCAGACGAAACTCTAGGGTGATTCTATATCATCCCAGACCAGACAATATGCACCCCCCTTTTTTCTTCTCTTGCTCTTGAGTTTAAAAGCCTAGTTTGTATAACATATAGTGTCCCTTTTCTGTCATCCAACACCATTTCTTTGTTTGTCATGTAGCTGTTTTTCACTACCATCAGTTGTACACTTTACAGTTCTTCACTTTGCATACACAAGAGCATAAAATCTATCTGTTGGATCTACTATGCATAAGAGTTTGCCATCAAAACAGGATTTTTCCATTCAAAGACAAAAATGAACTGTCAACCTTAACGGAGGGGACTGCAAAAGAAAACATCTTTGAAGCTTAACTCTGAGGAGCAACTTGTGTCTCTTAAAATTTAGGAGAGGATTATATAAGGATCTACCACCAGAGAGTGGGTTGGGATTACAGTATCATTAATAAGGCAGAGGTCTTGTACCATCCTATATTCTCCTGAGAACTTTCCTATGGGGGAGAATAAAAGGGGAACAAGGCAAGGCTACAGAAGACCATGTCTGAAGAAACTTGACTATGAGAGGCTCCAAACCCTTATAGGTCTCTTTTTGATTGAATCTTACTTTTGGGTGGATAATTGTCTGGAATCTTTTAGTTTAATAACTACTGCCATTGTTGAGTTTGCCCACCCAGGTATTCCATTTTAACATACAACAGGATCTACCAGCTGGCTAATTAGGTCAGGGAGGCCTGGTGTAGTCCCAAGAGGTGAAATTCATTTTGGCCTTGCAGGAATTGGAAAATTGCTCCCCGTTTTTCTAGTAAATCCCTTCATAGTAAGGACATAGAGCACCATAGAACAATTAAAAACTCATGATAGAACATTTGACCTTCAAATTGACATGTCAGAACAGATATAAAGAAGCTTCCACTAGGGTCCCCTCAACACCAATTATGGCCAGCCATAGATGAAGAAGAAGGTTTTCCAGAGAAGAAAGTTAAAACAGAGAAGGCCACTTGTGGTTGTCTAATGAAGTGCTGTCTCATGAGTACCTGTCTCTTCTTAGTGCCCCAGTCTAGGTTTGCATATTTGTGGGTAGGTTCTACTAATTAGCTATGAAAGATAACTAGGTGTTCCTCTTTACCCTATGTAACTTTTCTCACCTTTTTATAATTAACAGTTTTCATAATGCATCTTTTTGTTTTTTACTTTACATGTTAAGAGCGGTTTTCTTTTTACTTCATTTTAGCCCATCCCCTGTATTATAGTTCAGGTTTGGTTCAGTTGGAGGGACAAAAACTTCTCGAAAGTGATTCCCATCTTTAACTGTAGTATATTGTTCATCTGCACATCTAGCCTCCTCTAGGATTCTTCTTTTTTAACCTGGGTTACAGAGACTGGACATCTCACCACAATAGGTCAAAAGCAAGGGTTAAAGTTTGAAACCCATCTACAACCAGGATTTGCTGAAAATTGCCCCAACTGTTCTTTGCATTGTTAGGTATCTGCCACTGAAAAAAAATGAACCTGGACTCAAGTGATCCCCTCTACTCCTGAGAACTCTGTTGGAGGCAGGATGGGCTATAACTTGGAAGAGTAAGAAATTTCATTGAATTTGTCTTGTGGTGCTAAAGCTGTCTGAGCAGCACCATGAGGGGTTGGGGAAAACTGGATCTCTCTAAGGAACTAGTCTCTGATGGAGTTTCAGAGTAGCTTGATGGTGAGACTGATTGACTGGCCTGTGGTTTATAAGGAGAAGTTTGAGGAGATCTCCCAGTGTGATTGTTTTCATTAAACAGGTGGGATAGATCCATATACCCCTGAGAGGCAAGAGGTCATCTGAGGGTGGAATTGTAAATTTCCCCTTCCTTGAAGGTCTTGGAGGCCTCAATCTAATTAAAGAATAGTACAATTTAGATTGCCTTTCTATATCCACTTCTCACTATTTCCTTGTTCCTATTGGACCCAAATGGTATTGCCATAGAAGATAACTAGTTATTTTTTTATATTATCAGGGTCAAATTGTATTTTAAGGATATAGCCTAATGCAAAGTCACTGGGATCTGCACGTGTTCCCCTTGGAGTGTAATGAGGCCTCTGGAGAGAGAGATTTGTTCCAGAGTACTTTTCAGGGCCTCCTGGACAGAGGGATCTTAGCGACTGAAAACTCCGTCCAGTTGGCCAGGCCCTCCTCTCCTCCCTCACTTTCACCTTGGCACAAATTCAAGAGAATCAGGTAAATCCTCTTTCTCTCTGATATTTTTAATCTTAATTTCAATTTATCAACTACTAGAAATGATTTTAGTTTAATGAATTTGGGAGGATGAGATTTGAGATCTACATTTCATGTTTGGATTATTTGATTGAAATTCTTATAAACAAATGAGAACTTAATATACATTGGCTAAAACCAAATTATCTCAATTATTTCAAAGGTTCCCACTACCTTTTCAGACTAAGTCTTCAGCAATGAGCATATTGTTATAATAAATCCTGCATCCACTCCCCTACCCACCATCCTAGTTGATGCCTTCACCTTTATTGTATTCTCTTCTTGCTTCATAATTAAATTCAGGGAAATGTCAGTGAAAAGTGCAGAGGAAACACCTCCAATCATTCTTACCCCTGTTAAAGCAATGAGAGACTTGGCAAAAATTATCAAAAATCATCATATCAGAACTCTCAGAATAAACCAAAGTCTGGCAGCATTGGTCTAAGAAATATGGCTAAGTTTTGTGGCATTTGTAACTCATTTTCCTCTCATTTCCCTCTTACCAGCCTGGCATATCAATAGCCACAATCCTAGTAAAAATACAGAGGCAGTCAGCCAAAGCAGCAAAGTGAGGTTGGAATTCCTTTAAAGCCCCAATGCCAGAGAATTGGCCTTGACTGACCTGTTTAGTGTTCACTGAAATTACATACTTTCAAGTCTGTCTTTATTTTAACTGACTTGGATCTTGACCAATGAACAAAACCGTTTCCTCAGGGACATTTGTCAGTAATTTTTAATGTTTTAACCTGATAACTCATGAGGTCATAGACAACAGGAAAAAAAGTGTTGACCAATATCCTTAAAGTGGAAATCTGGAGATCTAGGAGATGATGTGTCCATGGGAGCTATAAAATTGTATAACATACTTTTTGTAACCTGGAGGACAAGACACCTGTATAGAATTGTGTGTGTGCCCCAAGAAGAACATCTGAAGTGTAAGCTCACACCTTTGACTGACACTCAATTTCAATGCAAGAAAGAATTGAAAACTAAAGTGGAGGTGTAAACTGTCCAAATCACTGTAGAAGGGAGGGATCGGATCAAAGTATGTGAAAATCTTCTCAGCAAAGTCAGGGTCATTCTTGTTGCTAAGCAGTGAAGGGAATCTCTGTTTAGTTGACCACAGAGCTAACCATATAAAGGTTTTAACTGATACACATGTCTTAGAATACAGACAGTACAAAACTGATTCTAAAAGATCACTGAACATGCAGAAAACATCATCAAAAATATCACCAACAAATAGTAACAGAAACAATCTCTTGAGAGAAGAAAAAATTTATTTGCTTTACCACATTATAATATTTAAAATTTTCTGTGTTCAAAAACAATTTTGTGACATGCAAAACAAAACACTGGAAAGTTTGGATTATATGTGTCGGGAGCCAGACTATATAATTTTTGGGGAAAAATAATTCATAATTAAAGTATGACTATAGCTATCTAAGTCCCAATGTTGCCTTGCCTGCAAGTCTGCTATGGCATGCAGAAATATAACTCAGTTTTGCCTCGGGTCGGAAGTTGAGTCCTCCAGATTCCCATGATACTGTGTCACTCAAGGGCAAGAGTACCTCAGCTGAATAGATCCTGGTTCTTCTTGTAACAATAAAAAAAGAGAAAGGTTTCACCTGGGCAAAGGACAAATTCTTTATTAGTCTGCTACCTCATCCCACCTACTACTGTAAGAATGCTCTCCTTACCACCTTCATCAACACAAGATCCTCAGCAACCCAAGAGCCTCAACATAGGATTACCCCCACCCACTGAGTCACCTGAAAAGCCATCCAATTATTATGTGTACCTAACAAATAATGGCTAACTCAGGAGTGTCTTTGCCTTTGCCTACTCTGAGGCACTGACCACCCAGCCCCCCATGTACTGTGAAATCATGAAAGTTTCTATTGTCTTTCTTTCTTTAGCTCTCACTGTCCCCCTTTCTAGGCAGTTGGAGGATTGATTGCCCTCTGATATAAAATGTAGGAAGGAAAAATCTATCAATAAAAACTTGTTCATAAGTTGAACTAATTACAGGGCACCTTCAAATCAATTATCTAAACATGTGCATAATTAAAGGAAATTTTGGATAAAGACTAATAGAAAATTATAAAATAAAGCTTTGCCTGAAAATACAGAATATCAACAAAAATATAGACATTACGTTAAAATATTAACGTTGGAAAGTGATCAAAATGAATTTCATATAAAATGAAATAATAGATTATTAGAGAAATTCATCAGTAAAGTAGATAAAGCAGAAGCAATAAGTGAACTTAAAGATTTCTTAACAAAGATCAACCACTCTGAAGAACACAAAAGTGAATAAAAAAGTAACTAAAAAAGAGCGTCAAGTAATCAGTGAACTTGTAGATTTCTTAACACAGATCAACCACTCTGAAGAACACAAAGTGAATAAAAAAAGTAACTAAAAAATAGCTTCATGGACATGAACATCATCAAATACACCAACATACATAAAGTGCGAGTCCATGAAAAAGAGAGGGCACAAAGAGTATTTGCAGAATGGTTAGCCAGAAATTTTAAAAATTTGACAAAAAATTAATCTATTGCAAAGAAGTTCATCATACTTCAAATAGTGTAAGGTCAAAGAGGTCTACATATAAATATAGCATAAGCAAAGCTTTCAGAGAAAGAGTTTTGAAAGCAGCAGGAAAAAGTGACATCATATAGGCAATTTCCTTGGTGAGATTAATTGATAATTTCTCCCAGAAAAGGGCAGCAGAAAGAAAGAAAAAAAAAACCCTGCAAACTAAGAATTTTCTCTAATCTTTTAAGAATCAAAGATAAATTTAATAGTTTGCTAGATAAGTAAAAACTGAAGTAACTTATATGTAGTGAATCTACTTCATGACAAAGATTAAAATGAGTTCTTGAGGCTGAAATGAAGGGATCCTAGACAATAGTTTGAATCCCCATAACGCACCATTAAAGTAACTATGTAAACAGTGTTAATGCACAGAAGTGTTTATAAATACATTTTAGTGTGTAACATATCTTGTTCTATCAGATTTAATAGAAAGCTACATAAAGTGATAGTTACAACCTGTAATGATAGGAAAACAAGTATCCAAAGATGTAACAATATTAATGACTGTACAGAGAAAGGGAAAGCACTAGTGCTATGTAAGGGAAAAGTTTTTGTATATAATTGAAGTTAAACTGGAATTAGTTCAAATCCTATTGTTAAAAATTAAAGTATTAATTATAATGCAAAAAGGATCTCCTGAGAGGGTAACTAAAAATATAGTAAAAGGAATTAAATTGCTATGCCAGAAAGTGCCTATTTGCTGCAATATAACCCTGGCCATGCTTCCTCAATTGTTTCCTTCATTTATTTATTTCATCTGTAATGAAGCTGCTCTATGAGTACTTGTTTCTATCTTCATTCTTAGAAACACAGCTAACAAGAAATAGGAAGAAATTGGGTTTGGAGTTCGAGAGATCTAACGCTTAGTTCTTGCATCTTCAGAGGTTAGCAGGGTTAGTCCATGGATGGGAACATAATCACATGCAGAGCTTGCTAAATCCTCTTCAATGAATAATGAGAGTAGTACTGTGGACTTTGCCATATTAGTGAGAAGATTAACTAGATTTCAGCCATGGCATGTGCTGAAAAGCTAATACTACTGTAATTACACTCCACTCATTATATTTCAGAGCTCAATTTTTGTACTTTTTTTTTATTCATTAAGTTTATTGGTACATTTTAGGTACACAATACGATGATATTCTTCATTGGAGATTTGTACCTTTAAATGATATACCTTGGTTGTTATTTTTTCCCCATTCCCCTCCCCTCCTATCAACCCCTTCACTCCTCTCTATTTACAAAATGTTTCCATATTTTTCCTTTTAGCATATTTATTCTTTTCCCTTCTTTCCTTTCCCCTATGCCTCTCACTTCCCCTTCCCATATTATTTCATATTTTCTATTATGCATTATGATCCTTTATTACACTTTCAGTTTCTCACACCCGGAAAACTATTCAATATTTACACATGTATGCTATTTCTTTGACTTAAGAATATGACCTCAATGTGCATCCATTTAGCTGTAAATGTCACTAGTTTCTCATTCTTTATGGCTGAATAGTGCTCTGTTTTATATTTTAAAAATATCCAGTCTCCAGTTAATGAGCAATTGGGCTGTTTTCAAGTTTTACCTATTACAAACTGTGCCACTAAAAACATGGTTGCACATATGGGTTCTGTAGTGCGATTCTTTTAATTCTTTTGGGAAGATACACAGCAAGGGAATAGATGGGTAAAATGGGACCTCTAATCCTAGGGGTTTTTTTGAGGTATCTCCATATTGATTTCCACAGTGATTGCATTAGTCTGCACTCCCACCAACAGTGGAGAAGGGTTCCTTTCCCCCCCACAATCCAGCCAGCATTTGTTGTTTTTTTTTTTTTTAAAACTGCCATTCTTTCTGGGGTAAGGTGGAATTTCAGTGTTGTTTTCATCTGCATCTCTTGGATGACCAGTGATATTGAACATTACTTCATATGTTTATTTGCTGCTTTTACTTTGAGGAATGTCTCTTCATTGCAGATGTCCATTTTTGGATTGGGTCTTTAAATTTGGGAGGTCTGATTTTTGTAAGTTCTTTATATATTCTAGGTAGTAGACATTTGTCTGAGGAACAGCTGATAGAATTTTTTTCACATATTATGTATTGTCCCTTTACTCTGTTGGTAGTTGATACTGCTGTGCAGAAGCTTTTTAATAAGAGGAGATCCAGTTGTTGATTCTTTGGGCTAGTTCACCTGCTGCTGAGGTTTTGTTCATGAAAACTTTTCCTACTTCAATGTCTTCAAGAGTTCTACTTAGGTTCTCTTCCAGTCGGTTTAGTGTAGTGTTTCTGTTTTAATATTTAGATTTTTAATCAATTTTGATTTTATCTTAGTGCATGGTGAGAGATATAAGTCTAGTTTTAATCTTTGACAACTGAAACCCATTTTTTCCAGCAGCATTTGTGAAAGAGGCTATCTTTCCTGCAGTGAGGGTGTTTGGGTCCTTTGTCAAAGATGAGGTGCCTGAGTACATCTGGATTTGTTTCTGCATCTTCTAATCTGTTCCACTGATCCATAGGTCTGTTTCTTTGCCAGTACCATGCTCTTTTTATCATAGTAGCTTTGTAGTATAGTTTCAAATTGGGGATTTGATACCCCCTTAGTTGTCTTTGTTGCATAAAATTGATTTTGCTATTCTTGGTCTCTTCCAAATGAATTTTGGGATTGTTTTCTCAAGCTCTGTGAAGTATGCTGTTGGAATTTCAATTAGGATTGCATGAAATCTATATAGCAGTTTTGGAAGTATGGCCAGTTTTACTATATTGATTCTTCCTACCCAGGAATAAGGGATGTCTTTCAATTTTCTGATATCTTCTTTGATCTCTTTTTTCTGAGTACTGTAGTTTTCAGAGTAGTCTTTGATTTCTTCTGTTAGGTTGATTCCTTGGTATTCCTAGATATTTCAGGTTTTAAAGATGCTATAGTGAAGGGAGTTGTTTCTCCAGTTCCTCTATTCAGTGACCTGTTGATTTTTATGTGTTGACCTTGTATCCAGCTACTTTACTGAATTTGGTTAATAAATCTAGAAGACTTTTGTTGGAGTTCTTGAGGTCTTCTATATAGTGTCATGTCATCCGCAAATAATGAAAATATAACTTGTTTCCTATCTGTATTCCTTTTATTTCTTTCTCTTGTCTAATTGCTGTGGCTAATGTTTCCAGAACTATATTGAGCAGGAGTGGTGATAGTGGACATCCTAGTTTTGTTCCTGACCTTATAGTGAAGGATTTCAGTTTTGCTCCTACCTAATCCTATTTTCTGTAGCGTTTTTATCATGAATGGGTATTGGATTTTGTGGAATGCTTTTTCTGCATCTATTGAGATGATCATATGGTTTTTGTCCTTGGCTCTATAATATTGTGCATTGCATTTATTGATTTGCATATGTTGAACCATCCCTGCACCCCTGGTATGAATCCCACTTGGTCAGGGTGCATGATCTTCCTGATGATCTTCTGAATTCTGTTTGCCACTATCTTATTGAGGAGTTTTACATCTATGTTCATTAGTGAGATTGGCCTAGAGTTTTCTTTTTTGGTTGGGTATTTCTCTCCTTTTGGGAACAAGGCAATGCTTATTTCCCAGAGGTTTGGGGAGTATTGCTTTCCTTTCAATTTCATTGAAGAATTTAAATAGTAGTGGCAATAGTGCTTTTCTAAATGTCTTGTAGAATTCAGCAGTGAAGCCATCAAGACCCAGGCATTTCTTTATTACAATTTTAATTGTATTTTCAATTTCTTTGATTGACATTAGTTTGCTTAGAATTTTTAGATTTTCTCATTCAACTTTGGTAATTCATATGTATTTGGAAATCTGTCCATTTATTCTGTGTTTTCCATCTTATTGGCATATAGTTTCTCGAAGTAGATATTGATGATCCTCTGGATTTCTTCTGGGTCCATTGTAATTTCACCCTTTTCATTCCTAATTCCATGGATTTGGGCCTTTTCTCTCCTTTTTCTTATAAGGATGGCTAAGGGTTTGTCAATTTTGTTTATTCTTCCAAAGAATCAGCTCTTCTCTTCATTAATTTTTTTGTATCATTCTCTTAGTCTCCATTGCATTGATTTCTCCTCTGATCTTTATAATTTCCTATCTTGTATGAGCTTTGAGTTTGTCCTGCTCTTCTTTTTCTAGAAGATTGAATTTCAGTATCAGGTTGTTTAATTGAGTTCACTCTGTTTTCCTAATACAAGCATTCAGTGCTATGAATTTCCCTCATAAGACTGCTTTCATTATGTTCCATAAATTCCACTCTGTTGTATTGACATTGTCATTTAATTGTAGAAACTGTGTGATTTCTTCTTTAATTTCCTCTGTGACCCATTGGTTATTCAGAATTGTGTTTTTCAATTTCCATGTGTTTATGAAATTCTTGCAGTTTCTTTTGCTGTTGATCTCCAATTTCATCTCACTGTGGTCTGATAATATACAGGGAATAACTTCAATTCCTTTGCACTTATTTAAACATGTTCTATGAGCAAGTATGTGGTCTATTTTGGAGAATGAACTGTGTGCAGCCAAAAAGAATGTGTGCTCTGATTTTGTGGGTCAGAACACTCTGTAGACATCTGTTAAGTCCATTTGTTCAAGAGTTTGGTTGTCTATTTTGTTGTTTATTTTTGTCTAGTTGATCTATCTATTTGTGACAGTAGGGTATTGAGGTCTCCCACTATTGTATTAGTGCTTATTTGATTTTTCATCCTTGTTCATATTTGTCTTATGTACTTTGGTGCACTAGTATTCAGTGCATATATATTTATGATTGTCATTTCTTCCTCCTGTATTGTTTTCTTTACAAGGAGGTAGTAGCCTTCTTTGTCTCTTTTAATTAGTCTTGGTTTAAAATCCATTTCATTTGGAAATAGGACAGCGCCTCCTGCTGTTTTGGGGGGTTCCTGTCACATGAAGTATTATTTTCCACCCTTTAAATTTCAGTCTGTGAGTTTCTTTTTGAATTCAGCCTGTGAGTTTCTTTTTGAATTCAGCATGTTTCTTGTACGCAGTATATTTGTTGTATCTTGCTTTTTGATCCATTCTGCCAGTCTTATTTTTCTGATTGATAAATTGAGACCATTAACATTGGTGGTTATAACTGGTATGTATTGACATTTTCTTGTCATGATCTTTTCCTATTGTTGGATTTCCCTCCCTTTGCGTTTAATTTCTTTTCTTGCCTGATGGATTTATTCTGTTTGGCCTCATGGGTTTTTGACCCTTATTGTCTTATCTTAGGATATTATTTAAATTTTTTTTGGAGTGCTGGTTTGGTATTCATGAAGTTGCTCAGGTGTTCTTTGTCATGAAAGTATCTTATTTTTCCATTGATTTTGAAACATATTTTTGCAAGGTACATCAATCTGGGTTGGAGGTTCTTTTCTTTTAGGGTTTGAAATACTTCAACCCTGGCCCTTCTTGACCTGAGGGTTTGTGTTGAGTAGTCTTCTGTGATTCTGGTGGGCTTTCTTTTGTATGAGATTTGTGTCTTTTCTCTAACTGCTTGTAGTATTTTGTTCTTCTGTTGGGTTTTTGGAATCTTGATTGTTATATGCTGAGGTGTAGATTTTTTTTTATCACAGCTTGTTTCAGTCCTATATGACTCACTTATCTGTATGTCAAATTCTTTTCCCCTCCTTGTGAAGATTTTGGCCATTATGTCTGTGAACAGTTTTTTTTTTTTTTAATGTCATTTGCACTATCTCTGATTTCCTCCTTGATTCTGATCAGTATTATGTTATTCTTTTTTGCATCATCTAGCAACTGCTGGATTGAATTCTCATGGGACCTTGTTATTTTTAAGAAATCCATCTTTTCCTGGTGATTAATTGCAATCCTGTCTTCTATGTCTGATACTCTGTCCTCACATTGGCTCATCCTGCTGCATAAACTTTTAATGGAGTAATGGAGTTTTTAATCTGTTGTATATCTGTTTGCATCTGTTTTGTAGATTCCATTTGTTTCCTAAGCTGTGATTCTATCATGTTCCTGAGCTCCTCTAATTTTTATGTGTGCCTGCTCTAGAGTTATTAATCATGTCTTTCACTATAGACACAATCTCTGTTGTTATCTGAGAAATTATTTCTGATTTTATTTTTTCCAGATTTTCTTTGATTGCCAGTTCAGGGACTCCAGGTGTTGAGTTTCAGATTGTTCCCTCTTGTTGCCACTTGGAGTTGCCTTTGATGATTGGGAAGTCTGTTTTTGAGACTTTTTAAAGTCTTCTCATTTCAACCAATGCAGTCTGCTGTGCCTTTATTGAGGTGACTCTGTTCTCCCAGTGGGCTTCAATTCTCAACAAGCCTCAGAGAGATCTTTTCTCTGTTGCTTACCACTGAGCCAATACCTGGGTTCAGAATGATTGCCTTCTGGATCTTTGTGTTGAGCTGTTTTCTGGGGAGGCTCCTGGCTCGTGTCTGCATTCACTTACCAATAGTATATATGTAGGTATCTGATTGGGCCTGTGCAACTGGCAGGTGTTTTCAAGGTGGGCCTTTGGCTGAGCCCTGCACACCCAAGCTGCTGGTGTCTGGGCAGAGCCTTGGCTGGAGCATGTGGACCTGTGCTTCTGCTGTCTGGGTGTACAGGGCTCTTGGCTGGGGACTCTGCAGTATTTACCTTTTTAAATTCTCATTCATTTTAGTTCTGCTGATTAACCCTGGGAGAATACCTATCAATGACCCAGAGTACCTGTCCATGTTTAATTTCCCCAGGAAGTCTTGGGTAGCTTGGATTCTTTCAGCATTCAACAATGACTCAGCAGTAAAATTAGAAGTTAGGATAGAAGATGGAAGAGGAGTTCAGGGTAATATATTCCTAAGGATTAAAAAGGCAACAGAGGGGCCGGGATTTAGCTCAGTGGTTGCACTCCCTGCCTCGTAGGCGCAAGGTCCCGAGTTTGATCCCTGGTACCAAAAAATTTAAAAAATTTTTTAAAAAAGGCAACAGAGAAAGTAAAACCAGATGTGTTGTTTATTTGTAGAATTAAAGACTTTGCCTGGAAAATTATGCCAGAGCATTACTATTTTGAAAACAATAAACACAAGAGTCCTGCATATCATTAAAATTACATTTGTACATCCATTTCACTCTTATTTACCTAGATAGACTCTGCAACCTATGGAGAGAAACTATGTATGAGTCATAGGTGGCAACATTAGAAATAAAATAAAAATATTCTCATTCCAACTTCTCAAGTCATTCAAGTCTTCTCTTTTTTGCGGGAGCAACTAAACCAGATCTTAAGTCATATATTTATAAAATGTTAAGAGTAAAATACTTTTCCCTTGTATGATATAGAAAATTAGTACTTTTAATGATTGCAGCTAATGCTGAGGGCCACTAAAAACTTGGGTTATATCCACATCTCCCCAAAGGTCATTTAAAAGTAGGTGATTTTATTAACCTGAAAATGGGCTAGATAATTAATTATTTATCCTAGTGTGATTTATTAATAGGTGGTGCTTGGTGTTAAATAACATCGATCCTTATCCACAGGGAATTAATTTGTACGCTGAGCTACCAGAAGTGAAGAAGATATGAAATGGATGATGTTTCAGAAGGAAATGAAATGAGCTATAATAACTTTACATAAATAAAACTATTTCAAAGCTTTCCTTGAGATGCATTTGTGCAGCCCGGAGGCAGGGTTGCTGTGTGCAGCTCCTGTGGGAGGCCAGGGGTGAGAGAATGGTGATTACATTTTCAATAACCTCGAGTGCTCATATGCATCTTATGATATGTTGCACTCTGGTAGCTGAGATGAAAAACAACATAGTAAAAACCATCATTTAGCATCGCTTTTGCAACAACAAGAGAGGCTGACTTTTTCAGACTCCTGTTCAATAACCAAGTCCATCAGAGCCTTTAATCCTTATCAGGGAGAAAGTCAGGTGTGAGAGATGCAAGGGCTTTTTGCTAAATAGAATAGATAGAGATTCTTAGTGAAAGGCTTTGTGCATGTTCAGGTATAAATGAAGTTCCAGTGAGGTGTTCAGAGAGGGCGATAATAGCCAGTTGTTAGGATATTTCCTGAGGGGTTTGCAGATGCCTGAATTCTAGGCCTGCCATTCATGCAATTGTAGAGAGTGAACAAATTTATTTTTACTTAGCACCTTTCCACATCCCTTGTATTCATGCCCTGTCCCCATTCTTGAAGTCTCCAAATTGCATGCCTTTTTCTTAATGGCAATCTAAGCAGATATTCTATTTACTCATCCTTTTCTTTGCCAGTTAGTTTTCAGCTCTTACTTGGAAAGGAATTTATGAATAATTAAGCTGTAAGTTATTAACTGAGTATTTTCCAATCCATTATTTACCTTAATACTCTATTTGTTTTTACACACAATTTCAGGTATGACTCCTTGTACTTTCTGGATTTAAATAAGAGATGATCTACCCTACTAGTCAGAAGCTCAGGTTTGCAGTCAGAAAGACTAGGATTTGAACATTCATTATGTCATTTATAAGTTGTGTTCTGAGAGGGTAACTTCAATCATTTGAACACGATAATGGTGAGCACCTCAGAATATCTTTGCACTCTACATTCCAACCTTCTGATAAAGCACTGTTATCTCTATTTCTTTGATGAGAGAAGTGAGGCTTAGTGAGTTAATAACTTGGACACTCAGCCAAGCATGTTCTCAGACTGAGAATCTCAGACTTCTCTCATCCTGGTGCTGTTCTTGCTCCATCAGAAAAATGCAGTCATAATGTTTCCTTGAAATTTTATTGTCGAGCTTTAAATTATATGTTGTAGAGATCTTAAAAGAATTCTGCAAGTATTTAGGGGAATTTTATGTATTTCTACTCTTCATTCTGAAGACTCAGACTGAGTTAAAATATTAGAGTGGGGTAGACAAGAGACTACAATTTAAAAAGTCAAGAGCAATAAAAACATGTTAGATTTGATTGCATAGAAGTAATTTTCTTATGAATAAAATATCAGTATTATAATTAGATGAGAAAGATATACATTCCCGCTAAAATTGTTAGGATTGGTGACAAGTCTTGAGAAAAGTAAAACAAAGGGCACAGCTTTTGCAGCCAAAGAACTTACAGTGGAACACCCTGAAAAAGCTTTTGTGGAATTAATCTGATGTTAGTTTTGGATGCATATTTAAAGATTCATAAGAAAATGAAGAAATGTCTACCACAAGCTTGAGGAGTCAAAGGAAGCTTCACATGACAATGTAGGAACTGTGAGTCCTAAAAAAAGAGATAAAGGGAAATTATTCTTCACAAAGGGAGACCATGTGAAAATCCATTCTAATGTAAGAGTCTTCTGTATTCTGGTTATACAACTAGAGAGACACTTTCCTGAGGTATTGGAAAACAAAGATGGAACATGACTTCTTTTAGCACATTAAATTTTAATAAAACACCAAAGACCCTTTCATAATGTTATTTTCCTGTTTTGGTATGGCTGAATATCATTTGATTTATTTTACAACCATTTGCTTTCCATTTTCTTAATTTTTTCAAGGACCATCATTCACTCATTGTTGGTTTATGAAAGCCTCTCTTAACTCCTAGTGTGGTCATGTGAGCTGACGTGTACCAAAGTATCTCCTTCTGGCCTCAGCTCAGAGATCAGTGATGAGCCACTTATAAGACCAGGAACAATTAATTTCCATGGACTTTGATGAACCTGGGGGTTTCTGAGTATCTCTGTCTTTCACTGGCTCTCCTATGAAAGACTAGAATTTTCAGTCTGTACTTGGACTTAGCATAACTTCTGTCCTCAGAATTGAGTCACTCAAAAAACAATGCTCTATTGAGAAAGAAGGTAAGTGATTATGAGAACTAAGAGCACTACTTTAGATTTCTCTAGTTCACCCATCACCATCAGTACAGTTAGAAAACTTGGAGAAAGTTTTGTTGTGTACCCATGGGACCCAAAGAAATTTTGATTGCAAAGGTTAGGATATAAATTATATAGTTCATAGTATTTATAGAGACATCTTACTTCCTGGAAATAAAAAATGCTGATATTTTTACATTTCAGACAGATGAGGTGGGAACTCTCTGAAAAAAACAGTCCTTTTGGAAACGTAGTCACATCTAAATTACAAGATAGGTACTCATAAAATATGCATTCTCTTTATTCCTCTGAGTATAAAGTTTGCCTTTTAGTTTTATAAATTATGTATCTCAGCAAGTAGAGGTGTCTTGACCTGCAGTTATCTTCAAATATTTCACTGCCTTGTGAAGCAGCATGAGCAGAATTTCCTTTTGCTACTCATCATCTAAAATTTGACTATCCATAAACTAGAAAGAAAGAAAGGAAGAAAGAATGAATGAAAGAAAAAAGGTTTCTGTTCCATCCTATTTAATTCAGCAAATCAGTTGAACTGAGTTCCAGTTCATGGAATGTGGCTGGTGTACTAGTATGGAGTGTGCTCTTTTGCACTGTTGCTCCGTCAAGTTCGCTGGGAGAGAACAAGTGGTGAACATACGCATGACATACTTGCATAAATAAAATAGGTGCAGGGGTAAAACTGAAAACTGTGTGGTTACTTGTACTGTTTCAGGACAAGGCTTCTAAGGGAAAACTCCATACCTCAGTATAAATTACATAGATGTAACATTTCCAACTGAGGTATATTGATCTCTAGCTGCAACATCAGACCGCCAAAAAATCATATCTGCCTTGGATGGATCCCTTTTCTTCAAATGGTTATAATACAGCAGATGTAAATGAAACCAGTTTCCATTTTCTGAGCTGTCTAGAAAAACACAGTGGGATGAAGAGGGGAGCAGACTTAAAACATTCTCAAACAGTGCCCAGATTTTAAAATTCTGAGCTGTATTCTGAACACTGAGAATAGTTTGATACCCATTGATAATATTAACTATCTTTCCATTGTAATATAGTAAGTACCTTGAGGGAAAGAGCTCCATCCTATGCTTCATTTTAGAATCAGCAACTGGAATAATGCTTAACAAAACATAAGTAGTTGATGAAAGTTTCATGATTGATTGAAATTATATATAGCATAGTTATCATCATGTTAGCTATGCTGAAAGGAAAACATCAAAATCCAAGCATACAAAGCTTCACAGAGAAGAGTTAATGCTTTTAATTCTTTTCTTAAAACAATCTCAACACATTCATATTTATTCACTTTTTAATTATAGTGTATATGTACACACTCATGCACACAGGCAGTGTATTCCATTATCTGTGGTTTTGCTTTCTACAGTTTCAGTCATTTGCAGTCAAACATGGTCTAAAAATATTAAGTAGGCAATACTACAAATAAAATATTCTTAATTTTTAAATCACCTGCTGTTCTAAGGAGCTCAGTGAAATCTTGTGCCATCTTGCTCCATTTTTCCTTGTGGATGAATCATCTTTTTGTCCAATGTATCCATGCTGTATATACTACCTGTTCATTAGTCACTTATCTGCTATCCTGCCTATCAAATTGACTGTCATAGTGGCAAAATGCTTGTGTTCAAATAAGCTTTAAGGGATAACCTAACAGTTCATCAGTCACATGTCATTTGCCTCACAACATCTCATCATGTAGCCACTGTATCACCTTGTGTCATGACAAAAAAGGGTGAGCACAGTAAATAAGATATTTTGAGAAAGACAGAGAACATCACATTTACTTAACTTATATCAGAGTGTAAGACTGTAATTATTCTATTTTATATTATTGTTAGATTCTACTGTGCTTAAGTTATAAATTAAGTTATAAATTAAACTTTATAATAGGCATGTATATATAGGAATAATCATGGCACATTCAGGTTTGGGTACTATCTGCAGTTTCAGACATCCATTAGTGAGTGGTCTTGCAATGTATCTCCCACTAACAATATGGGACTACTCTGTGCTTGTAACAGTGTGTGTGCATGTGTGCATGTGTGTGTGTATTTCTGGTCTCCTAATTAGTTATAACTGAAGTGTGTTAGCCCTTCAGGTAGCTCCCAAGCAAGTTGGAATATGCACACCTGCAGAACGACTGGTGAGTAAATAAGATCCGCTGTGCTTCTTGTACAGATCACGACAGGAACACGGCCTGTCCCTATGCAGGACTGCTTCTGTGGTGAAGAAGCATGGATGTGGGCATTAAAAATAATGCACACTATCCTCGTTTTAAGGTTGACTTTTTCTTTTCTTTTTATTTATTTATTTATCTATTTGGTACTGGGGATCAAACTCAGGACCTTGCGCTTGCAAGGCAGGCCGCGGAACCACTGAGGTAAATCTCTGGCCCAATTGACTTTTTCTTGAAGCACTTTCTTCATTGCAGTAAACTTTTCACTATTTGTCAGAGTTACAGAAACATTAATTCTGATATTTGATGTGCTCTCTGAGGTTTCTGTAGGAGAATGGTCACTGGAGCTTCCCCCTTGACAATTTGCTGCCTCGGTCGGACAATGTAGTTATTATTTAAGAGGTTTGTGATCCCTGCTACACACAGAAGAAAGGCCACCTTTCTTCACTACTGTCATTACTAGGGATTAGTATTCATAGCTTTCTTTTCATTTCTTAAAGCTTGAGGCTCACTGGGTTAGGAGTAACCTAGTAGACTGCTAGGAATAACATATACAAGGAAAAAGAAATGATTTGTTACTACTAGCATACTGAGCAAAGCAGAGAAAGGAAGCAGTGACCATAAAGACAGATAAAAAAGATAATATGCAAACTGAAACAAACAAAATGAATGGTGGAAATAATGGAATGGAAAATATGAGATCTGTGATTTAATAGTAAACAATATGAATGAGTATATAATTGGAATCTCAAAAAGAGGTAAAAGAAATAATAGGGCCAAATTAATTACAAAGAGTAAATTTTGAAGAAATTCCCAGGAGTGATGGAATGAAACCTACTCACAAATTCAAACATCTCTACAAATCTCCGAAGAATAGATGTGAAAGATAAATATATGTAACCACATCTAATACAAATTCTTCAAACCAAAACTAAGTAGCAGATATTAAAAATCCCTAGAGAAAAATAAGTTTTGACCCAAGTATGTTTTAGAACCTATCTTCTTTTGTAGTAAATTAGCAATTACCTTAAATTTACCAATTTTTATTTCAATTTTTCTGTTTCATATTTCACCAAAATTTACTTTAACAAATTTTTTAGAAACAATGCTTTTTATGTTTTAATGATTATTGTCATCTATTGGTCTGTGCACTCATGTATGTACATGTACATGGATATCTTCTTAAATGAATATTTTCTTAAGGGGAATTTAATATCAGCTAATTGCCCCAATATAACCATGTATATAATATGGATTCCATATGTAATTAATTCAGTACAAGTAATTTTATCATGCAGTGTTTTCATTTATTTATTTTGACTTTTCAAACAGAGTCTCTATGTAGTTCTGCCTGGCCTTAAACTTGCTATGTACCCCCACACTGGCCTTGAACTTGCAACCCTTCTGCCTTAGCCTCTGTAGCCCTGGGATGACAAGCTATGCCATCATACCTGGGTTTATGCAGTAGTTTTATAAGATTCAAAAATTCTGCTTATCTACATTTTTTTCATAAAATAATTATAGAAGAGGAGAATTTATTGCAGTGAAAATTTGTAAGCAGTGAAAATTAGAATGGTTGACAGTTTGAAGAAATGGAAGAAGCAGTCTGTTTCCATGGTTAAACACACAAAGAAGTGAGCAATTCAGTCATTCTCTGTCCATATATGCAGGAAGACATGTTCTCACACACTTGTAGTTTGCAATGTTTTCCCTTTTATGCAATCTTCAGTCTTTTAAATAAAAACTATTCATCAAGATCTTCATGGATTTTAATTTGATTTTAAATTGAATGAAATTTACAAGTATAGAATCTAGGTATTAGAATGTCACTTTAACCTTTAATACTAGTATATACTTCTCTATACTAGTAACTTCTAAGGTATCATCAGGAAATAAATCCCATAGTCTACAGAATTAGATGCCTTACATAAATATCATCTGGATACCCAATGTGATTCATTGTGTCATCAAAAAACAGAAACTCCAAAAACCAAAACAAAACAAAACAAAACAAAAAAAATCCAGTGATTTCTGGTATTTTTCTAAGCTAGCAGTATTATCTCCTTATTACCTTCTGAGACACACATACTTGAACACTTCAGTAAATTAATCAATTGCCAATCCATTACTTACAAAAGAAATTCTTTGTCATTTGTTCTTCATTTTGGCTGATTTTATTATATCTCTATTATACTTTGTGGCAATTGTGTGTTTAGTAGCACAACCTCTCTGGCAGAAGCATACATCTGGGAATATTAAAAATAAGAATATGCATTTTTAACCTATTTAGTTCAAGTTTCAAAAATAATTCTTTATATATCATAAATCAATACCACCTTAACATAAGAATTCTAATATTAAAGCAGTTAAAATGAATCAAAATAGTGAAATGAACAATTTGGACACTTATTCAAGTAAGTTTGGCATGATGAGTATAGACTAGAATGTACATCAAATTAGAGTTACATGCTGCAGCTTTTGTCACCTGCTGGAACTTAAAATTCCATCAGAATACTGTGACCTTTACACAACTATTAACATTCATTTCAGGAAATAGTAAGTGATTATTTAGCATCACTTGTATTAATGACATTCTAATGAATTCATTGATAATCAGCATTTTAAAATAAACCATTTAACTGAAATATACCATTCTCAGAAAAGTGAAAATCATGCCTATGGAAACCTATGGATTATCAGAATTTAAATACATACATGTAATCGTTACCTACAGCATGACCTCCTGATCTGCAGTGTCACCTCCCTGCCAAAGTGCCCCTTACAACCTCTTCCAGTTATTCTAGCACCTACTTTCTCAATATTAACCACTATCCTCACACTTAAGGTTAATTCTTTTTTTTTTTTTTTTTTTTTTTTTTTTTTGGTACCGGGGATCGAACTTGGGTCCTTGAGCTTGCGCAGCAGGCTGTGAAACCACTGAGCTAAATCCCCGGCCACTTAAGGTTAATTCTGTATATTGTTGAAGTTCATATAAAAGAAATTGTACGTCATCATCATAAATGAATGACTGGTGTCATTTAAAAAACAGTTTGTAAAGTATTAAAAAATAAGTCAGGATTTTTTTCCTAAAACTCACACTATCCATCTGTGTAACTATAATCCCATTTCCCCATGTGGTTGGTGCAGATGGAATTTGTTGCTTGTATGCCACCATCTGCATTAGAAATTGATGGGTATTACTTAGACTAATAATTTGATGAAGATATATAAGGGGTTTTTGAAAAATCACCTTGTGGATATGATGGTTTTGTTTGGGATCAGCTTTGATTTGTGACCTAATTAAGTAAAGCACAGACTGTCCATTGAATTTGAGTAATTACTTATCAGAAAAGTAATGGAGAGAGAAATAGTCCTGTGAGTGCTGGAAAAGAGAGAGGAAAATGAAGAGGTTGTTCTGGTCACAGATGTATCCTTTCTGCCCAAAGAACAAAACAAAACACAAAATGAGTCAGAAGGAAAGTTCCCTTTTTAACCTAAAGGGTGATGGCTCCAGATTTAATCATAGGTAATAAGACCACTGTCATTAACAGACTCAGGCTGGAGTAATGCTGAGGTGGGTGGGTGAGTATATTAAATAGAATACATTTTTAGAAGGACCAGGAAGTTAACTGTCACTTAACATCCTGTCCAAAGCCTTAGCAACAGTTGTAATGTTGGTCTTTCCGGAATGGCTCAGCACCTTGATTAACAAGGATATGGGCATTCCCTTCTCTCTGGTTGGTCCTCCAGAGCCTGTTCTTTGTTTCTAGCTGCTTGTCCTCATGTCCTTAAGGGGCTCCTGCCACCTTGTTTTGATTCTTATTGTAACACTTTTGCACCACGGAAAGCCACTCTGGGTGCCTTTTGTGAAGGACCAAATCTCTCCAGCACTAAATCAATTGGCTGGCTCACATTTCAAAATTAGTTGCTTGAGTACTTTTAAACCTGTCATTAAAACTGATCTAACTGAGCTGGGTCAGGCATGATTATTGTCAAAGCTGAATACAGGCACATCACACTGAAGAAACCAGTGTGGAGTAAGTCACACCACAACTTTACAAAATCAGTGATGGAAGGTCCCCAAATTACACAACTTGCATGCAGAAAGACACCTATCCAAACTCTATTTTATTTTTCTTTTCACAGAGTTCTTCCTTATTCTGCTGTGTAACACTATCTTCTACAACAGCCTTACAGAGCTAAAAATTGCATGGCTTTTCTAGGTCATTAACTGTGCCTTCCTCTCTATGCTTTAAGAGCTGATCAGCAGGACACCAAAAGCTGCTAAGAGGTGAATGTGACAGAGCTCTTTGACTTGGTTCCTTGGGCCTCTCTGGCTTGGCTAGGAGAGGGCAGAGCATTTTTCTGGAGAACTAAAATACTATGAAGTGAAAGTATGTATCCCTGCAAATTTCATATATCAAGATCTTAATCCCTAAAATGTGTGTGTTGTGTCACTTGAATGGACATTAGGGGTGTGCAGATGGTTGCAGAGACATTATTTCTGAGTGTGTCTGTGAGGCTAGGTCAGGAATACTTTAGCATGTGAATCAACAGACTGAGAAAAGACCATCCACCCTCACCAATATGTTGTAGCCATCATTCCATTAAGGGCTGAATAGAATAACAACAAAATAGAGAAAAGGGTTCATTCTCTCTTCTCTTGAAATAAGATATCCTCTGTAAAGGAGGTAGGCTTTCCCCAGGAATGGAACCTATGGGCACCTACATTTGGTACCATGCAGCCTTCAGAACTCTGAGAGATAAGCTCTTGTGTTTTCAGGTACTCAGTCCATGGCCTTTTGTTGTGGCAGCCCACACTGAGACACATGATCAGAGCAATCACAGACACACACTATCACACTATAGCAATGGCTACTTGTTCATTCCCATGTCCCCAGAAACAACTCTACCGTCTTTTCCTGGGATCCAACCTGACCTTTGATTCACACCAGTAGACTGTTAAAGTTCCTAACACACCCCTTAAAATGGACCTCACTGCCTCTTACTTCAGGATTAATTTTCAAAAGCCACAGATGCCACTTCTAACAGGGAAGTCTGCATGAGGCAAAACAATTAAGACAAATGCTGAACCTTAGGTGACAACAAACTTTAAGACATTTTCATGGATTTTTGACATTTCGAGAAAAATATCTTTTTCCAGGAACCAATATATATGGTAAAAAAAAAAACCTACCGATTGGAGAAAGTAAATAGAAGACCCCTATAATTTTCTGCCACAACATAAAGATATTAAATCTTGTATTTGTGAATTAAATTACCATAGGCTACTAGAATATATGAAAAAATATTTGTTAATGGAGCTTACTTTTCAGATGGTCTTGTGTGAAATAGATCAATTTAGTGTTTTGAAACCTCATGAAAATCAGAGCTAAGTAATTTCTATCTTGAACACCAGATCTTCTATTTCTAAGGCACGACTAGGGGCTACCTCATTCATTCATTGACTAGAGCCCTGGGGGGCTCTATGAATATGAATATTCCATGCCAACAATATATTATTTGGACAGCTGCACACTTTCAATCTCTTCCTATTTCAAATGTCCTTTCATTTACTTTAATTGCTTTGAGGAGAAAATTTCAATTAGAACCTAATGATTTTAACAAGCCTCTTTAACACGTGGTGGCAATCTTTTAAAGAATATATATCAAGGAGAAGCCAGCCCAGAACTTTGTAGAGATGAAGAGAGAGGTAAAACTTGGTGTTGAACTAAAACTAGAAAGTAAATTTCTTTACACTTTAAATTGTTGCACCTGTTCTTTACGGAAAACTGTGAGTAATGAGACTTAAGGAAACTATCAACTTTAAGGGTTTGAGGAGATCTGAGAATTTGTGTCTTTGATTTTTCTCCATTTTATACACCAATGGATCAAAGTTCAGGGTAGTAGAAAATATAAAAGCTGATTCATGCGTTTCTGATAGAACAATATCCACAACCTCAATGGCTTTTTTCAGCTGTCTTTCTACAATGCTAGAATAAGTCTGAACCACAACAATTGGTGAATCACTAAATAGATTTTATATCATCCAATGTTTGGATATTCTGGAACACCTGCAGAAATTAAAAACTTTTTCTCAGAGCCTTTGCACAGTTTTCTCTGCTGCAGCCAGGCCACTCATATGAAGCAGCATTAGTCATCAGAAAATAGCTCTAGGGCCAGAGATTTAGTTTAGTGGCACCATGCCTGCCTCACAAGCACAAGGTCCTGAGTTCAATCCCAGCTACAAAAAAAAGAAAATAGCTGTAATTTTTTACTCAATCATTTGTTCTGTAAACTACTTCACACCAATAAATCATTGCCATACATAATTTCCATATTTCTTCCTCTTTATTCCTTCTCTAAAAAATTCCAATGTCCTGTTATTTTACAATATCCACAGTATATTTTCAATCTCACAAATTCTATTTGCCCATAATAGATTCACAGTTGTTTATTTCCTCTTCATGATTTTATTTATCCCTGCCCCATACCCTAAAGTGAGAGCATCACACCTGTTTTTTTCTCGTAACTGCAGCAAGGTACAATAGCAGTGATTTTTCCCATGTGATTACCCTCTCCTAAGCCAGGGAAATACTGTACTCCCCCTTCCTCTTGCAAGTAGGTATAACCAAGTAAGTCCATGTAATTACCAGTCGTGAAGAATGCACACACATGTCCAGCACCGTTTCTGGGCTCAAAAGTTCCACAGAACATAGGAACCCTTTTTGTACTCCTTTATTCTGGCATCATCTGAGGAGACCTCAGATTATGGAGGCCTTGTATGTCCTGGTGTGGGTTTCAGTTGAGAATTTATAGATCTGTGTAAGGTAGTAGGCTTTACCTTGACTACTGTCTGTGGTGGATTTCCAGTGGACACCTGATTTCTGGCCTAAGATGGCATCTATATGTACACTAAATTCTTGATGTCTACTATGGAGAGCAGATCAACAAACATGATCACACCTTTGCAATAAATCAACCTCAATTCAGCTCACCTGGGAGCAATTTTCTTATGAATGATGGTCACAAATAGTCAGGTTTTTAAAAAAATTATTTCATAAAAGATAAATAAATTGTCACATGAACACATACACATGTGTGCACGCGCACACACACAGACACACACACACACACACACACACACCATACTGTTCAATTACTATTGCATTAATGGGGAATGAGATGCAATCCTGTGGAACTCTGATCTGAAATCAGCTGAGGGAAGACATCTACTTAAAAAGCAATAAATAAAAGAATCTGAACCTAGGAAGAACTGTAGAATTTCTATTCGTTTTTATTTTCAAAGAAGAAGCATCATTATTAAAATAAATGAATAAATAAATACAAAGGATAAAGTAGAAAAAATACATGGTTCCCTAAAACTCACCATTCAGTAAAACTCATCATTAAAGATTAGGGCTCTTCATTCAAGCTGGGGCTCCACCTGTACAAGTAGACAAATGGAAATATAAATTATCATAGGTTTGATACATCATATATGTAAAATTTCTGAATATGAAATTCTATTCTTGCCTGTCACATACTTGTTTGTAGAAACTGACACTATTTTGTGGAGTTTCCTCACATGAAGAATCTAAGGGTTAACATGGGGGAAGTGAAACAAATTAACTCCCACTGTTACAAGCTTAGGTCCGCACAATATTGCCACTCTCCAGATTAAAACAGTGTTTGTGGAATTATTTTTGTGCTCACATAGTCGGTCACACAGATGACTGTCAGGCAATGATGGACACAATAATAAATACTTCATGCCTGACCTAATGTCATAATTTATTTGTCTATCCTTACTGCCTGGTGTTCATCTTTAACAAATCCATTTGTTTGAAATTTGTCTTCACACATTGGCTTGGGGAATCGTGAGGCTCTCAGCAAATATCTATACTCTCACAAACCCATAAAACATAGCCTTGCCATGTTCTTTCCTGAAAAAAAGATAAGATACAATGTTGAATTTTAAAAGGACTATCTGAATTATGTGAGCAAAGCTCTCTATTATATTAAATTACAAAATGTGTGGATTTCTCTGATATTTCTAATTTGCAATTACAGTGCTGCCATGTGACTATTCCCATTGTGTTCCAATAAATATTATGACCGTGTTTCCAATTTAAGATTGTCCTGGTACCAGTGGCTTACAAAATTTGTGGTAGATGTGAAGACTTCAGAGTGCTGTGTACAGAAGCTGAGAAAAAAAGAAATCAGAAATCAAGTACAGAGAAAGCATGTCACAGATTTATTCCAACAATAAGCTCAGAAAATGTTGATTTTATACATAAAGCCCCATCACAAAATAGCTCTCACCAAAATATTACAAAGTTTGAAAGAAAAAGAAATCCAATGTTCAGAGATTTCAAAGCAAATTATATTTAATTGACAACAATTTCTAAATCATTTTTAGCTTGGAGTCATAACTTATGATTGAATTTTATATAACCCTAAGAGAATAATACTCACTGGGGTTATACTGTAACATAAAGAGGTAATGAAAATAAATATCTACTTTTTTATAATCAGAACCATGAAGGTCATGTAGATTTAAAAATATTTGATTGTTTATGTTTTTAAGACTATCAGAGAAAGCAATAAGAACAAAGGAGCTGAAAAATGTCTTGGTGAATAACAACAGAACAGGGCTCATTTTTGCACATGTCCCAGCTTCATTTAAAAGGGCAATGAGTGCCACAAAAGACTATATTGCTTCTGTTTATGGCACCTTATTTTAAGAGAATAGTTCTAGGGGCTGGGGATTTAGCTCAGTGGTTCCAGCAGCTGCCTTGTAAGTGCAAGGTCCCGAGTTTGATCCTCAGTACCAAAAAAAAGGAAAAAAAAAAGAGAATAGTTCTTCATACTTTAAAGGGATATATACTAACAAGAATGAGATACACTATCGTATATTTAACATTTAACACATAAAAAAATACTGCAGGCTTTGTGACAGAGATTTACTGCCACTAGCATCTCTTATGGTCTACAATATGACACAAATTTACTTTTCTAATGCAACCTGAGTAAATATATGTCTGGTGGGAAATATTTTATCTGATGGGCATCTCAATGAAAAATTTTATTTCTAAGGTGGGAGGAACTAAAACTGGTCAGAGAAATATGGCTGTAATAAAACATACATTCTAGGGAAGGAGGAAAGATACCAGCTTCTGGGAAAACATCCAGAATGGCATAAATTATGATTGTAAATAAAGGACATGAAAAGAGTCTTAATAGATTTATTTGGAAACTGTAAATGCCAAGAAGTTTTTTGGGGGGCACCTCTATATTTTTGTTTGAGGACAGAAATATTAGCAGTAGTAGGATAAGTCTCAGAGGCAAGAAAAAAGTACATAAATGGGCCTGTGAACTGTATAAAAGCACATAAACTTCACTGTAAAAATACAAGGAGTATGTACTCTGGATGAAAAATGATAAATTTAACCTCTGTGTTTGATTGGTTTCAAATTGATTGGATGAGAAGGAAAAAAATACCACAGAAAAAACAGCCTCTACCAGCCTAGTGCCTAGTCCTTAATCCAGATTGCCTGGACACTGCCCCCTCAGCCTCTCTCCTCATTGGTCAGCACATGTCACCAAACCCACCCTGTAGGGTAGGTTCAGGTACAGGGGCTCCCAAGATAAATTTCATATGCAAGGGAAAGTTTGATGTCACAAAACCCTTGGATGTAAGAAGAAATTATAAAAAACACTCAGGGAACAAAGTAAAGCAATGAAGGACAATAACAGATGTCCTTCCAAATGACTGAGCTCCAAATAGTTTCAGCTGGCTCTGGGGATTGTGCTCCAGCCCTGTACCCAGTGGTTCTTTGCAGAAGCACCAGCCACACAATCCCAACTAGTTACACAGGACAAAACTGACAAGGTTGTCTGTCACGTGACAATGCTACAGTGTGGCACTATGATAATGATGGAGACACAGATTAGTACTACTAATCAATATTTTACATTTTAATAGGACTTTTAGTATTCAAGAGACATTGAAAACTTTTATTTTTATTTCATTTATGACAGTTCTATTTGGAAGTTAGATAGTATTCACCAAATTATCCTAATATATTTGTTTAAATTAAATTTACTTAGTGAAGAATAGAAATATGTCTTTGAAAAATGAGGTTACTTCTTATGCCCTGTTGAAATGGTTTCTATTTGCAGTTAATTTAAAAAGATTTATCATTTTAAATAGATGCTTTGTTTTTCCTTCACATTTTCCCCCAAGATGATCCTGAAAAACATGAAGTCCATTTATGAAGGCCAAAAGGGGTTTCATTCATTACTGATCTTTTTATTAATAGCTTTGTAAATTGTATTTGCTTTAAAATTGTCTGTTTGGATATTCTGCAGAAAAGCCAGTGTGACAGAGTTAAGAGTGCAAAAGATATACTGGCAAAGGAGACACAACTGGATAAAAAAAGCTTGTAAAGTGCTATGTTGATCTGCTACTAGGAAACAAAGGTGGGTAGTGAAAGTGTAATTTGTTGGGAGGGCCTACCAGTGTGAGAGTGCCACCTAGGGGAGAAGTGACCAGGCACTAATTTTATACTCGCCATGTTCAAGGGCTTTGCAGGTCAAGTAGCATCAGACCCAGTATTCAGGTGTGGTGTAGTCAGGGCTTTGGCAAGGGAATACATTAAATACAGGACACATAATTTATAGGATTATTTTATGATAATTACCCAAAATGTCAAATGCAAAGGAGTACAAGAGAGATTAATCACACAGTAGGGGTCCAAAGAATTCAGCCAAGGGCCTGTATCTCAGCAATGTCCCACACAAGTCCACCTAAAGGGTTGGAGTCCAAGGCAATGTCCTCCGGGAGTCCAGCCAGTGGCCTAGAGTCCATGGCAATGTTTCATGCTTGTCAGTATTGAGGATCTGCACCTGGAAGGCCCAAAGGCTAGTGGTGGAAGCTGGAAAACCTACACTGGCGAGATGAAGGATTTGTGCCACCAAGCTGAGGGATCCACATTGGAGCCAGGAGGTGATGCTCATGGTGAAGATCAGAGCTCCCCAGACAAAAACAGCAGCCATTCCCAGTGACAGCAAGGCCCCATGCTCTTCCTCTGATGATAACAGCCAAGTTTGCATCAGGAAAACCATCCTCAGCAAGCTTCTCCTAGAAAATCAAGAGGCCATGATCTTCCCCTTCAATTCTCTTTTTATGGCTACTGGTAACAATCCTCAGGTGGATCTTCCATGCCCAGACCATGCTGATTCAGTTCAGCTGGGTGTTACAAGTTGACCATTAGTTAATCCACTACAACTTGCGTCCTAGGAGCACAATTGCATGTCCTTCCATAGTGGATATCTGAATAAAGGTCCCTTGAACCTCGCTCTATACCTGCATCCTGTGTGCATCCAGACATCTAAACAAGTTTTAGAAGCAGTTTTCTCAGTGTCTCAGTGGGCTTGTTTTTGAGCAGCACTTTGCAAGGAAAGATTAGTACAATGAATGACATTTCCAACTTGTCTGATATTCATCCACTACCTTCCCTCCTTGTGATTCTTGGTTCTCCTTGCTCTCACATTTTGCCTTTACTGATCAGGGAAGCTTTCCTCATTGTATTACAGGTACTTCATTTTGGGGAGCCTGAGTCCCTGAAACTCTTTGCTTCTCCAGCCATGCTTGCAGCAACTGTTCAGTTCACATCTGAGCAACAGAATGGGGAAAGCAACTCAAATGGGTAGGCTGAGTTCCACACATACTCCTCCCACCTCCATCCTGTGACACCAGCTTTATTTCCTGCAAATAATCAGGGTCAGTTTTCCTGTCATGATGGTGACTCCTCTTCCTCTTCCTGCCTGGTGGTGTTTGAACATAAGGAGCTCAAACTGCATGAGTAGCTGCCCTTGGGACCCCAGTTGCCTCTCTTGACATGCATCTGGATGCCCCTTGAAGACCAGAGTTCTCACTTTGCAGAGCCCAGGGGTGTGCCAGTTGGAAGACAAAATCCCTCAGGAAGTCACCGGGAGTGATACTAAGCAGTCCTTCTAGCCACTTGAATCCTAGACATGTGTATTCATCCTACTGAAAAATAGTGTCAGACAGAAGTCTGAGATTCATATCCTGCAAAATCTCATCATTTCTGAGAATTCTGGAGTTCTTTCTCCAGCTGTGGCTTCCAACACTGTATCATACTGCATTTTGAATGATGCATTTTACATACAAACACTGGGAGTTTTGAATATGAACAGACTCCTTTAGCTCTTTCACCTTGTTCAGAAGCTATATTACGTGGTGCCAGAGACTCCTGCAGTAAGTTTCTAGTCCCCATCTGGCCTGAGGAAAAAAATACACCCTAAGAGACAGAACTAAGAGAGAGAAAGTAGGGTGCCAGGATGACCAATGCCTGTGCAACCCACAAAGGTGCTGGCCAGTCTCAGGCACTGAGTTTTATCAGCAATCAATTGGGGTAAAGGCCATGTGTGGTTTCCAAGAAGATTAATGTGAACAAGGCTCATAAAGGACAAAACAAAGCATTCTCAAATTAGGAACAGAATAGACAAAATATGTGATTATAATTAGAACATTGTCCTTCTAGTCAGAAGGTTTTAGTTGTGGAAATGGAATTTAGGTGTGAGTTACTCTGACCTTGGCACAGAGGTTTCAGCCATACTTACTTCTCTAAACAAGCCAATTGTGGGGTTAACTCTTTACAGCCCTCTTTGGGCATAATCAATATTATGGTCTTCTGCATCTCCCCATTCTCTGTTTGAAAACAGCAGGTGCATCAGGTCTGGTGATCTTTGGAGGTCCCAGGGCTGTCTCAGGCAAGGGGAGTTGCTCAGATGCAACCTTTGCATGGCTTTCAGCAGGGGTTTCATCATGCTGCTTGCAGTGACTCTATCTTGGTCCATGGTGGCACATTCTGGGATGATGGCCACAGCATCTTTTGATTTATGTTGAAAAATAAGCCTGCCCTGTCCCTTAAGTTTTTAATTGTGTTGAGCCATTTACCTTTTAGTTAGGACATACTTTGACAACAGTATTGTCTAGGACATGTTTGTAGATCTATCTCTATGTATATTTACTTTCTATAAGTGGATCTAAAAATTTTAAAATGAAAGTAACAAGATCTAACTGAGCTTGTGGAGGTAGTTGTACCTCCCTTTTTTGTTTATGAAATTGTTCTTTTAGGGAAAGGTGAGAATGTCCAAAAATGGCTTGTCCTAGTTAGTTATCTAATAAACCTATGTCACAAGGACTTATAATGTGTCTAACTGACTTAGCTGTCCATCATAATTTCCTCTATAAAGAGCATCTCCCACTGTGGTTAGAGAATAAAGAGCATGGTTTCAATCCAAATACTTTAACCTGAGAAGGGTCAACGTAGGAAGAATGCAGTTAGGGGCTCTCTTCAGGGAGATAATTTAATTGGCATTAAATATAAATCATGTTGTAATTTAGCCCTTATAAACTCTCTTTATAAAGTCAATCTGGTGGGATTTGGCAAAAAATATCTACCACATTTGTTGTTTATTTTATCTATACAATAACTGGAGCTTGGCAGCTGATAGGCAAGAATAAACAAATTTTTTAAAGAAATTGAAGCATTACAATCAAATTATAAGTACTAAAATAAAAAGCATATTGGCGAAAGAGCCATGTTTAGAAACTGTTTTTAAAGGACTAAAATAGTGATTTTAACTTGATGACTCTTAGACCTTTTTACTAGTGGAGGTTACCTATAAGTGTAATATATTGTTATAATTTTTCTTTTCATTTTAGCTGTAAAAAGATTGTAAATTTAATAATTTTTGAAAACAATTTTAGCTAAAAAATTTTAAAACTCTTGTTGAGGTCTATACATTTTACCATAGTTTTTTCTATTGACCCATAACAGTGGTGAGTCACCAGTGCAGTTGGAAACTGCCAGTAGGGGTCACCAATTGGAGTCTCTTTTTATATACAGCTTTATTACTATGGTCCTGACTTCATATATCTTTGGATTATACTTTTCTACTTAGTGTTTAAGACCAAATTAAGGTGAAGCCTATAGTAATTTAAATTAACCTCTTGTTGTCTATCACAGTCAATTAAGTCTCCACAGACATTACTTTGAAACTTGTATAAATCTTTTCAGCTTCTGTCAGTGTCAGCTATTGGAATATGTCATGTCCTTGCTTGATCATGTTGCTTTCTGTGAAAGCATGGGAGATTTTTTCCTGCAAGTAACACTCCTTTGGCACACTATTGATTTTCATCTTTTTGGTGACTAATAATCTCCCTGCTCAGGAGGTTGGGTGATTTACCAAAGTTGTAGGATCTTGTAGAAAATGTTATTCATGTTCTTGGTTGTTTGTAGACCTTGAAGTACCAGATCAAAAATATTGGCTGTCTTCTTATCCCAGTTACCTTTCTAGCTCTGTTTTCTAAACTTTAGGTGTTGATCACCCAGAAGAGAAGATCAATAACATTAGCATTGCAATGGGAGTAGTGAACTTAATTATTATAATTTTACCTGGATATCAAGCACTTTGAAATATAAAATATAGGTATTAATATCAATCATGGTTGTTCTACTAGGTGAATTCCTGTAAAATGTTAACAGAATAAAAAGCTTCAAATCAAGAGCTGCACATAATATTTTAGCATGACAATCATGATGACAGTATATTTATAACACACTTAAATGTCCATCTTAATATGAAATAGCCATTGTTACACACACTGACTCTCCTCCTAAAACACAAAAATTTCTCATCTAAATTGTTATCCTTTGATAGGATGTCACCTAAAGAAAATACATGAGTTAATAAATGTACCTGTTATCATAAGTAGCTGGAGTATAAGAGAAAGGCAAATACCTGAATCAAAAGAAGGTTATTATCATAAACAACATATTAGAAAACTTGTATAGTCAGGAAGCATGAATTCATTTAGCACACCAGAAAATTAACAATAATAATTATAACAATTATATGTATGAAACTTTATGCCCTTTAATTTAGTTTGGTACCAAAATTCTTTTCAATAAAACTTTGGGTTTTGTCACAGAAAATTTAATCTTTTGAAGATAACCAATGTGAACATACCACTATAATATATTGAGAATTTAGCCCTTTGAAGATAACCAATGTAAATATATTACAATAACATATTTAAGTAATATTCATTGATGTAAGTCTCTTATAAGGCTATGAAAACTATTGAGGTCAATTGGTTTTGAGTATGAAAACTATTGAAGTCTCACTAGTGAGCAAAGACTAGAAAATATTTCCATGTGGCTGCCCCTTTGTTCACCAAGGGAAGTCCCATTTATCAGTCTCCCCAAACCTAAGGGTCTTCATTACTTTGACAAAGCTTATTTGATAACATATAAAAACCAGATTGCTACATTATTTGTAACCAATTAAAGTTTTTGAGTGATTATATTAAAAATATATAATTATATATTATATATAACAATATGTATTGCATCAATATATAACAATATGTATTGCATCATTTTGATGTGTTAGAAACCTGGAAAAATGCATACCTTTAACTTTAATAATCTTTATCTATAAGCCAATGTAAATTACAGGCAACTATCTTTTAAAAAGCAATATTTTAAAGGCAAAAAAGGGAAAAACATTGTTGAGCTCAAACAAAATTCATGTACAATTGGACAGAAAAACAAACAAATAAGCTTATAAGACAATTTATAAAACTAGAATGGACTGAAATATATTTACTCTAATTGAATTATAATATCCTTATGTAATTTTTTAGGTTTATAATTGTAAATAAAACTAGTCAAAACTTTTGTTGGTCAGTTGATGGAGATATCTTGTAGGATTAGAATTACTTTATTCCTGTAAATGCAAACCTTTTATAAGAAACTTGAAACCAACAACCAAATATACATGTTTCCTTGATGAATCACTTTGGCACACCTTTTTAACCTACCTAGGCCTTCTGGTCTTGCATATCTCACTTTATCCTTCTAACAAAACAAACGTACAAAATCTATTCATATCAAAAGTATATCTCTTTTACTTATAGCCTTCTTAATATTTATCCTCCATCTCGCTTACTATAAACCTTCTATAACAAACTTGTCTTCAGCTGTTAAAATTTTGAAGTGTCCCCCCTTTTTATCCTATTCTCAGATTGTTACATTTTAAAATTCGACTGGGTGCCAATAGAACAATAATGACCTTGAGTTCTTCATCAACAAAATACAGAAAAGAGCAAGTTAACCCTATAATAACAATTCAAGAATTTGCAATGCACAAGAAATGTTTTAAACTTACCAATTAAATATCAACTCAAATTGAAAGAAAGATACATTTATCAATTAGCTAAAATGTGTAACTTGATTTATCTTGTAAAATCTCTTTATCTCTGCAAGAGCACAGTTGCAGTTTTTCTGGCTTTGTTTTCAATTCCAGACCTTTGCAGGTGGCATCAGGCTGGTAACACAGAGCTGGACTTGGGGCTCTTAAACCCAGGAGTGTTTTTTCTCCCTATTTTGCTTCATGCTCTTCAGAGTTTTCCTTGCTGTTTTCAATCCATTGCTTATTTCCTCATTTCACTTCTTTCCAAGATGACTGCAAGCCCTGCTAGACCCTCTTTGAGTTTGACCACAACATCCCACCCACACTCTATGAGTCACTAATGCCAAGCAGTTCTCCTCATGCTTTTGCACCCACCACCTCTGCACCTGTGACCTTAGCAACCCAAGTGGAGGGGGAGGCAGCTTGACCTCTTCCAGAAAGGAAGCACTGGGGTTTT
Organism: Heterocephalus glaber; assembly: GCF_053883595.1. Lineage (NCBI taxonomy): Eukaryota > Metazoa > Chordata > Mammalia > Rodentia > Bathyergidae > Heterocephalus > Heterocephalus glaber. Next base: position 26,970,021 of record NW_028258143.1, on the reverse strand, counting down.
CCAGTAATGATGTCACATTTTCTGAGAGAGGCAAGTCCACTGTGTGAAAGAGAACAGATTTGGGAAGCAGTTGTTCTGAAACTGATACTAAACAGTTCTGAGCAGAAGGTGGAGCAGCTCCCAGTCTTGGTTGTTCAGGCCACAAAATAGAGTGCACAAGGCTCCAAATTGTTAGGATCTCAGTTAAAGTCTCAAGGGAGATAACTTCTTTGTTGAGCTCTCTGGATGTTATTTTTGACAGGCAATCTAACTTCCATATCTAAAGTTCTTGTTTGTGAAAAACAATGATTATATTTAACTGTCTTTTGCAGCACTTATTTCAAAACTGCAGGTCAGCTTGGGCCGAAAGTGTTTACTCTGTGTTTTAATCCCAGGTGACTATCTTTACTACTTTCTCACAACTGAACCCCCTAATTCTTTTTTCCAGAATTTTGTGCTTGTATTTAACCTTGATGTGAGGTGCACTGCATTGTTGATTTTTTCCTTTTTCTTTTTCTTCCTTTATATTCTGAGGAGCCTCACTGAGCAGGTGATTGCTTGTGGTTCGAGTGCCCATGATGAGCACCAATTCCCGGAGACTCCTGCTATAAATCTCTATTCCCCACCTGCCCAGTGTGTGATGCAGGCCTGAAAAAAAAAACACACTAAGAGGCTATCATTCCTCCAGTGAGAGTGTTTGGCTCCTTTGTCAAAGATGAAGTGGCTGAGTATGTCTGAAATTGTTTCTGCATCTTTTAGTCTGTTCCACTGATCCCTGAGTCTGTTTCTTTGCTGCCACCATGCTGTTTTAATCAAAATAGCTTTGTAGTATAGTTTCAAATTGGGGAATGTGATACCCCCTACCTTGTCTTTGTTACCTAGGATTGCTTTTGCAATTTCTGGGTCACTTCTTGTTCCAAATGAATTTTTGGATTGTTTTCTCAAGCTCTGTGAAGTATGCTGTTGGAATTTCAATTGGGATTGCATGAAATCTATATAGCAGTTTTGGAAGTATGGCCATTTTCAGTATATTGATTCTTCCTACACAGGAGCAAGGGATGTCTTTCCATTTTCTGACATGCTATTTAATCTCTCCTTTCAGAGTGGTGTAGTTTTGAGAGTAGGGGTCTTTGATTTCTTTCATTAGGCTGATTGCTATGTATTTCATTTTTTTGGATGCTATTGTGAAAGGAGTTGTTTATCCAGCTCCTCTCTCAGTGTTTGTTGTTAGTGTACAGGAAGGCTATTAATATTTGTGTGTTGACCTTGTATCCAGCTAATCCACTGAATTTAGTTATTAAGTGAAGACTTTTGGTGGAGTTTTTTGGGGTCTTCTATATATGATATCATGTCATCTGCAAATAATGACAATTATTCATCTTCATTTCCTATTCCTTTTATTTTTCTTCTCTAGTTGCTGTGGCTAGAATTATATTGAACAGAAGTGGTAACAGTGTACATTCTTGTCTTGTTCCTGATTTTACCACGAAGAATTTCAATTTTGACCCTTTGGTATGATGTTGGCTCTTGGTTTTTCATAGATAGGTCTAATCAGGTTGAGCTAAAGACCATCTATTCAAATTTTCTGTAGGGTTTTTTACTATGAATGGGTGTTGGAATTTGTCAAATGCTTTTTCTGAATCTATTGAGATGATCTTTTTTTGTCTTTGGCTCTGTTAATATAGTATATTACATTTATTGATTTTTGTATGTTGATCCATCCCTGCATCCCTGGGATAAATCACACTTGATAAGGGTGTATGATCTTCCTGATGATCTTCTGAATTCTATTTGCCAGTATCTTATTGAGGATTTTTGCATCTATTGTTCATTAGTGACATTGGCCCATAGTTCTCTTTTTCAGTTGGGACTTTCTCTGCTTTGGGGATCAAGGTGATTCTTTAGTCCAGGAATTCATTTGAGAGTATTGCTTCCTTTTCAATTTCATTGAAGAGATTATACAGTAGTGGCAATAGTTCTTCTCTAAATGTCATGTATAATTCAGCAGTGAAGCCATCAGGAACTGGACTTTTCTTTGTTGGTAAATTTTAATTACATTTTCAATTTATTTGACTGATATTTAGTTGTTTAGAATTTTTAGTTCTTCTTTATTCAAGTTTGGTAATTCATGTATATCTGGAAACCTATTTCTTCTCTGTTTTGGATCTTACTGGCATATAGGTTCTCAAAGTAGGTATTGAAGATCCCCTGATTCTAAGCTGAGTCTGTTGTAGTTTTACCCTTTTCATTCCTAAATTCATGGCTTTGGGCTTTTTCTTTCCCTTTTTTTTTTTCCTTGCATCGGGAACTGAAATCAGGATTTTGAGTTTATGAGACAGTCTCAGTACCAATGCGCTAAAGTCCTAGCCCTTCTTTCCTTTTTTTTGGACAAGGTTGGGTAATGGTTTGTCAATTTTGTGTGTTTTTTCAACTAGCCAACTCTGCTTCATTGATGTTTTTGGTATCATTCTCTTAGTTTCCATTGCATTGATTTTTGCTTTGATCTTTATAATTTCCTCCCTCATACAAGCTTTGGGTTTGTCTTGTTCTTCTTTTTCTAGAGGCTGGAGATTCACCATCTGGTTGTTTATTTGAGCTCACACTGTCTTCCTAATATGGGTATTCACTCCTAGAAATTTCCCTCATAAGACTGCTTTCATTGTGTTCCATAAATTCTGATACATTTTATTGGCATTTTCATTTAATTGTAAAAACTAATTTTTAAAAATTTCTTCTGTAACCCATTGGTTGTTCAGGAGTATGCTGTTCTATTTTTATGTGTTTATAAAGTGTTCATTGTTTCTTTTGCTATTCATCTCCAATTTCTTTGCACTATGATTTGATAATGCACAGGGCATAACTTTAATTCATTTGCATTTACTTAAACATGTGCTATGAGCAAATATGTGGTCTACTTTGGAGAATGACCATTGTGGAGCTGAAAAGAATGTGTATTTTGATTTTGTTGGTTGGAACACTCTATATACATCTATTAAATCCATTTGTTCAAGAGTTTGGTTGTGTTCTAATATTTCACTGTTTATTTTTTGTCTAGTTGAACTGTCTATCTGTGGGCTATTGAGGTCCCTCACTACTATAGTATTAGTCCTTATTTGATTTTTCATGCCCATTAGTATGTTTTATATAATTGGGTGCACTAGTATTTGGTGTATATATATTTGTGGTTGTCATGTCTTCCCTTGGATTGTTCCCTTTACAAGGTTGTACTGGCCTTCTTTGTCTCTCTTAATTAGTTTTAGTTTGAAATCCATTTTATTTGCAAACAGGACAGCTCCTTCTTCTTCTTTTTGGGGTGGGGATTTCCTGTCACGTGGAGTATTGTTTTCCACCCTTTAACTTTCAGTCTATGAGTTTTTGAAATAAGTGTGTTTCTTGTATTCAGAATATTGTTGGATCTTGCTTCTTGATCCATTCTGCCTGTCTTATTTCTTTTGATAGGTAAATTGAGACCATTAAAATTGATGGTTTATATATATATATATGTATATTGACTTATTCTTTTCATAATCTCTCCTGTTTTAGGAGTTTCCTCTCTTTGCATTTAATTTCTTTTCTTCCCTGATGTATTCATTTTGCTGTGCTTTGTGAGTTTGTGGCCCTCTTTGTCTTTTCCTAGGATATTGTTTAAAATTTTTGGAGTGCTGATTTGGTATTCAGGAAGTTCCTGACATTTCATGAAAATATCTTGTTTCTCCATTAATTTTGAAAGATAGTTTTGTTGGGTATATCAACCTGGGTTGCAGGTTCTTTTCTTTTAGGGCTTGCAATACTTTGCTCTAGGCTCTTCTTGATCTGAGTGTTTCTGTTGTGAAGTCTGCTGTAATTGTGGTGGGCTTCATTTTTTTTGGTATTAAATTATTTTATTGGTACATTGTAGGAATACAACACAATTACATTTCTCATTGGGAATTGTACCTTTACATAATGCATCTTGGTTCTTATTTTTTCCCCATTCCTAGCCCTCCCTTCATGCCCTCCACCCTTCCTCATTTACAAAGACTTTATTTCCAATTTTTCCATTTCTCATCATTTTTCCTTTCCATTCTTTCCTTTCCCCTGCCCCTCCCACTACCCCTACCCCTTTGGACCCTTTTTTCCTATTTTACATTTTTGATTACTCATTCTAATCATTGGTACATTTTAGGTATACAATATAATGACATTCATCATTGGAAATTTGCACCTTTACATAGTCTCTCTTAGTTCTTATTTTTCACCCTTGCCCAGCCCTCCCTTCAACCTCTCCAGTCCTCCCTATTTCCAAAGATTTTTTTCCTATTTTTCCATTTTCTCATATTAATTCCATTCCTTTCTATCCTTTCCCCTAGCCCTCCCACTTCCTTCCCCTTTGCCCCTTTTCTTCCTATTTCACATTACCTATTATACATTTTAGTCCTTATTTACACTTTCAGTATCTCACACCAGAGAAACTATTTGGTATTTATACATGTGTGTCCTAGTTATTTCACTTAAGAGTATTGCCTCAATGTGCATCCACTTAGCTATAGATGTTTCTAATTTCTCACTTTTGATGGCTGAGTAGTACTCCATTTTATAAAAAAACCCACATTTTCTTTATACAGTCTCCAGTTGATGGGCATTTGGGCTGTTTCCAAGTTTTAGCTATTACAAACTGTGCTGCTATGAACATGGGTGCACATATATCACTGTGGTATGATTCTTTTAATTCTTTGGGGAAGATCCCCAGCAGTGGAATAGTGGGGTCAAATGGGACTTCCAGTCCTAGTTCTTTGAGGTATCTCCATACTGATTTCCACAGTACTTGCACCAAGATAGCCTCTTTAATAAATGGTGCTGGAAAAATTGGGCTTCAACTTGCCAAAGATTAAAACTAGACCGGTATCTCTCACCATGAAAACTAAAATCAAAATGGATTAAAGATCTAAATATTAAAATAGAAACTCTGAACCAGTTGGAACAGAGGTTAGGTAGAACCCTTGAAGACATCCGTGTAGGAAAAGACTTTATGAACAAAACCTCAGTTGCCTGTGAACTAGCACAAATAATCAACAAATGGGATCTCTTCTTATTAAAAGGCTTCTGCACAGCAAGAGAAACTACCAGCAGTGTGAAGAGACAACCCACAATGTGGGAAAAAATCATCACCTGCTCTTCCTCAGACAAAGGTCTACTATCTTGAATCTATAAAGAACTTAAAAAGATCAGACCTCCCAAATTTCAAGACCCAATCCAAAAATGGGCATCTGAAATGAACAGACAGTTCTCAGACAAAGAAGTAGAAATAGCAAATAAATACATGAAAAAATGTTCAACATCACTGGTCATTCAAGAGATGCAAATGAAAACAATGCTGAGTTTCCACTTCACTCCAGAAAGAATGGCTGCCATCATGAAATCAACCAATAACAAATGCTGGCAGGGCTATGGGGAAAGAGGAACCCCGGGCTTCATTTTGTATGTTATTTGTGTCTTTTCTCTAACTGTTTGTGATATTTTTTTCTTCTGTTCTGTTTCTGGGATCTTGAATGCTATATGCTGAGGTCTAGATTATTTTGATCATGGCTTGTGGAGTCCTATATACCTCACTTATCTTTGTGTCGAATTCTATTCCCCTCCTTGGGAAGTTTTCTGCCATTAATCTTTGAGCAGTATTTTTTGTGTCATTTGCACTATCTCCACTTTCTTCATTGATTCTGATCAGTCTTATGTTATTCTTCTTGGCATCATCTAGCAGATGCTCAATTGATTTATTGTGGTCCCTTGCTAATTTTAAGAAATGTTTCTTTTCCTGGTCACTAATCACAATCTTGTCTTCTATATCTGATATTCTGTCCTCACATTTCCTCATTCTGCTGCATAAACTTTTAATAGAGTTTTTAATCTCTTGGATATCTGTTTGCATCTGTTTTATGGATTCCATTTGTTTCCTATGCTGTGATTCTATCATGTTACTGAGCTCCTTTATTTTTTATATGTGTCTGCTCTAGAGTTAATAATCATGGCTTTCACTATGAACACTATCTCTGTTATTATCTGTGAAATTATTTGTGATTTTATTTTCTTTCAGGTCCTCTTTTGTTGCTAGTTCATTGAGTATAGCTGATTGAGTTTCAGATTGTTCCATCTCATTGAGCCTTGAAATTGCCTTTGGTGATCTAGAAGGCTGGTTTTGAGTCTTGTTTAGTTGTCTTACTATTTTTATTTTTGTTTTCATTGTTGATGTTTTTGGTTTAATTCCTGGGTTGCTGCTTGTAAATTGCTTATTACAAGTATCTTTATTGTTAGTGTTTAGAACCCTTAGGGAATGGCTACTTCTTGGATTGTCTTCCAGGTTTAGTTGGCCTCTCAGTTTTGAGCCTGTAATGGCCCTTAGGCAATTTTAGTCTTGTTATACCAGGGAGGTCAACTGACTCCAGCAATCCCATCACTGTGGCCAAAGTAATAAAATCAACAATAGCATCAAACACAGCCTAGAAAACGACAAACTGTGGTAATTATTAATTTACTACCTATGACTACATGAACCAGACTTGTGGTTATATATCAAAATCTAGAACCAACCAGAAATATATTTACAGTAAATAAGCTCTTCAATATAGCAAATTTGCCCTCCGGGGAGATTTAGAAGGAATTGGAGAGGGTAGAGAAATAGAAGGAGAGGGAAAGGTTAGAAGTTAGGCTAAAGGACACAGGGAGAGCATGTGATCTTTGGGAAACTGGTGAAGACAGAAGGAAAAGAGAAAAGGAAGGAATAAAAACTAGAACAGTACAAACTGACAGCAACAGAAAAACCAGAAATTATTCTCTCTCCTATAAAATTAAGAACAATCAAGAAAAAAAAAGGACAAAAACAGGAAAAAGAAAGGCAAGAAATGAAGAAGGAAAAAAGAGAAACAAAAAAGGTCACCTTCAAGGCATCTCTGTTTTCCCCAGAGGTCAATGTGAGTAGCATACAGACCTGTGTCAACTGATCTCAGTGAGTCAGATGTAGTTCACTGAAGTTCAGGCTGGTTTCTGGCTATAAGGCTGGAATTGAGCTTCCTGACCTCCTTCAGATTTGAACTTTGCACAGTTCTACTGCAGGTTTGAACTGCACTTCCCTCACAATAATTCTGGTTCCAGTACGAGGTGTTGACCCCAACAATTCACCAACCACTGCAGTCTGCTGCACTTTTACTGAGGATACTCTTTGGTCTCCCAGTGGGCTTTGATTCTCAACAAGCCTCAGAGAGGCCTTCTCTCCATTGCTTACCACTGCACTTCTTGGGCTCAGAATAATGGCCTTCTGCCTCCCTGATGCACTGTTGTCCCAGAGAGCTTCTGGCTGGGGCCTGTGTGCCCTTACTGATAGTGGGCTGGCGGGCCTCTCAAAGTTTAGACATTTTACTTTAGATTTATCCTATTTCCCATTATATATATTCAATAATATAAATTTCCCCTTAAGCACTGCTTTAAATACATATCACAAATTTTGATAAGTTGTATTTTCATGTAGTTTAGGGTGTTATTTAAATTTCTCCTCTGGCTCTTGCTTGAATAATGGGTTGTTTAGAAATCAGTTGCTTAAATTTCAAATTGGCTTTTTTCTAGCTAGCTTTTGCATTGATTTCTAGAATAATTCAATTTCATTCTGAAAACATACTTTGCAAGATTTCTATTATCTTCAATTGTTAATGTATCTTTTATGACCTGGAATGTGTTCTATCTTGGTTAATACTCTATGTGAGCTTGAGAAGAGAGTACGTTCTGCTGGTTTTGAATGGAATAGTCTATGGATGTCAACCACATCTCTTTGATTTATAGTGTTGTTCAGGCCATTTTTATTCCTAATGATTTTCTCTCTGTTTGTTCTGTCAATTACTGACAGAGGTGTGTTTATATCTACAGCTCTCATAGTGAATTCATCTGTTTCTACCTTCAAATCTATAAAATTTTGCCTCATGTGTTTTGACATTCTACGATGAGATACAAATAATATTTAGGGTTTTCTTTGTGACTTTTTAAAAAACTATCGTCTATATTGTTATGTAATATCTTCTTTATCCCTAATAACATTCCTCATTCTGATTTCTGTTTCATATGAAAATAATATAATTATTCTAGGCTTTTTTTGAGTAATGGTTAAATGGTATATCTTTTTGCTTTATTTTATTTCTAATGTGTCAAAAATACCACATAAAAACAAAACAACAAAAACCCGTACAACTCATTCTCCCAACAAATTTCCAAGTATACTATGGTCACCCACAGGCACATTGTATAATAGATTCCCAGAATTCCAATCTGCATGACTCTGTATGTCCACAGAGCAATTCAGCCCCTGACAAGCATCATTGTACTTTATATGTCTCTGATGATTTTGGATGCCTCATGAAAGCATCCTCATGGAATATTTGTCAAACATCTCACTGGCTTCTTTCACTAGCACTATGTCCTCAAGTTTCTCTTTTTATTTTTAAACTGTTGTTTTGATATTTAAAGCTGTGTCTTTCTTTACAGATAAGTCATGTTTTTTGTCTTCTTTTAAGCTGTGCCAATGACTGTCTTAATAAGTACGGTCAGATAATTTATATTTAAAGTCATTATTAATAATTGGATTGCCAGGGATTTAGTTCAGTGGTGCTTCCCCCTGCCTTGAAAGTGAAAGGTCCCAAGCTCAATCCCCAGTATCAAAAAAATGGATTATTATCTAGTCTCTTTGAAACTTTGGTTATGTTGCCTTTGTTCTTTCTGAAATTGTTGACAACCACGTTTGAGGTCTGAATTCTCAGACACTTTCTACAGATGATAATGGGACAGTGCCTCTTATCTTTCTTTGTGGATTGTAGGCTGTCATAACTGATGCTTTACCATGCTCTCTCTCCTCCTTGCTTGTGAGCCTCACAATGGTCGGGTGCCTGAAGTATTCAGTATCAGTTATGCCTACCAAAGTGTTGGTCAATTAACAAGTCCATAATAAGTATTTGATGAATAAGATTTGGGCATATGAAGGAATAATGCTTAAAGATAGAGTGAGGAAAGTAACAAATATAGGAGGGAAATGAGAAGTTGCACTAGTAAATTTTATAAGAACAATTAATTTAAATAAAACTCTTAATGTACATTACACAATCTATTATGTGACCTATATGTATTACCATTTAATTATACTAAAAACTTTCTTGGAAATATATAACTAAGGAATACAAGTTTTACAAATGTAAAATAAATTGCTCTAGAGCTTACAGGTTGCAACTGTCAAAGCCAGGATTTCACACTATGACTTTTGGGCCTCCAAAGATAAAATTATATTTTCACTACATTTTATGAAAATTAATATGAAAAAGAACTTCAGGATGCTTTGGTTAACAAGACATCTATCATTAATCTCATTTTTAACTCACCAATATAAAGGCATAGATGTTGTAAAAAAAAAAGCCACAGCTAAAAAATTCCTAATTCAAGGATCTTCTGTGAAGAAAATTCTTACCTATAAATTATTACTAGTAGTTTTTTTTCTCTTAAATCTTCAGATCTTCCTTTAGATCATTTAGATCTTCTTTTATCACCAGAAACATGCTTTACCAGGGAGGAGTAACATACTACCTCCCTTTCAAAAAACATGAAATTTACACATCTCAAAATATAAAGATTTTCCAGACAGAAAATATTTGCTAAGATACTCAAGTGAGTAAAATGTTTATTTCTGGGTTAGGAGAAAACCACAAACAAGAAGAAAAACATAATAGCAGCAACAAAAGTTGCCTCCCATGAAAGTCTTCATTCATATCCATCTAAATATCTCCAGAAACTGAAGAAATCTTGTTTAAAATAAGTAGGAGAAATGTGTTAATATATTTATGTGGCCTCCAGCAGATTTTGGCTTTCAATGGAAAACATCTAGAAGGGAGCAGTGAAAATCAGAAGAGAGAAATAGAGATGTATTCCTAAGCTCTTCTAATCTTGGGGTTATATTTATAAGGAGGGTGGAAAATTTCTCAGCACAAGGTTACCTGGAGGATAATTTGTTATGTATCCATCAGTAGTTAGTACAACCCTTCTTGGTATCATAGGGAAACTCAGCCATGATGACTCAATAAATACTTGTATATTTGAACACCTGTCATGACACTAATGTATTATTAAAGCATGTTTATAGGCAGGTATGTTCCTAATTTCAGATTACTGAGCCACTTCAAGATATAAAATTAATGAGTCCTTAATACTTCTTATAGAAGTAAGATTGGAGCACTGATAGGAGGCAGATAGAGTGAATGTTAAATCTTTTTTGTTTATCTAATGTCTTCTATATAGCCTTCAGAATTATTGTGATTTTCTATTCTTATCATGGATATTGGTTTATAATCTTCTTTCTTTGTAGTTTCCTTATCTAGCTTTGCTATCAGACTAACAGCAGCCACATAAAGTTAGTTTATAAGTGTTCCTTCTCCTGCAAATATTTTAGAAATTTGAGAAGAACTGTTCTTAACTATTCTTTAATTTCACTTTTGATTATTATACAATTTTCTCCCAGATCTGCTACAACCCATAAGTTTTGTCATGTTTTACTTTTTTTGTCTCAAAACCTTGTTTTTTAGTTTCAGAAAAAATGTTTGCTGATGATTGAATGGATAAATAAATCATGGTATATGTATGTGCAATGGAATAATATTCACTCATAAAATGAATGGAATGATATTGAGCCATTTGTGATATCATGGGTAAACACTGAGAATTTAGGTAGGGGCAGGGTTCTGAGGATGAGAAAATAGAAAAAGGGCCTCATTAAGTCTTCCAGCTCATCCTGACTAGATGGGGTTAAATAATTGCTAGAGAAATTCCCCCAGTAATAATTTCAAGCACAGGGGGTACAGAAAGAGAAAAATTAGATAAAAAGATAATATAATACAAGTGGAATTAGGGACTTAAGAGAGAAAGGGAGCATGGGAAGAGCTCAGAGAGAGCCAGGTGCACAAAGGATGAGGGAACCCATCTCCAACAGAATGCAGAAGAAGCAATGGGAGGGACCTGACTAACTTTAAGGAAAGATCTTATTATATTCACTCCACTCTAGGCTCACAATATTCATTGTATAATTATAGAGAGCAATAGATTTCCACACATCCCCTGTAAGGGATCTCTCTTGGCAACCCACCACTCTCCACAAAGAGAAGGCCCAGTCTAGGACAAGTAAATAGGCAAAAGGAAGCTACACTAGACCACTGAAGGGGTGACATTGGGAGAGGTGCCCAAAGCCAATGGAGTTAGGGCAAGTTCCAGGCAGGGGAAAGGTCCCCTGACCCCTTAAAAAACCAGGCTCCCCAGCCCAGAGGAAAGGCCTTCTGGGCTGCTATCCATCCCACCACTCCCCTCTGACAGGTAGGGGCTTCTGAGCCGCTGTCCCACTGCTCCTAGTCCAGAGCAAGGGGCTTCCCAGCCACTATCCCACCCACTGCTCCCAGCCCAGAGGTAGGGGCTTCTGAGCTGCAGTCTCAATGCTCCTGGTCCAGAGGAAGGAGCATCCCAGCCACCATCCCTTCTGCCACTCCCAGCCCAGTGGAAAGGGCTTTGGGGTTGCCATCCATCCTGCTGTTCCCAGCCCAGAAGAAAGGGCTTCTGGGCTGCCATCCCTACCGCTGCTCCCGGCCCAGAGGTAGGGGCTTCTGAGCCACCATCCCACTGCTCCTGGTCCAGAGGAAAGGACTTCCTGGCCACCATCCTTCCTGCTGCTCCCAGCCCACAGGAAAGGGCTTTTGGGCCCCCTTCTGTCCTGCTGCTCCTGGCCCAGAGGAAGGGGATTATGGGCCACCATCCCTACCACCACTCCTGGCCCCTGTCCCACCTCTCCCAGCTCAAAGGAGGTGAGCCACATGGGCTCCAACAGCACCCCCCACTCCCACCCCCAGTTAAAATGAGAAAACACCTAAATAAGTCTCTAAACCAGACTTTCAGATCACCTACAGCAACCCCAAAGGGAAATGAGATGGAACACTCTGATACTCAACCACCTGGACCCATTGAACTGGCAACAAAAGGGAGGGGATCTGGAAAAAATGAAATCAGAAATAATTTCTCAGATAACAGGAGAAATTGTGCTCCTAGTGCAAGATGTGTTTAATAAATCTAGAGAGGAACTGAGGGACATGATGGAATCCCAACATAGGAAACAAATGGAATCCATAAAACAGATGCAAATAGATTTCCAGGACATGAAGAACTCCACTGAAAGTCTACACAGCAGAATGAGCCAATGTGAGGACAGAATTTCAAATACAGAAGATAGAATTGCAATTAATGACCAGGAAAAGATAAATTGCTTCAAAATTATAAGGGAACATGAGAAATCAATCCAGCAGCTGCTAGGCGATGCAAAGAAGAATAACATAAGACTGATTTGAGTCAATTGAGAAACAGGAGAGAGTGCAGATGGCATAAAAAAAATTGTTCACAGAAGTAATGGCAGAAAACTTCTCAAGCAGGGGAAAAGAACTTGACATACAGATTACTGAGGCATATAGGACTACAAATAACCTTGATCAAAAATCCTCTACAAATAGGCATATAATTGTTAAGATTCCAGAAATCCAACAGAAGAACAAAGTTCTCCAAGCGGCTAGAGAAAAGAAACAAATCACATAGAAAGGGAAGCCCATCAGAAGCACAGAAGACTTCTCAACACAAACCATCAAGGTGAGAAGAGCTTGGAGTGACATATTCCAAGCCCTAAAAGAAAACAGCCTCCAACCCAGATTGATGTACCCTGCAAAGTTATCTTTCAAAATGGATGGAAAAATAAGATACTTTCCTGACAAAGAGCACCTAGGAACTTTGTGAATACCAAAGCAGCACTACAAAAAATTTTACACAATATCCTGGGAACAGATATTTAGGATCACAACACCAGGAAGCAAAGCAGAATAAACCCATCTGGCATGACGAGAAATTAAATGTAAAGGGGGAGAACCTAACTAAAAGAAAAAGTCATGGCAATGACAAGTCAATATGTTTCAGTTATAACCATCAATGTTAATGGTCTCAATTCACCAATCAAAAGAAAAAGACTGGCAGAATGGGTCAAGAAGGAAAATCCACCAATATGCTGCATACAAGAAATATACTTAATTCAAAAAGAAACTCATAGGCTGAAAGTTAAAGGGTGGAAAACAATACTCCATGTGACAGGAACCCCCCAAAAAAGCAGGAGTAGCTAGCCTCTTTGCAGATCAAGTAGATTTCAAACCAACACTGAGTAAGAGAGATGAAGAAGGACACTACATCCTTGTAAAGGGAACAATCCAACAGGAAGAGATGACAATCATAAATACCTATGCACCAAACACTAGTGCATCCAACTATATAAAACAAATACTAATGGACATGAAAAGTCATATATGCACTAATACAATTATAGTGGGGGACCTCAATGCTCCATTGTCATAAATAGATAGATCAACTAGACAAAAAATAAGTAATGAAATACCAGAACTCAATCGAACTCTTCAACAAATGAAATTAAAAGATGTTTACAGAGTGTTCAACCCCACAAAATCAGAATACACATTCTTCGCAGCTGCACATGGGTCATTCTCCAACATAGACCACATACTCATGCATGGAACATGTTTAAGTAAGTGCAAAGGAACTGAAGTTATCCCCTGTATATTATCAGACCATAGTGTGATGAAATTGGAGATCCATAACACATGAAACTCGAAAAATTTCATAAACACGTGGAAATTGAACAACACACTTCTGAATAACCCATGGATAACAGAGCAAATTAAAGAAGAAATCAGACAGTTCCTTCAATTAAATGACAATGACAGTACAACACATTGGAATCTATGGGACACAATAAAAGCAGTCTTATGAGGGAAATTCATAGAAGTGAATACGCATATTAGGAAAAGAGAATGAGCCCAATTAAACAACCTGATGTTGAACCTCAAGCTTCCAGAAAAAGAAGAGCAGGAAAACCCCAAAGCTCATAAAAGGGAGGAAATTTTAAAAATCAGAGGAGAAATCAATACAATGGAGACTAAAAGAACGATACAAAAAATCATTGAAGCCAAGAGTTGGTTCTTTGAAAGAATCAACAAAATTGAAAAACCCTCAGCCAACCATATCAGAAAAAGGAAAAAAAGCGCCCAAATCCATGCAATTAGGAAAGAAAAGGGTGAAATTACAACAGACCCAGAAGAAATCCAGAGGATCATCAACACCTACTTCCAGAACCTATATGCCAATAAGATGGACAAAACAGAAGATATGGAAAGATTCCTAGATACATATGAATTACCAAAGTTGAATGAAGAAGACCTAAAAATTCTAAACAATCTAATATCAAGCAATGAAATTGAAAATGTAATTAATATCTTATCAACTAAGAAAAGCCCAGGCCCTAATGGCTTCACTGCTGAATTCTACAAGACATTTAGAGAGGAACTGCTGCCACTAGTGTTTAAACTCTTCAATGAAATTGAAAGGGAAGCAATACTCCCAAATTCATTCCTTGAAGCAACCATCACCTTGATCCCCAAAGCAGGGAAAGACCCAACCGAAAAGGAGAACTATAGGCCAATCTCACTAATGAACATAAAAGCAAAAATCCTTAACGAGACGCTGTCAAATAAAATGCAGAAGATCATCAAGAGGATCATATACCCTGATCAAGTGGGATTCATCCCAGGGATGCAGGGATGGTTCAACATATGCAAATCAATCAATGTAATACACTATATCAATAGAGCCAAGGACAAAAACCATATGATCATCTCCATAGTTACAGAAAAAGCATTTGACAAAATCCATTTATGATAAAAATTCTTCAAAAAATTGGAGTAGACAGTTTCAACCTCAATCTGATAAAAGCCATCTATGAAACACCAACAGCCAGTATCATACTAAATGGTCAAAAACTGAAATCCTTCACACTAAAATAAGGAACAAGACAAGGATGTCCACTATCACCACTCTTGTTCAATATAGTTCTGGAAACATTAGCCATGGCAATTAGACAAGAGAAAAAAATAAAAGGAATAAAGATAGGAAATGAAGAAGTCAAATTGTCATTATTTGCAGATGACATGATACTCTATATAGAAGACCCCAAGAACTCCACCAAGTCTTCTAGCCTTAATAACAAATACAGTAAAGTAGCTGGTTACAAGGTCAACACACAAAAATCAATAGCTTTCCTCTACAAGAATGACAGACTCACTGAGAGAGAAATAGGGCAAATAATTCCTTTCACAATAGCATCCAAAAAACTGAAATACCTAGGAATCAACCTAATGAAAGAAATCAAAAACCTCATCTCTGAAAACTATAGCACTCTGAAAAGAGAGATTGAAGACGATATCAGAAAATGAATAGACATCCCCTGCCTCTGGGTAGGAAGGATTAATATAGTGAAAATGGCCATACTTCCAAAACTGCTACATAGATTCAATACAATTCCAATTGAGATCTCAGCAGCATACTTCATGAACTTTGAGAAAGGAATCCAAAACTTCATTTGGAACAAGAAGAGACCCAGGGTAGCAAAAGCAATTCTAGGTAACAGAGACATGGCAGGAGGTATCATAATTCCCAACCTGCAACTATACTACAAAGCTACTGTGATAAAAACAGCATGGTACTGGCAAAGGAACAGACCTGAGGACCAGTGGAACAGATTAGAAGATACAGAAACAATGCTAGACACACTCAGCCATCTCATCTTTGATAAAGGAGCCAAAACCCCTCACTAGAGTAAAGATAGCCTCTTTAATAAATGGTGCTGGAAAAATTGGGTTTCAACTTGGCAAAGATTAAAACTAGACTATCTCTCACCATGCACTGAACTAAAATCGAAATGGATTAAAGATCTAAATATTAAAATAGAAACTCTGATCCAGTTGGAACAGAGGTTACGTAGAACTCTTGAAGGCATCAGTGAAGGAAAAGATTTTATAAACAAAACCTCAGTTGCCCGTGAACTTGCACAATCAACAAGTGGTATCATATCTCTTCTTATTAAAAGGCTTCTGCACAGCAAGAGAAACCACCAGCAATGTGAAGAGAAAACCCACAATGTGGAAAAAAATCTTCACCTGCTTCTCCTCAGACAAAGGTCCTCTATCTCGAATCTATAAAGAACTTTAAAAGATCAGACCTCCCAAGTTTAAGGACCCAATCAGAAATTGGGCATCTGAAATGAACAGACATTTCTCAGACAAAGAAGTAGAAATAGCAAATAAATACATGAAAAACTGTTCAACATCACTGGTCATTCGAGAGATGCACATGAAAACAATGCTGAGATTCCACCTCACTCCTGAAAGAATGGCTGCTATCATGAAATCAACCAATAACAAATGCTGGTGGGGCTGTGGAGAAAGAGGAACATTGCTCCACTGCTGCTGGGAGTGTAGACTCGTGCAACTACTGTGGAAATCAGTGCAAAATGGGAAGAAAATTTCCAAAGGGGTAGGGGTAGTGGGAGGGGCAGGGGAAAGGAAAGAGGGGAAAGGAAAAATGATGAGAAATGGAAAATGGAAATAAAGTCTTTCTAAATAGGGAAGGGTGGAGGGGGTGAAGGGAGGGCTAGGAATGGGGAAAAAATAAGAACCAATATGCATCATGTAAAGGTGCAAGTTCCCAATGAGAGATGTAATTGTATTGTATACCTAAAATGTACCAATAAAAGAATTCAACAAACAAACAAAAAAAGCAGCCTAGAAAAAATACCCACGGGTTCTTCACCTTTCCAGAGGCCCTTACCCTGATTCTTACCAGCATCACTATGCCTATCCTCCTTTATCCTCCTTTCCAATAAAGCCTTCCTGTTTTTAAACTTTGTGTCATTCGTGCTGTACCGATATGGGTTAAGAATCCCATGGGCTCCCTGCTTGCAGCAGAGCCGTGGTGCTTGAGCATTAAGTTATATGGTACACAACAGATAGAAAGGGATAGTATGAGCTCACTTACATATGAAAATACCCAAAGACATGGAAGGAGAATGGAATTGTTGCCAGGGACTGAGAAGAGTAGGAAATATACAAATGTAAGTGAAAAGGCACAATTTCAGTAACAATTAAGATCTGAAGGCCCAAGAGCACAGTGTCTATAGTTAAAAACACTGTAATGTTGATTGTATTTGCTATGACTAAATCTTAAATGTTCTCACCCTTAAATAAAACAAAATGGTAAATACCTTAGGTGATAATTATGTTAACAAAGTTGTAGTAATCATATCATAATATATGTGTGTTTCAAAACATGGCACTGTGTATTTTAAGCCTGTAAAATTTTATTACATGACAAATCTAGAAAATTAAAGGAAAAAAAATAAAGAAAATACTAATCTACTTCTGAATTTAAAATGTAAATACTATTACAAAATCATGCCATATTACTTTATATCATATATGAATCCAAATAGTATTATATTTACATGGTTCATTGATTAGCTTTCACACTTAAAAATTGCATTTATTTATAACCAGTCTAGAAAAGGATTCTTTTTTTTTAATAGAACATGAGAAGAGGGAAAGGAAATATACTGAAAATTGAAGTTTATCAGACAGGTGAGACCTGCCCCAATGTATATATTTGGTAGGTTAAGTCATAATAAAATAGCTGTTCTAAAGAAATCATTTTACATCATTTATTAGATAATTTTCTTGCTTTTCTTTATAGGCTTTTCACTTATTTGTCTATTCTAAACAATAAACCCAATTCTTCATGTTTTTAAACTGTGTTAATATTGCATCAGAATTTTTTAAATGTCTTGCTTCTTTATTATATCACTAAATTCCATGTATTGTGCTGCAAGTAACTTTGGTTCATTTTTCTCTACATTATTTTATAGTGTCCATACAGTGCAGTTTACCCATTCTGTTCTTAAAGCAAGTGCACCTGAGCTGTTTCAGGATCTGGAAACAAGACTGCACAGAGCATTTTTGTACATATATATATTACCGTATAAACTCACAAGTTTCTTTATTAGATTATTTAGCAGTTAAATTGTTCTGGAGCTTTTATATACTCAATCATATATAAAATGTCACAGTATGATCCACAATAGCAAAGAATTTATACTAGGAGTATATGGGAATTTCTATTGTCATGTACCCTTTTTCTATAAATCCTCTTTTCAATAATTTATCATTATCAGTATTTATTTCCTCATTTAAAATATTTCTGTTACCTGTATGTACACAGATGTCTTTGTAGGTTAATTTTAGTTTCTCCTTCATTGTTTTCTAAAGGCTTCATAATTATCCTTTCCATACTTGATCTATAATCCACTTGAGGTTTATTTTTAAGATAAGAAAAGAAAAGAGATCCCGTTTCATTTTATTAACAAAGAGAGATAATTTTTCCATTATTAATGATTAAAAAAGAAGGGAAAATATCATTCTCATCCACCACTGTACACAGGCACCTCTGCTTTATATTAGTAGTTTGTATTCATTTATATATTCAGATACTTCAGTCTGTTCAATTGAGATTATTATTTGTGACTGTACCAATCTCATTTTTGTTTAGTTACTCTGATTTTACTGTGGATATTAATATTTGGTACAGATAGTCTTCTATTTTGTTCTTTCCTGAGAATGCTCTATTTTTTCTTTACACTTCCACATAAATTATGCAATCTCTTTCACAAACATCTAAAATCATGTAAATAAACTAATCTTACTCATATTGGAGTTTCACAGTCAGTACATCATGTAAAGATAATTGCTTTCCATTTGATAATGGTTTATTCAAACTATATTGTATATATTTTATTTATTTTGATATATTTAATACTTAACCTTGATATCCACTATCTCTCATGTTTCCTCTGTAGTCATACTACATTTAGTAAGACATATTGCTGAGTACTTGACCTTTTTATTGTATTAAAGGTGATCATACACAAACATAGACACATATGTACATTTAATATTTGATTATCTAACTTAAAGGGACTAGTATATAATCATATTGGGGCTCACTAGAAGAACAGATTTAATATAAAATCATGTATGTATATAAAATGGATTTGCTGCATAGACTTACAGGATCAGAAGCAGAAGTAGCCAAGACCGTCTGCTATATCAGAGGTGGAAGAATGCAACACTGCCCTCTGCACACAGGGCTGGAGGAGCCAGATGAAGCTTGGAGGCTTGGAAGTTCACAGCAGAAGGCTGCTTCAGGTCTGTGTCAGAAAGGTGAAAGGTCTGCTTTGGATAACAGGAGTCTGCACTGGAAGCCTGGAGGAAGTTCAGGTTCAAGTACAGGTGATAGCAAAGACTGGAGCGCCACAGTATTAAAAGAGTAGATTTCCTTCTTCTTTCCCTTTTTGCTCCATCCAGGCTACACGTCTTTTGGTTGGTGCCACTCACATTCCAGGTGGGTCTCCTTCCTTAGTTCTTGGCCTGTCAGTCATCCACAGACAGGCCCAGGGCCTTACTAATCTGCTAAATGCTTCTCACTCAAGGCAAGTGGAGATGTCACTATTAATCTATCAATAATCACAACAGCAGCAAGATGAATTGTATGCCTTTATTAATATTCATTAAATCTGCTAAAATCTGATTAATTATAAGAATGTAATCATTATTTCTTTGGGGTTACTATTTACCCTAATTAATATTATCTATGAATAATAGCATCTTCTTTCTTTCCAAATGCTCTCCACCCATTTATTCATTGTCCTGCTTTAGGGATTAACATGAGTCCTTTAGAACAATAAAACATTGCATATGAATTGTATAGTAGTCTGACATATACACATACATGTTCTTCCCCTTAGAAACTTCCATTGTATTTTTTCACTGTCTGAATTATGTATCTTTATAGGTGTAACTATATATGTATGTACATATATTTGATATAAATTACTAGAGAAAATATACATTTTCCCATTTTCTAATATTCTTGAACATATAAATATTCTCTACTTATGTTACACTCACTATTTTTATTTGAGAACATTTTGTTTTCTTACTTGTACCCTTTAAAACTGTTACTACATTTACAAGTAGTAACTTGTAATTTCATGGGTGTTCATTTTTGCCTTTTTTCTTGCAATACATTTCCTTCCACTGCCCTGCGTTCTTTCTGTCCACAGCCCAACTCTTCTTTTGTATCACCATCTCATCACTTCTTGGCCTTTTGGCTAAGATCAAGTGTATCACCATCTCTTCTGCCATCTCTTCTTTCTGTTCTTTTCTTTCTTCCTTTATAGTCTTGCTTAGACATCATGGCTTCATGGACTTGTTATCTTTAATGCTCACCTATTGGTTAGTTCTGCTGTCTTCACATTTTCTTTCATATAAAATTATTATATCTACACTTTGAAATTATTTTAAACGGCTTCTCTTTTCATCTTGTTTTACATTACTAGCTATTGGTAGTGGGTTCCAGAGTCATGGAAAGCTGGGTATCTATGAAACTTTCATGCCCCTAAAGGCACCTCTCCCCTGCTCGCCCTCTGAAACAGACATCTTCTTCACATAGCTCCTTGTGAGGTTACTGGGCGACACCGTCTCACCTCCTGACACCCATTCTGTACTCACCAGTGGACTCACTGGCCGTGCAAATCACAAAACTTTAAGGAAAACTCCTACCTCAACAAGTACATTTTTGCTGAGATTTTCTGATAACCACTGCCTACTGCTAAGTCACTCTGGACCTTCTCTTCATCACCTTTCTACTATTCTCTTTCTTTTCCTCTGCTTGATTTCATTATAGCTAATTTCACCTCCAGTTAGGCAAGAGCAACAGATGCTGAATTTCACTGTGAGCACCACCTTCAGGGTTTTAAGGGTATGTTCTGTTATCACTGGATCTCCCTGTAGCTTTTCCTCTTCCTCTCCTCATGGGGCTTCTATTCAATTCCAGCTTTCATGAGCCTTTAACTCTGCACATTTTTCTGGAAAATTGGATGGGTTGTATTATTATTGTTTTGTCTATCTATGTATCTATCTATCATCTATCTATCTAGGTATCTGAGCACGTCATCTATCAGTCTATCAGTTTGTCACTCCAAGTTCCCAGGAAAAAGAATAGAAACACAATGCTGCTGCTATGTTTATTCCACTGGGTGTGATTTTTTTTTAACAATAAACCCTTTACTTTTATGTGTTTTAGATATTTTAGAATTTTTATGTCATTTATATGACACAATACTATTTCAAATAATTTAAAATATTACCTTGTTGATTCTTGTGAATAACTTTATTTTGCTTTACTGAATCTTTTCAAGGTCAGTCATGTTCCAGCAAATTTTTATCACATTTCAGTCACCTCCTCCCCTTCTATTGTTTATTTTTTTTTAGTTTTTATCTTTTATGAGCCCATGTTTTCATTACATATTGAATACATTCTTTGTGAGGAGTTGGTACATGTTCATAATGCACCTTAATTTTTTATTTAATTCCCTTTCTCACCCCTTTTCTCTCCTCCTTTCATCTCTTGATTCCCTTTCTATTTGAACAGCACCTATCTTTCAATTTTTTCTCATCTATGCTTTATTTTTCCCTTTATTCATATTGTGGGTTTCTCAGATAAGAGAAACCATGCAACATTTGAGCTTGTGTTTCTAATTTATTTCACTTAACATCATGGCCTCAGAGTGCATTCATTCTCCTGCAAATGACTCAATTTTATCCTTCTTTTCTCCACTCTGTGTAAACATCCAATATGCTTTACCATTCATCTGGATTTTCTCCTTTTTCCCCTTGCCAGCATGGTTCGTCCCCTATCTTATTTTATACATCATGCTTTTCACCTGCTCCCCATTACACCAGTATATTTTCCTAGAAAAGCAGTGGACAATGGGATGCCTAATCTAGTGCAACATATATATTAGAATATTGCTATTCGACCCATGTGTCCCCCTTTTGCCTCATTAAGGAACATGTCCATACTTGTGAAACTGAGCTCATTCATTTAATCTGTGTTCAGAGTGATGTATAGCTACATTGGCATGTGTTTAATAAGCAAATTAAAGGTAAATACTAAAATTGTGTTTTTCCATTTAAAAAATATTTTTGCTGTGATAAGCTGGTGACTAAGACAGCCTTACTTGCTAAAAGAATATTTTTATGAGAATGTTTATTCCCCTAATATACTTCATTTCCTTTTTTTCCTGTTGCTTTGTCTTCTTTTAAGTACATGTTTGCAGCACATTATGTTTACATTCCTTGTGTGGAGTTTGTACATGCGCATAATGTGTCTTAATTCCATTTTTCATTCCCTTTCCATTCCTTCAATGCTCGCTCCCTACATCTCTTGATCTCCTTTCCCATTTGAAAAAGATCTATCTCTGTTCTTCCTATTATCTGCTATACTGGTCTTTATTTATAATTTGGATTTCTCATATGAAAGAAACCATGTGATATTTAAGCTTGAGTATCTGATCTAAAGCAACCTTTTCTAACCAGGATCTTGATATTCTCAGCTATATTTAACCCAGTCCTGCAGGACCGTGCTCTGTTTCTGCAGGGCATCGGGCTCTGCTCCAGCCTCCATACTCACAGGGTCAGCTTTCTAGGGCTCTTTATTCCATCTCTTTCAAACCTGACATGTTTACTACAGGTACTCCCTCAAGTGCCTCTCTGAATCAACTCCAATAAACTTGCACAGGGATGAGGTACCCTTTTGCCTGTATTATTTTTCAATTTCCATTCATCTTTCCATTTTTGCTTGTTTTTCAAGGCACAGTTTAAATTTTATGAAATCCATAAACTCTTTCTTGGGATAAAAAGTTTCTTCTATTCTCACTTGCTTAATACCCATTATCTTCTTTGTCCAAATTTCTGCAACAGAGGATGCTTTTCCCTCATCTGCATATATAGAGCATTATAATCTCTCATGATCTGTCATACTTGCTTAGATCTTCAGTAAAGTTTAGGAAATTTATTTTTGTTGTGTGCTTTGTAGATTCTGAATTTTGAATTAATACACAAAGATGGTAAAATCAACAGACATATTGAAAGACGTAGTACTTTTTCATTACAAGACACACAATCCTATCACTATGGCTGGCTATGGAGGGTCCCCCAAAGCCTCAAAAGTTAGAGACTTCTCAGTTGGCATTATTGGGAAGTGGTAAAAAGGGGGCCTTGTAAAAAGTCTGAGGTCACTGGGTGCATTTTCTTGAAAGAGATTGATTTTTGGGACCCAGTCACTTTTTGCCTCTCTCTTTTGCACCTGTCCATGAGGTAGATAGGCCTCCTTCACCATGTGTTACTGGCATAACATGCTGCCCATCACTGGGCCCATGCAACAGGCCCAGTTGCTTGTGCACTGATGTCTTCAAAACTGTGAGCCACAACAAACCTTTCATTTTCATAACCTGGTTATCTCATGTATTTGTTATACTAAAGGAAAGCTGACTAACACACCCATATAAATGATTCGGTTAAAAATAAGAATTTGATGATTCACCTCATTGAAAGTTTCAGGCACTCCAAGGTCTCAAATCATGACATTAGGGATTTCTTTACCAAATCAATATTGGGGTGCACACTAATCTTCCCTTATATGTAGTTTCACTTTCTCCAGTTTCAATTATCCACAGTAAAGTGCATTCTAAAAATAATACATGGGAAATTACAGAAATAAAAGTTTTTAAATTTTAATTGTACATTATTCTGACACATGGAATCCTGATCTAAGATGTGAATTGCCTCTTGGTTCAATGTATCCATGCTGTATACCATATGCTTTTGTTAGTCATCCAATAGCCTTCTTGGTTATCAAATTGACTGTTACAGAATTACAGTATTTGTGTTCAAGTAACCATTATTTTACTTAATGACCCCAAAGTGCAAAAATAGTGATGCTGGCAATTCAGATATGTTAAAGAAAAGCTGTAAGAGTGTTTTACTTTTTTTGTTGGTGCTAAAAATTGAACATAGGATACTGTACATGCTGGATATATGCTTTACCATTGAGCTGCACTATAAGACTCTAAATTACTTCTTTTAAGTATGCCCTCTCACATCATCACAAGAAGAAAAGTGAGTAAAACTAAAGAAGATATTTTGAGAGAGAGAGAAATATCATATTCACATAACGCTTATTACAATATGTTGCCATAATTGTTCTACTTTATTATTATTTATTATTGTTAAACTTTTACTTTGTCTGATTTATAAGTTAAACCCCACAAGTATGAATATATAGAAGTACATATAGTGTATATAGAGTTTTGTACTGTCTGTTGTTTCAGGTGTTGACAGAAGGTATTAGGATGTATATCTTGTAGACAATGAGAAAAAACTATATAAGTCTGCTAATCAACAGTCACAATTTAGATTTATAAATGGTTTTGGCAGTAATGCTCCAAGCCCTAAATAATTGACCAGATCGGTCTTTGGCCACTGTTGAGCTGGAAATCATCTCTAAAGGTTCTCCCATTTTTATTCTCATGAATCTATATAAAGTGGTCTTTTTATCATTCCAAATAGATTGAAAGTGCCATAAAATTAATACTTTTGTCATATTTCCATATCCTAAAACTACACACAACATTGAGCACAAAAATATCTTTGTAAATATTTGATGGATGCATTTTTCTAGAGCTCCAATAGCTCACTGTTAGAGCAATAAAGTAAGTAAATGGATATTATGCAGAAATATTGATAGAGGAAACAGCCTATACTTGTCTGCCAGTGTGGGCCATTTTGTGGGTTGGTAGAAGAACAAAAATTCTTGAAGAGCATTTAGTGGTAAGACTCAAACTGATAGTAATGAAGATATTGCTATGTAAGAGAAAGTATCTGGTTTCTAAGTGGATGGCAGAGTCTTCATTTTCCACCTATCTGCCAGTTACTTTCACAGTTC
The DNA here is from genome assembly GCF_053883595.1 of Heterocephalus glaber. Classification (NCBI taxonomy): domain Eukaryota; kingdom Metazoa; phylum Chordata; class Mammalia; order Rodentia; family Bathyergidae; genus Heterocephalus; species Heterocephalus glaber. The sequence continues at coordinate 26,945,229 of NW_028258143.1, read as the reverse complement.
TTCACATTTATGTGAATATCTTTCAGTCATCTAAGTAAAGTCTTGAATACATGTGAATTCCAAACTGATAAGTGAAGATAGCTTCCATTAGCACTTCACAATGTGCCAGCCTGACTCTGATAGATTTTTGCTTTTTTCTTTCTCTGTTTTTCTGGAATGGTTTCTCAATGCCAGGATGAACACCCTGCTCCATGAGGAAGAGGATGGTGGCCTGAGAAATTCTTTGTACAAACTCATTGATTTGAATAGCATTCCACAAATCTCTCTCAGCATCATTTGAGAATTTTTAATCATTTATTACTATCATTTTGAGTATAAAACTAAATGAATAAAAAGAAAAACATTATATCAAAGCCACACTATCTGCCAGGCACTTACCATAAATAATCATTATTAATCTGTGATTTCTGAGGTTTAATATGTATTTAGGTTTACCTATCCATAATCCAAACAAAAGTTTTGCCACCAGTTGTTTTTTATAAATTATATTTCCTTTGTTTAGTCTAATAGTAAAAAAAGAATAAACCTCAGAAAGTAAATAATACTGAATATAAAACAGAGTCAACCATTATCCTACATCCTTAAATAATGATTATTCATATTTGATATTAATTATTAATATTCACCAAATTAACATTTTAACAAATATAGGGTATTTAAATAATTCACATTATCTTGTATGTAGAATTTTTATCCTTCTTCTATTTATTATTGTACACTGGCATCATTGTACAAAATCACCTCATCCATATTTCTGTTAATGACGTTATTCTATAGTTCAACTCAATCTTTATTAATAGCTGTTATCTGTTTCAAGCTTGAAATATAATTTATCTTCTATCTTCAAAACAGATCTGAGGAAAAAGATCCAAAGCATTTCCCATTTGTGCTAGTTTTAATTTACACAGAAGGATGCATTGTCAAATTAATCTATCCCTGTGAGTTAAACAGAGTGTGAATCTGAGCAAGACCAAAGCAAAGCCATAACATACATATTACATTACAGAAATTTTCCTAACCAAATATGTACCTTTTAAACTTGAGTGTTTGTTTCATTGGATGTCTGATCTTTTCTTTTAGATGATGATGATGATGATGATGATGAAGATTAAATTAAATAACATGTTTATTGTGGGAAAATAATAACATGAAAGCTTTGAAATGACTTAAGGGCTGGAGATGATTAAATTGTTTTCTTATCTTCCATGCAATTATCAGAAGACCTTGCCATTCATTTTTCATTTGCTTCTAATAAGATGTGCATATTCTTTGATAATTACCTTGCCATTTATGATTCTTTCTGGAATTGGAAAGTATAAAATGGAATGAATGAAAAAGTAGTGTTAACAAATGCTTAGCAAACAATTCCTATCTATTTTCCTGCATCACTGAGCTCAGTATGCAGTTACCTTATTTTATCTCTGGGCTCTAACATTAAACCAAATTGAAGCTTACAATTTACACTTCTGGCATAAGTGGAAAGAAGTTCTCACAGGCCAGGTAACCCTCAGATGAAAGTTCCCACAGAACCAGCCTGTGTCTTTCCAACTTGCAGCCTACTTATCCACTCTCCAGTCTGCAGGGCTGAGATACCAGCTGCATGTCTTGGCTGCAATCTGGACTTGGGCTGTTTGGAACTGCTGTCACCACTACACTCTCGGAGGTTTCTGCAATGCATGACACCCCTCACACTCCCCATCTTTGCGTCTTCCCTGCTACCAGAGGAAAACCCTGTGGAAATATCCAGCCATCTGTGGTCCTGGGCTCACCATTGCTACACCTCCTCTATAGAAATTTGGGGAAAATATTCAAATCCTCTATATGATGAATCAAAAGATGTTTTCATGAGTTAATGGCTGCCAAGTATAACCTTCCTAACTACAGCTTTTCAGCTGAAATTGTAACCCTCTTATTGATTACAACTTTCACTTTAGCCCCTAATATTCCTATAAAACTTGGATTCCATACCATGAAACTCTTTTGATGCAATTCACAATGAGTACTGTTTATTTATTTTTCAATGTGGCCTTTTAAAATTTTGCCTTTTCAGCTGGCATAACAAGACGACAGGATGCATAAGGAAGTTCACTCCAGATCAGCTATAATGCCCAGTAGAACCTGACAGACTTGCTTTCCTTCAACATGTTTAGCCCTGCTCACCTAACCCAGGGGAAGTACAAAGGAGACATCACATATCATCTTGCCGGACACAGTCATAATAATTAAAATTACCAAAAGTATTCTCAAACAATTGAGAATAAGAGTTTCTAGACGAGTCTTACTTCAGAGACTGGAGTTTTCATTTCTTGCAGATGTCATGGGCAGTGAAGAAGGGGCATCTCATCCTTGAAGCACACCTACTGCATATCTGCTTTGCTCTCACCCTCCCCAACTGGTTGGGAAGCCTTTCCACATAGATCTTTCTATTTTGAGGCTTTGGGATTCAAAGTGAGTGTTAGTATCCTGAAAGAAATTGATTATCAGAGATATATATTTTTTCATGTATGATTGGTAACTTTAAACATGGCAACCTCCCAAGCCCAATTTCCCTGTACAGTTTTGAGAATGTATCCTTCTTCTTCTCTTAAATATTACTCAAGAGTTTATTCATTGAGTTGGAGGTGTAGCTCATTAGTAGGTACTTTTTCCACAAGTGTGAACCCCTAGGTCTGATCTCCACCCCCACGTATGCACAAAATGTATCCAAGGCAACTCCACCTGTGATTGGCGAAAAATTCAACTTTGTTAGAAGATATAATTCTTTATTAAGCCATTGTCATGAGATTTGAGGAGTGAAATTATTCTGTAAAGCCAATTTAAGTAATATTTGCCTACTGCTATCTACTATTTATTATATAAACAACAATTGATGAATTATGAGACCAAGACAAGAATATCCTTATCATGAACGAAAAGTGGGTTACTTGTTTACAGTATAGGAAAATGGTAGAATGGCCAGCTCTGGATTATAGCTGCACCTTTGAAATTGCAAAATGTACCTTCCTCCCAAATGCATTTCACAGGTTACCTTTCAGTGGTTCAATGGTATTGCTCCATATCTGTTTGTCACCTACTTGTTGAGGTCTGACTATCACAAAGCTTTCATCCGGCTTATGGTTACTAGCATTTGCTTCAGCAGTTTGGGTGACCTAGAGTAACAAGATTAACTTTAGACTTTTTTCTTCTTTTGCTTCTATTATGAATTTTGACTCCATAAGAATAAAATTCAAGTCAATAATAACAACAACAGTAATGATGTCTTTAGTTCAATAGATACTATATTCCAGGAATTGAATTTAAAAGATCAAATATATTTTCTAAATTGATCTACACAGAAATACTCTTTAATAATCATTATTCTAATTCTGTAGATAGAGAGACGGAAGCTTCAATTGTATCATGCTCAATATTTCACAGGTGCTAGATTAACATTTCAGAAAACATCTGTCTTAAAAGCCTGTGCTTATGACTACTGTTCTGATTCTCTTCCATAATTAGAAATATGCTTAGATCTTGGTATAATTAAATCAACCAACAGACAAAACAGTCCAGACTATCTAGTCAGTCCAAAATGGGTTGGAGTGTTTGGATCAGTTTGGAGTACTTGGTTTTAAATACTATAGTTCCTTTGTATAAAAGGGTCTATGTTTAAAAACTGCATAACTGGGGGCCGGAGATTTAGCTCAGTGGTTCCGGCGCTTGCTTTGCAATCACAAGGACCCGAGTTCAATCCCCAGTACCAAAAACAAAACAAGACAAAACAAAACAAAACGAAACTGCATAACTACTCTTTTTATATTTATTTTTTATTAAGCATCAAATGTCTTTGTGACCATTTTTACAAATCCTCAACTTTCTAACACTACAGATTAGTTTTCTGGTAATTATTTCTAACCATTAATTGAGGTTAAGACAATCATTCATAACCAACACCTACTTTATAAAGTATAGGGTGGAATTCGGTCATCTTAAGAAACATATTTAACCTTGTTCCCTCATCTTAGCAGCAGATAACTAAAGGATACTTTCCACCCAATGCATCTTACACTCTATTGTCCTTTCCAATGAATTAATAAAATGAACATTTGATTATTCAATAGGAAGAGTTCTGTTGTTTGATGGCTTCATATGATAGCAGGAGCCACCACAGAATATAACTGAAGAGGTGATACAAGTGAAACAAGCCCAACTTCTTAAGTTTCCATGGGAAAATTCCCCAGTTTTACTTTTGTGGTAAACCAAAACCACATATGGCCAACAGAATGAGTGCGAGCTCTGCAGGTGAAAGACCACATACCAACAAGAATACAGCCAAGATGACCTGGAGTAAATACAGCCTCCAGACCAGAAGTCTTTCCATTAGGTCACCACTGTTTTCTCAGAGAGTTTCATGCATTTCACAATAAGGTTCTCAGTGCCACCCAAGATGTCTGTGACTACTGCCAGCTGGTTTAGACAAGATCTTTCTTGCATAACTGGCCTGTTTTGGGTTCTTTACAGACCAGCTTTATTCCCTTGATTACTATGAACATTCCTGACTACTGTGGCTTTTCACAGAACAGAAATATGAGTTGCTAAGAGATTAAGTGATCTGCCCAATCCAGGCTGCAACCCCTCTCTCAGGTGATCTTACCTCTGTCCCAGTACAAACTAGCATCCACACATTGATTTTTATCTCACTCAATAAGGTGAGGAAATAATATTGGCTGAGTATTGTACATGTATTAAAATTATATTAGCAATTACACAAGCATATAACCTCATTTAATATCTGTAGCATATAAAGACAATATATATCATTTTCATAACTTTGTAGATGCAGAAAATAAGATGTAGAAAGATTAAAGTTCCTGAAAAGATCACCTGGCTTGTAAGTGTAAGCAAAATATTTGAGGCAAGGTTTGCCCATTTGCAAAGCTGTGTTCACTCTACTAACATTGCAAGAAAAGTCATATTACAAATGGTCTTTTATTGTGTTCAAGAAATGTCCTTTCTTGCTTTTGAAGGATGACATTCCCCTGGACTTATTTTTATTACACAATAGCAGAATTTCTCCAAGAACAAAATGTAATTACTGACTAAACTGTTGCTTCAGAACATACTCTAAAGAAGGGAGCTGAAAGCAATTGGGTCAACTCACTTTTCCAGTTTCAAAGTGAGTATTAGTCTTAATTGTTCATCAGTATTACAGGTAGAATAATTTTTTAATGTCCTATTTTGTTATGGGTTTCAAGTATCTCTCAAGTCTTTAAGTATTGTCAGGTACTGCTCTAAGTAAAAGAAATTACATGATTTTCCTCCTAATTTCTCAACTTTATTTAAGTAGTGTTCATTCTGTAAAACCCTACATATCTCCTAAGGCAATAACATAAAGCAGAGAAAGGTTGGATTCTGCAAATGAATGATATGTGCTGATGTAAATCCCCTCAGGTCTGGAAAAGCACAGGGCATGAAGGATTACCACATCACCTCTGCAGTTTTTATTTTCCTTATTTGTATCTCTGCTTTTGGCTATGAAGGACTTCACAAATATTTACTGTACAGCATCTTTGTGCCAGATACTGTGATAAACTTTGGGAATGGGAGGAATAAAATGCAGTCTTGTCCAAGAGCATTTCTTTCCAGTGGAATTGTGGATACACACACAACTCAGGTCAGGATCAGCATGCAGCCAGGCGCAGAGGTCCCTGGGGCTTCCTAAATGCTGCCTAGAGGACCAGAATATTTTAACAAACCTCAAACTCAGCCCAGGGCCACGAAGAACAGGTTCAGTTCCTCAGCAAGGAACTAGAACATTATATTTACGAAGCCACGGGGGCCTCTATTTAATCTATTTAAATCTCTTATTCCATGCAATTGGTTATCTAGAGGCGTCTCCCAGACATTTCAGCTCTTATAGTATGAATGTAAGGGGTAAAAGAAGACACAACATTGCAGAGCATGAGTTTAAATTACAGCTCTAACACTCATAAGATCAGTAATTATAAAATGAATTCTCCAAAGCCTAGGGATCTCATGTGAATGACACGAAGCAAAATTATTGTGAGAGTAAAGACAATATGCTCTCTAATGATGTCATGCCAAGGCTGGTTTCACTATTTAATTTCTTTTTTCTAAGACAAGGCTTCAACATGTGTGAGAGGGTAACATAGCACAGGTCAAATTCTTTTCAATCCTGAGATTTTATAATTAAGAAAAATGTTATTTTTTAATGGAACTTCAGATACACTGTGTCAAATCTAGGAAGAAACAGTAAAAACTAATCTCATTTTTGGTTGAGAAAAAATAAATGTCCTTGTTATATTTACCAATTCATCTTAGTTCAAAATATTCTTCATCAGATGGCAATTTGAACATATAAAACAGTTTCAAATTGACTCATTGTGCTAACCTTTTTCAGAATATCTCACTTTCTTTTTATGTAAGGTAAGTAAACTTCTGACCAATGTCCTGAAGTCTTCAGTTAAACATTATGTTCATAAATTAAAGTTATTCATTTAATGTTTGTAGTGCTCACATTTCCCTATAGTCTTTTATTCTATGTTGAGATAAAAAGAGAACGAAATGTAAATATTTTAAGAGAAAAAATTGCTTCCATACACATAAAGGAGTAAATGACTGCTGTCATATGCTTTTGTGTGAAGACAGGATTTTGATAAAGAAGGGAGAATGGGAGAGAAAGGTAGATATGGAGATGCCTATAAATACAGGAGACTGAGGATGAGATAGAAGACAAGGAAAGCTAAGCTTCCTCTTAAACTCAGCTAACTTGAACATTTCACCCAAGGCTAGTTCTGGTCATCAGTAACTAAAAATGACCATATTCTATGGTTTTATATTATTTGGATCTCCCAAAGATCTCGTGTAGTTAAAAGCTTAGTCCCCAACATGGAGGTTTGGAAAGTACTGTGGATCTTTCACAGGTGACACCTAGTATGAGCTCCTCAGGGCACTGGAGATGTGGTACTGGGGACAACAGTATCCTTTCTGCTACTTTTGTTCTAGATGTGACTGCTCATTCCTACACAAGCTGTCACCATGATGTGCCATCATCTGCATTCCTCAAACCACTGGGGCCAAATCACCAGGGCCACTTGTCCTTGAACTTTAGACTTCCTAAATTTGTCATTGAATTAACTATTTGATAAATTAGCTGCCTCAGGTATTCCATTGTAGTAAGGCAAAGTTGACTAACACAGTATCTAAGAGTGATGAAACAGTAATGTAAACAATTTCAATATTAAAAGGGTCCTAAAAGGTTACACTATCCAGCCAGCTCAAATTCAGCTGATAATCTGAACCACCTGGGGAATCTTTTACCAATGTGCCTTTCTAAATTCCACCCTAAACCTTTCCTGAATGGTGCTCAAGAAATCCCAAGCAAGTAAAATCAACTCACTCTGAATTTAGCACATAGGAATGAAATGAGTGGATAGTGAGAAGTTCATAGATTCCAGAGGAATGTTTAGGAACGATACTTAGAAAACATGTGGTGACATATGGCAGGCAGCAAGGATCTCAGTGAACCTCCCATGGTGCAGAAGCTATTGCTGCCCACAAAAGTTGGACACAGCTGCTGGAGTCAGTGAACACTTCTTGGATTTTCTGTTCCCTTCTTTGTGCCATTAATTACATATTCAAGGTCCAGGTAGATGTGTCTGACTTGGTGACTGAGACTAGGTCCTGGGATCATGTGGCAACAGTGATGAAGGTTTGGAAGAGTGATTTTATCCATCCTTCTTTGAGTTTCTAGCAAATGATAGGTTCTTGTAATGGAATTAACTACTGCTTTCTGTTGAGAAATAAGACAATACATCATCACCATAATAATTCTGAAGGTAGGATCCAGGTTGATGTGATGCCACAATTATCTCTACTTTCACATTTGACATCCAATCACTTTTCCACAGCCCAATTATGATTAAAAGGGACTTTTTGGAGTTATTTTAGATCTACACCTTAACAGCTACCTTCATGCATTCAATCTGTCCCATGTTATTTGTAATATGGCTGCTAAGTTTTGGCTAACATTCTCAAAAGCTAATATCAATTTTGAGGCAAGTATAATATGTCAATTTTCTTTCTTTTCCTCACAAGACTATTTCTTTTATTTTCTGAGATGAAAATATTTCTCAAAATCCAAAGGTTTCATATCTAATTGACCAGACATGATTTATATGCTATTTACTAAATTAATTGCTCACCAAAGTCAATGTAATTGTCTTGGTGGGCCTAGATTTGTAATGTTTTGGCTGGTGGTATTGAGTTCCACTACATGAGGAATATTTAATGAGTGTTAGTCAAGACAAAGCCATGGGAGTGACAGATTTTTTAGGCAATACATGACAGGGGCCCAGGGTCAGGAATTACTAGAATATACAAAGAACATTTAAATGTTAAATAGGACACAATTACCAAAATGCTACTGTTTCTAAAGTCCTGATCTGATTGTCTTTAAGCCAGGATTGTCCTGTTGTTTGAAACACAGGTTTTGCAAGCACAGACTTAACACATTCTTCCTATTTTCCATGAAAAAAGGTACACTCAGGGACTGGGCATTTCCAAGTGCATACAAAAGCATTAGGACAAATATTTTTTTTGCTTAATTTTTTTCCTAGTATAATTTCTATGCTGGGGAAATATTAGTTTCTATCTCCTGAGGATACATTCTTAGCAGTGTATTTAGTACTACATATGTATTACTTTCAATTTGCATAATCACTTTATATTTTTTATTTTATTTTTTTAACTTAAATTCTTTTATTGGTACATTGTAGGTATACAACACATTTACATTTCTCACTGGGAACTTGTATCTTTACATGATATACCTTGGTTCTTATTTTTTCCCCATTCCTAGCCCTCCCTTCACCCCCTCCACCCTTCCCTATTTACAAAGACTTTATTTCCATTTGTTCCATTTCTCATCATTTTTCCTTTCCCTTCTTTCCTTTCCCTGACCCACCCACTACCCTTACCCCTTCAGACCTTTTCTTCCTATTTTGCATTATTGATTATTCATTCTAATCATTGGTACATTTTAGGTATACAATATAATGACATTGATCATTGGAAATTTGCTCCTTTACATAGTCGCTCTTGGTTCTTATTTTTCACACTTGCCCAGCCCTCATTTCAACCCCTCCAGTCCTCCCTATTTACAAAGATTTTGTTTCCATTTTTCCATTTTCTCAAATTAATCCCATTCCCTTCTTTCCTTTCCCCTACCCCTCCCACTTCCACTTCCCTTTTGCCCCTTTTCTTATTTCACATTATCTATTATACATTTTACTCCTTATTTACACTTTCAGTTTCTCACACCAGAGAAACTATTTGGTATTTACACATGTGTGTCCTATTTATTTCACTTAAGAGTATCACCTCAATGTGCATCCATTTATTTATAAATGTCTCTATTTTCTCATTTTTTATGGCTGAGTAGTGCTCCGTTTTATTAAAAAAAAAAACAAAACCACATTTTCTTGATCCAGTCTCCAGTTAGTGGTCGTTTGGGCTGTTTCCAAGTTTCAGTTATTACAAACTGGGCTGCTATGAACATGGGTGCACATATATCACTGTGGTATGATTCTTTTATTTCTTTGGGGAAGATCCCCAGCAGGGGAATAGCTGGGTCAAATGGGACTTCCAGTCCTACTTCTTTGAGGTATCTACATACTGATTTCCACAGTGGTTGCACCAGTCTACACTCCCACCAGCAGTGGAGCAGGGTTCCCCTTTTCCCACAACCCTGCCAGCATTTGTTATTGGTTGATTTCATGATAGCAGCCATTCTTTCTGGAGTGAAGTGGAATCTCAGCATTGTTTTCATTTGCATCTTTGGAATGACCAGTGAAGTTGAACATTTTTTCATGTATTTATTTGCTATTTCTACTTCTTTGTCTGAGAAATGTCTGTTCATTTCAGATACCCATTTTTGGTTTGGGTCTTTAAATTTGGGAGATCTGATCTTTTTAAGTTCTTTGTAGATTCGAGATAGTAGACCTTTGTCTGAAGAAGAGCAGGTGAAGATTTTTTCCCACATTGTGGATTGTCTCTTCACACTGCTGGTGGTTTCTCTTGCTGTGCAGAAGCTTTTTAATAAGAAGAGATCCCATTTGTTGATTGTTTGTGCTAGTTCACGGGCAACTGAGGTTTTGTTCATAAAATCTTTTCCTACACCGATGTCTTCAAGGGTTCTACCTAACCTCTGTTCCAACTGGTTCAGAGTTTCTATTTTAATATTTAGATCTTTAATCCATTTCGATTTTAGTTTAGTACATGGTGCGAGATACAGGCCTAGTTTTAATCTTTGGCAAGTTGAAGCCCAATTTTTCCAGCACCATTTATTAAAGAGGCTATCTTTCCTCCAGTGAGGGTGTTTGGCTCCTTTGTCAAAGATGAGATGGCTGAGTGTGTCTGGCATTGTTTCTGCATCTTCTAATCTGTTCCAGTGGTCCTCAGGTCTGTTTCTTTGCCAGTACCATGCTGTTTTTATCACAGTAGCTTTGTAGTATGGTTTCAGGTTGGGAATTATGATACCTCCTGCCATGTCTCTGTTACCTAGAATTGCTTTTGCTATTCTGGGTCTCTTCTTGTTCCAAATGAATTTTTGGATTCTTTTCTCAAGGTTCATGAGGTATGCTGCTGGGATCTCAATTGAAATTGCATTGAATCTATGTAGCAGTTTTGGAAGTATGGCTATTTTCACTATATTAATCCTTCCTACCCAGAAGCAGGTGATGCCTGTCCATTTTCTGATATCATCTTCTATCTCTCTTTTCAGAGTGCTATAGTTTTCAGAGAAGAGGTCTATGATTTCTTTCATTAGGATGATTCCTAGGTATTTCAGTTTTTTAGATGCTATTGTGAAAGGAATTCTTTGCTGTATTTCTCTCTCAGTGAGTCTGTTATTCATGTAGAGGAAAGCTATTGATTTTTGTGTGTTGATCTTGTAACCAGCTACTTGACTGAATTTGGTTATTAAGTCTAGAAGACTTTTGGTGGAGTTCTTGGGGTCTTCTATATAGAGTATCATGTCATCTGCAAATAATGACAATTTGACTTCTTCATTTCCTATCTTTATTCCCTTTATTTCTTTTTCTTCTCTAATTGCTGTGCCTAATGTTTCCAAAACTATATTGAACAAGAGTGGTGATAGTGGACATCCTTGTCTTGTTCCTGATTTTAGTGTGAAGGATTTCAGTTTTTGACCATTTAGTATGATATTGGCTGTTGGTGTTTCATAGATGGCTTTTATCAGCTTGAGGTAGAGACCATCTATTCCAATTTTTGTAGGGTTTTTATCATAAATACATGTTGAATTTTGTCAAATACTTTTTCTGCATCTATGGAGATAATCGTATGGTTTTTGTCCTTGCCCCTGTTGATATAGTGCATTACAATTATTGATTCGCATATGTTGAATCATCCCTGCATCCCTTGGATGAATCCTACTTGATTAGGTGTATGCTCTTCTTGATGATCTTCTGCATTCTATTTGCCATTATCTTATTAAGGATTTTTGCATCCATGTTCATTAGTGAGATTGGCCTATATTTCTCCTTTTTGGTTGAGTCTTTCCCTGCTTTGGGGATCAAGGTGATGCTTGCTTCCAGGAATGAATTTGGGAGTATTGCCTCCCTTTCAATTTCACTGAAGAGTTTAAACAGTAGTGGCAGTAGTTCCTCTCTAAATATTTTGTAGAATTCAGCAATGAAGCCATCAGGGCTTGGGCTTTTCTTAGTTGATAAACTTTTTGTTACATTTTCAATTTCATTGATTGATATTGGGTTTTTTAGAATTTTTATGTCTCCTTCGTTCAACCTTGGTAATTCATATGTATTTGGGAAACTGTCCATCTCTTCCATGTTTGTCAATTTTGTTGATTCTTTCGAAGAACCAACTCTTGGTTTCATTGATTTTTTGTATCGTTCTCTTAGTCTCCATTGTATTGATTTCTCCTCTGATCTTTATAATTTCCTCCCTTGAATGAGCTTTGGGTTTGTCCTGGTCTTCTTTTACTAGAAGCTTGAGGTTTAGCATCAGGTTCTTTAATTGGGCTCACTCTGTTTTCCAAATATGTATATTCACTGCTATGAATTTCCCTCATAAGACTGCTTTCATTGTGTCCCATAAATTCCAATATGTTGTTTTGTCATTGTCATTTAATTGAAGAAACTGTCTGATTTCTTCTTTAATTTCCTCTGTGACCCATTGATTATTCAGAAGTGTGTTTTTCAATTTCCACATGTTTATGAAATTTTTCGAGTTTCTTTTGGTATGGATCTCCAAATTCATTGCACTGTGGTCTGATAATATACAGGGGATAACTTCAATTCCTTTGAACTTACTTAAACATGTTCTATGTGTGAGTATGTGGTCTATTTTGGAGAATGACCCATGTGCAGCTGAGAAGAATGTATATTCTGATTTTGTGGCATGGAACCCTCTGTAAACATCTGTTAAGTTCATTTCTTCAAGAGTTCAATTGAGTTCTAGTATTTCATTCTTTATTTTTTGTCTAGTTGATCTATCTATTTGTGACAGTGGGGTATTGAGGTCCCCCACTACAATTGTATTAGTGCATATCTGACTTTTCATGTCTGTTAGTATTTGTTTTATATAGTTGGGTGCACTAGTGTTTGGTACATAGATATTTATGATTGTCATCTCTTCCTCTTGGATTGTTCCCTTTACAAGTATGTAGTGTCGTTCTTTGTCTCTCTTAATCAGTGTTGGTTTGAAATCTATCTGATCTGCAAAGAGGATAGCTACTCCTGCCTTTTTGGGGGTTCCTGTCACATGGAGTATTGTTTTCCACCCTTGAACTTTCAGTCTATGAGTTTCCTTTTGAATTAAGTGTGTTTCTTGTATGCAGCATATTGTTGGATTTTGCTTCTTGACCCATTCTGCCAGTCTATTTCTTTTGATTGGTGAATTGAAACCATTAACATTGATGGCTATAAATGAAATGTATTGACTTATTATTGCCATGACTTTTTCATTTTGCTGTGTTCTCTCCCTTTACATTTAATTTCCTGTTGTGTCAGATAGGTTCATTCTGCTTTGCTTCCTGTGGTTTTGGTCCTCAATATCTGTTCCTAGGATATTGTGTTGAATTTTTTCGAGAGCTGGTTTGAGTTTTTGTGTTTCCTTATAATTTTGAAACAATTTTTCTTTTTTTGGTCATTAATTGCAATCTTATCTTCTATATCTGAAATTTTGTCCTTACATTGGCTCATTGTGCTGTGTAAACTTTCAATGGAGTTTTTCATCTCCTGGAAATCTACTTGCATCTGTTTTATGGATTCCATTTGTTTCCTATGTTGGGATTCCATCATGTTCCTCAGATCCTCTCTAGATTTATTAATCATATCTTGCACTTCGAGCACAATCTCTGCTGTTATTTGAGAAATTATTTCTGATTTCATTTTTGCTAGATCACCTCCTCTGAGCTGGGAGAGGTGGGACAGCAGCTCAGAAGCCCCTTCCTCTGGGCTGGGAGCAGCCGAACCTCCATAATCACTTTATAATAAACATATTCTTATCACATTTGAGAAAACTTAAAGAGATGTTCAACTAAAATGTTCAAAGTTATAGATTTTGAAAATAATGGAATTAGTATTTCTACATATTTCTTTAAGGATGCAAAGTCTATTCTTATTAGCACAATAATTTTAAAAGAATATCTCTCCCCTGAATAGAGTAACATTCTTCCTGTAACATAAGATATTTAATTGATGAGCTGACTTCCAAACACTCTTTTCATTGTATTTTGGTTATTGTCAACATGATTCTTCAGAGTTTTCTTGGATGTATGGTGCTTCCCTGTGGAGATCTGAGTCTTCATTTCCATGGAATTAAAACACCTGTTTTCTTGTAGATTTTTCCTGGGAAACCTGACCAGTAAGCTATACCTGAAGACCCTCAATTTCACACAGATTTAATAATAGACTTAAATACCATTACTTTCTAAGGTGATCAATTCTATGTTTAAACACAATAGTATAAAAAAGAGTGGGGGACTAGAGAATTGGTTATGACATACATATAAATGTATTTTGCTGTCACTTTCATTGTGCTTTGTAGTTGTGTGCTGGTTTTGATTCAGTTGTGATCACCATGACTTTGTGGGTAGGTCTTAGGAGAATTTGTCTTGTGATCTAAAATAACAACTAGCTGACATTCAGAGAAATGTTCACAGTCTGGGCTTTGAAACACACTTCTGGAAGAAATGGTGGAAAGCTATCAAAAGAATCAAAGGAATTGCTTGAGCAGATTTAGTCTTAACCAGGAGCCACTGACTCTGCATGTATAATGGAGAGAAATTTGACTTTTAATTCAGTGTTGCTGGTAATTCTAAATATGAATACCACTAGGCACTAGTGCCATAGAGAGCAGTCTTTGCAGAAGGGTTTTTTTGTATTATCCAGGATAAATGGCAACAGAAATAGTGTACCATGCAAGGTAAGGCAAGAGGATTATAAAATTTTTCCAAGATATTTTTAAAAAGTGTGTAACAAATTGACATGTTGTTCTTTAAGAAGCATATATAAGAAACAAATGATATTATGGGGTACTTGTTGCCCTTTAAAATGATAACATAATAAATATTACATATATAGATCATGTCTGTGTACATAGGCACCAGAATTTCCTAAAAATAGGATATATTATTTTAATTTTATATTCTTGGTAAAATCAGACTTCTAAATTTATCAGTGTGAAAATTGTCAAATGACATCAAACTGTAATAATGTAATTTCCAAAATTACACTGACATAATACTTTTCCTTTTTTTTTTTTTTTTTTTTGATTAAGATCTTGCTATGTATTTCAAGCTGGTTTCAAACTCAGGGCGATCCTCCTCCATTAGTCTCCAAAGTATCAGAATTATAGGCATGAGCAACCATGCTTGGCTCATACTTTTCATTGTTTATTGTCAATTAGACTTCCTCTGTGTGAACAAATTATTTATGACTTTTGTCTCTGTTCATTTTTTCCAATTGACTTACAGGATTTTAAAAATACTCCTCATTTAGTTTTATTATAAACATTTCAAATATGGCGTTTACAATATGTGTTTTTTTAGATGTTAGAACTATTGTTTCTGTCAAAGAAAATTTAAAATTTAATGTTTTTGAATACATTTTTTGGATGTATGCTGTTTTTATGTTTTTTTTGTCTAGGTAATTTTTCTCTGTGTTCACAATATAAATGTTTGATTCACTATATTTTTCAAGAGTTCAAATGTTAGTTCTTATGTAGATATTCAATACACCTGGAATCGATTGTTCATTATACTGTGGAGTAGGAAACAGAATTTATGTTTTTATATGTTTCAAATAAACTTTTGTAAGTCATTTATTACTTACAACAACTACTTAAACTACTGCTTTCTTAGCAATATATCAAATTATTACATGTTAATGAGTCTAGTTTTGAGCTAGAGTGGACCCTTGACTTATGAACTCCATTCACAAGGGCCGGTTGTAACTCAAGTTGGTAAGACTCCTCTACACAGCCTTCAAAATCTCTCTGCTGTGTAATTCTAGATCACACATTCTTTCAGGCAGATCTCAGTGTTCTTAGAGAGAGATTGGCGCAGGATTTCTCTGTTAACCCCAGACAGGAAAGATTGTTGTAATGCTCCTTCCAGAACCCTTTATGGCTTAAATCTAAATCTTAGACTATCTGGAAGCACAAGTGGCCTGCATTTGGGTTGTAACTCAAGACATTGTTTGTAAGTTAAAACTAAAACACTGGTCATGACCCAAGTTGTTAGTACATTGGGCCAGTATTACCTCCAGGGTCTACTGTATCTCTTCTAATGCTATATCCTCACTTCCCTTCATCTCCTGTTGAAAAAATAGTGTACTTTTTAAGAACTATGGATACTAATGATGTCCTCATATCTCATTAAAATAAAGTTCTCCTCTCATTTTCCTCTCTCAATAGTATCTTGGGAAATTCTTGATAATATAAACACTTGGGTGAATTTTAGAGGGTCTATATCTAGTTTTATAGTAAAAAACTAATTAATATTTGGCTTTTAATTATATTAAATTCACGGAATACGTGGAAGAACACTGTTCTTTATAATCTTCTTTGTTCATGCTTTTAGTAGATATTCACATTATTTTAAGGTACCTGAAACCCATAGGTTGAAGGAGGAAATGTTTATTTTAGCTCAAAATTTGTAGAGATTTCAGTCCATAATCAACTGTTCCAAGGCAGTGCAGTGTGGCAGAAAAGCATTGCAGGGCATAAATAGTCCATGGTAGAGCAGGCAGCAGGCAGTAAGCAGTGACCCTCACATTTTACTTTTCCTTTATATTCCACCTAGAATATAAGCCTATTGATTGGTGCCACCAGCTCTCAGGATGGTGTTTCCATTATCCTCACCAAGAACTATGCTAAATTAATCAATGGACTAATTTAGTTGCCACACCCTTAATCCATATTAACACATCCTTAATACACATTCACACACTCTAGATCTAGCCCTCTCTGAAAAGCCCCACCTATAGGTGTATGAGGTTTTATGGGAGATATGTGGATACAAGCCATAACAGGAACCATTATAGCTAACTTGTTCAGAGATATGGGCAGGTTAGAAGAGAAGACCAATATGGGTGTGACTTGGAAGTATGTATCTTCCTTCCAAGCTCCTCCTTGAATCTCTCTGCTTCTTGGCTGCCACAATCTGAGTAACTTTAACTTTGTTATGCCCCTGTTTCATGCCATTTTGCCTTAGAACCAGCAGGCTATGGGTTGAAACATTTACAACTTGTGAGCCTAAGTTAACCCATCTTCCTTTAAGTTGCAGGTGTTGAGTATTATGTCTCAGGAAATAAAAAGTGACTGGGACAGATTTAGGTACTAGGAGGAGAATCAATGCTGTGACTATATTGATAATGTGGTTTAGAACATGTTGGAAGTGGCTCTCAAGAGAAATTTGGAATAGTTTGGAATAGTTGGCTAAATAAGACCTAGAATGTGAATGAGAGATTATAGTTGAAGCCCAGAAGATTACAATGTGGTCAGAAATGCAAAAAGCAAAGACCAGTTGGGAACAAGAACTGCATTGGCAGTTGGGCTCCAGGAAATGTGTGCTATACAATGGCAGAAAACTTGTCTACATTTTATTCTTGTCTTGAGACTTTGTAGAAGACCAAGATTAAGGGTGGCAGACAAAGAGGAAAGATCAAAGCGGCCAATATTTAGACTGTGCCATGATAATTTTGGGGGTATTTGTCCAGCTTTATATTCTAAATCAAGAGGAAACAGCATTGCTGAGTCATTTTTAAAGTTTTGACTTTCAATAGAAAAGAAGTTCCTGTAAATTTGAAGCTTATGAAGTTCAACCAAAAGACAACATGGTTGCTGAGAATATATATATATTTTAAAGCTAAGTATTTTACATCAGGACCATACAAATTATGCCTTGAGAGAATGAGAAGAATCAGAAAGACTCCATCTTGGCAGGCTCAAGAGTGGAAAAATGCAAGACTTTTCTTTGAGAAGAGCCTCACAGCTCTTCACTGCTGCTGAAAGGCCACATGGAAAATTGACTTTAGGAGATTCCATTCACATTGCTCAGCCATTCAGGAACTTGGAGCCCAACGAAGCACCCCCTCAGAGCCTCCATCAAGTTACTGATAGAGTCAGTAACAGATCTTGGGCCCTCCTACGTAATGCTACTTTTAACAGGCATGTAGTAGGCAACATTTGTGCAGTCAGGAAGGTTTCCACCCAGATTTCAGAAAAAAAGCTTCAGAGGTCAGGCAATGTTCCCTTGAGACAGCAGTGCATGAAGCTTTGTGAGTGAAGACAAAAGTGCATTGGACATTCCCAGACCAGAGGTAGGGGCTTCCAGGCCACCTTTCCACTGCTGCCAGCCCACAGGGAGGGGCTTACAGGCCCTCTTTCCACCACTCACAGTCCAGAGGAAGGTGCTTCCTGGTTGCTGTTCCACTGCTCCTAGCCCAGAGGAAGGGGCTTCTGGACAACCATTCCACTGCTCCCAACCCAGAGGTAGGGGTTTCTAGGCTGCCATTCCACCACTCCCAGCTCAGAGGAGGTGAGCCATGTAGACACCAGTAGCAACCCCTCCCCACACCCATTGAAATGAGAAGACATGTAAACGAGTCTCAAAACCAGACTTCCAGATCATCTACAGCAATGCCAAAGGGAGATGAAATGGAATACTCTGATACTCAACCACCTGGACTCTCTGAACTGGCAACAAAAGAGCATCTGGGAAAAATGAAATCAGAAATAATTTCTCAGATAACAGCAGAGATTGTGCCCATTGTGCAAGACATGATTAATAAATCTAGAGAAGACACAGATAAAAAAAATAGAGGAGCTGAGGAACATAATGGAATCCCAACGTAAGAAACAAATTAAATCCATAACTCAGATACAAACAGATTTCCAGGAGATTGAAAACTCCACTGAAAGTTTACAAAGCAGAATGAGCCAATGTCAGGACAGAATTTCAGATATAGAAGATAAAGTTGCAATTAGTGACCAGAAAAAGAAAAATTGCTTCAAAATTGTAAGGCATCATGATAAATCAATCCAGCAGGTGTTAGACAATGCAAAGAAGAATAACATAACACTGATCAGAGTCAACGAAGAAACAGGAGAGAGTGCAGATGGCATAAAAAAAATTGTTCACAGGAGTAATGGCAGAAAACTTCCCAAGCAGGGTAAAAGAATTGACATACAGATAAGTGAGGCATATAGGACTCCAAATAGCCTTGAACAAAAAAAAAAATCTACACATAGGCATATAATTGTTAAGATTCCAGAAACCCAACAGAAGAACAAAGTTCTATAAGCAGGTAGAGAAAAGAAACAAATCACATACAAAGCAAAGCCCATCAGAATCACAGCAGACTTCTCAACACAAACCATCAAGGCAAGGAGAGCTAGGAGTGATGTATTTCAAGCCCTGAAGGAAAACAGCCTCCAACCCAGATTGATGTACCCCACAAAAGTATCAAAATTGATGAAGAAATAAGATACTTTCATGACAAAGAGCACATTAGGAAATTCATGAATACCAAACCAGCACTCCAAAAAACATTAGATAATATCCTAGGCACAGACAATGAGGATCACAGCACAAGGAAACAGAGCAGAATGAATCAATCAGGCATGACAAGAAGTTAAATGTGATTGGTACAGACAATGAGTATCACAACCCCAGGAACCAGAGCAGAATGAATCCATCAGGCACAACAAGAAGCTAAATGTAAAGGGGGAGAATCCAACAAAAAGCAAAAGTCATGACAATGATAAGTCAAGACATATCAGTTATAACCATCAATGTTAATGGTCTCAATTCACCAATCAAAAGAAATAGACTGGCAGAATGGGTCAAGATACAAAATCCAACAATATGCTGCATACAAGAAACACATTTAAAAAAGAAACTCATAGACTGAAAGTTAAATGGTGGAAAACATTACTCCATGTGACAGAACCTGAAAAAATGCAGGAGCAGCTATTCTCTTTGTAGATCAAGTGGATTTCAAACCAACACTGATTAGGAGAGACAAAGAAGTACACTACATCCTTGTAAAGGGAACAATCCAACAGGAAGAGATGACAATCATAAATATATGGACCAAACACTAGTGCAACTAACTATATAAAACAAATACTAATGGACATGAAAAATCATATATGCACTAATACAATAGAGGTGGGGGATCTCAATGCCCCACTGTCACAAATAGATGGATCAAACAGACAAAAAATAAGTAATGAAATACTAGAACTCAATCAAACTCTTGAACAAATGAACTTAACAGATGTTTACAGAGTGTTCAACCCCACAAAATCAAAATGCCCATTCTTTTCAGCTCCACATGGGTTGTTCTCCAAAATAGACCACATACTTATTCATAGAACATGTTTAAGTAAGTGCAAAGGAATTGAAGTTATCCCCTGTATATTATCAGACCATAGTGCAATGATATTGGAGATCCATACCAAATGAAACTCGAAAAATTTCATAAACACGTGGAAATTGAACAACACACTTCTGAATAACCAATGGGTCACAGAGGAAATTAAAGAAGAAATCAGACAGTTCCTTCAATTAAATGGCAATGACAGTACAACACATCGGAATCTATGGGACACAATAAAAGCAGTCTTATGAGGGAAATTCATAGCAGTGAATACACATATTAGGAAAACAGAGAAAGCCAAATTAAAGAACCTGATGCTGGACCTCAAGCTTCCAGAAAAATAAGAGCAGGACAAACCCAAAACTCATAGAAATTATAAAGATCAAAGCAGAAATAAATTCAATGGAGACTGAGGGAACAGTACAAAAAAATCAGTGAAGCCAAGAGTTGGTTCTTTGAAAGAATCAACAAAATTGAAAAATTCTTAGCCAACCTTATCAGAAAAAGGAAAGAAAATTCCCAAATCCATGCAATTAGTAATGAAAAGGGTGAAATTACAACAGACCCAGCAGAAATCCAGAGGATCATCAATACCTACTTGGAGAACCTATACACTATTAAGATGGAAAATACAGAAGAAATGCACTGATTCCTAGATATGTATGAGTTATCAAATTTGAATGAAGAAGACCTAAAAATTCTGAAAAACACAATATCAATCAGTTAAATAGAAAAATTAATTAAAAACTTACCAACAAAGAAAAACCCAAGTCCTGATGGCTTCACTGCTGAATTTTAAAAGACATTTAGTGAGGAACTACTGCCACTACTGTTTAAACTTTTCAAAGAAATAGAAAGGGAAACAATACTCCTGAACTCATTCCTGGAAGCAAGCATCACCTTGATCCCCAAAACAGAGAAAGACCCGACCCAAAAAGAGAACTAGAGGCCAATCTCACTAATGAACATAGATGCAAAAATCCTCAATAAAATACTGGCAAATAGAATGCAGAACATGATCAAGTAGATCATACACCCTGATCAAGTGGGATTCATCCCAGGGATGCAGGGATGGTTCAACATATGCAAATCAATCAATGTAATACACTATATCAATAGAGCCAAGGACAAAAACCATATGATCATCTCCATAGTTACAGAAAAAGTATTTGGCAAAATCCAACATGCATTTATGATAAAAATTCTTCAAAAAATTGGAGTAGACAGTCTCAACCTCAATCTGATAAAAGCCATCTATGAAAAACCAACAGCCAATATCATACTAAATGGTCAAAAACTGAAATCCTTCACATTAAAATTAGGAACAAGAGAAGGATGTCCACTATCACCACTCTTGTTCAATACAGCTTTGGAAACATTAGCCATGACAGTTAGACAAGAGAAAGAAATAAAAGGAATAAAGATAGGAAATGAAGAAGTCAAATTGTCATTATTTGCAGATGACATGATACTCTATATAGAAGACCCCAAGAACTCCACCAAAATTCTTCTAGCCTTAATAACAAATACAGTAAAGTAGCTGGTTACAAGGTCAACACACAAAAATCAATAGCTTTTCTCTACGAGAATGACAGACTCACTGAGAGAGAAATGGGGCAAATAATTCCTTTCACAATAGCTTCCAAAATCTGAAATACATAGGAATCATCCTAACAAAAGAAATCAAAGACCTCATTTCTGAAAACTATAGCACTCTGAAAAGAGATATTGAAGATGATATCAGAAAATGGACAGACATCACCTGCTCCTTGGTAGAAAGGATCAATATAGTGAAAATGGCCATACTTCCAAATCTTCTATATAGATTCAATGCAATCCCATTTGAGATCCCAGCGGCGTACTTCACAGAACTTGAGAAAACAGTCCAAAAATTCATTTGGAACAAGAAGAGACCCAGAATAGCAAAAGCAATTCTAGGTAACAGAGACATGGCAGGGGGTATCACAATCCCCATCTTGAAACTATAATACAAACCTACTGTAATAAAAACAGCATGGCGTGGGCAAAGAAACAGACCTGAGGACCAGTGGAACAGATTAGAAGATGCCTAAACAACTCCAGAAATGCTCAGCCATCTCATCTTCAATAAAGGAGCCAAAAACCCTCACTGGAGGAAAGATAGCCTCTTAATAAATGGTGCTGGAAAAATTGGGTTTCAACTTGCCAAATATTAAAACTAGAACTATACCTCTCATCATGCACCAAATTAAAATCAAAATGGATTAAAGATGTAAATAGTAAAATAAAAACGCTGAATCAGCTGGAACAGAGGTTAGGAAGAACTCTTCAGGACATTGGTGTAGGAAAAGATTTTATGAACAAAACCTCAGTTGCCCTTAAAGTTGCACAAACAATCAACAGTGGGATCTCTTCTTATTTAAAAGATTCTGCACAGCAAGAGAAACCACCAGCAGTGTGAAGAGACAACCCATGATGTGGGAAACAATCTTCATCTGCTGTTCCTCAGACAAAGGTCTACTATCTCAAATCTATAAAGAACTTAAAAAGATCAGACTTCCCAAATTAAAAGACCCAATCCAAAAATGGGCATCTGAAAGGAACAGATATTTCTCAGCAAAGAAGTAGAAATAGCAAATAAACACATGAAAAATTGGTCAACATCACTGGTCATTGGAGAGATGGAAATGAAAACAAGAGTGAGATTCCACCACACTCCAAAAAGAATGGCTGCTATCATGAAATCAACCAATAACAAATGCTGGTGGGGCTGTAGGGAAAGAGAAACACTGCTCCACTGCTGGTGGGAGTGTAGACTGGTGCAACCACTGTGGAAATCAGTATGTAGATACCTCAAAGAAGTAGGACTGGAAGTCCCATTTGACCCAGCTATTGCCCTGCTGGGGACCTTCCCCATAGAATTAAAGGAATCATATCACAGTGATATATGTGCACCCATGTTCATAGAAGCCCAGTTTGTAATAGCTAAAACTTGGGAGCAGCCCTAATGCCCATTAACTGGAGACTGGATAAAGAAAATGTGTTGTTGTTTTTTTTTTAAAAATAGTGTACTGATCAGCCATAAAAAATGAAAAATTAGAGACATTTATAGATAAATGGATGCACATTGAGGTGATAGTCTTAAGTGAAATAAATAGGTAACATATGTCTAAATACTGAATAGTTTCTGTAGTGTGAGAAACTGAAAGTGTAAATAAGGACTAAAAGTTATCATAGATAATGTGAAATAGGAAGAAAAGGGGCAAAGGGGAAGTGGAAGTGGGAGGAGTAGGGGAAAGGAAAGAAGGTAATGCAAAAATTAAAACAAAGTCTTTGTAAATAAGGAGGGATGGAGGGGTTGAAGGGAGGGCAGGGGGAGGGGGAAAAATAAGAACCAAGAGAGATTATGTAAAGGTGCAACTTTCCAGTAATGAATGTCTTTATATTGTATACCTAAAATGTTCCAATAAAATAATATTTAAAAAGTTTTAAAAAGTGCATTGGAGACCCCAGAAATTTGGAGAAGAGAGGAATATGGAGAAGTTGCAAAGAGTGAGAAAAGATAGCCCAAGAAAGAATCCATGCATGCTCCAAGCACTGGCAGTGCCACAGTGCCAGGTCCACAGCAACACTGTGGCATTCTCATCTCATCTCAACATGTACCAGGAGCTGGATATAGAACTATGGGGTTTTATGTTTGCCCTGCTGGATATGAACATTTTTGGGGGTCCTATTCATTTCTAACCCCCTGTTCTTCACTTTTGGAATAAAAAGGTTTAACCTGTGCCATTGCATGTTGATAGTGTTTAACTTTTTGTTTTTTACATGGGCTCATAACTAAAAGTTTGGTTTGATTCTCAGAGGAAACGTTGGACATTTTTGCAATGCTGAAACTGTTAAAATTTGTCAACTTGTAGAGATGGATTAAATACATTTTGCATAAAAGAGATGCACATGAGTCTTTTGAAGATGAGGGAGGCATGTTATGGTTTAGATCTAAAATGGCCCCCAAAGCTTCAAATATTTGGAAAGCAATTGAATTATGGTGGCTTCTGCAGTTGGCTTGCTGTTCAGAGGTGGGGTTTGATTGGAATAGACCAGTCACTAGGTACATGGCCTAGGTTTTATCTCCCTCCCAAGTTCTTCTCCTCATGTCTCAGCTTCCTGTACACTATGCCATAAGCAGCTTTCCTCCACCATTTCCCTCTGCCCTGCTATTTCTTCCTTGGAATCTGCCAACCCTCAACCAAACAAACCTATTCTTTAAGTTACTGGTGTCAGGTATTTTGTCCAAACAACAAGTTAAATGACTAAGACAGAGGATGTATAAAATTTCTATATTTTAAATGGATTTTATATAAAATAAGTACCACTAATAGCTTGTAGCTTTCCTTTCTGTCATATACATATATGTGTATATATATATACACACATATATGTATATATGTGTATATATATTTATATTTATATTTTATATTCTTTTCACTCCTAAGCACTATGTGCCTAGGTGTGCAAGTATTAGTTATTTGGATTTCCTCATTAGTGTGACACTAAGTAGAGGCAGGGGAAGTGAGAAGCTTTTCTTTGCAGTTGATTTTGTTGAAAATACTCTTAAAGTTCTCTGATATAATGTGATATTTATGTATACACTTTTTATTCCAGTAAGGAAGCTTCTTTCTATTTCTAGGGTCCTAAGACTTTTTAAAAGATTTTTAAATTCTAAATAACTTTATAACTAAATTTCAGCAACCATTGTTATAAATCTGTTTTCAATTTTAACTTGGTCAATATTGACAAACTATAATTTCCTAGAATTTCAAAAAAATCTTAAAATCAATATTAACTCCCCAATTATTTACTTTGTACATAATTTTTTATTTTGTTTATTTTCCTTTTTATTGGTATATGTTTTGAGTACATAATGATTATATTCATTGTGGAGAGTTGCTACATGTACATAACACACAAAACATAATTGTATTCATATGAAGATATAAAAATTTTAAATTTTTCTATAAGGATGCATAAATGTTTGTATAATTATATTGTCATACTTTCTCTAATCTTTCTATGTATACTTTTTAATCTTTAAGAGTGAATATTTTTGCTTCTTTTGTACATTGATTTTAGTAGAATTTTATTACTTTATTATTGTAGCATTGTTTCAAACTTTGTTACTTTTTAATAAATAAATATTGCTTTAGGTGTTTCTTTGAACTCATTTTGCTTCATTACTTTATTTTACAAATTTACTTGTATTTTCTTATAATGTCATTGGATATAATTTAACTCATTAATTTTTGATATTTTCTTTATTTTTAATAAAATTTGCCCACAATCTTTTCCTTAATATTTTATAATTTTGAACTGTGGTTTCTTCATTGTTATTTATATTTTAAGCATGTTTATAATGTACCACTTAAACATGTATTTTGTTTGAATTAATATGTTCACTGATGTTTCAAATAAACTTTTATAGTAGATTTTTAATGAGAATATTTTACTGTATTTGACTACAAAAATGGAGGCAATAATATAATTATTTTAATAATATTCTCCCTATTTCTGAATAAACATTTACTATTACCATTTGTCTAGTTTTCTCAGATATTTAAATTTACTTTTTAATTCCTATTTAGATTATGAGGCTGACGTGACCTCATCATATTCTGTTTCCTGACTCTTCCCTACATTCACGTATTTCCTTTCCCTCTTTCACTTTATCAAAATTTTTACTTGAATAATCTCATTTACAACTAAGTCATAAACCATGTTAAGATAAAATTAATATATAATTTTAGTGACCTAGAATCAATAATGGAATTATATTAATGTATTTACCTTGTTTGCTTAGGCACACATTAACATACTCCCTGCTATGGTTTACATCTAGATGTCTGCCCCTCAAAGATTTATGTACCTGAGGATGAGATTTTGGAGGTGAATGAGTTAGGGCAGCATTATAGCTGACTTACTATTAGGAGATATGGTCTGATCAGAAGAGGAGGGTCCCTAGGGCTATTGCCTAGAAGGATTTATCTCCTTCCTTGGATCTTCCCTGCATTTTCTCCTATGCACCATGCCTTGAGGAGCTCTCTTCCACCTTGGCCCTCTCTGTCATGCCATCTTGCCTTGCCGTTGGCCAACTACGGGCTCAATCGTGAGCCAAGATAAATCTTCCCTCTTGTAAATTGTAGGTGTCGGATATTTTTTCTCATTGACAAGAAACTGACTAAGACACTGTCAAAGGCAAAAGTTTCCTTACAATGTTATCAAGCATGTTGGGAAATCAAAGCCATCCCAACTTCCCATTTGCTTACATTCACTCTGATCTCAGCTGTTTGCTTTCTGGGCCTGTGAAATATTTGCTCTGATGATTTATTTTTGTGTATTAATGTGACAGCTATCTTCACATTTTTCATGTGATGGAAAACTCATTTCTAGATTCCATATCTTCTGCTTTTATATATTTCCCCATTTTTTTATTATTATAAAAAGCTAGTAGGTATAATAACTACATATTTAAGAGGTAGAGTATGATAATTTGGTAAATGTATACAGTAGGCAATAACTGAATCAATGTAATTAACATGGTTTTGTTTTGGAAACCTTCAAGCTCTTGTTACTTTGAGAAATACAATACAACTAATACTCACCCTACTGTATTACGAAACTCTAGAATTTACATAACTGTACTGCAGTACTTGTTATGCAACTCCTGTAGATCCCCCTTCTCTAAATTCTTTCTAATTTCAAATGTCCACTCTTCTATTCTCTACTTCTGAGATAAAATTTTTATTTTCATGTATGATAAGAAAATGAGGTTCTTGTGTTTCTATCACTTGGTTTATTTCTCTTAACAAAGTAATTATCTATCCACAGGAAATGAAATCAGTATGTCTGTGGAGTTTATTACAGGGCTATTGATACTAGCCACAATATGCAACCAATAGAAGTGCCCATCAAGGGATGAATGGATGAGGAAATTGTGATATATACAAAATGGAATATAATTCATACATAAAAATGAAATCTTGTCAATTGTTGCAAAATTGATGGAACTGGAGGATATGGTTCTAAATCTTGCATACACTAATATTTTCATGAATACTGTAACACTGGTTTTTTAAAATGAGTACATGGTTCATAGTGTTTTGGAAATTTGTGGTCTAAAACTGTTTCTACACATTTTTGTGTAGTGAATTTTTCATTTGTTTCCTTCAAATATTTGAACCATTGTTCCATTGTCTTTTAGCTTCCTATGGTGTTAAGAAAGTAATTCCTACTCTATTGCCATTTTTAATGGTCTTTATATTGCTTTGTTTTCTGAGGTTTAAAAAATTTTTCCTTCTCATTGATAGTGGGCTGAGATTTACTATGATGAATGTGAGGTGTGTGTGTGTGTTCACATTTATTATTCTGGAAACTCAATATAGTCTTCAATCTCAAAATGCATGACCTTCATTTCTTTATAATTTATTACTTTCTCCTTACTACCTTTTCCATTTCAATTTTTATTTCTATCTACATTCCCACTCAATGTAAGAAAGTTGAAGTCTCTGAAAGAATCCTGTAAATGTCTGATTCTTTATGTTATTTCATGAAAGCATTCCATAAGTTTATCACAAGCCCTTTAAACATCTTTTTACATGTATTTAAATTCCAAGAATATATTTCAAATTTTTGAATATTTCTAAACCTTCATATTATTTTGTTGGATATTTTATATTTTACTTCTTTCTTGGTGTATTAATAATATATTTATTGATTTGGTAAATTTTTCTTGCATTGTTTTTTTTATTTTCATAGTTCTTTTTTATTTGCTTTTATTTTGGTTCCTATTTTTTATATTAGAGGAGTGCTTAAGTGATAAGTGAGCTGGTTTTGTCCATTAATTTCAAAATTAAACCACTAAAAGAATGTGTGGAATCATGAATCACTAAGCATATGAGGACAGGAATTTACAAATAGTAGATTTATATATACAATTAGTAGATTTCTCCTTTTTTGATTTTATTAGTATATGCTTACTGTACATAATGATTGCAATCGTCATGAAGAGTTGGTACATGTATATAATACAACTAAATTCTGTGTGCTTTCCCTTCCTTTTTCTCCCCTACCCTCTCCCTATTTCTCCAGATCCTGTTTCCATTTTCAAAAGATCTCTGTTACTCCTACTATTCATCCTTTAATTTGCTTTTTAAACTATCTATACTTTGATTTTCTTAGATAACAAAAACCATATATTTAAGCAAATTTGTCTAATATGTTTTACTAAAAGTTGTTCCAAAGGTATTTATTTTCTTATAAATGACCAAAATTATCCTCACTTATGGCAGAGTAGTATTCAGTTGTGCACAAGTTCAAAATTTGCTTTATCCATTTGTCGATGGAACTACAAGCTGCTTCCTAGATCTAGCTATTATATGTTGTGCTGCTATAAACAGGGGTATGGAGGTATCATTATAATATGATGTCTTTAACTTCTTTTAGGAAAAATACCTAGAAGGGGACTAGCTGGGTCAAGTGAAATTTCTATTTTAGTTGTTTGAGGAATTTCCATACTGATTTTCATGGTTGTTGTACCAGTTTATATTTGACTTCCAATGTAAAAGGGTTCCATTTCCCCCATAGCCCTGCTAGCAAAGTTTGTTGTTATTTGATATCTTGAAGATGATCATTTTTTTTCTGCAATAAGATAGAATCTGTTTTGTTTTAATTTGTATTTCTCTAATGGCCAGATATATTGAACTTTTTTTCCATGTTTTTATTAGCCATTTTTACTATTTCTTTTTAGATATGTCTATTTATTTCATGTGTCTTTTATTTTGAAGGTATAATTTCTATATTTCAAATATTAATTCTCTGTCCAATGAGTAGTTCCTGAAAATTTGTTCTGATTTTGTAGTTTCTCTCTTCACTCTCTTAGTTGTTTTCCTTACTCTGTAGAAGCTTTTTGATAATCATCTCATTAACTGATTCTTTTTTTTCCCATTAAGTTTATTGGTACATTTTAGGTATAAAATACAGTTACATTCATCATTGGGATCTTGTACCATTACATGAGTATCTTGGTTCTTATTTTTTCCCTTTCCCCTGCCCTCCCTGCACCTCCTCCACCCTTCCCTATTTGCAAAGACTTTGTTTCCATTTTATTCTTTTCTCATATTTTCTCTTTTTCCTTTTTTCCTTTCCTCTATCCCTCCCACTTTCCCTGATCCTTTAGAGCTTTCTACCTATTACACAATATCAATTATACATTTTTAAATTACAATATCAAGATCTGGGAGACATTACCACAGATTTAACAGAATTTAAAAGGATATAGAAAGCATATTTCAAAAATCCTTTTTTGAAATAAATTTGACAACTTCTAAGAAGTACCTTGGAAGACAAATTAATGAAACTAACTCTGGAGGAAATATAAAATTTGAATAGCACCTATTAAAGAAAGCATATTCCTAGTTTGAAAAATTACCTATATGACAACAGCAGGCTCATATACATTTTAACTGATAAATTATATCAAACAATTAAAACAGAAAAAAGGAGGAACACTTCTCCCCTCATTTTAGGAAATCAACATTGTGCTAATCCTAAAACTGGATAAAGGTAATAGAAGAAAAAGGTATGAACATAGATAGAAATTTGTTTAACAAAACAAACTCTTAGAAGTCAGATCTGGCAGTAGGTAAAAAGTGGTTTTGTTATAGAGATGGTCGTGTTGGTTCAGCATTGAAAGATCCACCCCCAAAAGTCATCATTTTAACAGAGGAAAGGAAAAAAAACATATGATCCTGTCACTAGTTGGAGAAAAAGTATTGGACTAAATTCCACAGCTGTTCATGGTAAAAGCTATCAGAAGACTAGAAGTAGAACAGAACGTTCTCAACAGATTAAAGACATGTACCCCATACTTCCAGTGAGAACACCTTATATGAATGGAGAAGATACAATGCTTTCTCCTTAAGGTGGAGAACAAGGGCAGATATGCTTGCTCTTTATCTGTCCATTAAACTTTGAAACCTAGTCCCCACCAAAATAGTTTGGCAATAAAATGACACAATTAGGATGGGATTGGCAAGGTAGAAGCAAAATCTTTTTATGTAGATGAGATGATCATCTACAGAGAAAATACTAAGAAATCTCTAGGAGCCTCTAGAACTTGTATTTGAATTTAGCAGGATTACAAAACACAAGGTATATATAAAAATTCAGGTCTATGTATACTTGCTATAAATGAAGAATTGGATATTAAAATTTAAAAGTTATGTAGGAGTACAAAGGACCTAGAAAAGTTAAAAAACAAAAAACAACAAACAAACAGACAAAAAACAGTGTTGGAAGATGTTTAGTACCTAATTTTAAGACTTCTTCTAAAGCTACAGGAATCAAGACAGTATTGGTGTCAGGAAAGACATATAGATCATTGGAATAAAACAGAGAACCTAAAAGTAGAACCACACATATATAGTCCACTGAGTTTTGAAAGATTATTTAACATTAGCATTTCATAGAATATAAACTCAATTCAAGAGCCAAGGAGGAGATAGTGTTTTCAGCAAATGGCACTAGAACACCTGGTATTCGTATATAAAAAATTAACCTCAACCCTTTTTTTCCATACATGAAAATAACTTGAAGGAATCTATGAACCTAAATAAGAAAGCCTAAAAGTATAAAACTTTAAGAAGAAATTATAAGGGAAAATGTTTATGAATTCAGGGTAGGCAAGAACTACCTAGGATACAAAAGACATGATGTATAAAAGAAAAAAAATTGATAAATGAGATTCCATCAAAATTTTGAACTTTAAATGACATCATTAAAATGAAAAGTTGTCCTTAAACAGATCATATTTACAATGCATATAACCTATGACCCGAATATATAAAGAATTCTTAGAGCTCATTAATAGACAACCCAATTAAAAAGTAGACATAAAAAGATGATAAATAGTCAGTATAGCACAAGGAAAGGTGTGCAACTCTAGAATCAGAAAAATACTAATCAATACAATAATAAGATTGAAATACACTCATTAGTGAGATGAAGTTAAAAGTTTTAAAAGCCTTGTCATGACTTTTTCTTTTTGTTGGATTCTCCCTCTTTGCGTTTAATGTGTCATGCCCAATGGATTCATTCTGCTGGGTTTCCTGGGGTTGTGATCCTTACTGTCTTTTCCTAGGGTATTGTCTACAATTTTTTGGAGTGCCAATTTGATATTCATGAAGTTCCTGAGGTGCTGTTTACCATGAAAATATCTTATTTCTCCATCAATTTTGAAAGATAGTTTTGCAGGGTACATCAATCTGGGTTGGAGGCTGTTTTCCTTTAGGGCTTGAAATACATCACTCCAAGCTCTTCTTGCCTTGAGGGTTTGCATTGAGAAGTCTGCTGTGATTCTGATGGGCTTTCCTTTGTATGTGATTTGTTTCTTTCCTCTCACTGCAAGTAGAATTTTGTTCTTCTGTTGGATTTCTGGAATCCTAACTATTAAATGCCTATGTGTAGATTGTTTTTGATTAAGGCTAGCTGGAGTTCTATATGCCTCACTTATCTGTATGTCAAGTTCTTTTCCCTTCCTTGGGAAGTTTTCTGCCATCACTTCTGTGAACAGTTTTTATATGTCATCTGCATTCTCTCCTGTTTCTTCACTGTCTCCAATCAGTGTTATATTATTCTTCTTTGCATTGTCTAGCAGCTGCTGGATTGATTTCTCATGTTCCTTTACAATTTTAAAGCAATTTTTCTTTTCCTGGTCACTAATTGCAATCTTTTCTTCTATATGTGAAATTGTATCCTCATATTGGTTCATTCTGCTGCGCAGACTTTCGATAGAGTTTTTAATCTCTTGGAAATCTGTTTGCATCTGTTTTATGGATTCCATTTGTTTCCTATTTTGGGATTCCATCATCTTCCTCAGATCCTCTATTTTTTTTATCTATGTCCTCCCTAGATTTATTAATCATGTCTTGCACCATGAGCACAATCTTTGCTTTTATCTGAGTAATTATTTCTGATTTCATTTTTTCCAGATCCTCTTTTGTTGCCAGTTCAGAGAGTCCAGGTGGTTGAGTATCAAATTGTTCCCTTTCATTTCCCTTTGGAGTTGCTGTAGGAGATCCAGATGTCTGTTTCTGAGGCTTCTTTATGTGTCTTCTCATTTCCATAGCAGAGTGTGTGTGCTTCTGGAGCCCGTGTGACTCACCTTCTCTGCCTTAGGAGCTTGGGTTGGCAGTGGGGGAGCTTTCTCCCGGGTGCGGGTGCTGGGACTGGCTTAGCTTCTCTGCCCTAGGAGCATGGGATGGGAGCGGGGGAGCTTCCTTCCAGGTTCTGGCACCCGCTCAGCTTCTCTGAACTGATTCTTGATATTGTTTTCTGTGCAACTAGAGTTCTGTTCAAAAAGTCTTTACCTATGTCCATGTCTCCAAGAGTTTTACCTATTGTATCTTCCACCAGATTAACTATTTCTATTTCAATATTTAGCTCTGTGATTCATTTTGATTTTATTTTAGTACCTAGTGAGGGATGTAAGTCCATCTTCAAACTTTTGCATTTTGTGTGTAACCAGTTTTCCCAGGACCATTTGTGAAAGAGATTTTGCTCTAGCCTATATTATTTGCCCCTTTGTCAAAGATCAGCTAACTAAATGTTCCTGGAGCATTTTCTGCATCCTCTAGTATGGTCCTTTGAGACAATTGTCTGGTTCTTTTTGCCAGTACAATACTATTTTTATCACTGTACCTTTGTAGTACAACTTGAAATCAGGGATTGGGACACCCCCTCCTTTTCTCTTATTGCCCTGGATTGCTTTCAATATTTTGTATTTTGCGTCTCTTTTGGTCTCATACAAATTTTTGGATTGTTTTATCCTGTGTATTAAGGAGTGCTGTTGGTATTTTAATTGGGACATATATATATATATATATAATATCAGTTTTGATAGTGTGGTCATTTTGATGATTTTGATTCCCCCTATTCAGAAACAGGAGATGTCTTTCCATTTTCTGGTGTCCATTTAAATATACTTTTTCAGAGCACTGTAGTTTTCATTATAAAGATCCTTTATTCCTTTGTTAGTTTAATTTCTAGGTATTCATTTTTTCTTGAGGCTACAGTGAATAATATTTTTCTAATTTCTTTCTCAGTGGGTTCATTATTAGAGTATAGGAATCCTGTTGATTTTTGTGTTAATTTTATATCTTGCTCCTTGATGAATTTCATTATTAGTTCTGGAAATCTTTTGGAGGCAATTTTGTGTCTTCCATGTAAAGGATCATGTCATTTGTGATAATAATAGTTTGACTTTTTCTTATCCTATACATTTTTATTTCATTCTTTTGCCTTATTTCTCTGACTAAAGTTGTTTTACATTCAACAGGAGTGGTAATATTCGACATCCTTGTCTTTTTCCTGATTTTAAAGGAAAAGTTTTCAATTTTCCCTTTTTAATATGATGTTGGCAATAACATCTAATCTGTTTCATCAGATTGAGATAAGGTCCTAATATACCTATTTTCTTCATTGCTTTTATATGAATGGATATTGAACATAGCCAAGGTTTTTCTCTGCATTTATTGAAATGATCATGAAATTTTTTTATTTTTCTTTCTGTTTCTGTGGTATATTATATTTATTGACATGTGTATGTTGAATCACCCTTACATCCCTGAGACAAGGCCTGCATTGTCATGATGTATTGTCTTTTTATTAATTTGCTACATTGTGTTTGACAGCATCTTGTTGAAGATTTTTGCATCTATGTTCATTACTGACCTATAGCTTTCTTTTTCAGTAAAATCTTTTTTTGGTTTGTGTACCAAGGAAAAGGTAGCTTCCAGATGAATTTGGCTGTACTCCTTTCTTTGAAGGTCCTATAGAATTCAGCTGTGAATCCATATGTACTTGGCTTTGGTTGGTTGGTATTTTTTTAATGATTGCCTCAAATTCATTACATATTATCTTAGTATTCAGGAATTTTATGTTTTTATTCACTTTTGGTATTCATATGTATAGCAATTCCTCTATTTCTTCGAGTCTCTCCACTGTATTAGAGTACCGGTGTTTGATGCATTTACTAATAGTCTTCTGGATTTCAGTAGTGCCCATTGCAGTTTTGCCTTTTTCATTTCTCATTGTATTGATATGGGTCTTTTCTTTTGGTAAGTAGGCCTCATATTTTCTATTTTCTATTTTCAAGGACCACCTATTTGATTCATTCTTTTGTGTATATTTTAGAATTAATTTCATTACTTCCACTCCTGTCTGTACAATTTCCTTCCTTACACTAGCTTTGAATTTGTAGTATTCTTGTTTTTTTTTTAAATACATTGAGGTGCATGAGTAGGTTATTTATGTGGGCCCACTTTTTCTCTAATGTGAACATTCACAATAAATTTCCCTCTTAGGATTGTTGCCCATAGTTATGTATGGGTATTATTTGATTCTAGAAACTTTAATGTCCATGTTGATTTCTTCTGTGACTCATTGATTTTTCAAGACTGTATTATTTAATCTCTATTTCTTAACAAAATTTCTGTAGTTTTCTTTGTCAATGATTTCTAGATTCATTGTACTATAATTTTATGATATGCATGGGGTAATTTAAACCTTTTACATTTATTTAATTAAATTATTGGCTAGTATGTGGTCTTCTTTGGTGAAAGTTCCATGTAATACTAAGAATAGTGGCTATTGTGTTGTAGTCTGGAATGCTCTATATTTATCTGTTAAGGCCATATTTGGAAGTGTGGTTCAACTCTGATATTTATTTGTTGATTTTTTTTTTATCTACTTGATATCTCTGTGAAAGTGGGGTACTGAGGTCTCCCACTATGAATGTGTTGATGTTAATCTAATATTTTATTTCTTTTATGAAGCTGTGTGCACTGGTATTCGGTTCATATATATTTGCATTTATTACTTCATCCTCTTAAAGTCATCCCTTAACTAATATATAGTGACCTTCTTTGCCTCTTATGATCAGTTTTACCTTGAAATCCACTTTGTCTCAAAATGGGTATGCACTTCTGCTTCCTTTCAGTCTCTCTGCATGGGGTATTGATTTTCATTCTTTGAATTTTAGCATTTGAATTTCCTTTTATATTAAATGTTTCACTTGTATGGACCATAAAAATAGGTTGTTTTTTTTTTTAATCTAAGTTGCCAGTTTGCCTTTAATTTGGGGTTGAGTTGCAGCCATTTAAATTGAGTGTTATCACTAAATGATAGTGACTTATTTTTGTCATTGAATTATTTTTCAGTCATTGATTGCTTTCCCCCTCTTTTGTTTAACTGCTTACTTTGCTTTATGTATGCATCCCATCAGACTTTTTTGGATTGTTTGTTATGGTGAATGTTTTAGAGAACAAATGACCAAACTGCAACCCCAAACCCACTGATTTACCACAAAATGTGAACACTGCAATTAAACCTGAATAATGAGGTTTTAGTTAAGAAAAAATAACTCATACATGAACATCTTTATCTTAAAAGCAAAATAATAGAGCTTTCACTAATACAGCTTTTTGTTGAAAGGTAAGAGTTTGCATTTGGCATGTTGTTGCTCAATGTGATCTTTGTTGTTATACTCATGGTGATAATTTGTTAAACTTTGGCTCATATTTTGTTAGTCTGAGAGCCACAAATGCAGCACTCAGATCATCTGTTAGTCTGATTCTCATTTCAGATTTGATGTAATTTAAAGCTGAAAACAGCTACTAACAAGCATAATATGATCCAAACAAAGTAAGAAAAGTAATCCAAAGTGCTTCACTGATTTAAGATTATTTGGTGGTCTACTCTAAGGATTTCATTTTCAGAATTCCCAACTGTGCTATCCTTTGTCATCCTTTTATACTGTATCTTCTCTATCATTTCAGGTCATAGAATTTGTTCTGCTGGATTGAACTTTCTTGAAATTCCAATAGTTTCATTTCCAGATTTTGAATATTTAATCAGTGTAAACAGGAAAGATCAAGTTCTTCAAATTTTGCTTTCTCTAGAGAAGTAAGAAAGGATTGTTTCTATCTTACAGATCTGTAAAAATCTATTACTAAAATTCTCCTTTGCTTCTGCTACAATGCTAGCCAACTCCTTTTAGAATTCCTGATGGTTTGTGATTTGCCCAGACACCAAATGTAGAATTTTTTATATGCATTTTTAGATTTGGGAAATATTTCACCTTCCCATTTTCAATATCTATTTCAAAAAGCTGCAATTTTTTCTCAAATGTTTTGATATTACAAAAGAGCTTCTCTTCTGTTTTCCCTATAATTTATAGTTCTTTGTCCTTGTTGTTCAGTACATTGAAATGTAGTAGAAAACTTGTAAAAAATATATGATTGGTAAGCCAGGCCTTATCTGTGAACTGTGAATATCCCTTCTCCTTTTCATTCAGAAACAGCATAATTTAGTTCAAGCAAGCTACAAATCTCTCCAGGACTTATCTTCTGATCAGCCACTAGATATGGTTGTACATAAGTAAAACATTATACTGTCCCTGAACCTCATCAAGAACTGCTTGAAACCATCAAAAATTAAAAGCATGAGCCATGACGTAATTCAACATTTTTTGTGATATCTTTGAGGATATTGTCTAATTTTTTGTTGCTTTCTCTGGCAAAAAGAGTTTCTTGATATATATAAAAAATAAAACTGAGTGACTGGATGTTTTGTTTCTTTAACAAGACACTGTGTGAAACCAGATGCTGCTTCCACCATGCAAGGTTCCCTGTTACTAGTTATTGAAACTACTTTTTCTGATTTATGACTTGTTACAGAAATGCCTCCATCATAACATTGTAGATGTCTGTCTCTTGTGTTCTTCCAGACAAAGACTCTGGTTTACCCAGATCTTCTCCCATGATGTCACCAACAGTATGATACAAAATTACTGCTAGCCTTGCATGATTATTTATGTCAGTGCTTTCATCTAAGCACATGAAGTAACAGGCTACCTTCTGTAAGTCAGTGGTGAGCTGCTGAATAATATCACTTGCCATGGACAGAACTCAATCTTTAACAATATTTCTACTAAAAGATGCATCTCAGAGATGCATTACATAATTTTATCTTTATTAGAGTAATAATAAAAAAGGGAATTACTCCCAGACAGCACTATCATTTTGATAAAATTCCAATCAGAGAAGGGCCTGCCATGTTTTTTGAGCACAGTGAAGTTTGAAAATTGGCAGCTGTCCAATAATTCATTTTATTTTATTATTTATTTATTTATTTATTTATTTTGGGGGGGATACTGGGGATTGATCTTGGGTCCTTGTGCTTGCGAAGCAGGCAGAGGAACCACTGAGCTAAATCCCCGGCCCCCCTGGTAATTCATTTTAGAAAGATAGGTGCAAAAACTAAGATACTGAGAATAATATTTCCTCAATTTCCTTTCAAGAAACTCTTTCTTTACAGTTTTATTCAGTTCAACAACAATTTCGTGGTTGGTGTCAAAATATCACGTGACACTTGATGTGCGACACACACAACACTTGCACTACACAGAATACATAACACTTTCCCATTGCACTCAGTCACTCCAAATGACTCTGTCCAGGCCTCTTGGACATATTCCACTGTCTGCTTTTAGTTTTGGTTTGTTTATTACATCAGTTTTTCATGTTAAAGACTTGGAGTTTATAAAAAAGAAAAGGTTTTTTTCTCAAAATGAAGCACCCAGTGCAAATCTATCCCTATACAAAAAAATAGCTAACAGTATTAGTTAACTAAATAATTGGCTATTCTCTGAATCTCCAATCTACAGCAGTGATTCTCAGCTGGATTTCTCTTGAATTTTCTGACCACCAATGCAAATGGCAATGTTTCACTGACCACCAGCTTTTGGCCTGCTCAGAAAAAGGCATATGAGTGCATTTTCTACCTTGTGAGGGCTTCTGCTAAAATCACAGCTAGGCCAAGCAAATATATATATATTTGGCAGTGCACTGACTGGCCATGCAAAAGCTGGAATGAGTTGTAGCTAATGAGTCATGAGTCATGACATCATCTTCTGGCACTGCTACTCCTTTCTGAGCATGCTTATGGCCCCTATGTGCACTGTTAACTGATGCTCATCTGCTGGAGTCCTTGGGTGGGGTGGCTTGACTCACATGCTTACAGAGAAGGTTCTGAATGCCTTCTGTGACATGTGTGCCATATGTTTTCCATCACTGTCTTAAGGTGTTCTTTGTCATACAATCCTCTCAAGTCTTAATCAATTGTGAAAGATTGTTTGATAGGAAATATTAATCTCAGTTGAAGATCATTTTATTTTAGTAGTTGAAGCACTTCACTCCAAGATCTCCTAGCATTTAAGGTTGTGCTGTGAAGGCTTCTGTAATTCTAATGGGTTTATTTTTTTGGTACCAGGGATTGAACTCAGGTCCTTGCACTTACGAGGCAGGCACAGTGTCACAGAGCTAAATCCCTGGCCCTCCATAATAGTTTTTAAGACTCTGTTCTTTTGTTGGACTTCTGGGCTTTAGACTATGATCTGCTCTGGCAAAGTTCTTTTTTGCT
The DNA here is from genome assembly GCF_053883595.1 of Heterocephalus glaber. Lineage (NCBI taxonomy): Eukaryota > Metazoa > Chordata > Mammalia > Rodentia > Bathyergidae > Heterocephalus > Heterocephalus glaber. Next base: position 26,906,791 of record NW_028258143.1, on the reverse strand, counting down.
CATGATTATTTGGGGTTTTATATGCCTCACTTACTCATAAGCTGAATTCTTTTCCCATACTTGGAATGTTTTATGCTGCTATCTCTAAACAAAATTTTTGTGTGATAAATGTCTTCTGACTTTTGTGTAACTTCAATTAGTCTTAGGTTTCTTTTGTTTTATTTTGCATTATCTGGCAAATGTTTGATTCATTTTCCTTGTTTTCCTGTTGTTTATAATATATCTTCATGTATATAGTCATGTACTTCAGAATTATCTTCTCTTTCTGACCCTCCCCTCCCATTGTTCACTTCTTTTGCCCATACTTTCAATAGAAGTTTTTATCTTCTGAAATCCTGTTAGGAATTTTCACATGGACTCTAATTCTTTTTTCAATTCACATTTTGAATTATTTTGGTTAGCTCTCCTAATTTTTATTCATATCTTTTTTTTTTTTTTTTTTAGATTTTAAAATGGTAACTATTGAGGTACAATCTTCTTACCTAACATCAATGTCTTAAGTTTTCTTGTTTGGACTATTTTATACCCTGATGTACAGATTCCACATAAGTCTTTTTGGTCATTCCTGTAGCATTTCTCTTCTGGATGTGCTCCTCAGTTCCAAGTACTTGATACCATCATCAGCAAATTCTTTAATGACATCTTTTGTGACCATTAGAATATCTTCATGTCCAGGAGTAAGCTGATGAATACTTTGAAACATCTGGAAACATTCTTCTAAAGTTCTTTTCTTTCCTTTGTCAATCACAGTCATCTGATTGTTGGCTATTAATTTCTTCATGGTATTGGAACTAATGGATCCATTCAAGTGGGCATGAAGTTCCACTTTGGGCAATTCTGAGTAAAAGTCTTTCATCCATGGCTGATGCTGTTCTGCCCCCATGATCTCAGCAGGAAAAAGTGGTCCTTTTCCACTCTTGTATTTCAGTAAATTCTGTGTTCCTGAATTTTCTTCAGATTGCTTCCACACACTTTCATAAGATTGGTTGTATATATAGTCCTGGGTTCAATTTCACACTCTTTTGAGTCAGAGAAACTCTACCAGTGAGTTATCTTATTTTTCTGTTCCTTCAACTTCTTCCTCTCTCCTGGTTTCCCTCAATGACACAACACGTATGTGCGGTATGTATTTGCTTCCACCTCTTAGAGATTTCTCAGCTCTGAGGGCCTATTCCCTTCACACTGAAAGGCTTGTAGAAAAGTGACAACCCGCACTCCCCTCGCACATTGTCATTCAGTCCTTCTGGGAAAAATCAAATAAAGGACGCTCGCTGCTGATTCTGAGTACAGGAACACTGTTCAATCCTATTCATATCTTCTTTAAGCTCACTGATTATATTAAGTCCATTATATCTTTATCTATGTCATCTTGAGACCACTGGGTTTCTTTGTTTCTCCTTTCATCATTTCATGCCATTCAGTCATTTAGTTTTTTACTTCTTCCTCATTGATGCCCCTTAGATTAGCTTTGAAAGTGTTTGCAGTTTTTGGAGGCATTTTGTTGTCTTATTTTCTTATGCTTTGTTACTTTGTGATTAGGGTTAAAAATCAACAAGAATGGAAAATACAGCTAGTATGGAGATATTTGTAGCTAATGTCTGCTTTCTAGCTATATGATCTTGTGTTTGCTTCTTGCTATTATCATTCCATTTAATCTATTCAGTTAATTATGATTGAATCTTGTCACTGTATTGCAAAGAGAGAATTTCTACTGGTTATAACAATGTCAACAGATCCAATCATATACCAATAATGTACAGTGAAATTTGTTTTAACAATTTCACCCTGTTATCAATGCCCCCTCTAGACTCTACTATGCTGCTCTCAACAATTAGACTGTATTATGGAGGGCAGGTGGAAGGAAAAGAAAGAGGAAAAAGAAGGGAATACATAGGAAGAGAGGAAGAGGAGATAAATATCAAATCATGAAAAACAAACAGGAGGTTAGTCTCCTTTGGAATTATTTTATAGCTGGAGAAAAAAAGGTAGTGTGGAAGATTTTGAGAAAATATTTGTAGAAGTCAGAGGAGAGATGTGAATGGAGAAAAGTTTAATTGAAGATTGAGAGAAACTGTGTAATTATCAGAACCTGTTAATATATTAGTAGTTTATATTGGATCCTTTCTATGTACAACTTTATTAAAGGTTACTGGACATGCTCTTAAAAGTTCCTATTTAATTTAAAGCACTAGTTAATTCTTACTTTTGCACACACACACATATGTATATGCAGATGAAAGATACAAAGAAGGAGAGGGAAAGTAAGAAGGATAAAAACAAAGAGGAAGAGAGAAGAAAAAAGAAGTAAGAGTTTAATAAGGGAAATGGGGAAAGAAAAAGGATAAAAAGAGAAGAAAGGAAATCATAATGAAAAATAATAAAAAATAGCAACAACCAAGATATAAAAAACCCCAAACTTTCACAGTTGAGAAACCACAAAATCCAAGTACCCTCACAATTCCCTTCACATTCCAGAGTGAATTCAATTACATATTTACAAACTGGACCAGCCACTCCATGGTTTGCTGTGAGCAGTGAGGCCTGCTGACCTGGCTATCTATCTGGCCCATCTTCCTGGATGCAAGTAGTGCTCTGGATATGGCTAACTGTAGGCCTTTGTCTCTGTCCCAGGATACAAGTATTCAGTTAATATAGGGAAGCAAGGATATAGTACAATTGGCCCAGCACTAGGTTCTCCACCAATATCCAGCAACTCTCTCACTCCCACTCCTTTCACTGCAGGGAAAATCCTGAGGTCTCATTTGTGTTTTCACTCCACATCTTTCACACAGGACAACACTAGATGCCCTATGACCCAGGTGCCATTCTCTGTCTCTCCACCCACAGTCTTTTTAAATCACTTTCCTGAGAGCAACATGGTCCAACTGATGAACCTAGTATAGTCCTAGGATTCACACCCTTCAGCAATCCCTGGCAGGGGGTTTTGGTGACTCCTCCCTGGGCACCTATTGTTGGGGATGGGCAGAGCTTGGGATGTCTAGTAAGCTCAGCATTCCCAGCTTGTGAGAAAGGAATGAGCACCTAATTTTTTCTGAGTCAATCTACCCTCTTCTTTTCCCAGGGTCCTACCTACTCTAGGCAATGCTCACTTATGCAGGCCCTCAGCCACAGTTATAGAGGCACTCTGAATTAGGTCCCTAATCACAGCAGTACATTTATTTTCAAATTCTCAAGTGCCTAACAGTGTCCTCTTATACACTTCTCTCCAGCTTTCAGTTTCTCTGAAGCCCTGGATTTTGAAATTCTTACTCACAGTGACCCTCTTCCTGGCGGAGAGGTTAGAGTGCTTATGAACCTATCCTACCAGGCAGGCCACAGCTGAAGTCTCACCCTTCTCTGTCAGATGGCCTAATCCTCTCCCAGGATGCTGTTTACAACACACAGCTGAGTTGTCCTAGATGCCTAGGAAGATGATACTGGCCCTGGCTGTGACCGCCTTGATAAAAAGAACTCTCATGGATGGCTCCACCGGGCAAATGACTCCACGATCTAGGAGCATTCTGGTTTCCATTTCTAAATCCTCATCACTGGATTTTGTGAAACTGTATTTTGTTCTAGTGAGTTTTTTCTTCCTGTTACCTCCACATGCCTGGCTTTCTCTACAGCTTGTGCCTCAGGATACTTGCTATTCCCTGATGCGTGACCCAGTCTCCATCCCAGGCTACAATCGCCTAGCCAGCCATGATGCTTTCTCTATTGTGGCATTTAACATGAATCTTGTCTTTTCTTGGGACCAATTATCTCCTCTGCATTTCCCCTTAATATTTCTCAGTTTTCAAAGAAATGGTGCTCTGTGAGTGTGGGGGAATGCCCTATTGATTATGCCCAAAGAAGGCTGTAAACAGTGCAAGATGTAAAGAGTTAACCCCAGGATTGGCTTGTTTGTAGCAGTGAGTCTGGACAAAGCCTACATGCTGAGGTCAGAGTGACTCACATCCAAATTCCATTCCCAGAGTTAAAACCTTCTTTACTAAAAAGACAAGGTTAGTTATTAACCACACCCATATTTTGTCTCTCCTATTCCAAATTCAAGAATGCTTTGTTTCTAAATTTATAGGCCTTGCTTCCATCAGCAATGTCTCCATAGTAGCACCACATAGTCCCCCCCACATAGCCCTTTAGCTTAATCTAACTATGATGTCACCAGTAAATATCAATAGCTCTGAGGTTCAGGGACTTTGCTTGTTCAGCCTTGCTTGCAAGAGCATTGGTCATCCTGGGTCCCCATATCTCTGTCTCTTTAATTCTGTCTTTATGTTTTTCTTCTCTCCTTGTGTTATAACACTGAGCAGGGATTAGAACCTACTGCAGGGGTCTCCAGTAGGTGAGGAGTGTAGTTATTCCTCTTGGTCAGCTATTTGGAGGCAACTAAAGAAAGATATGCCAGGGATGTTATGTTGTTGTTGTTTGTTTTTCTTTTTAGGGTTTGATCTCCTTCTTCTTGAATAGGTAATTCCTATGGGTCAACCTATTAGTACGAGAAGCTTCTATATTATAAATGGAAATATTCATCCAGTGGTGGTGTGAGCAATTGACACTGAGGATTTATCTTCTTGTTTTATTTATTTAAAATCAAATTACTTATTAGCACCATGCAATGCCACTCCTCCCGTATAAGGGTACAAGATCATCCCAATTTCTAAACTTTTACTTAGTTGTCAGGATGAATCATTGATTTTCTCTTTCAGGTTATTCTCCCTCAGAATTCTTTTTCAGCATCTTATTTTCTAAAAATTCAGTTTTTCTTTCATAAATCTATGTCACTACATCATAATTTCACTAATATCCCCTGCCTATAGTTGCCTTCTCCCTCATTGCCTTTATATTGATATGAAAGAATTTTTTAGCAGTTTTGGCTTCATAGAAAAATTGAGTGGGAAGCCCAGCATTCCCACAGTCCCCCATCACTGTGTGTGCACAGCCTCTCCCTCCATCTCTAACCCACTCTGGGGTTTACATTTGTTTCGACTGTTGAACCTACATTGAGATGTCATTGTCATCTGAGTCCTTAGGTTACACCAGGGTTCACTCTTGGGTACATAAATTCCAGGGATTTGAACAAATGTAAAATAACATGTATCCATCATTATAGTGTCACTTGGAGGAAAAAGGCTGAGACCTGAGATCCTGTAAGGTGAACACCTGGGAGGCCAGGGGAGGAGTGTACTAGGAAGGCAGGCAAAGTTAGAAGGAGGGCTCCAGAAAGCCCAAAGAGACCCATAAGCCTGGGCTACAATGGAGCTGATAGGTGTAGCAGGAACACTAAGAACTTAAGTACCAAGCACTAGCACTCAAGGCTCAGAGTTTTGGCCCTAAGTACTGAGAGATATGGGACTCAATGCCAGGACCCACTAACATCAAGGCTATAAGCATTTGCCAACTTGAGGTTTCCACAATTGGACAAAAGAACTCTCAGATAATTGACAACACCTCCCCACTAGTCCCTGGAAACTCTGATCATTTAATCACCCCCATAATTTTATCATTTCCAGAATATCATACAGTTGGGTCATAGAGTACTACATAGCCTTTTATATTGGTATCTTCACTCAGTGAAAGGGATTTACATTTTCCCCATTTCTTTTCATGACTTAATTACACATATCTTTTTTTTACCAGTGAGTAATATTCCATTGTCTGGATAAACTATTGTTCACCTGCTGAAAGACATTTTAGCTTCTTCCAAGTTTTAGCAATTTTGAACAAAGCCTTTATAAAAGCCAGATGCAACTTTTTGTATGCATAAAATTTTATCTCTTTTGGTAAATGTTAATGAGTACAATGTTGAATCTTATGATAAGAGTATCTCAGATTTTGTAAGAAACTGACAAACTCTCACAAAGTGGCTATAAAATTTGGCCTTCCCAGTCTCAATGAATTAACAGTTTTTGTTGCTCTACATTCTCAACATTTGAAATTGTCAGTGTTCTCAATATTGTAATAGGTGTGGAGTGGTATCTGCTTGTTTTGATTTGCATTTTATTAATGATATATGATGTTGACCATCATTTCTAAGCTTATTTTATATCTGTTTATCTTTTTTGATGACTTGTCTGTTCAGGTCTTTGGACCATTTTTTAAATTGTCTAGTAATGTTTAATGTCTATTTTGAGTAATAATCCTTTATATAGTGCATCTTTTCAATTTTTTTCCAAGTCTTCAATTAGTTTTTCATTCTCTTGACAGTGTCTTTTAAAGAGCAGCAATTTTTAGTTTTAATGATAACTAACTTTTCCGTTCTTTTATTCATGACTTACTGTTGCATCTAAAAAGTCATTGCCAAACCCAAAGTCATTTAAATTTCATCCTAACTTATTTTTCAGGGGCTTTATAACCCTTTTGTTTTACATTTCTGACTCATACTCTGAAGTTGAATTTAGGTGAAGGGTCTCTAGGCCTGTATCAAGGTCCAATGTTTGCATGTAGATATCCACTTGTCCCAGTGCTATTTGATGAGAAAGTTTTTCCTCACTATATTCTCTGTATTCTTTTCTCCAGATTAGTTGACTTTATTTATTTGGATGTATTACTGTGTTATGTATTTCACGCCACTGATCAGTCTTAAGTATAGATAGGTCAGGTAATGTCAATACTACAACTTTGTTCTCCTGTAATATTATGTTGGCAATTCTAGATCTTTTGTATCTCTGTTTATACTTTAGAATCATTTTGTTTATATCCACAGAATAACTTGCTACGATTTTGATTCAGATTGTAGTGAATGTATTGATCAGCTTTTGAAGAGTTGTCATGTTGATGATATTGAAAAATCTTCCTAGTTTAAAACATGAAATATACCTTCACTTATTCTGTTACACCTTTTTTCTTTCATAAAAATTTTGTAGTTTTCCTCACATATATTTTGTACATACTTTGCTATATTTGTAACTAAATATTTCATTTTTAGTAATTCTAATGTAATTGGTATCATATTATTTTTAATTCAAATTCCACTTTTTCATGAAGACAATTCAATTTGGGTATACTTTATGAACAGAAGAGACAATGAGCTCTCCCATAAAGATTAGCTAAGAAATCATAGCTGGCAGAGTAAGGAGGAAAGCACTTGAATGTGCAATCATTATAATTGAGAATATATAACTTGTGTCTTTGAGCAAATCACCTTCATATCAAATAAGTGTTTTGACCTATTCTGTCAAAACTGTTTCTCCTGCTCCTACTGTTTCTCCTTATATGATTTTATAAATACCTGTGAAAGACTAAGTTACTAAAGAATAATGTTAATTTTAAAAAAAGAATGCTTGCTGAAAGTAACCTTTGCAGTATGATCATCTCTGTTAAACCTATTTGTAGCTGAAATAATTATGGTATTTTTTTTATGCTTGGAGGCTACCTGATCATATGGTTTCAATGCTAACTAGATCTTCACTTAAAGGATGTGCAGTTGTTTGTACTGGTCCTTGTAACATTCACATAGACAAAGTAAAACATACATAATTTTCTTTTTCCTCCTTACTCTCCTCTAATAAGTCTTACTTAAGCTCATAATAAAAAATGTAAACATTTGATTATTTTGTGAGATCAAACACATTTTCCATTTTGCCTTGGCATCTCAGTATAATGAAAATGAATGTGATTAATTTAGCTTTCTATGTCCTATTAATGATATAAAGCAATGTCAATTGTGGAAGAATTTATTTAAATTAAAAGAAGTAACTGACTTTACAAAGGAGTTTTAGTCATTTTCCCATCTTTAGGACAAAATATCCAATAGCCGAAACTTACAAGAAGAGGGTATATTCTGGCTCACAGTTTCAGTCCATGAGTGCTGGTTCCAAGACAGAAACCCAGAGTAGAAGTAAACAGTGGAGGACAATTCAGCCCATGGCAGACAAGAAGCAGAGAGAGAAGGATTAAGCTAGGGGTAGAATACACTCTTCAAGGCCAGGGCTTAGTGACCCACCCTCAAGCACATCCCACCTCCTCACAACACACTCAGCTACTGAACTCAAACGTGAGGAAATCCACTGCTGAGCACAGAGCCCCAGTGGTCCAGTTTGCCTCCAAACACTTGACACTTACTGGGGAAATGGTCTTTGAATTAAGGACTATTTTCAAACCATTGTTGCCTATTGTTTATCTTCTTTTTCCTCATATATATATATATATATATATATATATGTATAATTTATTAATACAAACAATGGATATTATACTGTTTTTTAAAAATTATTCTTTAAAGAGCACTACAGCAATGAGCAAAATGGCTTTTACTTAATTTTCTCCTTAAACAAGGAATTGTAATTGTGAAATGGCCTCTGGGGAACACAGTCACCATCTTCTTGCCGGTAACCACATGTGTGAACTTTGAAGCTGGAGCTGAGCCACGGGCTTAGCTAATAACTGCATTGTAGCCTGTGAGACACCTTGAAATGGAAGTCATATTTTAGGTCATATTTTAAGCCAACACATTTTGGGGTATATTTTATCAGTCCTCATGGCCCCTAGGCAAACACTTTACCACTGAGTTACTCACCAGCCCAAAAAAATTGTTAAGAAGCAACAGATAGCAAATACAAAATCAAAACCAAAAATACTTTATACACACACACACACACACAACACATGCACACGATGCTCTTTCACTTGCAATGTAGTTACTTGCTGATAAACTAATTGCATTTTGAAAATATCATAAATCAAAAATGCATTTATAGCTAAATGGATGCACATTGAGGTGATACTCTTAAGTGAAATAAGTAGAACACACATGTGTAAATACCAAATAGTTTCCCTGGTGTGAGAAACTGAAAATGTAAATAAGGATCAAAATGTATAATAGATAATGTGAAATAGGAAGAAAAGGTGTAAAGTGGAATAGGAAGTGGGAGCGGTAGTAGAATGGAAAAAAGAGAATGGAATTAATATGAGAAAATGAAATAATGGAAACAAAGTCTTTGTAAATAGGGAGGGATGGAGGGGTTGAAGGGAGGGCAGGGGAAGGGGGAAAAATAAGAACCAAGAGAGATTATGTAAAAGTGCAAATTTCCAATGATGAATGTCATTATATTGTATACCTAAAATGTACCAATAAAATTAATACAATAAATAAAGAAATACATGAACAGACTTCACTTTGCCTAGAAAAAAAAATGCATTTAATATATCTAAACTAACAAACATCGTAGCTTAGCATACCCTACCTTGAATGTGCTCAGAACACTTCTCTTAGCCTAAAGTTGGGCAACATCATGTAATACAGAGTTCATTTTATAGATGGGGAGCATGGGGCCCCATGGCTGACGGGCAGCTTGGCTCACTGCCACTGCCCCAGCACCCTGAGAGGATGATACTGCTTATCACTGTCCTGGGAAAAGAGTAACATTCAAAGTGTGGATTCCATGGGGTTTAAATCACTTTTTGTACCAGTACAAAAAAAAAAGTAAGCCAAAGTTTGCTAAATCAAGTATTGCTCTCTTCAACCACAATGGGAGCAGCTCCTAACTCCATGTCTTGGTACTGACTTAAAGAAAATTCCAGGAAATGTTCAAAAACTGAAAAGTGCTAGGAAGAAAATGATGGTTGCTGAGTTGCCACAATGTATCAAAAAGAAGCTGCCTCTTCCTCTTGGAGGTCTAGGAGCTTCTTGTGTCTTAAAATGATTTTAATATGTGAAATGTGATTCATGTGAAAGAAGAATACACTGTATATGAAATAAAAAAAATAAAAACTGCACATGAATTAATGGTAGCACTTGCTAAGAGGGTCTATGAATCATAGCACTCAAGGCATAACCTGGAGGCTTCTCACCCTGCAGCTCTCTGCACAAGGGAAGCCTGGTGTTTCCACCACCTCCCTTCAGTCTCACTGTAAGGCTCAGAAGGAATAGAGCACTGATCCTAACCTTAATGTTCCTGGCAACTTGTGCGTAAACCATGCCTTAATTTGTCCAATCCTTCCTCCTGAACTTTCCCACTGCTTTATAGCACCAGTGCTTGGCAAAGCTTAGGTGGTTAAGACCTTGCTCTGCTAAGCCTGAGCCCAGGGAATACTTTATCTCTGAGGTGATGCTTCTCAGTCTCTGGTCTTGTTAGCTCTGTGATAATTTCTCACCTCTGTTCAGTGTCTGCTTCCATACGTGCGCCTAGAGATGTAGTGTGCTCTCCCCAGAATGGGCCACTACAAAGGATCTTGAACTACAAAATGAGAAAAACTGGCTTTTAAATTTTTTTTCTAATATTTACCACATCGTGGATTTGTATAAGAAAAGCTACTAGGTGCCTATAGCCATAAGGAAAGATCAGTTCTCTGGTCTAGCACAGTTCCCCCTATTTTTCTTACCTCTCACACAACTGTCTTTGTATAAGCCTTTTTCTACCCACCTGCTCATGTGCAATAATGCATCAAACTTAAAATGTGAGGAGTTAATAAATAAAAATAACAATTAATTCTGACCATACAATTTTTCTTTAGCTAAAGGCACTCTTAGATATTAAGAATGACCATTAAAATTTTATTCTAAGATTTCTCTAATATTACTCTAATTCACTGATTAGAGAAAGAAGGCTCAGGTCAATCAGATAACTCATCCAAAACAAAAAAGTCCCTCCATAATGAAACTTAGATGGGAGACTGTGAGGCCTGCTCTTAAATACATTCATCTGTTTCTTCTAATCAAAACTAAATGAAAATATATTTAAGTAGACAACCCAGAGCAGCTCTCAGAACTTTTAAGTATGCAGAGCTGTTTACCTGATGAATAAAGTTGTGAAGGTCATCAATGGACACAATTCATGTACTCCAAATTTTTCTTTTCTTTCTCTGTGTGTGTGTGTGTGTGTGTGTGTGTGTGTGTGTGTGGTGTGGGTAATGGAACACAGGGCCTGTGCATACTAAGTAAACTTTCTACCACTGAGACAAATCCCCAACCTTAATCACAGCCTTTATTCTCAACCTCATATATAACAATAAGCTTAGTTCTTCTGATTTGTTTTGCTCCATATGAGATGAATGAATGAACCCATGTAGATGAGAATATTCACTACTACTTTATTATCCTTCTTTCCTTGTGCATTTTTTATTAATCCATTTAAATGCTTTTTAGAAAGTAACTGTGTCACAGATGTGATACTAGTTACTGAAGACATAGGTCAGGTCAGATTAAGACACAAATGGCCACAGCACCTTAGTGGTTTAGAGTAGGAGGACTGTGATTCATGCCATCAGTTTCTCTCAGGTGAGCAGGATGGACCTGGTGGGCTCCTCTCTCAGCCTCCCACACACAGGTTGCAGATGATGGGAACCCACCAGAGCTGGCACTTCCACAATTGCTCAAAGACAAGGGAGTACAGGAGGTGTGTGCACTGACTCCTAAGCTTGGGAGGAGATATGTGCTGCTTCCGTGCAACTTCCTGGGCCAGAGGAGTCTGCTCACCACACCTAACATTCACGGGCTAGAAGAGATCAAACTATTATGAGAAACATCAACTCTGAGCTCTGACTTCACTCCTCATAAATGCAAGCAGACAGAAACTCCTCACCCAGTCCTCATTTCCAACCCATTTCTGCATTTTCTCATTATTTTTCACTTCTTCATTCTTTCATTCAAACACTCACTGAATGTACACCATACATTAGACACTGGGCATATAAAAAATACAGTAACATAATTTTTTTTCAAAAAATAAATGAGTCCTGCCATGAAATTTATGTTGTAAAGGAAGAAAAGTAAACAAAATACTCAGAATGATGATGGCTTGACACTGAGGAAAATAAAGCAGGGAAGGAGGAAGGAAAATGATGATGTGTAGGAAGATGCTTCATTTTAAACAGAATAATTAGAGCCATTTTGACTGAGAAAGTGAAATTAAGCAAAGACCTGAAAGAGATGAGAGAATGAGCCTAAGCCATATTACCTGGGGGTAGATCATGGTGTTCAGAGGGAAGGGAAAACTCACATGCCCTGAGGCGTAGCAAACCCAAAATAAACCTGCTCCTAATGAAGTCTAGAAAGAAAGATCCAGGCTGGATTGGTGGGGCAGGGAGAAACTGCGTATCTAGAGAAGACAGGACTGAGGTTCTAGATGAGGGTTCCAGGGGGCTTTAGCATCAAACTCAGTTGTCTCTGATTGTTCAGGCACCTGTTCCCCAATTTCATTTGTCCCATGAGACCAGCCTGTTCTCTCTAACCATTTTAGAAGAGCACTGCATGAAGTAGAAAGACAGAACCCTGTTATGACTAAGTTATTTAGCTAGAGAATTTTTAGTAACTAATTTGCCAATTTCCAAGTGGAGAAGAATTGTGGCAGGGTAGAGTCAACCATTCCATTTTGAATCTGGTAGTTTCAAGATGTCTGTCAGGTGTCCTAGTGGATTGTTGGGTAGAAAGTTTAAGATAAATGTTTGAAGTTCACAAGAAAAGTTGAGGGTGGAGAGAGCTGCATGTACACAGCCTGTTACAGTGTAAATTATTGGTGTACAATGCACGTAGAGAAGAAATTGAATAATAAATAAAGAATAAAAGAATTACAACACTGAGCCATCGGATATAAGAGAAAGAGGCAACAAAGGTTACTAGAGAGATGGAGTCCAGGGGATAAAGAAAAAAAAAGAAAGAAAATATATCCCAGAAGTAAAGTGAATATAGTACATTTAAGAGGTGAGAATGAATGATCAATTTGTTGGATACAACAGAGAGACCCAGAAAGGAGACATTGGAAAAGTGACCAGTGTTATGATCCAAGTGAAGATAGTTGGGACTTTGGTGTGACAGACATGAAAGAAATGAATGGCCAAAGTCTGACTATGGAAGCTTGAGGAGAAAATGAGAAGAGAGGAATTAGATGCAGCAAGACAAATCTGGCCAAGTGTCCACCTAGGGTGAGATTGTGACTCCTCTGGAACACTACTGTGTCCACGATCTGAAAAGGAGGCAGGAAGGTGATCGATAAGGTGGTCAGCTTCCACTGTGACAGCAGAAATTCTGCCCATGACTTTTTTTTTTTTTTTTTTTTTTGTTACCGGGGATTGAACTCAGGACCTTGCACTTGTGAGGCTGGTGTGGTGCCACTAAATCTCCGGCTGCCCATGACTTCTGTCCACATTATTGATCCCAACTACAAATTTTAGGGCCGTTCCTTGGAATATTATTTTATTTTGTTTTCATATCAAGTATTTTCTTTTCTAGCAGTGCTCCTTTAAGGAGTAGCATAAATCACTGAGCCTCGTGGAGAAACACAGTGGACTGCGAGATGGAGGACTGTATAAATCTCTGTTCCTCCCCTAGATTTACTGTTCTCTGCAAAGCTAACAGAAGAATAGATGATCTCTGTGAGCCTTTCAAACTGATGGCAGAGTGATTTGGAAATTGAAACTTGTTGGAGAAGAAGGAATGATTTTGAATTGGGATTCCTGCAGTGGAAGTTTATAAAGGGACCACTTCATTCCGTCACCCAATATGCATTCTCAAAGCCCCAGAATAGCTCTATTCTGAATTACAAACAATCAAATTTCTTGTCTTAAAAGTACCCTTCTTCTGGGGTATAGGGGATGGAGAATGGATAATTTCTGGCAGTAACAAGGTGAAATGGGTAGGTAAGAGCTACTATAAGAATGGATTGATGGGATGAGACTCAGACCTCGCCCTGGAGCCTTCCTCAGGAGGTAGTCTGCTCACTGTGAATTCAGGTCTCCCCCAGACCCAGATATTCATGCAATAGGAAAGGAATTGCATTGAATTGTGTTTGCGGAATTGTCATCTCCCATAAGAAGCATGTTCCATGCTCTACAATCACATAATCCTTGTATTCTTAATTAAAATTCACTGATAAGTTTGTTTAATTACTTTCACTACTTACTCTTTACATATATTATATATCCTTACTCTTTACATATATTCTGATAACATGTTGATGAGCTAATCTGCTTGAGCAGGAAGCACCCATTTTCCCCATACATAGCCATTAACTTGATTAGCAGAGCAGCTCCCACATAGCTCTCTGCCATAGGCCTTGGTCTTTCTGCCTTAGCTGCGCCTGGGAGTCAACGCCATGCTCAGCAGCACAGGGCAGTGTGTTAAGTCGCCACTCCCTGGATTCTCTCATAATCTTGGTACAGAAAAATACCTGCTCCAGGAATCAGCAAAAGACCATTTAAACAAGCACAGCTCCTTCTCCTCCCAAACCACTTGTCACTTTACTATATCCTTGTTGAGTGGTGGTCATGCGAGAAACAGTTTTACTGAAATGTGTTCTTCTTTCAAAAACTAATTAAGGGACAAACCAAGAGGTTCAATGGGGTGACACAAGTAAATTTGTCTCTTTCTGTGCTCTTTTGAAGGCCTGTGACATGCTGAAAGCAAAGTACTTCTTCTACCTTGAGTCTATTTGAAGTGGTTTTGCTTTTTTAAATTTTTTTAAAATTTGGACAAAAATTCTAATTAAGAACATTATCAAATCTCGTTGATTTTGCCCTGGAGTTTTGAGACAGAAACCAATACAAATTCCTAAATGCTGTCCTTTTTACAAGGCAATGTGAAAGAAAATGTTTGTCATTTTTAATTCAAAACAAACAAAACACCAGTTTTGTGAAGAGTCTGAATATTGAATCCTTAACCTTAAATGAAACTCCCACATCTCACCATTTTTCAGTGAAAACAGAGAATGAGACTAATAAGTGAGAAAAGACATCTAAGGTGGGTGGAAAAATTGCTGGCAAAGATAGCTAGCTAAAATGAGATTAGTTACAGTCATTACTATCATTACCATTATCATTGTATACTTTTTCCTCTGCATTGTTTGGCCTTAGGAAGAGTGAGATTAATCCATTTGCTTATTTTAATACCTGAATTCTGAGGATAAGGCAAAGAAACTATATGTATCATCTCTCTGTAATATACATTTCAGAAATGAAGTGAACAGGGCTTTATAGGTGTTGGAAAAATGAGAATTAGGAAATGTTTAATTCTCAATTCTTGTACCATTTAATTTTGTGAGGGAATTTGATGGAACAATTAATTGGTTTGACATGGAAAATCTGAAGTATTCATAGTAGTAGGCTATTAATGAATATTTTTTACATCTAATTATGTAGAGGAACAATTTAGAACATTGGCTTTTAAAAGTCATTTGTGAAATTAGGAAAGTTAGTGATTATTAATTCTATACTCCTACTTAAACAATTGTAGCTAAAAGAGCAAATCAAAACAAAATAAACATAAATAAAATCATTGTTCAGAAAAAAATATAAACTAATAACTCAAGAATAGGTAGTAAGAAAAATGAATTATAGATTTTGTTTAAAAAATTGAACCATGTTTTCTATCTTTTAGATGAATACAATCATTTCTCGATTCTAATTTAATAAATGTTTATTAATATACTTAGATAATATTTTTTAGAATTAGTGTGAAGAAAAATATATTTTAAAAATTTTTCAATCATTACTACCATTTTAGATATATTTTCCCCACAGTTATATATATTTTTATACAAGTATAGTGCCCGCAGTTGCCTATTATGAACAACTGATACTGCTTTCATCCCTTTCATTTTGTATTTTCCATGGCATCTTGCTGGCTCCATTCACATCTTTTCCAATGATGATGATGTACTTGGAGTGGACAGGGCATCATTTCAATTAGTTGCTTCATTCTGATAAGATATTTCAGGGATTTTTTTTCCCACAAATTTCAGCATAGGGATAAAAAAATCATTTTATTTGTCTACTAAATACTCGGCAGAGTACAATAGGCCTGAAAAAGACAAAAATGAATTCATAGATCAACAAGATCATTGTTCAGATACAGAGAAGGTGTGGTTGCTTTTCAACTTTCACTTGTACAAGGTGACTTGGATCACCTCCACACCTCACAGAAGTAGCCCTAGACTCTTTAGAGATCATAATACATCACAACTCTTTCATTGTCGTTCTCCCACCAACCAAACCTGTAACAGACCACATCAAATAATACTACAGCCTGGAACATCGATAAGCAGATCTGTGATACATTTAAAATTAAGGTACAGTGATAGATAATACTAATTTATAAAACAGACATTGATGTGCGTCTGTCATTTTATTGGGCAGATGAAATTCTTTGATAGACATGTATGGAAGTACAGGACTACTGCATGGTTTCAGTCAGGGCTCAATAATTTATCCATCCTTTAAATCTAATTCTAGAGATTGCTCTACGGAGCTGACAGAAATCACTTTAGACTTGAGTGATTTGCCACTACTTGATCATTCCGTGTGATCGCTACATCCCTTTCATGTGTTTATTATTTAAGTCATTATATTTTTACTATGCAAAAGTAGCTTATTATGTAGAAATTTACTCTGAAACTTTTTTCCTCATTTCTTTTGTTTTTTTATACCCACTCTACTGTTATAATCTTGGAACTTTTAGTAGTTTTTGAAACAGGAACCTATGTTTTCATTTTAGTTTGGAATTCACAAATTATATATTCAACCCTAATTTCAAACAATTGCTTCAATTGTAAGGCACATTTGTTGTCTGGGTCTATGCAAAATCTGGTGTTTATTATTTTTTTTTTTGTATATCCTTTATTGGTATCTTTTAGGTGTACAATATAATGACATTCATCATTGAAGAATATGCATCTTTACATACTCTCTTGGTTCTTATTTTTTCTCCCTTCCCCTGCTCTCCCTTCAGTCCATCCATCCCTCCCTATTTACAAAGACTTTGTTTCCTTTTTCTCACTTTCTCATATTAGTTCCATTCCATTCTTTCCTTTCCCTGACCCTTCACACTTTGCCTTCCCCTTTGCCCCTTTTCTTCCTATTTCATATTATCTATTATACCTTTTAGTCCTTATTTCAACTTTCAGTTTCTCACACTAAAGAAACTATTTGGTATTTACACATGTGTGTCCTATTTATTTCACTTAAGAGTATCACCTCAATGTGCATCCATTTAGCAATAAATGTCTCTAATTTCTCCTTTTTGATGGCTAAGTAGTACTCCATTTTATAAAAAACCCCTGACATTTTCTTGATCCAGTCTCCAGTTGATAGGCATTTGGGCTGTTTCCAAGTTTTAGCTATTACAAACTGTGCTGCTATGAACATGGGTGCACATATATCACTGTGGTATGATTCCTTTAACTCTTTGGGGAAGATCCCCAGCAGGGCAATAGCTGGATCAAATGGAACTTCCAGTCCTAGTTCTTTGAAGTCTCTCCATACTGAATTCCACAGTGGTTGCACCAGTGTACATTCCCACCAGCAGTGGAGCAGTGTTCCTATTTCTCCACAGCCCCACCAGCAGTTGTTATTGGTTGATTTCATGATAGCAGCCATTCTTTCTGGAGTGAGCTGGAATCTCAGTGTTGTTTTCATTAGCATCTCTTGAATGATCAGTGATGTTGAACATTTTTCGTATGTTTATTTGCCATTTCTACTTCTTTGTGTGAGAAATGTCTGTTCATTTCAGATGCCCATTTTGGGATTGGGTCTTTCAATTTGGGAGGTCTGATTTTTTTAAGTTCTTTATAGATTCCAGACAGTAGACCTTTGTCTGAGGGACCACTGGTGAAAATTTTTTGCCATATTGTGGGTTGTCTCTTCACACTTCTGGTGGTTTCTCTAGCTGTGCAGAAGCTTTTTAATAAGAAGAGATCCCACTTGTTGATTGTTTGTGCTAGTGCATGGGCAACTGAGGTTTTGTTCATAAAATCTTTTCCTACCCCAATATCTTGAAGAGTCCTACCTAACCTCTGTTCCAGCCTGTTCAGTGTTTCTGTTTTTATATTTAGATCTTTAATCCATTTTGATTTTAGTTTAGTGCATGGTGAGAGATATAGGTCTAGTTTTAATCTTTGGCAAGTTGAAATCCAATTTTTCCAGCACCATTTATTAAAGAGGCTATCTTTCCTAAGAAAGGGTGTTTGGCTCCTTTGTCAAAGATGAGGTGGCTGAGTGTGTCTGAAGTTGTTTCTGCATCTTCTAATCCGTTCCACTGGTCCTCAGGTCTGTTTCTATGCCAGTACCATGCTGCTTTTATCACAGTAGCTTTGTAGTATAGTTTCAAGTTGGGGGTTATAATACCCCCTGCCATGTTTCTGTTATCTAGAATTGCTTTTGCTATTCTGGGTCTCTTCTTGTTCCAAAATAATTTTTTGATTGTTTTCTCAAGGCCCATGAAGTATGCTGCTGGCATTTTAATTGGGATTGTATTGAATCTATATAGCTATTTTGGAAGTATGGCCATTTTCACTATGTTGATCCTTCCTACCCAGGAGCAAGGGATGTTTTTCCATTTTCTGATATCCCCTTCAATCTCTTTTTTCAAAGTGCTACAGTTTTCAGAGATGAGGTCTTTGATTTCTTTTGTTAGGTTGGTTCCTAGGTATTTCAGGTTTTTGGATGCTATTGTGAAAGGAATTGTTTGCCCTATTTCTCTCTCAGTGAGTCTGTTTTTCATGTAGAGGAAAGCTATTGATTTTTGTGTGTTGACCTTGTATCCAGCTACTTTACTGAAGTTGGTTATTAAGTCTAGAAGACTTTTTGGGGAGTTCTTGGGTTCTTCTATATACAGTATTATGTCATCTGCAAATAAAGACAATTTGACTTCCTCATTTCCTATCTTTATTCCTTTTATCTCTTTCTCTTGCCTAATTGCCATGGCTAATGTTTCCAGAACTATATTGAAGAAGAGT
The DNA here is from genome assembly GCF_053883595.1 of Heterocephalus glaber. NCBI lineage: Eukaryota > Metazoa > Chordata > Mammalia > Rodentia > Bathyergidae > Heterocephalus > Heterocephalus glaber. The sequence continues at coordinate 26,888,126 of NW_028258143.1, read as the reverse complement.
AGTGATAGTGGACATCCTTGCCTTGTTCCTGATTTTAGTGTGAAGGATTTCAGTTTTTGACCATTTAGTAAGATATTGGCTGTTGGTTTTTCATAGATGGCTTTTATCAGATTGAGGTTGAGACTGTCTATTCCAATTTTTTGTAGAGTTTTTATTATAAATGTGTGTTGGATTTTGTCAAATGCTTTTTGTGCATCTATGGAGATGATCATATGGTTTTTGTCCCTGGCTCTATTGTTATAGTGTATTACATTGATTGATTTGTGTATGTTGAAACATCCCTGCATCCCTGGGATGAATCCCACTTGATCAGGGTGTATGATCTTCTTGTTGATCTTCTGCATTCTATTTGCCAGTATCTTATTTAGGATTTTTGTATCTATGTTCATTACTAAGATTGGCCTCTAGTTTTCTTTTTCGGTTGGGTCTTTCTCTGCTTTGGGGATCAAGGTGATGCTTGCTTCCAGGAATGAATTTGGGAGTATTGCTTCCCTTTCAATTTAGTGGCAGTAGTGGCAGTAGTTCTGCTCTAAATGTCTTGTAGAATTCAGCAGTGAAGCCATCAGGACCCCAGGCTTTTCTTGGTTGGTAAGTTTTTAATTATGTTTTCAATTTCATTGATTGATATTGGGTTGTTTAGAATTTTTAGGTCTTCTTCATTCAACTTTGGTAATTCATATGTGTCTAGGAATCTGTCCATTTCTTCTGTGTTTTCCATCTTATTGGCAAATAGGTTCTGGAAGTAGGTATTGATGATACTCTGGATTTCTGTTGGGTCTGTTGTAATTTCACCCTTTTCATTCCTAATTGCATGGATTTGGCCCTTTTCTCCCCTTTTTCTGATAAGTTTGGCTAAGGGTTTTTCAATTTTGTGTATTCTTTCAAAGACCCAACTCTTGGCTTCATTGGTTTTTTTTGTTTTGTTTTTCTTTGTGATACCAAACAAGAAAACAAACTAAGTATAAAATTTTATCCTAGAACACTTATTGTACACGTCTTTTGAACACAACACAGAGATAACCACTATGGAATAGTGCAAAGGTGAGAAAGATAAGAGCCCTACTGAGTTAAACACATGTTTTTTATCACATGTGTGACTATCCTACAGAAGACGATATTTTGTCCAAAGAAATGCTTATTTTATTTTGATGCAGGTCATTCAGTAAATAGGTCATGAAGTTATGCACGCTTTGTGGTTCTGTTCTTAAGGCTTCCAACTTTTTTTCCAGTGACAAAGGAACACTGAGATTTAATGACGTGCACATGTGAGGAAGCAGGACCCAACTAGAGCTGCACTTGCCCATTGGTCTGTACCATGTAAGGGGGGTTTAAAGCACATTGTCTTAAAATGTTTCTTCTCGACTCTGATGGAGTTATAATTAAGTCTTCTTTTCAGGTAGGAATTAAAGCTCAGAAGATTAAAACTCAGAAGTATTTAAATCATCTGTCACAGCAGGTGAAAGTAATTACCCAAGTTTGGCTTATTGATTATTCATTGAAAATCATCAAGAAAAACACTGATAGGTAAATGTCCAACACTGCTGAAACAAGAAAGTTTTGAGCTTCCTCATAAATTCTACCAATTGCTCATGATTTGTGGGCTGAGCAACCCTTGAAGGAAAGGAAAACAGGTTTACCACTCATTAGGACCCACAGCAAAATATTCTTGACAGAAAGGTAAAATGCCACTCTGCACACTGGAAGGTTAATGAGACAATGAGAAGAGATGTTTTGATAGAATTTATTAATACTTACTAATACAGTAATATATTAATTAAAAACAATAATTTAGATTCCATAAAAGCATGTGTCCCAGACCTGGTTCTGGCATTGATTGGCCCACTGAGTCAATTTAGTGACTTGAACCAGATTCCTTATTTATAAAATTTAGGGGTTGAGAGAGAGAGAGAAAAATCCCTACCATTGTGTGTAAATACTATTTATATTCCTGCAATGAAGAGGAGACAGCATATGCCTTTGTATCATCTGTAAAGTAGGTAACCATGTAAAAGAACAGAGAAGAAGGTAAAGAAATAAAGAGAGCATTTTAGACCTTTAATGTGTACATGGCTTTAGAAATGCTTTATAGAATTAAAGGCAATCTTGCTGAAACTCTATCAAGTCCAATATTAGTACGTACATTTAATAGAGAATATATTGCTACAAAGAAAGGCTTTGTCAAAATTTTAACAACCATGTTATAAAAGAGAAAATAATTGGAATAATAGGCTTAGAGAAATTTGAGATGATAGAAGGAGCAATTAACTTCTTTTCATAAGACAATTTTTTGTGAACCTCCAGAAGTCCAGATTACAAACACCAGAATTTTTCAAAGTCCCTCACCAGAGGTCATCAAGGTAATAAGTGTCAGGAAATGTATTCTCATTCTAAAAATTTCTGCTTATTCAGCTCCAAATTCTGAATGCTTCCTTGCCACTAAAAATATCACTTGCTGCAGTCATGGCTCATTGTGCCTCTTAAAACTTCTTTGAATTAATCATACTGAGAGTCAATTAAGAATTGAATTCTAGTTCTCAAGCTTTCCAATACGTCTATTTCTGCCATAGTGAATTGTTTTTGAAATTAATGAGGTCCTCGCCTTCATTTGGCCTCTTCACACACCCACTTGACTTTTTGCCAAAAAAGAAAGATGAATTTACTGCTACCTACCATCTCACTGCTTGGGAAAGATTGCCATTCATTTCTGGGCTCATGTTTATTAAACTCTATGCCAGTTTCTTTTCTTTTTTTTTTTTTTTTTTCTTTTTGGTACCGGGATCAAACTCGGGACCTTGCACTTGTGAGGCAGGTGACGGAACCACTGAGCTAAATCCCCGGCCCTTATACCGGTTTCTTAATATGGAAGTTTATCTACCACTCTTAGAGGACAATTAAATGATATGATCCTCAAAACATTAAATATCTGAAGCTTCAAAATAAGCCATTGTCCAATAATTTTTGTTGAGTATTAACCATTTTTATAAAATACAGTCAAGTCTATATTCTAATGTTGAAGTTAAAATGCCCTTTAATGTGAAGTGAAATTTAAACAGTAATAAGAATTTTTGAGAAAATTACCTCCTACTGTTTTCTGGACTACAAAGTGTATAGAGATCATTTAATCTGATCAAAATAAAAATGACAATTATTCATAACAAAGATTTTCAACCTGTCAGTCCTCTGAAGTGATCTGTGGGAACCAAAGTACAATATGCCACTAAAAGTAAGCTTAGAAGATTACCTCTTAGAAGTAAATCACGATTTTATTTTTGTTTCTGGAATTTTGAATTCAAAGATATGTTTGAATAGAATGGAGAGATGGGCAGCAGCTTTGGCACAGAGTGTTCATGAAAAGAATGATAAACATAAGTAAGACACTGCTTGTGAGCATTTTAAAGCTTCTGTGCTATAAATTCATAGTGAGTATGATTCTTCCTGATAGAAACTATCGGCAAGCTTACATTCCCTAAAGTTACATCTGTATGAGTAGTGAGAAATCAAGGACAGTAAGTAAAACACGGCTTCTCTAAAAGGCCCCTCTCTGTTCCCAACAATCTAGCAAAGCAAATGAGATAACAGAGATGGACAAGGACTGGAATGTCCAGATGAATTAGCCAAACCTACAAAACCCTAGCCCATGAGATAACTGTGTTCAGAACAAAAAGGATCAGCATTATAGCAGCAAAGCACAGGGAGGAAGAGGCGCTAGTTGTCCAGGTGTGGCCCTGGGCTGCCCCCATTAGTTTTTATAAACTTTTTCTCTCAGATGTCATCTCTATCTGTCCACCATCTGTCTCGCTTCCCCAGTACAACTGAGCTGTGGATAGGACAAGGACGAAAAGTTCATGCATTTATTTATTTGTTTGAAATAAAAATAATATATAATTGGTGTTCAAATGAAGCAGAATCATCCATAACATTCAGTAGTTTCCACACCTATTGCTTCTATGTCTCTGACCCATCCATCTAAAGTGACTGCACTCATGTATCTGCTACTGGTTTATTCCTTTTTACCTTCTCTGCTATCATTCCTGTAGTAATTTGAGAGAGAGAGAGAGAGAGAGAGAGAGAGAGAGAGAGAGAGAGAGAGAGAGAGAGATGCCAAAGTCTCTACATCTTAATCATGATTCTCTCACTGTGTAATTCAATCATCAAAAAATGTCAGTATGTTAACTCTTCTTGGTAAAAAAAAAAGGTTTATAATTCACCTGAAACCTGATATCAATGCCCCAGCTTTTGAGACTGTATGCTCTCGGATCATCTATAGTCTGGTATAGCCCACGTTCTGAGAACAAATCCCTTAAATAGATTAGATGTTTCAATGAACCCACACACTTTACCACACAGCCAACTAACTAGATATGCATTTTAAAAAGCTTTACACTGAGGCTGAGCTGGAAAAGACTGACACAAAGTTGAGTCCACAGCATGAGCAGATGGTCAAGACATTTGGGCAATTTGCACCATTTTGCTTTCATGCCCCAGCTCAGCTTTATTCCTATTTAGTTATACTAGCACTACCATCATTAAGTAAACCCAAATCAGGTCCACCTCTTCCAAGAAGTTTCATTTAGTTAGTCGGATGTACTATAAACTTTCTTCTTTTTATACCTTTAGAAGAAACACAATCATGTGTTTATGATCACAGCTACTCTTCAGCCTCCACATGTAAAATTGACAATAGATACAAGAGTATTTACTATCCCTTATTCTTGAAAATAACCTCTGAACTGAAAATTTGCAATCCAATTCCTGAGGACAAATGTATGGAGTGGTTTTACATTTTTCTCTGGGCACCAGGGTGTTGGATTGCAGACTTAAGAACAGAGAACAAGGTATGCCTTAGTTACTTTTTTCTCACTGCTGAGACAAAATAACCAACACCCAAAGTAAAAGAGGAAAGGGTTTATTTACCTCACTGTCATAGAGGTTTCAGTCCATAATCAGCTGGCTCCAAGGCACAGTGGCACATGGCAGGGGGGCATTGCAGAGGAGAAATGGTTCACAGTCCCATATGGTAGTAAAAATGACAAGAGAAACTTAACAGCATCTTTCTGCACCTTTTATTTTACTGAGACTACCAGGATTAGGGCAGTGCCAAACCAGTGTACTGATTTGGTAATTGCCCTTAATCCCAGTATCACACACTTTAGATTCAGCCACCTCTGAAAAAAGCCACCTATGACCACAAGAGGCTTTAGGGGGACATCTAGTTCCAAACTATGACAAGGTAACATACAGTCCAAGTGGATATTAAATTCACTTGATATTTTTCCCATTGAGTCATTTTTCCCATTCCACCACATGAAATGTCCTGAAAAAGCACTCTGATTTCTGACAAAATTGTTTATATCTTTCACCTTCTCATATACATCTTCCAGTCATTGTTTGGAGAGGACCGTGTCCCATGCAGTGATTAAGACAAAGCTGAGAGCTCAAGAAATTCCTATGGAATAGTATTTAGGCACAATCTGGAGGGCTCAGACTGGTTGATATGCAAGATAAAGGTGGTGTGGGTTTCACACTAAAATGGCTGAGGAAAATTCAATTTTTAATAGGTATTACAATAGGAGAATAATGTCAAGGCTTTTATTTCTTAGGTTTTTATGAAATTCTTGAATTTATCTGGCAGTATATTGAAGATCATTAAACTGAAATAATGATGATGGTCTACATCTAGCACATAGAATCTTCTAGAACCTGTTCTCAGAATTTTATTCTGATTTTGTTACTTTCCCTGTGATTTCTAATCTCTGAAGACTTTGTTTTGTTTCTTTCCACTTTTTTTGGTTTTTTGGCTTATCTTGTAAAGAGTAGAAATATGATATTTTTAATGAATGAGAAATATGTTTGAAAGGTTCTGTCAATATTCATTTGGGGTTTAAAAAGATCTGGCATCAGTTTGGGTTCTAAAAATAGAAGAAGGAAGGACTTTTACAACACAAACGCACAGGAGGCCACTTCCCTTTCAGCAGAGAAAACTGTATGATTAGTGGAGTGTGTACAATTATGAACTCAATTGTTAAATCAAAACACATCCCAATCACCCTAGCTTGTCACTTTTAATGGGCAATACATTCCCCAAGAAGGCAAATTGTCTGCTAACAATATTGAACTAAATCATCAAAATTCAGAAACGGGTCTATAAAATGTGAAATCCCATCAGCAAAATGCACAATGGGCTGCAATGTGCAGATTAATGGGCAGCCTGTCAGGTCTTTTAATGTATGCCTCAGTCGTTGAGACACATGTGATGATTAGTAAAGTGTTTGGCCTGAACAGTAAAAGATATAAAATAAATTAAAGTCATGACACCTTCTGAATTAATAAAGCATTTGGTTACACTACTTTGATAAATCACACGGACAGATTAAAAAGCCCCATAACTGGATACATTTCCCCTCAGGCATGCTGAGAACTCATGCTGGCCTCTTCCTGTGGCATCCTCCTAATTGAGCATCTCTATGAAAACTCAACCGTTACATCTCAGAAGAATCTCGGGATATGAGCATTCAACAGATTTCAGCCTTGAATATAAACCAAGGTCTGTAACTCTCATCACTCATATTTCTTTTAAGTTCCAAATATGAGAGTTCATTTTTCTAAGGCTGTTCAGATATACCCTCACCCAAAAAACAATTTTCAATATTTTCTTTGAAGCATGTCACTGGAAACATAGAAGCTGAAAAATACACACTGGAACAGAAATGATGGAAGAAATAAATCCACTCTTACTTTGGTTATTGTTCTATTTCACGGGAGCTGGTGGAGATGAAATATCCAAAGCTTATCCAGGCAGATTGATCAGAATAGTCAAGATTACTAAAACCAAAAGGTCACAGGAGTCCCCTTCTTGGTTAGTAGCAAGTTTGGCAAGTGAAACTGAGCTGATAATTTAGTTATTATCATTAATATTCAGTGCCAACTTTACCCAGTAGAGATACACATAATTTGAAGAGGTGAAAGAAAAATGTTTTGAAGTGGACATTTCCAGGAATATTACTTTCACTGAGGAATTACATTTTATTCCTAATTTGCTTTTTAAGATTCATCATCTAATTCAAAGGTCCATTCAAAGCAGATCAAGTTGAAACTCATATAAATTTTCAATTAATTGTAAGAGTGAACACGTGAATATTGCCATTCATCACTGAAGACTGGACAATTATAAAATGGCTTAGATTGTGCCATGAGAAAGGGTGAGAGCAGAAGGTTGAAGTAGGTTATGTGGCATGTTCACTTAACCAGAGTGGCGCATGGACACAGAAGACATGTTCAGTGTGAGAAACCCATCATGGACAATGAAGTTCAATATACTCCTGGGTAAGGATGCAAATGAACAAAGTATTCTTAGCCAGAGTGGAGGATGTTGTGTTTAGGCAAGGGAGGACCCCCTTAGACAACTGGGCAACAGCTACCAGATTATTTATTCTCAATTACTGGGAGTTAGGTTAAGCTTTTTTTCATGGATAGAGAGGGAAGTGTGTATCAGAAGATACATTTGCTTCCTTCTGTATCAGTTTTCAAAAAAATGAACATATTTCTAAAGACAATGTGTTTTCTACCAAAGAGGTTGTTATTCTGTTATTGAGTTGCAGCTTTGTAGAGTTAAAGAAAAGTTTCAACCATGACCGTTTGTATCCCCCCAAAATTAGTAGGATGCCTTGAAAACAAAAAGAATTCCTTGGAAATCATTCCCAATACAGTTAGAGTTCACATGATACATAATTATATTGTCCTACAGAATTTTCATTATCCTTTGCCAGGACGACATCTTGTCATATGTCTAAATGCCTTGTTTAGGTGAAGTAATCATCCTCCGCATGGCAATAATATGTAGTGAATGTTTATATATCTACTTCGTCTTACTTTTATCTACTTCTCTGGATGATGGAAGAGGTGAAGTATTTTATTTTTAAATAGTTTAGTCAAAACAGATTTCTGAGTGATAAGATTAAGAATAGCCATCATATTCTCAATCTCAAATGAAAATGCTGCATTTTACATGTATGGTTATGTATTTATTTTTTGACTGAAACAGGGGTAAATGGCCACTTTAGAAATTGTCAGTTAATGTGGAAAGGATAATTCATACAAAATTCTATCATTTTTAGCCTCAGTTATCAGTTGTTTCTTTTCTCTAAAATGTACATCTGAACTTAGAACCACACTGTTTTGATAAGGTAACACATTGCATTATTACTTTAAATTATATAAATAGTATCTTTCCTATAATTAAGCACCATTAAAAATATAATTTTAACAATCATGCAATAGTTTATCATAGATTCATAGTAATTCAATTAATCAGTCACTATTGTTAAATTTCTAACCTACTAACCACAACATAATCAAAATTGTATTTCAAACTGTATTTTTTAAGTTCAATCAATTAAAATGTTTTAATTTTTAAATTTAAAATGTAGAAGCAATAAATCATTACATTTTTATTGTTAAAATATTGAAAGAACCACAAAATGTATCACATTCTTTTTGAAATAATAACTCTTAACAATTGAGTGATCATAAATGTTGAATTTGTAATTGCTTGTCACATGGTGTTAATGTAATGAAGGTATGTTAAATTCCAGAAACATACTAGTTTCAATGATGAATAATGTAATTGTAATCACTGTAGTTAACAGTTTACAGAGTAACTACTTTTTATTGGGGGGGGTTAAACATTTTTCACATATGCAAATTTTAAGATAGAATTTACTATTTATTTTGCAAATAATTTAATTACTGTTACTTCTCAATAACTTTCCATAATATAATGTCTAGTCCAGTTTTTTATATTTGAACTCGTATAGTATCCCCTAATATATATGAATAATAACATATTTTAGTATATTCTTAACCATACTTTTAAAGAAAACATTTAAAAAGGCAATACAAAGATTAGCTTACAAATATAGAATGAAAACTTTTCCAAAACTTTAGCTATTAAATTAATGAGATCACAAAGTTACAAATGGTTCAAAAAATTCAATACACAAACATGAACAAAACACAATCAAACATGCCAAAATGTATTTATAGAGACACACAAAAATCGGTCATCATTCACAGCTCTAATTGTCACAAGTAATTTGTAACATTGTGAAAATGAACCATTTGTATTATTTTCAGTTTTGTAGAATTTATATTGTTTACAGTCAATGGTAGACAGATATAACCTAGAGGGTGAGAAAACTGGCCACCAGCTTAGTTATGTAACTTCCATAGCCTTCCTCAGTTGCTTCTGCTGACGGAATTTCGCGCTACTTTCAGTGTTGTTGACATTGTTCAAAATGCTACAATGAACATTCTTCAATATTTCATGATTTATCCTATGGATATATTTTTGAAGATATTTACCTAGAACTACTGAGTTAATGTCTGATTTCCTTGTTTGTTTCATTTGTATTTATTTGTTTTCCTATTTATATTTGAGCAACTGTCAAATTCCCCTAATATGTGCTAAAACAATGTATATTTGTGCACATTCATAAAAATACTGTATTTATTTTCTTATTTTTTGCTTTAATTTGATCATTGTTTTTATTCTCATTGCCTCACCTTCTAATAAAATTGGGCTACTATTCATATATTTATTGCTATATGAATTGATATTACTTCTCTAAACTGTTTACATCTATGGTTTTTATATTTTTACATTTTCATTTATTTCTGATCAATATGTGGAAATTGTTTATATATTTTATACTAGTTATCACCTTTTATATGTTAAACATTTTATTATGTTAGTTACTTTTACAAAAATTTTGTTATAATTTTTTTGTGGAAAATATGTGACATAATATTCATCATTTTTAAGCATTTGTAGATGTACAATTCAGTGATGTGCTATACAGCCATCACCATTTATGTCTACCTAAAACTTCCTCATTACACCCTATCAAAAACTGTTCCATTAAACATTAGCTCAAGTTTCTTTTTTTCCAGACTCTGACAACCTACAGTTGATTTTCTGTCTCTATACATTTATAAAGTGTAGGTACCTCATATAAGTGGAATCAATGTAATATTTATCCTTATGCGTGTCATTAATTCACTTAGCCTGTTTTCATGGTTCATAACATATATCCAAATGTCATTTATTTTGGTGGCTGAATAATATTATCACATTCTATAGATACTACATTTTATCATTCATTTTTAAATGAACAATTGAGTTGTTCTCACCTTTTAACTATTGTAAATAGTGCTTCTGTATATGAAGATTGGTATAAAGTATACTTTTGAGCTCTTGCTTTTAGTTATTTGGGGTATAATGCCTATCTAGAAGTGCCATTTCTGGGTTATACTCTACCACTCTTTGTGAAGAGAACAAACTATTTTCCACAGCAGCTGCACCATTTTCCATAACCAACACCTATGCCAATGGGTCCTGCTGCTTTTCTGTCCTTCAGGATACTTATTCCTTGGTGCTGACCACCTTGGGACTGTGGAAAGGGCCACATGGGCAAATGCTGCCTATGCTTTCTTCTATAGTTGTTCTTGGTTTTTGTCATTCGGGGATTTTGCTGTCTCCTTATTGTACTCTGAAGCTTTGCCAGAGCTATTTCAATTGATATACAGTTGTTTATTCAGTGTTTTTCTTTTCTGTTTTGTGGGGAGAGCAATTATTGTCACCTGCTGATCAGCTATCTCACTAAATCACTCTAACATGCTCTCCTGTTTTTTTGGTTATTCAATTTTCTAGGCTAGTTCTGGATTCTCCACTTTCAAGTATAAGAAATTATACCTGTTCACTCACACTTATAATTTCCTAAAATAATGATTCACATACAATCCATGCCCAATACAGGTCACACGTTTGTAAAGTTTACAATACCGTGTTTATAGTGTTTATAGTGTTTTCAGAGTTATATAGTCATCAAGAAAATGGAAATGCACATTATCATAACTCCACTTCTCAAAAAACAAAGCTTGTGCATTAGCAAGTACTCACACTTTCATTTTTATTTACTCTTTGAAATACTGTGATATATATATTCCTCACAGTTTCGTGAGTTACAACTCCACAGATACTTGGAATGTCCTAAGAGATGAGTGTCTTTTGTACACAAATAAGCTGACTTGAGGTTGGCATCCCTGTGTAGCTTCAGGATGGGGACCAGTCAAGGGAATGACCAGAGCAAGATTGGAGAGTTGAAACTTTCAGAACCACCATCAACCTCAGGAAAGAGCAGAGGGATTGAATGTTAAATTGATCATCAACAACCAAATACTTTAATGGGTCATATATATAATGAAATTTCCATGCAAAAACCAAAAGAATTGGGTTTGGATGAACTCAACATGACAAGGTTCCCAGGCTGGTGCATCCAGGTTGGGAATGGAAGCTCCATATCCCTTCTGCCATCTCTTCCACCGGGTATTCATCTTTGTCCTTGTGGAAGCATAGCCAAATTGTTCCAAAATTCCATAATTGATCCATGTCTGATTTATGGCTAGTTATCCAAAGCACAGGTGAAACAATCTGAATCTTGTGTCAAGTATTTCAAGACAATCTTGTGCACTCTTCATTTGTGGAGTCTCCCGGTGCACAGCGTCAAATGAAATTGAAATAGATGGCACTCCACTGATAAGCTTATTAGTTTCTGAAGACAAAAAGACACTATGGTTTGGATAGAGATTGCATTGGATTTGTAGATCAGCTTGTGAAGTGTTATCTGATAGAGCCTGAGCAGGGACCCCACCAGTCTAAATGAGCCGTCCCCCACCTTAGAGAAAGGTAGGTTTCATTTTACATAAGTCACAGAGGACACGTTCAGCAGCTAACAAGCAGTCCCCCAAGGACATGTCAGCAGGATATAGAGCACACAGAGGACACATCAACCTGTTGTTTCTCTGACTCACACCCTTAAACCTCACCAAAAAACACTATAAAAAAATCTCTTAGCCTGTAAGAGACACCTTCCCTGTTCTGCATGCACAGAGAAGTCCTGCTCAGGTTAAGCAATAAACCTGCTTGGACTATTAAGGTTGTGTTCCTTCTTTCCCACTCATTACCATCTTAAGAGTTTGAGAATTTTCTGCCATTTGTTTCTTTGAATGTTGTTTCTGTTCCCTAGGTCATCTGTGGAGATATTCATTATGTATTGGTTAGTATATTTGATGCTATCTCAGAGGTCCCTGAGTATCTCTGTGTATTTCTTCATTCTTTTACTCTTTGTTACACATACTAACAAATATCAATTGATATATTCCATGTACTCTATTTATAATATATATACTCCATTTACAATGTAAATTGATATATACAGAAGGTTGCTACTTCTTTCTTCTATCAATTTAAGTATACCACTATGATCCATATTTTTTTTATTTCAATATAGTACTTTCTAATTCTAGAATTTATTTTTATTAACTTGTTTCCATCAGAAGCCTATATTTGATCAAAATTATTTTCATAATTTTGTGTAATATTTTAGACATGATTTTCTCTAATAATTGAGCATATTTATAAAAACAGGTTTAAATTTTTTTGTCTAGAAAGTCTAATATCTGCCTTCAGCATGAGACAGTTTCTATTGACTGATTTCTTGTTTCTGTTGTTTGTTTTTGATTGTTTTGATGTCTCACAAATCTTCCATTGAGACTTATAAGTTTTATGCCACAAAATGAAGCATCTCTGGAAACAGTCTTCAACCCTGAGTGAGTTTTTATTGTCATATTTGTTTATGGTTTGACCATTGTTTTCTTGCTCGATCACTTCTCTGGATTTCTTTTATAACAGCTATATACCTGCTGTATGTTGCTACTAGAGATTCTGGTTTATTAGTTTAGCTGTCAGCTAGACTACTCACAGATTTTCTTAAATATCTCAAATCAGTAAGTTCCATCTCTTGATGAGAAACATCATATATATACATATATCTATAGTTGCAGGGCAGGGACTAGTCACAGAAATGACGAACAGAAGATTAAAGAGTTGAGATTTTCATCACCATTCTCCACCTCAAGAGAGCAGAGGGATTGAGAAATACATCTATCTATATACCTATTTATGTCTATATCCTCAGCGTATATATATACACATATATATATGTGTATATATATACACATATACATGTATGTATATACATATACATGTATGTGTGTGTGTATATATATATATATATATCTTCACCACTCAGGATTTGATGGTTTTTCCTTAGCCTGAAATCCACAAATCCTGCTTGCAAAGGTCTTCAAGGTCAGACAAAAAATTTAGCCAGAAATCTAAAATTCAGCCTTATCTGTTCTCTCCTGGCAATGCACACCACCCTGCAGATGTTTACATCTACATGTTCCCAAAGCAGGTCAGTTTTTTCACATACCCCTGTGCTCAGATCACTGTTCAGATGTTCCTTCCAAGTCATGGAGCAGGCTGTTATTTCCCCCAGGGGTATCAGCCTCGGAGAATGATCCTGTGATCCATTGGCTCTGCACATTCTAGGCATGGTACTTTTCCCATGGACTGCTCTGAGACAGATAAAAACATCAAAATGCTTTTGAATAGAGTTTTTCCAGGGATTTTCAAGACATGTTGTATTTTGTTAGAAGATCTTGATTGCACAAACCCTTCTGCTATCTGCAAGATTGCTGATTTTCAAGGTTACTAGAAATCCAGGGTGAGAATCAGGGCATCGGCAGTACCACATCCCTTTCCATGGGCTCTATGAGGAAGTGTTTCTTTGTTTTTTCCAGCATCACAGTGAAACACATTCCTGAACTCAGAGCTGCCTCCTCAAGCTGGAAAACTGCAAAGAGAGGTCAATTCCTTCTCATATTTCATCATTACTATTTCCTATTTAGCCTTTCACTTTTGGTTGTTTGTGATTGCATTGAACTTATCTAGCTAATCTAGAATTATTTCCTTATGTTAAGATCAACTTCAATTCTGTCTGCAATAATAATTTTCTGTACCATGTATCATAACATATAAGTATGTTCCAAAGATTAGAATAGGCATCTTTGAAGGACATCACTTTTGATACAAATGTCTTTACTATAGTCTCTCCAAATGCACTATTTTATCACATGACAATATATTCACTATATCCTCACATTTAAAACCTCTGAGCGACCTTATCTTTGTAACTCAAAATCTTTTCTGTGAAAGTCCTTAGATGATCTCTTCTCATCTCTGCAGGTATTGCTAAGAATTTTATATAACTGACATACAAGAAATGTGAGTTATTATATCCCTGGCTTAAAATTCTTATTTCAAAATTTCTTCTTACTGGTGCGTTACTCTTTTTCTTTTCAGAAAACTTGGTAAAAATGTGTTAGAATTTTGTATTTCTAAATGAACTAAATATAATTATATTTTCTTTTTTATCCAATAATGGGTTTTTTGTACTTGATCACTTGAGTTTCTTTGCAATGAATTCTACATTTTTGATAATTTTAGGTCAAAAGTTGAGGTAGCTCAACTATTATATTTTGAAATTAATTATTTCTGCTCTTAGCTATTGAAATCATTATGAATATTACTTTTTAACTGATCTGATTTTTCTCTCAGTGTGATCTCAGAGTTCCTCTTGAGGCCTGTTGTTGTACAACAGAAGTACTGGAACGATTGTACATGTATGGTGAACAAAACAAGCTAACTTTGCTTTCTGGATTCAAGGAGAAAAATCCACACTTAGTAATAGCATTGGTTTTCTATTGCTGCCAAAAAAAGTAACCACAAGCTAAGAGCTGAAAACCATACTCATTTACTATCTCACATGTTTTTAGGTCAGAAGTCAATGTGCCACTGGACAGCTCTCTTTGCTCAGGTCAAGTGAGGTCAAGATCAAAGTTTTGATAATTTTGCACTCTCATTCAAGCATTACAGCTGATTCACATTGGCAATGTTTATTTCCTTGCTGTTGTATGAAGGTGTTGTTTCATTTGTTAGTTGCTAGCCAGGTGTCATCTGCAGATCCTTCAGGCATCTGTAAGGATCTTTACATGTAAAGCCCTCAAAGTACCAGTAGGAAAATTTCCGTATGCTGAATCTCATGTGTCACAGCTTTTATAAATACTTTATATCTAGACTCATATATAAGAGATTTATATGATTAAGTGGGACACAAATGGTTATCTTTCTTCCTGAAAGTCAATAATTCCATAATATATAACTCACCACATAGGAGTAAAATCAACCTAATTTTTCATCTTGAGGATTACATGCTATGTAAACACAAGAGGGTGGTGATATTGGAATGTTGCCAGACATGGAAATCTGCCAATCATAGTAATATTACCAGGAAACTAGGATCACAATTATAAATTGAAATTAAATATTAAAATGATAGATAAAATTAAAATTCAGAGTGAAATAACCAAAATAACTCAAAGGTCAATTTGGTAACAGCTTAGTAACAATTCCAAGGAGAATTAGTAAGCCTAAAATGAATAAGCAGGAAGCATAATAATAAATCAATAAAGGAAAAAATATGAAATGCAAGACTTAAGGTAAATGAAATGTGAAATTCAATGATGAAGTATAACGTTCCTTAATTTGGAGTAACAGGAGACAGAATAGGAATGTTTGTAAATATAATGTTTGAAAT
This sequence comes from Heterocephalus glaber, assembly GCF_053883595.1. Taxonomy (NCBI): domain Eukaryota; kingdom Metazoa; phylum Chordata; class Mammalia; order Rodentia; family Bathyergidae; genus Heterocephalus; species Heterocephalus glaber. The sequence goes on along the minus strand of NW_028258143.1, from coordinate 26,872,569 downwards.
TTTTCTATAACAAGTGGAAAACATGAATACACAATAAGTCCTAAGAAAAGGATAAAAAAATTCCTACTGCTATGGTTTGGATATTACATAATTATGTCCCCCACAGGTGCCTATGCTAAAGGCTTTGTCTCCAGAGTGGTGATATTAGGACCTGCTGTGAGTTTTCAAGAGGTAGGGTTTTGAGGAGGTCCTTTGGTTATCGGGGATCTGAAGGGCCCTTTGGGTCCTCAAGATCTTTCCCTTTCTGCTCCAGTTCTATATGTGGCCCTTTGCTTCTCACATACTCCCACCATGTGTGCGGCCATGCGCACCCTTACCAATGAGACCCTCAGGTCTGAAGCTCTAAAATTGTGAGCTAAATGAATATCTCTGTATATCATAAGTAACCCGAGTCAGAAATTCCAGTATAAGAATGGAAGGGTGACTAATACTAATGTGTAAAAACATGAACATAAAACTAGAAAAAACTGCAGCAAATAAAATATCTTAGAAATAGAGACAAACAATAGCACGACATGATTACTTTTCCCAAACACCAACATTTGTTCATTATGAAATAATAACTAGAAATCCAGGTAATAAACTTCTTTGTCCCTTATTTCTCTGTCACAGAATAAATACTATAGAGGTTATTATGTAGCCTGACTGTTGTGTATCGTGGAAACAAAAGGGAATAACCCCCCACCGACACACACACACACACACACACACACACACACCACATACACACATGCACAGAGCAAACATCATAAAACACATAGTGTACAGAATAAAAGTGAGCTATAATTTAAATTTTTAAAAATCAGCATTACCTGATGTATCTTGTCTATGTTCTTTGATGTCTAATAAATATTTAAGAAATTATGTGTTGTAGTCCCTTAGTTCAAACTATCTCCTGTTTACAAGTCACAAATACATTAGAAATTATTCTCCATTTTATTATTTTTTTGAAACATTTTTGAACAGTTGACTAATTTTATCAGTGTTTTTACATATTATTCTCAGTTTGTCGCATTTTCCTGAAACTTTATTTGCATATTTTAGCAACATATTACATACTTATACTTGTCATTGGAGAAAAGCTTGTTTTTAGGAAAGAGTATTCGGATGATATTTGTATTCCAAATGATCCATTAAAGATGGAATATTGGGTTATTTACTTCTCTATACTTCGTAGGTGGAGCACAGTGAGATCTTAATAAATATTTCTTTAATGTTGATCATTAGGTATTAATTGTTTCAGTGTTTAAAACCAAAAATATATCAGAATTTTGATATATAAAATATAAGAACTTGATTTTTATGAATTACAAGAACATCTAACAAAAAGATACTAAAAGGTCCCCCAGTATCCATAAAGAGGAAAGTAATATCATGCAGTCCATTGTTGAAAAATAAAAGTAGTTCTATTTAAGTACAATTCACAGATGTTTATTGATGACTTTATAACTAATGTAAAACTCTATGTTCGTTGTCTAAGATTAAACAAAAATTCACTATGAGGGGACAGGTTCTCGTCCTGCGGTACTTCCAAATGAACAACCTAATTGATTATGGAAATGCTTGTGTATGGTGCTGTATCACAATACAGATCTAGACTCCTCTGCCCTGAAGTGTTTGAGTATCTGAGCCTGTCTCCTGACTGCCACCCTGATTCTGGAAGACAGCTACTGTCAATTACTGCACGGTCCCTAGAGGCACAGAAATGAAAGAAGGGTAAGCTTTACAGATCTCCAAGGGTTGCGAGGAAGACCAACTGTGGGCGTGTTCTAAAGTGAATTTTAATATAATGCATAAGAGCACTTACAGACTGGCACTCATTGGGGAAAATTTTTCAGTGTTTTCAAAAATAGCAATATAAATGTAGAACAAACCAAATTCAAAACATTCTGAACTGTCAAATTAAACAAATTAAACCAAAAAATTGAACGTATTTATAGAAAAAGAAGTGTCAATGAGTGTATTTCTCTCTGAAGTACTGGTCTCATTAATATTTATGTATTGATTATTTTAATCCTAGTAACAACTCTACAAAGAAGACACTATTGCATTTCTTTTTCAAAAACGAGTGAACTTAGGCTGAGTAACTAAGACACTTAGGATCAATCACAAAATTGGTAAGAGGCAGAATGTAGATTTTGTCTCAGAAAGACTTTACCTGGAGGTGAGGTCTGCATCCTACTCTGTTGCTGTACTTCCTCTCCAGAGTAAACATCTGATGCCTGATCATCACTGTTATATTTTGGTCAGATGACTCAGATTTGGGGAAATGAGCCTGTTTGCTATACCATTCCCTGATTTCTGCAAGGAACAGCCAGAAGATTTTAAATGAATGGGAGGCTTTACTGCTACTGTGAACTGCAGAGAGCCGAACTGGGGGACAAATCACTTTCCCTCCCTAGCCTTGCCTTTGTGCCTAATTCAGTCTCAGAAACACCAGAAGTTGCAGTTAGTTAAATTAAAGTGGTATATGGAATTGCTTATGGCATCTCTTGATTTTGTAAGCTGATATACTGAAAATACTAGTTATTTATCAATATAATTTCACAGCAGTACTATTTAGTAAGGTACAATGTTTACCCAGCTATTTCATCAAACTCACAAAGAAATGATGTTTCTCTTTTGTGGTTAAATTGATAAGTAAAGGTATTGCACAGTGCCACTTTACCTGAAGAGTAAATGAAACAGAGACACTATTTCATAAATTCCCATTCTCTTTCAGAGAGGCCTCTTCATGGAATGACAGTAACTGATCATACTAACATATCATTCAATATTCATGGGGCTACCCTTTATCCTACAATTAAAAATTTCTCAAGCCTATCTGTCCATAGAATTTTGAGGTCATATTTACTTTGTTTTGTGTTTCTAAGAACACCAGAGAACATTCAGAAATTCTCAATTTATACAGTATGATGACATTTTCGTTATTGATAGCTGCTATAAAGGGAAAGGGATTAGTTAATTTCAATCCAAATTCATATACATGGATTTATTCAATAAGTTTTATTAAAGAAATGTTAGCCCCTAGATCATAAAGATATGCTTCTAATATTTCTTTCAAAATGTCATGTCTTTATATTTAGTCTTTCATCAAAATGGACTTTAGTTTTGTTCATGTTGGGAAGTGGAAATGAATCTCATTGTTTCCCTGTAATGAGCCAAATAGTCCAGCACCGTCTGTTGAGTAGACTTTCTTTCCCTGTGATTTCTACATGTCTCTTCTGACACCTCCTGGGTGCTGTATATGGAACATCTACATTGGGGTTCTCCATCATTTTTCTAAACATCCATGCTACCCTTTCTTAATGAACAGTGCTTAACACATAATTTCTGATGTCATGGAATAAGATTCATCTCAGATTTTTTTTCCAAATTTCTTTCCATTTTTCAATTTTCTCATAATTTCAAGACCTGTCCTTCAATTTATAAAATGTGCCATTTGAATTTTATCACCATTTAAATGATTTTAATACATTAATTTGGGAGAATTGGTAATTATTTTATTATTGAAGGATACCACACAAGAGCAAGATCTAACTGTTTCTGTGGCCTTGTCCTTTTAAATACATGTATACTATTTTCTCTTTAAGTACCTCTCAATCCTTAAAGATGTTTAATTACTGTAAATTTTAAATGAATATTGCTAGAGCATTTCTGATTATATTCTTCTTGTGTCCTTCAGGCCAAGGAGAATCTTTGATCATTTTGAATAATTTGATTCTAAGTTATCTTGATAATTGTAGTTCTGAGTTACCTCAAATAGGCCAAACATTTGTTAATTTTTCTAAAACAAATACACAGTTTGGCACATTTTGGTCTCTATACTCTTTAGTCATCACTCAGCTTAGATATGGACAATTCCCACCACTCCAGAAAACTTTCAGTACTTCCTCATGTTTGTCCTCCCCACATCATGAAACCAGAGCTTTGCTCTATGCTTCCATAAATTCATTCTGCTTATTATGAGTTCATAAAAGTTAGGTTGTCATGGTCACTTGCTCATCACATATCAGACAGTCACAACTTAAAGGGGTAAAGGATTCTGTTGTCTCATGGATTTCAGAGGATTCAGAGTTGATTTGTTTTCACACAGAAATGGCATAGCAGAGGGCATGGCAGATGAATGCTGCTCATCCCACGGCAACCTGAATACAGGGAGACAATGGAGAAACTGGGGACAAGAATACATCTGCATAGGTCATACTTCCAGGGACCTGCCTTTTCCTATGAGGCCCTACTTTCTAAAAGAACATTTAGCAATGAACTCATCAGTGGGCTAATCCACTGAGGAGTACTGCACCCCTATGAGCCAATTCCTTTTTGAAAGCTCCACTTCTGAACACGGAATTTTGGGGAGACATTTTAGATGTAACCATAGCAAGAGTCATACAATGCATCGATGTCATTGTGGTATTTAATTTTATATGTGTAGTATGTGTTAGGAGTTAGTTTCTATCACTTGTTGTTTATCTATATGTTTATGGATTCTTCTATAGACAATTGAATTGTTCTAGGCTCTGGGCTAATATATTCCTATATAATCCTTTTGTGAATTTACACTTTCCTTTATCTTAGGTAGAAACATAACAGCACAATTGTGCCATACTTTAGGAGCACATTTAACTTTATAAGTAATTGTCAAAGTGCTTGCTCAGTGGTTGCAAAACTTTCAACCTAGACACATATGGCAGTTCTCCTTGCTCCATATTCTAATAAATACTTATTTCAGTCTTTTAAATTATAGTCAGCATAATGAGTATGAAATGGGGTAGGTTCATTACTTTTATATATTTTTCTTTGTTGGTTAATGATATCAAGCATTTTCATTTACTTAATGGTTATTAACATTTCCTCTATTATAAAAAGTTTGTGTAATTTCTGTCCATTTTAAATATTGAGCACTTTCTTTTTATCATGTATTTATTATTATTGGATTATGTATTTGTTTTAGGCAGGTATTCTTCAGATATAACAGAAATAAATATTTTTCATGTGCGTATACTGAAAATACATTTGCCAATCTGTGTCTTGCTTTTTTCAGTACCTTAATATTTGTTTTGATTAGAAAATTATTTTCTTTTTTGTTAGTATTTGTTTGCATTACATACAGTTTACAGTCATCTTGGGGACTGGGTATGTTACCAGTTAGCTTGCTTTTAAAAAGTGACTCCCCAACTAAACCTTACTAGATACTGTGTTGCTCACCTCTCCTTCCAGAGTTGGATTCCAGGTTCATCTTATCTCTAACAAATAACTGAAGGAAATGAGCAAAAAGCAGTGGAAAAGTTTACTAGAGAAAATAAAGTGAAGAGTGGGAGAGAAACTGGCTCTGCAGAGCAACCTTGGGCCAAGTAAAAAGAAAAACAGGGTAAGAGCAAAAATAAAAGTACACATTGCTATCACAGAAAAATATGGTAGCAAAGCTTTCATGGCAGTGATGTATCATTGTATGCTGCCTAAATCTGGAGGAAACCAGTGAGAACTTCTACATCTGGGACCTGAGAGGCAGTACTAGGATCTCACAACTCAGGCTGACCTAACGTCTAAGCTATCCTATTGAAAACCTGCTCACTTTTCTCCTGAGAAGTCCACATACAGGGCTTGGAGGACTGTTCTGTGCATGTGTCCAGGATCTTGTAGTTAACAGGTCACACTTCCCCAGCCAGACTCTTGCCACACTCTAATCTCCTATCTCAGATATATGTTTGTCTCTTTTTAAAATCCCCTTCCCCTTTCCCTCTCCCCTCCTCTGATTCCCCATCCTGATTTTCATTCTTGTTGATATTATTAATCTTAGTTCATGTTAAGACATATAGTGTTTTCATTCATTGATGTTATTATGTTCCTGTACATGACATATTTTTATTCTACTTATTTCCATTTCCCCTCCTTCTCACTCCTCACCCTTGTCCCTTGGACCCCTTTCCTTACATCCTTTTGTCTCCTTCTATTCATCTTTTAGTATTCTCTTTGTTTGTACCTTGCCTCACTCAAATGAGAGATACCACACCATATTTAAGCTCATGTCATTTATTTCACTCAACATTTTATCTTCCAGATGCATTCTTTTTCTTACATATGTCTCATATTTGCCCTTCTTTATAGCTGAGTAGTATCCCATTATATATAGGTACCACATTTTCTTTATCCAATCATCTGTTGGGTATACAAGCTACTTCCAGGATTTAGCTACTATGAATTGTGCTGCTATAAACAGTGGTATGCATGGGTTTCAGTAATACGACGTTTTAAGTTATTTGAGGAAGATACCTAGAAGGGAGATAGCTAGATCATATAGACTTTCTAATTTTAGTTCTTTGAGAAATCTCCATACTGATTTTCATAATGATTGTACTAGTTTACATTTCCACCAACAATCTAGGAGGATTTCTTTATTCACCACAACCATGCCAGGATTAGTTATTGTTTGATTTCTTGATGATTACCATTCTTTTTGGAGTAGGATAGAATGTTAGCATTGTTTTAATTTGCATCTATCTGATGGTCAGAAATGTTGAATTTCTTTTATGTATTTATTGAATATTTGACTTCTTCCTCTATGAAGTGTCTGTTCCTTTCTCTAGCCCATTTCTTGACTGGGTCTTTAACTTTAGGTGATATAATTTATTTGAGGTCTTTAGATATTCTAGGTATTATTCCTATATCTGAGGAGTAGGTAGCAACATTTTCCCCCATCCTGTAGGTTGTCTCTTCACTCTACCGATTGATTCTTTAGCTACACAGAAGCTTTTTAGTCTGACATAATCTCATTTGTTGATTCTTGCTCTTATTTATTGTGCAATTGTGGTTCTATCTAAAAAATCCTTTCCAACACCAGTGGCTTCAAGATTTTTACATAACTGAAAACTTTCAACTCAATTAAAAGTACTTCAGTAGAATCAGATCCCACATCAAACTTTTCTTCTCATCTGTCACTATCCTCCCCTTCAAACCTCCCTTAGTTTCTTACACTTCTCCTCCAAAAACCTTCCATTCTCCCCTCTCCACTTCTCCACCTCATTGCAGAAAAACTACACATAATAAAAGGCCATAGTGTGCTTGGAGAATAGACAAATACGGGAAATGTTACAGCAGACTATCATATAAAAGTGTTGTATAATTGAATCGGTTGATGCTATTATGACCAGAAGTATTTCTTTCAGTAAAACATAGGGACAGAGTCCAAATCACTTTAATAACAAATGGAGAAAATACTAGCACAAGACACACAAAGCTGAAAATTATTCATGGGGAAGCAACATTTTACTAAAACTTTTGATATAAACCACAAGCTGTCCTCACTCTCATAGACTTCAAGATTCTTCTTTTGATGAAGTACATTTTATCATTTTTTACCTTTTTCATTAGTATTGTTGGTATCTTAAGTTATCTTTATCCACTTGAAGATCATGGGTATATATACTCTTATGCTTATTCTAAAAGCTTTATGATTATATCTTTGATATGTAAGGCTGTGACCATCACATCATTATATTTCCACACAGTGGAAAATAGTAGTTAAGATAATTTTTTAATACAGATAATATATTTATGATGGTGCCATTTGTTGAAATTCTTTCCTTTCACTAGGCACATTTTTAGAAAAATTATTTTTTGTTTATATTAAGAAATTTATGGATTTTCCAGATTGTTACTGTTACCCATTTGGCTCCTTTCTTAAAGTGATAGTATTATAATTGATGAAACTATCAAGTCTTTAAATTACATATTAGAAATTTTATAATTTTTCTTTGAAAATATTTTAAGTCTTCTTGGTCTCATACATTCAAAATAAATTTCAGGATATGGTCAATTTCTATAGAACATTTTAAATTTTTCTTGAGGTTGCTTTCTCTCTACAAATCAGATTAAGATATAGGTTAATGATATTAAAATCAAGATATACATTTGAAGTTACTTAGGGTTTCTTTAATAGCTACCTTCTACTGTTGTACATTGTAGAATAGAGCAATTATACATATTTTAGGAAATCATACTTCACTCATCTTGAATTTTGATGTTATATAAGTGATACTTTAAAATGTAATTTCTAATTATTTGTTGGTAAAATATATAAAACCAATTAGATTTAATATGTGACAATAAATTTAATATGTGAGTTACTATATTCATGTATTAGTCCTACTTACTGTTTTGTAGATTTTATATAATTTTTAGATTTACATAAATATGCTGCCCTCAGGTACTGTTACTTTTATTTCTTTATTTCTGTTATCATTTAAAAACTTTTCTTCTCTTATTGAAATGGCTATAACTCCGCTAAGAAGTTGAAAAGAAGTGAAGGGACAAAATTACCTTGTCTTTGGGCATGTGGAGAAAATATTCAATTTTTTAATATTATTACATTAGCTATAAGTTTTTCATGTGTTTCCCCCCTTTACTTCATTTGAGGAAATTTACTTTATCCTTTGGCTAAGATCTTTTCTTTTTTTTTTTTCATTAAGTTTATTGGTACATTTTATGTATAAAATACAGTTGCATTCATCATTGGGAACTTTTATATGTCATACCTTGATTCTTATTTTTTTCCCCTTCCCCTGCCCTCCTTGCAGCCCCTCCACCCTTCCCTATTTACAAAGACTTTGATTCCATTTTTTTCCTTTTCTCATATTTTTTCTTTTCCCTTCTTTCTTTCTCCTGCCCCTCCCACTTCCCCTACTCCTTTAGACCTTTTCTTCCTATTACACAACACCAATTATATATTTTAATTATAATATCAAGATTTAGAGGACATTAACACAGATTTTACAGAATTTAAAAGGATATAGAAAGCATATTATAAAAATCTTTTTTGAAATAAATTTGACAACTTCTAAGAAGTACCTTGGAAGACAAATTAATGAAATTGACTCTGGAAGAAATATAAAATTTGAATAACACCTGTTAAAAAAGTATATACCTAGCTTGAAAATTTACCCAAATGACAACAACAGGCTCATATACATTTTAACTGATGAATTATACTGGACATTTAAAGCAGAAAAAAGAAGGAACACTTCTCCCCTCATTTTAGGAAATCAACATTGTGCTAATCCTAAAACTGGATAAAGATAATAGAAGAAAAAAGTATGAACATAGATAGAAATTGGTTTAACAAAACAAACTATTAGAAGTCAGAGCTGGCAGTATGTAGAGAGTGGTTTTATTATAGGGATGACAGTGTTGGTTCAGCATTGGAAGGTCCCCCCCCCCCAATTCATCATTTTAACAGAGGAAAGGAAAAAGCCATATGATCCTGTCAGTAGTTGCAGAAAAAGTTTTGGACTAAATACTACAGCTGTTCATGGTAAAAGCTATCAGGAGACTAGAAGTAGAACAAAAACTTCTCAATAGATAAAAGACATATACCCATACTTTCAGCAAAAACACCTTATATGAATGGAAAAGATACAATGCTTTCTCCCTAAGGTGGGGAACAAGGGCAGATATGCCTACTTTTCAACTGTCAATTAAATTTTGAAACAGCCCCAAACCAAAATAGTCTGTCAATGAGAAGAAACAAATAGCATAGGATTGGCAAAGTAGAAGTAAAATATTTATATGTAGATGAAATAATCGTCTACAGAGAAAAATGCTAAGAAATCTCTAGGAGCCCCTACAACTTGTATTTGAATTTAGCAGGATTAGAAAACACAAGGTATATATATATATAAATTCAGCTCTATGTATATTTGCCATAAATGAAGACTTGGATATTGAAATTTAAAAGTTATTTAGGCATACAGAGGACCTAGAAAAATAAAAAGAAAAAAAATAACAGTGTTGGAAGACATTTATTACCTAATTTTAAGACTTCCTGTAAAGCTACAGTAATCAAGGCAGTGTTGGCGTAAGAAAAGACAAATAGATCAATAAAATAAAACAGATAATCTAGAAATAGAACCACACATATATGGTCCACTGATTTTTTAAAGATTATTTACCATTAACATTTTGTTTTGTTTTGGTTTGATTTGGTTTTTTTTTTTTTTTTTTTTTTAGTTCTTTTATTGGTACGTTTTACATATACAATTCATTTACATTTATCATTGGGTGTTTGTATCTGTACATGATATATCTTGGTTCTTATTTTTTTCCCCATTACCTGTGCGCCCTTCACCTCCTCCACCCTTCCCTATTTACATAAATTTCATTTCCTTTTTTTTCTTTTCTCATAGTTTTTCCTTTCCCTCTTTTTCTTTCCCCTTCCCCTCCCTTCACTCCTTTGTCTTTGGACCTTTTTTCCTATTTCAAATTATCAATTATTCATTTTAATCATTTTAACCCTTGTTTACACCATCAATTTCTCACACTAGAGAAACTATTCGGTATTTACACGTGTGTCCTATTTATTTCACTTAAGAGTATGGCCTCGATATGCATCCATTTAGGAATAAATGACTAGTTTTTCATTCTTTATGGCTGAGTAGTAATCCATTTTATAAAAGAAACACATTTTCTTTATCCAATTTCCAGTTGATGGGCACTTGGGCTGTTTCCAAGCTTTAGCTATTACAAACTCTGCCGCTATGAACATAGGTGCACATGTATCACTGTGGTATGATTCTTTTAATTCTTTTGGGAAGATACCCAGTGGGGGAATAGCTGAGTCAAATGGGACCTCTAGTCCTAGTTTTTGAGGTATCTCCATACTGACTTCCACACTGGTTGCACCAGTCCGCACTCCCACCAACAATGGAGAAGGGTTCCTTTCTCCCCACAACCCTGCCAGCATTTGCTACTTGTTGATTTCTTGATAGCAGCCATTCTTTCTGGGGTGAGGTGGAATATGGGAGTATAACAATCCCCAACTTGAAACTATACTACAAAGCTACTGTGATAAAATCAGCATCAGCATGGCACTGGCAAATAACAGACATGAGGATCAGTGGAATAGATTAGAAGATACAGAAACAACTCCAGACATGCTCAGCCACCTCATCTTTGACAAAGGAGCCAACCACTATCATTGGAGGAAAGATAACCTATTTAATAAATGGTGTTGGAAAAACTGGATTTCAACCTGCCAAAGATTAAAACTAGACCCATACCTGTCACCATGCACTAAACTAAGATCAAAGTGGATTAAAGATATAAATATTAAGACAGAAACACTAAACTTGCTGAAACATAAGTTAGGTAGAACTCTTGAAGACAGTGGCATAGGAAAAGACTTCATGAACAAAACCTCAGCAGCATGAGAACTAGCAGAAAGAATCAAAAACTGGTATCTCATCTTATTAAAAAGCTTCTGCACTGCAAAAGAAACCACCAACAGAGCTAAAAGACAACCTACAATATGGGAAAAAAATTTTAGCAGCTGTACCTCAGACAAAGGACTACTATCTAGAATATACAAAGAATTGAAAAAAATCAGACCCCCCAAATTCAAAGACCCAATTCAAAAATGGGCATCTGAAATGAACAGACATTTTTCAAAGAAGTAAAAACAGCAAACAAATATATGAAAAAATGTTCAACATCACTCATCATTCGAGAGATGCAGATGAAAACAACATTAACATTTTATAGAACATAAACTCAACTCAAGAGCAGAGGAAAAGAGTGTTTTCAACAAATGGTACTAAAACACCTTGTATCCATATGTAAAAAATTAACCTCAGTGCTTTATTTCCACGCATATAAATAACTTGAAAGGATCTATGAACCTAAATATGAAAGACTAAAACTTTAAGAAGAAATTATAAGGGAAAATGTTCATGAATTTACAGGAGGCAAGAATTTCCTGGGATACAAAAACATGATGTATAAAAGAAAAAAATTGATAAATAAGATTACATCAAAATTTTGAACTTTAAGATCTTCCTTTCTTAAAGATCAGAAATGTGTGTTCATTCAAGTAAATTTTATGTATCCATTAAAGTGACTATGATATTCCTTCTTTAGTCTATTAATATGATGAATTAATTTGTTATGTGTTTAGTCACTAAAATTTTTAAATTTGTAAACTATTTTGTGACATTACCAAGGATATAGTTTACAAATTCTAACAACTCAATAAATACTGCTAAACTGCAGAGTGCACCAAGAAAATATGTACACATTTCAGGAAAAGAAAAATAGTATGATATTTTTTCAACAGATGGTGTTACTGTTGCTCATGTGGGGGACTGTAGAGGATTTCCTACATCACAGAAAACCCATACACTGCCAGCCCTTAGAGAGGAAATTGAAAATGCATGTGCAGCAATCTCAATGACCAAGGTTACCCAGGCAGCAGTTTGTTGTACTAATAAACGGAAGCTCATGGCCACCACTTTGAGCACCTCTTGTAATTGTAGAGGCCAAAAGTAACTTGTATTAATCTCATGATGTCTCAATAAATTTAGTATTAAAATATTTATACAAGTCTTTCTTTTCCTGAAGTATCTATGCAGTTTTGGGTAGACTGTGCAGTTTGTTACACGGCTTCATAATAACATTTTGGAATTTTACTTGATACCATCCCAAGTCTCTGGAAAATTTACCAAGATAGACATTGTTTACCAAGAAGGCACATAAAATTTACTTTGAAAACAATTGGTTTTGTACTGGGTGAACACATGAATACATCGATGATTTTGACAGTGAATCATGTTTGACTGATGATAGTCATATTCATATTCAGTTTGCCTTTTATGGCTTGTGTTTAGATGTCCCCTCAAAGCCCCATGCAAATGCAGTGGAGCTATTTTGGGCGTGTCTGTATTTAGAGTGTATGATGCTGGGATTAAGGACATATGATTACTAAACCATTACACATGAGTGATTGGTTTGGCACTGCCCTATTCCCGGTAGTCTGAATAGATAAAATGGGCAGAAAGACACTATTAAGGCCCCCTTGTAGCCTTTGTTACTTTGTGTGTGACATGTTGTTTCTCCTCTGTGATGTCTGTTTGCCATTCCTGCCTTGGAGCCAGCCTATTACGGACTGAAACCTCTACAAACTATAAGCTAAATAAACCTTTCCATTTTTACCTTTGTGCATTGGGAATTTTGTCTCAGCAATAAGAGAAAAGTAACTAACACAGTATCTGTTAGGACTGAGGATGTGGGCATTATTGCCTTGCTGACACAAATCTCCTTAGCATTTAGGTGTTAAGGAAAAACTCCATTAACACAGTACTGGATTGTAAATGGAATTGCATTCAAAGGTAAATGATGTACTTACTTTTAATTCTGAGTTTTTAACTAAGTCTATGTGAATGTTTCTTGAGCTTTCTGATCTTTGTTCAGTCAGTCCTGATTGCTGGTCTTCCATCAGTGATCTATCTCTGAAACTCTAGACCAGTTATATGCTCTTCAGGAAAATATCAGGAAAAGTGCAGCTAAATCCAGTTACAGTGCAACTGGGAACAGTCACTGATTACCAAAGAGGAAGTGGGCTGCTTCATGCTGTCTACAGATAGCTCTAGAAACTACCTAAAGAGTAAAATGAACTATTAAATACATCACTATTCTATAAGAAACATATTGGCATTATTTTAAATACTTTGCTTATGACGTGTCAGGAACACTTAACAGAATTCTCATAAGAAACAATTGTGGCTTATAAAAGGGGAATAGTTAGATATAGGAGCAAATGAAGAAATACCCCTTTTTGAGGACTTCCCCACAAACACACTTAAATATCAAATAATGCCTTCCACAAATTTTTTTTATTTCTCCTCAATATGCACATTTCCAGAAATTATATACCTGGCTGCCTAAGTTGGCTCATAGTTCTGTGTGCCTACAGCACAACACAAACATTATAAATGTTTTATGTTTTTAAATGGAAATTAAATGGTATTCATGGATGAGATCTTTCCTAATAAATAAGAATTTTATATAAAGATTAGAACATCACGCTGCATGCCAGTATGGAAAGCCATCTTTGACACAAATGGGATGGATAGATATACCCTAATTCAATATGATCAAAGATTTCTCTACCCACAACTGACATGATAAAGAGAATGATGCACCTAAAGATAAATCAATTCCATTAATTTCTACCTAGAATTTTTTTAGGCACATCATTTACTATCAGCTCATAAGAATGGAGACCAGAGCAATATGAAAGCTTGCCTAAAAAGATTTTATTTCATACATACATGAACCAATATTATCAATTTTGGTCCCTTTCTCTTATCTCCCTCACCATAGTGACCCTATCAGAATGTGAACAGCAGGACTGATCTGGTGTCAAGATGCTTACCAGCTTCTCAACATAAGATCTTTGTTTTCTGGACCTCTGCTGAATGAAGCTTGTCCAGTGACCTGTGATTAAGACAATTTCACAGATAATACCATTTTTTGGAGCTGTTCAAAACTCCTCAATGTTTATTCAATTTTCAAATACTTGATAATTTGTATTTACTTTAATAAGTATATAATTTGATGATGTAGCGACAAATAATATATTTTAATAGACTATTTATAAAAGACTTACATAGTCCTTGACAAGAATCAGTAAGAACTTCAATAAAAAAGGGCACAGTCGATTCGTTCATGAGCAAAAATTAATTCACTTTGCTACCAAGCTCTGTGAAGTCACCTCAGATCCACCTTCACATTTGGTGAAATATTCTTTCCTACACTCATTCTGTGCTCTCTGTTTGACAAAGTTCTATTTATATTTTACAAGAAAACATCCAGCACTGATACACTTTCCTCCACTTATTTCCTCTTCTATGTATATTTAATATTTTTAAAACTTTTCCAATCTTTTTTTCTCATGATTTTCTGTCTTTCTTCTGCATCACCAACTCTTAAAGGAAGAGGGCCCTATTTTCTGTATCCCTGGACAAAAATATGGCTGCTAAATTCTAGACATTTTTATATGACCCTTGTAAGATTAGTACCACTATCTATTTACTATGAACACCCTGAAATGTAGAGTACCTTAGAATATAGCACATCTTTAGAAGAAAGTGAATGATTCCAATAATATCCCTTAGAAAAATGTGCTTGTTCTCCTTTAATTACTAGCACTGGTAAAATGAAATGAGGTTTCTTAAGAATTTGTTATAAATAAGTTCATTATGACAGAGAACTGGTTGTACTTCATTTTTTCTCCCTTTCAAATTATGATAGTGTCATGTCACAAACTTTTCCAGTCCTAAACCTTTCAGTATAACTGTAGCTGAACTTAAATTGAACTGTTTCATCCAGCTAAGTAAATCTATGGCTCATGTTAATTAGTGTTTGGAGGATATATGGAGAATGAGTCAGAGAATTAAATTATTTTATTAATAACACTCAGTATTGCTTCTTTAACAACTGTACCTTACTCTAATTTCCTAATTTATCACCAACTCTCCAAAATAATATGTAACTTAATTCTTAATGGATATCCTTAAGGTGAGTGCAGGGACAGAAATTAAATTCTAATTTTTTTCAAGTCAGACTATTAGATTATCATATAGGAAGTTACTCAGCATAGCACCGACATTGGGAGTTCCATGTTAATCAAGGGATGGCTTGTCACAGCTCTCCAGAGCCACTGTATGGGACAGATTGGTCCAAGGTCAAATTGAAAGAAATTTGTGGAAGAATGTCTATGGCCTCTGAAGTTACAATGCACTCTTGTTGAAGCAGTTTTTCTCATTTTCCCTGGTACATCCCTGGTCTCTCTCACTGACTCTTGCTTTTGGCCTGCTACACCTTACCTTCTCTTCCTCCCCAGCAGATGTCTGTATGGTCCAATCATACTTACTTCCCTTCAAAACCTCACCGGAAATTTGGCATAGCAATTTTCTACTGGTAAAAATAATAGTAGTTTTTTATACATTATTGTGAAGAAGATATTATAGTCCTCATTTTGTATGAATTAATGGATGTAAATTAGCTTATCCAATGTCAAATAGCTTGTGCTTCATTGGATCCAGGTTTTTTTACTCTAAGTTTGCTGCTTTTTGGTCAGAAATAGTTTTTCTGTAGCTTGAGCTTATGAAAGGTAATCAACAAAATCATTTTGATAAGCTTATACATTTGCATTTTAAATTAGAATCCTCTGGGAAATCAGGAATATCTCCTGGAAAATGTCTTTTACAGTGGTGAATAGTACAGGATATGTTTAAATTTTAAAAAATTATTGTTCACATTTATCCTACTACTTCAATTACTTAGGTAATCCTGAGGTTAAGAATTTATAGTTGAGTCCCTAGTCCTACACCTAAGCTTTGGATTTTGCATTTTCTGTGTTCAAATGTCCATCTGATTCCAGATCTAAGTTTATAAAACCCATATCAATTTCATTTCACTCATCCGCACCACTTTTTTTAGTTGGCCTCAGCACTATATACTTTTGCACAACACATGTTTGTGTCCTTAATTTTTATCATTCTGTTCATGCAGCCTAGTTCAGACTGCCAGAGATGGCCCTATAAAGTGTTGTCCCCCCTTCCCAGGGAGCAAAAGGTTGGGTACAGTAGGGAATCATTTATTGCCTCCTCCTTTATAAGAATAATTCCCATCCTCTTAGGAACATCCTTCACACCTTTGCCCATGCAAGGGAGTTAGAAATGCTTTACAGAAATAACATGCACAAGCCATAAAATCAATAGGAGGGAGGAGTGGGAGACAAAAACTAACCTTTGAATACTTATTAATCAGCCTCCTTCTGCTCACTGCATGCCTTCTTCTTCCCTTCTTTATAATGACCTGGTATTCAAAAGGATGTAATTAACTCCTCAGACCCTTGCCATAAATGCCTCCTGAATTGTAATCCTAGAAAAACAAATCTCATTGAAAAAATAATAGAATTTATCACTTTTCACAGTCATGTTTTCCAGAGAGGGAGAAGAGAATCTCCCAAAGTCACATATCTGGCACTTAGCTGAGCTGACAGACATAGCGAAAACCTTTCTCCACAGTGGAATGCAGTGTTAGTTTGACTTTTTCTCTGCTCTAATACTTTATGACTCTGAAAATCAAGAAAAAGTTTTCTGGAAGTTGGCAGCTACAGATGAAGATCAGCATGTATTATTTTTTTAAAGGCTTTGTTTTTCGTGTCCCTTCATGGTCTCTGCAAAGCGGTTTTTCAAGGTCCCGAGTTTGATCCCCAGTACCAACAAAAAAATAAATAAATAAAGGCTTTGTTTCATCTAGCTCCCATCCTTCGAACTGGCTATTACACCCACATTTTTAAAGGTCAGAGAGTTGAGCTCCATTTCCTCTTCAATGGGCAGCATCACTTTCAAAAGCTACCCTTTTCAGGACAGGCACAAAACATGTCTAGGATGGGGTGATTACAAAGTCAGACCTCAAAGGTTTGATTTACTTGCTAAAGAACAGAGAGATAATCATTATGGAACAGGGCAAAACAACCGTACAATGAGAATGGCATGATTTTTTAAGTATCTCAAAATTATCATATTTTTGAGACTTCATAAGAAGTCAGCGTGCAATCCTGATGATGTTTATAATTCTGTCCTACTGTGATGTGCTTCCACTATCCTCATCAATCTTCAATTGTCAAGTTCTAATTTTCATTTCTATTATTTCTCCTTTTCCTGGAAAAATCAAGAATGTATTGATTAAATCATAACAAATAAATAAAAATATTTAACTGTATAAGAAAATACTTCAGTAAATCATGCACTTTGTGAACAAAACTCCTGAATAATCACTAATAATGTAATGCCCAAGAATCAATATCTTACTTGCACTTATTTCCAACAAGAAGTTCACAAAAAGAACTAGAAGTCAGGTATAGTGACTTGTGCTTGTAATCCTATTACTCTGAGAGGCTGAGGCAGGAGTATCACAGATCAAGCCTGAGCATCTTAGCAAGACATTGTTCTAAATTTTTTTTTTTTTAAAAAAGCAATAACAAAAAGAAAGGACTGAGGATGTGGCTCAGTGGGAAGGCCCTGGGTTCAATCCCCAGTACTACTGAAAAAAAATTGGGAAAGATGGGTAAAGAGAGATAACATTTCTGTGATACAACAATTATATAGTTAGGTACTGAGATCCTCTAAAATAGATCTTATTAGATTTTATATCCATGGACATACTTTTATACAGTTATTTTTAGACTTTGTCTTTTAACTCCTAGAGTTAGTAGTGATTTATGTGTCACTATTATATTATCATACTATTTTGTATTTTTTGATATATTTACCTTTAACAGTGCTGGTTTTACTTTCATATGCTTTTATAATGCTGTTTAATCTTGTTTTTGTTTTGAAGTTTATTATGTCTGTGTTCCTTTTGTATTCATATTTCCAAACATTTGTCATGACTCACTATTCTGCTATTTAGAATTATAGTATTACAGTTTTCCTAGCTTTTAGTCACTGTGACAAAATACCTGAGATAAACAGCATAGGAGGAAAACTTTATCTTGGCTCAAGAATTCGGAGGCTGCAGTCCATGGTGACTTGCTGTTATTGATTTGGGGCTGGAGTAAAGTCCACATGGCAGGGGAAACTTCTTCACTTCAAGGTGTTTGGGGAGCAAAGGAAGTAGGAGGAACCAGCATCCCAATATCCTGTCAAGCCCACGCCCCCTGTGACCTCACTTCTTCCCACTATGCTCCTCACTTCCTAAAGGTTCTGCCACCTCTCAGTCGTGTACAAGCTGAAGACAAAGCCTTAATATACCAGCCTTTGCGAGTTAACATCAGATTCAAACTATACAACACTAATGCCCTTTGATTCTTAGCACATGAAAGACACCCTACTAGGGTCAAATGTGAATCATTCTAGTACAGAAATATTATCAAGAGGATTCCATTATCATCTGTATTTATACCAAGGGGAAAATTAAATCCACAGAAGATGTACAATTTGATCAAGATCACTCAGCTAGGGAAGAGTTGAGTAGCTGAAGTCAAGAACAAATTTATTTTGCTCATTTCCAGATCCCACACATAATCCTCACTATTCTTTCTATTAAAGAAAAAAAATAACTTAGTTACTTCAAAAGATTTCAATCCCAAAGGGTAATTTCTCCCAATAAGAGTACTTACTGCTAAGAGATGAGGACCAATTAGAGGCCAATATGATGATTTATATTCAATTTGTGTGATATGAAAAGCACTCTAGGAAGACTATAGAGAATACATCGGAGTGAATGAGGGTACATTCAAGGTCAGGACCTGACATGACACGGAATTATAAGAGAGAGATGGCAAGGCCTGAACAGCTTGTGGGCAGTAAAAGAGAAAAGTGTAGAGGGTCCATTTATGAATGCTTCAGAGGGAAATGCTCCGGAAGAGGTGACTGAAGGTGAAAATACTGAAAAGCCAATAATCAAGAAGGGAGCACTCACTGGCAAAGGCACTTATTTCAAACTGCTTTCCCAAAAGCAGATCTATATTCAGTTGATATATTCATCTAAAATGTTAAGGTGAAATTTAAATATAACAATAAACTTTAGGTGAAATTGAGCAGTAATCATAAATATTCTGAGTATTCATAAGAATATAACTATTGATTTGTTTAATGCCAGTAAATATACAAATGACTGAGACTCAGTCCCTTTTCCTTAGGGAAAGATAGATATTATAGACCAAAAAAAATGCTGTATCTTGGACATCTACTATGTCTCAGGGATTGTACAGGACAGCTCGAGACACTGAGGTCTATGTCTTCCTGGATATTGGTAGGAAGAGACTACTACTATGAACACTTTAGCTACTGGTTTCTTTTCCCCATTTTTTGTGGCTTCCTTCATGTTTTACTGATTGTTGCGGTATCATGATTTGATTCCTTTCTCATTTTCCTTGATGAATCTTCTGGATGTAGCTTCTTTGTGATTCCTATGTGGGCTTTCACAAAACACTTGAAACAATCTACTCCAAGAAAACAACTTTAAATAGTATTAGGAAAACCATACTTTTTTACTTCTTCCACATGCTTTAAGTTACTGATGTCACAAAATTACATGATTCTATGTGGTGTATCCATTGATGTATTATTATCTAGTCATTATACTTTTGTCTTTAATTCTCAGAATAGTGATTTATATACCACCATATAGTAGTATATTACATTTGTGTGTTTATGTTATATAACAGTATGATATATATAACAATATTATATTCATTACAGTATTATATATATATATATAATACACATATATATATGGCATTTGTACTTTTGCATGCTTTGGTATTGTTATTTAGTATGCTTTTATTTCAAATTAAAAGAATCTAACAGTTTTATAAGGCTGATTCAGTGCTGGTAAAGGGCTTCAGATTTTTTTAATCGGGAATTATCTTCATTCTTCATCTGGCCTTTATTTATTTATTTATTTATTTTTGTACCGGGGATTGAACTCGGGACCTTGAGCTTTCAAGGCAGGTGTCAGAACCACTGAGCTAAATCCCCGGCCCATGGCCTTCATTTTTGAAGAGAAGCTCTTATGGGTTCAGTATTTTTGACTTGGAAAGTTTATTTTGTCTATGTATTGTTATCAGCATCTTGAGTGCTCTAGGCCATAAATCCTTGAATATCTGTCTGGATGTTCTTTCTGCTTCTAAAGCTTTTTCTTTGCCTTTAATAGTTGACACATTGATTGCAAGGTGTTTTGGTGAGGATTTCTATGGATTTTTGTCATTCTTGGGTACATCGAGCTTCTTGAACCTCAATTTCCATTTTCTTCCCCAAATTGAGGATGCTTCCATGCATTATTTCTTTAATTTTTCTATCCTTTTCTTGGTATCTTCTCCTTTGAAACTCCACAATGATTATAAATAGATCTGCTTGGTAGCATCTCTTCAGCCCATAGGCTCTTCATCCTCTATTTCATTGTTTTTCGTTTTTACTCTTCTTATTGGATAATTTTAAATGATTCATCTTTGTGTCACATAATTCTTCTACTTCATCAAGTTTGTCACTGAGCTCTCTCAGTGACTTTTTCAGTTCAGTTATTACATTCTTCAGCTCCAAAATTTGTCTAGCTTTCATTATGGATTAGATATAAAATACCCCCCCCCAAATTCTCTTGCATGTAGAAGAGAAGTGGATCATGGGATTGCTATGCTCACCAGTGGATTAGTCCACCAGGGAGTTAAGAGCTGAATGTGCCATTAAGAGGTGGGGCCTTATCAGAAGAGGAAGGTCATGAGGGGCCTGACCTGAAAGGGTATATTTTCCTCTCTATCTCCTCCCTTGCTTTCTGCTTCCTGGCCCTCATGACTTGAACAGCTTTCCTCTGTTACCCTGGTCAATGATGGTCTGATGATATTAAATGGAAAATTCCAAAAATATGTAATTCACAAGTTTAAAAATTTTCACTGTTGTGAGTGATGTGATAAAATATCAGACTAACTCTATCTTTCCCGGGACATGAATTATCCATTTATCCTGAATATCTACCCTATACTGTCCACTAATTAGTCACATAGAAGTCCTCTGAATTACTGGATGAACTATCACAATGTCACAGTGCTTGTGTTCAACTAAATATTATGGAAAGGGTTAATGTTACATCACAATGCTGCATCAGTTACTTCACCTCACTTAATCACATATGATTTGTATTATCTTGTGTCATCAGAAGGAAAAGAAAAAGTAATGCAGTGTAGTAAGTTATATTTATTTTACAACATTTTTATGAGACTACATCATTATTGTTCTATTTTATTATTACTTACATTGTCAGTTTCTTACTGTGACATATATATGTCATATATATATGGGGGGGGATTTAGTACTTCTTGTAGTTTTAAGCATCCACTGGGTTTCATAGTACTTATATGCTACTCTAACTTCATCTATTCACTTTCTAAAGATTTCTGTGTTCCTTTCATTGGGCCACTTTTCCATTTTCCTGTATCTTTCTTGAAGGTTTTTGTTGTGGTCTATACATTTGAAAAGATAGGTGCTTTTCCTTTTCTTTACAGATTTGTTTCATATAGAGACTTTAGCAATCAGTCAAGCTCGGAATTAGTGTTCCTCTCAAGTCTTCTCTGACTTTGAGCACATAAATCCTCAATGAGAGTAATTATTTCATGCCTTGTTTTAGAAGTGCTAGGTTTTTCTAGTGATTGTCTGCTGTATTTTGGGTTCTCTGAAACAGTAGTATACTGTCAGTCTCTTTTTTTGTTGTACCCAGAAGCCCACAGGTACATAGAGTATACCGAGTTCATCTACTCTCCAAGGCAGGATAGAAAGAAGCCAGGCATTCTTGTAGAGCCCAGAAAAACCAGACTTGAATGAAAACCTCACTCTTCCTTCCAGACTGAGCGAGAGCTCCTAAGTTGTATTATGTGTCATCTAAAACAGCAGCACAATAGAGCTCCTTTTTGTTCTCAGTGTCCCATGGCTATCTAGATTATTTCAAGTCAAGTGCACACTCTGTGGCAGTTAAGACAAAAACCAGTGCCTTGGGAAGGCTGCTTTCACATAAAAAGTGTCAGAACATGGCTCCTAATAAAAGAACCATTCACACAATGGTCTCAGCCACCAGAGGAATTGGTACCAAATATACAGTGTAATTCCTAGATGTGACAACTCTTACTTTATTCTGATGAATTCAGTCCTATATCCACCAGTAACTGCTGTGGGCTCTGGAAAGTTTCCTAGGTTGCCATGTAATCATGTCCATTTAGCAGGCATGTACACCAAAGCAGTGGTCTTAGCCTTGTTCCTTGTTCCTGGGTTACCAGTAATTGGTGAGTTCTGTGTTTGACCTCTGGCTACCCCCCTGCCCCTTAATTCCCATTCTGAAGTGACTTTGGCCCAAACTCTGACCACAGAGATGGGTGATCCACAAAGAAGGAGCAATGCCCTAGTAGGACAATTTCTCACCTTCCTCCTTAGCTAGGGAAGCTGTTCATTTGTATTAAGCTACTTTTGTAAGGATAACAAGACCGAAACACATTGTCTGTCTTTTATTCTTGGGGATCCTGATACAAAATAAATGTCATATCTGTTTTATCGTGGCAGATATAAGCACGTCTTTCTTAATTGCTTGCCATTTCTTTTCTCTCTCCTATTTTTAGTTGCCCTCAGGCTTTGGGACAAGTCACATACTTTTGTGGTAATATTCAGTTTGTTAATAGCCTTACTCACATCATAAATATATCCTGTCAGACAATTTGGCTGATCAGGGAGAGGAAAAGCCCATCTCATTCTCAAGGGGTGGTTTATAAAACTGCTTTCAATCTCAGCAATAAAAGCTGTTTCTTGGGTGCTTCAAACACCTCATTTTCTGCATGTGCAGTTCCTGCCCAGTACCCCGTGCTTGCTCTTTGCTTTGCCATGGGGATGCCTGCCTTGGCATATCCCTTTATCTGGTCATTCCGCTTCACAGTCAAGACAGTCTCATCTAGGAGGAAGTTATTTCCCGTCTTTAAGAGAGTGGAGGGCATTATATAAGCATTGCCTGAAGGGCAGATATATAGTAAGATTTTTCATTTACACAGCTTCATTTCCTGCAAGAAAAATTTACCACCCATCATGTCCCAGAGTCTCGATATCCAGACATTTAGACTCTCACAAGGGCTCTGTTCAAAAGTTTTTGAAATTCTGCAGCACTAAATTCCCAAACACACATGGTCTATCAGGTGGGAGGTTCCTTTCTTTCATCTTAATACTCTACATTTGCCTTGCCTTGCAGTAACACTTTCTACAAGGCAGGGTTCATAAGCAGGGAGGGCTTTAATCCCTATCACATTAAGCTCACATTCTTCCTTACCCCTTTCCTCTCAGAAAATCCAATTCCTTCCATATCATTCTGACTTTGAAATAATAGCTGGAACTTATTTCTTCTTGTAGTCTTTCCTCCCAATCTCACAAAGCAAACAGTCAACCTTGGTGTCTTGTTTTTTACTATTTGAGCCAG
This sequence comes from Heterocephalus glaber, assembly GCF_053883595.1. Lineage (NCBI taxonomy): Eukaryota > Metazoa > Chordata > Mammalia > Rodentia > Bathyergidae > Heterocephalus > Heterocephalus glaber. Next base: position 26,848,785 of record NW_028258143.1, on the reverse strand, counting down.
GAGGGAGGAAGGCAGGGAGGGAGGGAGGGAAGGAAGCAGGGATGAGAGAGATCATGAAAATTGTAGCTCTCTGAATTCTTTATTTATTCCATTGTTGGCAGCCAGCTGGATATGGCTGCCCCATTGAATCATCCACACCAGTGGCCAAATGGCCATCCTACCACAGTGGCAGGACACTGGTCTTCCTTATTGCAATGTCATAAGTGGCTCTGAGAAAACCACTTTTCTATACCCAAGGATTTCAGAGCATTTCTGTAACTCACACCATGGGTTCTCCCCACATAGACTCATGGTCAGCCTGGAATTTCTGCCTTCCATGCTTCTGTCTCCCTGCTCATTTCCTGGGACTCCTGATTGGGTCAACAATTGTTCCAGAACAATTCAGTGCTAGTGTATGAGGATCACCCCAAGGGACTATGATACCAAATAAAGAGAGGCAGACAGACCTAGGATTTCAGATTATGACTTATTGTAAGACCTACAGATAGAAGCATGATCCTGAGCACAAGCAAAACCAACTGGATTCTCAGAATTTGGTTCAGAAGGAGGGACTTATATATATATGAATTAGGACATAAGTGACTTCATTCAAGCCAGAATGCTCTTTGTATAACTTAAGTTAATATCAAAGAATTAGATACATTTCTGATGCTAGGTTCCTGTTCTTAACTTCACAAAGCACACTAATCTATTATCCATTTATATTTGTTGGTAAGCAAACCAGGTTAACATAAGCTGAGCCATAGTGGTTACAATGCACAATGGCTGTGGTGACATCAAGCTGAATCCATATGCATTGTAACACAGAAACATCTGAAGTGAAAAATATGACATATAAACTGAAATACAAATTATGAATTCATCCTCTAGTATACTGGTTAATACTCGCTCATTTCTCCATATTACAGGGGGGTAATGGCTTTTTATCCAGGGTAAAACAGAAAATAAAGATTTATTCAGATTTTGATAACTCTAGAGTGATATTTCATGTTATTTTATTTACTACTCTTTGGATGATTAAAATACGGTCATACAGTACATTGCTTATTGAGCATCACACAACAGGTTATGGCCCTGAGGTAGATTTCTATATAAGGATTGTGACTCCAGTCTGTGTTAAATAAGTATATTCCACAAAGCCATAAAGTCTGGACAACTAAAAAACATTAAGAGGGCATGTCGTACCTGTGAGGAGGGGAAAGAAAGACAATGGGAAATGAAAATTATCACCATCTACTAGGAGCCAGCTCCTCTGCTAGGGACTTTACTTATCTTAATGTAATCTGTGATTTTATTATGGAACACACTGAAGTTTAGTTTGTAAGAAACTTGGTAAATGTGGGTTGATGAACTCAGGTGACCCAGAAAACCAAAGTTATGATCTGTTGCATTGTCTTTATGACTTTCTGTCATCCTTGCCATTAGCCCATTACACACTAACTTCACTTTCCCGTAAAAATAGCGATCATGGGGCCAATTTGTCTTAAAATTTAATGCTATAATTTGAAACTCTGGAAAATGCTCACATCTTACCAATGTAGGCTATTATTATCATGATTGTTATTGTTAATAATAAATATTACTTTTAATCTTTTTTATTTTACTGGTTCAAAAGAAACATAAATCCTCATTTTATAGAAGAATTTAACAGTTCATTACAGGCAATGACCTTTTTTCTGGTGACTTTTACTGAGCCCTTCTCTTAAATTTTCAACTTTGTGATTTCTTCCAATAAGTGTCACTCTAGTTCTGAAATCTATTTCCTTCTTTTTTTTCATGTTGAAACCCACTTTGTCCTGTCAGTGGACTGTGCTTTTGTTACCTGGTCATGTTCAAGGGACTTCCTAATTCAAGACTACTTGACTTGGATTAAATCTGCTGGATATCTGTGAAGGTCTGAACACCCCCCAATTTCATCTGGAGTTTCTATTTGAAAATATTCAGGAAGTTACTCAATACAGTTTGTGACATTCATTGGTCCAGTTCATTTTTTGGGAAATTACAACATATGATATTGCCATATTTCTCTTTTTGTTCAAAATTTTCTTTTTCTGAAAATTGGTGTATTTCCTTCATTAATAAGAATAAGCAGCATTTCAACTCAAAAAATAAGAAAACTGGATAGTGACTTGTGGTCCATCAAGTCATGACTATGTGCTCAAAATAAGTAGAATCTTTACTGAATTTCATTCTCTCAAACCAGCCAACTCTTGTCCTGCCAAACTTGATTTTTTTAATGGAATTTTGTTTTTTGGAGACGGGGTTTCAATATGTAGCTTATGCTGGCCTTGAACTCACAACGAGCCCAGGCTGGGCTAGAACTCATGACAAACCTCCTGTCTCAGCCTCCTAAGTGCGAGGGTTACAGGTGAGCACCACCATGTTTGATGTTTTACAACAGAATTGATCAGGTCTTTGGGCCTTATAAAGACAGAGCCTGGAGAAGTGTCAAGGGGAGTCATTGCCCTATAAGCACTTATCAGAAGTGGTGCAAATCAGAATGTAGATTACTCTACAATGGTTAGAAGTGAGAATTTCTCATGTCTTGCTTTTATATAGACTTACACAAAGCCTTTGTCTTATACATTTTTGGTTTTGGTATTTCTTCCAATAATTTTGGCATTCTGAGTCTAGGTGGATCTAGAATTTGCTGGAGGAAATATGATTTATATCCTAGGTCCCATGACCTCATTGAAAATAAAAGTCTGTCCCATAATACCAACTTTAAATTCTGCTGGGAAAGGATGGGGACAAATCCTTTCTATTAAATTCAGTTGAACAAGTTCAGATTTTTAAATTCTAAATCAGAAATTGTTTAGTATCCAATAAGGGAATGAAACAAGAGGGTATGGAGGGAGTATATCTTTGTAAAAGCAGCCCAGTGAGCATTTTAATTATGTACCATTGTTTCTAAAGCACGTGCAGTATAATATTTCTCTACAGAAATACATAATGAAACTTTAACACCAAGTTATGCACAAGAAACATATCTCCTTCCATCTTTTTTTCAACAATAAAAGGTATATAGTGTTATATTATTTAATTTAAACAATAAGATGTTATGTTTTATCTTATGAAGAAAAGGAAACACAAAAACTAAAAAATTACCTTGGTTTTCTTGATACTAAAACTGTATTAATTCTACTTGCCTACGCTGCTACTGCCAATTTCTAATTTTTGGAAAAAGAAAATACATTTTCATGTATACCCTTTATCAACTAATGATTTTCAAGCTTTTCATAGTAAATCAATTGTTGAACCTCGTAAGATATGTGATAAACGTAGATTGTTTCTTAAAAGTTACTATTCATAGGCTCCATGTAGGAGAAGTTGGCTTCTGCTAGAATGCCCAAATCTAAATTGTTATGATTTTCCATATTATACTAGGGAGAAGGTTCTAAAACAGTTTTCAAAACCAAAATTTCCACAGAGTGACCTTGGGTATATTACTTCAGCTTTGTTGAACACTTTTGACATACTTTAGTTTTTCCTAAAAACTTTACATGTCTCCTCTGTGGATAGTCAAACTGGCTTCCAAAATATTTCTTCATAATATTCCTTGTATCTAAAAGTTATTTCCCTCCCTGTTTATTTATTTCTATTATGTTATTGCACTTACTAGATATTTATTGTAGGTCAATATTTGATTTATCTTAGCATTCACACTATAAGTACAGATCTCTTTTCTGTGCACTAGTCTTGCACTTTATTGATTTTTAAGGTGTACTAATATTCAGCTCATATTTGATGGTGTAATTGATGCTAATTTTCTCATAGTCAACATGACACAGTTATTGTATTAATATGTTTTCTAGAGATGCCAACATCTGGATTGCCTTGGCGTCATTATCAATACTGTGGAAAATTGGGCACTAAGTCAAATACACTACAACCTCCTATGCCAAGTAAATGGAAGTGGTTGGACTCTGGGACAAAGTCAAAGCCTAGTAGTTAGCCATGCCCATAGGACACCACTAAAATGTAGAAATTAACAAAAAGATTCTCCATAGTAGACACAAGGCTTTCCTCACAATCAACCCAATCAACATAAAAAATAAACAAACAAATGAATAAAGAAATAAAAATAGAAACATGAGAAGACAACAAAATGCCTTCCAAAATTCCTAAATCCCCCAAAGCTGATCCATGGGTCATTGAAAGAGAGGAAACCAAAAGCCACAAGTCCAAATTATTTAAAATCTTATCAAGGAAGATAACAAAAAAGATGAATGAGGTATTTTGCAAGCTCAAAGAAGATATAAGTAATAAGATTTTGGCTCAAGTAAACAAAATTATCAGTGAGTATAAAAACAAACAACAACAAAAAATATAAGCATTGATCAAAATGATGCAGAAACAGGCATGACCTATATAGAAAACAGTTAGAGTCCCTAAAAAGCTCCAAACAGAAATTCAAGAGATTAAAAATTCTGTTGAAAATATGAGTAGCTGAAGTGACCATGGAGAGGACAGAGTGGCAGAACTAGAAGACAGGACTTGATTGGTAGATTGCTAACCAATTAATGAGAGATACCTTAGAAACAACAAAAGAATGTGAAAAATGAATCCATCAGCTCCAAGATAATGCAAAGAAGACTAATCTGAGATTTACTGGAGTTAGTGAAAAATCAGAAGATAGCACAAATGGCATAACAAACCTGTTCACTGAAATAAAAGCAGGAAAATTTCCAAATAAAGTATGAAATTAACATACAGATAAGTGAGGCATATAAAACCTCAAATAGCTGTTACCAAAAAGAACCTCTCCACAGCACATCATGGTCAGAATCCCAGAAATCTCACAAAAGAACAGAATCTCAAAAGTGATTAGAAAAAAGCAATAAATCACTTATAAAGAAAACCCTTTGGAATTATAGTAGACTTCTCAACACAAAACTTAAGGGGCAGTAGAGCTTGGAGTGAAATATTTAAAGTCCTAAAAGAAAACAAATTCAAAGCTACACTGACATATCCTGCAAAACTATCTCTCACAATTGATGGAGAATGAATGTAATTTCGTGATAAAGAACACCCCATGACTGCAAAAGGAGCACTCCAGAAACTTCTCAAGGGTATTTTCTGAAGAGACAATGAAACTCACAATGACAAAATGTCTGACAGAATGAGAACAAGACTTATGGTGAGCAGGTAAGTAGAAGGAAAGTAGAGAATCAGCAACAGGAAAATTAGGCAATGACAAGAATAAGTCAGTACCTGTCAGTAGAGAATAGTGGCAATTTATCAACAAAATCCAATGGTATGCTATGCTTAAGAAACACACTTAAGCCAAAAAGAAACTAATAGACTAAATATGAAGCAAAAGAAAATAATATTCAATGCAACTGGAAATAAAACAATACAAAAACAAACAAATGAAAAAACATACAGGTACAGCTATCTTATAGATATTAAAAGTGGAATTCAAGCCAAAACTGATGAAAAGAGTGAAAGAAAGTCACTACATAGTGTTTAAGGGAGCAATCCAACAGGAAGAGATACTAATTATTAACATATATGAACTGAATAATGCATAAAACTTCATTAAAAAAGCACTACTAGACATAAAAGATCAAAAGAAGATAAATACAATTATAGTCAAGGACCTCAATACCCCAGTATCACAAATAGATTAATCAGCTAGACAAAAAAATCAACAAAGAAACTAAACATTCTTTTCAGCACCAAATAATTTTGGAATGTTCCAAAATACACCATATATTAACAAATAAAGCTTGTTTAAGTAAATATAAAACAATTGAAATTAATCATGCAAATAAATCATAGTGCAATGAAGTTAGAAATCAATGACAGAAAATAGGACAATTATGAAAATTCAAGAAACTATTGTAAACGCTATGGTCTTAAGTAAACAATGGGTTAAGAAGAAACCAAGGAAAAAATAAGATAGTTTCTGAAACTAAATGATAATGCTATTACAATATATCAGAACTTATGCAACACAGTGAAAGCAATCCTACAAGGGTAGTTTACAGCATAGCTGTGAATACTCACAACAAAAAAACAGGGCAAGGGCCGGGGATTTAGCTCAGTGGTTTCACCGCCTACTGCGCAAGCGCAAGGACCAGAGTTCAATCCCCGGTACCAAAAAGAAAAAAAAAAAAAAAAGGAATTTTGGGCTGGGGATTTAGCTTAGTGGCTCTGCTGCCTGCCTTGCAAGAGCAAGGACCCAAGTTCAATCCCTGGTACCAAAAACACAAAAACAAAAACAAAAAAACAGGGCAAGCCCAAATAAGTAACCTAACAATTCACTTTAAATTCCTAAAAAAACATGAAAAATTCAAAACAAATAAAATTGCAAAAAAAGGAAATTATAAAGATTAGAGCAGAAATTAATGAAATTCAGACCAAAAAAACAATATAAAGAATTAATGAGGGCCGGGGATTTAGCTCAGTGGTTCGGTGCCTGCCTCACAAGCACAAGGTCACGAGTTCAATCCCCGGGAGCAGAAAAAAAAAAAAAAAAAAAGAATTAATGAAGGATTGGTTATATGAAAGAATTAAAGAAAGAACAGACAAGCCCTTAGATAATCTAACCAATAAAAGAAAGAAAAGACATAAATCAATGCAATTTGAAATGACAAAGGATAATGCCAGAATTAAAAATATTATTAACTACTTTGGAAACCAGTACACCAATAAATTGGAGAATTCAGGAAATAAATGGATAGATTCCCAGAAATGTATGAATTACCAAACCTGAACCAACAAAGTTTAGAAACCCTGAATAATCCAATGAGAGACAATCAAATCAATGCAGTAATAAATAACCTACCAACTAAGAAAAATCCACATCCAGATTTGTTCACTACAGAATTCTACCAAAAACCCAGGGAAGTCCTAACATCAATACTCACCAAACATTTTTGATGAAGATGGAAGAGAAGGAATACTCCAAAAGTTATTCCTAGAAATTACCGTTAATATGATTCCAAAATGAGAAAAAAATCCGAACAAAAAAACTGAACTACAGATTCATCTCTTTAATAACTATAGATGCTAAAATCCTCAACAAGATACTGCCAAACAAAATGCAAGTTATGATAAAAAAAGATCACATATCATGACCAAGTAGGTTTCATCCAAAGGACACAAGGAAGGTTCAACATTTGCAAATCAATAAATGTAATAGGTACATAAGCAGAAGCAAGGACAAAAATCACATTATCATCTCAGTAGATGCAGCAAAAGGCCTTTGACAAAAATCCAACATATTTCATGATAAAAACAGTGAAGAAAATAGGTATAGAAAGACCTTATCTCAATCTGACAAAAGCCATTTATGGCAAACATACTGCCAACGTCATTATTAGATGGGGAAATGCTGAAAACTTTCCCTCTAAAATGAGGAACAAGACAATAATGTCCACTATCACAGCTCCTATTCAACATAATATTCAAAACATCATCAAAAGAAATTAGGAAAGAACAAGAAATAAAAGAGATATGTATAGGAATGGAAGAAGTCAAATTACCATTATTTGCAGATGCCATGTGCCTCTACATAGAAGACCCCTAAAATCCACAAAAGATGTTTAGAATTAGTGACCAAACTCAATAATGCAGCAGGATACAAATCAACACACAAAAATTATTGTATACAAATAGTGAATCCGCTGAGAAATAAATTAGAGGAAAAAAGACTTTAAACAGTACACTAAGAAAAACTACTGAGAAATCAATCTAAAAAAGTGAAAGACCTTTATAATGAAAGCCATAGTATTCTGAAAAAAGAAAATCAAGGAAGACCTTAGAAAATGGAAACATGTCCACTGTACCTGGATAGACAGAATCAAAACTAAAAATGACCATTCTTGCAAAACTGATCTGCAGATTCAACATAATTCCAATCAAAATCCCAACAACACTCTTTACATACATGGAGAAAACAATCATAAAATTTATTATTCTTATGATTGTTTTGTTTTGTTTGGTTCTTCTGGAACCAGAAGAGACCCAGAAGAGCAAAAGCAAAAAGAGCAAAGCAGGAGGCATTGAGATCCCATAACTGAAATTATTTTACAAAGCTACTGTGATGAAAATAGCATAATGCTGACTAATTTCTTTAATGACTGTAGATGCTAAAATCCTCAAAATGATCTTGGCAAACAGAATGTAAGTAATCATCAAAAAGATAACATAGTAGATCCCAAAAACAATCTCAAGTAGGCAAAAAAATATATATAAAGATCAAAGAACAGAATAGAGGATGAAGAACAAATTCAAGTATATTCAACTATTCAATCTTTGACAAAGGGGCCAAAAACATACATTGAAGAAAAGATAGCCTCTTTAATAAACTATGCTGGGAAAACTGGTTTCCCACTTACAGAGACCCATATATCTCACCATGTACTAAACTAAAAATCAAAGTGAATCAAAGAACTAAATGTTAAAACAAAACACTTATCCTGCTCCACAAGAAAATAGGCAAAACTATTAAAGTTATATGTATAGGCAAAGACTTTCTGACAGAACACGAGTTGCACAGAAAATGGTTCTGAGAATCAACACATGAGATCATATGAAATTAAAAACATTCTATACAGCAAAAGAAACACCCAAGAGTTTAAAAAGATAACCTATACAATGGAGAAATTTTTTTACCAGCCATTACTCAGACAGAGGGCTCCTAACTAGAGTATAGAAACAACTCAAAAAAGTAGAACCCCCTGAAATAAAAGACTTGAAATACAATCTAGGTATCTCTCTGTAAGATATCTTTCTCAAAATTCTTAAGTCATCATACTACAGCGATATTTGCAAATCAAGAGCACACTTTGTGATACCTAAATCCTATCAGCAGCCTGTATACCCATCAACGGATGATTGGATGAACAAAACAGCCTATCTGTATGTAAAGGAATACTATTTGGTTTTAAAGAATGACAAATTTGAGACATTTGAAGGATAATGGATCCACCTGGAAAATGTAAGTTTGAAAGAAGTAAATCAGACACACAAGCCTAAATACCATACAGTAGCTCTCATTTGATTGAGGCAAAGTACAAACAAAAAGAATGATAAAGGATGGACAAGAGGGAACAAGGGGATGGGTCTCTTGCAGTAGGGAAGTGGTCCAAGGGAATGAGGGTGAGGGGTAAGGAGGAGGGGGAAGGGGAAATGAGAGGAATAAAGATGTGCCATGTACAGGATCCTAATATCCTCAATCAATGTAAATATTATATGACAGAACATGAGCCAAGACAAATAATATTGACAAGTATGTAAAAAGGGACAGGGGAACTGGTGGGGGAGGAGGAAGTGGAAGGAAGTGGAAGGGGATCAATAAAAAAAGCAAAAAACTGTGATATGCACATGTGACCATTCCCAAGATGATTGTAAACTGCATGACTTGCAAACATGTACTAATGAAAATAAACTTTTAAAATAGGCCACCAAAATGAATTGACACTTCACGTAAGAGGAACAAATAGCCAATAAATACATGAAGAAATGTCAAACAGTGCTGTCCATTACAGAAATGCAAATTAAAACAACACTGAGATTCCACTTCACTCTGAAAAGAATGGCCATGGCCATCATCAAAAAAATCAAATAATAATAAATGCTGGAGAGGCTGTGGGGAAGGAAGTATTTAACATTGTTGTGGGAATGTAAACTGGTACAAACACTAAGGAAATCAATATGGAGGTTCCTTAAAGAGTAAAACTAGAAATTCCATTTGATACAGTTATTCCTCTTCTAGGCATCTGACAAAAAAGAGTGAAAGACATCATATTACACTGATCCATATATACTCATGTTTATAGCAACACAGTTCATAAGAGATAAGTCTTGGGAGTGACCAATATGTTCATCAAGAGATGAATAGAAAATGTAGTATTTACTCACAATTGAATACTGCTCTGCCATAAAGAAAGATACAATTGAATCATTCCATGCAACAGACCAAATTCATTTTGTTATACAGGGGGACATTTGGAAAGTAATCAGTCTTGGTGAGCTCATAGGAGTCTTACTTAATAAAACATATGACTAAAGTTGAGGTGAAGTACAGATCTTTTATTTTTGCCCTAGAACAGCCATTCACCATCCTTTTCCAAATGTACCTTGATGTTAGTTAATGTGCTCTCAAAGGTGTTAACTCTCTTGCTCCAACAGAGATGTATGGTTCAAGCTCCACCAATCAGAGCCTCACAGTTACTCATTTAAGAATGGGCTTATGAGCCAATCAGAGGCAATAAAACGTACTTATTCATCTACCAGAAACATTTGGAAGGCAGTCTTTCACCAGTGATGCAGAGTACGGTTTTGAAGATAACTGATTTTGATTGTGTTTTGAACAAGAGGAGAGTCTGTTTGGTGGCAGTGGAACTCACATGAAGGAGAGTATGCTAGGAAGACAGGAAGAAATAGGTTTGAATTTGGGTTATGGTAATGTAATTTACACTTTTAATCATTTTATGCCTGAAGCCACTCACATCTCTGGACTTTTCTTTAATATGAATCAATAAGTCCAGTGTTTATGGAAGCCAGTTGGGCCATGTTGAGTTTTTAATCCTCTGTGACCACCTTATTTTGGCTTCCTGATCAACTTTGCCGGGATTTTTTGTTTGTTTATTTCTCTGCTTTACAAAATTTATCAGCTTTTGGTTCTTGTGATTCTCCCATGCTTTTTTTTTTTCTGTTTAAGTAATTTCTATTCCTGTCTTTAGTATTCTCTTTCTTAAAATTCCTATGGTTATACTTGTTTGTGTCCTTTTTTACTTCCTGTGTTAAAATAATTTTCATTTGTCTTTTTAAAGCTATGTGCATATCTTTCTAAATCCTCCTTCATTTTCATCCGATAGGTTTTAATATGTAAGCATTTTTAAGTTGTTTTTGGTTTTAAATATTTTCTAACTTCCATTTTGATTTATTCCTTGATCCACAGATTTATTACAATTACATTTTAAAATTTCCAAATGTGAGTGTTTGAGGGAGACATCTTTTTGTTAACATGTTGTATTTTAATGAATTGTGAGTAATAATATGGTGATTTTTTTTTATTCTTAAGTTCTTTTATTGGTACATTTTAGGCATAAAATACATTTACATTTATCATTGGGTGTTTGTACTTGTACATGATGTATCTTGATTCTTATTTTTTCCCCATTACCTGTGCACCCTTCACCCCCTCCACCCTTACCTATTTACATAGACATCATTTCCATTTTTTTTGCTTTTCTCATAATTTTTCCTTTCCCTTCTTTCCTTTCCCCTTCCCCTCCCTTCATCCCTACCTCTTTGGAACTTCTTTCCTATTTTAAATTATCAATTATTCATTTTAACAGTTTTAACCTTTATTTACACTTTCAGTTTCTCACACTAGAGAAACTTTGGTATTTACACATATGTGTCTTATTTATTTCACTTAAGAGTATGGCCTCGATATACATCCATTTAGCTATAAATGACTCTAGTATTTCGTTCTTTATGCCTGAGTAATACTCCATTTTATTAAAAAACCACATCTTCTTTATCCAACTTCCAGTTGATGGGCACTTGGGCTGCTTCCAAGCTTTAGCTATTACAAACTGTGCCACTATAAACATGGGTGCACATATATTGCTCTGGTATGATTCTTTTAATTCTTTGGAGAAGATACCCAGTAAGGGAATAGCTGGGTCAAATGGGACCTCTAGTCCTAGTTCTTTGAAGTATTTCCATAATGATTTCCACAGTGGCTGCACCAGCCTGCACTCCCACCAGCAATGGAGAAGGGTTCCTTTCTCCCCACACCCCTGCCAGCATTTGTTATTTGTTGATTTCTTGATAGCAGCCATTCTTTGTGGGGTGAGGTGGAATCTCAGTGTTGTTTTCATCTGCATCTCTCGAATGACCAGTGATGTTGAACATTTTTTCATGTATTTATTTGCTGCTTTTACTTCTTTGTCTGAGAAATGTCTGTTCATTTCAGATGCCCATTTTTGAATTGGGATTTTGAATTTGAGAGGTCTGATTTTTTTCAGTTCTTTATATATTCTAGATAGTAGTCCTTTGTCTGAGGTACAGCTGCTAAAAATTTTTTTCCACATTGTTGGTTGTCTGTTAGCTCTGTTGGTGGTTTCTTTTGGAGTACAGAAGCTTTTTAATAAGATGAGATTCCAGTTCTTGATTCTTTGTGCTAGTTCTCATGCTACTGAGGTTTTGTTCATAAAGTCTTTTCCTATGCCAATGTCTTCAAGAATTCTACCTAACTTATCTTTCAGCAACTCCAGACATACTCAGCCAACTCATCTTTGACAAAGAAGCCAACCACCATCATTGGAGGGAAGATAGCCTATTTAATAAATGGTGTTGGAAAAACTGGATTTCAACCTGCCAAAGATTAAAACTAGACCCATACCTATCCCCATGCACTAAACTAAGATCGAAGTGGATTAAAGATCTAAATACTAAAACAGAAACATTAAACTTTCTGGAAGTAATATGGTGATTTTGATGTTGATTTTTTTTGGTAATGTTGAAATTTGCTTTATGACTCAGTATAAGGTCAGGTATTATAAATATTTCATGTATTTGAAAGTTATTGTGCTCAGGATTCATGCACAGTCTTCTCATTATCCGTGGGTTCCTTATCCATGGATTCAACCAACAAGTACGGTGGTCTGGCATGCCTTTATTCCAAAGATTCTCTTCACTTTTCCAGTGAGCTTCAGTTTTCATCAAGGAGCCTAAGAGAGGCCAACTTTCTCTTGTTCACTTCTGCTCTATCTTCTGGAGCTCAGGACAATGGCCTTTTATGACCCCCTGTGCCTCTGTAGTGTGGAACCAGGTAGAGGCACAGCCAGCAGGCCAGAGGTGGGGTTGGTGGGGGTGGGGGGTGGCTAAGCTGGTTGCTGGGAGCAGGGCGCAGAGGCAGAGTGGGGCTCCACCAGCAGAGGTCCTCTGTATTCTCATTTTTATAACAGCACAATTAATAATAGCTAAATATTGGAAGTGATCTACGTGTCTATTAACAGTTGAATAGATAGAGAAAATATCCTATTTCCACAAAACAGACCAATGCTCTTGTGATACAGAATGAAAAACTTGAGTAATTTGTGGGAAAATGGATGCATCTTGAGACCATAGTGGTAACTGGAATAAATCAGACACACAAGCTTAAATACTGCATGGATTCTTTTATGTGAGAATTTCAAAATATAAATAAAGAATGAAATAAAAGATAGATAATAAGAAGTAAGGACATAGATCTTTCTCAGATGGAAAGGAAATCAAGAGATGAAGGAAGGGAGGGAGGGAGGGAGGGAAGGAGGAAGGGAGGACAAGGGGATAAGAAAGAATGAAGATGTGTTATGTACATGTACCAACTCCCCACAAGAAATGTAATCACTCTGTACTAGAAACATACAAATAAAAAATGAAAGTAAATTTTAGTTAATATATTACTTAAAATCTTCCAAACCACAAATTCATAAAAGTCAGCAATCCTAACAGTGTAACTAAGGGAAATAGTTTGCCAATAGCACTGAGAGAAAAAAAAAAGTATATACAAAATGTCAATGGTAATTTTATGTTATTTTAATTCAGAGGTAATGGTCTAAATTCCTATTGAAGAAACCCATTTTTAATATTTGCACCTTACTCCCGGAACAGTTTAGATCTTTATTGCCACTGTTCACATGAGATGCACATTAATATAAATTGCTTTCATAAATGTTGCCAACTTCCAACCACCTGCTGTGTGCTGACAGCAGTACCAACAATTCTGCTGCTGCAAAATGATATTCAATTGCAATATCTCCTGTCAGATCCACAAATCTGTCTGTTAGGTTATGTAATTTGTTGGAATAAGACCATATTTACTAATACTCCTTTGCTATCTTTCAGCCTCCCCAATAGTATTCCTTTAGATTGATTCCACAGGGGCATGGGACCAAAACAAATATGATCCTGTTTAGAAATCTTATTTTGCTGCAGTTCACATGGGGAGCAACAACTGAAAAGTGTAAGGTTCAGAGAGTTTGCAGATGGAAATAGGCGGAATGATGGAAAGTTCAGTGGAAAATGGAAATACTCTCCTGCCATTCAGCTACTTCCATTCCATTTTGGCAATAATACCTCATTGCAGAGTTTGAAAAGGTGCAGGTGCTGACAGGCTAGGATGTCAGAAAGAGAGCATTTGAGAGGTCCTCAAATTAATCTGGTGTGGAAAAATTATTTGTGTAAGTAATAGATAAGTTCTTTATGTTGTGAGATACGTTGCTTTGATTTGCAACAAATGAAGAAAAAATAATAATGGAAGGGTTAGTTTCATTCAGTAAAAGTTTTAAAATACAAATCTTCCATTGGTGGGTGCACAGCAGCAGCTAAGCACAGACAGAGAAATCAACACAAAGGGTTTAAGCAATCCAAGTCCTTGTCCCGAGATGTAAACTTGCACAAACTTGTGTACACTTGTTCTGAGTGAACACTAACAATAGGCACCTGGGAAATAATGCCCATTTCTTCCAGATGTATAGCTCTTTGTCCCCTGCCCATCATTGTCACCCCAGCATGTGAACCACATTACCATATCTTCAGTATTTTACCCAGTAAAAAGTTAGATATTGTAAATTTTAGGTACAGTATTCCCAAAATCCAAGTGAGATGGCAAGGCAGCCTGGATGACAGCAATAGAGTGCAGTCCTCACAGGACAGAGCAGGTAGAGAACAGTGACGATTATGCCTAGACTGGGAGGTACAGGGGTAGGGAATAAAAGACAAAGAAAAAACCAGAACATTTCTTTCTCATTTGAGTGACACGATCAGGGTCCACGTTATTAGACTCTATCTGTATCTCTCAATCTTCATCATTATTTCAACACAGGTGGCTACTTTCTTCTTGTGAAGGCATAACCTTCATTTGAGTCCTCAGATATTACTCCTTCCTGGTTTTCCACTTCCCCCAACCCCACCCAGTGGCTGTCTTTCTTAGTTATTGTAATGAAGCTTAGTTTCTTCTATGATGTTTTTCTACTACTCAAGTCTGACAGCCTTAAACATCACCTATACAGCAATATCCCCACATTCATACTTTCCTTCCTCAATTTTACCTCAAATAACTACTTATCTACTAAAATCACTCTACTGGCTTTCTGTAATGGTTTTATTAAATTTAACATGCTTAAAATCAAATTTTTACTATTTACCATGAATTATTCTTGGTCTTTTTGAGTTTACTAAATGATAATATTGTGAATTTATGGAACTTGTACACACATTAACTTATTTTCTGTATTCCTCAACTAGAAATAAGCTACATGGTGGCAGGTAATTTTGTACCCACGTATCTCTCAATAGTATCTCACATTGAATTAGTCCTATCTATTTCGTGTCTTTCTGCCTTTTTGATATTCTTTTCTTAAAATTCAACTTGGCTTCACCTTTATGGATGTAGACTACCATTCCTTTAGAGATAAATAAGTACAGTATTTCTTTGCTGCTAGACCAAATACATCTTTTGTCCTTGGAATGCCAAACATTTTTTGCATTTCTGCTGCCACAAGGCCTGGCTCATACTGGTTTTTTTTTAACTAAGTTCTTTTATTGGTACATTTTAGGTACACAATTTGTTTACATTTATCATTGGGTGTTTGTGCCTGTACATGGTGTATCTTGGTTCTTATTTTTTTTCCCCATTACCTGTGCACCCTTCACCCCCTCCACCCTTCCCTATCTATACAGACATCATTTCCATTTTTTTCTTTTCTCATAGTTTTTCCTTTCATACTGTTTTCTTATAAAGCTTTACTGAATGACCTAGCTATGTATGTTGCAAAAACATCTGTTGTCTATATAAACAAACACAGGAAGCACAAGTAGAAATCAGTGACAACCTCATTGATAAAGATGACTGCCTACTGGCCTGTGTTAGGGTGGAGGAACACTCAATAAAACAGGGGCATCTCCTAGTCAAGAAGATCACTGTTGGAAACCAATGACTTTTGTAATGGCCTTACAATATTACTGTAGTAATTATTGCTCAACAAAATGTAGCCCAGCATTTATTCCCTGAATGGAGAATGCCAACATCAATGCTTCAAATAAAAAGCAAAACAAAGTAACTTTAGTGTTCTATGCTACAAAAATATGAACTTCCACCAATAATCTTTCATCTAAAATGTAAATTCAGCTATTCCCCAATTGTAGAATAATAATCAAAATTTATTACAGTCTGTGTATGATTAGCTTTTAATGAAAAAAGGGATAATGATAATTACAAACAAGTTTACTATGAGGATTATCTAAAATCATACACAGTGTATGATAAAGAAAGCAGTCAAATATTTAATTAGTTAAACCAAAATCTACTGCTCATTACTGACCATCACCATGGGAATTCTCACATAACTTAGTCCAGACCACAGTCAGAATAATACTGACCTACTCATCAAGATATTCTGCTCCTAAGGATATAAACCATCTTTTCCACAGATATTTCCCTAGCACCTCTTGTGTGCCAGGCAGACGACTCAGGACCAAAAGTTGGTCAAAATTATATACTTCCCAGAAATGAATATGGCAATATTAAGATGTCATATAAAGCAGATATAATACTGTATATTGAATTAATAATTTCTGGGTGCCTGCATTATATCAGGCAATATCCTGTGGCCTAAGGACACACATGTCATAGATATTGGTATGAAAGCATAGATATTGGTATTAAAAATTTAAAAATATTTTATTACAAAAAAAATCCACAAAGTGTTATTTTTACTTCTGTCTCAAGATGTCATTATGATAAAACCAATAAATGAATAAAACATGAGGTGCTTTTCATAACATAAACAGAATGATAGATTACATAATGATCCTACTGCCCTACAACAAAATTGTATATTCTAATCCTTGAAACCTATAAACATGATTCTTTACATAACAAAAATGGTTCTACCTCTGTAATTTCATTAAAGATGTTGAGCTAGAAGAAATTATGTGGAATAAACAAGAAGGACTCAGAGATACTGAGAGGGAGGGGTACTAAGAAGGAGGAGGCAGAAAAAACAGTTCTACAATGGAATCAGAGATAAGAGATGGAGAGAGAGGTGTGAGGGGAGAGGGAGGGGAGAAGGAGAGAGGGAGAGGGAGGGGGAGGGGGAAGGGGAGAGAATGAAGGTGGCTTTGGCAATGAGATCCAGAGAAGTGACACACTCAGGAGTGTAAGTGACCTCTAGAAGCTGTGCAAAGCAAAGGCATAGATTATCCCTTAGAACCTCCAAAAGGAACACAGCTCTGTTTCCATCTCAGATTTAGTCCTCTGAAAGCTGCTTTGGATTTTTATTTACCAGAACTGTAAAATAATAAATGTGCTCCGTCATTAAATGTGTGGTAATTCTTTGCAATTTCAATATGAAAATAATACAGATATATGTGGAGTTCTTCAGTGAATTAGATATTTTGGTATGTTACAAACTTAAAAGTAATTAAATATATTTTGATGGAAGCCACAGAACAATGTATTATCAGTGTGAACTGCAGCCAGATGTCAGGCTATTTCAATAAAATGTAAAATAAACTATGAGAGAAATTGAAAACCAGTTTTCCAAAACAGATAAGAAAGTTGTTCGATGAAACTTGTTTCCCAAAACTTTTTCCAGAAAACTAAGAATCACCATGTAATACGAAGCAAAACCTAGCCATAACAAAACAATGAAATGTAACAATTGACTCCCCAAGAAATGGAAGCACCTGAATGATCATAAACAACGAAACTGTAAAAACACATACAAAGAATCATTAAACAGTCAAGGTAATAAAACTGTATTTGACAGCTAAGAGAGGGAGTTTTGCTTCTGTTGAGTGAAAAAAAATCAAAACTAAACAGGCAAATCAGAAACAGTTAAATGTATAGAAGGGAATCAGTTACTTATAAGTAAACTTTAGAAAACTAATGAAAAAGAAAAAAGATAGCTACTGTGGAACAATAACTAAAATACAGATAATCAGTCCAGTAGTTCTAACATTCTTCTAAAAAGAGTTTAGAAAGAAGAAAAGAACATAATGGAAATAAGTAAATATCAAAGTAATTGAAGGATATTTTCCAGAACTGAAGAAAAACAGGAGGTTCTCAACAGAAAGTCCTAAGTATCGAAAGAGATAAATAATAAAATACCCTTACTCTGAGCAAGTAGAAGCAGATCCTACAAATCTTCAGGGAAATCACACCAGGTCTCAAATAAATAAAGAAGTATTGAATTGGTGTTAAATTCTTCATTAACAATCTTGGATGTCAGAAACAAAATAATCTTCAAAGTTCTGATGAAAAATATCTTAAATATAAAACTCAATGCCATGACAAAATAATAGTTAATACTGGTAGGGTAAAAATCATCCTCAGATGTTGTAGGAATTCATAAAACACATTTTCCATGCCATGTACTAAAGATACGGCTATTCTCTGGTCAAAAATAAAAGCAACAAGAACAGGTCAAAACCAATAAAAAGGTAGATATGGAAAATTTAAGTGAACTTGGCAAAGAAAACGTTTGGAGAGGTGGAAAATTAAACACAGTCCTTCAAGAAAATCATCAGCAAATGAAATAGACAGAATTCAAAGCTACTGAATGATCCAAGATGATAATGATAAAAGGACAATGACATCTTTTCCTTCTATCAATCATTTGGTTAAGGAAGTAGAAAGCCCCCTCCCTAAAAAAGTAACCTGTAAAAAAGTGGACAGTTAGACCATAAAAGTAGCACAGTAACCTACAGAGGAAGAAGAAAAGACTCAATATGGGCTCCAGACAGACTCAGGGTTCTACTTTCCTTATACAAATACACTTAGGTAGAGTTTAGGAGGTTGGAAGAGAGAAGTGCAACAGAAAGTTTGAATTCCTAATGTGCTTACATTGACAAATAGTGAAC
The DNA here is from genome assembly GCF_053883595.1 of Heterocephalus glaber. NCBI lineage: Eukaryota > Metazoa > Chordata > Mammalia > Rodentia > Bathyergidae > Heterocephalus > Heterocephalus glaber. The sequence goes on along the minus strand of NW_028258143.1, from coordinate 26,829,909 downwards.
AAAATATGGTTCTCAAAAGATGTCCAAAAGAAAAATTTTCATTATATGATTAATATTTGACTATTTTTATTATGGAAAATTTACATAACACTAAAATTTAAAATTTGGAAAATGAGCTGGAAAGATGATGAAGAAACTAAATTTCACAATCTTATTGTTTATCAATATATACCATGATTCAATACCTAAAAATTTTACAAATCTAAAGAATTGTGGCAATACATTGTGTTGGTGCTCTGTCAAACAGCTATAGGTTCTCTCCTTAATCCATTGTAACAAATCCTTCCCCATTCACTGCTCACACAAAATTAAAACAGCAACACCAACAACAAATAAATCACATCTGCCAGTGATGGGTTTGAGACATAAACAATATTTATTTGAGGCTGAGATAGGGCCCTTGCTAACATGCATTGTCTTCCTAGTGTCATTTTCTTTATTCCCATAGGATTATACATAATGAAAGAGATAAACCAGTCTTCTTGGAAATTCAAGGCAATCCAAAGCATAAAACTACGTAGAAAGAAAGAGTGAGCAGAAAAATATGAATAATCTGACTACCTTATGGCATCATGGAAATGTTCAATTGTACAAATTGACTCTATCTGAAGGTATTTTTTAATTATGTTAGAGAATAAACAATTTACAATTTTAGTTAGCAGATTTTATTAAACTAATCTAGATCAAACAAAACTCAAAACAGCTGGATAATGGTAGCTGTGTCCACTGAATTAAATGTTATGTAGAATGGCAGAAGTAGGATACATGGTCCTGTACCAAGATGCATATGATTGTAGGATATATTTAGATATATTTCATCTTACTATGGTATTTGTTATTCTGAAATAATTAATTTTGTTTGTCCAATTAGAATGCTTTTAGGTAAATTATATTTTAAATATAATGTGTACAACAAATTCAAAAACCAAATAGTTTAACAAAGAAGAAAATGTGTGTGAAAGTTTGAGTGACTTTTTAAAATGTTGTGCCTAACTAGCATTCAAGCCAGGTCTCTCTCCATTCCCTTGGTCTCTGTCTCTATTCTATGTCTGTCTCTGTTTCTGTCTCTCTCTCCCTCTGTCTCTGTTTCTTCCGTGTATTCTTCTCTCTCCTTTCCCTGTTTCCTTTATTCTTTCCTTTTGTACTATTTTTATTGTATTAAAATATGCATAACATAAGATTTACCACTCTATCATTTTTAGGTGCAGAATTCAGGTGGCATTAAGTATATTGACAATATTGTACAGTTATCAGTGCTATCCATTTGTAGAACTTTTTCATTATTCCAAACACATACTTTATATTGATTAAATAGCTTCTTCCTTCCCATGCCACTCTCCTTTCTGTGTCTATGAGTACTAACACCTTAGGTACTTCATAGGAGTCAAATAGTATAATAACGTCTTTATGTGCCTAATTTATTGGATTTAGCATGATGTCCACAGTTCATCTATATTGCGACATGTGTAAGAATTTAAATTCTTTTTAAGGCTGAATAATATTCTTTTGCGTGCATATATCCTGTATTGTTTATTCACACATTTATCGACGAATACTTATTTGCGTCTTTTGGGTTTGTATGGTGAATGACATTGCCATCCACATAAGTCTAAAACTATCTTGTGGAATTTCTGTTTTTAAATCTTTTCAGTATATATCCTGAAGTAGAAATGTGGAATCATATGGTAATTTTACCTTTTTTTTTTTTTTTTAGAGAAAAGGCTATACTCTTCCTTAATAGCTGAGCCACTTACCCAGTGTAGAAAGCTGAAGTTTCTCCGTATGCTCTCTTGTCTCTCCTCATGCCTGTGTTTACTTTACTAAGAACTATTCTAATAAGTACACATTTCATTTAATTTTAACCATCTTAATAATTAGTAATCTTGAGTATCTTCTGGTTTATATGTATTTTAAATTTCTTTACTCATTTTTAGCAGGTTATTTTTTATTAATGAAGTGGAATATTTTGTATTTTTCTAGATGTAAACTTCTTATTAGATAGATGACCCTTAATATTTTCTCCCATTCCACAGATTGTTTCCCTCCATTGATGATGTCTCTTGATGCACAGTTTCCAATTTTGATAGTTTTATTTATCTATTTTCTGCATTTTTCATGAAATATATAATATATCTCCCAAATTCAGTGTCATAGAACTCTTCGTTCATGTTTTCTTTTAAAAGTTTTGTAGTTTTTGTCTTTTGAGGTAGTTGAGACATTTTGAGTTATTTTTGTTATACAATATGAATTAGGAGGTCAGTTTCATCTTTTTTTGCATGATTTTCAATTTTTCCAGTAGCATTTCTTGAAGGCTGTCCTTTCTTCACTAAATGGCTTTTGGTACAGTTGCCTATAACCATTAGAACATGTATGAAAGAGTTTATTTCTATTCTTTATTCTGTCTGCTTGGTCTAGACGATTGTATTTATGGTACCATCATAGTTTCCATCACTATAGCTTTGTAATAGTTTTCAAATCAGAAAGCATGAGGCATCCAAATTTATGCTTCTTTTCTCATTATTGAATTGAGTGTTCCTAGTCCCAAGAGAGAAAGATTATTTTGGTTTCTCAAGTATTGATGATCTGCTCTTTTAGGGTATACTTTTATATTTCTAAAAATCATTGCTAAGATTTTCACAGGGATTTTATTTAATCTGTATGTCACTTGTATACTATTCACTTTGTTACAATAATAAGTCCTCCAACTCATGTATGGGATACATTTCCAAATATTGTCATTGTCTTTTACTGTCTTTTAGTCCCATTTTTTTTCAGTTTTGATGTATAATTTATACGTTACTTTGAGTAAGTTTCTTATTCTCTTCTATTATGTTGTAAGTGGAATTTTTCCCTTATTTCCTTTTTTGATTGCTTACTGTTAGTATAAACAAGCAGGCTGATTTTTGTGTGTTGAATTTGTTGAAATGAGATGAATTAGCTTTTTTTTACCACTTTATGTGTAATCCTTAATATTTTTGCCATATAAGATCATATCTTGAACAGAGGAAATTTTATTTGTACCCTTCCAATGTGAATGAGCTTCATTTCTTTTTCATGTTTGTTACTCTAAGATGTTCAGTACTATGAAGTATACAAGTGACCAAAGCAGATGTCCTTGTCTTGTTTCAGATATTAGAGGAAAAGTTTTCAGCATTTTATCATTGTCTTAAGCTGTGACTTTCTCAAACATGGTCTTTATTATGTTGAAGTAGTTTACTTCTAGTAAATTATTTCTTGTGTCACGAAAGATTATTGAATTTTGTCAAATGCTTTCACTGCATCAGTTGAGATAATCACACATTGTTGTTTTCATTCTGCTAATGTGGTGTGGTATACTGATTGACTTTCATGTACCAAACCAGTCTTGCATTCCAGGAATAAATCCTAGTTTGTTATAGTCATAATCCCTTTAATATACATTTGAATTTTGTTTGGAAGTGTTTTGAAGATCTTCTATCAATATTCATCAGGAAACAGTTATTGAAAAGGCCTATTTTTTCCCTTGTTTATAATATTTTTGTCTGACTTCAGTGTCAGGGATATGTTGGCCTCAGAGAATGAGATTTAAAGTGGTCCTTCCTCTTCAAACATTTGAAAGAATTTGAAAAGATTAGTGTTAATACTTAATTAAATGTTTATGAGAATTCAGTGGTAAAGGCTTGTGGTCCTGATCTTGTTGAACTTAAGAGGATTTTGATTATTGATTCAATATCATCACTAGCTATACGTTTTTAAGACTTTTTGTTTCATTATGGCTCAGATTTGGTACATTGTATTTTCTGGAAATATGCATTTGGTACGTATAATTGTTTATAATATTCTTTTATAACCCTTTTGATTTCCCATAAAATAACTTTGCAATGTTTCCTCTTTTTAATTATAGTTGACTATTCTTTTTTATCTTAATCTCCCTAAAGGATATTTTAAATATTGTTGCTACTTTTCAAATAATCAACTCTTAATTTTGTTAAGATCTATAAGTTTTCTATTCTCTGTTTTTCTGTTCACATTGCTCTGTCTTATTTCTTCTTTTCTTGTGCTAATTTTGGGTTTGTTGCTGTTCTCTGGTTTGTTAAGGTCAAAGTTTAGGTTATGATTTGAGATTTGTATTTGCTTTTAATGTAAACATTTGCAGCTATCTAAATTCCAAAATTTTGGTGTTCATTTTGAGGGTTTTTTTAATAGCTACAGTACATGGGGCTGCTTGCTTAGTATTTATTTCAGATAATTTATTATTGCCGTATAGTACTGTGAGTGACATTTCTGCTTTGATTGTAGTGTGGAAACTTTGATGAATTTTTTTGAGTTTTAATGGGATTTTGGTGGCATTATTGGTTATGTGTGCCATCACTTTCCTTTTTACCTTGAAAAATTGACTATGCCTTGGAGTAGACTTGACTTAGTTCAACCTGACTGACGACATTCAATCTACTTGTGCCTGGGTAGTGAAAGCCATCTATATCTTTGAGACGTTTGCAATACAATCTCTCTGAATAAGTTGTCTACACTTTCAGCCTTCTCAAATCCCCTTTGAGCCCCAATAACCCAAGTACTGGTTCTTTTAATGCTGCCCTCATGGACTTTCTTCATTTCTCTTCATTCTTCTTTCTTCTCCTTCAACTAAACAATTTCAAACACATTGTCTTTAAGCTCATTCTTTCTCTCTTCTATTTAATCTATGTGACTATTAAATTTTTAATTTCATCTACTACTGTGTTTTTCAATGGAAAAATTCCTGTTTGATTATTTTAAATAGCTTCCATCTCTTTGTTCACACTGAGAGTATTGAGTATTTTTCCTGTACTTTCTGGCAATTCATAAAGTTTTCTCAAATAGTTGTTTTAAAATCTCCATGTGAGAATTCCCATATAGGATTCTTTTTTATTTTCTCAGTGCTAGGCTGCTTGGTTTTAGAAAATTACTTTGAAATTTTTTACTATTTTTGTAAATTCATGTTTTCTGGAGGCTTTATGTTGACGTGCAATTTCATCTCAGCATTCACTGAAAGACTGGAGGTTTAGTTCAGATAACACGATCAGGCTTTGCTTGTGCCTGTCTTTCTAGAATTTCTACACAGGCTGCTTATTTTTCTGACACAGTAGTCACTTGTATTTTTATGGGAATTTAAATCCATATAAATTTAATTAGTTATAGGAAAAGATTTACTATTGTCCTCCTTGATTTTATATATTTCTTATAGGAGTAATCTTCTTCTCTTTCATTACTGCTATCTTTGTGTTCAGTGTTAGAATATATTTTATAGATATTTTCTTTGTGGTTACTAAAAGGATTATAAAAATTTGTAAGTTTTAGCTATCTATTTTAAATTGTTAAGAAATTTAATCAAAAACAAAACTATTTCACAGCTCTACTCTTTCCTCACTTTGTTACTTACGTTAACATATTTAATCTTAGTAAGTTGTTTATAAATTAGCATAGGTTTAACATTATATTTATGCTGCTGGTATTTAAATTATATTAGAGAATGTAGTCCAATAAATTTATAACAGCAAAGTATTTTACATGTTTCTATATATTAAAGATTATCAGAGACATTATTTTTATATGATTTTGTCTGTTATCTTTTCAGTGTTAATTGATTGGCTCCCATTAAAAATTTTTCTAGGGTAGGTTTAATGGTAATAGTTCTTTCACCTATTATCTTAGGAAAGTTTTAATTTTACTTTCAATATTTGAAAGTCAGTTTTGCTAAATGCAGAATATTTGATTTTCAATTACTTTCTTTCAACAATATAAGTATCATCTCACTGCATTCTGCCTGCAAATTTTCTACTAAGAAAGTTACTGATAACATTTTGGAAGCTTCTTGATATCGGCCAGGTCAAATTTTCTTCATTCTTTCAAGATTTCTTTTTTTTCCCCATTAAGGAAATTTTAGGGTACATTTAGGTATAATATACAATAGGTATATTATTGGTACATTTTAGGTATAAAATACATTTTTTATTTACATACATCATTGGGATCTTGTACCATTACATGAGTATCTTGGTTCTTATTTTTTTCCCCTTCCCCTGCCCACCCTTCACCCCCTCCACCCTTCCCTGTTTGAAAAGATTTTGTTATTTTGGTGTTTTGGGGAGAGTTTTGGTACAGGGGATCGAACTTGGGACCTTGTGCATGCAAGACAGGCACCTGAACCACTGAGCTAAATCCACAGCCCAAAGATTTTGTTTCCATTTTTTTTCCTTTTCTCATATTTTTTTCTTTTCCCTTCTTTCCTTTCCTCTACCCCTCCCACTTCCCCTGCACCTTTAGACCTTTACTTCCTATTACATAATATCAATTATACATTTTTAAAATTAAAATATCAAGACCTAAGAGATATTACCACAGATTTTACAGAATTTAAAAGGATACAGAAAGCATATTATAAAAATCTGTTTTGAAATAAATTTGACAACTTCTAAGAAGTACCTTGGAAGACAAAGCAATGAAACTAACTCTGGAGGAAATACAAAATTTGAATAGCACCTATTAAAGAAAGTATATTCCAAGCGTGAAAACCTACCTATATGACAACAGGCTCAAATACATTTTAACTGATAAATTATATCAAACATTTAAAGCAGAAAAAAAAAGGAACACTTCTCCCTTCATTTTAGGAAATCAACATTGTGCTAATCCTAAAACTGGATAAAGATAATAGAAAAAAAATATATGAACATAGATAGAAATTTCTTTAACAAAACAAACTATTGGAAGTCAGATCTGGCAGTAGGTAAAAAGTGGTTTTGTTATAGGGATGGCAGTGTTGGTTCAGCATTGGAAGATCCACTCCCAAAAGTCATCATTTTAACAGAGGAAAGGAAAAAGCCATATGATCCTGTCACTAGTTGGAGAAAAAGTATTGGACTAAATTCCACAGCTATTCATGGTAAAAGCTATCAGGAGACTAGAAGTAGAACAGAAACTTCTCAACAGATTAAAGACATGTAGTCCATACTTCCAGTGAGAATGCCTTACATGAATGGAGAAGATACAATGCTCTCTCCTTAAAGTGGGGAACAAGGGCAGATATGCTTACTCTTTATCTGTCCATTAAACTTTGAATCCTAGGCCCCACCGAAATAGTCTGGCAATAAAATGATACAATTAAGATAGGATTGGCAAGGTAGAAGCAAAATCTTTATATGTAGATGAAATGATCATCTACAGAGAAAATACTAAGAAATCTCTAGGAGCCCCTAGAACTTGTATTTGAATTTATCAGGATTGGAAAACACAAGGTATATATAAAAATTCAGGTCTATGTATACTTGCTATAAGTGAAGAATTGGATATTAAAATTTAAAAGTTATGTAGGAGCACAAAGGACCTAGAAAAGTACAAAGAAGAAAAAAAGAAGTGTTGGAAGACATTTAGTACCTAATTTTAATACTTCTTCTTAAGCTACAGTAATCGAGGCAGTGTTGGCATAAGGAAAGACATATAGATCATTGGGATAAAACAGAGAAACTAGAAATAGAACCACACATATATGGTCCACTGAGTTTTGAAAGATTATTTAACATTAACATTTTATAGAATATAACCTCAATTGAAGAGCCACGGAAAAGATAGTGTTTTCAGCAAATGGCACTAGAACACCTGGTATTCGAATATAAAAAATTAACCTCAACCCTTTATTTCCATACATAAAAATAACTTGAAAGGATCAAGGATCTATGAACCTAAATATGAAAGCCTAAAAGTATAAAACTTTAAGAAGAAATTATAAGGAAAAATATTTATGAATTCAAGGTAGGCAAGAGCTACCTAGGATACAAAAAATACTATGTATAAAAGAAAAAATTGATAAATGAGATTCCATCAAAATTTAGATCTTTAAAGGACATCATTAAAATGAAAAGTAGTCCTTAAACAGATCGCATTTACAATGCATATAACCTATGACCAGAATGTATAGAGAACTTTTACAGCTCATTAATAGACAATTCAATTAAAAAGTAGACATAAGATGATAAATAGGCAGTACAGCACAAGGAAAGGTGTGCAACTCTAGAATCAGAAAAATACTAATCAGTACAATAAGATTAAATTATACCCTCATTAGAGAGATGAAGTTAAAAGTTTTAAAAGCCTTGTCATGACTTTTTCTTTTTGTTGGATTCTACCCCTTTGCATTTAATTCGTCACATCCAATGGATTCATTCTGCTGGGCTTCCTGGGGTTGTGATCCTCATTGTCTTTTCTTAGGATATTGTCTAAAATTTTTTGGAGTGCTGGTTTGGTATTCATGAAGTTCCTGAGGTGCTCTTTATCATGAAAGTATCTTATTTCTCCATCAATTTTGAAAGATAGTTTTGCAGGGTACATCAGTCTGGGTTGGAGGCTGTTTTCCTTTAGGGCTTGAAATACATCACTCCAAGTTCTTCTTGCCTTGAGGGTTTGCATTGAGAAATCTGCTGTGATTCTGATCGATTTTCCTTTGTATGTGATTTGTTTCTTTCCTCTCACTGCAAGTAGAATTTTGTTCTTCTGTTGGGTTTCTGGAATCCTAACTATTATATGCCTATGTGTAGATTTTTTTTGATCAAGGCTAGCTGGAGTCCTATATGTCTCACTTATCTGAATGTCAAGTTCTTTTCCCCTGCTTGGGAAGTTTTCTGCCATCACTTCTGTGAACAGGTTTTTTATGTCATCTGCACTCTCTCCTGTTTCTTTATTGACTCCAATCAGTCTTATGTTATTCTTCTTTGCATCGTCTAGCAGCTGCTGGATTGATTTCTTGTGTTCCCTTACAATTTTAAAGCAATTTTTTTTTTCTTGGTCACTAATTGCAATCTTTTCTTCTATATCTGAAATTCTATCCTTACATTGGTTCATTCTGCTGTACAGACTTTTGATCGAGTTTTTAATCTCCTGGAAATCTGTTTGCATCTGTTTTATGGATTCCATTTATTTCTTATGTTGGGATTCCATCATGTTCCTCAGATCCTCTATTTTTTTATCTGTGTCCTCTCTAGATTTATTAATCATGTCTTGCACTATGAGCACAATCTTTGCTGTTATCTTAGAAATTATTTCTGATTTCATTTTTCCCAGATCCTCTTTTGTTACCAGTTCAGAGAGTCCAGGTGGTTGAGTATCAGATTGTTCCATCTCATTTCCCTTTGAGGTTGCTGTATGTGATCTGGAAGTCTGTTTTTGAGACTTGTTTATGTGACTTCTCATTTCCATGGGGCGGGGGTGGGGTGCTTCTGGTACCCGCATAGCTCACTTTCTCTGCCCTAGAAGTGTGGAATGGTGGCGGGGGAGCCTCCTTCTAGGTGCTAGGACTGGCTCACCTTCTCTGCCCTAGGAGCATGGAATGGCAGTGGTCAAGACTCTTTTTTTGTCTTTCATTTTGAACAGATTAAGTACAAGTTGCCTCAGTGTGGGTCTCCTCTCTCTTTTTCTAAATTTTCTAATTCAGGTTGTTTAACTTCTCATATTTATTTATCTATGAATTTCCTCAAATTTGAAATTTCAGTTATTGTTTCTTAAAATAAACTTTACCCCTTTCCTCCTTCTTTCCTTTATGGAACTCCTATTATACATGTGTTTATAACTTGATGTTGTTCTATAAGACAATATAGTCTCTTTCTCTTTCTCTCTCTCTTTTCACTCTCTCTCCCTCCCTTTCCTTTCTTTCTTCATTTATCTTTCTTCCTTTCCATTTTTTTCTCTTTCTCCTACTCTCCCCCCCTTCATCTTCTTCATTCTTGTTCCTCAGAACAAATCATTTCAAATAATTTGCTTTTAATTATGATGTATTGACATTTTTGCTTCTGTCTGAATCTGCTGGTGAATCATATAGTGGATATTCAAAATTCTTGTATTTTCCAATCCTCAATTTTTGCATATTTCTTTCATTTATAATTAGTATAGTTTTGTTTATGTTATCCTTTTGTTCATATATTGTGTTCCTAAATATATTCAGTATTTTAAATCTAATTTAACATATTTAATAAAGTTGCTTTAACTACCTTGGCAAGTAAGTTGAAAGCTTATATTTCTTTAATATTTGTTTCCCATAGGTTTAATTTATTATTTCAATAGGCCTTCATTCTGTTTCTTTATGTGTCCTCTATAGACTTTTGGTGGAAATTGGAGCATTTAAAAGAAAAGAAAAGCAATCCAATAACCAAAATACTTTTCATAGACATTGAGCTCTTGCTCCAAGAAGAAGAACACCTGTATTACTCAGCACAGCTAAAAGACTTAGGGATCCTAGAAACCTTTTCTGAGAAGGTGTCTTTCCTAAAACTTTGTGTGTGTTTTTTTTCCAATTCCTTTGACTCTAATGCTACAAATAAGTGTCATCATTTTCTTAACAATCTCCCCATTGCTTGTTCTTGGAATTCATCTGTTCTGTTGCATTCTTGTGTTGTGAAACATGAATTTCTTCCTCCCAGCATCCAAAAATATACAATGCACCTGCAGTTGCCCCATGGCTCAGAGCCCTTCACTGCTGTCAGTTGTCTCTAACCTGATATGTGGTCATCTCCCCCAGTGCTGAAAGTTAGGTAAAATGGAAAACCAGTCCTCTCAACACTGTATGAAGAAGCAAGAACACTCAAAATAGTTATCTCTTCCCTCCCATTCTGAGAAAGCAGCCAAGAAACTGGAAGCTTCCTCCTGAACAACTATATTGTGTTGGGGAGAGTGAAGCTTGGAGTGAGCAAACATGGTACAAACTTCCTTTTTTTTTTTTTTTTGGTACCAGAGATCAAACTCAGGACCTTGTGCTTACGAGGCAGGTGTGATGCCACTAAACTAAACCCTGGCCCCTCCATTCTATTTTGACTGTGTGTGAGATTCTCGGTTAGGGATATGCCTCATTGCTGAAGGTCTTAACTGCTTTCTAGTAGACATGCAAGGCTACTCCGTTCCATTGGTGGTTGCTTATTCGGTATTTTTATATGGAAATGAAATACCTTCAACTTCACAATCTAGAATGTTGCTGGTGTTCTCCAATGAACCATTTTTATTTTCTCCATGTCTCCTTTTGTGTGTATTCTATGGTGTTTACTTGTGGTTATCATGAAGGAAACATATTATATCCTAAAATTATAGGTATTTAATTTGAATGATTCTATTTTAAATGCAATCTCATACAAATTTTGCTATCATACAGCTTCATCTCCCTTTGATTATTAATGTTTAAATTACATCTTTATGTATGTGTGCTATTATTATTTATATATGTATTTTTATGAATTTGTCTTTTAATTCATATAGACTTTTTAAGGAAAAAATAAGTCATTTTTTAAAAATAAGATTCCTTTCATATTTGCTCAAGTAATGAACTTGTCTCCTGATCTTTCTGTCTGCATGCACCCTTGACTTACAATTTGGCATCATTTTATTTCAACCTAAGGAAGTCTCTTGCATTTCTTTTAGGGCATGTCTGGTGGGAAGGAACTCTGCCAGTGTTTGTAATTTGTGGAAAGCCTTAGTTTCTTCCTCATCCTGAGTCCCTGATTCAAAACCTCTGAGAGTGTGGCCTAGGATACAGCATTGTGATCATGTAACCATAGACTTTTATGCATATTTAACTTTTTGACTCATGGACTATTCCATGCTCTTAAGAGAAGATGCATAAAGAAATGTATTGTTGCTCAGAACAGAAACAGAAAGCATTTTTTGAGAGATTATATGTTAGTAGCAGCTTTCCATAGCTCAGTCCTGTGAAAAAGGAGCATTAGCCAGGAGATAAGAAAGCCAAGAAAACCCAATAGAGAAAACTTTTTCACAATCTAAATGGTGAAATTTCTTTTTTCTCTTCTAAATTTCACAAAATACACTTAGTGGATACATAATAGCCGTCAATAACTTTTCTATGGAAGCATTCAGATGTCAGAATTGCTGGAAGCTTCCTTGTAGCCATTCTCTGGAATTGTTTCATCATTTTACAAGAAAATACATAGTGAAAGTTTAACCATGGGTCTATGTCTAAGCTAACAGCTTGCTATGTACTTGAAATAAATGATAGCAGTATCCCAAAGTTTCATCTTCTTTCCTGTGTTATTTGGCTGGTTCTTGGCATCTCTGGCATAAGAAATTCAGAGCACACACATACACACACACACACACACACACCAGAATCAATAAAGGAATCTGAATTAATGACATCTGAAATAATCACTCATCACCACCCACTTACCACATGAATTTCCTTAATTCAAGGAGAAACAACTAATTCATTTATGTTTTGCTGTGTTTTAAATAAAGTACCTTTAGACAATGGGAAATGCGAGGCTAGCAAGCATGGGCCGCTTCGGGTGACTGAATTCTGTTCTGTGATGTCTGTCTTTCCTTCTGTCATCCCTATCATTAAGAACTAGATTAAGCGATCAAAACTATGTACCAGAATAACCATTATGGTTTCCACGCAGCACAAAATATGAATCTTCCTTGAAAGAATGTATGATTATGGCAATTGATATACACCAAGTCACATAATTTGACATTCCCCTGCTAGTGACTGCTAGTGAGGGAACCAATAGAAATGAAACTTCTATTAGTGTTCTATTAATTCCTCATGTGTAATTCACAGATCATAATCATATGCTATCTGCTGTAAGATTTAAATGGGGCAATATCTATAGAGCCTTGAATTAGAAAGCTCTCCACCAAATGTACAAACTCTTTCTGAGAACTAGTTATTATAGTCAGCTAACATATGAAATAACAGAGCCTAAGGCTATCTGAGATTTATCAATAAATACAGAGATGTAAAGGGAATTGGAATTATGCATTGAAATTTATTATCTCTGTGACTTTAAGCAAGTAAATTTCTTGAATATATGATTTGTGAATTGTCTGAGATGGATCGGAATAGGCTTTACCATTGCTTGGTTTTATTGTCAGGCTCAATTGAGAGTTTTTTGAACATTCTTTGACAACTATGTTCCTACAAATTTTAAAGTAATGTGCAGTTACTGGTTTCAGAGTGTTGAACATTAATATGTTTTGCCAAGGGTTTTTTTTTTTTTTAAGGATGTATTGGTTTGTCGATCTTATTTATGTGTTTTTAAACATTTTAGTGTTTCATTTTAAATTGGAAGAAGTTTGGGAAAAAATATGACAAACTGGCTCAAAGCTATGACAGTAACACAAGACTAAAGGTCATGAGTTCAATTCCACAGATGCATTTATGACTTCTTTCCAGGTCTCATATGTAAAATTCCCCATGATAACAAAACATCTGTTTAAAAATATAGAGATATCTTAATGTTCCATACTATCCCAAATATCTTCCAAATCCATAGTGTGTGTTCCAATCTTCAGATGAACACCAGAGAATGAGCTCTGTCCTCATAGAACCCACATTTGTCATACATATTCTGTTCTTGTGAATAAGGACAATTTTTTTTTTTTTTTGGTACTGGGGATCGAACTTGGAATCTTGTGCTTGTGAGGCAGGCGGTGGAAACACTGAGTTAAATCCCCTGCCCAGTGGATAAGGACAATTTAAAAAAAAAATTTATTTCAGCCCAAAGGGCAAGTGGCTATTTCTCATAGGAAAAGTGTGTATAGAGTGAGAAGGGACAAAAATACAAAGAGTTTTCTTTTTTTATAAAATGAGAATGCTTCAGACAACCATGAGGAGCGTCATGTCTATCAAATTAAGTGGGATTTTTACATTCACATTGTGAAACAAAATGTATAACAAGTGCTTTTTATTTTTCATGTATAAAAATCACATCACTATGTATAGTTTCATATTAGACTGAATTTAAATACATCAATATTTGTTCATGAAATCTAAAGTAAAATTAATAATCCTTGGTAATAATCATATATGTAATATAGGTTCACTTTATCATCACTTAAATTTAGTTTAAGATGAAAATATTCATGTAAGACATAAAATTTTGTATTATCTGAAAAATCTGTCATCTTTTGACTCTCTGAACAAAGAATGTATCAAGACGTTTTTCTTCTTTCAGAGTTCCAGGTAAATCTCAAACATCGAAAGATCCTGGGAATGACAAGGCTACATATGTCTGATAGAGGAGGAATACTGTGATTCTATTATATTCCTCATGTGGGGATTCTCTTTAGAAATCAAACTGAAGAAAGTGGTACCAAGACTACTGTGTCTGTTTCATTTCTGACTTCTATGTGAACAAGGTTTTTGTCAATAACTGTGATCAAAACAAAGTGGAGAAAGCAAATTGCTTGAATTTTTCTCTGTATATAGAATTAAAAATAAATTTCCAATTTGAGAAACTTTACTAAAGGAAATTAATCTTATTCAGTAATGTATCAACAAATGGATTGCCATACTTAAGGATTTTCTATTGAAAGTATGCATTGTAAATGTTTTATTTTAATCTCTTACATTTCAAAACAAAACTTCAAATTTATGTTAACTAGACAATTCTGAGAATAAATTTCAGCACTCTCTCAACAAATAAGTTGAAGCTGAGTTTGTTGGCAACTGATAGGTATCCTGTTTTTGTCTTCTGCAGGCTCAGCCATGATTTTATACTAAGGTGTTACATGATAGGAATTATTGAATTTGTACACACATGCTCCTCTTTCACAGCCCCAAATATAATAACAAGTGCATGAGAAGTTTTCTTCATATATAAATATGAATGGGTGAATGAGTGATTCTCATGTCACTAAAGAAAGTGGGAGAAAATAAGTGTTCTCTTTCTGACTATAAGAATAATATGCTTTTATTTGAATAAATTAGTAAAAGTGTACAGGAAGAAAATATTAACCAAAATTTCAATGTTAGCATTAACTTGTATTAAATATTTATTTCCCAATATGTATTTTGGTTCAGTTTACTTAGTATATGTACATATGTGTGTGTGAAATATGTAATTAAGATTTATTTCAAGTTTGTTTTACTTAGTCTTCTTTCTACATTCTATTATGTTATTGAAAGGTATGTGGACATATTTCAATGGTAGAAAAATATTCTAAAATTTGAGGATTCTTACCACATGTATATTTAGGAAATTTACAATGTTG
The DNA here is from genome assembly GCF_053883595.1 of Heterocephalus glaber. NCBI lineage: Eukaryota > Metazoa > Chordata > Mammalia > Rodentia > Bathyergidae > Heterocephalus > Heterocephalus glaber. Next base: position 26,814,909 of record NW_028258143.1, on the reverse strand, counting down.
TAAATTTTTGTAATTATAAATATTATTGAATAAAATAATTCAATAACTTTTTAGTTTTGGTACCGGAGATCAAACTCAGGATCTTGCTCTCGTGAGTCAGGCGACGGAACCACTGAGCTAAATCCTCAGGCCTCAATAACTTTTGTATAGATTCTTAAAAGCAGAATTTGGGAAAAAGAATTTTAAATATCATCTGTCTATCTATCTCCTATCCAGCCAGTTTGTAACAGTTTAGAATGCCTTGGGTAGCCTATGTAAATGTTTCTTTCAAAAATATTAGAATTTTATAAAATATGCATCAATATGTGAAAATAAAGATTTTGTGGACACATTTTAAGCATTTAAAATACATGAAATTTAAGGAGGAAGGGAGGGAGATAGAGAAGGGGGGGGGGAAACTGCTGAGTCATTAGGATTGACTCCTTAGTTTCTTTCTCAATTGCTCAATTGCTAATTTTGCTCTTATTTCTTTGTGTTTTGGGAATTTATTTTCACTTATATTCACTGTATGAAAATTTGTACCTCAGATGTTTGTCTTATTGCAGCACATTTCTCAAAATACTGTGCTTACTTCCAGGTTCACTACTGTGTTGATTTGGATAAGAAATATTTCAGCCTGGGATGTGACAGATTTTGTTTCTATTAGCTTTGAGTGAATCTAAGTAAACACAGAGCTCAGTGTAGAAATCCATGGATGGACATGCATTTTCTCATGGAGTCAATATTGAATTCATCCTTTTAAAATAGAATCAGTTAAGGGCTGGGGATTTAGCTCAGTGGTTCTGGCACCTGCCTCACAAGTGCAAGGTACCGAGTTTGACCCCCAGTACCAAAAAAAAAAAAAAATAGAATCAGTTAAAATGATTGTTTTTGGACACTTAACAAAACTACAATTGTTATAAATATTATCAATTTCCACAAATAAATTCATATGTGATATTTGATGATTTATCAATCATTTTACTCTCTCAATCACAGAAATGCCTCATATACAGTGCAGTGTTATAGAATACAATTTTTCAGATACTAAAGCTTCATATTTTAGGACACAGATCATTTGATATTTTCCTTCCTTTGTTTTTGTTTATTTGGAGTGCTGGTAATCAAACCTGGAGCCTTGCATATGTTAGGCAAGCACTCTACCACTGGAATATATCCCTAGCTTCATAAGTGTGTGACATCTATATTTACTTTTAAAGTAGTGCGTGTTTTTGCATAAAATAACAAATGATTATAACCTTCATAAGGATTTAAAATTCATTAAACATAAATTTTTCTCATTTTAATTTATTAACTTTATGTATTTAGTAGATTATTCAACATCTTTAAAGCCTTGATTTCTCCATCTGCTAAAAGGATAAATAATAATTATCTTTTAAAAAGTATTTAATTACATATTAAATATGAATAAATTACTGTGATGGTTGGAACATAGTAGCTGCTCAGTAAATAAATATAGCTTGGGCCAGGGATTTAACTCAGTGGTTTCACCACCTACTGAGCAAGTGCAAGGACCCGAGTTCAATCTCCGGTACCAAAATATAAAAGAAAGAAAGAAAGAAAGAAAGAAAGAAAGAAAGAAAGAAAGAAAGCAAGCAAGCAAGCAAGCTGGTCATATATTTCAGTACGTCTTCTCTTGCCCCTCACATTAAGAATGCATTATCTGTCTCTCACACATGCAAGGAGTTATGCTTGCTTTCATTAACATGCAGCAGAGCTCAGCCTGAGCACATGAGCAGACAAACAGCAGAGGAAAATATAAATTCAAATGCAATGGGATTATATTAAAAGTCATATTTTTGGTGATAATCATGAAGTCTAGACTCAGAAACCTACTTTTTTAAAAAATTTGACTCATTCCCAGAAGACTAACTCCAGCTCCCTGAGAAAGTAGCAGGTTAAAGATGGTCCACAGTTGTTTTGTCCTTTTCATTGTCTCAAATGCCCTTTGAAAGAAGTCAGACTTTAATTTACCTTTGTTCTATTTTAAAGGTAGATGCCAAAGGTTCTTTTGGCAGTTGTGACATCATTCTGAACATGAAAGGTGAGAAAGGAGAAGGGATTAAAAAGTACTCCAAGTCTTTGATGTTGGTCTTCAATTGCGCTGGCTGGAAAGATGGTCAAATTTCATCGACCATCCATTTCACAAGCCTCCAGAAAGGCAGGGTAACACTGTCCTACTGTGCATCCAGTCTCAGGTAACCTTGGGCATTAACTCCAAATCTATTCAACTAGAAAATGCATCAAAGTATGCGTGGATTAGATATGGAGTGATCGATGAGGTGTCATCAGAATTCTTTTGTTCATACCACATCATACTTATACTTCTTCAGCTTTCAAGTAGCTCCTAAAATTTTCAAGTTACATATGGTAGATATAGGTGCCCAAATTACCATGTTTACTGCAGCAATGTGTCTTGTTATCTAAGTGATTTCTTTTAACCTGCATAGTTGGTCTTTCATATTGACAATTTATAATGAATAAGATGACTTGTAAGCAAACCGAGAAGGATTTCCTTTGGAAATATTTGTATGCTCGTGTGGGTATGTATGTGTGCATGTGCAAAAGTGTGTCCATGTATGTGTGTGGTCCTTGGGATTAAATTCATATCTTTTGCACTGTTCTTTGTCCCAATTTCTTTTTATTATTTTCTTAGTTTGAAATAGGCTTTCATTAAGTTGTCCAGGTTGAGTTTGAATTTGAGATTTTCCTGCCTCAGAAGATCAGAGTGCTGAGATTACAACTGTGCACTACCATGTTCAGAAACATTTTTTCTTAAATAAGTCATAAATCAAACAACTAAATGCAGTTAAGTCCTAATTTAACTTTATATACTTCTTTAAATATGTTAATAGTGTGTTCATAAACATCTATATATAGATCTTACATCATATATATATATGTATGTATACACATATACCCTTTTTCATCCTCAAAAATACTGTGTAAAACTGTGTAAATCAGCCTTCTTTCCAGATTGGAAAGATTGTACCTCAGAGAAGGTAACTTCTTGTTCAGTGTCACAGAACTATAGATTAGGATTCGCACTCAAACTTTTTCTGAATCTTCCTGTATTGTCTCAGGGTAAGATAGCAAATGGACTGGTGAATTCTGTAAAAACACTACTCAACTTTATAAAAATTGTTCTATAATATATACCCTTAATTAAGTAGAAAATATAACAAAAATGTTATCAAATGGTCTTACTTTGCAGAGATTCCTCCAATTTAAAGAAATCAAATTACTTCTACTTTCATCACCTCTAATGATAATGGCTAGAAATTACTTGGAGAAAAAAATTGAATAATGAAAATGTGGTCTTTTGAAATATCTGTATCATTAGAAAATTCAGAATGTTCTTGACCACAGAAAAGGAAAAAATTGGAAATTTAATAGAATAATTTGTTTAAAAGTGAGATATTACTTATTATTCAAACAGACAGAAAAGAAGAAATAAAATAAATTTGTCACTGTTGGAATATGTACTCACTACAGCTATGTAGAATATTGTGATGTTTTCTGAACCTAACCTTTTCAAGGTAACACTGAAAAAATAGGAATCATGTTATAAAAAATTTCCTTGATATGACTGGGTTATAAAAGAAATTCCACACAGGGCATATGACAACCATATCCTTATATTAAAATGATTGTTATTTAAAAACATATTATACAAGCTGTTAGTATAGGCTGTAAAGGATAAACTGTCTTCACCAAAAATAAAAACAGCATTGAATTCAGCCATGGAGCTTTCCTGCTATGAGAGGCTTCGTCCTGATCCTGATATAATTAGCTCCCAATATGTGAGTCTGAACCCATTCTGAGAAATGTTGAGGAAGAGTTATCATAAATATTTACAGATAAAATAAACTTCACATTCTTTTTCATTTAAAATATTCTCTGAATTATATTTGGAGATTTTCTGATAACTGTTTTCTGAGAAAGAAATAGGAAAAGCAAAGAAATATTTGGACGTGATCACATGCTGGCTGAAAATGTAAATTACTGCCATGACTTGTGTGCAAGCTGACAATGGTAATTAGCACCAGAGTGGGAAGAGTGACACTTCAATCCGGGGAGCCTTCAACCTTTGGTAATTTATCTATTCAAAATATGACGTTTCCCCCTTGAGCTGTACTATTTTAACAGAGTTAAAATACAGAGCTTTTTATACAAAGTTTATTAACCAAATTAAATCAATATCATGTTACCTCAAATGAATTGAAGATGCACAATACTAAATTTGCCTAAGAATCTACTTTTTACTTCCCTCTCAAGCCAGGGTGGCACCTGTTTATCAAGATGTGATTCTTGAGTTTTATCTGCAAAATTACATCACCCTAGTTATTACAACATTAGGCCCCTTTAGATGCAAAAAATAGGTTTAAGATTAAAGGATTTAAGAAAATAAAAGACTTAGTTTTCATGTACAGATGGCTTCAAAGGGGAGTATTTTTTTGGTATGAGCTCAACTAGAGTCAGATAAAGAAGAATATGAGGATGAAAAATTTAGAGATGTCATTTATAATGGTATGAAAGATTTATGAAATTGGTTGTTACTCAGGTTGCTTAAACAGGATTGGCTGAGCATAAAATACATGGCCCTCACTCTGCTCAATTATTGAGTAGCACTGCCCTGCCTGAGGACAGAGGCTAGTGAAGTTCAGAGACAAAGAAACAGAGTTGCACAAACCACAATGTCCCAAAGATATTGAGCAAAGTCCAGGGGAACAGGACACAGCTAACAAGCAAAAAAAGAAAGAAGCATTGTGGAATAAAAGGGTAAAATGAGAATAAACAAAGAATATTACATGAGATAAATACATTTCATTTGAATTTTAAAGGCTGTAAGAATTGAAGTCCCTGAGGTAACATATAGTTCATAAACTCACTTATTAAGTGCCAAATTTGTAGTGCCTTACTGCCTTCCACAATTTTATTACTGAACTTCAGTGGCTTCTATGACTGAGGGTCAAAAAGGTTGTCTAAATAAAAGCATCATAATGACACAGATTTATAGAGAGATTTTTGTTTGCAAGATGAAGAAATATGATCAGTCTTTCAATCTCTCAACTCTATTTGGTCTTCTTGTTTATTTGCACAATACAAACACATCTATAGCAATAAATCCATCTGGGCAGGGAACTGTGTTGCCACTTCAAAGCACTGCAGGTAACAGCGATAGCATGCACTTCTCTGGCAGCCTGAGGCAGACGGTGCTGTGGCTGTCAGGTCCAAGTATGGAGTGTGTTCAGGAAGAAAATAAGATACATACTGAGAGGAGAAAAAAGCAAATGATCAGGAAGGGTGTAGGTTACAAGGTAGGAAAATAAATCACAATCAATACCGGACCAGTCAGGAAACAGCACTGGAACTAGAATTCTGGAGGAAACAGAGGCTTCGGCATTGGAGTCAGAGTTGATTTTATGTAAGTATCTATGGGACATCATAATGAACTCTGGTGTGTTCTGCACATGTATTTCTGCATTCTGAGAGAAAAATGTCAAATATTTCCCAAGTACCAATTGTGGACTCTGATTAATGTGTTATTATTCATATTTTACCACTCAAATTAGGCATTTGCCTAATTAAATGGGACACCTTGGACAGTCTTCCACCTCACACCTCCAAGAGGAGAAATGAAGGGATCAGCAGGAGGGCCCAACAGCTGATCCAGCCCTCTCTAGTTGGCAAAGCCAAGGAGACAAGTACCCTGGTGAGCAGGGTTGCAGGAAAGGGATGCCGTGTACACTGGCTCTCCTGCAGACTCCATGCCATTTGTATTTCCATATGCCATGTTGGTCACCCAGGTTAAGAGAACATTATTTGTCTACAAAAAATGTGACTGTTAGTGATAGCTGTATAAATCAGTGCTTGACACGGAAAGATAAATGCTCATTAATAGGAGGTTGGTAGTTTGTGAAAAATGTGTTACTTAACTTGTAAGATTTCTGTCATTCTATATAGTTACAATTATACATATATATATATATATATATATGTATGTATGTAAAAAAAAAAAAACTCCGAAGAAACATACGCATGTGAAAGGCAGGATCAAAGGCAAAAGGTAGAGGATATATCTATGAGTTTTGACATATATTGAGTCATCTTTATGCCATAAATAATTCAAGTAAAAGTAGTTAATTAGTATTTTCATATATACCTTAAACTTACTCAGTATGTTTTAAAGGTATGTGTCTTTTGCACATTAAATAAAATATAAATATGCTTATGTCATGATTTTTACCCTTTAAGAAAAGCATAATCCTATTGGTTTACTCCTTCTGTCAGTACTATTTAATTACACTATGATTCAGACTCTGATTGCATTTGTTTTAAATGATCTGCCCCATACCTAAAGCAGCTTATTCTCTGAGACCTTGAGTTTATATACCTGAAAAAGAAAGCATAAATACAAATGCCAAGGTGTGTGTTGTTAGAGAGAAGAACCCAATTTTCACAGGAGGAAATTTTCCTCTCAGCCTGAATGTAGATCATTAAAGGGCAAACTCTTACTTGAGTGTGATTAAGAGCACCACCATGCACTTCCAGAGGGAAGAAATCAGTATGGCTCTTGTTGGAGTGTTCTTCACATGTTGTTATCTGCAGTAGAGAGCCACAGAATCCCAGATAAATAAAAATGGGCCATGTAAAATTTAAATGTTCTGGATTCATAAGTCTTTGATGAAGTGTAAAGAATGGAGAAAGTGTAAATATAGGCAGAGAGAGCTAATTTTCCTCCAGGATGACATAGTCAAACCAAGGTAAACAAAAGTAGGAGAGAATGGACAAGAAAGCCTAGGCCAATGGGTGTCTCTTGTTGGAAGACACAGCTGAAAATTGGAGCAGCTCTGGGAGAAGAAAGAGTTTAATAGCAGGCAGAGACCACACAGTTATCTTCAGAAACAGCATCCAAACTTGAAGTTCCTTTGAGTGTTTTGTCCTTCATCGTAAGTGTCACCAACAGAAAATTGTGTAGACAAGTGTAGTGTGTACACAATGTGATTTACAAGACACACATCTGATTGACATTTGGCGAGGAAGAACAAAAAAGAGAAGAGAATGCAGTAGTCTCTTCTTATCCATGGTTTGGCTTTCCATGATTTCAGTTATCCAAAATTAACAATAGACTAATTATATTAAATGGAAAATTCCAGAAAAGAAGTGTTCATAAGTTTAAATTGTGCACCACTCTAAGTAGTGTGTTGAAAACTCATGATGTCTGGCTCCAGTCTTCCCAGGACGTGAACCATCCGTTGGTCTTACATCTCCATACTGAATGTGTCATGTGGTTCAGACCTAAAAGGCCTTCCAAAAGTCTCATGTGTTTAGAAATGGGGATTTGGGAGGTTATTAGATCATAGTGGTGCTGTCCTCACCCATAGGTGAGTTCATAGCCAAATGTGCTGTTAGAAAATAGTGCCTGGATGAGCTAGGTGGGTCATTGGAAATGTGACCTGGAAGGGTGGATTCTTGTCTCATAGTCGCCTCTCAGTCTCCTCTTTCTCTCTCTCTCTTTCTCTCTCTCTCTCTCTCTCTCTCTCTCTCTCTCTCTCTCTCTCTCTCTCTCTCTCTCTCTCTCTCTCTCTCTCTGTCTCCCTCTCTGTCTGCATTCTGGCTGCCACAAGTTGAGCAGATTTACTCTGCTCATCCTTTCAGCACAACATTTCTGCCTTGAAACCAACCAATCATGAATGAAACCCTTTGAAACCCCAAGGCAAAATAAATGTCTCCTTTCTGTTAAAGAAGTGGAGTATTTTGACCCAGAGACAGAAAATTGATGACTACAATATGTTACTCACTCCATTAGGCACTTAGTAGCCATCTTGGTCACCAGAACAACTATTCAATATTGTAATGTTCACTTTCAAGTAACAACCTTAAGTAGTAGCCTAAATCTCCATCATCCGCCTCATTTCAAAACATGTGGGCACTGTATCATGACACATTGTCATCAAAGAGAGGAGAGGGTTATATCTCAGGGGTAAGTGCTTGTATGTTTACATAGCATGTGTGAAGCATGGACTTCATTCTAAACACTGCAAAAAGGAAAAGACAAGAACAGCATAGTATATTAGAGAGAGAGAGAGATTACTGACATAACTTTTATTACAGTTGATTGTTAAAATTATTCTAAGAACATTTATTTCTGTTTATTTCTTAATATAATTTATAGATTAAACTTCATCACAGGTATGTAAGTATAGGACAATTACATATATGTGATTGGCTACTATCTGTAGTTTCAGGCCTTCACTAGGATTTTTGAGTGTGTCTCTCACTGGCTGGGGACCTGTTATCATTTTATCCTTATTGCTGTCACCAAGCAAACCATGACTCAGGTGGAGTGAGTCACAAGGTTCCAGGATTCCTTATAATCTGTGTTCTATGAGAGCCTGCTTTAAACTAATTTAAAAACAATTTAACTGGGCCAAATGCTCACAATTATAGAGTACACCTCTCCTAACATTGATTTCCATATGCAAAAGCTTATCAGGGAGACATGGATATAAGCCAAGCATATATATAACAGGGTTTGAGGTGCACATTTAATATCTGCCACCAATTTTCCAAGAGGAGAAAATGTAAGTCCTGCAGTGGTGCTGTGGCTCAGATGTTGGCTGGAGTGTCTTCCAAACAGTCACCATTGAAGGTTTGAGCCCAAGGGTGTGAGTACACAAAAGGTGGGCCTGCTAAGAGTCTTTAGCCCATTGTGAGTGTGCCCTTAATGAAAACCGAGGGGTCCATCTCTCTCCACTCTCTGGTTCAGGATGTAATTACTTTCTTCTGATATGTGCTCCTGCCATTGCCACCATACCAAGTAGTGATGTGGTCAGGATCAGTCATCACCAAACCTATGCTACACAGTTTGGATCATTTTTTGTTTTGTTTTGTTTTTTGTTTTTGTACCGGGGATCGAACTCTGGTCTTTGCACTTGCTCAGGAGACGGTGAAACCACTGAGCTAAATCCCCGGCCACAGTTTGGACTTTGAATCTCCAAACTGTGCATTAAATGGAACTTTTCCCTTTATCAGTTAGTTGTCTTGGGCATTTCATTGTAGTAACAGAAACAAGCAACATAGGTGTACAATGAGCTAACTATATAAGTTATAAAACAGAATCCTAATATCATTTTGTGTCTGTGAAAATGCATACATTTTCAATAAAGGGAGGATATTGACCATTCAGAAGTCTATTCCACCCCAAATACTCTAGTCCTTCTATCCCTGCACTAATACATGTCTTCAGTGCCCAAAGGATAGGATTAGAGTCAGGAGGTGCAGCAAGTCCAACACTCTCCTCAGAAGAACACCAAAATCTAATAAATAACTAAGAAGAAAAAGAGGCCTTACCAAGATAAATTAAGGAAGTTTAAATCTTCACAAGATAACTTGCTTGTATCTATTATTTTTTGGTTGACATACTACAACATAACAAATTTGATAAAGTAAGCATTTACATAACTATCAATCTCTTTGTACATCACCATCAGCAAAATTATTCGTTTTTCATGTTACCTACCAGAGACAGCAGGGATCTGAAAAATATAATTTGCATTGTACAGAAGTCAATAGCAATCAGATCCCGCACCAAGCAATGTAGGTAAATCCCAGTGTTGGTCTGACCCCAAATGAGGTAATTTGGCATGGGATCTTGGATGTCTAATGAGCTCATTAATTTTTAACATGCATGAGCCCAAATCCAACCATTTTTGAAACACCTCAGTTTTGTAGTAAAGTTTAAATTAGAGACATAAACAAAAAGACTTGCACAGAGTAAGCCTCTAATTGTTGCTGATCCCTCCAAGGGAGGGCTGCATGATCATTGGTGTGGTATCCACTTCAAAGAGTGTTTTGACAATTTCCATGTCTCTGTCTTTAAACTATGATTGTCTTATGCTTGAGATAAAACAATAACTTCAGCCCCCTGTGCAACTTCCTCAGAATCTGCAGTGGCCAGATTAAACAGAAATCCTGTGTGTTTACAGAAATAAATCATTTCCCACAAGAAACCAGCCCTGCTTCACCAAAATAGTAACAGCTATTGAACTTTGTCAAATTAAGACAAAGTATTCACTGAACACTTTTTACCACGCAGCTTTCAACCTGAAGAAAACACAGTGTATCATATTTAGTCTCAACAAGAGTTCATTGTGCCAACTTGTAACTTACCAGGGCAAAATGTTAGTTACTGTGACAGGAAGTGGTGAAATACTGTTTTGAGCAGCAGGAATTGCCTGGTGTCTTAGAAATCACACCCTTTACCGTTGAAGGAGTAGCCGGCAAGATAAAGCAGAATAGCTCCAGGTCTCATGGATATACTTCACCTGAGGTATGCAACCCGTGATAGATCTAAAACAGATCACAAGTGCTAACAAATCATTTACAACCAGGCTTACCTGAGAATCTTTTTATGTAGTGCCCACTATCTTTGAAGAAATGCTGGATAATGTGTTATTTCCAGAGAATGCCCTATCGGTACTTCCTCTCCAAGCATCCTTCCCCTGACGAACTTCATGATATCTCTGAAACCAGTTAGATAGTGAGGAAGCTGCTTGGCACTCAAGGATTTATCATGAAGTGTAGGAAGTTTGAGGAATATTTCCCCCTATGGACAGATCAAGGGAAACTTTTTTCTGGGAACTGTGTTTCGGGTTCTTTAAAATGCACATTCTTCTCACTGTTGAATTCCCCAAGCCTTCTTTTTAGTCAGTGGTGACTTTCATCGAAGGAAGTCCTTGTATTCCTATGTTCTATTAGAAGCTATCCTCTCTCTGATAATGTATTCTGGGACATGTTAGTTTAATTGATACAATTAAATAACTACCTTATAAGGGCAAATTAGGACAAACATTACACCCATAGAGTTTTGACTTATTAAATTGTACTTATAGAAACCATCTTATTTTCCAGTTTCTCTTCAAACCACATTGCCTAGTAAGCACAGCATCTTCAATAGGATTTTAATTTGGAATATCTTCCTGAGACTGATGGAGATTATGAGGGCTGGAGAGTCATGCCTTGGAACAGCATGGTCCGAACCCAGCTGGCAAGAAATATTAAACTTGAGTGTGATTCCCCACTTACTAGTGCTTAAGTGGAATAAGGGTGAGATGGTAAGATAAGCTGTTCACCTTAACAACTAGTGTCTTATTTGGATCTAGTAGACATTTCCATGTACCCAGTCTAGCTCAGCAACTCAGAAGATATAAACTCAGGCCTGAGAACCCAAAATACATAAAAAAAAGAATCCATCCAAAGTATTCCTTCAACATGTATCACTTGTGTTAGAAGAAAGGAATAGTGGAAAAAGAATTGGTAAAAGAATAATAAGTAAGGTAAGTTATTTGGAATTAGTAATGACAGTACTTTGCATTTAAGGATATTAAATATGAAAAATGAAAATTTATGAACCACATTTCCTTAACACTATTTCCCAATGGGTTACTGTGAAATAATGGATAGACAGTTTCCCCAATTTCTGTTTTGGGAAACCTAGGGAAGCAGTTTTTCTCATTCTCCTGATTGCCTCTTCTGACACAACATTAATACTTCCAAACTCAAAGGAAGATACAGAACAACTGTGCAGGGATTTAATATTTAGGGAATGAAATTTGGCTTTCTATAGAGCTCCTGCTAAAGAATGTCAAAAATGTCATTTGTAATGTAATTTCTACTTTAACCCAAGCAGCATCAGGGCCCCTAGGGCTGCTCAGCTTGCTCAGCTTCTAAGCAATTCAGAGGTGCAGAACAATTATAGATTTAAAATGGTTTAAATGGTATAAATATACTAATATTCACAAAATATCCTCCAAACCATATCAGGGAGGCATTATTGTTGTTTTTGTCATTGAGAGGATGAAACTAAGACTTTAAAGTTTTCAGTAAATGAATAAGTAACTAGGCCAGAGCAAGAACATAGCAGCACAGTGCAGCTACACTGCGAGTTTTCATATGGCTTTTGAGACACATGGAAGGACCTGATTTTTCTTGGAACTTAAGTTAGAGCAGAAGACAGAAAGGAACAATGTGCAAACCAGGAAAAGAAGTAGACATTCCCTTACTGATACTTCGGCACTCAGACTCCAAGACTGGACATTGATCAGCGAAGACACCAAACATCTTTCATATCACTTCCATACATGTAGAATACATATTAGTTTTCTACTTCAGTGTGGGAGATGCAACTTTATTATAATTTTATGTCAGATGTCATATAATAAGGAATTTAAAAAACTATCAGGTTGTGCTGCATATCAATTCATGAGCCAGGTGAACATGACCACACTACTCAAAAGATAGCATATCGTGAAAGCAAAGGCTCTGAAAAAAACAGGCTGAAGTATAGCTGTTTTATGGTAAGAAAGTTACTTATACTTTCTGTGCCTCAGTTTCCTCATTTCTAAAATAAGACCAATAATAATGCCTACTTTTAGGACAGGTGTGAATATTCTATGAGTCACAACCGCTCAAGTCCTTCAAACAGTGGCTGGAACAGACTGAATGCACAATAAACCAAACTATTGCCATAGTCTGTACTTTGGATACCAAGAAGGAAAAGAAATTTCTCCTCCACCTGGTTTGAAGAAAAATGTCTAAATCAATTCATTCACATAGATACCACCTGTCACACTAGTTCTTTAAGACCATCCTAGAGTCAAATCTTTCAAGTAAATTTGCCTCTTGGATCTCTAAACTGATTCCACCCAATTTTATACCATAAGTGTTTGCTTTACCTGAACCAAATGTGTTTACTATTTTCAGACATTTTCCCTAGTGTAACAAGATGATTTCCAGGTAGTCATAGGTTGACTTCAGCTACATTTCTCAGAGTGAGGGTACCAAAATAAAGAAGGATGTAATTAGGACAGAATGTGCTGCATTGAGAAGATTAATAGCTGTGCAAGTCAGGCATATGATTTAATCTACTTAATCTCTTTGAACCACAGTCCATCTGCTGTCAAAATTTAAGTTTTTGTTGTCAATTTGACTGGGTTGAAGGATGCCTAGAGAATTAGTAATGCACACTTCTTGGGTGCGTCAATGAGTGTCTCCAGAGAACATTGTCATGTGGTACAGCAAATTAAGGGGTGAGAATTGCCCTGAATGTGGGAGCCTTGTGGCCTTTAGCCTCAGACCACAGCTGTATCATTGTCCTGTTTCTCAGTCTAAGGTTTCTAGCTTTTTGGACTGATTAGCTGCCAGTTTCAACCTAAAGATGGTTAGTGTGGAATGATTCACACATTGGTATTGTGAGTCATTCTAATAAATCCCCTCTTAAAAGCATTCCTATTCTATTGGTTCTATTTCTTTTGAGAATCTTGACTAATACAATGTTTTACACACACACACACACACACACACGCAGTTACACACACCTACAGAGGCACATACAAAGTATTTCCCAGTATACATGTAACATTTTTCTAAAACAGAAAAATCAAGTTCAGTGGTCTTATCTTTCAATACAAATCAAGAATTTTCTGAACTGTGTAGAATACTAGATGTATTTTTGGACTAGCCATGAAAAAGTCCCAACCCTCCTTTATGTGATAAAACTAGTGAGCTTACATTTATTATGGTTCCATTGCAGCAAAAGTAACCCTAGGACATAGCTAAAATTGTGAGTTAACATACAGAGCCAGCTAGACAGTAAAATGGAAATCAACAGGGAGCTGGAAGGCAACTAATGGAAAGTGAATTATCTTGGTAAATGGGCAAGTGTGAAATTCAGTAATAAAATGTGTAATAGGGACATATTGAAGTCCAATATGAGGGCAGGAATGGAGTATTTGTAGAGTTCTTCTAAATAACCCAATGAGGCACAATGATTTTTTTTCAAAATTTAAGTTACTTAGAATAGAATAAATATATTCATTCATAATCATGACTCAAAATTCCTCCTCTGCTTAGAGAGTGAGGCTCAACATAAATCAAATGATACGAGAAGTATTCTAATACCATTTCTTTTATTATAAGCACTGATCCTGGGGCAGAGATGGCTGGTGAACATTCACGTAGGCTGGTATGTTGAGAGCTCTTATTTACAAGACATTAATAATACATCAAATTCACTATATACTAAATGACACTTTATAATTGATATAATAGGACAATCTTAAATACATATATCTTCAAATTAGATAATGCTACATTGATGTCTGGGTGGTAAGATTCTATTTTAAAGTCTAAAGTTTGTAAAGAGGCATACAGATTTTTGGCATTTACTACATGATTATTGTATATCATTTAATGTAACATTAAAATTACTATGTAAAAGCCAGGTGTGATGGCACACATCTGTAATCTCAGCACTCAGGAGGCTGAGGCAGGAGGATCTGGAAGTTCAAGGCCAACCTGAACTACATAGTGTGTTCAAGGGCAGCCTGCACTACAAAGCGAGACCCTATCTCAAAAGAATAAATTAAAAAAATTACTACTTAAGTATATTTTACCATCTTGTCTATACTTAGTAACAAATTTGCATTTTTTATTTGCTATAGCAGACTTCAATGTAATTTCTGTTAAGATTTTGTTTTTCATTACTGTGACACAATTTAACCTGACAGTATCTGATTCTTATATCATTGTATTAGTATTGTGAATAATCATGTGAAATGTTTTGAGACAGAGTACTATATTTGTGAATATAATTTTATGGCTTTTAGTTCTTTTAGTAGAACTCATTCCATTGATATGGAAAACTAAGAAAATTGATTTCTGTTGTATAATATGGCATTTGTTGTAGATTAAAGGTTATTTTTCTGTGAATGAAACATATTCAATAAAGTACTGTTCTTTAAAATTTAAAAAAATACATCAGAAAGACAAAAAGAATACTCCAAACACTAAACTCTAACAACCCTGAACCGTGGTGTCCTATAGTTCTGTCCACAGTCCAAAGCATGCCACAGTGTTGTCTCAACACTCAATTCTCATTCCTCATTCATAGTGAATATTATGTGACAGGACATTCTAAGAGTCAATATTATGTTTGAAAACTTGAATGACCTTGATGTGTGCACCCTTGGAGAGATTTTTTGGGTGTGTGTGTGTGTGTAGAAACATTAACAATGGATCATTCCTATTGCTTTTCATAATCATATGACTGAAGAATTTCAACATGACCCAAGAGACTAGAGACTAAATCATCTTAATTGGGTCTGTCCTCACAGATCATAGGTCTTTTAGGAAAATGATTTGTAAAACAAATAGCCTGCAGATTTGCAAAGAAAATAAAAATTGGCAGAAAACTAGGTTGAAAAGGACCTATAGACAGATATTAAGATTTTGAGGAAATGATGGGGATTTTATATGTACATGGACTTTTTTATAAGTGAACATTTTAAAACACACTGCCCTATAAATCATAAAATTCATACATGTTAGGCATCTATGAAAACTGTTTGTAGAGCCTATATTGTGGGTAACAATGTGGGTTTGGGCGCAAAAAGTATTAGTCTAATCACCATTCCAAGGTGGTTAAATACTCATAAATAAGGCAAGAATATCTATCTTACATTTTATTTTGCCTGGCAAAGTGTATGCATTCAATAAATATTGAAGATTGTTATTCTTGTATGCTTTTGTCTTGTTATTATTTTCCTTGCTCTTAAAATAAATGATTGCCACATTAAGACTTAAATAATGCTATATTATTCTGTTAAAGGGTTCCACTTAACAGATTCAGTAAGAATTAATTTAAGGGAGAACCTCTAATAATTTTGGACTACCTTATTGCTGTATTTTCTACAATGCCTTGAAACATGGCAGAGTGGAAAGAAAGCTTGGAAGAAAATCAAGAACTTGAATCTCAAATTTTCTACCTACCAATTCTGTGATGTCAGAGAAGTTGTTGCACTTCTAGATAAAAAGTCAGAGGTCTGTTTAACTCATAATATGCGAGCAGTGACAAGCAATAGATTCGTGTTCCTAAAATCACAGGATTAATGAGGGAAAATGATAGAGAGCTACTGAAGCATCTTCTTCTTAATGAGCTCCAGAATAATGTTCCTTACCAGACACCCAGGGATCCTGAGAGAGCTGTTCAAAAACCTAATGCATTCCCCTCCTCTCTCTTTTTTCATCCCCAACCCTAGTCAATTTATCCCATGAATATTATTGTATTTTTTATCCATTAGTAACCCAAATCTGGAAAAGTAATAGTACTAATTCTAAGTTGTTTCAATATTTTATCATGAATCTTGTCCTGCTACATGAAGGTACTTTCAACTTGTATTCAATTTTCTATTTGTGTATTTTGTATTGTCATCAAGAATTTGAGATGCTCTTCTGCACAAAATCTATAGCAGTTAACACACTGACACACACATAGTCACAAATTCCACACATATATATTAACAAACAAAAATCAATACATAGTCTTACTGACATCTGAGGAACAAGTAAATAAAATATCTCCCCAGGAATTATTTGGGTCATGCTTCATGAATAACAGATATATTAATTCCAGCTGATAGTATAACATAAGTGGTTCTAGTAACTGAACGTAGCCCATTCACAGTAGTCAAATACATCTGAAATACCTGGTAAGCTCTGAGCTGTCTGGCAAATCCCAAACTCAAATTAACCTTTTTACCAATTAAGCAGATGGATGTAGTTTGACAGAAAAGTGATATAAAAGGCTCTTATTTTACACAAAGTCTAAAGCTGAAATGGATAAAGTTGCTAATTTTAGTTTAAAAATTCAGTGATCATTGTATTTAAAATGGCATATGCAGCATCAGATTTCTTCTGTGTGAATTTAAAACCTGAATGAAACAGCTAAGACATGAGGTATCCATGAGTTTCTCAAATTATTAAAGCGCACAATAGAAGCAGTGTGCTCGAGCTCTTAAATAGACTTATGAATAAACCTACTAATGATCTTTGGCACTGGGAGCCCAATAATTACTTGCTCTTGTTTTTGTTTTTTATTTTTAATTTTCTTCCTTCATAAGACAGTAACTCAGCTGGGAAATAAGAGGGTGTGTTTTGGAAGTAATTTTCATTAACTTTTAAAACACTTCCCTGGGTAGAAAAGGAAACCTAAATAATTAACCCCTTGTAAGGGCAGCATGGGTCTTGGTGTCACATTAAATTAGTTTGCAATATAGATTTCAGTACTTTAAAGCTGCCAGACCTTGGACATGCTTTTTCTCACTTTATGACTGCAATGTTTAACAGAACAGAAAGGAAGAACATACATTTTGGATTTGGATATAATGGATTTTGAAGTCTGGTTCTGCAGTGACAGTGGGAACTATTGTTGTAAAAGGTGACAGTGAATCTAGTAGGGCTGTTAAGAGCACTGAGCAATATGCAGAAGCATAGGGAGTGGCCTGCAGAAGTTACTGCAAAGAATCACCTCATTTTGTTATCACTTCCTATGCCTCTATCACATCTAATCCCCAAACTGACCTTGACCAGCTCAGAGTGAGTCTTCATTCAAACAAAGTCTTCAGGACACCAAGCCCATTATTTTCTGAGGCCAACTTGCTGGCAGGAAATTGCTCCATCTGTGTCTGAATATATGCGGGGCCACCACTGGTCAATGAATCTTTTCATGAAGAAAAATTCAAGTATGAAAATGACTCCTGAAATAAGGTGATGTGTCTTTCCTTAAAGAGACTTCTGTGCTTTCTGCTAAAACTATGCAAACACTTGCACACCCAAACTTTAGGAAGAGAACATTTCAACCAACTTAGATGCAAAAAATATACATTGTGGATGGCAGTGATATGCAAATGAACTGGTGAAGACAAAACAAGGTAATAGAAAGTGTATACTATTAAGTGAAATAAGAGACAGGAGTTTAAATATCACATGGTTTCTTTTATAGAAGAAACCTAAAATATAAATAAAAGGCAAAATAAAGGATAGATAACAGGAAACAGGGAGATCTTTTTCAAATGGAAAGGGGAACAAGAGATAGGAGGAAGGGGAAATGACAAAATTTAATTCATAATTTAATTTGAGCACAAGAAGTGCCCAAGATAGCCCAAGATTAATGATGAGATAAACAGCACAGAGACAATACTTATTTCAGAAATTTACAAGACAAAGAAGAAGACCCCCATGGCTTTGAACAATCAAAACAGGCACAATTTTGTGGGGATTTAGCTCAGTGCTGCTGCCGCCTGCCCCACAAGTGCAAGCTCCTGAATTTGATCCCTGGTACAAAAAAAAAAAAAAAAAAGCTGAACTGTTTTAGGGCCAGGGATTTAGCTCAGTGGTGCCTCCGCCTGCCTCCCAAGCACAAAGACTGGAGTTCAATCCCCAGTACTAAAACAACAACAACAACAAAAACAGGCACAATTTGGACTGCAAACTTTGGTCTATTTGCAAAATGGAGAAATGTGAAGAATCCTTTGTTGTGAAAATTTCAGGAGCAAAGCTATAGTAACCAGAAAAAATAAGTTGTCTCTGCAACAATAAACAAAACATTTGCTTTTTGAAGATCGGATTTGGGCAGTCAGTTCTAGAGGAAAATGAGAGTTTGGTATAACATCCGAGGTAGACTTATTTGCCAATCAAAACAGTTTGCTGTAAACAAGCAAGCAATAATTTTTTAATATGAGAAGATAACATGATATGCAAACATGAATATATCTGATAAATTTAGAGCAGTGAACAATTCTGCACCTATGATACTACAGTTGTGGATATGTGGAAACTCTCTGTATTACCTATTTATTTTTTTGGAAACCTGCTCGAGAATTACAGTTTATTAAGGTAAAACTATTTACAAAGGACAGCTAGCCCCTGATAAACCATCATAAGTCAAACTCTATGCCCCAAACTTACCATTACCTGTAACACCAAAATCTGACCTGATTCATGTAACTATTCTCTAGATTCAAAACTACACCTACATCCACAGTCTCAATTCCTTGAGGAGTTTTGCAATTTGTCATTCACCTTTGAGGATCAGAGCTCAGAATGTCCTGACACAAGAGGAAAAGCAGTGCTGATATGAGGGCACTGCTAGGAAGTGCAAAGCAAAAATCATGGAAACAAAAGTGACAATAATTACCAAATCACCTCGCTACAGACAGGCAGGTCTGTGCACGCCCTACCGAGGTCCCGAGTCATGCGAAAGACACCGAATCACCCCACTGCAGACAGGCAGACACCTGGTTCCACACTACAAAGACACAGAGGACACCAGATCACCAGACCACGGTAATGAGGCCCACTGCTCCCGGCCCAGAGGTAGGGGCTTCTGAGCTGCAGTCCCACTGCTCCTGGTCAAGAGGAAGGGGCTTCCCGGTCACCATCCATCCCCCTGCTCCCAGCCCAGAGGAAAGGGCTTTTGGGCCACCTTCTGTCCCACTGCTCCTGGCCCAGAGGAATGGGCTTCCAGGTCACCATCCCTCCCACCACCCCTGGCCCAGAGGTAGGGGCTTCTGAGCTGCCATCCCACTGCTCCTGGTCCAGAGGAAGGGGCTTCCCAGTCACCATCCCTCCTGCTGCTCCCAGCCCACAGGAAAGGGCTTTTGGGCAAACATACCTACTGCTGCTCCCAGCCCCTGTCCCACCTCTCCCAGCTCAGAGGACATAATCCGTGCAGGCGCTAACAGCCCCCCACCCCAGTCAAAATGAGAAAACACATACATAAGCCTCAAAACCAGACTTCCAGATCAGCTACAGCAACCCCAAAGGGAAATGAGATGGAACACTCTGATACTCAACCACCTGGACCCATTGAACTGGCAACAAAAGGGGATCTGGAAAAAATGAAATCAGAAATAATTTCTCAGATAACAGGAGAAATTGTGTCCCTAGTGCAAGACATGATTAATAAATCTAGAGAGGAGCTCAGGACCATGATGGAATCCCAACATAAGAAACAAATGGAATCCATAAAACAGATGCAAAAAGATTTCCAGGACATGGAAAACTCCATTGAAAGTCCACACAGCAGAATGAGCCAGTGTGAGGACAGAATTTCAGATATAGAAGATAAGATTCCCATTAGTGACCAGGAAAAGAAAAATTGCTTCAAAATTATAAGGGAACATGAGAAATCAATCCATCAGCTGCTAGATGATGCAAAGAAGAATAACATAAGACTGATTGGACTCAATGAAGAAAGAGGAGAGAGTGGAGATGACATAAAAAATCTCTTCACAGAAATAATGGCAGAAAACTTTCCAAGCAGGGAAAAAAGAGCTTGACATACAGATAAATGAGGCATATAGGACTCCAAATAGCCTTGATCAAAAAAAATCTACACATAGGCATATAATTGTTAAGATTCCAGAAACTCAACAGAAGAACAAAGTCCTACAAGTATTTGGAGAAAAGAAACAAATCATATACAAAGGGAAGCCCATCAGAATCACAGCAGACTTCTCAACACAAACCATCAAGGTGAGAAGAGCTTGGAGTGACATATTCCAGGCTCTAAAAGAAAACAGCCTCCAACCCAGATTGATGTACCCTGCAAAACTGTCTTTTGAAATGGATGGAGAAATAAGATACTTTCATGACAAAGAGCACCTTAGGAACTTCGTGAATACCAAACCAGCACTCTAAAAAATTTTACACAATATCCTAGGAAAAGACAGTGATGATCACAACCCCAGGAAGCAAAGCAGAATGAACCCATCTGGCATGATAAGAAATTAAATGTAAAGGGAGAGAACCCAACAAAAAGAAAAAGTCATGGCAATGACAAGTCAATACGTTTCAGTTATAACCATCAATGTTAATGGTCTCAATTCACCAATAAAAAGAAACAGACTGGCAGAATGGGTCAAGAAGCAAAATCCAACAATATACTGCATACAAGAAACACACTTTATTCAAAAGGAAACTCATAGACTGAAAGTTAAAGGGTGGGAAACAATACTCCATGGGACAGCAACCTGAAAAAAAGCAGAAGTGGCTATACTCTTTGCAGAAGAAGTAGATTTCAAACCAACACTGATGAAGAGAGATGAAGAAGGACATTACATCCTTGTAAAGGGAAGAATCCAAGAGGAAGAGATGACAATCATAAATATCTATGCACCAAACACTAGTGCATCCAACTCTATAAAACAAATACTAACGGACATGAAAAATCATATATGCACTAATGCAATTGTAGTGGGGGACCTCAACACCCCACTGTCACAAATAAATAGATCAAATAGACAAAAAATAAGTAATGAAATACTAAAACTCAATCGAACTCTTGAACAAATGAACTTAACAGATGTTTACAGAGTCTTCCATCCCACAAAATCAGAATACACATTCTTCTCAGTTGCACATGGGTCATTCTCCAAAATAGACCACAGACTCACACATAGAACATGTTTAAGTAAGTCCAAAGGAATTGAAGTTATCCCCTGTATATTATCAGACCATAGTGTGATGAAATTGGAGATCCATAGCAAAAGAAACCCAAAAATTTCATAAACACGTGGAAATTGAACAACATACTTCTGAATAACCAATGGGTCACAGAGGAAATTAAAGAAGAAATCAGACAGTTCCTTCAATTAAATGACAATGACAATACAACATATCGGAATCTATGGGACACAATGAAAGCTGTCTTATGAGGGAAATTCATAGCAGTGAATACGCATACTAGGAAAACAGAATGAGCCCAGTTACACAACCTGATGCTGAATCTCAAGTTTCTAGAAAAAGAAGAGTAGGACAACCCCAAAGCTCACACAAGGGAAGAAATTATAAAGATCAGAGGAGAAATCAATGCAATGGAAACTAAGAGAACGATATAAAAAAATCGATGAAGCCAAGAGTTGGTTCTTTGAAAGAATCAACAAAATTGACAAACCCTTAGCCGACCTTGTCAGAAAAAGGAAAGAAAAGGCCCAAATCCATGCAATTAGGAATGAAAAGGGTGAAATTACAACAGACTCAGCAGAAATCCAGAGGATCATCAATACCTACTTTCAGAACCTATATGCCAATAAGATGGACAGCACAGAAGAAATGGACAGATTTCTAGATACATATGAATTACCAAAGTTGAACAAAGAAGACCTAAAAATTCTGAACAACCCAATATCAACCAATGAAATTGAAAACGTAATTAAAAGCTTATCAACTAAGAAAATCCCAGGCCCTGATGGCTTCACTGCTGAGTTCTACAAGACATTTAGAAAGGAACTGTTGCCACTACTGTTTAAACTCTTCAATGAAATTGGAAGGGAAGCAATACTCCCAAATTCATTCCTGGAAGCAAGCATCACCTTGATCCCCAAAGTAGAGAAAGACCCAACGAAAAAAGAGAACTATAGGCCAATCTCACTAATGAACATAGATGCAAAAATCCTTAATAAGATAATGACAAACAGAATGCAGAAGATCATCAAGAAGATCATACACCCTCATCAAGTGGGATTCATCCCAGGGATGCAGGGATGGTTCAATATATGAAAATCAATCAATGTAATACACTATATCAATAGAGTCAAGGACAAAAACCATATGATTATCTCCATAGATGCAGAAAAAGCATTTGACAAAATCCAACATGCATTTATGATAAAAACCCTACAAAAAATTGGAACAGATGGTCTCTACCTCCAACTGATAGAAGCCGTCTATGAAAAACCAACAGCCAATATCATACTAAATGGTCAAAAACTGAAATCCTTCACACTAAAATCAGGAACAAGACAAGGATGTCCACTATCACCACTCTTGTTCAATATAGTTCTGGAAATATTAGCCATGGCAATTAGAAAAGAGAAAGAAATAAAAGGAATAAAGATAGGAAATGAAGAAGTCAAATTGTCATTATTTGCAGATGACATGATACTCTATATAGAAGATCCCAAGAACTCCACCAAAAGTCTTCTAGACTTAATAACAAATTCAGTCAAGTAGCTGGTTACAAGGTCAACATGCAAAAATCAATAGCTTTCCTCTACAGCAATGACAGACTCACTGAGAGAGAAATAGTGCAAATAATTCCTTTCACAATAGCATCCAAAAAACTGACATACCTAGGAATCAACCTAACAAAAGAAATCAAACACCTCTTCTCTGAAAACAATGGCACTCCGAAAAGAGAGATTGAAGATGATATCAGAAAATGGACAGACATCCCCTGCTCCTGGGTAGGAAGGATCAATATAGTGAAAATGGTCATACTTCCAAAAGTGCTATCTAGATTCAATGCAATTCCAATTGAGATCCCAGCAGAATATTTCATGGACCTTCAGAAAACAATCCAAAATTTCATTTGGAACAAAAGAGACCCAGAATAGCAAAAGCAATTCTAGGTAACAGTGACATGGCAGGGGGTATCACAATCCCCAACCTGCAACTCTACTACAAAGCTACTGTGGTAAAAACAGCATGGTACTGGCAAAGAAACAGACCTGAGGACCAGTGGAACAAATTAGAAGATGTAGAAACAATGCCAGACACACTCAGCCATCTCATCTTCGATAAAGGAGCCAAACATTCTCACTGGAGGAAAGATAGCCTCTTTAATAAATGGTGCTGGAACAATTGGGTTTCAACTTCCCAAAGATTAAAACTAGACCTATATCTCTCACCATGCACTAAACTAAAATAGAAATGGGTTAAAGATCTAAATATTAAAATAGAAACTCTGGACCAGTTGGAACAGAGGTTAGGTAGAACCCTTGAAGACATTGATGTAGGAAAAGATTTTATGAACAAAACCTCAGTTGCCCGTGAACTAGCACAAACAATCAACAAGTGGGGTCTCTTCTTATTAAAAGGCTTCTGCACAGCAAGAGAAACCACTAGCAATGTGAAGAGACAACCCACAATGTGGGAAAAAATCTTCACCTGCTCTTCCTCAGACAAAGGTCTACTATCTCGAATCTATAAAGAACTTAAAAAGATCACACCTCCCAAATTGAAAGACCCAATCTGAAAATGGGCATCTGAAATGAACAGACATTTCTCAGACAAAGAAGTGGAAGTAGCAAATAAATACATGAAAAAATGTTCAACATCAGTGGGCATTCAAGAGATGCAAATGAAAACAACACTGAGATTCCACTTCATTCTAGAAAGAATGGCTGCTATCATGAAATCAAGGAATAACAAATGCTGGTGGGGCTGTGGGGAAAGAGGAACCCTGCTCCACTGCTGGTGGGAGTGTAGACTGGTGCAAGTACTGTGGAAATCAGTATGGAGATACTTCAAAGAAGTAGTACTGGAAGTCCCATTTGTCCCTGCTATTCCACTGCTGGGGATCTTCCCCAAAGAATTAAAGGAATCATACCACAGTGATATACGTGCACGCATGTTCATAGCAGCACAATTTGTGATAGCTAAAACTTGGAAACAGCCCAAATGCCCATCAACTGGAGACTGGATAAAGAAAATGTGGGTTTTTTTTTTAAATAAAATGGAGTACTACTCAGCCATAAAAAATGAGAAATTAGAGACATTTATAGCTAAGTGGATGCACATTGAGGCAATACTCTTAAGTGAAATAAATAGGCCACACATGTATAAATACTGAACAGTTTCTCTGCTGTGAGAAACTGAAAGTGTAAATAAGGACTAAATGTGTAATAGGTAATGTGAAATAGGACGAAAAGGAGCAAAGGGGAAGGAAGTGGGAGGGCTAGGAGAAAGTATAGAAGGGAATGGGATTAATATGAGAAAATGGAAAAATAGGAACAAAATCTTTGGAAATAGGGAGGACTGGAGGGGTTGAAGGGAGGGCTGGGCAAGTGTGAAAAATAAGAACCAAGAGAGATTTTGTAAAGGTGCATATTTCCAATGATGAATGTCATTATATTGTATACCTAAAATGTATCAATGATTAGAATGAATAACCGATAATGTAAAATAGGAAGAAAAGGTCCAAAGGGGTAGGGGTAGTTGGAGGGTCAGGGGAAAGAAAAGAATGGAAAGGAAAAATGATGAGAAACGGAAAAAATGGAAATAAAGTCTTTGTAAATAGGGAAGGGTGGAGGGGGTGAAGGGAGTGCTAGGAATGTGGTAAAAATAAGAACCAAGATGCATCATGTAAAGGTACAAGTTCCCAATGAGAAGTGTAATTGTGTTGTATACCTACAATGTACCAATAAAAGAATTTAATGAAAAGAAAGAAGGGACAATAATTGAGTGATTGGATACAGGTGAAAAGATGGTACACATTATTAGTTCTGTGTGTGTGTGTGTGTGTGTGTGTGTTTAATGCTTTACATTGCATATAGTATTTGTGTCAAAGGTAAATAAGACTCACTTTGTCAGATTTATGAATGAATCAAACTTACAAATATTCTGCCAGAATGAAAGTTGTGCATAAATTGGGGACTTACTTTAAGCTTGCCTAGGATTTCTGTACCAGATTGCTTTTCAGAATTTCCTTAGGAGTTCCTTGAGAGATGGCACGACATTGATGATAAACAAAGAGGAGAGAGGAATGAGGTATGCTACTGTCTTTTTACAATAAATTTCCACAAACTTAACAGTATGAACATTATAAATACATTTTCTTACAGCTCTGGAAGTCAATGGCCCAGGATGAATCTTAGGTAACTAAAATCAAGGTGTAGATTTGGCTTTATTCTTTCTGGTTACTCCCAGAAAGAATCTGTCTCCTTGCTTTCCCCACTTTATAGAGGTAACATGTATTTCTTGACTTGTAGACTCTTCTACCATATTCAAAACAAATCTTTCCAACTGTGTCTCATCATCACATCATCTTTGCTCACTCTGATCCTACTGCCTTCTTTTTAGAAAGAGTCTGAGTACTGTATTAAGCCAACCCAGGTACTCCAGGACAAGGTCCTCATGTCAAGATCTGTAACTCGATTGCAACTGAAAAGTCACTTTTAGCAAGTCTATTTACCTAGGAATAACATGAGGACACCTTTTGGGTTCTGTCATTTAATCTACCACAGAGGACTTGGTCAGAAATGTGGGTATGAATGCTCATCAGACTGAGGAGTACAGTAAGAGAGTTATGGGGAATATAGAAGTTGAAAGATAAGAAGAGTATCCTGAAAATAGAAAAGAATTAAATGTGTGTTATCAAAATCTAAATATAGTACTTAACATAGATGCTTTAACAAAATTTATCATTAAGAAGACCCTTCTACAGGTGATTTTTGACATACAAAATATGGATTTTTAGGTGCCACCATTATGCTGACTTGGCAAATACAATAACTAATGTAGGAATTCATTTTGGTTTATCATGCAGATCTGCAATTTGTGAAGGATATGCAGGGGAAAGGACTAGATGATGTGATTTGACTGTGTTACGCAAATCAACATTTTGTTTTCTGTCTATGTTCAATTTATGATCAGAAAAGTTACATGTTTCTTCAAAAGCTTTAATGTAAATTGTTTCTTTCATTTTCCTGAAACAATAGATTATTATAATAAACATGACGTAAATAAATTTTCTACTCAAAAATATCAGCATGTATAGGAAATTACTCGGTTAACAAATTCTAATGTTGTTTTATGTCAAACAATGAGTTTGAGTAGAGAAACAATTCTGGGTTTTTGGCTCTCCTAAGTGTATATGGTTAAGACTTTAATGTGAGTCTCAATTTTAACAGCTAAGGTAGATATCATGCGATCTTTATAAGTATTTTGATAATTAAATGATATGTGAAAAGCTCTCAAGATACACTAACAGGTATTCTCATTGAGTGACCATTATTGGTTTAGCAAATGGGAATCAAACTTAAAAATGCATATTATCTATTAATCAATTAGTATCTTTTGATGACTATCTAGAGCATAACAGATAGGGACTTGGAACCAGTGAAACCAAGGGCTCATGCCATAAGAAAAGTCCTAGAAAGGCACTGATTTGTTGAGCCCCTAGCACTGAGCTCAATGCCTGTTCCAGGATAAGATTAGTTGGTGTGCACTGCATACAGACAGGGACAAGTGCCAAACTACTTTAATCAAAATTGTCAACCTCTATTTACTAAAAAGGAGAAAATTTAAAAAAAGGAAAAATTAATAATATTTAAGGGACATATTAATAATAATTAAACATTAATAATGTAGAAGGGAACTTTGGAGACACAACTGAGAGAAATATTTCTGATTCTTTACCCAGTGACAATAGGGCAGGAGTATTTTCCAGTCAACTGATATTTTTTATGTGAAAGAATAAAAGAAGAGAGACATAACCTGGGAAGTGAGGGAGATATAAAAATATTTATATTGTAGATATCAGAGACTATGAAACAATAGATACTTCCAAGGGTCTATCCCTAGACAAACAAAAATAGAACAACAACAAAAGATATAACCTGCTCTAACTATCATTACCCTGATTCTGAAAAACAAGGTTCAGCACCCAAGCTAATACTGACTCGAGGAAACAGAAGCTACAATCCCAGGAAGATGCTGTGGGGTCTTATTTGGTCCTCCCTCACCTCTTCCCAGGCTCACAGTGGTCCTGAAGCAAGCAGTCTGTATTTGCATCATGGGCACTAGTGTCTGGGTCTGGATGGAGCAAAGCAGGTCTTAGTGGCAAAGAATTGTGATATATTTTTTGTTTTAATCTGTTTCAGGCATACCTTAAAAAGTGGTATGAGGTGCTGTTTTCACTTGTATCTAGATGTAT
This sequence comes from Heterocephalus glaber, assembly GCF_053883595.1. Classification (NCBI taxonomy): domain Eukaryota; kingdom Metazoa; phylum Chordata; class Mammalia; order Rodentia; family Bathyergidae; genus Heterocephalus; species Heterocephalus glaber. Next base: position 26,787,347 of record NW_028258143.1, on the reverse strand, counting down.
CCTTAAAGCCTCATATAGTCATAGGTGGAGCTTTCAGAGGCTTTTAGATCTAGAGTGTGTGAAGTTGGTATTAAGTGTGTGATGCTGCAATTGATTCATAGTGCAATGCTACAACTAAGGGTGCCCCACCCTGAGTGTCAGTGCTACCCACTTTAACAGTGCTAGTCTGGATAGAACATAAGAAACAGCAGGCTGCTGTTGTCACTACTGGTCACTCACTGCTTGCTACTTTGCTGCCTTCTGCCTGCCATGAACTGTTTCTCCTTTGTGATGCCCCCTCTGCCATGTCACTCTGCCTTGGAGCTGGCCAACTAAGAACTGAAACCTCTACAGACTGTAAACTACAATAAACCTTTCCTCTTTTAACTTCAGGTGTTATGTATTTTGTCTCAGCAAGGAGAAAAAGTAACTAAGATGGATGCTTATCTCCATTTTACATAATTTGAACTCATTTAGAAGGAGAGGCAATAGAATTTTCTTGAAAACGTTGTATGTGGTGAACAAAACCCAGAGCTCTGTGGTCAGAAGGCTGAAACATACAATAAATGCCAGAAGACTTGAAGAGAAAGCTAGAGAAAAGGTGTTTTTTTGTTTTGTTTGTTTGTGGTTTTTTTGGAAAGTAAGGATATCCAAAAGCACTTTTATATACAGGGATATTGACAAAGTTACGTGAATGTTTGCCAAATATTCGCATTCAGAAAAAGACTGAGAACACCTTAAGTTTTCATTGCTCAATGGTTTCTAGTGAAAGAAGGAAGTGAGGGCTATGGTAGAGTTGTAAGAAGTCTAGTCTGGCCACTGAAAGATTGTGCCACACCTGAACCAATCTTAGAGTGGGAAAGATTTTTTATTTGCTCATTTACTTTTTTTTTTCTTGTATTTTTTTTCTTCTTGTCTTCTGTTTCTTTCTTCATTTTATCTCTATTTTTTGTTTGTTGGATATAGTCTTCAGGAAAATATCTCTAAAAAAACCAAATATGCAGAGACCACAAAATAAAGAATGCACAAGATGTTTTTAAAATAATTAATTGACTAAACAGCTGTAGCTTTTAGAAAGCAACAAAACCCTAAAGAGAGAATAATCTAATTTTCAGAGGTACTGCCTCATAATATATAAAATGTTCTATTTTTGACAAAAGTTATAAAACATGCAAAGCAACAAGAAACTAAGTTCTGTTACAGATAAAATTAAAAGAAACTGAGAAAAGGAAAAAATGGAAACAAAATCTTTGTAAATAGGGAAGGGTGGAGGGGGTGAAGGGAGGGCAGGGGAATGGGGAAAAAAGAACCAAGATACATCATGTAAAGGTACAAGATCCCAATGATGAATTTAACTGTATTGTACACATAAAATGTATCAATAAATTTAATCAAAAAAATTTTTAAATAATATTAAAAAAATAAAGAAACTAAGGAATGACAGACTTTGAAATTACTGGATGTATTTTAAATAAATTGTCATAAACTTGCTTTATACACTAAAAGAAACTATGGAATGGATGTTTTTGTCAAGAATGTGAAGATTACCTAATAGAGAAAGAGTATTCTGTTCCACTACTTACTAGGGGACAACTGATTATACATATGAAAGTCTATGATGTTGACCCTCCAACTTATAGTACATGAAAAACATTTAACTCAAAATAGATCAATGTCCTAAATTCCAGAAGGTAAAATATAAAACTAGAAAAAATATCAGTAAAATATCAGGGTTGTGGCCACAGATCCCCAGTTATGACATTAAAGGTGCAAGGAATTCAACCAAAAAAAAAAAAAAAAAAGCTAAAATACACATCATCAGAATTAAAGACTTTTTATGCATCAAAGGACATTATCAAAAAGTGGAAAAGATTTTCTGTGTTAGCATTCTGTTCCTATGATAAAATAGAGTACATGAGAAAAATCAAATTAGAGTAAGGCAGCATTTATTTTGACTAACAGTGCACAGGTTTCAATCTATGGCCAACCACTTTCATTGTATTTAGGCTTGTTGCAATGCATAAAACTCATAAAAGAAGGGCATAGTGGTGATAAGCTGCTTATTTCACAACAGTTAGGAATTTGGAGACTGATACACTCTTCATTCTCACCTCCAGTGACCTACTTCTTCCAACTGCGTCATTCTTTCGAACTGCTCATTCAGCTATAAATGGAGAACTATCAGTGGGTTAATCCATTAATGAAGTTAATGTCCTCATGATTCCATCATCTCTCTAGGTTCCACCCCTGATTGTTGTAACACTGAGGATAAAGCTGTCAATGCATGAGCCTATGGGGGCATTTCAGCTCAATATAACAGCTACTTCCAAAATGTGAGAAATATTTTCAAATCATATATCTGACACTAATCTAGTACATAGAAAATATAAAGAATTCTAGCAACTCAAAGACAAAAAGATAGGAAATCTACTTTTAAAAAATATTTTGAATAGATATCTCTTTAAGGAGGTATACTAATGAACAAGAAGCTTATAAAAGTAAGCCTACCATTTTAAAAACCACAATGAAGTACCACTCCACCACAGAAAGATGTCTATTAGAAATACAGGAAAAATGGCAATTGTTAAACAAATCACAACCTTCATATATTGCTGTTGAGAATATAACAATTGTTCAGTCACTGTGGAAAATAGATTTGTTGTTCCTCAAAACTATAAATGCAGAATTATTTTAAGATTCAACATATGCACTACTATGTATATACTATAGAAATTAAAAATTAGTACTCCAACAAATGCAAGCACATTCATGTTCATAATGGTAGGTACTAGTCACAAAATCCAGTGATAAAAATAGTACAAATATTGATTAAGCAACAAACAGATAAAGACTATTTAGTGTGTGTACAATGGAGTACTATAAAGCCATTGAAGGAATGAAGGGCCAATACATGCCACAGTGAGTTTGCATATGGTAAGTATAAGGAGTCAAACAGAAAATGTACGTACTATGAGATCTCACTTACATAAAATATACACAATAGGTAAATACATACAGACATTGCAGGTCAGTAGTCACCAAGGTCTGTGAAATGTGGGAATGAGAAGCAGTTGCATAAAGTATATGAAATTTTCTGTTTTGATTGATGAAAAATATTTTGACTAGGGCTGGGGATTTAGCTCAGTGGTTTCACCTGCTGCACAAGCGGAAGGACCCAAGTTTGATCCCCAGGACCAAAAATAAATAAATAAATAAAAACCCTCAGTCATATTTAAAAAAAAATATTTTGACTATAAGAGGGTATTATGCACATGGCAGTATCAGTTTCCTAAATGCCTTTGAACTGTGCAGTTCAAATAGCTATTTTTGTCATATATTGTTTCATCTCAAAAAACATAATGCATACAATTTTACTAGAAATAGTAATAAATGTTTCTATGAAATCACACTAAGTGACACAGTTAAAAATAATAAACAATTTCAAACATCATTTGATAAACTCAGAGTTAATTAAGGTGAATCCATAATGGATTATATTTTGAGACTTCAGAAGTTTGAGGGAATCCAGATTTTTACATTAAGGATGTTATCCCCAACAAAGAATGAAAAAACAAAAAATGAATTTTAAATAGAAATCTAGTGTGTTATTTCTCATTTTCCTAAAGATTTTCTGAGGGAGAAAAATTATGACTGTGAGAAATCTAATTTTCCTAAAGTTATGAGCATAGAAAAGTGAAAAATTAAATACAAATGATGAAATACAAATATTTCCAAAATGAATATTTTATTTATTTTATCTTTGGTGTCTTAAAAAATAAATGTTATAAGTTAAACATTTCACTATGTGACAACTTTAGTTTTTCTTTGTATTTATTCCAAATTTTGCTTTACAGATTTAGCACTGTATTATGATAGCATGAAACCTTAGCAGTATAATATTTGACAGGATTTATGAGCTATATATTCCTTCTGATTTCTTCTAAGTTTTACCAATATAAAATGAACCTCTTTCTAGGCTTTAAAAATCATACCATCAGATATGAATATTTTCATTCCATTTTAGGGCATTTTGTTGTTTGATTTCACCTGGTATATGTTGCCAAACTTGATTTTTAGCATTGTTTAGTTTAGGTTTAACACTGGAAAGAAGCATGAATATTATCTTGTTTAAAGTCCTCCCTTGGCATGCTTCTCTCACTGTAAAACATGAGTTACAGAAATATTTAGCACTTGTGCCTGTATTTGTGTTATAAAACAACTCTACTTAGCAGCAAGTAGATCATTCACCAGACATCACTAGTAATGCAATATATTTATTGGCACTTTACAAATATCCAATATAAAAATAAATCTACTAGCTTTTTTCTAAAATTATCAGAAAATGGATACAATAGATTATTTAAATTCCATTCACAAAAGAATAAGGTATTTTAATTTAAACTTTGAAGATTATTTTAAGAAAAAACCATAATTACTATATCTTGTTAGAGAAATTTCATTCTATCCATATGACATTTTTTCTTCTTCTTATCTCATATACACATTCCAAATGTCTCAGATTATTCTGAATTGATTTGGATTCTGATTACAGACCTTAAAAGCTTTGATCATCTCATTTTTAACATTATATGTATTTATTATATTAATATAAATTTATTATTTTTATATATTTGCATTTGTCATGAAATTATATTTATTCACCTTTACTAAATCAAGCTTGAGCATGCATTTTTCTTTGATAAACAGAGTTGATATAAGCACATTTAAGAAGTTTCAAGTTCCACTATATAAATATTAGAATGTTTATTTTCTTTTCTCCCGTAAAATATTTCCCAGATTGACAGTTCTATGGAACGTATCACAGAATAAAGAAAAATATGATAAATATATGTTATGAGATGGAATTAAACTTATTTTTTAATTCTCTGAAACTTTGTTTGGTTTGGTTTTGTTACTTTGGTACAAACTAAATAGGCCAATACAGAAATTGGTACCAGAAGTTAAACACCAGTACAATGACAAAAAATATGTAATTTTTGCTTCATGGCAAGGGAATGAATTCAAAAGACATTGTTATTGTACATCAGAAGAATAAAAGTCATGTGATAACAAAACAGTTGGATATCATTAGTGGTATTCTAGAAATCATTTAATATACCAGATGAGTTTGTGAATTTTAGTTAGGAAAATTACTGACATGATTAGAAAACTATTCGCTGAACTTAATACTATTTCTCAAGAAACAGAAGAGTTTTTGGCAAGAGAGGAGAATGACACATATTTAAGAAGGAATTAAAAGCAATCTGACCTTTGAACTTGAGCAATTAGAAGATGCAATTCATTCTCATTTACAATTGATAAAAGAAAGGACTTTGAACAACAATGTATTATTAAAGTTTTTTATATGGAACTCAGTGAAGTATATTATAATCACAATCTTTGCTAAAATTTCTGAATTGATTTAATTATGAAAAAGAGCATTCAGAGAGCCAGCCTAAAGTTTGGCTCCCTCAGAAAGTCTGATAAGTTCAGTATTATCATCAACTAACTCTTGATTGAGAAGTATTTCTAGAAAATAATTATTGGCCAAACTGTCACTTGGAAGAGATGAGAAGGAATCAATTAGACAAAAAATTTTGAGAGATTTTTCTTAAAATAGCTGACAATTGTAAATCAAAACAAACATTAATAGTTCAAGATATAAATCTACTATTAGATAATCCACTTTCCTATGGAAAAAGTCTGAAAAAGGATTTTCATCCATCCACTTTTCAATATCCTCTTAACATGCAGACAAGAACAGTGATGAAAAGGCAGGGCCTCACTGAGCCCAGAATCATCAGCCATGAGCTATGCTGCCTGGAGAGCTGTGCCAGGGAGAAAGACTGGGGCTTCATCAAGAAATACCATCCAGGGCCGGAGGTTTAGCTCAGCGGCACCACGCCTGCCTTGCAAGCACAAAGTCCTAAGTTCGATCCCCAGTAGAAAAATAAATAAATAAAAAATCATCCATTCTCTGTGACCTATCAGTGTCTTAACAGGATTTCAGAAAATAGGCCAATGCTTTCCATTTATCATGCTCTCCTTATGTTCACAAGACACGTGGAGAATATCATTAGAGCATCTCCATTCCACCTTGCTGGATGTGTAGGAATACACTAGACCAACACTGGTCCAAGATCATGAGACCTTGGACTGTAAACCTGTGAATAAGGGATATTATTGGATATTTTTTTCCTCTGGGAAAGAGAAAGTGAGTAAAATGTGCATGTAAAAGGTGAAAACATGTGATGGATAAGATAAACAGTTCTAGATCATATTATAAATCCCAAGGAATCTTTGTTTTTCACCCAAGGTAAATTTTAGCTTCCAAAACTGCTGCTATCTGTCTGGATTGTGTAATTTTCTTTGGATTCATGAATTATAATTTAACAAGTCACAACATTCCAATTGTAAGCAGAAGTGTGAAGATGTCATGGCATCTTGTATCATCTGGAGAACAGCTGTTCATTTTGTTAATGTCAGTTTCAAAATGAAGACCAAATATTATGAAGACATAAAATGAAAAGTAAATAAACCTTTTTAAAAATTTTTCCATGTGAATGAAATTAATGGATTCTTGGTAACTAAAGCATAATCAAGTAAAATCTACTCCATACATAAGCCAACCACCGCAGACTATTTGACACATCCCAGGGAAAAATAAATTTTAAGAAAATGATCTTCTGATTTTAATACAGAGTTGGTTAATCTGAAGCATGTGTGCTTTTATTCTAGCTCTTGAAACATTGTGTACAAAAGTAAATTAATAAAATAATAAATGTCTACAGATTACAGTGCAAATGAATTTTAACTTTCCATATCAACTCAATGGCCACCCAACTGAGAGACTGTCTGAACAGGTTTGTAATCAAGGAGAAAGAGAAATACTTTTGCTGGACACAGTGGGAATTCTCAGGAAATATGGAATTGGAGTAAAAATCATGCAACAATGTCATGTGTGACACACAATCTGAGTTGCAGAGCTCCTGGAAGACAGACAATGCAGAAAGAGGATAATGAGGGTGAGAGTTCAGTGTAGACTTGGGTATAAGGCAACTGGAACAAATTAAACAAAGCAGTGGATAGCACAGTGAGATGGAGTAGAAAGGAAACAGAGATAGTATCACCATCATCAGAGAACTAAAAGTTATAAAAGATAATATCAAGTGAAAATATCTACTATGAATATTTTTGATAAAGAGGATGAAGATAATTGATATGCAGACAGACATATCAGAAAGTAAGTAGTATTATTTTAGAAACAGTAATCTGGGTGATTTTTATTTTCCTTCCTTTACTTTTCTGTATTGTTTTGCATTTTTTTGTTTACAATGAACATGTATCATTTCAATATGAAATTTTATGAATAAAATGAACAGACTGCTCTTTTAAGAAGCAAAGGAGCAAATCCTCAGAAATACCTTGAGACTATACTGAATATGGCCTTGGTCCCTAGTGACCTTCTGTTCAGCAGTAGTTCATTAGAAGCCCCCTCCAGTCCTCACATTCTTCATCTGCACAATAAATGACTCAGTCTACTTCATTCTGAACTAACTTAAAGCTTTTTCTCTGCATATCTAAGGAGATTCACAATGACTTGGAGAGTTAAATCGTAGTTGAAATAATAAATAGAAAATTCATATTGGAAATTGTGGAAGACATAGTTAAGACTTAGTAGAAAATCTGGCCATCTTTAAAATTTATATTATTACATTGATTGAAAAAGAGCATATGAATGGCACTTTAATAAGTACCCAGTGAATATTAAGTTGACCTTGGATTTATGGCCAAAATTGGGAGTGCAGGTCTTAATCAGTTCAATTCAGCAGGCAGTGAAGAGCTAAACGGGGCAGATACAGTTGTGCCCAAAGGGTGGAATTTTTTATATTTTCAGTAAAAACAATTTTTGAAGAAGACAGTTTTTCTCTGAATTGTTTCATTAAAATTTGATCAGAGAGAAAAATGTTTTTATTCAACTCCACAAAATGTAATTCTGGCTTCTACCTGCAGATAGAAATTTTCTACAGGGTTGATAATGGTGGTGGAGTGTGCCTCTATGGATTATATTTCTTTGTGAAGTGCTATCCCAAAAATATGGCCATCAAGAACAACGCAATACATTCCTCAAAAATATTTGTCTTAGAAAAGCTACCTACTTGTAGTGAGAATCTATTTGTAATATCTGCTTGCATGTGTCTTCTTGTGGATGTTCTCAAATATTTGGTTGGCCTAAACTGAAGCTGTGCTCAGCTGTGGATCTTTTACTGGGTAAGAAATTTCATTTCAAAAGAATCTTTCTTGTCTATTAAATATTTAGTTTCTCCTACTGCAGGGCTATAAGCATAAGGACACAAGTTCCTGCTTATCTGTATGTGCAGAAAAGATTTGACATAGTTCAATATTCTACCACATACAAAAATGGTCTAAGTTTACTATTCTCGATTTTTTTTTAAAAAAGCAGATTGTCTTTAAAATCTTAATGAAGTTCCAATGTCATTTTCTGTACACTATCAGTTATATCAACAAACCATGAAAGAAACATTAGTTTTTTTTGAAACATTAAAACAATGGAATTTTATTTTGATGAAAAACTTGAGTTACAATCATTTAGTAAACAAAGAGCAAACACTTCATTTTCTTACCTCATAATGCTTAAGAAAAACATTAGTAAATGTGAGACCAAAGTGAACCTAAGAAATGCCATCTTGGCCTGTGATTAAACTCCTCTCATACCCCTCCCCTTATAGAGTGCTGGAATTCCCCACAAGATAGCTGCTTGGTCTGCTTCTGTAAACATGCTTTCTCGCTCCCCGGGAACAGATGGTGCCCGGTGTCTCCCTGTAACCACTGAACCCTGTAGCTACAGAAGGCCCTATCTTGGCAAGATAGGTGGGATGAAAAAGAACTGGGTTGTGAAACAATATTTCACAGCTGGCTGAAGGACATAGTGGCCTCTCCCAGAACTTCTTTGAGTTTCCTATACACCTGTACTGTCCCCTGCTTCGGGGCTTCACTTCTCCTAGAGAGTGGAGTCCACACGCGGGAATAAACTCCTTTTAGTTATAACTCTGTCTTTGTCCTGGTGTTTGGTGATTTCCAGGCTGGCGTGGCACAACAGTAAATAAATATCTGTGAATAGATTAAGGGTAAGGCAGACTGGATGATAAACTACCTCTGATGTTCACACACCCTGCGTGGACTCACTCTCAAAGGGTGAAACAGCACTAGAGATAAGTGAACCAATAGGATATGAGCACTGAATCTCATCCTAATCATTCAAATAAGCCCAAGATAAATACTATTTTGTTTATCATGGCAGCAAACTATACACGTTTTACTGAAGAAATACTTCGATAGAAGCACATACTTAAGTTATATATCACAAGTATAAAATGGCTTGAACAGTTCCATTTAACCACCATATATAAAGTGCAACTATATAATATTCTGCATTTTATCTGGGGTGTGATGCATATCAGTCTTGCTACCATTAGTATTATTTAAAAGAGCAAAAAGATTTCTGTTAAAATCATTCTCAGTAAAAGTGTATATTTCTCCTTATCCTATATCTCATGTAGGCTACCAAAGAACACAAAATATTCCGTTAAAAAAAGAAAAATTTTAGACTTTTGTTTTTGTTAAGTCTGAGATGAAAAGTTAGGACTAAGAATCTGTTTGAAATTTAAAACTTGTCGAATCAAATGATCTTCAGTCCAATCTCGTGTGTGCACACAAGCATGCTCATATAATGCATACACTATCACCTGACACAAAGTTGAGGTATGGGATGCAGAATACTGACTTCCATCTTCCTCATCCCCTGCTATCATGTTCACACATATGATTTAGTAGATGACACAATGAGACTGTCGTGGTGGACCTAATATAATCACATGAGACTTTAAATGTAGGAAGAAAAGATGGGAGAGACTGGAAAAAAAGGAGGATACCATGAATCATTGCTAGCTTTGAAGGCTTGGGAAGGAAGTCAGCCAAGAGATGTGGACATCAGTTACAAGGTAACAACATTTGACCAACAGCCCACAAAGAAGTAAGACCTCAGGTCTACAACTGGACGGAAGTGAATTCATCCTAAATGAGCTAGAAGAGATTTTTTTTCCCCCCAAAGCTACCAGTTAAGAACCTGGGGTTTCTTAAATCTGAATTTTCATCTTGTGTGATACCAACAGAGAACCTAAATGAACCACACTGTGACTGTGCTTCTGACCCGTGGGAGACAATGTGATAAATGTTTGCTGCTTTAGGTCCCTAAATTTGTGACAATTTGTTTCAAACCAATAACAAATGAGTATAGGGAATAAGTGGCTATCTAATAAATAGAAAAATATCTTGTTTTCAAAATGAAACTGAATAAGATTACCCATGGGAGTTTTAAAAAAATCAGCTTCCCACTTCCCAAAGACAATGTGGAAGGTTTTTAAATAAAACAAACACATTAGCTTTTTTCATATTTTCTAGACGTTCATGGAAAGCGCCCTTTCATGGTGAAGGAGATAGAGTATTATAAAATGAATGTAAAGTCATAGGAAAGTAATAAAAGAATAAATGTTGGATATTTAAAGAGTCTGTGATGGTTGATTGATTGTATCAATTTGAGAAGTTTTGTTAAAAGAAGCTTAAATAAATTGGCTCAGCAATTCCACACCCTAGGGAGGATCATCACCTGGTTGGTATAAAGGGGAAATGAGGAAGGACAGATCTGCTTCTGTTTCTTTGGAGCTCCAGTCTTCCCTTCACCTTGGAGTTATCTCCTGGCTTCCAGTGCAGACTTCAGCTTCCAGTGTAGATCATTCAGCCTTCTGGTGCAAACCCTCCTCCTTCTGGTACAGACTCTTCAGCCTTCCATCATTGCAGACCCATAGGCCTCCTGATACATACTTCCACAGGACACTGGAGTGAGATCCAGAACTCTGACTAAATCCTTTGGTCTCCAGTGTACAGACAGACTCACTGCATTCTTCCTTATCCAACTCTGTGGGTGGCCATTGTAAGCCATCTTGTAAAATCATTTATATTTGTATATGTTGTGTTATATCTGTTTTTCTAGTAAATGCTGACCGATACAGAGTCTATTCATTTAATCCTCTGCAAATGGCAAACCTATGGAAATGAAGTTAATGTTAGTAGTAGTGGGTGGTATTGGAGGAGAGGGATGGTACAGACATCGAAGTGTGGCGAAGGAGTTACTTTCTGGTGATGGAGGACTTTGGTTTTTGATTTTAGTATTGGGAAAAAACCTTTACATTGACAAATAATTGCATAGAACTGTAAAAATTCACATGAATATACACACACAATAATGATTAAAGTTTTTAGTTAATAGAATTGCATCAATGTTGATTTCTTGCTTTTCATATGGAGGTTTCTTTACAGAGTCATCACTGGAGAAAGCTGAGCTTGCTGGATTATTTCTGTGAATCTGTAATTATTGCAAAAGTAAGTAGTAAGTAGTCTATGATAAAGTAGACATATTTATCTTTCAGTAAATCTTCTAAAGAAGATGGATCCCAGAGCTGATCCCATCTCAATGTGGAGCACACTGTGATGACACACACTTGACCAAATGCTTTGTGAGACTCTTGAACCACATCACTGAATTTACTCTGCTTTCTAATGATCAGATAAAGTTAACAACATTTTCAGATAACAGACAAGGTCTCTCCACCTCATAGGACTGAAATGGCTTTTCCACGATTACAAGTTCACCTTGAAGCAAAATGAGCAAAAATCTCACCTTTAAAAATTCATGGAGGTTCAGAGAAGAACAGAGACAAACTAAGGATGAAGAGAAAAAATTGGAGTGCATGCAGAATTAGAATTTCAGTATGAACTACACAGATCTTTTTGTGTCTGTTACCAGAATAAAGATGAGAAAATAAGGCATTTGGGGGAAGTTTGCTGGCCTCTTATAAGCTTCTTATAGAGTTGGGCTTATATGAAAATAATTACATCTGATACTAGAATATTACATTTACTCATAAACTCGTTGGAAGTAATCTTTTTATTTATTGTCCATTGATCAAAATTAAAGATTACTCTTAGGGCCTAAAGATTAATCAGGACTAATTTGAATTTTTATTAAGAATCCTGTATTGTACTGTTTCATTGATAGAAACCATTTTCACAAAGAGACTCCTCTTATAACCTACATTATGCTTTCACATATTTTTCCCCAGTAACCACAAAATTATCCAGGCTAGTGATCAGGTTTCTCTGTTTGCAGTGTTGACAAGGGGCAGAGGCCTGCCTTGTACACAAGCAGATACTAGGAACTGATTTGAAGTAGAAATAGAGAAGAAATAACCTTACTGCAAAGGATACATTTTTTAATATTCATCAGAGACCTATCAGACAACTGGGATGAAAATCTATTGATACAGTTTTGAAAATGATATAACTCAAATACATTACCAAAGTCATTTCTATAGGGCAAACAAAAGAATTGCACATTTGTTTTGTTAAGGGAAATGTAAAATGACTGCAGGCACTAGCACCAGCTCAAGATAAGGAAGTGCCTGTAACATTGTGTAACTACAACCTCCACTTGAATTGGGCCTATGTCCAAACTAAAATAACAATTACCATGCCTTGCCAGCAAAAGTAGCTTAGACCCGAAGCTTTCTGTAAATCACATTGATAGAGAAGTTTTAAGTAGCTTAGTAGATTAAATATTAAGGTAATTGTAAAAGCAAAATAAGTAATGTATTCCTTTAAGATTTGCTTTTCCCTTTAACTTTTTATTTAAGGTGTTGGTTATCTGACTCTTTAACCAGTAATTTCATTATAAATAACATTTCAACCTAACAAAGCTGCAAATGCCTAAGTAATTTTACAATGTATATGTGCCTGTCTTGTGTCTGTGACTTGTAAGTAGGAATCAGAATTGTATTTACACATCAAAGACCACTGGGGATGAGATAATGACTAACAAAAATATAAAGAGAAATAAAAGACCAGGTGGAGACTGACCAGACCAGTTTCTGGTGGTCTCAACTGCTTGCAAAATAAAGCCTTTTATTATTTTATCCAAATTCTGTGTCTCCCTGCATTTCTTTCAAAAATTTTTGGGAACAGTTTCTAAACACATTCAGTATATCCTTAATACATGAGAAAAAAACACTGAGTGAAGCACTGAGAGCCAAAAGCAGGTAATTTTGTAAAGATGTGAAGGAGAAACAAAGCCTTCTAAATGAATTGAGCCATAAAGGACATTTAAATATATGTTTTTATTTGAAACTTGCTACTCCTAAAATAGGCTGAAGATATTCAACTGCAGATAAATATTTAACCAGGATAATATAAATCAATAGCTGATAGCTACAAAAACATTAGGGGAAGAAAAAAGTTGTTGTGGAATAAGTCCATCAGCTTTTGAGCATGACATCATGGAATTTAAAACAATTTTTCATTTAACTGTCTTGTTTGTGTGTTTGTTTCTAGTACTAGGGATTGAACCCAAGGCCTTCACATTGAATTAAATCCCCAGCTCTTTCTTAAATTTTTAACTTTGAGACAGGGTCTTGATAATCACTAATTTGCCCAGACGGGACATGAACTTTCAGTCCTCCTGCCTCAGCCTCCAAACAGAGCATTTGACCTCTGTTAAAAAAAAAAAAAGGCAGTACTATTGTCTTCTTTAGTAGACATAAGAGAAATTTCAATGAGATGATGACACCAAAAGAAAGGATCAAACCACCTGTTAATAAGAATGTGCATGGGAGAAGCTAAAGACACAAACAAGATTTAGAAATACACTAGCAGCAAGTCAACTCCAAGACCTAGTTAGCCGGCAGTGCCATGTATCTGACATTGTTCTTCTAGGGCATTAAACTGATTTCTTGGAGCCAAGGACAGCGGTGAGGTTGCCTCTAAAGAGCTTAATTAGTGTGTGAAGTAAAATAGGACATTGTGGGTGTGTAATGATTCTTAACTTTCAGTAATGGAAAATGTGCATGTTTTAATTTATTGTACAACACAGATAATGAAACATTCAGGAAAGTACTATTCTTTTTCTTGAAGAGTATCAAGTACCTATGAAAGTATTTTTATCACCTGGTTGTAAGTTGAAAGGAGTATTCGGAAAGGCACCTGATCTAAATTCACATGTCAAATAGGTGTGCTCTGCTTCCTGGAGCCAGTGACAGGGCTTGTGCAACACAAACTCACTTTATATGGCGACTGCAAAGACACATCAAATGCAGAGCCTCTTTAATTTCTTAGAAGATCATTGTGCTATTCACTAGTTCTCATTAAGGTCCTTTTCCTTCTGATGTACATCTTACATATCCTTTCATTAATTTCTTTCATTATGCCCAGTCATGCCCAAATTTATGGGAGTATGAGACAATCATTCTTTAAAAATAACCTCATCAGATTATTTTAGAAGAATATTTGATTATAACACTAAAGGAAGCACAAGCTTTGTACTCATATCCAAGTGGCAGATTCATATTAATGCTTAATTCCTATTCGTCATACAAAGCCTCTCTTATTTTTAAAATGCAAAAAGTTAATTGTTAATTAAAATTTCAGTAGCATATATCTTGGGAAGCTGAAATTCAAGAGGCCTGATGAAATGTAAATGATTTGATGTAAATACTAAAAGGAAGCAAAGGATCAGACATAATTTATCACTGCCACAACTAATCATGGAGACTGTTAAACAGGTAACAAATCAGGGTCAGTTTATTTACATATATCAAAATAAAAGCAATGTTGATAATAATAGAAACATGTTTTTATTGCTCCTATCTTTTAAAAATAACCTTGTCTTTATCTTGCTGCTTCCAATGATCACCCCATTTCTATCTTTCCTATCAGTTGTTTCTTCAAGAATGTGTTCATAGGTGCTGCTTGCAATTTTCTTAGTACATTCTCTAGGAACCCGTTTCTTTCAGGCACTAGGTCCAGAACTTCACTCAAACAATTCCTATCCAGCTGCTAATGGCTTCTATATTGCTAAATATAATGCTGCTATCAGCTGTCCTTCATTCCTTTCCCCTTCAAACACTTTCTTCAGGTGAATCCCAGTATACCAAAATGTGCTGAGCACTGCTCCCTCCTCAGCTCCATGATTGTATTTGAATTCCAACATACTAAAAATGTGTTAGTCCCCTCTCTCCCATGCTTGTGTAGCTGGCTTGTGTAGCTTCTATAATTTTTTCTTCTTTTCTGATCATACAATAATGAAATAATGTCTTCTTTTTCTTCTTATATTCTCACTTCTTGGACTATGACATTAAATTCAATCTACATGTTCTTACATTCAAATGTATCTCTACTTCAGATCATTTTCCCTTATATTCAAAGTTCTACTCAGTATATCTACATAGCATGACCAAAACTGAAGTTCTTCCTTGCCACCCTCCAACTCTGCCCCTCTGGCATTATTTTGGCAACTTAGTTAATGGCAACTAAAATCTATGCTAAGTAAAAAAACCCCTTGGGGTCAATCTTAACTCAACTTTCTTTTATACTCTGCCTCCAAACAATGAGTAAATTCTGTCATGTTTACTTCAAAACAAGTAGAGATAGTAATGATCATTTCCACTGCCATCTCTGTTCCAAAAACTACCATTACCTACATCTGATATTCAATAAACATTTAATTGCTGGTGTCTCATCTTCCATTTATACCTGTAATCATTCCATTTCCAATGCATCAGCTAGATCTAGTCTGTTCGAACAACCTTATTGATTCCTCTCTATTCATAATATTGTGTGTATTTTTCTCCCTTGGAATGAAAGCTATGGCCCCTTTTGACAAATGTTTCTGCTCCCTCAAGCGCCTCTCTGAGTCATTTGTTTCTCTTCCTTCACTTATTTCATTCCATATACACCTCTTTCGTCACTCTTCTGCATAAAGGCCAGGTTTGCCTGTATGCCAGGATTTTTTTCCTTTGTGTGGAATGCACATATATCATGTTGTTTAACATAATGACTCATGTCCACATATTCTTCAGGCCATTTCTTCAAAGTGAGATTCAGACATGCCTAACCACCCTATCTATATTTCACATATCTTTCTCCATGCCTCATATTTCTTTCTGCTTTTTCTTAACATGCCCCTGATATTTTAATTATTAATTTTAAATCTTCTGATTTTTTCCTCCAGAATATAAGAACCATTAGAACAGTGATGTTTCTAATATTTTCACAGATATAAAACCCAAGAGTGTTTAGTACATAATAGAAATCCAAGAAATTTTTGTCAAGTGAATGAACTAATTGATGATAGATTGTTATAATTTTTATAAAAGAACTTCTAGGCAATAAGCACAGGGTTATATCTACCATGATACCAAAATAAATATTGAACTATGGAAAATACATTACCCAAATAGCTGTTTAAGTGGCTTAACACAATGTTTTATTTAGGAAAACAAACAAGTGCAGTCACACTTGAAATAGACAACCATCGTGTATTTATTTCAGGGCCATTCAGGAAATGTGTTGATGTCTCACTTGTATTATTAAGTTGGGTATGACCAACATTTTGCTCATAATCACTATGCCAATACATATTTTAAGCAATGCTCTTCTTCCAGTGTTGGTTCCTTTTTTGCCATCCTAGCCTATCTGTCTGAAAGTTTCCAGAAGCAACTCAAAAAAGAAGACACTTCTAAGAAATCACAGAGTGCAGTTAGTGTGTTTGTTAATTTTCAAATTTTATTGAAACTTATAAAGCCACAAGGCAGACCAACATTCCTTGGAATTCTGTAATACTTTAATATTGATATTCCAGATACTGGATAGTACAGATCTCTCCAATAGTATTCCTAACTCCTTCATGACTTAGAATTTAGCCTTTGGCCTCACATATATGCTCAGCCAACACCCACATTAACCCACTGACCAAATTGCATTTTTGCTCCTAGATGATGCTGGTTACTGGGAAAATTATTACAGGGAAAAATGACAATTACTCGGAAATTTTGCTTTTTTTGAAAATCTGTAATTTCATGAATATAAAAGATTTTTATAAATTTAATAATGAGGATAATACAAAAACTACACTCTAATCTTCAAATTTGATGTCAGGTAATAGTAATTACTTTCTTGAGTTGGAAATCAAATTGCAAGTATTTTACCAAGAATCTGAATGAGGAGAGACAGGCTAGGTTTTATTTTTATATTCTTAACATAAGTTGGTTTTATATCTGTGGGAGGTAGAAAGAATAACTTTTGAAAGAAACTCTAATCATTACCATTGTACAAATAGGAATGTAACTGGAACTTGATAATTTTAGACCTTATAACCTAAGGACAGGCGATGTTAAATAATTTTACTTATAAATATCATATATTCTTTTTAATCAACTATCTCATTGAGTCATTGATTTTGTAAAAACATATTTCATATATTTTTAACTTTCTATTAATGACATATATAAAAATATAATACATGCAGACATAGAAAGCATAAACTAAATGCATAAACTAAAGCTTCCTATTTAAGTGCTCCACTCGCTCCAATTTGTAACATACAGAGTCTGCAAAAAAATGTATACACAATTCAGGAAAAGAAAAACTTGCATAAAGTGCATGCTTCCCCGATGTAGCACCTGCAGACTTGTATCTGTGGGTAATGCTAAAAGATGTCATGTATCACAGAAAACCCACTACACTGCTGGCCCTTAGAGAAGAAATTGAAAATGCTGTGCAGCAATCTCAATGACCAAGGTTACCCAAGCAGCAGTTCCTCATATTAATAAACGTCTGGAAGCTCATGGCCACTGCTTTGAGCACCTTTTGTAACTGTAGATGTCATAAGTAACGTATTAATTTAATGAAATCTCAGTAAACTTAGTATTGAAATATTTATACAAATTTTTCTTTTTCTGGAGTGTGTATACATTTTTTTGTGGACTCTGTATGTGTTAAATGTTAGGATCAACTAATTTAGAATTGACTGTTAAAATTAAAGTTTGGACAAGTTCTTAAATCTGAGTTAATGTGGGTTTAATGAGGATTAAAAGGCTATGAAGCTGTTAATTGAGTTGTAGAGAATATACATACATTCTGGCATAAAACTGGAATAATTTACTCAGTAAAACCACATTTTTAATCTCTCCATTACCACATTGTTCAAAAGTATTGATTTGACTTTTGCATCAACTGGAAAGTGTATGTAACTAAAAGTCGGGGACATAGGAAATTTGTAAAATTCATTGTGGAAAACTGTGAGGGCACATCAAGGAGATAATGTAGTCAGTTGAAGGACATGTGAAACTACCAGTAAGAAATGATCACGTGTGAAAGGAAAAAGCATATTTGACATCATAAAACAATGTGAGCAGAGAATACAAAGATTAATTTTCCACTGAGCACATAATTAAAGCCATTGGATGGATACAGGTGATGATCATCATTTTGAAATTAAAACTGGACCTTACATTGGTAACCTTTGTATTTAACATTAGTGACATCAGTGATAATAACTTGCCTGAAAAACACTGGCATTTATCTATTATATTAAATATAAGCTAAAATATTAAAAAAATAATTTGATACTAACCTCTCTTAATTGAGAAACTTAGGTTGGCTCACAGACTCTGGCCTTGCATCTGTCATTTCATTGCCCTTTGTTAATACGAAGAGATCTTGTGCTCTTCTCGTTACTTTTCTTGCCTGTACTAAAATGGTCGACTTTTAGTCTAATGAATTTTATAGAAAATTCTCAGAATTCTTGGTTTCTGTTCATACTAGTTTATTTTATCTATTGACTCTTAAGTGTTTTCCTAGTGTGTTTACTTAATTTTAGTCAGATTATTTTATATTTGTAAATCTAAAGTGAACCATTCCTTTGATATGTCCACAGCTCAAGATTTTGGGGTCATCATACTGAAAAGTAAAAACTTCACAAAATTGATTTTTTAAACATTTCAATGAATCCCATCTTAAAATCAAAAAACCATAGCAAAGTAGATGCTATGTTTCTCACAGTGAAATTTTGAAGATATTGATTGTCCATTTAAACATGGAAATCATTTTCATTCACTATAGCTTTTGGATTAGGTTTTCTATCTTCCTGTAATTCCATGGAACTGAAACTTAATGTCATTTTTCAAAGCTCTTGAGATTTTTTATTTGGAGAATTCCCTTCAACAGTATATCTCAAGTACAAAATTTGCTACTCCAGTCTTAATAATTTCAATGTCTTAATATTATTGAATAACATACTTAAATATTTCTACTGCTCTGAATTTTATTATACCATCATATTTGAAATTATTTTTTCAGATCTATACTGGCATCTTTCAAATGGTTGAGTTATAATTATGAGTCTGAAGAGTTGCTTTGATTCACTATGTCTTCAAAATCTCATTACACTTATAAAAGTTATAGATAAAATACATTCTTAATAAACAATTATTATAATTATGCACCTAAACTCAAGAAGGAAAATAACCTATTATTTAATTTTTTGTTCTTGTCCTAGGTGTTTTTAGTATTTCACATGAAGCGAGTCATCTATTATTTAGCCAATATTCATTGCTTAAACAAAACCTACTGGAAGAGTTTGATTAACACAGAGAAGCATAGTTCTGGGGAAAACAATTTTAGGTTTATTGACTATAGCTAGTTCTCCAAATGTTCTGCTGTGAATGAGCTAATTTCTGCTTAAATGGACACTTAGTTTCTTCCATATAGCAAGACAATTCATTCGGCTTTGACTGAAGCAAGACGAATAAGATGTGTTGGTTTTAAGTGCCTCACGACACTATCATTGGGAAAAGACAGTAAAAAGAAAAACAGACAGTTTTACTTCTATGTTCCTGCATGTGCTATAATCAATATTCTCTTCAAGTAACAAGACTCACATTTGAATAGACCGGTCTTCTTTGATTAAGCTCTGAAATAAGCCCCCAGGACAGCCTCAGCTGCTCATATTTGGATATGGAATCATACAGTTGATATTTGGAGTTTTCATTAATCATTTTTGTGTTAAACATGAAAAAGAGACTTTTTTCTAAATATTGCTAATTAATGCTCTCTGATGGAAACTTATCATAGGCCAGCATTGGGGATTTCAATTTTTTTCCTTTAAAATTCTAATTGTCAGTATTGTTATACTCTCTGATTCTGCTTTCTCACTTCTCCTTAATCAAGTGTGCTTTGGATTTGGTGGCAAATGGAAAATTTCATCAATTTCTACAAATGTCTTCCTTTCTGATTAAATTAAATTCACTAGTTAGCTCAGAAGGAAGTAATGCCTCACTCCTGCAAAGGTTTAGCAATATCCAAAGGTGAGTAACATTGCTATGTGCTTTCAAATATTTTAGGGTGATTTTCACTTTTACTACTGCAACAAAAGAACGGCATGAGGGTATAAATAAGATTGCAAATACATTCAATGGCTATTTAAGCAATTTAAATTGCAAATCACAAGGATTACAAATATGAAATTACAAAGGCCTCACAAAATGGGCAGTTTCTTTTTTTTTTTCTCAATCAAAATATACTCCACATATATATGGAGCAAAATATGTTTCCACTTGTGTATAGTTTGTGTTCTCATTTCTATGGGGTAAAACCAGAAAATCCTCTCTTCTGGCTGATTTTTTGGTACATAATGCATTTTTGATAGCTATAGTCATCCTTTTTGCAGTAGAACACAAGAACTTGCTCCTATCTAATTGCCACAGTGACCCATCTTTCCCCTTCCCTTGTTTCTCCTCTTCTCTGCAGCCTTTGGCAACCACTTCTCTACTCTCAACTTTTCTGAGATCAACTATTTTCCATTCCATATATGTGAGACCATATATGACTGTCTTTCTGTGTTGGGTTTTTTTCACCTAACATAGTTGCCTCCATTATATTACAGTAATTTCATTCCTCATCTTCTTCAATGAGGTTAAAATTATTCATTTTTAGTCTATCAGCAGTTATACACACACAGTGGGTTAAAACAAATTGTCTCAAACCTGCCTACAAATCTGAGTAATCCAGAGAGTCTTTTAAAGTTGAAAAAAATATTAAAATTATTGAAAACTCTCAGATAATATCTATACAAATTTTGGCATATAGCACATTTTAAAATGTGACAACTCAATAATACGTGAGAAAATCTTTCCAAATTAATGTGACCCCAATTGTTCTAGTTAGTTCTTCCTTCCCTGGGACAAAATACCAAACACTACAACTTAAATAAAGAAAGGTTTCCAGTGAGTTATGTTCAAAGTCATCTTGCTCAAAGGCAAAAGGACAATATGATGAAAGGGCATAGTCAAGGAAAATAACTTTTTTAAAGAGGTGGCCCTTCACTTTGGTGGTCAGACTGCCTTTTAACTCTTAGACTTAGGTAATTCTCCCACCTCAGCTTTCTAAGTAGCTGGAAGTATAGGCCTGTACCACTGTGTCTAGCAATACAATTTTAATAAGAATACAAAATACTGTGAAATGTGCAGGGACTGCAATGTACGACTTAAATTCAAACTTTAAAGTCATTTTGAAGAGTAATTTGGCTCAATCACTTAACACTGAAAATATGTACACAATCATTTATATTCCTGAAGTAACTCTCATATATTAAAACAAGAAGGTACCTAAAAAGAGATATTTTTAGCATTTTTATAATAGCACAATAATAGGAAGTAATCTAAGTATTCATCAAGAAGAGAAGGGAAAAATGAGCTCCCATGATTCTTTTTTTTTTTTTTTTTTGGTACTGAGGATCAAACTCAGGACCTTGGGCTTGCGAGGCAGGGCAGGCACCAGAACCACTGAGCTAAATCCCCAGCCTGATGAGTTCCCATTATTCTGTCATAGGACAATGTACTGCAGCTAAAAAGAATACAATTGTTCCCTATGTACTAATTTTTTGAGTTCTGAAAGGCACATTTAAGTGAAAAATATGATTTTTCTCCCACATGGTATGCACATAGCTTTCCATTTACTCAAAGTCTAAAATTTAAAAATGATGAGGAAATTACTGGACTCCTACTCTGGAGAAGTTCAAGTCACTATAGCTCACTTGGAAGAAAACTAGGCATGAAGATCATTTCAGGATGACTGGCTCATGCCATTCTTCTGCCAAAGGACATGGAGACAAAAACGAGTGTGTGACTGAATTAAAATGAACGATCTGTGTGGGTTTAGCTTGATGGAGTCCTCTAGAGAGGTAGTACATTCATTTTCCAAGAAGAAAATGCAAAATCTTTTTTTCCTTTTGGTCTAGACAATGTAGAATGCAGCTCTAAATTATGGAATAGCTGTAGTAATTTTTCTGTTATGACAATTTAAAGTTGTACATGTTTTTATTGGATTATTGTTTGTTTGAGGGCTTTGTCACTAATGTGCAAGTTCAGTGATAAGTGATTTTAACTGTTTTATTAATATATCTCCAGCACACAGAAGCATCACTAATCCTTAACAGGAGCTCAAAAAGCATTTAAGTGAATATCATAAATGTTCCTGAGAAGATACTCATTAAAAAGAGCAGACATGAAACAATCAGAGACTAAAAGGTATAATAGATAATGTGAAATAGGAAAAAATCGGGCAAAGGGGAAGGGGAAGTGGGAGGGGTAGGGGAAAGGAAAGAAGGGAATGGAATTAATATGAGAAAATGAAAAAATGGAAACAAAGCCTTTGTAAATAGGGAGGAATGGAAGGATGGAAGGGAAGGTAGGGGAAGGGGGAAAAAACAAGAAACAAAAGAGATTATGTAAAGGTGCAAATTTCCAATGATGAATGTCATTATATTGTATACCTAAAATGTAAAATAAAATATAATTTTAAAAAATAAATCATTTATTTAAATACTAAAAAATGTCAGAGAAAAATGTATCTGCACTACAAATTAAAGCACATACAAGCCTCCATCCCTTAGTGAATTTCCAGTCTTGTAACCACCAAATACGCTTTAATATTTATAATGTAGTCAAGGGGAGAGCAGGAATTTAAAAGGTTCTGTAACATGAAAAAAGAAAGCATAAATTGTGAAATTAAAAACATTATATAATTATAGTGTGATATCTATATACAGAAAAAATTAAAGGCTGCATGCATGTATGGGATTACACACACAGAGACATACAGAAATGTACTTAAAAAGACAATGACTTAGTCAAAATACTAGGAGATAAATGATACTTTGCATAGACTCTAGGATTCTAAACACCCCAACCACTCAATTGTGCCAATTCAAGATGCTTCATTAAAAAATAGATCTTATCCCATGTCAGTCTAGTGGATTTGATCCAACTCCCAGGGAAAGATGCAGTGAAAAAGACTTTTCTTTATTAGTGGTGCTTCCTTTCCTCTGGAGCAAACATATCCACGGGCCACTATCAGTCCTCTCCAAGTGACATGTTGCTAGACATGCTAAATGACATCATTGGCTTTCAGTTAGTTGTACATCAACTGAAGCACTTTACAGGACATTATATTGCTTGTCTAAATTATTTCATTTATTTCTCCATCATGAGGCCACAAAGCCACACATCTTCTAATAAGCCTCACATTTTTAACAGGAAATGATTTTTAGGCATTGTTATATTTTGAAGCACATTTTAAACCAGAATGGAGGGAGTTTGTGGCTCCATCATTTGGTCTTGTAGGATTGCATCATTAGTCTTCGATTTAGCTATTGAGGGCAGTGATGAACTTTCCCATTTCTACATTGCTAAGAAAATATAATGCATTGCATGAAATTAGAAAATAAGATTGTATTTGCTGTTGGCTAACAAAATCAAGACAACTAACCAAAAAGCCATTTTTGGCAGAGTATGGACAAAAGCCAAGACAGTAGTAACCTATGACCTGAAGTTAGCTACTGAGGAGAGTCGTGAAGCATAACAGTATCAGCTACATCATTAATTACTCTTCTACTGTGACCTATACCTATACATATTCTATCTCTAATATTTAAAATTGTGATTAAGTACATCTTATTATTTCCATTTTACATGTTATGAACCCATAGCTGAGTTGGTTACCACTTGTCAAATAGCAATTATTAAAAATCATCAGACTTAAGTGTAAATGAGGATTTTTTTGTTTTTTGTTTTTTGGTACCAGAGATTGAACTTGGGTCCTTGCACTTGCAAGGCAGGCGGCAGAACCACTGAGCTAAACCCCTGGCCCACAAATGAGGTTTTACTGACTCAAAATATAGTGGTAAAGAAATAGACAATTAAATTTTGATTTGCCAAATATTTCTCTGTTCATTAATGAAAGGTTAATGTGATCAAAGTGGCCAATCTTTACTTTTTTATATCAAGAGCCAATGTGTGATATTTCACAAATCATAAAAGAATTGAGTCTCAGTTTCTTCACCTGTACAATCAGGAACAGATTTGGATTTGAACGCTGTATACCACAATAAAACTGATCACATCATAATTTACAAAATACTAGTGGAGAGGACGAAAGTAATACATTCTTCTTGTAAGTGATAGCTATGGTTCATTGAAGTCATCCATCAATCTATCGATCTAGATCTAGATACAGATATTCAGAGAAACTTTTCTTTTAAAAAGTGGAACTTCTGGTACAGGAATGTTTTACAATATAGTGAAGCAGATGTAATGAGTTCAATTTCAAAATCCAAGGGACAAAAAGTGAGGAAATTAAAACAAAAGTAAATTATAGAAACACAATCAAATGCTAGACTGTAGGTAAAACCAAAAGAAATATACATATGGATAGGTAGACCAAAGACATAATCTTTAGAAAAACAGAGCAAGAGGCAGAAACATATATTCATATTATCTATCTGTCTTCCTGTCTGCCTATCTTTATACTTATTTATCTATATATCCTTATTCTTATGTAATTTTAAAATACAAATAATAAAAGGATGATGCATGGGAAACTGCCCCATCGATCATGCCCAAAGCAGGCTGTAAGCAGTATAGGCTGTAAAGACTTAATCCTACAACTGGCTTATTTTAATAAATGAGTCTGATGAAAGCATATGAAATAACACACAGACAACCTAAATCCTGACCCAGCCTAACAAAAAAATAGTTTGTCTCTTCCACAAATCTTGCCTGCATCAGCAGCATATCCCTAGCGACTACATGTAGCCTCTTCACATATCCCCTTTATCCCAATTTAACAATGACTGTGTCACCAGAAATATCAATGGTTCTGGTTGTTCAGGGCTCTTGTTTGCTCAAGCAGTGATCATACCAATTCCCTGTCTCTGTCTCATTAATTCTGTCTCTAAATCTTTCTTCTTGCCATTTGTCATAGCACCTAGCTGACAATCAGTATAAACTGCAAGAAACTCTGATAACTGGTCCCCAGTGTGGAGGCTCAAATCCATGAGAGATCATCTATACAGTGAACATCAGCCAGAGTGGACACAGTTTCAATGACTTTTGGCCCTTGTGTGATGAACTGGGAATGCCCAATAGGAACCAAATAAATAGATAAGTGCTTTCAAAGTGAGTAGAAAATCACCTGGGATTAAAACATGGGGTAATCACTTTTGGTCAAAGAGCAACATTATATCTAGTTGCTCTGCACCTTTCTTAAATAAGCATGTACAGTTCTGGCCAGCAGTATTGAAAAAAATGTAGAAAGAGTTAAATATAATCCTTGGTTCCCACAAACAAGAACCTTAGATATGGAACTTTGGGAGTGTGTCAGAAATTACTTCTGGATGGCTCAACAAAGAAGAAAAGTTATCTCCTCCGAGATTTTAACTGAGAACTTGATAACCTGGAGCCTTGTGAGGTTCATTCTGAAGCCCTCACAGTCAGGCCCAGGAGCCTCTCTAGCTTCTGCTCTGTGGCAATCCACCACTGGCAAGAACCGTTTGGTTTCAGTATTAGAACTGCTCACCAAATCTGCTGTCTCTCACATGATGGGCTTGCCTCTCTCAGAAAAGTGACATCATTACAAGCAAACCCCAGTGCTCTCCCTCTGGAGAAGATTGAGCTACTTCCATCTCTTCTTGAGTTAGTAAGACCACAAGGTATCTGTGAAAGAGGTGGGGATGGAGGCATAAAGAGAACTGGTTGGCTTTAGTGCAGCCGGATGTGTACTCAGTATGCCATGGTCAGACTCTGGAAAAATTAAAACCCACACCCAGGTTC
This sequence comes from Heterocephalus glaber, assembly GCF_053883595.1. NCBI lineage: Eukaryota > Metazoa > Chordata > Mammalia > Rodentia > Bathyergidae > Heterocephalus > Heterocephalus glaber. The sequence goes on along the minus strand of NW_028258143.1, from coordinate 26,761,293 downwards.
AAAAGAACTGAAATGAGAAAATAAGTAAATGGAATGAAAACAGCAGGGAAAGCTCTGGAGAACACAAAGTAAAACAATAAAAAAAACACTCCCAGCTTTAGGACCCTCAAGGCCAGCACTGTTTCTGCAGCCTGATGCTGCCTATAAAAGCCTGGAAATGAAAACAATTCCAGGAAAAGTTGCAAAACTGCAACTGCATTCAACCAGATATATAGAGATTTTACAAGAGAAATCAAATTACAAATTTTAGCTAATTGATAAATGCACCTTTGCTCTGATTTGAGTTGATGTTTAATTGTGCTGAAAACATTTCTGTGCATTGCAAATTCTTGAATTGTAATTATAGAGTTAACTTGCTCCTCTCTCTACTGTTGATTTAAGATAAAAACACTAATTTATCACTAATTTAAGATAAAAGTAATTTATTTACTGTTCAAATTTAAAAATGTAACAATCTGAGAACAGCAAAAAAAAAAGATGATAAAGGACACATTGCAATTCAAACAGCTGTGCTTGCCAGGGTTGGAGGGATGAAGCAGGGGTCATCTTTTAATTTCAGAGAGTTTGAGCAGGCCAAGTGAAGTTTAATATAAAGGGACACTTCAAAATTTAAACAGCTGAAACAAAGTTTGTTGTAAATGACTACTTTATATTAAGATACACATTTAAGGGTTTTACAAAATAATGTCATAATAATTGTCAGGCTAAAATATTATGTGTAGCTCTTCATTTAAGATTTTTTTCTGTTAACATTCTATGGGGATTCAAGCACTAGAACAACCATGGTTGATAAAAATAACAGTTTTCTAACTATACTTGATATTTCAAAGTGCTTGATATCCAGATAAAATTATAATAGTTAAGTTTACAGCTCCCACTACGATGCTAATGTTATTGATCTTCTCTTCTCTTCTGGATGTTCAACAACTAAAGGTTAGTGACCAGAACTAGAAAGGTAACTGGACTGAGAAAATACCCAATATTTTGGTTCTGGCCCTCTTTTCCACAAGATCCTACAACTTTGGTAAGTCACTCAATCTCCCAAGCAGGGAGATTGCTGGACACTGAAAGATAAGAATAAGAAATGTACAGTGTGCCAAAGGAGAGTCACCAAGTGGGAAAAATCTCCCATGCTTTCACAGAAAGCAACATGGTCAAGCAAGGCTGTGACCAATCCTGATAGCTGACACTGAAAGGAGCTGAGAGGCTCTATGCATGGTTTCAAAGTAATGCCTGAGGAGACTTAACTGAACTTGACAGATAACAACAGGTTAATTTTAAATAATACAGGTCTTGCTTTAACTTGGTCTTAAACACCCAGTAGAAAATTATACCCAAAAATTATTAAGAAGGCTAAAAGAAAAAAAAAAGATATATTTTAATTTGAACGGATTATATAATGATAAAAGTTTTGTCTTGCTAGAAAGATTAAGAAATAATTGCAAGACTAGAATATTTATGTATGTTGAGAAAGTGTGCACAAATGATTTGTCAAGGAAATATGAATGTTTGCTCATTGGTTTGATTCAAATTTGCTATAGAAGGTTTTGGAGGAAAATATTAAAAATCTGTAAGTACAAGGGATGTATTTTTGATATGAAAAGATTTTGTATGATTAAAGTTTTGTCTTTTAAGAAAGATAAAGAAATATTTAAAAGACTCGAAAGCTTATGTATGTTGAGAAATTGTGCAAAAGTGATTTATAAAGGAAATATGTATGTTTGCTTGAGGGTTTGATGAAAACCCATGCTGTTCATTCTAAATGTTCCTTATCAAATTATGTTTTAAATTTTTAAAAATCCTGTGCCTAGCTCCACCTTGACACCAGCCATGCTTCATTGGCAACAAAATACATCCTTCTCCAAGGCTAAACCACGGGTTCTCTGGAAAGTCATACAGACAGGTCCCTGGAATATACCTTCTGCCCTGATAACAAGGGGCCAGGATATACTTGTATTTTAACAGAGAATAGAGAGACACTGTGGCTGTCCTCCCAGAATATATGACCGTGGAACAAAATGATGGATTTGCCACAAGCAGCATGATGTGACACTTCTCCTGAGTTCCATGCAGAGACTGCGTGTCAGCAACTCCTCTTGCCTGTGATGGCTCTCGGATCTGCAGAGATCACCAAACCCAATGCACCACCCACTGTGAGATCCAGGAGTGAGCAGAATCCAAGGACAATCACAGCTTGCTCTGATATAGCTGCTTCAGTTTTCAAAAAGAGAAGAGGGAGATATGGGAGACTGCCCTATTGATCATGCAGAAAACACTCAGCACAGGCTGTAAAGAGTTAACATCACAATTGGCTTATTTTAGCAAGTGAGTCTGATCAAAGCATGTGAGATAACACACAGCTGAGATCAGAGTGACTCTTATCCAAATCCTGTTCCCAGCCTAACACAAAAATGTTTTGTCTCTTCTTCTACAAATCTTGCCTGCATCAGCAACATATCCCTACAAACTACATGTAGCCCCTTCATTTAGTCCCTTTACTCCAACTTAACAATGATTGTGTCACCAATAAATATCAACAGTCTGGCTATTCAGGGCCTTTGCTTGCTCAAGCACTGATCAGCCTATGCTGCAGGCTGAGCCTGACGATGGTCCTTCATCTCTTCCCTGGCCCTCTCTTCTCCCTGCTCTCTTTCTCCTCCCTACTTCCTTTCTCCTCAATAGATTAGACCCTGGATGGCACAGCCCCTGGAGACAGTTACATGGTATCCTTTTCTATTCTCTTCCTGCACATGCCCCAATCACAAAACAATCATGTTACGTTCCATCTAGGCCATGTAGGCCACAAAGACCATGTAGTACTCTTTGTCCCACCTTCTCTTCCTGTTTGCCTTCCACTGTAAATAAAGAGCACATGGTACTCCAGGTTGGCCATTAGCTCCTGACAAACTATGGTTCCACCTGGTCCCAACTTTCAAGAATAATTTTGGTATGTATCCTTTTTTCTTGATTTTGTCATCTTTTCTTCATCTCCCACTGCTCACCCTGGCTTCGGACCCTATTCTGTGCAGATTGTGGCAATCCTAGTTCCCTGTCTCTGTCTCTTTAACTTTGTCTCTAAGTCTTTCTTCTTGGTATGCATCATAGCACCAAGCAGGAGATCAGAATCCACTGCAGGGGTCTCTGATAATAATGGGGGTAAAGGATAGATTTTTACTCTCTCCAAATCTCCAATCAAAACAAACACAAGTAAATATCTAAATCAGTATTCATGAACAATTATTAAAAAATAGGTAAAAGTATTCCGACAAAATAAAGCATAAACTGAGTAGTAATAATTGACTAGCTCTGATGTCTATATGGCTTATGTTGCCGTTTGTGCAATATAGGTAAGAAGGTAGTAAGCAGGCATCTGAAACACCTGATAATTGGACAATAGAAGGTACTCACTGGGCTTCCCTTGGATTGATCTTCACACAATTGGAATGAGGCAGCACAAGAAGGAATTGTGAGTGCACTCACTAGGAACCAGGAATGGGATCCACACAGTCACCAGAGGGCTGGAGGAGGCTATTCCTCAGGGCGAATTTCAGTTGCTGGCCAACAGCTCCCTCACAGAGCTTTTGTACTGTGGAGAACTTGCTTGGACCAGAAATATGATAAAGTAAGATATGAAAAGCAAAAAAGGAACTAGAGAAGAAGAGATTTAAAGCAGAAAAGGAGCAAAAGCCAGGAAATCAGAAAACAAATCATCATATATTTTAAAATTACATAAAACAAACAACAAAAGGAAAAGCCTTATGGATTTAAAAAGCTACCTGAATCAAGCCTCATTCTAAAGTTTAGAGAAATTATTTTTCATTACAAAATGAATACAAAGAATTGAGATAAAATATTTTACAAATATACATTATGAGAAGAGGACAACAGGGATCAGAATATTTCTTTTATGAGCGATGAAACATGCCAGAAAGACATGTTCATAAAGCATGCCAAAACTGTAATGTACTGTGAAAAGCTGGAAATGAAAATGAGAAATCTATATGTGACATAAAAGAGTGACAAACTCAGAGTTGGAAATTTCAAAAATAAAGTGACATGGCTCATGGAAATAAATGTTTCTAATATGAATGAAAATTTAAAGGAATATTAAAATGAATAAATCTAGAAAATGATACCTTGACATAAACAGATGATTCATAATAAAAAATGAAAAATTTAAAAGAAAGCATGAAAGATGTAATTGGATTTCAGAAAGAGTCATTGAAAATAGGTATAAATGATCCAACAAATGAATAAAAGCTCTTCCATAAGGTAAAAGGTTATATAAAGTAAAAAAAAATGCAGAAGACCACTGTATTAATTATGCCCAAAGCATACTGTAAGTAGTGCAGGCTGTAGAGTTAACCCCACATTTGGCTTATTTTTGAGAACTGCATCTGGCCAAAGACTACATCCTGAGGTCAGAGTAACTTGCACTCAAATTCTATTCCCACAACTAAAACCTTCTTACTAGAAAGGCAGTATTTTAATTACAACCATATATTTTGTCTATTCTGTTCCTAATTTGAGAATGCTTTGTCTTGTCCTTTATGAGCCTTGCTTCCATTAGTTTCCATACAAACCATGAACACTGAACATCTTTACATGTCATGCTATCCTTGCATGTAGCTCACCTTTACCCCAATTGATTACCAATAAAAATCAGTGACTTGGACTGGCCAGCGGTTTTTTCAGTTGCATTGGCATTCGTCGCCCTGGCTTCCCTCTTTCTGCCTCTTTTAGTTCTGTCTTTTAGTTTTATTTTCCCTCAGTCTTGTGTCATACACTGTGCAGGAGATTAGACCCTACTGAAGAGGTTCCTCAAAAACTTAAAAATACAACATAGTGGCATACATCTATAATCTCATCATTGTAGGAGTCAAGGCAGGAAAATAACAGTCTGAGTAACTGGATGTCTTAGGGAGAACCTTTCTTAAAATAAAATAATACATTTTTTAAACATTAAAAATAGAATTTCACATATTATCCAAGAATTCCACTCCTGGGTATATATATCCAAGGAAAATAAAATTAGTGTATCAAAAATTCATCTACATTAAATCCTATGTTTATTGCAGCAATATTCACAACAGCTAAGATACCTAAGTATTTATCAAGCAATGAGTAAATAATATAAATGTGCTACAAATACACCACATTTTTAGCCATAAGAAAGAAGGAAATCCTGACAATTACAACAATAGGGTTGGAACTGGAAATTGTTATACATTAAATGAAGTTTACCAGACAAATAATGACTGACAAGAACCACACGATCTCTCTCATAAGTTGAATCCACGTTGTTCTCACAGGCTTTGAGAGACAGTAGGAAAGGAGACCTGAGGAAAGTTTGATTAATGGGTACTAAGTTAGAATGTAATAAGAGTAAGAAGTTCTGGTGTGTTAATGCATGGAAGGGTGGCTAGACATATTGTGCAGAGAGACAGAGCGACTCGCATATTGTGTAATATATATTTCAAAAAGGTGGAAGAGTTTGATGCTTTCGCTATAAGGAAATTATATATGTTTGAGGAGATGGATAAAAAGATTACAACATTACACTATGTATGCATGTATTTTGGCATTAGTTAGTACCCCATTGATATGTATAATTTATTATGATATGTATCAGTTAAAAATAAATCTACTTGATGCCAATATACTTGAACTTCTTGACAAGTACTGATACATTTGTATTATTTTTTAAAATTTAAAATATAAATAAATCCTCAAATCCTTTTATGTATAAACTGTAAAAACAGGAAACAGGATTTGGATTCTTGACCATAGATCATTATTCCAGGGAAAGAGAAAACACATTTAAAAAAATTAAAAATATTAATATTGATGCTTTGGAGCATTGATTTATCAGAATAAAATGGGATTATATTTAAATAAGCACATGGAAAAAATATAAACCAAATATTTAGGCCCCAGAAATTCAAAGACAAATTATTATCAACAAAAATCTAAAGGCAGTGATTTGAAAGCCTGTCCTTTGAAATCATAGACAATAAGGTAGATAAGGCTCAAACAACTAGAGAAACATTGGTGAAAGAATGTTTGGTGAGAATTAATTTTATCATTACCCGTAGACCTGAAAATAAATGAGATTTATAACAGTGCAAGTATCCCATGTAAAGTCTCTATGATGAGATGATGTAGATACAGGGCCAACATGGAAAAACATGGGAACAGAATGGAAATATGGAAAATAGATGCAAAAAATATCCACATGCAGTAAGTATCTGTAAGAGAGTGTTAATAATGCTCTCCTCAGGATGCTCTATTTGTGCATGGATGAAGAAAATTAGTAATTGTTCTATCCAATTCTGTATCCTTGGTGTAAAACACAGAACATATGCATATAATATGGAAGTAATGCAAAGACCCTGTTTTTTCTATATTCATAGGAAGCATAAATGTGAAATATTTTTCTTAGGTTACGTGTATAGAAAAGTCACACAAAAATAACTCAATAACAGTGGATTTTCTTATTGTCCAGAATTATACTTTAAAAAGACTTGATGAAATTTAGCCTCATTGAATATCTAGAGAAAATTTTATGCAAAATATGGCTGAGACACCCTACCAACAAGAAAGAAGACAAACAAGTCTACTAGGGACTTTTCACAGTGTTTAACAACCAATTTTATCAGGGTACTGCTGTCCTAATATAGGGTAATACAGTTTCAAATAGAAAGTATTTTCAATAATTAAAAATTTTTAAATGTGTTTAAATCTATGAGTACATAAAATAACTTAAAAATACCTTCAGAGGATGAGAGATAAATTAATAATAGTAGATCTTGTCAAGCATATATTCTGACATTTTTAATGAACTATACCACAGAGTAACAAAACAGAAAAAGGGTTTCCTTATAAAATTAATTTCTATTAATTTTTATAAAATCAATATAATTTTATATTGTAATACAATATATAATTATATATAAATTTATAAAATAAATCTATTTTATAAATAAAAATTGTAAAAGAAATAGGAAATGTTAGAGATGAGAATATACTCTGTAATCTTTGATGAAATAATGTCTCCATGCCTAGCCACTGAGAATTACTAGTTACTGATTTCCCCAAAAGGAAAACAGCAGACATTGTGTGCATGCTGATAAGAAGACACATCTCTCAGTCATGCAAATGGAAATGACCCTGAAAGAGTGATAGAAGCTTAATGCAAAATAGGGCTAGATCACACATAAGTGTGAAACTGGACCATGAGAAACTCTTTAGATTAAATGATCTGGGCTGTGGGAAAGATAAAATATAAAGAAATAACATAATAAAAAGGAAATTCATGGTTTGGTATGGGTGTATGCACAGACACACACACACTAAATAAAAATGTGTGGGATATGACTTAGTGGGAGAGTACTGGGGTAGCATGTGGGAAACCATGGGTTCTATCTTTAGCATTGCAAAAAAAAAAAAAAAAGGCAAGACTAAACATGAGCACTAATGATACAGTATAAAGAAAGACCACAAGGTCAATACTAGAGAAATAAGATGTGGTCATATCATGTAGAGTCATTGGTGATCAGGGTGGAGCCCAGGAAAGTCTTTAGAAGGTGGCTCTCAACATTCCATTTCTTGATCCGGGAGGACATTAAAAAAGCATTCACCTTGCATTCATTAAAGTATACATATTTTTGTGGGTACTTCAGTGTTTGCACTTCTTTGTATAATAAAAAATTAAAACATCAAAAATTCTATTCATGGGAATTTCTCACTGATTTTTTCCAATTTATGGGTCTGAATAATCTTGCAGCATATGGCTCTGGTGACAGTTGAATGTTGAGAATCTTGTCCTAAACTTGCACGTGTAGAGCAAGTGTCATAGCATGAACTGTTATGGTTCCTACCATAGAAATGGTAGAATAAAGGACATAGCATATTTTGTGTTCCACTTTGTGTACTTGTTGTTGGGATACATAGATGAAATATCTGTTGCCAAGTAGCTCATTCTTTGGTGAGGTAAAATAATAAAGCTACAGTGATAATGGGTGTCAACAATCAGCTGGCTATTTACCAAGCCTATTTTCTTACAAAATCCCTTGCTTCTGCTTCCATTAATTGTGTACACTTGAACAAGATCTGTGCAATTGAATATGAATGGAATTGATGGTGGTAATACATAACTGGACCAAGGGAGCCTCTAAATCCAACATTTAATTCTCCTTTTTCTGTAATTGTGGAAGCCACATGTTGAAGACAGCAAAATCACATGTTGCTAAGAGGCCAGTTCCTGGGACCACTGAACAGGACATAGTCACCTCCTATCAGGAGCATTCATTTAGAAATTTTATTGAAAAATACAGTATTATTTTCTTATCAACTGATATGTGGGGTTTATATGCTAAGGCAGTTATGATATCTGATATAAAAATCAGCCACTTAAGATGAGGCATCACCTTTTTAAAAGCCTAAGTGAACTATTCAGCCAGGCATGATAATGCACATGTGTAATCCAGGCACTCTGAGCACAGCCTGGACAATTTACAGCCTTACACAGATCCTGTCACCAAATTTAAAAAAAAAGTTTTTAAAGGGATGAGGATGTGGCTCAATACATAGATCCCCAGTTCCATCCCTAGTACAGGGAAAAAAATAAAAGTCTAAACTATGTAGCTCAGTGGTAGAGCAAAAAGAAAACAGACACCAGAGGCTGGAATATGGAAACTCACAGAATTAAAGAAAACTTAGTATCTATTGTCAACACAGCAAGTGAGTGCTTATTAAGTCTATGACCTTAGCAGAAGCAAGAAATGAGAAATAAGAAATGAGTCATAAGGAATAATAATTGGCTTCTTCCAAAGTAGAAATGAAGAGAGGGAGTTGAGACATCAGGAGTCAAACACACATTTTCTAGCAAAGTGACTTTGACATTTTTCTTGTCAAAGTTTATGTATGTATCTAGGAATGGTCCTGCCAGGTCTCAGGAGATACAGACACTTAAAATCATAAAATAACACCAAATTCTTCAAACATAAAAGTGCCTAACGGCAATTATTAAAGATCTAATATGATTCACTTCCCTTCTAACATTTGATATTTTAACATGTCCTACTATTTTCCAATTGAATGGTTTCAAAATAACACATGACCAGTCTTAATTTTCATTTCCAAATATACTAGTGAGGTTCAGTAACCTGTTATAATTTTACAGACCCGTTATATTTTTCCCTATAAAATTTTCTTTTTGTCCAAGTTTTAACATAAAAATTTTTGTAGTTCTTACATATTCTTTTCTTTTCTTTTTTTTTTTTTTTGTGGTACTGGGGATTGAACCCAGGACCTTGCACTTATAAGGCAGGCATAGTGCTACTAAGCTAAATCCTTGGCCCCAAATTCTTAATTTTAATCACTCATTGGTTATTTGGATGATGAATTTCTTCTACAGAAATACAGCTTGTCATGATATTTGATGTACCATGAGATTATGATAAATTATGATTTGGAAATACTCAATTTTATCAACATTTTTGGTGGGTAGAATTTTGTACACTTTGTTTTGGAAATAGTGTTCTACTCAGGTGTTAGATATTCAAGTAGATTTTTTAATTTCCATTTAAATTTTAAATCTATTACATTTATTTATTATGTCCTTATTAGCAGTCATACTTGGTATATAATTTATATTTCTTGAAATCTGCCTCGGAAAATTTCTGGAACACTTTTAATAAATTCACAGGTGAATCTATGCAGGTTCTAGCTACATGATGGGAGAGAGGGATTCAGAATAAAAAGAGTACTCAATGTACGAGGTAGAAAAGGATTACTCCATCCTGGCAAGGCTGACTGTGGACAAGGGTAAAAAGTCTGCTGAATGGCAAGTTTAAGGGAACAGCTGTGGGATATGATATGAGGTGCTGGAACCTGATCTTGCCTGGCACAGTGTTAAAGAGCAGAATTAATATAATGCGATTGCTTCTTTATTATGATAGTTATCCATCAAGCTGCAGTAGCACTCAAATTTGGCTTGTATTTTACTGTATTTTTCTGCATTGAGAATTAATCTCCCCTTTCCTCCAGAAAGTAGTTAATAAATAAATATTTCATAAAATCATTGAATTATAGAATCAAAATGATCTTTCATTCTTACTTGTACATATCTAGGTGAATGTCAGAATCACATAGTGATATTTTAATTCAAGACTACATCTTTTAAAGTTTCTGACAAATCAGGTTTGCCAAGAAATGATCCTAAAATGTTATGCGGCAATTTTTTGCAAGTTAACAGTTTATCAATAAATTGAACTCTTCATTTTACAAATGAGGACAATGAGAACCCAAGAAATAAATTACTTTTAGAAGTATTGCACCAATTTTTTGCAGAAAAGTATGTGAATGGCTCAAGACCGTAGGTAAACAAGGAGATACAATGGAAATGATACTTTATAGCTATATAATTAATAAATACAAGTATGCATTTGAATAGAAGATCTAGCAAATATTAGCCACATAGGCTTCTTTTTGTTATGATATCTACTCTAGAGAAGAAGGTAATAGAAAGTAATTCAGTGGAGAAACGAAGCTGAAGTTAAAGTGAACCAAAGGTAACAATTTTAGCTCTAATTAGAGTTTGTCATTTGGACCCATATTCCATCAATTAGAACACTGTCTGGAATTTATTTATCCTTATGAATTAAAATTTTGCCAGGGAATTTAGTAAAAAGGCCCTTAATAAATATTTTTTTAATGAATGAATAAATAAACAACAAATGATCCATGAAGGAGTCATGTGGCTTCCTTCTTGGTGTCTCTGGTGGGACTAGGAGACACTCCCCTACCTATGAGGCATATCTCAGTTAATGACTGCAACACTTCCCTTTAGTGGACTTATTTAACTTATCTTACTCATAGTTTTTCTTTTTTTATATTTTAAGTAAATTTATGCATACAATTTAGATATACATAATGATCACATTCATCATAGGGAATTTGTACCTGTACATGATATATCTTAATTCTTACTTTCCCCATTCTCCTCCACTCCCCTCAACACTTCTTCCCCTCCTTATTTAGCATTGTTTCTATGTTATCATTCTTTCCTGATTTTTTTCCCTTTTCTCTTTCTTCCTTTCTCCTTCCCCTCTCCCTAGTGCCCCTTCCTATTTGAACTTTCTCTTCCTACTTTACATTATCTTTTATAAATTTTGGTCCTTTTTTATACTTTCAGTTTCTCACACTAGAAAAACAGTGCAATATTTAAACATGTGTGTCTGATTTGACTTACAAACTCAATTCATTTGTGAAGGCTGGTTGTAACTCGATTTGGATGTACATCAAGACTTTTTTCCATAAGAAATAATCAAAATATCCATAGTGCCTTCCAAAGCTCACAAAGCTTAACTAACCTTAACTAACCTTTACATAATAAAAAGGGTTGTATAATGTGCATAATTTACCAGAAACACCAATAATTTTCCTAATGTATTCACCAAAAGGTTACAAAATGTGCCTAGTTTACCAGCAACAATAATTTTATACTGTACTCACCACTCAAGGTTACATTTATGGGTTGCAGGAAGAGAGGGTGAAGCAGAAGGTGGTTATGGTTTAGAAGGACAGTCCGCTACCATAAGAACATCAGGAATCTCTAAATGTCTTGTAGAATTCAGCAGTGAAGCCATCAGGGCCTGGGCTTTTCTTAGTTGATAAGTTTTTAATTACATTTTCAATTTCATTGGTTGATATTGGGTTGTTCAGAATTTTTAGGTCTTCGTTCAAATTTGGTAATTCATATGTATCTAGAAATCTGTCCATTTCTTCTGTGTTGTCCATCTTATTAGTGTATAGGTTCTGGAAGTAAGCATTGATGATCCTCTGGATTTCTGCTGGGTCTGTTGTAATTTCACCCTTTTCATTCCTAATTGCATGGATTTGGGCCTTTTCTTTCCTTTTTCTGACAAGGTTGGCTAAAGGTTTGTCAATTTTATTGATTCTTTCAAAGAATCAACTCTTGGGTTCATTGATTTTTTGTATCGTTCTCTTAGTCTCCATTGCATTGATTTCTCCTCTGATCTTTATCATTTCCTCCCTTGTATGAGCTTTGGGGTTGTCCTGCTCTTCTTTTTCTAGAAGCTTGAGGTTCAGCATCAGGTTGTGTAATTGGGCTCGTTCTGTTTTCCTAATATGCATATTCACTGCTATGAATTTCCCTCATAAGACTGCTTTCATTGTGTCCCATAGATTCTGATATGTTGTATTGTCATTGTCATTTAATTGAAGGAACTGTCTGATTTCTTCTTTAATTTCCTCTGTGACCCATTGGTTATTCAGAAGTGTGTTGTTCAATTTCCACTTTTTTATGAAATTTTTGGTTTCTTTGGCTATGGGTCTCCAATTTCATCACACTATGGTCTGATAATATACAGGGGATAACTTCAATTCCTTTGGACTTACTTAAACATGTTCTATGTGTAAGTATGTGGTCTATTTTGGAGAATGACCCATGTGCACCTGAGAAGAATGGATCTTCCCCAAAGAATTAAAAGAATCATACCACAGTGATATATGTGTGCCCATTTTCATAGCAGCGCAGTTTGTAATAGCTAAAACTTGGAAACAGCCCAAATCCCCATCAACTGGAGACCGGATAAAGAAAATGTGGTTTTTATAAAATGGAGTACTACTCAGCAATCAAAAATGAGAAATTAGAGACATTTATAGCTAAGTGGATGCACATTGAGGTGATACTCTTAATGTGTAAATACTGAATAGTTTCTCTGGGGTGAGAAACTGAAAGTGTAAATAAGGACTAAATGTATAATAGGTAATGTGAAATAGGAAGAATAGGGGCAAAGGGGAAGGAAGTGGGAGGGCTAGGGGAAAGGATAGAAGGGAATGGGATTAATATGAGAAAATGGAAAAATAGGAACAAAATCTTTGTAAATAGGGAGGAATGGAGGGGTTGAAAGGAGGGCTGGGCAATGGTGAAAAATAAGAACCAAGAGAGACTATGTAAAGGTGCAAATTTCCAATGGTGAATGTCATCATATTGTATACCTAAAATGTACCAATGATTAGAATGAATAATTGATAAAGTAAAATAGGAAGAAAAGGTCCAAAGGGGTAGGGGTAGTGGGAGGGCCAGGAGAAAGGTAAGAAGGGAAAGGAAAAATGATGAGAAATGGAAAAAATGGAAATAAAGTCTTTGTAAATAGGGAAGGGTGGAGGGGGTGAAGGGAGGGCTAGGAATGGGGAAAAAATAAGAACCAAGATGCATTATGTAAAGGTACAATTCCCAATGAGAAATGTAATTGTGTTGTACACCTACAATGTACCAATAAAAGAATTTAATACAAAAAAAAAAAAAAGAACAGGAATCTGGCTCTCTGGTGTCCTTTCTCTCCTTGAAAAGGTCTGTAGTCCACTAGGACCTGCTTCTGGCTCACTAGATCTCAACATTTTCAGAATTAAAAACTGGTCTAAGGTTGTCTGTTTCTGTTTTTTCTTTAACACTGTTGTATATTATGACATGACATTGTCATTAAGCAAGTGAATGCCATGACAGGCTTTTTCTCTGTCTGGGTGGGTCTTCTCTACAAAGCTTTGTAGCTCTTTCCATTTTTTCAGGATATCCTTTATTTCAGAAGAACTTAGCTGCACTGATTGTTGATACTCCCCTTTCAGTAAGTTCCTCAGCTGCCATCATCTGTTGCTCAGGCAGAAGTTGCTGAAGTGTCTCTGTAGACAATTCCTCTGAGTGTTCTTCCACTAATTTCTCAATATCACCACTGTCTACCTGCAAGCCTATGGGTTCTGCTATAGTGACAATGTCATCAACCACAGGGTCAATTGAAAGCTCAAACTCCTTTATACAGCCTTCAAGTCTCTTTCCTGTATAATTTTAGGTCACACTTTCTTCCAGGCAGATCTCAGTGTCCTTAAAGAGACACTGGCCCAAGATTTCTCAGTTAACCTCACACAGGAAAGGATGTGGTCATCTTCCTTCCATAACTCTTTAAGAGTTAAATCTGTATCTGAGACCATCTGGAAGCACTTCTGGAACATTTCCCTGGGTATAGCTTCTTAAAGTTAGCTATAACCTGCTAGTCCATAGCCTGCAGCAGAGGAGTTATATTAGGTGTGAGGAATTCAACCAAGAGCCATGGGGATTCTTCAGCCAATTCTCCCAAATCTCATGGGTGATCAGGAGCGGTGTCCAAGATGAGGAGAGCCTTGAGTGGTAAGCCTTTGACCTCTAGATATTTCTTAACAGTAGGACAGAAGACCTCCCTGATCCACTCAAGAAAAGTATTCTTGTTACCCAGGATTTTGCATTAGATTACCACATGAGCTGTAGCACATTTTTCATGACTTTATGTTTTCTGAGCACTCTAGGGGTCTCAGAGTGATACACCAAGAGAAGCTTTATCTTGAGGTCACCACTTACATTGGCACATAGCAGTGGTTAGCCTGTCTTTCATAGGCTTGTGGTCTGGAATTTTCTTCTCTTCCTGGGTAATGTGTGTTCTCCTGGACATTTTCTTCTAGAAAAGGCTTGTTTCATCACAGTTGAAAACTTGATGAGTGAGAAACCCATTTCTTTGTGTCATTGTTTTGAAGTGGTGTATGTAATTTTTAGCAGCTGTTTTATCAGCACTGGGTGCTTCACCATGCCTAGTTATGCTATGAACCCCAGTTCTCACTTTAAAATAGTTAAACAGCCCCTTACTGGCACAAAATGTTTCACCGTTATCACCACTGATGGATTGTCCTTTATAAGATCTGCATTTATAGCACTAGCTTTTTCACAAATTATAGACTCAGATGGGCTATCACCTGGCATCTGCCTTTCATTTATCCATACTAATAACAGCCTTTCTACCTCATCTAACATTGTTGATCACGACTTGTTAATGTAACACTTTTAGCAAGACTAGCTTCCTTATAAAAATCTTTTCTCTCTAAGACTTTTGACATGATGGATTTCAACATGCTGTACATATTACTGGTCATATGAACACCACTCTCATATTTCTCTACAATTTCTCTATTCTTTTTAATGGTGATTTCTTTTTTTACCTTCTCTTCCTCCCTTAGCTTCCTTTCTAGCTTTTGTGGAGCCATTTTGATAGTAGTAATCATAGTGATTATATAAAGGGCCAAATATCACATGTGCAAACATGTATATTTGGCCTCAGACTGATGGTTACATATGCATACATATGCTTTTCTGGCATCATGAGTCTTTGTTTATAATTGTACAAATGGCCAGCATTTAGGTTGTAACTCAAGACTTTGATCATAAATTAAAACTAAAATCCAGTCATAAGCCAAGTTGTTCATATGTGAAGCTGGTCATAACTCAAAGGTCCATTGTATTTCACTTGAGTATGATCTCTAAGTGGCTCTATTTAGCTATAAATGTCTCAAGTTTATCCTTCTTTATGACTGAGTAGTACTCCATTGTGTAAAAAAATGGTATCTTATTTATCTATTCTCTGGTGGATGAGCATATGTGTTGTTTCCAAGTTTTACTTATTACAAATATGCTACTCTAAACATAGGTGCTACTCTAAACATGAGCTACTCTAAACATATATGGTATGCTTTTAATTCTTTCAGGAAGATACCAAGAAGGAGAATAGCTCGGTCAAATGAAAACTCTAGTTCTAATTTTTTTGAGGAATCACCAGAATAATTTCTATAGTGGTTTCACCAGTCTACAATCCCAAAAACAGTGGAGATGGGTTCCTTTTATCCTGACATCCTTGCCAGCATTTGTTATTCATTGATATCTTGATAAAAGCCATTCTTTCTGGAGTGAAGTGGAATCTCAGTGTTGTTTTAATTGCATCTTTTGCATGAACAGTGATGTTGAACGCTTTTTCATATATTTATTTGCCATTTGTACTTCTTCTTCTGAGAAGTGTTTATTCATCTCATTTTTGGATTGGATCTTTAAATTGGGGGATGATTTTTTTCAATTCTTTATATATTATAGATACCAGTCTTTTGTCTGAGGAATAGTAGGCAAAAATATTTTCCTACTTTGTTGGTTGTCTCTTCACTCTGTTTGTGCCTTCTTTTGCTGTGCAAAAACTTTTTAATAAAATGAGATCCTAGTTGTTGATCCTTTTTAATGTTTCCCATGTGATCAGGGTTTTATTCATAAATTCTTTGCCTACACCTATTTCTAAGGTTTCTACTTAATCTCTCTTCATGCAGATTTGGTGGTTCTGTTTTAATATTCAGATTTTTTAATAGATTTTGATTTTAATGTAGTGTATGGTAAGAGGCATGGGTTTAATTTTAGTCTTTGTCATGTGTAAAGGTAGTTTTTGAGCTCCATTTATTAAACAGACTATCTTTCTTCCAGTGAAGGTCTTTGGTTCCTGTCAAAGATAAGATGACTGAATGTTTTTGGAGTTGCTTCTGCATCTTTTATTCTGTTCCATTGACCCTTGGGTCTGTTTTTTTGCCAGTACCATGCTGTGTTGTTTTTTTTTATTCACAGTAGCTCTGTAGTATAATTTCAAGTTAGGGATTTTCATGCTGCCTCGCTTGCCTTTGTTGCCCAGAATTTCTAGGCAAATGATTCCAAGTTAATTTTATAAATGATTTCTATAGTTCAATGAGGTATACTATTGGTATTTTGATTAGAATTGCATTAAATCTGTATAACAATTTTGGGAGTATGGCCATTTTTACCTTGTTGGTTCTTCCTACCCATGAGTAAGGGATGTCTTTCCATTTTCTGATATCCTCTTTGATCTCCTTTCTTCAGTGTACTATAGCTTTCAATGTAAAGATCCTTTATGTCCTTTGTTAGATTGATTTCTATGTATTTCATTTATTTAATGCTATTGTGAAGGCATGGTTTCCCTAATTTCTCTCTCAGTGCATTTTTTATTTGTCTACATGAATGGTATTGTTTTTTGAGTACTGAATTTGTATTCATCTACATTAATGAATTTGGTTAATAAACCACAGTTTTGGTGGAATTTTGGGGGTCTTCTAAGTAGAGTATCATGCCCGCTACAAATAATGATAGTTTAGCTTATTCTTTCTTATCTTTCTTCCTTTTATTTATTTCTCTTGTCTAATTGCTCTGCTAATGTTTCTAGAACTATTTTAAATAGGAGTGGTGATAGTGGGCATCCTTGTCTTGTTTCTGATTTTAGAGTGAAGAATTTCACTGTTGAGTGGAAGATTTTTACCGTTTACTATGATGTTGGCTGTTGGTTTGTCATAGACGGCTTTTTATCAGATTGAGATAAAGATCACCTATTCCCATTTTCTGTAGGGATTTTAATCAGGAATGAGTGTTGGACTCTGTCAAATGCTTTTTCAGCATCTATTGATATGTTATGTGATTTTTCTCCTTGTCTCTGTTGATATGGTGTATAATATATATATATATATATATATTGATTTGCCTGTATTGAACTATCCCTGCATCCCTGAAATGATCCTACTTGATCCTTGTGTATAAACTTTTAGATGATTTGCTTCATTCTATTTGCCAGTATGTTATTGAGGATCGTTGGGAGGTTTACCTGTAGTTCTTTTTTTCCAGTTGGATCCTCCTCTATTTGTATAAGGGTAATACTTTTTCCAGGAATGACTTTCAACCTCATGCTTCCCTTTCAATTTCATTAAAGAGTTGAGAAGTAGCGGCATTAGATCTTCTCTAAATTTTTCATAAAATTCACCAATGAATTCATGAGGACCCAGGATTTACTTTGTTGACAATTTTAGATTACATCTTCAATTTCATTGGTTAATGTTGGGTTATTTAGCATTTTTATATTTTCTTCATTCACCTTTGGTAATTCATGTGTATCTAGGAGTTTTTACATTTCTTTGTGTTTTTTAACTTTTTTGTAAACAGGTTCTAAATGTAGGTATGGATGATCTCCTGGATTTCTGCAGAATATGTTGTGAATTTACCCTTTTCATTCCTAATTGCATGAAGTTGAGTCTTTTTTTTCATTTTTTGATAAGGTCGGCTAAGTGTTTATCAATTTTATTTAATCTTTCTGAGAACTAACTCTTTGTTTTTTGTTTTTGTTTAAATTATTATATTGGTACATTTTAGCTGTACAATACATTTACATTTATCCTTGGGTGCTTGTACATGTACATGATATATCTTGGTTCCTAGTTTTTCCCCATTACTTGGGCATCCTTCACCCCCTCCACCCTTCCCTATTTACAAAGACTTTGTTTTCATTTTTTCCTTTTCTCATAATTTTTCCTTTCCTTTCTTTCCTTTCCACTTCCCCTCCCACTTCCTCTACTCCTTTGGAGCTTTTCTTCCTATTTCAAATTATGAATTATTCTCTTTAATCATTTTAATTCTTATTTACACTTTCAGTTTCTCATACTAGAGAAACTATTCAGTATTTACACATGTGTGTCCTATTTATTTCATTTAAGAGTGTGGCCTCGATATGTATCCATTTAGCTATAAATGTCTCTAGTTTCTCATTCTTTATGATTGAGTGGTACTCCATTTAAAATAAAAAACACATCTTCTTTATCCAGTTTCCAGTTGATGGGCACTTGGGCTGTTTCCAAGCTTTCCCTAAAAAAACCTGCAACTATAAACATGGGTGCACATATATCGCTGTGGTATGATTCTTTTAATTCTTTGAGGAAGATACCCAGCAGAGGAATAGCTGGGTCAAATGGGATCTCTAGCCCTAGTTCTTTGAGGTATCTCCATATTGATTTCCACAGTGTTTGCACCAGTCTGCACTCCCACCAACAGTGGAGAAGGGTTACTTTCTCCCCACACCCCTGCCAGAAATTGTTATTAGTTGATTTCTTGATAGCAGCCATTCTTTGAAGGGTAAGGTGGAATCTCAGTGTTGTTTTCATCTGCATCTCTCGAATGACCAGTGATGTTGAACATTTTTTCATATGTTTATTTGCTGTTTTTATTTCTTTGTCTGAGAAATGCCTGTTCATTTCAGATGCCCATTTTTGAATTGGGTCTTTAATTTTGGGAGTCTGATTTTTTTCAGCTCTTTATTTTTCTAGGTAGTAGTCTTTTTTCTGAGGTACAGCTGCTGAAAACTTTTTTCCCACATTGCAGGTTGTCTGTTAGCTCTGTTGGTGGTTTCTTTTGCAGTGCAGAAGCTTTTTAATAAAATGAGATGCCAGTTGTTGATTTTTTTTGTGCTAGTTCCTGTGCTGCAGAGGTTTTCTTCATAAAGTCTTTTCCTATGCCAATGTCTTCAAGAGTTGTACCTAACTTATCTTCCAGCTAGTTTAATTTTTCTGTTTTAATATTTAGATATTTAATCCACTTCCATCATAGTTTAGTGCACGGTGATAGATACGGGTCTAGTTTTAATCTTTGGCAGGCTGAAGTCCAGTTTTTCCAACACCATTTATTAAACAGGGTATCTTTCCTCCAGTGAGGGTGGTTGGCTCCTTTGTCAAAGATGAGGTGGCTGAGTACGTCTGGAGTTGTTTCTGCATCTTCTAATCTATTCCATTGATCCTTAGGTCTGTTTCTTTGCCAGTAGCATGCTGTTTTTATCACTGTGGCTTTGTAGTATAGTTTCAAGTTGGGGATTGTGATACCCCGTGCCACTGCTCTGTTGTCTAGAATTGTTTTTGCTATTCTAGGTCTCTTCTGGTTCCAAAAGAATTTTTGGATTGTTTTCTCTAGTTCTGTGAAATATATTGTTGGAATTTCAATTGGCATTGCATTAAATCTATATAGAAATTTTGGAAGTATGGCCATTTGCACTATACTGGTTCTTCCTACCTAGGAACAAGGGATGTCTTTCCATTTTCTTATATCCTCTTCAATCTCTTTTTTCCTGTGTGCTATAGTTTTCTTTATAGAGGTCTTTTGCTTCCGTTGTTAGACTGATTCCTAGAGATTTCAATTTTTTGGATGCTATTATAAAAGGAATTGTTTCTCTAATTTCTATCTCAGTGAGTCTGTTATTTTTGTATAAGAAGGCTCTTGTTTTTTGAGTGTTGACCTTTTATCCAGCTACTCTACTGAATCGGTCAATTAAGACTTGAAGTCTCTTGGTGGAGTTTTTTGGGTCTTCTATGTAAAGTATCATATTATCAGCAAATAATGACAGTTTAACTTCTTCCTTTCTTATCTTTATTCCTTTTATTTCTTTCTCTTTTCTCCTTGCTGTGGCTAATGTTTCCAAAACTGTATTGAACAGGAGTGTTGAAAGTGGGCATCCTTGTCTTCTTCCTGATTTTGGCATGAAAGAGAACTAACTCTTTGATTCATTGATTTTTTTGTATCATTTTCCTTGTCTCAATTGCATTGATTTTTGCTCTGATCTCTATATTTTCTCCCTTGTATGAGCTTTGGGCTTGACTTGTTCTTCATTTTCTATAAGTTTGTGGTTCAACCTTAGGTTTTTTGAGCTCATTGTTTTCCTGATGAGAGAGTTCACTGGTATAAATTTCCCTCTTTGGACTGCTCTCTTTGTTCCAGAATGTTGTATCACATTATAATTTAAGTGCATAAACTGTCTAATTTCTTCTTTAATTTCACATGTGACCCATTGGTTTTTCAGCAGGGTTTGATTTTGATTTGTTATTATATTTTTGGGGGCTTTCTTTAGCCATTGATTTCCAATATCATTGAAGTATTTTCTGATAATATGAATGGGATAATTTCAATTCCTTTGCATTTACTTAGTTCTATGAGCTAGTATGTGGTCTGGTTTGATGTTTGGGGTGGGACACTCTGTATATACCTACTAAGTTCATTACTCACAGGTTTGGTTCAGTTCTGGTATTTGTTTATATTTTTGTCTAGTTAATCTGCCTATTTGTGATAGTGGTTCTTTGAGGTTTTCCATTACAAATGTATTAGTACTTTTTTGATTTTTCATATCCATTAATATTTGTTTTATATAGTTGAGTACACTGGTGTTTGGTGTATGTTTTTTTCTGGAATCCTGTCACACGTAGTATTGTTTTCCATCCTTTGACTTTCAGTCTATGAATTTCTTTTTGAGTTAAATGTGTCTTCAGTGTGCAGCAAATTTTTTATTTTGTTTCTTGATCCATTCTTCCAGTCTGCTTCTTTTGATTGGTGAATTGAGACCTTTTACATTGTTGGTTATAACTCATATGTATTGACTTATCCTTGTCATATTGTTTTCCTGTTGTTGTTTCCCTGTCTTTTCCCTCTGTTTAATTGCTTGTCTTACCTAGTGCCTTCTTTTTTTTTTTCTTTTTCCTGGTACTGGGCACCAGAACCACTTTGCTTAATCCCCACCCTGCCTAGTGCCTTCTTTGTATTGGTGTTCTTGGAGTTGTGGTCTTCATTATCTCTAAAATATCCTTCAGAACATTTTCTGGAGTTGATTTGGTGTTCATGAATTTCCTAAGGTGTTCTTTGTCATGAAAGTACCTTATTTCTGCATTGACTTTGAAAGATAGTTTTACAGGGTACATCCATCTAGGTTGAAGGTTGTTTTCTTTCAGGACATGAAGTACTTCATTCTGAGCTCTCCTGGCCTTAAGGGTTTGTGTTGTGAAGTCTGTTGTGATTCTGATGGGCTTTATTTTACAGGCAATTTATTTCTTTTCTGTAATATCTTTTAATATTCTGTTCTTGTAATGAGTTTCTGGAATCTTGATTATCACATGCCTTGGAGTAGATTTATTTTGGTCATGACTAATTGGAGTTCTATATGCCTCCCTTATATGTATGTCAAATTCTTTTTCCATGTTTGGGAAGTTTTCTGCCATTACTTCTGTGAATAGTTTTTATGTCATTTGCATTGCCCTACTTTCTCATTAACTCCAATCAATCTATGTTGTTCTTTTTTGCATCCTCTTGCAGGTGTTGTGTTGATTTTTCATTGTCCTTTACTATTTTTTAAGAAATTTTTCTCTTTATTAACACTAATTGCAATCCTTTTTTCTAGATCTGATATTCTGTCCTCACTTTGGTTCAGATGTTTGTATTCTTTCAATGGAGTTTTTAATCTCCTGGATATCTGTTTGAATTTGTTCCATGGATTCCATTTCTCTCCTATGTTGGGCATTCATGGTTTCCATCATTCTTCTAAGCTCCCCTATTTTTTATGTGTCTACTCTATATTCAGGGAGCAAGTTCTTCATTTTGATCGTCTCTTTTTTTTTAACCTGAGAAATCATTTCTAATTTGCTTTTCTGCATAGCCTCATATATCAGGGAGGTGTTTTGTTTGTTTGTTTTTTGAGGGTTTTGTTTTGTTTTGTTTTGTTGTTTTTTTTTGCTGCTTCTGCTGCTGCTGCTGCTGCTAATATCATTTCAGAAAATTCTGATGGGTGGTTGGCTTCTGATTTCCTCTATCTTACTGCCTCCTGGATTTGTCCTGGGTGGACTGGAGTTGTGGGGTTGTGTTTTGCTTCTGCATCTTGTCATTTTCTATTTTTTTAAATTTGAAATTGTTTTCTGTTTTAGTGCTTGTAAATTTCTTGTATTAGATAGCTTTATCAGTAGTATCAAGGCTTCCCTAAGAAATGTGTATTACTCAGCGATGTCTTCTAGGTGTAGCTGGCTTTTGGTATTTGTGTTTCAAAATTCTACCTTCCCAATTTATTGGAGATGAGAAGTTGGATTTGGCTCAACACCAAGTCCTTTGGTACTGGACTATGGTGATGGTTATGACCCTAGACAATAACTGGGTTGTCATACAAGGGAGAACAACTGATTACAACAGGTATGGCATTCTTGGTAAAGTAGTGCAATTACCAATATCAGTAGCATCAAGCACAGTCCAGGAACTAACAAAATGTGGCATCTATTAATTTGGTACCTTTAACCACAGGAGCAAGATCTACAGTTATACAATAAAATTCAACATAAACCAGAAAATTGTATGCTTTGACTTGCCCCTTAGTAGAGTGATTTTACTCTTGGGGGGTGGAATATAAGAGGGATAGAGGACAAAACAGAGAGATAAATGAAGAGGACTATAGTATAAGCAAGGTTGAAGTGCAAAGGATGTTCACCCAAGCTTTGGAAAAAAGGAGACAAGGACAAGAGAGAAAGAATGAAGGAGAAAGCAAAAGAATGCTGAAGTGAAACAGAAAGACTAGACAGAATATTCACTCTCATGAAACTATCAAAAAAATCAAGAAAGACAATTTAAGAAATAGAGAAACAAGACAAACAAAACAAGAAATAAAAGTAAAAACAGATAAAATAAAAGAAAGAAACA
The DNA here is from genome assembly GCF_053883595.1 of Heterocephalus glaber. Classification (NCBI taxonomy): domain Eukaryota; kingdom Metazoa; phylum Chordata; class Mammalia; order Rodentia; family Bathyergidae; genus Heterocephalus; species Heterocephalus glaber. Next base: position 26,738,114 of record NW_028258143.1, on the reverse strand, counting down.
AATAAATAAAGAAAAAAAACAATAAATCTCCTCTGGTGCCCATAGCTGAGGTAGTGTTTGAGTCTGAGACCAAATCTATGTCAAGTGTACAGTAGGATCAGTGCTGGGTGCAGAGCTGGTCTTGGCTTCTGGATGTGGGGGTTAGGGCCAGTCTTCAACCAGGAACTTCCTGGTTGGTGTCCTACCCACCCTGTTTGTCTCTGCGTAGCTCTCCCAGTTGCTGTGGTGCTTTTAGCCAGTGTCAGCTGGAGGCTGCTCCCCATTGGATGTACAGTTAGTCCCTCCCAGATCTTGCACAGTCTCCTCTGTTCCAGTTTTCTGACTCCTTGCTCCTCATTTATCTCAGGGTGTGGAAGTGCTGTCTTCCCACTCTTTGTCCCATGGGTGTTCCAAGGCTGCTTGAATTCTGCTTCTGCAGTCCATGGCCTTCTCTCTTTTCTTGGGCTGCTGGTCACAGGGTAGGAGTTGTGTACTCTTCCACTTTCTATCCACTGTGGTTCCTAACCTTGTTGTTGCTAGAGGTTCCAGTTAGCTCCTATTCTGTATGAAAAAAAAACAAAAACAAAAAAAAACCCTTTCAGTCCAGTCAGGTAGGAACAACTTCCTTGTTACCCTGTGTGTACTGGCAGAATTTGATGCCAGGCTGCAGCATCTTCTGTTTGTAGGAAGGTAAAAGGGGTTAGGGGTTTATATCCCAGATGTACCCTGTGTGGGTTGAGTTTGCCACAGTTTTGCAGTTTTTTTGGAAACACCCCAGAATGGTGAGTCCTGTTCCACAAGCCAGCAGCAGCATCACTGAATCCTTGTGGGCTAGTATGCTGTTTTATGAAGTGTGCCAATGTTTTGTTTGATCTACAAGTCTCTTATTTGAGATCAATTTGGGGATCAGGATGTATGTCCTTCCTTTTTTTTCCAATTATCTGTGTTTTTAGTTGATTTTCTCTAAATATCTCTAAAGTGAGTCTTCCTCTATTCAGACATGTTGAAACTCTCTCATGGCTTTTCATTAGGTTAAGAAAAACATAAAATGGCTTAGGGGAGATTGATATGTTAGACCATGACACCACCACCACTACCACCTGACCATAACAATGATTTCTACTGATCTCAGAGGCCAGGTTTAGTAAGCTTAGTGGGTGGATGAGAATTTTAGTTCGGTTTAGAAGAAATAAGAGGAATTAAAAACAACAACAAAAAACATCATCAAACTTCTTATTTTTGATCTGTATAATGAATCTCTTAGTCTATAGAAGTTTAAATAAAAGTAAACAAACTCAATTTCTGAAAAGAGATAAGAAGACAAATTGGGGTAGGACCCCAGAATTAATGGCACAACCCCAAAATAGGGCATCTGAAGATACCAGCCACTGTAAGAAAGTTACATAGACCTGGCATTTCATAACCTTCACCCTTTGGGCAAATAGCCCAAAATATGAAGAACATTATAAAAAACTGGGGGAATCAGAATGCACATGAAAAATAAGCTATGAGATGCTGGAGAAGGAGATGGGAGGAAACTAGTCCTGACAAGCATATCAGGAAAGATTTCTCCATACCATACAGACAGAGCAGACTCTGCTATAAAAATCACCCATATGGGGGAGTTCCCATGAGTCCCAGATTGTTGTCTCCTAGTAGAAGACACCTGAATAAATATGCTGCCAAAGGTACAGTAAGGACTCTGAACAGTGACACAGCCATGGTAAGTAGCCCTTCCTTGGAGAGCTTCTTTGCCACTACTGGTCTGGAGTTCCCCTTTTCCACTTATAAGTACAAGAGGAACTATGTTAAACTACAAGTTGTGCAACAACATACTTCTGCCCAGGAAATTTAGAATAAATTTAGTAAAAATAAGTAATAAATAATAAATAAGTAGCCCATGGGGAGACACACAGCATCTGACCTGGGATAAAACATTTATTCTTCCCTAGCCAGCACTAACAGGGGTTAATGGGAACCACAAGGCATCATCCAAGCTAAGCAACCCCATAAAGAGCTAAAATTAAAACTATAGACCACAAGGCAGCCCAGGATGCACAGAGATTTTAGTGTAACCATCATACAAATGCTTCAAGAATCAGTGAATATTCTCCCTTAACAAATGAAAAAGAAATACAACATCTCATCAAAGGGAAAGAAGCTATAAAACCAAATAAATGCTATAGAGGAGAACAAAAAATAAATATTAAAATTTCCTCAATAGTTCAGTGGAAATAAGATTAGTAAATTTGAGGATAATTGAATATAATCAATCAGTCTAAAAAAACAGAGAGAAAATAATTTAAACAAAAAAATAAATAGAACCTCCATAAAATGTGAGAAAAACAAACAATATTGGTTGCATCTGTGTCCCCAAAGGACAAAAGAAAGAGAAAGTGGCTGAAAGAATATTCAAAGAAATAATGGCTGCAATTCTCTCAAATTTGTTCAAGCACGCAAATGTATTTAGGTAATAGATTTAATTTAGATTAATCTTAAATTATATACACCCAAGTAAAACAATGGTTATTGCACAGCATAGTGAAAGTAATCAAAACTGGTCAAACTTAAGTCAGAAAATATTTTTTAAAAAGGCTAGAGAGAAACAATGCATTTTGAAGAGGAGAACACAAATTTAAATGTCAATTTATTTTTTCATCTGAAACTAGGTAAAACAGAGTAAAAGGTAAAGTTTTAGGAGCTGAAAAAAATTTTCCAACTGTAACTCTCATATCCAGCTAAACTGAACCTAGGTAGAAAAGTGTTATTTAGACATTTTCAGACTAAGGAAAACTAAAATCATATTTTGCCATCAGTCTCTTCTTTAACTATTGTTGAAATAAATGTCTTATTCACAAAGGAAATAATAAAAGAATCTTGAAACATCCAGGAGGGAGGTAAGAAAATGAAAAGAACAGAAATATGGGTATATACAATAGACTATTCTATTGCTTGTTTTATAAATCATATTTAAAACAAAATATTACTACTAAATTTATGACACTATCACAATAAAGATAGATTACTGTTGAAACAGTTATAAAAACATGGTTAGGAAGGCATAAGAGGAGGGATGCTTGTGATGATAATATTATTTAACACCTTGATTTTTTAGGTAGATGAAATAACCAGTACATGTGACAAAGTTGTGTAGAACTAAATGCTCCTGCATCAATGAGTATTTGTGAATATAAATAAAACCAAAGATATATGAATAAGATTGGTGGATTCTGTAGAGATTTTACTACAGTTTTCCAAAATGCTATCAATAAGAGAAACATTGTTTCTTACGACACTATATATATATATATATATATATATATATATATGCTTGTAATTCAATGTATTTTTAAATAAAACTACATAATGGTATCATCAAAAAGTTTCATACCTCTTCTCATGGCTCTTTCCTCCTGTATAATAATTCCAATCCAGGGCAATATTCATGCTTCTGATTTAATCAGGAGAACACTGAATACTCATCTGATTGTTATTACTTATGCTTGTTTCTAATCTTAGGGTCAGTTATGAAAACTGGCCTAACCTGATTCTGCAGACCCCTTTGATCAACCCAGACCCTGACCTCACCCAGGTAGTGTGCATCCTGGGAAGCCTTACCAAGCCACAGAGCTCCATCATCCCATGCCCTTGGGCTCTTGTTTGTGGATTCTCTCAGTGCTCAGTCTCAAGATCCAAGCAGCTTGTCCTCTGCAAACCTCAAAGCACTGAGCATCTGATAATATCTCTTTTCCTAGATAACTGCTATGATAACATTTTTAATTTTTTAAAATTTATTCTTTATATGATCCCATTTTTTAAAGAATAACTGCTCTCAATACCAGCATAAAAACTTCATTCTTCTGTAAAGGAGAAGAAAAATACATATTTTGCCTCAAATGAGATTTCAAAACCATCCCTTAACCTCCTACTATTATCATGTCCCTTTTGCATGAAATATCACCATTAGTGGGACTGAAGAATTACTTTAGCCTTGTACATTTTCTTTATTTCAACTTACTTTTTGAAAAGTATGTTCTCTAGGTATAGAATGATAGCAGAATTTTCCTTTTTCTTTTCATTTAAACTTTTCTTTCAGTGAAGTACTGACACAACTATCTTCTTGTTCACAAAATTTCTAGTAAAAATTTTGCTGTAATTTGTATCTTTATTAGTCTTTCCAGAAAATACCTTTTTCCTTGGTTGTTTTAGTTCTTTTTAAATTGTGTTTAAACAGTTTTTGTATCCAGGTTCAGTTGGTTTTGGTTTTTATTTTTATCTTGTAGTAATTTTAATGGATTTCTCAACTATGTGGTTTTATACTTTTTATCAAATTTGTTAGCCTTTTTTCCAGTTTTAATTTTTACTTTTTCTGTTTGCCTTACTTCCCCCATGATTTTGTTAGTTATTTTTATTTATTTATTTGTTATGATTACAGATAATTTTAAAATTAACTCTTGGGTAAGAAGTGGTTTTTAAACATTTTCACTTTTACATCAAATTAGATATTGATTACATGTATTGTAAAATAAAGCAGATCTTCCCACTTCACAACTAATGTTAGATTTAACAGTCTCTTCACTGACTCTTTGTACTGAGAAAGGGTAATTTCATTTTCCCCCTCATTCTTAAGACTAACAAGAGTCTTTTGATAGGTACGCTTTAGTACCAAGGAGCTCTTCTTTATTTACTTCTACGTTTTTTCTCAGCAATGCTAATTTGGAGAAGTGTTTCCAGGATATTTTTTTCTGAGGAGGTATTTTTCCATATATATTCGTCGATGTCTATTTCAGTCTTATTTTTTTCCCATTCTTCAGCTTTCCAAGATTCATGGTATGATACTGTCAGTAGATACAGTGCATAATCATAGTTCTGTCTCTTTAAAGGGCATCTATCTGTTTTGATGGTGAGTACATCCCTAGTCTTGCAGTATCGTTCTCCTACAAGTTTAATCAATTTCTTCTTTGCCTGATTATCTAAATTCAAACTAGAAAGTTTCACCCTTAAGGTTACTCCTTGTGCTTTGGGGTTTTGAACAGATGGTCCTGATGAAACATAATCAGCAGTGTCAATTTCAATTGGAAAATGCTTCGCACATTTCACATCACTGTATAGTGCCGCTGGCCACTCGGTGCAGAAATCTTGTTTCAAGAGTAAGGTTACTATTCCTGTTTTAGGATCTCTGTATTTTCTCCAATTTTTTTTTTTTTTGTACTGGGAATCGAACTTGGGACCTTGCGCTTTCGAGGCAGGCGCTGAGCTAAATCCCCAGTCCTCTCCATTTTTTTTTTTTTGAATGAAAGTTCCTCCTTTAAGAGCTTGGCAGTGCTTTCTAATTGCTACAGGAGTCAAACGAAGAAAATCAGGGATCTTTAGAAGTTCTAGATTTCCTTCCTTTGCCATAGGAATGCCCTTTTTCACTGGATAACCCATCCGAACAGGGAGAGGCACTGCAGAGGGCTTAAAGGGCACTGCAACAGGGTATACACTAGGCCAGTCCTGGTCAACAGCCATTTTCTCTGTTCTAGGAGGTAGTGCCTGTCTTCTCATTTGCCTTTCACTTTTGGATGTTCTTTCTCCTGTATGCAGGCTAGGTCTCCGAGTGTAAGTGGCTGGTCACGGCAGTGGAGAAGGCCGGCAAAATGAACCGCCACGGGAACATGGCGACCACCATGGCTGTAAGAACGGCAAGCCGGAAGGAACAAGCCAATTTTGTTAGTTATTGCAGTGACATTTTTGTTAGGATGGTTGCGCTGGTCTCACTGTTCACTCTGCTCCTTTCTGTAACTTTTTGTTGTTGTTGTTGTCATTTGTTTTGTTTTTTTTTTCTTTTGCTTTGTGTTGGACAGTTTCTATTGGTCATCTTTGACTTCACTAAGTTTTCTACCTTAGTGAGTAATTATCCATCCATATCATGAATTTTTGGCTTCATCTCAGACCTTATAGCATTTATCTTATGAGTTTAATATGTAATATATCATTTAGGCTCTATTTAACCACTTGAAAATATAGAAACCAGTTATAGTAAGTTTTTGTATGCTTTTCTGATAACACTAACATTTATGACAATTTTGGGTCACATTCTATATAGATTCATTTTTTTCCTTACTATATGCTACATTTCCCCATTTTTTTGGATCTGGAAACTTTTGGTTGGATATGAGCCATTTTGAATTTTACTTTGTTGGCTGCTAGATATTCTTGTATTCCTGTAAATATTATTGATAATTTTTTTAGTATGTACTTCAGTTACTAGAAAACAATTTGATCCTTTCATGTCTCAAGACTTATATGTAGTAGAGGTTTTTAAGATGTTAGTAACCAAGAAGTGTTCGGTTTAGGCCAAATTATTCCCTACCCCCAAGACAACATCATCTCTTTATTTTACCCACTGCCCCCTGAATCATGGGGATTCTTTGTGGGAATGGGAATTATTGAATTATTCTTGCATCATTGTAAGCAATGGGCATTTCAAATCTTTTGGATTCAGATAATACACACAAAGGCATGCACTGAGTGGCTCTCTGGTGGGCATTCATTAATTTCAAGGAAGATTCTGCAAACCTGTGTGCATTTATCAATGGGCAAAGCCCTCCTCTGCAGTTCTTTATCTTGGAAAAGCTCTCTGCCTTGATCTACCCATACATGCAATCCATTCCTCGTCTCAGAGAGTTTGACTTTTGTAATAGCCCAGAAACTCTCTTCAGACAGCTGTAATTCGGGCTGACCATAGAGAGCATAGTCATTATTTCCATTCTCCAATACCACTGTTTATTTTGCCTATGTACACTCTCTTTGGATTCTAATTCACTCTCTCTTCTACTTAGCAATTTTTTGTGTTTCGAGTGAGACAGTAAATTCCAGTCTGTGTTACTCTCTCTTGACTAAAAGTGACAGCTTTTGTTCCACATGTTCAGAAATCAAAAAACTCCTATGCAGTGATATCATCAGTTGTGTTGTACAATTGACAAAAACCTAAAAAGCAGAGAGGCCAAGGTTTGTGTCTTCACAGTCAGAAATCTTAAATGTAAGAGAGCAAAGACTTAAAAATTAGTTCCATGGACTGCCAAATTCTTTGTACTTTCTTCCTAGGAAGACTATTAAAGTGGATTTGACAGAACAGTGACCGTGATATCTGCTTCCTGTGACAACGCAGTAGCACAATCATTCTCTACTTGAACACCTTACACTTTATGCTTCAACTCAGATGACATTGCCTCTAGCCAGGTTAAAAGAGGCTCCCTGCTCATGCAGCACTTTGAAAAGTGCTCTAACATTTTTGTTATCATGGCTGTCTTTACCCTTAGTGTGTAACTTAATTTAGGCTATGGGCTACAAATTTTTTTATTTTATCTCTCTGTACTGGTCACAAAGCACAATGTCTGGCACATGGCAGGAAAAGTCTGTGTGTATAGCACTGAACTGACTTGAGACTTTCTCAAAGCTAAAGCCTGTCTTACTAATGACCTGGAGGGTGCACTGCAGAGTAAATTTACAAGTTAAATCACTGTGTGAATCCCAAACCTAAAGAATATTGTTTAATTATGTGTTATTGTTTTAACTTTCCCACTAGTTGAAATAATTGAGAAGTGTAAATAAAATAGATTAGATTTGCAATTTGAAGGAAGTAGGTTTTCAGGGAGACCATCTTTGAAGATGTGGGTGACATGCTAAGCTATAATGGATCATTTAGGTCTGTGTTACTACAAACAAACACAAGCTTTTATAGAGAAACTCATGTGAAGATCTGCTAGGCACTTTCAGAGGCACACACTTTAGGGAACGCAGTGGGCCAGCAGGAAGTCCTCTGCAATTTGACCTTGTACAGTCCCAGGTTTGATTATTTTCCTCCACAAATCCACACAAACTAGTCTTTCTCAGATGGCTTGACTTCCTGATGTTCCTCTTGTTTAAAAAGAGAATAAGAACAGTATCACCATATGGGCATGTGATGAGGGTTACATGAGAGGGAAGTAATAGAAGACCACTGACAAGATATGGCAGACCCAGTTTCCTGACCAATGTGAATTTGTTTCTAGTAAGGAGCTGTCAGTGAGGAACAGTTAGACACAAGCCATAAATACTGAGGTGAGATTATGGGACAGATGCTTACTAATATAATCCAGGTGGACATAGCATATAGCAGAAATGTATGAAGATCAGGCTTGTGATTCTCTTTACTAGATATCTCATCTACAAACCCAGTGATCATAGAAAAGGACATCTGTATTGGAAGTTGTCTGAAGGACAAATAGCCTTGATCATGTAAAGTCTTTGTGTTTGGGGGATTATGTTCTTCAGTGACTAATAAAGACAAAATTCTAGTGTATAACATAGCATATGGCTCAATACATGATAGGTATAATTATTGGCTCAAAGACATGATAACCGAGTTGTAATTCTAGCTCTAATTGTATGAAGCCATATGCAAGATAATTTATTGGATGTACATATGCTGAGAGTGTTGGATTAAAATATCTCTAAGGTCCTTTAATGTTGTTTTTAAGATTATCTTCTCATTACGTATGACACATAAACTACTCCAAAATAAATGCAAATGCTACAAATTGTGTTACATCTCTCTCTGGCTGGTATGGACATATGAAAATAAGCACACACTATGGATATTATATATGATCAAAATAATCTATTTGCAATAGTGCACATCATAACTGATGAGAGAGCAAAAGTGGAACAAGTTGAGAGACTGCTGGATGATGCTGTTTACTTATTTGTCTTGACCATGAGACAACAACTACTCACAGAAGTGTATCCAAAATTTAGCAGTGTTCCAAAATGGGACTAAAGAAATCAGCTTTCAGGACTCAAGCCCACATATCTTAGGACAAATCCCAGGACTATTAGTTTAGTAAGACAGTGGTGCACAGTTCCAATCAATCATGAGGTTGAAGCTGGTGATCAAAGCAAATATGATCAAAATTCCCTGCCATCAGTGATTCCTTTAGAAGTGAATTGATCATGAAGAGCTAAGAGAAATGTTAGTGTTTAAAATTCCTAAAGTGTATAAGTTCTAGAAAACACACAGATTCATGATCTAGAGAGAAGGTCAGTGGATAGAATGTTATAGAAATGAAGATCAAGAGAACATTGTTATAAACTGAGTTGACCACAAGGATAAGGGCATTCCAATGGCAAGAGTGAAGAGCAAATCGGTGCAGTGACCTGATATTAAAGAAGGTGAGACTATGACCAAAAAAATCAATACATGGCAAAACACAAGTTAGATTGAGTGTGGTAGAAATTTGTGATTTACATGTCTAAAAAAGGAAAAGGCTTTTGAAAGAGAGACTTTCAAGACTGAAATAGGAAGACTGTGGAAATGGGTTGTATGTTCTACCCTTGTGGCATATTAGTCTGCAGGGGAAGCAGGTCAGTAGAGGCAAGAAAGGGGATGTGCATAGACTGGATTAAGCCTGTGTGTCTGCAAGGAGACTGGGATTTTTCTACATAAATGTATGACAAATAAAACATAGGTCTTTATCTTCTTCATTTTCTTATTACAAAGCCACTTCCCTACACCTCAGCTTCTCCACTATTTTGACAAAATGAAATGTTTAAACTTGAAAAATACCAGTTCTTTAAGTTCTAGTGTTTTCAATTCCTTAATTTTCAAGTATCGACTCTTTTTCTGAATGTACTAAGACATTCAGGCTTGGCACAGACTGTCCAAGTGACAACTGAACTCACATGAACCACAAACATTCTAGGTGGCAGTTGAGCAGGAGAAAGTGCACAAATAATGTACTTAGAGATGAAAGAGCAGGAACACAATGCAGTCTGCTTTGTCAATAATCCATCGGTAAGAAGGCACAGTAGATTATGGATGCATAAGTGAACTATTTGGTTTAATTAAATGTAAAATATTCTACTCCCCCAAGAATGTTTTGTGCACATAATCTGATCATTTTATAATTTTCATTACTTGTGATTATATCTCTCAATAAAATTTCTTGTGATGAATTTTTACGAACAGGAGCCTTCACTAAATCCATCTTACATTAAATCTCAGATGACAAGGAGAAAGAATCTTTTTAAAGGTTCTATAAGTGGGTTAGATGTTGAGGTGCAAGGCAAAGAATAATTTGTGGGGTTAAAAAATCATAAGAATCAAAACCTAGAAACTAATGTAATATCAAAATGGATCTTGGCTAAATTGCCAATCAAATCATTAAATATTTTTGAACATTGATGCAAGCTCTGCTAGGTATATAGTCTGCTCAAAGGTTTAAATTTCATTGTAAAATTAATTGTTATATAAATCAGTTAATCAAGGAGAATCCATACTTTGGAGCAAAATATTACAGAAAAGAAAACAGTAGGACAGTTCTATAATTATGTTATTACTGGCTTAAGATAAATCACATGTACTTTTTTATTTGAAATTAATGAGATTTTCCTATTAGTAAGTGGACTAGGGTAATAAGACTAGGCTAAAAAAGTAATGTAAAATGAGAGAGACCTAATATGCTAATATTGAGGAAATAATAAAATATATGTATTTAAATGAAAGCACTAAGTTGCAAAATTGTTTGAATCATGTCCTCTTATTTCTATGTGTGTGTGGTTGGGTGGAAATTTCTTTGCTTTTTTTTTTTTTGGTACCGGGGATCGAACTCCAGTCCTTGCGCTTGCGCAGCAGGCGGCAAAACCACTGAGCTAAATCTTCGGCCCGGGTGGAAATTTTACACCCACTAAAATTTTAACTTTCCGTTTTTTGTTTTTTTTTCCTAACTTATCTGCTAAGAATCACACACAATGTTCTGGATAAAGTAGCCTCAGGACTCATGATACTTTGGGTTTTTATTGTTCTTAGATAAATGGTCTAATTCTTAGAAAAATCAAAATGTAAACCAAGCATCATTTCACTCAAGACTGTGAAATATGCAATTCTTTTCAGTAGCAGAGTTTGAACACAAGCCCTTTGTGCTTAGATATAACCCCAGCCCCCATTTTTAAAATTTGAAATAAGATCTCCTTAATTTGCTAATTTTCCTAGGCTGAACTCAAACTTCTAATCCTCCTGCATCATTCTCCCCAAGTTCTAACAATGTACAATTCCAGCAGGAATCTGCCATTATAATTGTCCAGAAAACTCTGTCATATCACCATGGACATTCTAGAGGTTCTCTGACCATTTTTTCCAGTTTGGCTATGTGGAAGGAAAAACAGCAAAGGAATATGAGAAAATGAAAAAAAGGAAACAAAGGCTTTGTAAATAGGGAGGGGTGAAGGGGGTTAAGGGAGCGCAGGGGAATGGGGAAAAAATAAGAACCAAGATACATCATGTAAAGGTACAAGTTCCCAATGATGAATGTAACTGTATTGTATATCTAAAATGTACCAAAAAACTTAATGAAAAAAAGTTTTCCTGACGTGCTGAAAGAAAACACAAGGATTGTCGTTTGTATGATACTGATAACGGGAAATACTTAAGAGACTTGCAGGGTTTACCTGTGTAATTTTAACCACTGATTCCTCTTGTATTCCTGTGTTTGTTTGCTTACTCAGGATACAGACCTGAAACCCACACTGTCAAGTGGTTTCCCTTTGGCATGTTGTAAACACACTTAGTTGCTCTAAAACCCTACCCTTGTCCTTCCTACTGTAATGTGAACTTTCTGTCTCTTCTTCCCAAGCCAGAATTCTGGTTCTACTGTGGCAATTACAGAAATTTTTGAAGGAATGCTTTGAAAAGAAGAATCCCATCCTTCTTGCATCCTAAATTGGAAATGGTCTTCCTTTTGAGCCAAATGTGGATAACCTGAATTTTCTGAGGAACTCTATCAGCAGCCCTACTGCAGCTCTGCCTCTGGCCAGACCACTCTTATCTCTTCATATCCAACACCTATAAGCAAGAAAATTCCTAAGCATGTTACTGACATGTAAATAATTCTCCACAAATTCTTTCCAAGTCACTGGACTTGAAAGTGTTAGAACCTAAGGTAATTAAATATTTAATAGTTAAACATACTTTAAAATTGTTTCTCCTTTAATTCCATAAATGCTAATACACAGTTTGATGATTTTAGAAATACAAGTATAAAACGTCAAATTTCCCTATTTTTACTTTGGATTATCATTTAAATTTGTAAGTATTTTTTTCTAAAATATTATATACTGCTAACTTTAACATAACTTAAATAATGTATACTTTTATTATATTTAAATTAGTTCCCAATCTAGGTCTCCATTTACTCTCTATATTTGTTAGCTTATGTTGCCAGAGCATCAAGGATAGTGATTGAAAAAAACATAAATTTAACTATTTCACAAGTTTTAAGGCCCATTATTTGAAATCAAGCTGCAGCAGGATTGGTTCCTTCTGGAAGCTTAGAAGAAGAAACCATCCCACAACTTTCAACTTCTGTTGGTTTCTACCAATTCTTGCCGTTATTTGGCTGGTAGAGGAGTTAGTTAAATTTCTGCCTCCATGTGCACACTGTGTCTGTGTACACCCACCTGTCATTTTTGAGGACACTTACTTAGGAGTTAGAACCCCCCCCCCCCAATCAAGTGTGATCTCATCTTGAACCTCACTGATGAACTCCGTGAAGAAGCTGCGTAAGTTCCAGTTATGGTGACCCCATTAAGCCTCTTATGTTCAGAAAGTGATAGGATTATGGGGCACTATAGCTGGTTTACTTTTAGGAGGTGGGTTCTGGTCAAAAGAGGAGGGTTAATGTGGGTGTAGCCAGGGAGGTTATGTCTTCTTTTGAGGCTACTCCCTTTTCTCTCTGCTTCCTGGCTGCCATGATGTGAGTAGCTTTCCTCTGGCAGAACCTTCCACCATGCCTTCCTACCTTGGAGCCAGCTGTCTATGAACTAAAAGTGTGATTCAAAATAAACTTCTTCTTTAAATTGCAGATGTTGGGTATTTTGTCTCAGTATTGAGGAAAGTAACTAAGACAGTTTTCCAGTAGACATCAACTATGGCGAGAAACCATTCAACCCATTACGTTCAACTTTAACCACCCTCACAAATTCATTTCTGTCACATAAGCAAAATACATTTAACCCATTCTTATATCTTCTGAATCTTAACTCTAAATCCAAAGTAAAAGACCTGGAGCTCACTGTATGGTCCCATTGGAGTCTATATCAGGAACCCAAAGGGTCTACTTTGGAAAACTGAAGAATCTGTGCTGGAAATCAGGAGACAGGCATCCAAAGGCAATGGGGAAGACTGCAGCTTCTCCAGATAAACAGAAGGGACATTTCCTTCTCCTTTCCCTTTTTATTCCATCCAGGATACATAATTATTGGTTGGTGCCACTCATTCCCAGAATAGGTCTCTCTTCAGTAAACCTGCCACCCACACTCAGAACTCGGCTGAGCCAATCAGCTGGATGCTTCAAGCTGACATCACAGTTTATCACAGGCTGCTTCTTCAATTTATTTTTTCCTTCACTTTTAAAAATAAGCATCAAAGATAACTAAGACTGTACAGCACTGCATGAAATCTTACTACTCAAATTCATCACTGACAATTTCTACCTCCTACCCAACAGTAGAAGACAAATCAGTCATGTTTTTTGTCACTTTATTATAAGGATCATCTTTCTTCTTTCCAATTATATGCTACTAATTTCATTCTGAGACCTCAGAAAAGCATTTTTAATGCTTATTTCTACTAACATTATATTCATATGACATATTTTTTCTTTACTGTGCTCTTCCCTTCCTTCTGTGATCTCCCCGGAAACTTCTGTAATGTTCATTTTTCTACCAACAGTGCCATTAAGGAAATCTAGGGGTTTTTTTCTGTCATGATTTTAAACATTCTTTGAGCCTCTGCCCAATACACAATTCCAAAGACATGTCCAGAATTTTTGAATTTATTAAAAAAATTTCTTGCCAATACCAAAATATGTATTAGTATCATAGCAACACCACACTAAACTACCACGATCTTAGTTTTAAATTTCTTATCTCACAGTTCTGGAAACCAGAAGTTCAAAGTGAGTATTGGTTCCTTCTAGAGACTTGGAGGAGAAATCATTCCCATTCTTGCCTCCAGCCCTGTGTGCATGGGCTCCTCAGCAATGCTTGGCTTTAGACACATTCCTATGTTCTCTGCCTCCAAGGTACAGCCTTCTCTTTTGTGTCATCTTCCCTTTCTAATGAGGACACTCATGCAATTCAGGACTCCTCCTAACCCAACAGGGCCTCATCTTGGTTGTTACTTTAATTACATTGACAGAGATCTGATTTTCTAATAAAATCATAGTCTGAAGTTCAAGGTGGAAGTGAACAGTTTTGGGGACCATGCCAAACTTCTTACAGGTAAATGTGTGAACAATTTTATGTGTGTAAAATGAGTAGTTTTTATAGTAGAGTACTATAGTAAATTTTCTTCTTGAAATAACAAATCTGTGTTATAGTTTGAGTGATTTAATGCCTGAAAATGAAAAGGAAATTTAAAATTTTACTTTGAGAGTTGTTTAGAGTGTTCATCTATATATGGAAGTAAGTATTAGCTATTACAATGCACCTATAAGAATGAAAACAGCTGGAGGGTATCACTAACACTGTCATACTAATTGGACATAATAATAACCTATACAATTGAAAGGACATCATGAGTGAGAATTTTATAATTTATTTATTTATTTATTTTGAGATGAGGTCTCACTATGAAGTTCAGACTGGCCTAGAACTTACAGCAATCCTCCTGCCTCAGCCTCCCAGGTGTTGGGATCACAGGCATGTGCCACTGCACCTGGCAGAATTTCAGATGTAATCAGCCTCCTAAAGTATTGAAATGCAAACAGGAACTAAATAGCAAATATTAATCAAAAAACACCAATGAGTCTTGAGAAGTTTTTTGAAGAAATTATCTAGATCTGATAAAGTTATTCTGGATCTATTCTAGATCTGATAAAGTTTCTGCAATCATTTACATAAGAAAAATGCTTACTGTGTCTGAGGAGGTTGACCCTCATTTATAAGAGTCACAATTTTCAAAATTTTATGATAGCTACATAATAAGACAACCATGTTAATTCTATTAGGTCTTTTCATTTTTTACTATTTCTGTATTGAAAAATTGAGAATCTGCAATGACAAAGAGCAATAAGGGCCCCGAATGCAACTCTCCATTTGAAATGACCCTTTCTAAACAAGAGCCTCTTCCCTGGTAAGATATGCAATAAATATACTCATTTTTACATTAAGATATAAACTATGTACAAAAATATTGGAGGATGTATCCAGCTCTACAACAAGAGGGCTTTAATTTCAGGGAAATGCATGAGTGGCTTCTGTAGAAATGTATCAACAGGGCACATTAAAGAAAACTGGGGTGGAGCAGCCCAGGCTGTAGGGGGCACAGATAACGGGGTCCAGAGGTCTTGTTAGACCTGGCCTTACTGCTTATCTTTGGAACTGAGCTTTTTGCACACAGATACTCAGTCCTTACTGACCTTGCGAAATGGCCAAACTATAACTTCTGGTCTGAATTTCACTAGCATTTTTTTTAACAGTTTGTGAAATCGTTGCCCTCTGCTTCCTGAGACTACTCAGCCCCTTTTTTACACAATGTTTTGACCTCTACCACACCAATCAAAAGACTTGACACATCAGAGATGTAATTTGTAAACCTCCATGTAGATTAAACTGTGAAAACAGACACTGTCTTAAAAAACCTGGGAACAGTTTCAGGTTTGCTTAGTGTCTCCAGGATTATAATCCTAATAAACTCTAAATAAAAGTTATTTTTTCCTTACTAGATTTTCTCTCTGTCTATGGCATCCATTAGCTACAGATAGCTACTTACATTTAAGTTAATTAAATTAAATAAACTTAAAAAAGGAATTCTTTTTTCATGGTGATTACATTTCACAACTCTATGGCCACACATGGCTAGTAGCTTCCATTTGGACAGTGAAGATATAGAATGTTTTCATTACAATTGAATGTCCTATTGAATAGCACTGCTTTAGAGAATTTAATAATTCATGCTGCTAACATATATAGATGTATGCCTTCACATACATTATAAGTTAACATGCTTTATATGGTAATAAAGAGATACCAGCTAGCCAACAATGAAATGTGATAGCAATCAGTCCACTCTGTTCTATGGCCACTTGGTTGCAACACAATCGTGTTTTTGAATTGAAAACTACCTCACTGAGAATACATGAATAGCCAAGTAGCCCCCTGAAACTTGATGACAAAATACAAGAACTATAGTTCAGTTAAAGCTCTAGTCCTACATTTGAGAAAAGAGTGAGATAGCCTATTCTATCATTGGAAATATACACATAGATAAAAAACTGATACACTCATCAGAGTAATGAATGGGATTTGTTGTTATCTTGCTGACTATATCATTTTAAGCTTAAATTTCTCAAACAGTTCCCAGATTACCTTGAAAATGCAAGAGACAATTGTCCTGAACACTGTTTTTTTACTCACGGTATAGTAAAGATTCTCTCTTGATGGATTACATTTTTCCTGCATTAATTTTAGAATATAAGCAATTTTTACCACACATAATTCCAAATTTATTTCTGTTTATAAGTCAGTGTATGACATTTTTTTTCTACACTTACATTTTTATCTGGGGATCTTTATCTGAGCTCTGCTATGCAAATTTAGGCTACCATTTGGCCTCTCTGAATTTCAGTTCTATTATCTAAAACACGATAATGAAACACTCCCTGCTTGATATTAGATAATGAAATAAAATGAAGCTAAATATAAGAAGATTGCATAATGCTCACTAGGCGTAGACCAGATGCTGGGCTAGGTATTGCAGATGTACTATCAGATTTAATCCACCCAAATCTTTCTGCATGAAGTTTCATTATTTGATGGAGAATTCAGTATCCTCTGGCTTAGAGGAGTGACAGGACTTACCCTGGAGCATAAAAAACTGAAAGAGTGTCCCAGAGTCTGGTTAGGATTCAGTGGATATTATCTGATTTCAGAGTATGTAATGCCAATGGTTCTGAATATATAAATAAAAATGCTTGCAAACAATTAAACTCATGCAGACTATTGATACTGGGGAAGATTAGAAATATTACATCTAGGAATATTATTTACCTCACCCCTCCTCACCACTTGTCCTTGGAAATACACCTATTTTTTCATAACAGTCAACTGCAGTACCCTGGTTTTTCAGATGTTCATCTTTATATTCGGATACACCTACACATGACCTGACTTCCCACATGCTGTGCTCCAGACGACAGAGCATTTAGATGATTCATATGTGTTACTTACAGTATTTACCTCTTTTATCACTCTAAATGTTTAGAGTTTTCCTTTTCTTTTCATTCATTACATTTATTGGTACAGTTTAGATACACAATATGATGACATTCATCATTGGGAATTTGTACCTTTTCATGATATAACTTGATTCTTATTCTTTTCCCTGTGCCCCGTCCTCCCTTCAACCCCTCCCCAGAGACTTTGTTTCCATTTTTTTCCTTTTTTCGTATTTATTCCTTTGCCTTCTTTCCTTTACCCTAATGAAGTACTACTCAGCCATAAAGAACAAGAAACTAGAGTCATTTATAGCTAAATGGATGCACATTGAGGCCATCCTATTAAGTGAAATAAATAGGACACACATGTGTAAATACCAAATCGTTTCTCTTGTGTGAGAAACTGAAAATGTAAATAAGGATCAACACGTATAATAGATAATATGAAATAGGAAGAAAAGGTCCAAAGGGGAAGGTTAAAGATTTTCTTTTATTCCTTTTGGATGGTGAAGAGTGTAGCTATTGTATAAGCAGGTGAGATGTTACTATCATTTCTTTTGACTGCTTTATGACTTTCCCAAGGTTCTTATTAGTAAAGTTCTGAAGATTGGAATATGTTTTCTCACCTTTATTTCCTGTGCACTTCTACTGAACATAAACAGTTTATAACTTATAAGAATAAAAATACCGGGGGCCGGGGATTTAGCTCAGTGGTTTCGCCGCCTGCTGCACAAGCACCAGGACCTGAGTTCGATCCCCGGTACCAAAAAAAAAAAAAAAAAGAAGAATAAAAATACCCCAATGGTTACAATGAAAGCACTTTGCTAAATTGACGCACTTCTCTATCCTGAGACTGTCCTGTTCATGTTCTCTCTGTATCACAGATTCCAAACTCTCCTGACGGGGTTCACAAGCCCCAAATGTCCTCCAAACTTCAGTATAGGGTTAACAGTTCATAGTATATGTAACTCTTTTTATTTAACCCATCACTATGTCCACATTACTCAGAATGAGAATCCTCTGAGTAGGTTTAGAGGACCTTTTGAACTCACACCACCTGAGGAAAAAAAACTCATGAGCAGATTTATACATTCATTAGAGCAAGGCTTTATTTTCAGAGGACTTGTGCAGCAGCACAGTGACAAGGTTGAATACAGCAGAGGGTCCCCTTTTGACTGTCCAGGAAGTGTGAGGGGAAGTGCTTATATAGCAGCAGCAAGCCTGTGATTGCTTGAAGTAGGTGAGGTGTCTGGAACAGCCCAGCTCTCCTGTTGGCAAGCCAGCTGTTTGATTTGACAGCTGTGGTTTCTGTATGAGAAATGGTGGGGGCAAAACTGGGGAAACTTCTAGAGGGCTGACTGTGTTTATCACAACTCCGCAGGGTCTGTGGAAGTGGGGATGTTAAAAATGGGTCCAGCTGTCTCCTTTATCTCAGTCACAAAGTTAGGGTGTCCCCTTCCCCTTCAAAGAGACAGAAGTATCTGGGATGGTGGGGGTGGCAGGGAACACTGCAGCTGATAGCCAAGCTGCACCCCTTCTCTGGCTGCCTGGAAGGACGTGGTGCTTAACTATTCAGGAAGACAGGAAGGCAAGTTGTTGTCCCAGTCCATTCTGGAGGGAACAGGGAAGCAAACAGAAGCAAAGTGCAGGACTGCTATTGACTAAACCATGCCCCCTGCCCCACAAGAAAAGGGGAGCAAGGTAATCCTCCTCTTCACAGTCCCACGTCCCTCTTGTGAACACAGCCACTTAATGTTCTCAGAAATTATGACTCGTCACCATGGAACAAAAATATGGCTGGAAAGTGAGGAGCTGCATATCATTAAATGGCAGTAAATTAAAGTGAAGCATGCTGTTATTTCTCCCATTTTAAAAGTAAGAAAATTGAAAAACTTATAAAAATTTTATAAGAAGATCAGCCAAGAGTGGTGGCACATGCCTAATAATCCAAGCACTCTGGGAGGCTGGGACAGGTGGATTTCAAGTTTTAGTCCCACGAGGGCAATTTAGCAACTCAGTGAGTCCCTGACTCAAAACAAAAATTTTAAAGGGCTGAGGATGTAACTTAGAATGAAGACTTTGAGCTCAACCCCCAGTTCTGGAGAAATAAAACAAAAAAAGAAAGAAAACTGAAGCTCAGAGAGGTTAAATAACTTCTCCAAAATCTTTCATTTAACAGTTTTTATATCTAGGATTCAAATTAATATCTATGTATGTTCAACAACTGCCTGACAATGACATGCAAATAAGTCACCAATAGATATCTGTCAATGTTAGAAAAGTCAAGACATTGAGAAATGCAAAATCACTACATTTGGCACATCTTCATAGAAATTACCAGCCTGTAGCCTTTTCCATTCATTTCCTAACAAAACTAAAGGTGTCATTATGGTTTAAATAATGAGACCTGTCACTAATTCCCATTTTTGATTGTATTTCTCCTTTGTGTCCATATTTTATTCAATTTTCTAAATAGCGTGTCTATAGAAAGAAAAAAATTTGACGTAAGGTTCTGGTTCTTTTGACAGTTATATCACTCAGAGTATGTGAATTAATCACTAGACATGTTCATATTTTATTTTCTAGTAAGCACTCTGTATGAATTTGTAAGCATAAGATAGCACTTATGCTTAAAATCAAATCTAGTAGATTTAAGATTACAATAAAATAGTAAACTGAGCATGAAGGTCAGTTGGCCAGACTTGGCTTATTTTATCTGGACCACTGGATGTAAACCTGGGGCCATGTTCATAACGTGTGTTACATTATGTTTGAATTTAACCATTTCATCTTTTATTCTGCCAAAAAACTTGTTTATCGCATTACAGTAACTATTTTTAATTTTGTTAAATTTAATTTCATTTACTTTACCCATATAGTAAAATTGTACTTATGGCATATTACTAACCTTTAGGAGTTTTGTTTCATTAATTTACAAATGAATTCATCTTGGTTATGTCATTAGGGGTAGATGGCTAGACTGAAACACAAGTTTCTCTTCTCAAATCACTATTAAGTCTTCTGTAAAAGCTTTACTGATTTCAGTAAATTATTATAAAACATTGGTCATCTAAGAAGAGAAACATTCTAGAAAATTTAGTCAGTGGCTAGAACTGTCATAGAAATGAAAAGAAAAATCTTATTTAATTTAATCATAATCTCTTTTCTTTTATCCCAATTAGTTTTTTCATATTGCAAAGATTACACAGTAAAGGGCATAACTTTCTTCCAGTTACCAATTTCTAAAACACTGCATTAGTTAAACTCAAGTGAAAATTTATTCTTAAAAGCTAAAAGGCTTTTGCTTGGGAAATTGAGGCTGCAAATGATTTAAGCTAGGTCAATAAGCAAATAAAGAAATGTTTATTAGTCTCAATTTTTATTGTTCCTGGGGAGCTCTCAATTTTTGAACAAAACTCCACAAATGAATGATTTTACTATTGCTTTCAAGCTTCCAAAATATTATTTATTTCCTTTCATTTTTACATGTTTTGGAATCTTCTCTCCCTTTGATTCTTGTTTCTCTGCCCCTCTCTTCCCCTGTCCATTAACTCTTTTTCCTGTTTTCTGGTTTTGAGTGTTGCCCCCATACAATTCCTTTCCATGGTTTTTAGGCCAGTCTCCAACCTCACAACCTTTTGATACAGAATTAAAAGGCCTTTAAATCATTTTTTTTGTAGTTTGCAATCCATCTCTTTGCTTCATTCAAATTGAGCTATTCCTGGTCCTAGTCAATGAGTTATACATCTGTATTTTAGGAAAATTGTTCAGTATGGGTATTGGGATTCTGTAGATGCCAGAAAATAGATGGGAAGAGACATAATATCTTTAAATGAGTGATTTCAGGAGGGAAGAGGAAATGGGTGCATCTTGAGACTATAAGGTCAAGTAAAATTAATCAGACATATAGGTTTACATTATGCATGCTTTGTTTTATATAAGAAACATAAAGACAAATAAACTAAAGAGCAGAATAAAAGGTATATAACAGGAAACAGGGAGATAGATGTTTCGCAAGTGAGAAGGAGACCCAGAGATAGAGGGAAGGACAGGAAGGAGACATAAAAATAATTAAGGTGTTAAATAGGTTATATACATTTACACACAATGTATGCAATAATTATGGGGTACAAACAAGTACTAATGAAATAAAAAGAACATAGAATATTGAACAAAAGATGTAAATATGTAATGATGACACTTTCTTTGAATGAATAAAATATATATGAAGAAAAGGTAGGAAAGAAGCACTGGGTCTCAGGAGGAAAAATTCTGAAGTTCAACAAAAATCTAGCTACATCCTGGTAAAATTACTAAAATAATTTAAGGGAAAAATAACAAAAGTAAATATTAGACCAATATTCACAAAAAGTGTGCATAATATGCAACAAGTCTGGATTTTAAAAAAATATATAAAAGAGAAAATAGCAGTAGCCTTTATTAAAATAAATGAAGATGATAATAATATTCTAAGAAACTACAAATCTATCTACTGAACGCTTTGATTGGATAATAATGATCAAAGAAAAAATATATTATTACAGAAGTTGTTAAAAATATTAATTAAAATACATAAATTGAGGGATGTTAATAAATTAGAAACCTGTACATATTGAAACTATAGGGAGAAAGATAAAAGTAGAGAAAAATAGCCCTGGGAATTATACAAAATTTATATTCTTCAGTATTAGAAAAAATAAATTTTATATTTAAATTAATACGCATAGACTTTTCTTGTCTATGCAGTGGCATCTGGTCTCTCATCTTATTTAATGATTTTATGATAAGAAGCTGAACAGAAATTATTTAGATTCTACTTTGAAGCAGAGCAAGTTGTTACCTAGGCAATAGCATATTGGAGGGGAAACCCCCCAAGGAATTTCGGAAAGAAATGGGACATTCCCAGAGTAATAGACATGAAGGTAAAAAGTGGAATTGGGTGCAAGGAATGACTGGGAGTTGGACGCAATACGTGAGTGTTATTTTGTCAAGAGTTTACTTGCAACAAACGAAAATAAATTTGTAGTTGCAGATCCACAGCATCATACTTTTTCTACCAATTTTCATTGGTCAGATGAAGGACATTTTTGAGGGAGACAATAGCACCATCCTTTATCGGGGCAGCAATTTTACCTCTGGGAGAAGACTGCTGCTCAGGTTCATCTTCTGCTGTATTGAGGCTGTGAGGGTGGGAGCTAAAAAGAGAAGAGGAAGGGAAGGTGCCCAGAGATGATCAAAGTCTTATTAAAAGTTCTGAGATAATTTGTCAATCATTTAGCTACCAAATAGATTATAGAATAGCATACTTCATGCAAATAAAAACAACTATAATTAACATTGAATGATCCTACTTCAAAATAGTAAAACATGAAAACTTTGAGAGAGTTTAAATAAAATGTCGCTAGCCTAAACTAGGAAGTTACAATTTTTTAAAAAATCATTATTGTTCCAAAATTATTTTGGGAATGCCATGGGATTTGAAAAACATACTTAAAAATATTAACCAGGAAAAGAAAAAAATTATGGACATGTTCATCCAAAAGTCCTTCTGGAAAGGATGCCTCAATAGCCAGAGTATGTCTGAAAATTAATAATTAGAGGAGAAATCAAATCAATTTTTCAGTTAATAAAAAATGGTGAGTGTCGAATTGTATTTTCATAAAAATTAATTAAAAAGGAATCAGTGGTTTAAATTTTTAAGTAATCATGAAAACATTAAACTTTAAAATGGAATTTTATATAAAAATTAATTAGAATTTGTAATATTGACAACACCGAATACACAAAGGAAAGATATACATATTAAAATGTAATATTTCTACATAAAAAATTACACAAGCAAAACCAAAAAACAAGTTACAAATCAGCAGCAAATTGTAGTGCACATGACAAGAAAGTGAAAATTTATTTAAAATACAAAGAAGTTAATTAGATTAATGTCAATAACTCATAAAAGTTAATTCATTAAACACATAAATCTATGACTACAGACAACTCAAGTGCATTAATAGAAATTTAGAATTGTACAAATTAATTGTAAATTCAGTGAAAGATATAATTTTTACTAAATTAATAAAAATAATTTTTAATATCAAATTTTTATGTTAGGAAATATTTTGCGAATGCTTCAGAATAAATTATTGCAATATATTTGGAGGATCATTTAGAAGTGTAAATAAAATATTTAAGTGTATAAAACATTTGATACTAAATCATCACTTCTAGAAATTTGTAGACTTTCCCTCTATGCATAAACAATGTATGCAAGAATTTCCAACCAAATGTTTGTCAGAGCATGAGTAAAATAATCTAATTGCCTAGAAGTAGGGATTAGCTAAGGGAAAGTGGAAGTTAATACCAGGGATTATTTCACAGATATGTTTCTAGAAGGACTTTGGGGCTTGTGTGTGCTGACCTGGAAAAATAAATCAGTATTTTGTTAGGAAACAACAGGTGCTTCTCTTGTGTGAAAACTAGGCATACACTCTGTGTGTGTGTGTGTGAGCGTGTGTGTGCGCATGTGTGTGTGAAAGAGCACTTGAAGAACAATATTCAAAATTCTAGTAGCTGACTCTGCAAGGAGATCTTCAGATACAGAGTAGAAGCAACACATCTTCTATTTTCCTGTTTGTGTTTGACTTTTTAGCATGTATAAATTGTTTTTATTATTGAAATGTTTTTAAAATATGAGTGCAAGGTGGCCTCAATTTAGAGGTGACAGTATTGAGGAAGAAAGCATATTGCTGGACATTAAGCATATGAAAAAACTGACTAACATCACACTTAGGTTATAGGCTGGTCCTGCCCTGTGATGGCTTAGACAGGGCTGGGATTCAGAGGGATGAAGCATAAATAATGATTGCAGATGATGCACTGGGAAAACAAGAAGCAAGAAGTGTCAGAGTCTGAGGGGGGGAGCACATGAGAAGTAGTTTTGGAAAATAGAATGGTTCAAATCTAGATATCATAATGAAAGCTAAAACTCTATTAATTTTTCTTAATGTAGCAATCATAGTTCTAATTACTTTACATGCATTAACTCAATTTAATCCTCATAACAACCTAATATAAAGATTTTAAGTTCAGGATGTCCTTTCAAAATTCTTGGCATACATAATTTTATGCACACTTATTTCATTTATCACACTGCACACCACTGGAGAAGTCAGGAACAGTTCCCTGACCCTGTCTCTATCTATCTATCTATCTATCTATCTATCTATCTATCTATCTATCTATCTATCTATCTATCTATCTAATCTATCTATCTGTCTGTAAAGTTTTTGTAGGAATGCATGTAATAAGCAAACATCACTGAGTAAGATAAGACTCTTGGGATCCAGGTTATAATACCCTGAAACTTTTAAATATTTTTGGTGATATGCACAGAAAGGTATCCAGAAATGAACAAAATTCAGAAAATGATCTGGAACCTGTGAGCAGAAGGATAGTCACTACAGACAGACTGGGTGAAATGTCCAAGGTCAACCTGGACAATGAGGTGGGAAAGGGCTTGGGGCACAAACTTCAAGGGCATCAAAGTTGAAAGCAGAGGAAAAAGAATTAGAACCATAGTAGCTAACATATATATAATGTTAGCTCTATCAGAGTTTGTTTTATTTATTCCTATTTCCTGATTAGTAAACAGACTGTATTGGTCACACAGCATGGCTAAATCACAAGAAGTAAATGTCAATGTCACTCTGCTGTTCCAAAGACAATACCTTTGCCAACACACCTCAGACATAATATGAGGGAGAAGTGGAGTTCAAACTCCTGAGTAATTTATTACCTTTGTCTTCAGTTATATTTGAGCAAGTAACTTAATTTTAATATATTCCCAAAACGTTTATGATTATCTTAGCACAAGGTGCGCTATACTCCACTAAGTGTTTGGGATAAAGGAATAATGTCTACTAAAGGAATAATGTCTATTTAAAGTTTTCTGAAAAAGAATCAGTATTTACAAATAAAGTGATATTATTGCTTATTATCTCTTAAGGGGCTCACAAAACTTATTTGAGAAATACCACAGTTGCTCCTTTTTTTTAACTCCAGTGCTGTTGATTCAACACAGGGCCTTCACCCTAAACTATATTCCTGGCTCTTTTTCAGTTTTTATTTTGAGATGTTGCTTAAGCTGGGTTTGAACTTGTGGTTCTCTTGCTTCTGCTTCAGGGGTGCTGAGATTACAGGTCTGCACCTCCACATTCTGCTCAGTGCTGCCTTCTTAAAAGAACTGAATACAAGCTGTGAACTAAGGTAGAATAGGCAAGGGGAAATGAAAAAAAATTTCTAGAAGGTAAAATGGGATGAACAACAGCTTAGCATGAGGCAAAGCGTGTCTTGGAAGCCTGGAAGACGACGCTGGGGGTGCATAGTCCTGCAGAAGGGAGGTTCATAGAGGCGAGGCTGGGGAAATGCAGAGGATCCAGGTCGGGAAAGCCTTCCTGAAGAGCTGTGATTGTTTTCACCCACTGCCCCACTATGGTTTGTCCTGCAGCTAAGGATCCGATCAGCACCTTCACTGACTAATGAATTTAGGCAGGCCTGCAGTGCCACACAAGTGAGCTCACTGGTGAGGCACACTGACCCTCACTGGTGAGATGCTGTTCTGATTCTAACAATGCAGGCAGTCACTGCCTTAAATTGTGTTATGGAACACAACTGGGATTGAGCAGTGGAAAGAAATTTCCTCAATATTCTCAAAGCTGCGTGAGATGGTGCTAGGTACCTGGATCAAGGAATAAAGAAATTTCAATTTCAGGTCAATGTTTCTCATTTCTAACCATTGGGAAACTTTTTTAACTTCAAAATCTTAATTTCTCCATCTGTTAAAGTGTTCTCTTTAACAGAAGAAAATTGGGAAGATAACTCCCATTGCCCCTTGCTGCTTGAAAAACTAAGAAAAATTTTTCTTGTTTTGTGTCTGAAGATTTTTTTTTTTCTCCTTACTTATGGGGCAATAAAAAAAGGTGTGGTTTATTTATTCAATTGACATTTGAGTTTGAAAAGTAGAAAAATGAGTGCAGCACACATGATTAATATTAATAATGATAATATAAGATCTTACAAAGGTTCCCCACTAATCTTATATTATTCAGGCTCTGGCACATAATGAACATCCTGAATATTTAATAATCGAAAGAAAGAAAACTCCACTGGGAGAACATCTTGAGCTGTCATATGTATGCATGAAAAGCCCCTTATCCTATGACAAGGGAAAATAGACCAGATCTGTTGGTGGTAAAATACAATATTTTTACACCTTTAGTCAAATGTCACTACGGATTGCAAGTGACATCTTATAACTAAGAACAGCTTCCCATAGAATATGAAAAATATAAATCCTTCCTTCTTTGCTATGAATTCATATTAAAAGGTCATTACAGTGCACACAAAATCCCACAGAAGTGGCTTAATGCACTTTTTATTTCCATTCCAATACCATCAGGTGGTCGGAGTGTGCCAGGGATAATTAAAAGTAGGTTGTGATTTGCATAGGCAGAGGCAAGAAGAAAGCAGGTACATGAGGCTCTGCTTGGGGAAAAATGATCAACCAAGAAATAATAGGGAAGTGATGGAATTAACAAGTCTAGGCCTTCGCACTTTGTAAGAAGAAAGCTTGCTTCCCTTTTTATTCTTCTTTTCTTTCTCACTGCCTCCTGCAACAAGGCATAGGCCTCTTCTTCAGGAAAAAGCATGTTCCTCCCGAGCACATAAAAGCTTTATGAGGTACAAAGTTTTCTTAAGAAAATGAGTTTTTTCCGATTCAATTCACCCTGGAAATGAAATTAGTTTGGTGTATTATGTGAATCGTGACATTTTCTCTCTATATTTATATATTCAGCAGTTTGAACATAGCAACAAAGAATAAGAGAATATTTGGGGGATGGGAATAGACCTCAAAGTAATTGATTTTTATTTAGAGAATGAAAAAGTTGACAGCAAAAGAAACCTTAGCATGGCTTTTTATAGGATAAACTGTTACAATTCATTTTCTCTCTGCATTTAAAAACTGTTACCTCTTCAAATCAGGTCTCATTGTTACATCTCCCTTGCGTTCATTTTGATTTCTACTCCCCAAAACAATAAAATGATTTTCAACATTTCTTCTCATTCTCATTAATGTTACTATGCTTATATTTGGCTTAATAGTTTTCACTAAAAGAGAGATAATCTAAAGATAGAAATACTCTAAAAATTTCTTGAAAGTTGAATTCTCCAAATTTGACTGAGATGACATAGCCATTGGATATGGCAAGGCATTTCTGTTTATCAGTGTTTTGAGGCAAACACTACCTTTTTTGAAAGATATAACATTTGCACCCTGGTAGGGACTTTATGAGTTAATCAATCCATTCTTTGATAGAAAGCAGGTATGAAACCAGGCTCAGAACAAGAGAGAAAAATTCATTTAATTATAAATGTTTAAAATTTATCAGATATATAAGAAGCACACTCTCTTTCTACAGTGATTTTTGGAAACTTGGCACAGTTTACTGTGCCTGAGGGAGTTTTCTATTGAGCATAAGATATGCCTTCCAGAAAAATTCTGAATGAAGTTATTGAAACTGAAGATTGCTTATATATTATGTTGATACCCGTGAAAGCACCATTTACATGAAAAACATTCTAAATATTAATAAAAATTGATTCTAGTTGTTGCAACATACATTTTTATGCTCTCAATTTTAATTTATTGGCTATAATTTGTAAAATTTAAATTAGTACTTTTTGTCAATTTTGGAAACAATATAAAAATGTACACTGTAAAATGTATTTTATATCAGATTCCTTAGTATGTTATAACATTTCTTGCTTATATATAAAGCCTTGGCAGATAAACTAAACTGAAATATTTCAGTGGCAAACACTGGCTTCATGTTGTTAAGGTTTGTACATAGAATGTCTTCCCAAAGGCTCTTGTATCCAGAAAAGAGACCTGGAAAGGAGATTGGATCATGGAAGTGCTATTTTCATCAGTGGATCAATCCACAAATGAGGTTAGAGCTGAATGTGCTGTCAGGAACTGGGGCCTGATTGGAAGAGGCAGGTCATTGGTGGTGACCTAGAAGGACATGTTTCCCTTCCAAGCTCCTACCTCCATTACCATATGATAAGAAGATGTGCTTCACCCAGGACATTCCACCATGCTGTTTCTGATTTTAAGCCAGCTCACTGAAACGAACCTCTCCACTGTTTGGTTGTGGCTGTCAGATGTTTGGTTACAGTGATGGGAAACTGACTCAGACCATGGTATATTGAACATTTATTCATCCATGAATCTATTCAATAATATTTCTGAATGCTTACAAAATACCTAATATGTCCCTATGCATACAGTAGGCATTTGAGAGATGATTGTTGCATTTAAAATGATAATAGGCACTCTATGGGAGAATGAGATTATTTGTATTCAAGTCAAATACTGTACTTTCTTCAGTCTAGAACAATACATACTGCCAGAAAGAAAAAGACTTGGAACATCAGAAAACTAAAAGTGTAACTATCATTCATTAACTATGGAGAATCTCAACTCACTGCTTTATTTAAAAAGAAAGATATTGTGTGATCTTACTTATATGTAGAAACTAAATACTTAAACGTATAGAATCAGAGGTTAGATGGTTGTAGTAGGGGCTGGAAGTGAGGGATAGGGGTGTTGACCAAATAATACATCATTTTTTTCTAGTAGGTATAAATTCAAGAGATGTCCCAGAGAGGTGACATCGCATATTTAATATAATAACAAAGATAATAATAGCCTTCTCCAAGTACACCTTTTCTGAGTGCCTGGCCCTGGGCTAATGTGTACATATATTTTGTCCTTCCACACATGTCCTTCGGTATTTATTATTATCTCATTTTACAAATAATGAAAAGGTAGATAGAGCTTGTGTTCTTTCTCACATCTGGCCTGAGACCTGAGTCTCAGTGGAGACATTGGGTTGGAGTTGGTTGTGGAGGGTGTTGGAGTCAGCCATTTCCATATCAGAATGCCATAGAGAGGTTGACACTGCAGAAATCTCAGGTAAATGGGTTTGAAATGTATTTTATAATATTGGATGTACACTGTAGGGCAAAAGCAATGTATATGGAAGACAGAAAATACAAAGATAAAATGAAGTCATAAATCCACCATACACCTTATGATCTAGGATGGTACTAACACAACTTAAAGGTTGTATCTCACTCTATGCCATTTCCCCATTTCCACAATGCTAAAAGAAAGATTTTTAGATTCGTTCTTTAAAAAAAACATATATTAGCTGAATAACATAGTTTTGTTACTTTTATAATGATGAAATCACTTGATTTGTAAGATTCCTGTATGCTATATATATTCCTATAACCATTACTTCTTATTGCCTATGACTTTTACATTTCTCTGAATATTATATTGAATAAAACATGCCACAGTGGCCATGTATTGCTTTCAATATTTTGTTACACAAAGAGTACACACACACACACATAAAACACACATGTGCACAAAGAGTACTGTAGAATTTTATTTCTGTGTCCATATAAGATTTACTCTAACATGTATACTTAGGAGTGAAATGTTAGATCAACATGTATTATGTCAATATATCAATTCATATAACTCAGTGCTGCAAGACAATACTAAGCATTTTCCAAAGTGCTAGTACCTAATCAAACAAGCTACAGTGACTCATGTGAACTCATTTTTACAGTCATTCTTTACAATATTTGGTGCTACCCAACTTTATAATTAAAAATATAATGCCACTAAATTATATTTAATTATAATCTCAATTTCTATTTCTCTGTTTATTAATCAAAATTTAAATGTTTTTATACATCTGTGGACCATTCATATTTCCTCCTTTGTGAAATACCTAATCACACTTTACTTAATTATAATAGATCATTTTACATACTTTGTGGATTTGAAAATTTTATTTAAATTTAGAGACAAAAGTACTTTATTGTATGTGTCTTCTGCTAATTCAGTTTGCATTTTTTATTCCCTTAATATTGCCCTTTTCTAATCAATATCCTAAATCTCAACTTTTCCACTTACTTTCTGAGTTTCTAAATCTGGCTTAAAATATATTTCTTTGCTCTAGCAAAAATAGTTTCCTATATTATCTTTATTTTTTTGCCTATATTAACTTTAAAAAGTGTTGAAATTGGTCTTTGAAAAGAAGACTTTAATCCACAGGAATTAATTTTGCATGTAGTAAAAGATTATTATTCAATTAACTATATATATGAGTAACTAGACTTCTCACTGAAGGGTGCTTATTTCCCTCACAGACTGACACAGTCATAATCATATTCAATAGTTTCATATTATTTGCAGGTCAGAGTCTTGTCTCACTATCTCTGTGTTGTATTTATCAATGTATCAATCTCTGTCTACAGCTATGCTTTATTTATACAACATTGTATGTCTTAACACATAGCAGGTGGGTTTTTCTCCCATTCTTGGATTGACTCAGTCATCCAATTTTTAGAATTTGTGTGCCATTGTACTCTTAAAAGTAATAGTCAATGTACTGCATAAATGGGCAAATAATTATGGATAAATTTGGGGAGAGCTTAAATACTTATTATATTAAATTGTTCTACCTAAGAACATGGCAAAATTGCTTGCTTATTTGGAGATTATTTAACGTTGTTCAATAAAGTTATATAATTATGTCTATTTTTGGTATATATACCATTAAATTTATTTCTTAATTACTTTATAGTTATGTGCCTAATAGTTGTGCCTATAGTTGTGTGCCTAAACAATATCTTATAAATTATATTTATCCAAACACAGGTGAGGCCAGGGATTTAGCTCAGTGGTACTGCACCTGCCTTACAAGCTCAAAATCCTGAGTTTGATCCCCGGTACCAAAGAAACAAAACAAAACAAAACAAAAAACAGGTGACTAGAAATACAAATTGTTATTATGTTGATTTAAAATCATTTTATTGATTTTGTAAAATAGTTTGTTTGAACATTATTTTATTTTCCATATAAACAAACATACCAGCTACCAAAAAAATGTTTTGAAATTTGGTATAGGACATTTAATTTCCACTTACTTTATTTTGGATTATGTACAATTATATTTTCCATTCTTACTCTTTAATTTTTTCTGGCTCTGTTTGAAAGCTCCAATATTGTGTGGAGGATGTGTTGCTTACTAATGTGCTAACTTACACAAACCAGATTTTAATTAAAATTAATAATTGCAATATCTGAAAATTTGGGTGTTGTAGTCTTGATTTTAGTTTTAGTTGCTGACATACTTTCATGGTAGGTTATTTCTTTTTTGAGTTTATTTGTGCTTAATGTTAATCTCTGAGTCTCCTAAGTGGCTAAATTAATAGTTGTGGACACCGGGGGACACTTAGAAACCATTGTGTCTCCTGGCTTGAAATCACTTGGCCTGTTCCATGGAACACACAGCTCTGGCTGAGTGCCTACCCAAGGTCCCAGGCTTCCCCACTGAGTCACAGTGCTGGTGTGGTTTTTGGCTGTGGAATTAGCCTGAGTTTTGCATTTCATATCATTGCTTTTTGCTACAGCTTCAGGTTTACATGGTGGCTGTGTTATGAGTTGTTTGGCTGAAGGCCACAGAGATTTCCCTAACCACATATTCTTTAGAAATATCTTTGCTAAAGATCTAGTTTCTTTGTTTTATTTCTTGACTTTTTGCTATTTAAAAAATTTGTTTAAATTGGGCATTTCCTCAGATATCTGGCCCAGAATACTGCCAGAAATGATGTCCATGGGCTAAATATTTTGATTAACCAAATGTATCATCTGGAATGTGAATGTATATGAATCAGCAAAAATTGGAACTATGATCATGACTTAGTTTAAAACTCTGGAATCTTGAACCTAAAACAGAACTATTGTTTTGTAGGTAAAAGACAAATGCCTACATGAGGTTTCATACTTTATGAAAGAAATTCATAAAGACATGTATTGCTATGTTTTTTCTCTTTCGTAGGGATTTACCCCCAGATAAATCCACAAATGCTCACAGACGTTAGCTTGGGCATTCTAAATGCATGTACTCCCAGATTTTGATAAATATTAGTCATGTTGTAGGTTCATCTGTTTCACTGACTGAGACTCAAAATAGAATACTAAGGTCTCAGCATAGCAGCCCAAACCAGAGGTGGCAACTCTACAGTACTGGGGCACCTGTTCCTCCTCTACTATCGCATCTATCCCTACAGGGCTGCTGTTATCTAAATGGTCTAGGATAACTCCAGAGTCCATCCCACAATCTTATCTGAGAAAGAAATAAAAAAGGGAGGGGATCTCTCTTGTTATGAAAAAGAATACGGGAAGCTACATACAAAATGCTTATCTATCTCTTTGGTGTTAATAATTTGCACCTGATTGAGATGAACCTAAAGCATTTGGTAATTATCCCTGACAGATACACTTCTAGCTGACATTTGGGTGACCTAGAATTATTGAACACACATGACTAAATATGGAAATTCAATAAGTTTTTTTTTCTTTTTGTTGTTTACTGTTTAATTCTCTGTGAGATACAAGACACAATATGCACAGAATGGTTGCATAGCTCCCATGGTTACCAAATGGAGCAGTATCCAAAAGCCCAGAAGACAATAACAGCTAAGAGACAGCATGATAATATTGCTATAACATATTAGGCTTAATGCTAAATGTTCCACATACAGTACATAGTATTTCATTCTAAAAAAAATTCTAATGTGGATCAACTCTCAAAACAGAAAGTGAGAGAAGGACTTAGTTCATAATAGTTCATTTGAGAAATGATCAAGGAAGCACTAAGAACATGAGTGCAAGAGCTAGGAAGAAGATGAGGCTGGTAATTTCCCACTTTGGACAATTCTGGCAAGATTTCTTGGAAGACCTGCTGGGAAACTGCCATACACCTCAATTTGCCCAATAAAGGACAAGAAAGGCAGTGTAATTATTCTTCATATTCAAGATATGTAGTAACCCCCATCTGCCATTAATCAAAAGTTTCCCTTCTGGTTTTACTTCTTCAATATTACTGTTCTTCTGTATGCATGGGCCAAACAGGTGGCCCTGCTCAAAGCAAACCCACACAGAGACTCTATAAGAAGCCAAAGATACCATGCATTGGTCAGCTTTTCCATTGCTGGGTCAAAATATCTGGCATCCAAATTTAATGGAGGAGAGATTCATTTTGGTTCATGCTTTCAGAGAGCAGTCTATGTTTAGCTGGCTCCAGGGCAGAAACATCATGGCAGAAAGGCATGCTACAGAGAAGTTACTGAGCTCATGGCATCTGGGAAGCAAAGAGTAGGAGAAGAGCCAGAGAGGAGGGGACAGGGCTATATATTTTCCCATCAGGACCCACTTCATCCAATTGGTTTCCAATATCTAATAGTTCATTCAACTATGAATTCATCAAGGTGCTAACCCACTGCTGAGGTTAGTACCCTCACAATCCAGTCATCCCTCTAGGAATCTTTGAATCCAGTCAGGTTTACAATCAAGGTAAACTGGCACACATGGATATTGTAGCTCACCTGGAAGTAGGCCAAAGGTGTTGGTGATGACTGCTAGAACCCAGAAAGGAAGTATTATCTTCATTTTCCAAATAACAATGTTGAGACTCAGAGATTTTGAAGCTTGCTTAGTAAGAGGCACTGCTTGGCTTCTCGTTTTGCCCGTCTGACCTCACAGCTAGAGGTGTAGACTGCATCTCTGTGAGAATATAAAGACCTTCTTATTGCAAGAACACTTATGCTTCCAGATTGTTGACATTTCAGCATGAGTGTGTGGCATTCCTGCTTGTGAACTCTTATCTAATCCTCCAAGGGCCCCTTTCCACTGACACAGCAAGGCAAGCTTGTCTTCAGTCAGATTCCAACACCCAAGCTACTCAGTCTCAATCTCATCTTTTCCCAAATGATGCAGGTGGTCATTGCTATGATGAGACAATTATCTAAGCACTGTAGCAGTGGGCTTGTTGTCTGAACTTCTTATCTATCTGTGTTTGCCATGGGAAGAGGCAGCTGAGAAGAGGAGCTGGGAAAGTACAATAAACACGGGATACCATGTAGATGCTCTCCCACTGGATGTCAACCATTAGTAAAGGAAGAAAATTATCAACTGACCTCCACCTTGGGGAGCATCCTCCTTAAGAGATAAACAATGTGAAATTTTTCTTTTCCTGGTCACTAATTGCAATCCTATCTTCTATATCTGAAATTCTGCCCTCACATTGGCTCATTCTGCTACATAAACTTTCAATGCAGTTTTTAATCTACTGGAAATCTGTTTGCATCTGATTTATGGATTCCATTTGTTTCCTATGTTGGAATTCCATCATGTTCCTCAGCTCCTCTATTTTTTTTTATCTGTGCCCTCTCTAGATTTATTAGTCATGTCTTGCACTATGGGCACAATCTCTGCCATTATCTGAGAAATTATTTCTGATTTCATTTTTTCCAGATCCTTTTTTGTTCACAATTCAGGGAGTACAGGTGGTTGAGTATCAGATTATTCCATTTCATTTCCCTTTGGGGTTGCTTTAGGTGATCTGGAAGTCTGGTTTTGAGACTTGTTTATGTGTCTTCTCATTTCGGTGGGGTGGGGTGGGGTGGGGTGGTACTGCTGGTTCCCACACAGCTCACCTTGTTGGTGCTGGGGCGGGGCGGGGGGTGGGGAGGGGCTCTGGTCCTCTCTAAGTGCTAGAAATTCTAGAATGTCTTGTCCCAGAAAGCATTCAACAAAATCCACCATGCATTCATGATAAAAAACCCTACAAAAAAACGGTCTCTACCTCATTCTGATGAAACCTATCTATGAAAAACCAACAGCCAATATCATACTAAATGGTCAAAAACTGAAATCCTTCACACTAAAATCAGGAACAAGACAAGGATCTCCACTGTCACCAATCCTGTTCAACATAGTTTTGGAAACATTAGCCACAGCAATTACACAAGAAGAAATAAAAGGAATAAAGATAGGAAACAAAGAAGTCAAATTGTCATTATTTACAGATGACATGATACTCTATATAGAATACACCAAGAACTTCACAAAAAGTCCTCTAGACTTAAAAGTCACTAAAGTAGCTAGATGTAAGGTCAACACAGAAAAAATCAATAGCTTTCCTTTACACAAACAACAGGCTCACTGAGAGAGAAATAGGGCAAATAATTCCTTTCACAATAGCATCCAAAAATGAAATGCCTAGGAATAAACCTAACAAAAAAAATCAAACACCTCTTCTCTGAAAACTATAGCACTCTGAAAAGAGATATTAAAGATATCAGAAAATGGAAAGACATCCCTTGCTCCTGGGTAGGAAAAATCAGGATAGTGAAAATGGCCATACTTCCAAAACTGCTATATAGATTTAATGCAATCCCAATAGAAATTCCAGCAGCATACTTCATGGATCTTGACAAAACAATCCAAAAAGTCATTTGGAACAAGAGATCTAGAATAGCAAATATAATTCTAGGCAACAGAGATATGGCAGGGGGTATCACAATCCCAAACTTGAAACTATACTACAAAGCTACTGTGATAAAAACAGCATGGTACTGTCAAAGAAACAGACCTTAGGACCAGTGGAACAGATTGGAAGATGCAGAAACAACTCCAGACACACTCAGCAACCTCATCTTTGACAAAAGAGCCAAACACCTTCACTGGAGGAAAGATAGCCTCTTTAATAAATGCTGCTGGAGAAATTGGGTTTCAACTTCCCAACTTCCCAAAGATTAAAACTAGACTTTTATCTCTCACCATGCACTAAACTAAAATCAAAATGGATTAAGGATCTGAATATTAAAATAGAAATGCTGAATCGCCTGGAAGAGAGGTTAGGTAGAACTCTTGAAGACATTGGTGTAGGAAAAGATTTTATGAACAAAACCTCAGTTGCCCCTGAACTAGCACAAACAATCATGAAGTGGAACCTCTTCTTATTAAACAGCTTCTGTACAGCAAGAGAAACCACCAACAGTGTGAAAAGACAACCCACAATGTGGGAAAAAATCTTTACCTGCTGTTCCTTAGACAAAGGTCTACTACCTAGAACACATAAATAATTGAAAAAAATCAGACCTCCTAAATTTAAAGACCCAATCCAAAAATGGGCATCAGAAATGAACAGACATTTCTCACCCAAAGAAGTAGAAATAGCAAATAAACACATGAAAAAAATGTTCAACACCACTGGTCATTTGAGAGATGCAAATGAAAACAACACTGAGATTCCACCTCACCTCACAAAGAATGGCCGCTATCATGAAATCAACAAGTAACAAATGCTGGTGGGGCTGTGTGGAAAGAGGAACACTGCTCCACTGTTGGTGAGAGTGTAGACTGGTATAACCACTGTGGAAATCAGTATGGAGATACCTCAAGAACTAGGACTGGAAGTCCCATTTGACCCAGCTATTCCCTTACGGGGTATCTTCCCCAAAGAATTAAAGGAATTATACCACAGTGATATATGTGCACCCATGTTCATAGCAGCACAATTTGTAATTGCTAAAACTTGGAAGCAGCCCAATTGTCCATCAACTGGAGACTGGATAAAGAAAATGTGGGTTTTTTTTTTTTGTTTGTTTGTTTGTTTATAAAATGGAGCACTACTCAGTCATAAAAAATGAGAAATTAGAGACATTTATAGCTAAATGGATGCATATTGAGGTGATACTCTTAAGTGAAATAAATAGGACACACATGTGTAAGTACCAGATAGTTTCTCTAGTGTGAGAAACTGGAAGTGTAAATAAGGATTAAAACGTATAATAGGTAATGTGAAATAGGATTTTCTTATAATAATAGGGAGAAAGGGAAGGGGTAGTGGAAGGGATAGGGGAAAGGAAAGAATGGAATGGAATTTATGTGAGAAAATGAAAAATGGAAACAAGTCTTTGTAAATATAGAGGAATGGAGGTGTTGTAGGGAGGTCAGAGGATGGGGGAAAAATTGAGAACCAAGAGAGATTATGTAAAGGTGCTAATGTCCAATGATGAATGTCATTATATTGTATACCTAAAATGTACCAAGAAAATTAATTAAACAAAAGAGATAAACAATGTGGTTGAAACTGTGCAGGGTTTCTTTATCTGAATAAAGAATGCATACTTTGCACATGTGTATGTTGCTGCCTCCACTTGTAATCTAAATGAAATATTCATGCCTGCTAACACTCTCTCTCTCTCTCTCTCTCTCTCTCTCTCTCTCTCTCTCTCTCATCTCTCAGCACAAAGAGATCATTTACACAAGATGCTAGCACAAAACAGGATCAATTCTTGAATATAACCAAGGAATTTCACCATAGTCTTTGCCTATCTGGTAGAAAATTGACAAAAATATCTCCAAATTGAGATGTGTTATACTGCTTTTGGTCTTTTAAACAGAAAGGCACAATATGCTGGAAACTTCCTTAGTGACTGGTGTATGTTGTTACTCATGTCACATCCTTTGCCTCTGTCTGTATTTCCAAAGACTTTGTCCAGTCTGTCTAAAGCACACTCACCAAGTTGTTGCCTCCATCCTACCAGATTCCCACCTCTGGCCCAGTGCCAGCACAACTGGCTATTTCCTGTCGGTCACATCTTGGAGACATGCCCAGTAACTCATGTTTTCATTTTTGTAAGGCCCTGTCTTTTCTGCACTGCACTTATCTTTAAAATTAAGTGTAATGATTTAAAATCTGTGTAATGATTTGCTTGACTTAAGGCCCTCTGTCTCTTGTCATCCATGCCAGAATAAAATGTCTTTTTTCCATACATTATTTCAAACACTGTGTTTTAAAAATTGATCTTTGTTCTAATCACAATATAAATATAATTCTATATTTTGTTTGATTTGGAACTGTATTATTTTAACTTGCATATTATATTACATAGGTTTGCAATCTCCTTGGGTGAGGGTACTACCATTACTATATTGCCTTAATTATTCCTCTAAGATTGCATATTTAAATTACTCCTATCAGGGTCTTTTTCTTTGCCTTTTATTGTATACTACTCTGCAATAAATAATATCTTACATGAATGAGTATGTTTTTCTTTCTCCATTTATTAGCTTTGGATAAATTCCCAGAAGCAGTGTTCAAGATGTATATAGCTGCCTTTTGCTCCAAAAATAGTTTCTTATATGTGCCCTAAAAATAATAAATTTAGATTTCTGTTAGCTATATAGCAGCAGTGGCAAACATATGACATGTATGTTATTTGTTTTCATTTTTTAAAAAAGATGTTAATGTATGGGTTGTTTTTTCTAAACTAAAACCTCAGTATTCAGGTTTAATTGCAGTGTTGGCACTTTGTGATTGCAGTTTTAGGTACTCATCTCTAAAAGGTTCACCATCACCGCTGATTGGAACACTATTCTCTCTTGCCATCTTCAAGATATGCAATACAAAGTTAACAAATTAACGATATTTTCACATTGTTCTCTCTGTTTACATAAATTTGAAAGCATAAGTTTACTCATACATGGAGAAGAATATGTGTTGGCTAGATTGCTAGTTCCTTTTTCTTATTGTATTAGGATTCTCTAGCGGAACAGAATAAATAGAAACTATCTATACAGTTATGTAAGGGAATGTATTGGGTAGGCTTACGAGATCAAGGCAAAAAAATCCACAAGGGCTGTCTGCGTGCTGGGGATCAGAGAATCCAGCAGCTATTCTGCCTGTGAAGATGCAAGCCACAGAGCAAGAGGGATCACAGGTGCAGCCGGTCCAGGGTCTAAAGCTGAGGAGTTCATTATAGAGTAGCTGGACTAAATCTACAGGAGAAAGATGAGGAAACTGGAGACTGAGATCCAAAGGTGACAGTAAAAAATGAAGCTCTTCAAAAACAGCCACATTTCCTTCCCCTTCCCTTTCTTCATTCCATCCACGCTTCAAGCCTATTAGCTCTTGAACCCCATATCCAAGTGGGTCTTCCCACTCAGTTCGCTGGCCAGCACATCAGTCACCATGTCAGTCATCCACAGACACGCCCATTGTGCTTCACACATCCTCTAGGTAGTCCTGATTCCAGTCAAGTTGACATATCATGAACAATGGTCACAATCACTAAACTTTTCCCATATGAACTAAAGAAGATCTAACATAAGCTGTTA
This sequence comes from Heterocephalus glaber, assembly GCF_053883595.1. Taxonomy (NCBI): domain Eukaryota; kingdom Metazoa; phylum Chordata; class Mammalia; order Rodentia; family Bathyergidae; genus Heterocephalus; species Heterocephalus glaber. The sequence continues at coordinate 26,698,787 of NW_028258143.1, read as the reverse complement.
AATAACTAGGAGGTATCGCATAATATGAATTCATTCTATTTACATTTATATTATAGGTATTTGATATTTTCAAGTTCTTCTTGTTGGTTTGCTTGCTAGCTTTGTTGTAGTATTCCAGATAATTCTATATTGAACATTCTTGTACATAAACCTGCACTGTCTGCCTTCACTTCTCAACTTTCCAGCAAGAAAGTCCCACAAGTAAAATTACTAAGTCAAAGGCTACTGACATTTAAATTTTTAATGGATATTGATTCCGTTTCAAAACTACTACAGAAATCCAGTAAGACAGTACATGAGATATATGCACAAAAACAGTCATTTCTCTTGTTCTGTGCCAGGGATACCTGGGTTTAGTGATTTTGATTTTCTCTTCTTTACACTGCCTACTTACAAACTCTTCCAATTTTTCTATAAGCATTTAACTTCTCAAAAATTTTAGGATCTAGTCTTTTAATTAATAATTCATACACATGCCCTTTATAGCATAGATTGTAAATGGCTTCTTCCAAATATGTTTACTTTCTGGTTTGCATGGTAGTTTTAAAATCATAAAGTACTTTTATATTCTTATATGGATAAATTTTGTTTTTCTATAAATTCTTGATTTATTGTACAAGTTACTTTCACTCTTATAACACATATGTTTTAAAATTTCTCACGAATTTTTAGCTTTTTTGTTTTTGCTTTTTTTTTTTTTGGTACTGGGATCGAACTCAGGACCTCGTGCTTGCCAGGCAGGCACAATTGAACATTTTTGATGTTAATATTTTTTCAGCTTTGACATTTACTTTTACAGATGCTGTGATGTAAGAATAAATGTTTGATCCAAATGGATAACCAGAATTTTCACCATCATTTATTAAATAAATCATCAATTTCTCATTGAAATAAAATACTACTCTCCCCAGATAAAACCTCCCTGAACTGCCTCAATTCTGTCCTTTTCGTCCTTCTCTTTCTGTTTTAGTATGATACACTTTTTTCAAATTCATAGTAATTTGTATATATAGAAAACTAGATACAAGGAAAGTCTTCTTAAAATACTTGGTTATGCACAAACAGCTATTTGTCTCTATGAGCTTTTTTAAAAAATTCCAGTTCCAAATGCAAAGCTTACTATTAACATTAAAATTATATATGAACTCAGGGATAATTTCTGGTAATTTTAAATATAATAATTTTTCTCTTTGATTAGTTGATGCTAGAAAAATATACTAATATGTTAATCCCTAAATTTCTTGTACCTAAAGGCAGTTATATAAATAAAAATCCACTTAGCCTATGCCCAAAATTTCTAAAAGTTATGCATTAAGCTAGTATAAAATAAACTTAAATAAAATGTATTCTGTCTCCCTACTTTGACTAACATACCTACATAGTTATCTGCAAAATCAATTAATTAAAAATGTAAAATTCTCTGCCTCAGAATTTTTTTCCCAGAAATTGGTGGCCTGGGATAATGGAGCCTGGACTACTCTGTAAGAATAGTAGTGATTTCTGTGCTGTTCTCTTAATGGTAATCTTTTATAACTTTAAAATTACTTCTTTGCTCCTTGTGGTAGATCTCATTGCCTTCCAATAAATATTAATGATAAATGATTATAGTTTTATAGCTTTTGCTTTTTTTTCTTCCTCTCAACTCCTCTATTTTTCTCTTCCTTTTATTGCTATTCATCAGTTTCTTTTGAACAATACTGAGTAGAAGCCATAACAGAAGTGATTGTAGTCATGTTCTTAACGTCACAGGAAATCACTGTAAAGTCTCATTAATAAGTGCCACAGATTTGTGAGCAATACATTGATGAAGTTAAGAAGTCCTGTTATTTATTTATCTCTTAACACTTTTAATATAGGATTATTGCTTATGAAGATATTTTTCTTCAACTATTAAGATGATAGTGAAATCTTGCTGTTGAAATTCATTAATATGGTGTGTAACATTTGATTTCTGACTTTGAACATCTCTGATTCTTAAAATAATTTGACCTATTCTTTTTATTTTATAAACACTTCTGGGTTATTCCTCAAATCTTCCCAAGACAGTCATCTTTTGTAGTTATTTTATTCTGCTTTTAAACAGATTTTATTATATCTTTCATTTTAATATTTGTAATTTTTCTTGATCCATGCTTGCATTATATCATGATTACATTCCTTATGGGGAGTTGGTTCATGTGGAACAGATCCTAATTCTTTTTCATTCCTGAATCCTCCCTACTTCCTCCCTCCCTCCATCTCTTGATCTCCTTCCCATGTGAACAAAATCTCCTTGCTTCCTATTATCTATCTTTTATTTTGCTCTCTATTTATATTTTGGCTTTCTCACGTAAGAGAAACTATGTGGTATTTAAGCTCATCGGTCTGATTTAGTTCACTTAATATTGTGTTCTACACCTGCATCCCTCATACTACAAAAGGCTCAAGTCTATCCTTCTTTATGACAGAACAGTACTCCCTTGTGTATAAATATCACATTTTCATCATCCATTCATCTGCTGAGGGACATATAGCCTGCTTTAAGATTTAGCTGCTATGAATTGTGGCTCTATAAATATGTGTGTGCATGTATCACTGTAATATGATGTCTTTATAGTGGGCCTTTCTTAAGTTTATTTTTTGTGTATCTTCTTTCTGTAGCATCTCCTAACTTCTCTTCTATTATTGTTCCTATCTTGTTGCAATCTCTCCTAATACATCTACAGGACAATACCTTCTAATGAGAACATAATTGCTCTGAGTTATACAGGTTATTTGTGTGTGTGTGTGTGTGTTTGGGATTGGGGGGTGATAACCCCCAGTATTGAACTGTACCATGATTTTCCATGCTGATAGGAAGAGTGATCATGCCCCAAGTTTCAGAGCAGACACTCATATTAAATTTTCAACTAACTATGGCCAGTGTCTTCAAGTACATACAACACCGGAACACTGCAAAAGGTGACTATTTATTTAGCTGACTATTCCAGGTCTTCCAATAATCAGTCAATTTCAGTTTCATTTTCTGTCTTCTCTACTTTTTTCAAAATGTGTTTTGCTTTGTAACTAGACATCACTCCTTGGCTTTTGATGTTTACTATCTTTCTTCAGAAGTCTACGATAATTTATTAATGCCACAAGCGTAAATATGTAGGCTCTAGGAAGAAGTTAATGGACTCTCTTAGGAATAAGATGTATGGGCTCTCAGAGAAGACTTCTGGGTCTTTGGACACTTTTCTTGCTATTAATATTCTCCAAATTCTGTCCTAGATTGTTCACTAATAAATGAAGCAGGGCTGGGGATTTAGCTCAGTGGTTCCACAGCCTGCCTCGCAAGAGCAAGGACCTCAGTTCGATTCCAGGTACCAAAAGGAAAAGGAAAGAAAAGAAAAAAAGGAAAGAAAAGAAAAGAAGCGAAGCATACTTGATGGGTGTTTAAATTATTGACCGCCAAACAAACACTAATCCCTAGATGTTATAGAAGTTATAAAAATGTTGAAAGATCCAGTCATGAAGCATTCTCTTTGAGGTAGAATTTCTTAGTATTAAAAAATATATATTTTAACAATACTGTGAGATGGAAAATCCCAGTGGCATTAGTATGAGAAATTTAGATTCAGTTTGAGTGTAAATTAAACATAATGTAATTTTGCAGATCCAATGTTTTAAAGTTATTATAAAAATAAGAATAAATCAATATTTATATAAATTCTAAATTCATAGATTTTAAACACTTCAAAAATCTTATTTTTCTTTCAGCTAGAAATTATTAATTTGAATAATAGTCTTGGACAACTTTAAGCTTATTCAAGTATGCAAAAATATAAAATATACATGTAATTTTCATATGCAGAATTGCGTTACTAAAGAATCTTCCTTGTTTTGCCTAAGGGTATAGCATGGGCAATAATACAAGGTGATAGTTACTGATAGATCTCTATTTTAGTAACTAAAGCATACACTTGTGTAGTCAGAAAGCTATCAAATTTTTATGTTGTGTTGGCACTCAAGCACTTTTGCAATAAAAACCTACATATATATTTTTGTACTCTGAATATAACCTTTTATTTACTTAACATTGACTTATGTTTTAGAATTTCCAGGTCAAAGTTTGTGTTTACAAATACTGTGTGATAATTCTTAAAATATCATGCCAAGTGTCATTTCCACAACCATTGAATAAGAGTAACAATAATATCAACAACCTCTGTAAACTATAACCAATTGGAATGGAATTTTAAAAAACATATAATTTAAATTTTTTTCTGAGTAGTATTATTAAGACTAAACATCTTTATTGATGATTTTAATAACCTCAATAATTAATTGCCTATTACACAATTTTGAACAATGTTGTGAAAATCATGGATAGAATTGCCATTATCTTCAGGCAAAATATGGATGAGTACCATTACCCTCTTACACAAAGCAAACTGCATTTGGCACCCTTTCATGATAGAGTTGAAAATAAAATCATTTACTATATCAGTAGTTACATACTAAATGCTACATGCTTACTGTTGCATTGTTTCCAATACCCATGCTATAGTATGGGGGTTACAATTTGTAATGTTTAACAATAAGTTTCAGTTCCTATAATTGGACTTCTCAAGATGTTAAAGATCTGATTACAGTTATCATTTACAATACTTTGTTTCTGTGATGGTGGAACCTATGTGACGTTTCTCTGGAACTGATCATTGCATTTGATTCAAGACATTATTTAGAAAATGGTAGTCTTAAGTGTGTCCATTTGGCTTTTCCTTGTAATGATTCAACTGTTGGAAATAATTCTAAAATGGAAATGATAGAGCCTGTAGATTCTATGTTCCTCGGTAGACTTCTAATAAAGTGAATAAAAGTAAATTTGGGGTAAATTGATGCAAAGAATAATAGAAAGATAAAGAAATCCACTGAGTACACACACAGATGCATACATAATAATATTATATATAAAAAGGAGACACCATTTTAACTGTACTGAATAAGAAGACACTATCAAACATAAAAATATACCAATATCTTTGTCCCATATGAAACAATTTTCTCAAGACATAGAATCACTAAAACTTGGTTAATATAAATAAATGTGACTAAACCTGCAAATAATAAAAATAAAAATTTCAAGTAAGTTAAAATTATTAACAGTTAAACTCAAATATCATAAAATGCCAACAAGAACCATAGTGCCATAAGAAAACTAAATGAGAAAGGATTCTCCCTAATCTTTCTACACAATCAGTATCTTACTATCACACCAGTCTAGTGCTATATTTACATGCTATTTTCATATATGAATATAAATGTAAAAATTTCTAAACTACTACAGATAAAATCAAGTGACATGTAATCCAGACTCACATGACAAATTCAATAACTGCAATAATTGTGTACCATTCTAAAGCTGATATTTTCTTGACCACATTATAAATTAAAGAGAAGTCATGTAACTTTTTTGAATAACTGTAGAATATATATTTGATCTATTCATCATATATTTGGTTTAAAAGCTTTAGCAAACTAAGAATACTAGAAAAGTTTTGCTTGATAAAGATTGTTTGCAAATCACATATTGTGTCTAATGGAAGGACATTAGAAGTCGGTATTTTAATTTCAGAAAAAGATCTAACAACATGAAAAATATGATAAATTTTTTACTGAAATAAATATCAGAAGCATATCAGTACTATAGCATTTAGATAATTGTGTAAAATAAGACATACACAATATAATTTCCACCTGTCATTATGTATTTACAGATGCATACATATGATAAAAGTATATGCATATATGCAGAAATAAAAATAAAATCTAGAATACTGATGATTACTTGAAAGGAGAATAGGTGATGCAAACAGAATTATCATTGGCCACTATTAAGTGAGTAATAATACTTTACCAACTGAAACTAAGAATAAGACAGAAGCTTTTTTGATATTATTTTTGATATATATGCCATATTTTAAGATGAAAATTGATTAAATATATAATGTAACTTACTAATAATGGACATTTAGCAAATATGCAATTTCTATGTATTTATCCTATGCATTTTTCCAACAGCACAATAATTTTTCAAACTTTGAACTTTCTAATTCATCTCTAGTCATTGTACAAATCACTCTTAAGTCATTTGTTAAATTTGCTATTGCATATGTCTTGTTAGATAATTATATAGATGAATTCTGGTAATACACAACTCCACATGTTCAGATAATAATGTAAAGATTAAGAGAACCTAATAATGCTTGTTAATATTTTGAATAAAATACTATATGTAATATTTTGAAATAAACATTAGAATTAACGAGTTGTAACTCCTGAATAAATTAATTATATTAAGGGTATTCTTGAAGAGTTGAGTTTTGAGAGTGTATGTACGTTGTCAAGACTTTGTGAAGGTAAATAACAGTGGTCTCTGATAGATTTTGTAAACTAGCATGTAATATACAGATGTTCACACACCTGTGGGCACACTCACTCACCCCCACACACAAGACTGTGGTATTAAAATAAGCAATATCTAGTCTAGAAAGAGAATGTGTATATGTAGCCATTGTTGACCTCAAAGTGAAGAAAATACTGTATTGGAGTAGTTTTCAGGGACATATATTCCAATGATTATCATTGTTTCTTGTAATTTACAGTGATAAATTTGACTTGGAAAAGGATTATTGGGCTCTGTGATACATTGGCCTTTGATTCTATAATGGTGAAAGGGAGTTTATACCGGCAAACTATGTCCCAACACAGAGGGAAAGGCACTAAAAGTGCTCTTTTCTTCACGTCTTTCTTTTAAACTCCTTTCTTCATCTTGAGCAGAAATTACTCACTTTGGATTAGGAGTAAACTCACCTTCTGAAGATGAGTTCAGAAGATAAAAAAATTCAGAGATGGCTGGCATTGAGACAATAGATTATAATGGAAAATTTAAAGGTGGACAAATTTTCATAAGGCAACAGGATGATAGAAGATGATGAGGTATTTTTATGATTCACAATTTTTCTCCTTAGGTAGAAGTAGCTGATCTTAACCAACTTCTAGTAATTTAGCTATTTAATTTTCAAGAAGTCACTGTTATTCAAGCAGGTGCTGAAACTCAAGCAAGCAAATGAATTTAATATTCAAGAGTGAGGCTATGTATTCCCTTTCCTGCAGTGTTCCATAATTAAGATAGGAGTGAAGATAAGAATAAAAGATAAGCAAACACATTGCATTTGTTTTTTGTCAGTTTAAGTGGCATACTGTAGTCAGTGTGGTTATTCAAAATTACTTTAATCTGCATTGAGTTGCAATATTATTTGAATAATAATGCTTGGAATTTATATAAAAACCTTCTTCCAGGAGCTAGAGGAATTTTATGGATGCCATCTAATTACTCTTTTTAATAGTCCTGCCTAAAAGCAGGCTGAGGCCAGTGGCCACATTACCATAAATGAGAAACTGTAAATAGGAAGTCCTAAGAAGCTTCACTTCCGCAGTAGTCTTCATGGTTATGTGAGAATGCTCCCCATCTCTCCCAGCATTCTTTCTTTCACGCCAAGTGTCAGAGATTGTCAGGTGGACTCATGAAAATAGATTTTGGAACCAGGGATACCCAGTCTGAAATCTCAATTCTACTAGCTACTAAACTGTGGTCTTGGATGTGTGAGAGGATCTCTCATACTTGGTTTTCTCATCTGTAAAATGTGAACAATCAGAGCAGTGTTATATTATTTAAATTTATGTTTAACTACTACATAAAAATACTAAAGGTGTACAGTAAATGAGGCACCATATAATGTTTCAGGGCATCCACACATTGTATAATGTTTATATGACGTTAAACACATCTATCAACTTTTACATTTTTATGTAAAAACTTTCAAAATCCTCTCTTCTAACTATTTGGAATACATATAGAGTTCACTACATCTTCCTATACACACCCTACTTTATCTTCCTTTAAGAGAACCTACAGATCAACCTTTTCCCATTCCAATCACCCTACTCCTCTCCTCAGTTCTGGTAATCACTGTTTAACTCTGAAATTATGGGAGAATTTTTTTAAAACTCTAACATAGGAATAAGATCATGTGGTATCTGTGTTTCTGTGGCTGGTTTATTTCACTTAACATAAGGATCTCCAGTTCCATCCATATTGTTGCAAATGATTTATTTCTTTTTATGGTTAAATAATATTAGATTGTGTGCCTGTACCACATTTTGTTTATCTATTCGTCAGTTGATGGACCTTTTTTCCATTTCCTGGTTAGTGCTGAAATGAACACAAAAGCGCAGATGTCTCTGGCAGAGCAAAGTCATCTTGAGAATTTAATTAAATGGTGTATTTAAAATGCCAGGCACCATAGCATACCTAGCAAATACTCAACCATGTTGCAAGCCTGATATGCCACATTCAGTACATCCAATATCAAGCCCAGAACCAATATTAACATAATTTATAATGTTGACTTCAAAAGGTTTCTCTGCATCCTCTTCCTTCAACAATTCCCTAACCAACTTTTAACACCTCCATTCTAGCTAAGGCTTCCCTAATCTTTCCACAGCTATATTAATGGCTGTACCATACCTGCTCTTAACCTTTCAGTCTTGCTTTTTTAAATCTAACTTGCTAAAAACACATGCTCTTTGTATGTGTGTGTGTGTGTGTGTGTGTGTGTGTGTGTGTGTGTGTGTGTGTGGTATTGTGGATTGGACCTAGGATCTTTGCACTGAGCAATATCCCAGCTCTTTTAAAATTTTTATTGTGAGACTGATACTGCTAACTTGCTCAGTCTGGGCTCAAACTTGTGATCTACTTGCCCAGAGTGATGGGATTACATGTTTGTACTATGACTCATTCAAATTTATTATTGGTTTGAAATTTCCTTCCAATGGTTTTGCATGAGAACAGACATCCCGAAGAGAGAGCTTTGTTGGTCCACACATTCCAATTGATCACAGGTTATTTAGTATACAGCCTGTACTATTTCATGAGTCAAGGAAGTGGTGGATTCGGTGCCAATACCTGCCTAAATTCTGGGCACTTTACAGACCTCACTGGTTGGGAGCACTAATTCTGCCCGTTACACCAGTGGATGTAATATTCCTCTCACTCTGAAAAGGATGACATTTGAGTTAATATATGGTATGTTTATTTTTAACCTGAACTTGCATTCAACGCACAGAAGTTAATTTTAAAAGTAACAAGGACTTCAAGAAATTAAGTGATTTTTCTTATAAATCTTGCACAAAGTGAATGGTGAAAACAGTATTTAAAAGTTAAAGCATAATGCTAAGCACATGTCATACGTCACAGATTGATTTTAAAATAAATAAATGGACATGATGCATGGTCCTTCCCAATACTCAGTGACACCACTTTTTATCACCAGAAGGAATTCAATTTTCTGAATAACAAATAACGAAGGCCTGTATCTCAGTCACACATCACACCCATCATGCTGCTGAAAGGAAGGAATGAGTCCTAGTGTTCTATTGGGTTTTTATTAGGCTTGATTTTAATCCATAAACCAATGTGTGAAAGATAAATTTAAAATTTATTGTAACTCAATTCTAGCTACGCACTATTGTTGATGCCATAGTAAATGTTACCTCAAAACATTTTAAAATTATTTTGTCTAGAAAACTTGTTAAATCACCAATTTAATTATTTCACTTTTATTTGATTTTTGTCTAACACAATTTTCTGTTGAGAATAATCATTTTATTTTTCCTTTTCAACTCTATGAGATTTTAGTTCATTTATTTGGCTACTGCATTGGCTATGACCTCTAATACAATGTCAAAAAAAGTTGGCAAAACACCAAAGGAATGATGTTATCATTTCATCTTCAAATATGATATTTTCAGTACTTTTTATACATCCTTATCCTATAAAGATCTTTTCAGTTTGTGATTGTCTAAGAATATTTTATTTGTTCAATTCAGGAATGTATGTTAAACCTTATAAGAATTCATTTATTGTGATCATATAAACATCTTTAGTATATTAATATAGAGAAATCCATCATTTATATTCATTTACTCTCGAATTCTTCATATAAAAGTAACATGATGAAAATATCTCTCATTATTTTTTTATTAGTGGATTTGACTGGCTATTTTCCATAGAATTTATGTATATTTTTTCTTGAATGACTTTGACCTATAATTTTCTTTCTCATGCTGACCTTGTCCTATAGATATTAGCCTCATAAAATTATTTGAAGGTTGTATTTTTTTATATTTGCAAAGAATTAATTTCAGATACAAACAATTTCTCATTTTCCATTTTATTCATTTTACTACTAATGTCATCTCAAATTTTATGGAAAGATTTCAATTACTCAATAACTAATGCTAATCCTTATATGATAATGGCAGATTTCTTTATCTTTTTGTGTAATCTTCAGTAATTACCATTACTCTAACAGTTCACATAGCTCATAAATATTTATATACTTTGTTATTGACTCATTCATAACATTTTCTCATGATGATTTAAATTCTGTGGAAACTAGAGTAGTGCTACATTTGTAGACTTCATACCAATTAATTATGTATGTTTTTTCTTTTTTCCCTCTCTCTTCCTCCCTTCCTCCCTTCCTCCCTGTATCAGTTTTTCTTTATCTCTGACTGACTTTTCATTTTGCTCAGCCAGACTTTTTTCATTAATTTTATTGGTACATTTTAGGTATACAATATAATGACATTCATCATTGGAAATTTGTACCTTTATGTAATCTATCTTGGTTCTGATTTTTTTCCCATGCCCCTGCCCTCCCTTCAACCCCTCCACCCCTCGCTATTTACAAAGACTTTGTTTACATTTTTTCATTTTCTCATATTAATTCCATTCCCTTCTTTCCTTTCCCCTACCCCTCCCACTTCCCTTTCCCCTTTGCCCCTTTTCTTCCTGTTTCACATTAATCATACCTTTTGAGCCTTATTTACACTTTCAGCTTCTCACACCATAGAAACTATTTGGTATTTACACGTGTGTCTTATTTATTTCACTTAAGAGTATCACCTCAATATGCATCCATTTAGCTGTAAATGTCTCTAATTTCTCATTGTTTATGGCTGAGTAGTACTCTATTTTATTAAAAAACCACATCTTCTTTATCCAGTCTCCAGCTGATGGGCAACTGGGCTGTTTCCAACTTTTAGTTATTACAAACAGTGCCACTATGAACATGAGTGCACATATATCACTGTGGTATGATTCTTTTAATTCTTTGGGGAAGATCCCCAGCAGTGGAATAGCGGGGCCAAATGGGACTTCCAGTCCTAGTTCTTTGAGGTATCTCCATACTGATTTCCACAGTGGTTACACCAGTCTACATTCCCACCAACAGTGGAGCAGGGTTCCTTTTCCCCAACAGCCCCTCCAGCATTTGTTATTGGTTTATATCTTGAGAGTAGCTATTCTTTCTGGTGTGAGGTGGAATCTCGGGGTTGCTTGCATTTGCATCTCTCAAATGACCAGGGATGTTGAACATTTTTTCATATGTTTATTTGCTATTCCTATGTCTTTGTTTTAATTTTAAGTCATCAGTTATTAGTCTCTTGAGAAAATAATTGTTAGGTGTGTAGGTTCACCATAAAGATAGCTTTTGCTGTTATTTTATAATATACTGTATTATTTGGAATTAGTTATTATTCATTATTTAATAAGATAAATATTTTTCCAATTAACATTCTCATCAGTTTTCTTTGTTTCTAACATATTAATTGAGGCTATATATTTTCCTTTAAATATAACAATAGCTATAATTTGGATATGAAGTTTTGTATTGTTAATCACTAAAATTATGAATCATTAAAATATTTTCTAGTGCTTCATATAACTTAGCTTTATAACTAACTTATATCTGAACAAAATCTAAACTTCATCTTCATTATTGTGCTATTCATTTCTAGCTTTCTTTTATTTCTGTCAATAAAATACACAGAATTTAAATGATTTTATTTTTTATATTATACATCATAATATGTGTTAGTTCATAATATGTGTTCATAATATGTGTTAGTTCTCTACTTTTATTAACAGTAATCCTTGATTTTTCTCATTACACAGAAACATGTTAATATTTCCCAATATGAGTGTTAACATAAATATCTAACTTTTGTTCTTCAAATTTTTGAGAACATATTTCCCTGGTGGATAGAATGAGTTATTATTGGGCCGGGGATTTAGCTTACTGGTTCTGCCACCTGCCTCTCAAGCTCAAGGTACCAAGTTTGACCCCCAGTACCAAAAAAGAAAAGAATGAGTTATTATTATGAAATTATTACCATTTCTAGCAATTAGTTATCTCTTAATGTCTTCTTTGTCTACTATTCCTATATATACTCACGCATGTTTTTTCTAGTATTTTCATAAGTATTATGTTTTTTATTATTGTATTGTATATTTCTCTATTAGAAATAGCACACAGTAGCTTAAATTTCATTCATATTGCCCATCTTTCTTTTTTAACTAGAAAAATCAGTCCACTTCAGAGTTATTTAATTGCTGGTAGGGCTAGAGCTTTCATTGCTCTGCCTATGTTTTGCAGCACTTTCTTTACCATTTTTGGATCGATCTCATCATTATTTTTCTGTATTAATATGAATGTAATTCAATTATATTAGCAGATATATTGGAAATTTCAATATCTGTTCATAAATTAGGGAAGTTTTGTGTTAATGGTTATATCTAGCTTTCTCCCAGAAAACACAGGACCTTTGATTACTCTCATTATATTTATCTCTTCATGGTCTATTGTTGTGATGTGATTTAATTCCATTGCAATGGATTTTTACAACCCACAAAATACTCGAACTACTTTATGCAAAGTTCACTTAGGTGTAGCCACATATTTTCACATACTATTTTGGTCTTCATTCCCTCCTGCACCTCTGGCCTTCCTATCCTTATCCTTTTGCCTAAACGATAACTGTTATAATTTGCCACAGTTGTTATTCTGCTAGCAGCACACTTTCTCACTTGCAATTGCTTCATAAAGTTTTTATTTAACTTTTATTCTTGAAAGACGTATGGTATTTTCTTTCATTTGTGATAGTTTTCTGAGTTTGAAAGGTTTAAGTCTCCTCATGTTAATGACACTATTCAAAGGTCTAATGAATTCCATTACTACTGTTGACAATTTAGCTATACATCTGTCCTTTATTTAAGCTCTCATGATTTTATAAATTTGAAATGCTGATTTGTGTCTTTTGTCTGTTATTCATATGTTTATCGTTATGTTTGAGCATGGATTTCTTCTAGTCTTGAAACTTTCTAGGATTCTCTAATCTGTAATTTAATGTATTTTTAAAATTTTGAAGAATTTTTTCTTAAAACATGCCCCTTGTGCTCTCTTTTCCTCTTCTAATTTAAAACCTCAATTAACTGTATGTTAAAACCTTAATAGTCTCTTCTCTATACTTCCATATTTTCAGTTTTATTTCCATGGTTCACTTTAAATACCATCTGGTGATCTGTCTTCTTGGTCAAAACTTTATCTTCAACTGTGCTTTGTCCCCTGTTCAACAAAGTACCTGAAAATAGAAATTTCACATATGTGTTCATACATTTAAAAAAATCAATGTTAATTTTTATATTTTACATTCCTTCTCAAAAGTTCCAAGCTTTACTCTACCACTTTAAATGGAGTAAAATATTGTCTGAAGGAAATATTTCTAATATTTGGAGTTCCAGTGGTTGTTTTTCTGTTGTCAGGCTTCCCTACTGTCTCCTGTTGACAGAATCCATTGTACTAGTTGTCAAGTGTATCTGTACGCATGTGTTGGAAACTATTGCAATCAAATATCACATCCTCATTGAGAATCACTGTTAAGTCATGCTAAAGTCCTGCAACACTCCCAGACACCCAAAGAGGTAAACCTACAAGAGGTCCATGAGTTGCAGGGGATGTAGCTCAGTGGTTTCACCGCCTGCTGCGCAAGCGCAAGGACCCAAGTTCAATCCCCAGCACCAAAAAAAAAAGAAAAAAAAAAAAAAAAAGACGTCCATGAGTCAATTCATATTGTCACCTTCTTAGAACCTTAGTCAAAAACAGCAGATGGTTTATTAGTCCTCTGCTCATGTTGGACCCAAGCCTCCTATGATCTGAATATCTATGAACTGTATTATACTAATGTGAGCACCAGTTATGCCTCTTATCATTTTATACCATGTTAGTAAAAAGAGAAAGCCGACATCTTTTGTTGATATGTATAGTATATATAACTTAATATTTGCATTATAAATAAACATATATCTTTAACTGGTCATGAGTATAATAGAGAAATAATTTTCACTATCAATTTTGTGTTATTCTTGCCCCAAAACAGAGCATCAGTGGATGGAGTTCTCTACCTATTTGACTAATTCAGTCTTTTAGTTTTAATAGACCTGAGTCTTTTCTAAAACTTTTATTAGTACATATTTGCAATATATAATGATTACATTCACTGTAGGTACACGTACATGACACAGTTCACTGCTCTTCCTTTTCCTCTGTCCTTCCATTCCCCTTTTATTTTTCTGGCATCACATTCATTTTTCTTATAAGACCTCATAAAGTAAATTATCATATATACAGATTGAAAGCCAGACTAATAGGCTGAAGAACATATAAAACATGTAAGACAATTGCACTAAGTCAAGGTACACTTTTAGATACATAGCCAACACTGGATTACAATACCTCTCTTTTTTCCCTTTTGTCTGTCATTCATATACATATACATATATATATAATAGAGAGAGAGAGAGAGAGAGAATTTTTCATATAAGATAAAAAGTGATAGTTATCCTTGTGTGTCTGAGTTACTTTCCTTCACATTAATGTTTCTCCATTTATACAATTATTACATATTTATTTTGACTCTTAATATAGGATATAGAAACACTAATCATAATCTTGCCTGCCATTGTGTATAGCAGCAAAGCAACTTTCAAGTGGCAATATCATCACCCAGTCACAGAAATAATCTCTCCTCTCTCAAAGTTATGAGAAGATTAAACCAAGAATGAGTACATTTTGAGAGGGAATGAGTCAAGGAGAACAAAAAGAATAAGAAATTTCTTCATCCAACTATGCCCCATAGCATAGTGCTTCTTCCATGTTAACAGAACCCTTGAGAGATCACAAACCTGATTAGACTATGGAGCTGCAATGTAAGAGCAAGGTGATTTGGTTATCCATCTCTACCTCTTTATCCCAGGTAAAAAAAATATTCCCCCCTGCCAGAGCCACTATGGGGGTAAATTAGATATCACAATATAAGAAACATTGGATAGACATGAGGAACTCAATAAACGATATGTGTTGTATTTTGTACTATACTAGAAGGAGCATCTGAATCACAAACTTAATTTGTGTCAGAGGTTTAAAACATAATTTTCTAGAGAAAAGAGTTAGGAGGCTTATTTTATTATTCACTGGGCAAACCACAGTGAAGACATTCATATGTACCAACTGCACTCACACTGGTGACTCAGGGCATCGGCGTATTACAGGGGATTGGATTTTCTTATGAGAAGTATCTGGTTTTATTCACTGTATTTGAGAAGACAGCAATGGAATGAGGCAAAATTAAACTCATCAAAAAAATACAATCCCGAGCAGGGGATTTAGCTCAGTGGTTCTGCTGCCTGCCTTCCAAGAGCAAGGCTCCGACTTTGATCCCTGGTACCAAAAAAAAAAAAAGTCCAATAAATTATTGTTTATAACTGGATGTCCCTGCAAGGCTTCATGCTTTTGAAGGTGGGCTTGTAGGAAGATATTTGAATTCTGTGGGTTTCAGTTGGATCGGTGGGGGGAGATGCAGTCAGTCAGAAGAGGTGGGTAACTAGAGTAATGTCCTGGAAAGTGAGTCTCCTTCCATTTGCTTTTTCTTTCACCCTCTGCATCTTGGTGGAGCTTTTTTTCTGCTCAGGCCTATCCACCATACAGCTGATCATGCAAGGCCTGACATTTCTGAAATGTGAGCCAAAATAAACTTTTGCTCCTCAAGTTGCTGGTGTTAAGTATTTAGTCAAACACATGAAGAAAATGACTAAGATAACTCTGAAGGAAAAATTTTCTTATCCTTTCATTTTTTTATCCCTAGATCTTTCATTTCTGCTCCTCCAACTTTCTTCTTTGGAGCCATGGATCTGGTTTTAATTGTCTTATGAGAGCCAGATTTGGAGTCATCGGGGTCTACCAGAAACAGGAAATAACTTCATGGGTATTCCAGGAAGACAGTGTAGTTGTTTCCTCTAGATACATTCAATAACTACGTAACCTGAGATTTCAAGCTAAAAAGCAAACAAACATTATGTTAGTCTACAACTCAGAAAATACCATTCTATTTACATCCTGTTTCCTACATTTTGTACCTACAAGACCATGGGGAAGGAAGGCAAAGAAATCTCATGAGTGCAGTGGAAAAACTAAATTTAAAAGATTGTAAGAATTTTGAGCATATTTCATTTGGAATAAATGCAACATATTAAAATAGAGATATCAGAAGCCAGAGCACAATTCTGGATCTAAAACTCATGGAGCACAGACACTGTGGATTTGGGAGGCACTGGTATATGCATAATACATGAAACTGTTCTGTTAGGCTTACAATCAAATGGTGCATGTTCATTTTTCATAATAGCTTACTACATGCAAGCTCTAACTACCTCAGTAGACTATTATAAGCTTTTTAACAAAAGTTCTAAATAAACTATTTGTTGCCCAACACAGGGCTAAGCATGTAACCATTATCAGTAAATATGTGTTGATTCGATTTAACCCTAGTAAGCTGTGTAACCTTAGTTCACTCAACTTTTCTGGGCTTCAATTTGATATCTAAACTTTAATGGCCTAAGCCAAACCTTGTTGTGACTTTTTGTAAAGTCTGATTTTTTATGTTGTTGAACTGAACTATAATCTCCTGCTGATTGTTTATTAAATCCGGTTTGTAGCTGAACCTTTAAAGCCCATGATTGATATCTGCTAGTTGTCATTCTGAATGACCAGGAGAGGATGTGACTTATGCCCTACTCATAGCTTTTTTGTCCAAAAAGCCTATGTGCCCAGGAAACATATTTGGTTCAAGTGCACCATTTTCTTCTTGAAAAAGAGCACTAAATGCTTCATCTTTTTTATATATACTAGAAAAATTTATTGACATGAATTTTATAAATATATGTGATTTTTCACCTACTGTGTCTCAAAGAAGAGAATACAATTGAAGAAGATTTCTTTTGGTGTTAGAAATTTGAAAGTTATGCACTCAAAGGCATTCTTCAGAAGACAATTATTTCTTCATAGACAGTAGCATGGTGAAGATGGACATTTTCATCTATTTGAGCATGGTGACTGTTTCACAGATGGCCTTGCTCTTTCATTGCTTCCTCAAGTGTGTTTACATCCTGTATGGTTGTATCAGGTACCTTAGCCTCAAGAAGCCTCTGCTTTTTCATGTCAAATTGTAGATGATGCTACACTTCAAAACATTTAAATTCAGTCATGTTAACATAATGCTATATAAAGTTGAATATGAATTTATCTGACTATATGCGTATTATCTCATTTAGATATAGATATATTTTCCCAAACACAGTGAAGGATCTAGGAAGCACTTAATAAAATGAAATTACCTATTTGGGAATAGAGCAGTCATGTAATTTTATTTTTAAAAGGGATAAAGCAAAATTTTCAGGGCTCAATATATAGAAAAGAGGCCAAAACACCAAATGAGAATGAGATTATTTGAAGTTGTACTAGAATTTTCTGAGTAACTAAAGAATAACATAAAGTTAGGAGTCCCCCCAAGTCCTAGCTCACTGTAACAGTGCTCCAATGTGTGAAATAAGTCTTCATTTCAGAGATTAAATCACTGACTTTCAGACCTCAAGAAACATTTCACAGTCATACTAAATTTGTTATTTATGTTCAGTTTGTCAGATAAAATGAAAAGCATCGAAAAACTACATTTTAATATAAATAGTTAACTAATATTGTTTGAGGCATAATTATTAGAAAACATTTCTTTTAATCAATCTGAAGTTGAATTTTAACTGTAGTTCTGTATTTATCTTTGATATATCCAGAAACCATACTTATATTTTTACTCCACATGTTTTACTAGAATACTCCTTTAGAAAATTTAGACAAATTTATAACAAAGGTTTTTTATTGATGGATCCAGTGTAGACAGAACATAGAATCTGGGACAGAAGGAAAGGCCTCAAGGCTATTTAGCTACCAGCTGAATGATCTTAGGATATTGCTCGATGCTTCATCACCTAGTTTGTTTACTATAAAATGGGCATTGTACTGGGTAACTGATCAAAATAAAATAATAAAAATTTTTAAAAATAAAAATTAAAAATTAAAAATATTAGTAACATAAAAACTGTTTATAGTTTTTATTATAATTCATGATTCCATGGGTCAGTTGTTTGAACAGGGCTCAAATGGGAACTACTTTCACAGTGAGATCAGCTGAGCAGGCTGAGTGTTGTCCAGCTGCAGCCCGGGATACCTGGGGCATACAAGACAGCTGTGCTCCCACTTATAAAGGTTACAACCGAAAACAGACTCATCTGGGCCTCTTCTTCTTCATGTTTTGTCTCCAACATAAAAATCAGTCTTTCTACTTAGTGCTCAGGCTTCCAAGTGACCAATATTGAAACAACCATTTCTTTATGGCTAACTGGGAGTGTTAGTCAGCTTTCTCTCATTGTCACAAAATACTGGAGAAAATCACCTTGAAGGAGAAAAGATTAATTCAGCCTCATGATGTCAGACCATGGTCAGTGGGCTCCATTATTCTTAGCATGGTAGCACACAGTACATCATAATGGAAGCATGTGTGGTAGCATTAAGTTACTCACCTCATCGTAGTCAGGAAGCAGAGAGAGAGAGGACTGGGAAGAGTCCAAATACACTATGAAGATGTAATTTCTTTGCACCAGTCCCCAAGTCTTCATATTCACATGATCTCTCTGTCGTGCCAGTCTTTGAACTTTTGGGGGAACTTGTAGATTCAAACCATCCTAGATTAAAGGAAAGAACAAACTGACAATGGCAGTAGTGTCCAAAGTTTGGAAACAATGAAAGAGAAAAGTTAAATAATATAGTATCAAACATTATTTAAAAGCTTTAATTCAATGTTTATTAATTCTGTGGTTTCATATTATTTATGTTAAACACATCTATCTATTGTATTCCATGCCTATTTTAGTGATTGGCACATACTAGGTACTCATTATTTATACATGTACATCAAATAACAATATGGAAATAAAGTGAAAAGTACTGTTATGCTCTCAAAATAACTTTCATCTTTCTCAAAGAGAATACATAGGTTAGTCAAGGTAATAAGAAGAAGGCCATAAAGAAGGGCGGTAATGTGCTTACTTTGAGTTTTCAAGGAAAGAACCCATTTTACCCAATGATGGGGAGAAGCAAGAATCATTAGGTGTCTTTGACTGACTGGTACAATATGCTATGTCCTTTTCAAAAGATACCATTAGTCATGGAAAAGGAAGAACAATATAACTGTAAATGAGAAATACAAAAGTTTCTCAGATCTGCTCATGTTTGAACTGAAGCAGAGACAATAGTGTCATCAAATGAAGCAAGAAGGAAAGTCCATACTAGAGAGGGCTCTAGGGTGATCCTCTCTCAATGATCAAACTAATACTTGGCATTTACTAAATACCAGACCTGTACAGCTGATGAAGACACAAGTGAACAACACTGTCAATGTGTTTACTCCAATGCAAGTCATAATAACTTGGAAAGAAATGAAATGAAATGAAAAGTTAGGAAATATGTAAATAACATAGGCAAACTATAATATACCTTCATATAGTAATGACTGCTAAAATTGAAGATCATGGAATAGGAAATGATTGCAGTAAGCTCTAGATGAAGGTAGGTGGGTTGCCTACAGGTGTCAGGAATCCCTCACTCAAGGAACATTTGACCTAATAACTCAAATAAAAAATAATCAGAAAACTGGAGAAGAACACATCATGCTAAAGGATCAGGAAGTGCAAAGATTCCACAGGAGAAAAGTCCTGGAAGTTTCCCAAACAGAGCAACTCAACTTTATGAAGAAAAGAGGTTGATTATAGATGCTGAAAGAAGATAAAGTGGAATCTCTAAGATTCCAAGTGATCCAAAGACATAAATCTTACATAAACTCTCATCCCAAACTATGGATATCTATTAGAGTTAGAGCACTTGCCTGGCATGTGTGAAGCCCTGGATTTAATCTCCAGTGGCCACTAGAAACAAACAAACAACAAACAAAATGAGTTTTGGAGAATATCATCCTACACAATATCTATTGAAATAATTTAGTAAGTGTAGCACTACATTAGTAACTCCAGTAAAGAATGCATCTTACAGCAATTGAAACTGCTTGTAATGGCTTTATTTACTCTGAGGCATTTGGTATTTTGAGATAGTCTCACTGTATTTCTCAGCAATATAGTCTCAGTAGTATTGCTCAGGCTAGCCCCGGACTCACAGTTCCCCTGCCTTAGCCTCTCTAGTCCTCTAGTGCTAGGATTGCACTGGGGCACCATAACCTGCTTCTGTGAGCTTTTTAATAATTTCTATTCCACTTCCTGCCAACCTTGTATGTGCGCACAGATGCAGAAGGTAAGTGTAAAACTAATTTAGTCAATAAAATAAAAAATCTGTCACTATTGCTTCTGTCAGCCACACTGGACTGGAGGTAGATTAACAGAGCTATTGAATGCAGAAAATTAAAAACAAAAAAGAACAAAAACACAAAAAGTGAAAATAAACAAAATGAACCACAAACTTCAACTCAACCCAGTTCAAGCAAAGCTTAGAAGACAGCTATTCCCCTCAAAGCATGGAATAAATTTTCCCCCACAGCTCTTCCCATTCCTCATCCTTACAGACAGCTAGTCACGTGATGATACTAGAAGCAGAACATTGTGCTATCCTTTACATCAGAACTGAACAATTTCAGAAGGGTAGCTCAAAGAGATAAGCTGAAAACGACAGTGCAAATGCAAGGTCATTTAAGACTGCTCAAAACTCACTAGAGTCAATCTACTTTGGAAATAATTGTCTATCAGTGATATCCACTTTAATATAACTATTTCCCAATGGTCTAAGATTATCCTCTGACACTGTGAATTCGTTATAGCATCCTCTGACTCTGCTTTACTCAGAAATCTTCAGGACTGACTGGCTTCCTGTTTTTGGATTTCCGTAATCTCTTGTAGTGACAGATTCTGGGTAGTAAGTCAAGAATTTTATAACTTTAATATGCTGAAGAAGCAGAAAGGCCAAGTAACAAAACACCAAAGCATTAAGTACAATTTCTCATTAAATTCCCATGTATTTCTCATAGGGAAACCATAATATGAAACAAAATTTCATTTCAACATCATTATATATCTCAGAGATATTATAATTTACTGGACTAATACCCTGATTTTAAACATGCAGTTTGTTCCTGTTTTTTCCCTTTAGTAAACATAATCTACAAATGTTTTTGATGAAGGGTCAAATAACAAATAGTTTAGAGCTTTGGGGACTGTGTCAGTTACTTGTGAGGTCAACCTGAATAGATTAAGAAGTGCCTAGCAGATTACTGGAGCACAGTTCTCTGAGTGTCCGGATGATTGATTTGTAAAATGTAAACTAAAAACGAAGCCCCACTCTGGATGTGGGGGCACCAACTAATAGGATTGTAGCCTGAATGGAATAAAAAGGGAAAGAAGAAGAAACTTACACTTTTCTTTTTAGGAGGAGCTCCAGTCTTCACCACTGTCTTTGGACATTCATCTTCCTTCCCTCCAGGTTTCTGGGACAGACTCTTCAGCTTTCTAATGCAGACCTGCCGTTTCTGACAGGGACTCCTGCCACATCTCCAGTGAGCTCCAGGCTGTTCCATCCTTCCACCCTCCAGTGCACAGCTGGTCAATTTGCATTCTTCTATCTTTCCTTCTACATGCAGCCATTGTAAGTCTACTTTGTAAATCCTTTATATATCATATATATTTTATATTAAATGTGTTCCTCTAGTGAATCCTAAATGATAGAGGGACACATTGTTCCTGTACCAACTACTCGACTCTTTGGGTTGGCAGAAAATAAATAACTGCTAGACTATAAATAAGTTAACAGGTTTGGCTATTTTCCTGTAAAAGTTTAAATGAAAGTAAAAATTTTTCTTTTAGACAGACTTGGATTGGTGCAGCCCTCCTGTCTTAAAACATATTATTACCCCCAAGTTTTATTGCTAAGTGTCACAAAATTTTAAGTACTGAAACAATAAAGTAATGACTTTAAGTTATTGGGCTTATATCGGCATATTTGCTTTCAAGACACAATTTCCAAAGTGATGCATATGTTTATCCACTACTTCATACTCTCATTAGCATATGCATACATTTATACACTTACAAATATATTTATATGCACACATATAGATATCACAAGCTTTTATTTCTGTCAAAATAATTATTTTGGCCAGATATGGCAGTGTATACCTGCAATCCTAGAACTCTGGGAAACTGAGGAAAGAGAACAGAAATTTTGAACTCAGCTTGGGCAATTTAGTGAGTCACTGGAAAGAGAGAGAGAGAGAAAGAAAGAGAGAATGAAAGAAAAAAAGAAAAAGAAGGACTCTGTGTATGTTGTTCAATGCAAAGTTCTGTCCCCAGTACTTCAAAAAAGATCCTACAACCTCCAAGTAGCTTTATAAATCACATTTTTCTGAAAATTACATTTCATATTAATATTGTTATTGTTGAGTATACAAACAGATTTGTTGCAATAAATCTAGTTCATATCATTCAGTAAAGCAGTGACAAATTATAAAAGTATCAAAATTACTTTATAATGGATTTTGGAAATATAGTATGTCAGTCAGTGCATGAAGCCATTGTATATGAGACCACCATTCAGAAGATATCATGGGCAAAATGACAGAAATGTGTGAACCATGTGTGAATGGCTGTTGCAATTTAGAATACAGGAAGCTTGAGTATGATGGAAGGATCACCAAATGAAGGAAGGAAACGGGAGGCACTGTGCTTGCTGGTCTCAGTCCCATACGTTCTAAGCCACCTGTGGGGAAAAGTCACTTAGAGGAGATTATTCCCTCTATGATAGCAGAGTCTAAACTAAACCACTCACTGGGAATCAAGTCACAACAGACAGTTGTCTGGTGATCCTGCAAGCATCTGTGAAAGGTTTAGTGAATTTTTATGAAGGACAAGCTGTCACTGGTCTAGACTATTGACATTCAAGATCATTGTTTGAGAATGTCCACCTGTGATCAATGCATGCACTAAAATATATAAATAAATAGGTATATAAGTTTATAGTCTGTTCTTTGTATTTTAAAGGCACCTTCCCTGCTGATGGTAATTGTAAGCCTTGAGTAAAAATATTAAAAATTTAAAACATACATTGTAAAACATGAAAAAATGAACAGAATTTGGGTAAAACCTCAGAAAAAATCATCGAAAGAAACAAAAATGCCTAGGAGCATCAGTTTTTGTGTGGCTTTTCATCTGATGGCACTCTAAAATCTGTGCAGAAGCAGCAGCTGGGGCTCAAGCAGAATGACACAGACTCATTGATTGCAGGAGTCTGCTGGAGGCTTCTAGGGTGTCTGCTACGTACAAAGCCCCCTGGCCAGGTCTTACAAAGTGGGAAATGCAGCCCAGTGTGGCAGAGGTAACAGCACGGAGGCTGAGAAAAATGAACAGAAAATTCAGTTGACATCCACTGCAAGGAAGGCAAAATTTGGAGTTTGAGTCCAGACAATTTAGCTCCAACTAACACAAATGTCAATACTCTTTAAAGTAAGAAAACACAATCCCAAGTAACTAAAATATATGGAGTTTATAAGCTTTATGTGTATAATACATCAAAAATTATGCATATTTATGTTAATGTACGATAATATACTCTGTATTTTTATTTATATTTATATACATGTTGTCATGGTAAAATTTTGAGGTCTCTCAATACATAAACATGGGATGCATTTCTTTTTAATTGCCTTAAATTTCTTTCAGAAATGCTTTGCAAATTTCAGTGTAAAATATTTCACCTCCTTTCTTAAACTTTTTTGCTTTTTGTTAATATCTCAAATTGTTTTTCCTCATTTCTTTTTCAGAATTTTTGTGTGTGACAGGTCTAATTTTAGTATGTTGAGTTTCTATCCTGAAACTGGTGAATTGGTGTAGTAGTTTTCTTGCTTTTATTTGGGAATCTTCACTGTTTCATATATTAATAACTCAACTCATTCCTTTCCAATTAGAATACTTTTATTTCTTTTATATTTTTTATATTTTTTTTAACCTTTATTTGTTTTTCTTAGCTAATTGTGACTAGAATTTACAATACCTTTTCAATGGAAGTAAGAAAAATAATCATTCATATCTGGATTGTGATCTCCAGTGAACTGCTTCACTGTTTTCATTATTTAGTATGACTTCAGGTGTGTTTGATTAAAATATATGGAATTTATTATATTAGAGGCATTTCCTTCTATTCTGTTTATTGAGTGTTTCCTCATAAAAGAATGCTGAATTTACTCAATTTTTAAAAACTTCTACACCAATTCAGATGACCATGTGTTTTTCCACTTCATTTTATTAATGAAAACTATGGATACTGACCAAGGTCTGAATGTTGAGTCATATTTCCATTAAAGAATTAAACTGTAGTTAGTTATGTATGATAGTTTTAGTATACTGCTGATATTGGTTTGGTAGACTTTTTTAAAGTATATTTTGAAATGATAAACATTTGATTTTTTATTTTATTTTCTTCTTTTCTTTACTTATCTGAACTTTGATATTTATCATTCCTTTCCATTTGTTAGCTCGGGGTTTCTGTTTGCACTTACTCTCTACTTTCCTAAGGTATAAAGTTAAGTTAATGATTTGAAATTTTCCTTCTTTTCTAATATACATGTCCAAAACTATAAATCTCTCTGTTAGTACAATTTGCTGCATCCAATAAAGTTTATGTATATTATATATTAACTTTCATTTGTCTAAATTATTTTCTAGTTTCCCATTGTGATTTTTTCTTTGGTATAGTTATTAAGAGAATGTTATTTCCCAAATATTTTACAATTTATTCATTTACTGATTGATTTCTAGTTTAATTTCACTATGGTTAGGAAAGATACATTGTGTGAGGGAAGGTGGTAAGCCCTGTGATCCCAGCTATTCTGAAGCCTGAGGCAGATGGCAAGTTTGAGACCATCCCAGACTGACTAGCTAGATCCAGTTTCCAAAAAAATAAAAGGTCTTGTGGTACTAGGGTCAATCACCAGTACCAAGTAAATAAATAAATAAAACTTTCTGTTATTTCATTTTTTAAATTTATGGAGAATTGTTTTATGATCTTAAATATTGTCTATTCTGGGAAATCTACAGATAGTTGAAAACAGTGTGTTCTGATGCTATTGGATGGAGTGATCAGTGTATATATGTTATGTCCAATTGGTCATAATGTTGATTAAGGCCTCTATGTATTTATTGAACTCATATTTGGTTCTATCTGTTATAGAAAATGGGATCCTGAATCATCTATTGCTGTATGTGTCAATTTTTCTCTTCAGGTCTATCAGGATTTTATCTATATCCATGCTGAAATGACCTCTTATCAATATGTAATGTGCCAGTACAAAACAGAATTTGGACAACGTCTATTTTGTATGATGTTAGACTAGGTACTGTAGCTTTTGATTACTATTTGCATGTAATAACTTTTCATTCTTTCACTTTCAACCTACAGTGTATTTAGTTTTCAAGTAATCTAAAGAGAACATCTAGTGGTGTAATGTTATTTTAACCAAATTTGTGAATAACCAACCTTTTATTTATTTTTAGTTTAATTAATTTATATTTAAAGCAATTTTGATAAGGAAGGATGAAAGGAATCTATCACTTTGGTATCAATTTCTTATCCCATCAATTCTTTCTTCTTTCTTCAGTTAACTTTTTTTTTCAGTTAACTTTTAATATTGATAGTGTTTAATTCATTATTTCCATTCCCTTTTTGTATATTTTACCAAGATTATGGATATTATTATTATTATTATTATTTTGGTTAGCATGGATAATGCATATATATATGATCCTAAAGAAAAAAACAATTTCATATGTACTTATAGAAAAATTAACTTCATGCATATACAAAACTATATATCTCCTTCCTCTATATGTTAATCATGACACAGATTGCTTTTTTGTGGATTATGTGCATAATATAATAAATCTGTACTTTTTTGTATTAATATTTTTTTTTTGGTACAGGGATCAAACGGGTCCTTGCGCTTGCGCAGGAGGCGACGAAACATTTTAAATGTTATATAAGTGAAAAAAATGAAAATATACACTAAAATTACCATAGTATTTGTTTTCATACTCGTACATTTATTTCCTTTTCCTAGAGCTCTCCTGTGCCAGTTAATCTTAATTGTCAGTATGACTTGATTAAGAGAGTATGACTGGATCGTGAATGTACTATAGTTTCATTAGTGGACTAATCCACTGGTTTCCAGAGTGGAACGTGCTGTTAGGACGTGTAACATAGTTGGGGGAGGTGGATCACTGGGGCCTTTCCTTTGAAGGTCCACTGCTCACAGGTGTGCTTTTCTCAATGCTTGCTTCCCCACCTCCTTGCAATGAGCAGCTCTGCTCCACCGTGCCTTTGTCTGTAATGCTTCCAGCTTATAGCCAGGCTATTGTAGACTGAATCCCCTGAAACTATGAAGTCAAACAAACATCTGCTACTTTAAGTTGTAGGAGTTAGATTTTTTTCCCCTTAGCTGAATAATACATCTCTGTATCTTGATACAGCTTGCAGTTGTGATATAGTGTCCTATTTGTCAACCTCAGAGAATCTCTTCAGCTTTGGGCTGGTGTATTGGTGATGAACTCCTTCAGGTGTATTAGGTTATAATCTCCAGGTTTTGTCTATTTTAAAATATCTTCATTTCTTCCTAATTTATTTTTTTTTTTATTTTTATTTTTTTTTGGTACCGGGGATAGAACTCAGGTCCTTGCGCTTGCGCAGCAGGCTGTGAAACCACTGTGCTAAATCCCCCGCCTTCTTCCTCATTTTTGGACTGTTCTGCCAAATATATATTATTTGGTAGACTTTAAAAATATGACCTACATTAACCTAACTCACATTAAGAACTGTAAAACTCAGGAGTAGATTGGTGATCACCACAAGCTGGAAAGGGTAGCAGGGAGGGAGGGTTGAGGAAACGTTGATCAAAGGGTACCAAGTTATAGTTACATGGGAGCAAGCAGTTCTGTTGTGCTGTTGTTCTGTTGCAGAGCAGAGTGACAATAGACACTAAGTGGGTACTATATATCTCAAAAAGCTAAAAGAAATTATTCTGAATACTTTCATCACAAAGATAATGATAGATACTTGAGGAAATAGATAAGTTTCTTTAAACATTACATAATTTATACATGCTTGAAAGAGCATATAATTAATATGTACAATATTATGTATCAGTTACAAATAAAGAAAAATGGTTTAAACCATGAAAGTTTGAAAATCCAACTTGAGGGTAGGTAAGTATGGTCTGGACAGGAAATACAAAGTATTATTCTTAAAATAAATTATTGATAAACTGAACTTTCTGGAAATTAAGATAAAGTATCTGTGAAAACCACCATTAAGATTTACAGCCAGGTTGGTGATACACACCTTTAATCACAGTACCTGGGAGGCTGAGATAGAAGGATCAAAAGTTCAAGGCTAGCCTGGGCAATATAGGAAAACTCTGTCTTAAAATTTAAAAATAAAAAGTTCTTGGGATGTGTCTCAGTGGTAGAGTATTCCAGAGTTTGGTCTTCAGCAATGCCAAAAAAAATTTAAATTAAAAGCTCACTACCCACTAAGAGTAAAATTTACCCTATAATATTGCATGGGACTTATATTCAAAGTATAATAAATAATATTTACAAATTAGTGATAAGAATCTGATTTTAAAATACTCAAATGCTTTTGAGCAAACAATTTACAAAACTAAGTAAATAGTCGCTACATCCATAAAAAGGCAATCTACACTATTAGTGATCAGAAAATTGGACATCAAACCATCAAACCCATAATGGTCTACTAATGCATACCCACTAAAATGGTTAAAATGGTTAAGACTAGAAATATCAAATATTGACAAGGATGTTGGCAAGGATTTTAGGAATATTTACATGATTGTTCATACCAGCTTTAATTCACAGTAGTCAAAAAATTTTAAATAGAACTCTAAAAGATGAATGAATAGGTAAATAGTTATACTCAAATAATAGACTGATGTTGAGTAATAAAAAAGAACCAATTTGTGGAAATGCAAAACTCATAGATGAATCTTAAAAATTGTTACATATTGTATCTAGATGTCCCCCCAAAGCCTCATGTGCTCATAAAGGAGGAGTTTAGAAGGTGGCTGGATTAGGCTGTGTGAATGTGGATTAAGAGTGTGGGTAATGAAACCTCATCCTGGGATGTAGGTGGCACCAATTAATAGGTTTACAGCCCGAATGGAATATAAAGGGCCAGAGAGAAGCTAGTCTGCTGCTGCTGCTCCAGCTGCTGCTGCTTGCTTCCTTCCTTTCTGCTTTCTATACCATGAACTGTTCCTCCTCTGCAAGGCCCCTCCGCCATGCAGCCCTGCCATGGGCCCAACTGACTATGGACTAAAACCTCTACAGACTATGAGCCCAAATAAACTTTTCCCCTTTTAATTTTGGGTTTTGGGTAGTTTGTCTCTGCAGTGACAAAAGTAACTAAGCCAAGAGGGCTAGACACAAGGATATTAGATTTATATGGTTTTACAAAATAGGTACAATGAATATATGGTAGAAAATTTTTAAAAAATTTAAATAGGTTATCAATGATAAGATGGAGTTTGACTGGTGTATTAGAGACGTTTCATTCACTGGGAAATATACAGTGATACCTCATTTGTCAGACTCAGTTCATTCTAAATTCATGTTTGAACATTGAAAAACTTGAAAACTGAGCATATTTTTAATAAGAAATAATAGAAAACAAAATAATTGATTCTGAGGCCCCAAAACTGCACTTATAAATTCATTCACTTTAACACAAAGCTAACAGGCCTAGGTTGTGGAAATACCCCCTAAAACATCTAAACACAATAAAAACAGTATGAAATATCAAAACAGTACAGTAAAAAAATTTCTAAATTTTTACAAATACTTCACCTTGACTTCGAGAGAAATTGGAGGAGGGGGACAAATGTTATGTTTTGAAAGGAGAGTCTCCTTCTATAATGACTGCTGGCAGCACATTTTCTGGGTTCTTTTCTCTTGGTTGGTTGTTTGTTTTTGTTTTTTATTTTTTCACTTTTTCCTCCCTAAAGGTTTTTCTGGGGGAGATGGGCACTTAAACTGAAGCATCACCCTTTGTGTTTGAGGTGAGACACAATGTAGGACTCACTCTCAGTTCATACAGGCTTTTCCAACTCAGACTTTCAGTTTGACAACTGAGCAACGTTAGGAACACTGAGCAGATTTTTTTTTTTTTTTTTATCTTTGCTCTTTGAGTAGTGGAAAGTTCTATCTTGGAGGCATTCAACAACTAAGGTATATCACTATATCTGATACCTACAATTTAAAGAGTTATGTGTTGGCTCACAGTTCCAGAAGATTCAGTCCATGGTCAGCTGACTCCAAACCAAAATTGCATAGTGAAAAGGCCGGGCAGAAGAAAGCTGCTCACATCATAGCAGCTGGAAAGTAGAGAAAGAAGGAAGTGGCAGGGGATAAGAATACACCCTCCTGGGTCCCATTCTCAGTGACTACCTCTTCCAACAAGGACCTACCTCCTCTGCACATTCAGCTACTGAACTCATCAATAGATGTATCCGCTGCTGAGTATAATTCTCCCAGGACCCTATTATCTTCAAAACACATGTGACTTTGGGAGAACATTTTAGATCTAAACCATTGCAACTGGAAAATGAGATGAGAGAATATTCTCAGATGTTAAAAAACCAGATATTCCATAGTTTAGTAGATCAACACAGACATTTATTTTTTCAAACCTCACTGAACTATACCCTTAAAACCTGTGCATCTCATAGTATATTTACTTTTACTTAAAAAAACCTCACCTGGTTAAATACTTAGCTTCAGTTATTAAATAAGCTTCATGCAGTAATGTACATTAGTAAATGCAAAATAAACATCAATGAATTCTACAATAGATTGCATGAGTGAATCTATTGAGGATAATGAGTCCCAGATTTCTCATGGACAGAGAAGGGAGCTATACTTGCTGAAACTAGAAAGAGTGAATGTACTCTAAGTTGGTGTGTGGCAAACGCATGTTTTTTTTATTTTTTAACATACTGTAGAAATATAAGTGAGATATATGAATTATGAAATGTTATATATGCAAATATATGCTTTCATATGTATGTGTAAATATATATGTATTTCCCTTCTTTGCTACTAGGACCTAAAAATATTGACCTATTAGTAGTAAAGAATGTACTTTGAACCTGGATCTTTGCTTCTCAATATTAGTGTATACTAAAAAGATTCAGGGGCCTTGGATAAAAGGCTGTTTCTAAGGATGGAAGACAAAATTGCAAAATGACCTTAAAAGATCTTGTTGGTCCAGAAATATGGAAAAAGTCTTTGGTAAATTAAGAGCATAATCAAAAAATAGAAGACATGTTTTAGACAAATCCAGTATTAGTGAATAATAATAATTGATTATAACCCAGTGAATAAATTAGAAGTCCTTAAGTCAGTACTACTATAATTTTAAGTTATTCACTAATTTTGTGAGAATTGAAGCATTCTCACACATAAACTTATCAATATAGAAGAAATAATATGGTTAGAAAATGATTTACATACTCTAAAATATATCTCTCAAATATTTACTGATTGAAAAATCAAGAAATGTTAAGCTGACATTGGAGAAAACTGGTAGAGATTCCTTGACATGATAATGGTTTAACCCACCCATATGGAGACAAATCAACATAACATAATGCACTGAGAAGTACACAAGATCAATTCTGTAATATTCCTGCTAAAATACATAGCTTGAGTCTAAAGGATATAATATTAATATATTATCTATTATCTGTATAAATATATACAATATGATATTAAATCTACTTCTGTAGTGAACCACTCTGATAGTAGTCTTCTTAGAATATATGTGATAAAGTTCTTAAGGGTAGAAAAATTAAGGTACTGATTTTTTTTTTTTGGTACCGGGGATTGAACTTGGGTCCTTGTGCTTGCAAGGCAGGCAGTGGAACCACTGAGCTAAATCTCTGGCAAGGTACTGATTTTTTTAAAGTTTCAAAGACTTATCAGTTTGCAGTAGTCAAAATATATCTTTGGAACATGCAGAAAAAGAATATTTAAGTAAGGATATAAAGTGAATAGTGCTTATAGAAGATTCAATGCAATTAAAATTAGAAAGAATTATGTACACACTTCAGAGCAGACTTTGTGAGCTTTCTGAGTTTTACATACTTTTATGTCTCATAGCCTGGGTACTTGTTAGGCATGTAACACTATTAAAGTTAAGTAGCCTTCAGTGCTTGGTAAAGCATAGCTAATACTTTTTGGAAATAAGTCTTATAAAAGTCATTGATCTAGCTCACTCAAGGTAAAACCCAAATGATTGATTGTCACAAAATAATAGAAAAAATAATAATGTTTCCAGGCATATGTTTTTTAATAAAATGTTTTCTTAACATAGAAGGTATTATTAATAAAAAATTTATAAAGGTGGAATTATAGATTATTTTCTAACTCTCTTTGAAAACATCCCCAAATTATTATGTAATAATGACCAAAACAGGGCCGGGGATTTAGCTCAGTGGTTCCACTGCTTGCCTCGCAAGCTAAGGACCCGAGTTCGATCCCCGGTACCAAAACAAATAAATAAATAAAAAATAATGACCAAAACTATGAGATTGAGATTAAAGACACATACTCTGAAGTCAGAAAGTCTGTCTTTAGTTCCTCGCTCTTCTACTTGCTAACTATGTGTCTTTGGGCAAGTTGCTTCAACTCCCATGGGTTCTGGTTCCTCCCCTGCCAAGCACAGATAATAAAGATCTCCTTACTTTTGGGGTATGTTGTGTAAACTGGGAGAATTAATGCATGTTGTTATCTCCCCAGCCTGTGTGTAATAAGTTCCCAATCAGTGCAAACAATTACTTTATCAGATTCATCACATAATTTGCAGAGTTGGCAGCAGTGTATTTATTATATAATCCTGGATTCGTTTTAATTAAAACCCACCAAGACTATGATATCCATATCAAATATTATCACACATGTACTATCCCTCAATGAAAAGGTATCTCAAAATTTTAATTTTCTCTTGGCATTTTTATATATTGTTATATGTAAGGGGTAAGGAAGTTATGATTCTCTTCACATCAATAAATAAAATAAATTCATTGGAAAATTATAACCAACCCAAAGAAAAAGTAATCCTAAAATTTTATCCTGGAAAGAGGTAAATGTAGAAGACGAAAAGCTGACTGAACTTTTTCACTATGTTTTCTCTTCTGTCAAGGGGGAAAGATCTAGAGGAAACTTACAAAGGGCAAAAGGTCCCTGACTGCCTTTATCCTTTATCCTCTCACTTGGTCAGCAAACTCCCTCTCACTTGAAAAGAATACAGGTAAAGGGGAAATTAGCTCAGAACTGCAGTCTTATGACATGAACTGAACAGACACAAACACACACACACACACACACACACACAAACACACAGTGGTTGAAATTTTAATGTGTAGTTAAAATATAAAAGAAGGAGAAAGAACTGCTTCTTTTGAGTGAAAACTGTTAATTGCATTACCTCATATCTATCTAAACATTAACCTGATGAGGTAAATATTATTAATGCTACTTGATAGATGAGGAAACTTAGGATCCATGAGTCTAGTTAATTTTTACATTGATAGGGACTGATAAAATCAGAATTTATATTCATGTTTTTCATTTGCCGGTATTTTCTTTTAAAAACATTTTTGCCTATTAAAAGTGTTACAAATTTCAAATTGTAGAGCATTCAAAAATGATGAGTTAGTGGAGGTGGAACGTGGAAAAGCATCAGCTTCAGTAGATTTCCCCACTTTCTTACATTTTACCTTCAGGAAACCCAGAAGACATCAAGACTATCCCCTCACTGCCTTGGCCAGAGGATGAAAAGAGTAGACATTTGGGGAAATAACCTTAAAGTTTCTCTACAATGAATGTCAACAAATGTAAGAAAACATTGACCAGAGTAAGGGTTATTATCAAAAGATAAAATGTAACAATTGCTGGTGATGATATGGACAAAGGGGACCCTTGCACACTCTTAGTGAGAAAAAGATTAGTGGCACTATTAGGGAAAACAGTATGAAGTTTGTTCAAAAAGCTAAAAGTAAAACTATCATATGATCCAGCAGTACCACTTCTGGGTATATATTTAAAGAAATTGAAATCATTCTGTTGCAGAGACATCCATCAACATTTCCATGCTGTCTGCAGTACTTAGTCACAAAAACCAGACAGGAAAGCAACCCAAGTGTTGCTCAATAGATGAATGAATAATGAAATGTGAACACAGACACACGTGCACACGCGCGCACGCACACACACACATATTCACCATGCCGGATACTATCCAGACTTTTCAAAGAAGGAATTTCTACCATTTGAGGCTATATTTTCAATCAAAATGTATGTTAATTGAAATCAGATGCAGAAACACGAATACCATAGGATCATATTTGTTTTCAGAACTGAAAAATGTTAAACACATGCAAATAAAGAGTGGAAGGATGGTCACCAGAGACTGGGGTGTGTGCACTGCCAGGAGTTGGTCAAGGGTATAAATTTCCAATTAGACAGGAAGAAAAAGTTTTAATGATGTATTGCTCAGCATAATGATTATAATAATGAATGGTGTATATTTTAAAATTTAAAGATTGTATTTTTTTTCTAATTCTGAACCATGGCCTGTTCATATTCAATTTAATGTTCAGACAGTGTGGACCTAGCTCTGTGTTTTATCTAAAGAAATACCACAATTTAGGGAAGACAACAAATATTTTTGTTGCAAGTTGAAACTACATGCCTTCCAGTAATCAAAAGCAACATCAGGTATGTGCACTGATGCTTCGGAGGTGCTACACCACCTGAGCTTGAAATGGGTGAGACAGGGTCTGACACATGGGGGAGAACAAGCCCAGAAGTTACCCAGCAACTCATTTCCAAAAGCCACATATACCTGTTTTTGTTTTTTAATTACTGTAGGTTAGTAATACAAAATGATAAAGTTTACTTTGAAAATTTGGTACTTCCATGTGTACTCTTATATGATCTATCCCATTACCTTTCTTCCTTTCCTCTGCCTTTCCTCTGATCTCCTTTCTTGATTTAAGATTCAACAATGTGCACATATATCATAGCATCATTGTACCCCATAATTATATGTTTTATTTGTCAATTTAAATTTTTTTAAGAAAATTCATCACCAGCAGATCTGCTCACGATAAAATAAAATAAAACTCTTCAGAGGAGACTAGTGAAATTGATTAGAAAACTGAATCTACACCAAAAAGAAAAGAAAGAATGATGAGCACCATGGGTGCAGCTTAGTACTGGAGTGTTTGTGTAGCAGACATGAGGCCCTGGGTTCAATCTCTGATACTATCTTAGATCCAAATTTACAGAGTTCCACAGACACTGACTGACTTGCCTCAAAAGAAAGGGAAGCAACGTACCCTAGAATACACACTCTTTTTTTTAAGTTAGTACACATTTGTGGTACATAAAGAACATATCAGACAAACAAACAAACAAATAAAAAAACCCAAACAAACATAATGAACATATCATGAGGGATTAGAACACTCACTCTTACACCTATTTCTGTCCTGTGAGCTATATACTGGCTGACATTTGTTTGCTTTCATTGTGGGCCAAGTGATGTTCCAGGTGCATACTCTATCTTATCTCATTCCAGTACCACTTTATTACAGGACTTTGGCACCATAAATACCACTATTTTAATAAGGATAAATTAAAATTGTTTCTAGCTGAGACAGTTTGAGTTTCGATGCAGGATGATGGCCACATAGACACTGAGGCAGAGATGTGTTTGAAGCTTTTTGATATTAGAAATGAGCCCCAAGTAGTTAGAACCTGAGTGAAATAAAGAAACTCTACTTGGCTCTATTATTTGTTAATGTTGCTTTTTTCTGGAGTTATCATCATTTTTATTCATATCTTTCATCATTTTTTTATTTCTTTAATTTTTTTTCTCTCATATCTGTGGGATGTCCTCCACTATATTTTATTTCTTTCATTGCAAGTTCACTGAAAATCTTTTATGTTTTCATGAGTAGAAATCATTTTTCTTTTTTTCACTGATTTTCCTTTTTTTTTTTTTTCTTCTCCAGTATTGTGGTTGGAAACTAGGGATGCTCTATCACTGAGGCTATTTTATTTATTTTGAGACACTCTTGCTATGTAGTCCAGGCTGGCCTTAAACTCACAAACTCCTTCCTCAGTCTCCTAAATGCTAAAATTACGGTGTTTACCACCACACCCAGCCCACCCAGGCCTCTTTTGATTTTTTATTTTGAGACAAGGTCATGCTAAGTTGCCAAGGCTAGCCTCGAAATTTCAATCCTCTTTCCTCAGCCCCCAGGGTAGCTGGGATTACAGGCATATGCCACCATGCTCAGTTGATTTTCTACTTCTGAAAGTCATGTTTTAAGTCAAAAATTTCTGTTCTATAAATTTCCATTTATCAAAAGATGCTAGAGAAACGAAATTCTTTTATCTCCTCAAGAGGAAGAAAAAGGCAGCTCTTCATAGGCCTTTCTTTCTTTCTTCTTTTTTTTTTTTTTTAGTATCTTAAATGTCAGTGATCACAAAAACTTCTGGTTTCTCTTCATGATAGACTTGCATTGCTGAATATGTTATCGCTTTAACTTCTGTTTCCTGAGGATGCTGGAAAGTGAAAATTCTTCTCCCCACCCAATGGAACATAATTTGAAATTTCTTTGATCAATACTAAGTACTTTCACTCCCCGGGGTACAAAGAATTCATCAGCACTGAACTTATAAAGCCATTCATCCAAAAAGCAAAATAGAAGAGATTGCAAGTCATCTCCTTGAGCTTCATCTTTTTGACCAGGAAGTATTATACAAATTTTCAGAACAATGAGGTTGAAGGTGTGTACATCTCATGATTCAACAATTACTTTTCTATTTATAAACTCTAGACATAACCCTCTAATTGTCCTAGTAAGATATTTTCATTGCTATAGTGCTTTTCTCCATTAGTGTTTTTCCTTCTCTGTAGTTTACAAGCTGCAATGGAACAGATACAAAGTTTTACTCATTCAATATTTTCAGGGCCAATAATTATATAAAGCACAAAGCACATACCTAACAAATGTGTTGACATGGACTCAATACTTTAAGAAGTAAAATAGCAAAAAGGATTATATATTCAGGTATATCTACTCTTCAGAAAGTTTTTTATAACATTCATATCATTTCCCTCCCAGGCAGCTTGTAGGGTAAGAAGTTTTACAATCAAAAGCAAAACAAAATAAAAACTCAAAGCAAATACATTTTTATTGATAAAGAATACACAAAAGTATCAAAAAGTTTTATTTCTGGAAAGAAGTAATAAAACATTAAAGAAAGCCTGAGGATTATGGGGTCCAAGAACCTCTTGTCATATTGTGTACGGCACTGGATTTTTGCAGCTCCCAAGAGATTAAGGGATATGCTGGATTTACCATTATGTAAGCACCAAATCCCCAAAGATCTTACATTTCTCCACCTCAGATAACTCAAAATATACTTGAGCGCTTACAGAACTACTCTGGAATTTAAGTTCTCCATTCCCCCCAAAACTCAGATGTTAAACAGTAATGTGTTATTAATTACTTTCAATTTTTACATTCCTTGAGAGATCTCAGTTTGACTGTTTGTTATGAATATATTGCTGGAACTAGACAATTTATTTGATCATGATAAAATATGTCAGTTTAATACTTGAAATGGTTTTATGAAATAAAAAGATTTCATAACAAATGAACAGCATTTACATTTTCAATAAAAGTATTTATATCTCTGAATTCTTAGAAATTCAAAATTTCAGAACATGCAAGTACTTAAAAGATTCTTGTAAATTTTAAAATTTAGTTAAGTATTGTTTTAAATTGATATTGAATATACAAGAAAGAACAGAAATCAAGGCTTTCAAATTACAAGTGAGAAATCAATTAAGGAAAAAATGATGATACACTATTATGTGCTCAGTCCACATTGTGGTCAAACCACATGAAATTTCCCATTTGGGAAACCAGTCTCAGAAGGGCGCCTCATTGGTCCAAAGATAGTCCTACTGACATATTACCAACAATTGCTTCATATAAACACATGATTATATTTTGCTTAATGAAATGCAAGGAAAGTTTGTTACAAGATTCATGAAAACATCTGTTTTGGTGCACTAAAAGACTAGATGAACATAAGCTTAATTTCTCCAGATATCAGCTAAGAACCAAATAACTAATTTCCTTCCTTTCCTCCTTCCTATCACCCGACTGCTGTTCTCTTCCCCACCTCTCTTTTTTCCTTTTTTTTCTTTGCACTGTTAGTATCTAACACTTAACACATTTTAGGCAACAGCTGCACCACAGAGCTATATTTGCAGCTCAGAAACATTTCTAGAGTAAATTTTCTCAGGAACAAAAGAGAAACTATAAAATTTTTTTTAAAATTATAGCTATCTATGTAGACTGCCAAAAAGGAAGTTAAAAACCAAACCCTAACTTTTCAATGGATCATAAGCCTGTGTTAAAACTATGCTTTTTATTATGTGCATTAATAAATTTTTTTTTTTTGTTACTGGGGATCTAACTCGGATCCTTAGCTTGCGAGGCAGGCGGTGGAACCACTGAGCTAAATCCCCGGCCCTGAATTTCTGAATTATATGTCAGTATGGGACAAGTAATGTTATATACAGTGAAGCATTTTAGCTACTAGGAAAAGTTCTAGAAATAAACACTGCAGAAGCTGTTTCCTGACATCCAGTCAACAGGCTTTCCATTTGAAGCTCTCCTCCAGGCCACCTTTTTCAGAAGGGCAGTGATGAAAGCGTCTCGCTGTTTTCACAGGTGCTTGTCTCTTTCTTCTCCTCGATAGACATCTCAAATTCCCCATGTATTTTCATCATTTTCTGAGAGTAAAAGGATGTAGAAATTACAAGTCTGATTATATTTTTCCCCAACTACTTAGAAAAAGGAAGTAGTGAACAAGAGAACAAAATGACAAGGGCAGAGTTAGGTGTTTGCTCAAGGAGCTGTCAAGAATCTCTGTAAGAACCAGCTCTTTGCTGAATCTTGTCATCTCTTGATTGTGAGGAGTTCAGTGCTCACAACCACTCTGTGGAGCAATCTTCTACTTACGCAGCTAGCCCTTTTAAGTAGATGCTCTGCGTTAGTGCTTCGGTGTTAACAAAATAACTGCAACAGAGATCCGTGGTCGCGATTTGATCTGTGGGAAGCAGTTCACACTACAGAAATGGAGAACTGACATTTGTGAAGGAATCTATTTAGATGAGGGTCACCATCCTGATATTTTCATAAGGCAAACACAGGATGAAATTGGTTCCAAATCTCTAAAGGTTTTTTGTTATCTATATTTTTTAAGTGTAGAAGTGGAATCTTCCAGTAAGATAATTTGTAACACTGTTAACTTTTATGAAAGTTTATACTTGAAGTCAGTGTTTGGGGAGAAAAAAAATAAAGATCTGTACTAAACAAAGTGAAGACAAAGTGCAATTTATACATGAGTCAAAAATTTAGATTGTCTAAATATGCAAGGTTTTTTTTTTTCCTGCTAAAAAAATCCCTTGAGAAAATGAAAATGTGGTATATACAGTCAGTCTGGAAGCCCTGACACTCTCTAGAACAGCTCTTCCTGCAGTGCTCCCTTCACACCAGCAGAGCTCTCTGGACACACTATTTCCAATGTGCCCCTATGGTGATAAGAGAAAAGAATTCTGGGACACAGTGAAAGGAATAGAAAGTCTAACAAGCAAGGCTTCAGTAACCAACACTGGCAGAAATTAAAACAGGACAAAGAGGTAATTAGTGGAAAAATCAGCATGTAAGAAAACTGACTAGGCCAGATAAAGTTATGTTAACCTAAGCATGATTCCTACTCTCAGAGAGATTAAATAGCACATTGCACTGCATCCAACCTATGCAAAAAAATCAGTTAGAAATTGGAACAGTTGAGTCTCAGTTACATAAATGAAATAAGTAACTAAAAACTACTTGAAAAATTATTCATCTTTAACTTGCCCTGATACATGGCAAAAAAGATTAAAAATGTGATTTGTGAAACAGAATTCAAGAGAGAATACAATCAGAAAGGTTAACCTAGAAAATTTCTGAAAAATGACTTTCAGATTACTTAAGTTGACAGTTGATGATACAGAATGTTATTAACTTTAAAAGAAGAATATCTAGACATTGTGGTGAAATTTTAAAAAAATTAAGAATAAAGAAAACAGTGTAAGGCTTCCCAAAAGTAAAAAAAACAAACAAAAAAAACATGCTGTGGCTTAACAAAATAAAATTGTACTGACTCTTCAAAATGTATATGACAATTACATGAATTATAATCCCATACCCAGCAATACTAGCATTAGAATAAAAATTAAATAAATTAAACAAGAAATTATGCTTACAGGAATTAAAAAGTTTATCATAATCGCATTCTCTACAAAGACACAACTCAAAAATTTAAGGTTATATAATAGAATCTGTAAATGTAGGAAATGTGAAACAGAAATAAAATTAAAAACAAAATCAGATTGGCAATATTAATTTTAAAAAGTGTAGAATTCAAGTTGAAAATATCAAATAGGCAAAGAAGACTATTTCTCACTTATAAAATTTCTAATCATTAATATATAGAATACATGTTAATATATCTATCTGTAAACATTTCTAAACCTGTCAATCTTAAAGTAACAATTGATAAAAAGTTTTTGCAATCCATAAACTTATTAGTATGAAGTTTCATCACCAATATTAAAAATTATCAATAAAATGAAAAAATG
This sequence comes from Heterocephalus glaber, assembly GCF_053883595.1. Classification (NCBI taxonomy): domain Eukaryota; kingdom Metazoa; phylum Chordata; class Mammalia; order Rodentia; family Bathyergidae; genus Heterocephalus; species Heterocephalus glaber. The sequence goes on along the minus strand of NW_028258143.1, from coordinate 26,658,639 downwards.
TAAATAAACAATGGTAATTAAAAGTTTATATTTTTATACTCAATAAACATTGAAAGTTCAATTGAATTTCAATCAAAGTTGGATCACCTGAAATTTTAAAGTAGTTTTCAAAAACAGACACTAACAAAACCTAAGAAATGAAAACATGGACAACTTCATGAATATTAATTAAAGTTAGGAATATATGGAGCAGGAGTGGAGATACCGTGATCTGGAACTTCCGGTGGGTAAAATCGACAATCGACCTTCCTTATTCCAGTCTTAGCTGGTTAAACCACGGTTCTCTTTGATTACCTGCCACACTGAGATAGATGGTCACACAAATTTGTGAATTCTTGTAGTGATGATGAAATATTTTATGACATTGAGAGGGTTGTAAGACTGTGGCAAAGGATGGTATTGGAGGAACTGCATCCTACTACAACTAGAGGAGGGAGTGGTCAGCATGGCACACAGTAGTGTAATGTTAAGTTTTTCACATTAAACCTTCTCAGAAAATAACAACATTTGCATGGCACCCTGGGTTACGTTTGAGGAAGAGCTGCAGCTGCTCCACCCTTGCTTGAATATTTCAAGACTACAGTGCTTAACACCTTGGAATCTATAACCTATTGGGTTTAAATGTAATTTAAAAAATGGCATGGTAAATATACAGATGCAGGGTTTTTTTTTAAACTCTGAGACAGTGTGTGTGTGTGTATGTGAGAGAGAGAGAGAGCAAAAGAGAGAGAGGGAGGGAGAGAAGAATTTAAGGTTCAGCATCTTTGTCTTTGTCTTGTCCATTTACAAAATATGTATATCATTGGTAATTCCCCCATGAGCAAGCTAAAAGCTCAAAAACCGTTTTTGGAGCAACGTTCCATGGTCAAAACATATTAGAATTGGTCTACTTGCTTAAAATATAGTGAAATGATTAGGATATTAGCACAATGCCATTCAGACTTCCATTTGTAGGAACACTATTCTACAAATTATTTTTCTGTCTTTAAAAAAAAATTTGTAGGTTTAACTAAATTTTGTTTTAAGGTACTTTCACTATTGCTCTACGTAGATTATGATATTATGAATACAGCTACTTATTACAATGTAGAAACTGTTGGGAAGAATTGTACCTGAATATGAGAATAAATGTTCAAAGTATGATATCTGATTATCTACCTATTTATCTATCACTACTTCATAATATGTATTAACATTAAGCCAATACTTACTATGTTTCAGATATTATTTTAAGATTTTAACCCATTAGCTTCCTGTAAACATCATGAGTTGGATTTTTGTTGAAATCACCTGCATTTTAGAGATGAGATCACTAAAACCAAGAAAGTTAAAGTGATTCGCCTCAGTTAGAGGGTGACAAAGACTGCTAGATGACCCTTCATAGTTTTTCCCTTCCTGATCTAACTCATTCTGGGCTTCCTAAGCAAAGGCAAATGGACTAAAGTGATGACACTACTTCCAGGCCTCTTAGGTGATACTACAAGGTTTTTCTCTTTGGAAATTGTGTGGTTGGCTCTTGGGATCTGGCAGAAGACACTCAGGCTGGTAAAGCTGTGGAAGGACAAAGCCCAGATCCTTGTGTGGCTCAATGAACTGGAGCATCCTTGAGCCAACCTCTTCATCAGTCCTACAAGTGAACAAAATAAACTTTTGTTGTTGAAAACTTTGGGACTCCTTGGTGCAACACTCGGTATTGCTTATCTTGTTTAATGAACTTAAGCAAATGAAATTGTGAATGTTTTCTGAGAGCAACTTCAATGAAATTCAGAGGCAGAATTTCTCATGAACATCAGACACTTTTCTGTCTCTTTATAGACCTTGGCATGCCACATGTTAGAATTTCATGATCGGCCTTAGTTTGATTGATCCTGGAGATGTTGGTCCTAGGGTGACTAATGCTTCCAAATTAGGTGACCCTGCACTAAAGAGGTTAATAGGTGTAGTTACAAGAACCCTTTGCATTTTGCCCTCCAAATCCTATTTATTCGATGAAGAGAAACATCTTTTGTCTCTATAGCACATCATTTCATGAATTCTGGACTAATTTATTGTTTGTAAGAAACCGTACTTAAATGGTTCTAGTTCTCACATTTTCCAGGCCTTCCCATATAGCCACCCTATTCTACAGGTCATACTTGTCTTTCACTATCTTGAAAACTTATCTGCCATCTTGCCAAAAAGGTGATGAGTCCACCATCCCACACTGCAACCTCTCAATTACTACACTTTTTAATTTTGATGACTTGAAACTGTTCCTCTAAGTGAAGTTCAAATTCAAATATCTCAAGATCTTCCACTGACATATCATTGCAGACTTCTTAATCCATTAATTCATATCTATTGTTTTCTAGATCTCATTAACATTTCAAAGTTCCTGAACTCTAAGTAGTAATGATTCTCAACTCTGATACGTAGGATTGTTATCAGTAGAAACTTAAAAATTTATATTTGCTTACTTTCCACCTGCAAGGATTTTGATTCCATTGATTTGACATAAGTTGTGAGCAACCATATGCTTAAAAAATCTTTTGTGTGTTTCCAATAGACAGCTATTTGTTAATACCAGTATTCACTTTCCTTCAATTAATCCCCTTTTTATTTGATAGAAATTTCACTGAATCCATTCTACAGACCTTCATTGGGCCACTTTTTGCTGAAAGTCTTAACTCCCTTTCACTTTGATCTCAAGCCACTCGGTCTTGAAGCTCACACACCAAAATCATCTCATGATCTTCAGACTCCTGACTTTTATCACCTGGGCTATATGACCTCCTGGAATCAATGAAATGATCACAAAGAGACCTGTCATGGTCCATCGGGGAGCCTAGTTTTCAACCACAAGCACACTTGCATTTCCACATTTCAATTCTTCTATGCCATGGTTCCATCTCTGATCTGAGAAGGGTTTCTCCACTCTCACTTTTCCTCCTGCTATCATAGCCAAGAAAAACATTCTGTACTCTTCCTTAGGCTGGATCCTATAAAGGGAGGTCCTCACAGTCTTCCTGCTATCTAGGACTAGAAACCCTCAAATCATTTAAACATTGTTGCATGAGTTTTGTTTTATCTTGGCTCATTTTAACTTTAGGCCTCACCAAGCCTGTTATCTGCTAAAACATTGAAATACGTTCTGATTACAAAAAACTTACTAAATTCATTCATGCTGGTGCTTATTAGGTATTACTTCCAAATCTTCCATCATGGTTCCTAATTTTTAACATCATTAAATCAAAGTCCTAGGTCATATAAACCATAAAAGTTAGGTGAAAACAGTGAGGTTTCCTCTCTGTGATCACTAAACTCTCTCAGATCACTAGAGTCTGTAAGCAACCCACCTGGACTCCAAGGGAACCTAGGCCAGCTGTCTTTCTACAGATGTGGTACATGGGAGATGACAGTGTTTGCTTGGAGGACTTTTGCTGAGAAAACAGAGAAGCTGAAAATTGGCCATTGGGCTTCACAGGTTGTGATTTTCAAAGTTTCAAAGAAGGACTTAGGTAAATTCAGAAATCCCAGTAAGTATTCAGCATAATTCACCTGGATTCTATTTGAACATCTCTGAGTTAAATCTTCCTGAGTATTTTAAATTAGCCTCTATGGTTTCTGTCAAGAAATGTAGGTAGTTTTGGAGGATATGATAGGATTTTTCTGAGACTGAAATTTTCCCTCTTGGATAAAGTCCTCCAGTGAAGGCTTCCATCTTCAGCATTACAGAAGAAAGGGAATCACCACTCTTTCATATAGCTATATTGACTTTCCATGAAGGAGAAGATTATTAAAAGTATTTTAAATGTCCAAGACAGAGAAAGAAAACTGCCTTTCGGGAAGGAGCGTTTGTCAAAGTGCTCCAAGCATGTTACCAGGGTGACAGAGAGAAGACTATGGGGCTGATACTGCAACTGCTAAGGTTCCATCAAACCAAATTCGGATGACATCTAAATGACACTAAGGCAGGATTTCTCAGCATTGGCACTGATGACATCTTATGCCAGCCTGTTTTTCTTGTAATGGACTGCTCTATGTGTTGTAGATATTTAGCAGCATCTCTGCCCTCTATCTCCTAGAAGCCAGAAACACCTCAACCCCAGCTGGGACAGCTAAAGTTATCTCCCTACATTGTCAAATAGGTATCCCCAAGGTAAGGGAGTGAATACTTTCCTGGCTGAGAACCACTGTACTAAAAGGTATAGAATATCCTTTGTTCTTATTCAATCAGACTACTGAATAAGGAAAACTGAGCTTTCTTGTGTGGCATTATGCAGGGTAGATTACAAGTGAAAAGGACCAGCAAACTACATTGGCTTCTGAGTTACCATAATGCAGAAAATGTGAACTCATTGGTGGCAGGAAAGGAAGAAAGAAGAAAAGGGAAATATGTTAGTGAGAAGAAAGGAGGTAAGACATAGGAATCAGCACAATAGTGATGGAGCTTGAGGAACAGTGAAAAGAATGATGATTCTTTTTTTCTATGACTTCAGTAGTGTATTGAATATTACTACTCCCACTGCCCTCACTTTGGAGAAAGATCTTTTTTGTGATTTCTTCCCTTCCGTCTTTGGTCTTTGTCCAAGGACAAGTGGGATATCTGCCCTGGGTATGACGGAAGAGCACAGATTTGCACAAAATGAGGGCCGTTTGGAATTAAAGCCATTGGAAACACAGAGGACAACTCTGAGCCTCCCAAGCACCTGAGGAAATGATGTTACATTCTGTGGAGAGAATGTCAGATGGAAAAAATTGGGAATATTATATAATATCATAGATGAAGGCTTCCACCTAGAGAGGGGAAAGAGGGGGAACATAAAAAAAAAAGTCAGGAGAGTAATCAAAGACTAGGCAAAGGAGAAAAGTTTCTAGGAGGGTAAGTCAGTGTGAATAATTCAGGGAGCTAAGGATCATGAAAAATAAGAGGGGACTAAAGGGGATGTATAAATAAAAGACATGAGGTATTCACTGAAGAATAGCAGAGTCAGGAATTACAAAATGTGAGCTATGTCCTGTTGGGATTATATAGAGGCCTAAGGTGAATGGTGCTAAAATTTTGTTAGAATGAGATAGGTACCAAAAATTAAAAAGAAAAAAGAAAAGTAAGAAATTGAATACTAACATGCCAGGAAAGAAAGATAAGCATTTTGTGAGGAAAACGAGATCAAAGTCTACAAGAGGAATGTGTAAATGAAAATAAGAAACAAAACAATTGAAAACATGAGAAATAAACGCTCCATACGTATTACAGCTTTTTGCTAGAACAGGGAGAGTTCTGTGTTTTAACAGATATACAAAAAATAATTTCTTTCTCCTTCACTGGTTTTAAGCTGTGCTGACCCTTTTTAAAAAGATCTAAGCGGGGCTGGGGATTTAGCTCAGTGGTTTCGCCTCCGGCTGCGCAAGCACAAGCACTCGAATTCGATCCCTGGTACCAAAAAAAAAAAAAAAAAAAGAACTAAGCAAAGATGGACACAATTGAGTCTTGCACTATTTATGACAAAAAGAAGTGTATGCTATTTTTTCAAAAATTGAAAAAAAATGGCTCCAAAAAGAAAAAATAATTTTTTTCTCTAAATGTCAAAATCAGGAACAGAAGCACATCCACAAGAATCACTAATGCTGCAGTATTTATAGCAAGCACTCCTGGCGTGGGGAAACGGGTGGTAGATTTTCTATGAACTTTGTGCTCCATTCATCTGTTACTCTTCAGACTTGTGCTACATTTCTGCAAGAGACTTCAATTTTCCTGCAACAGGAAAGATGTGTGGGTTATCTTTACTTAGTTTTAGAAATGCAAAATAACATGAAAAGCCTATTAATTGGCCCTTAAATAGGATGGTTTAGCTATTTAAACTATGGTCCTTTATTTTTGTATAGTCATTAAGGTAAGGGTGAACACTAAAAGTGTGAAGCCTTGGCCTTGCCTGCATGTAGCTTGTTGAATCCCACTCTGCCTGTCACAGATTCCCACAATAAGTGAAAATTGTAGACATTGGTATGCAGCATGTATTCATGAATCAGTCTTAAAAAAATCAGGCTGCAATCCTCAAGCATTTCATCCTTTATGTATTGATGGATTTGATCTGTGCATTTACCATCTACAAGAAAAAAAGAAGAAAAAAAACTCTTCAGTAACTACAAAGTTACTCGCTAATGTGAACTTATTTGCCAGGCATAGCTGCAGTATTTCTGCCCAGGTTGTTTTTACTATTCCTATTGAGGAAAATCTTTGGAATCTCTTTTGTAGAGGCCTGTACTAGAGACAAAGGATGACTGGAGACAGAAGAATGAGAAATACTTCCTTTTCTCACATGCTAAAGACAGAGTTAGCCACTATCAATGTTCCCAGCACTTAGTGGTGAATAGTCAGGGAAACCCACAACAGACAGAGAAATATGTGCATGGTGCTTTGAAATCTGTTAAATTTCAGGTGGGTAAAGGCAGCCTGGGGGACAAACCATGACTGGCATGGAAATGGAAACATTCAGAATATTCAAAGATTATAGACCATGGTGGAACTATTAAAAGAAAGACATACTTAAAATTAACAACATGCAGAAAATATAAGAAGAATGTTCTGAAAACTCCATTTGCTTACAAACAGTGTTGCTAACTTCTGAGAGTGGCTTTGGGTTTTGATGGATAATATGGGGCCAAGAAGGAAAGTCCACATCAACCCCCAGAGCCAGCTTCTGAGGCTGCCTCTAAGGACAGAGTTTGTGCACAAAAAGAGGCTACAGCTAGATTCACACTAACTTCTTAGTTATGTCCTTTCACTGAAATGTTATCAGGTAGGAAAAGAACTTGGCTTTGCCATCCAGAAAAGGCTCCCAAACAATCAGCATAGGTTGAATGGGAGTTGATCAGGACTTTGCCAGAGCCCTGTTGTTTAGGACTCTTTTCCTGGAATTAAAAGTCACAAAGGCAAGACTGAGACAAGGTGCTGTTCTTCCTGCTGATGCTTGTGTAACAAGCAGACATTTGATTGTCTGCCATTGATCACACTTTAATTACTGTGCTTGTGTATTCAGGCAGCACCATGTCCTGAAGTCAGACAGATCTGCTTCAGATTAGGTTCCAGCCCAATCATTAACCTTGTGAAGCTGGGTGAATTCTGTAATCTACTTCCTGCCTTCCCTCTCTTCCTTTCTTTCATGTTTGATATTTCTATTCCCAAGCATTTATTTGTATAATTTGGTTTCTTTTTATTAGCTATACATGCATATAGATTAAAAGGAATCAATTCTACAAATATTACTATAACAATCATCGACTCTTACTTTCCTTTCATTTTTATTTCCTCAAGAAAGACATTTGTTTGTTTTCTAAACTGAATCTTTGATGCTAAATATCATGCTGCCATTTGTTACTATTGATTTTGTTTAAAATGCTTTCTAGTGAATCCCTCCATGGCATGTAAAAATTTACATTTCTGTCACTTGATATTTTGCCTCTGTTCATATGCCCCCCTAAACATACATACACCCAGTCTCTGTCTTCTATCCCAATCTTTCTGGCAACACAGGTAAAGTATAACTAAGTGGAAATTCAGTGTTTACAATTCTATGACTATATAACTGCACCCATTCACAATTGAGGCACACATTTTGCCCTGTTAGCTTTGCATTACTTGTACAATTTGTTTGACTTTGGAGGAATTGGGGGGGGGTGATTTGTTTTGTTTTTCTATTTTTTATTTGTCTAGTTTTATAAATGCTTATAAGTTGTCAAACACTAACCATATCTCATGTAATTCTCCTGTCAGTATGTTCACTTGTATTTGGTATTATATTACTTTTTGTCTTCTTTTCTCAGCAATCTCTTATCTGTTCTGGTTTAGACTGGAATGCCTTTATAGACAAGGTGAAGCCATTATTCTACTAAGTATTATCCAACAGAAATGAAAGAGGAAGCTAGGCACAGGGATGCGTGGCTGCAACCTAGCACTTTGAGGCAGGAGGACTGCAAGCTCAAGCCCAGCCCAGACAACTTAGCCACTTAGCTAGACCCTGGGTGTACACACACACACACACACACACAGACACATACACACACACACACATGCATGTGAAATCTGAGGTCACATACTTAAGGATGTCATATTTAAAGTAAAAATATATTCTATTTAACCCAGTATATCCAAAATACTGTAATTTCAACATATAATTAACTTGCTTTAGAAATGCACAATACTTTTCCCACTAAGAGGAGTGATCAGCAAACCTATGGGCAAATACTACCTGCTACCTGATATTGTAGTGGAAGCACAGCCAGTGCCATTTGCTATTTCTTAGTTATTTTTATCCACTGTTGCTTTGTGTTGATATGACAGAATTTTTGGTCCCATGAAGTCTGAAATAGTTACTCTCTAGTCCTTTGTAGAAAACATATGTTAAACCTTGGATTCTAACACACTCATGTTGGACTAATCACATCTCAAGTACTTGAGAACTAGATGCGACTCAAGGTCAGTACACTGGACCTCTCTTCTCCACAATTTTAGAGATCTCCTTTCCTCTGTATTGACTTATAGCCCAATATTCTATTCTTTCTTTGCTTTTAATTTTCCTTCCATCTTTCAATAGAGGTCCTCCTCTATCATCTTACTCAGAAAGGTATATGAAAAGTAAAATTTATGGACTTTTATGTTTATTGTGTCTTCAAAATCAGTCCATATGTTGATAGGTATAAAATTCCTGATGCAGAAGTATTTATTCCAAGATTAAAACTTAGCAGCATTGTCTTTTAACATTCAAGGTTGCTTATGACAATTTGAAAACCCTTTAATTATTGATCCTTTTTATGAGACTACATATGTGTTTGTCTCAGGAAGGTTATAAATTTCATTTGTTCAGAATATTCAGAGTTTTTATAATATTTGGCCTCATTTTCTATTTATAAATACATACTTAAATTCCCTGTATTAGTGTCACTACTTTTAATGATGCCTCATGTTCCTTTGTTTCTACTTCCTAAGTACCTGCTAGAACTATTTTATGAATGGTTTGGGATTACTTTCTTCTTTGTTTATTACTTATTTTTTGTATATACTAAGTTGCTTCTTATTTTCTCATGCCTATGTAAGACAATCCCATAATCTGTTGTTAGTTTTTCTGTATCTATCTACTTTACATCTTCTAAAATACATACACATTTTCTTTTTTGTTGTATATGAATGCCTGTAAACAAATCTTTAATGCAATTCTCAGCAGATTTGGAGGTAGTGAGTTTGTACTTAACCTACCAATAGGAAAAAAAATCCACATATTACTTTCTGATTCTTTGTTTTCTCATCTTTAAAGTGGAGATAATAATATTGAATTTATACAGTTGTTATGGAGATTAGAAATAATATTTTCCGGGAACCTTGTCTGTCACCTAGAAATTCCATAAAAATAAATAAAACACCTATATTTAACTCCTCAAGAACAAGAAATAGTAGCTACCAAGTTAGATAATATCAAGAGAGAAAGAAGAAGTATAGATTGTAACACTCAAACTTCTGTTTTAAAATTGAAGTATAGATTCAATTCCACTTGTACATCCTTATCTCAGCCCTTCAGGAGACTATTCATTACACTATGCCATTAACTGCTTGCACTATGACATATATATTAGTAAAACTCAGGCTAATTATGAAAAAAGTAAAAAAAAAAGTTTTCTAAGGCTAGGATTTTAAAAAATAAATATATATTATTTAAATGAGCTGTGTAATCTCGACTATTTGCATAGTAGCTCAGTATTCATCTCTTGTCATCATGTTTAATACTATGCATATTCACTACTTTCCATTTCTCATAGGCTGGAACTGGGATAAGGCCCAAAATACAAGATGATAGCAAGTGGGCCTATTCTCTGCACTGTGTGACAGATGTAGATCCAGGACAGAGCTCATGTGCTGGGAGTGAAAAATGGACTTGAGTAATGAAGAAACTGTCCATCCCCCAACAGGAAATGCTGAACCAAAACGAAAAGAAAGACATGAATTGGGGTTTGCAACAAATAAAAACAGGAGAGCAGAAACTGCATCAAGATCTAGACAACTTACAGCGAGATTCAAAATAATTCCTCATGTCTTAGAACTTTCCTGTGGATTGCTGCTTTGCTGAGAATGCTATTCATCCTGCACTCACACACACACACTTTTTTCACTCTTCATACTGAGAAAAATGCATATGATATTGAATTGATTTATTTGTTCCCAATTTTGTCAAATCTGTTCTTCAAAGTTCATGGCCAGTCCCCTTTTGAGCCTAGCCTTGTTTTAGTATATGTTATTGTTTTTCCCAAGTGGTCTCCCTTCACTATAAACAATTAGGTTAAATTTCCAAATATCATTATACATGAGATTCCTAAATATACTTGCAAAGTGCAAAAAGTTAAAATTCAGCCTCCAAATTTCTCACCATTTTCAGAATGAAGATCTTGCTTGACCAGTCTAAACAAATAAATATAAAAAAGCTTAACAAATATCAAGTGTGAATGAGAATACTGAAAGTCATTTTGAGGAAGTGGTTAAAAGTAAGGCTCTGGGAATTTATAGCCTGGATTCAGATCCCACCCCACTAGCTGTGTGTTCACTGGCAGCCTACTCAAGTGCTGGTACTTCTGTCTCCTGATCTCTCAAATGAGGTGATCACAAGAAAACCTAGTTCATATGGCTTTTAACAGACTGTCAATGAAATAATTTTTTAAAAATAAAAATTCCTATTTCATCTCAAAATCTTAATATAATTATCAACTATTGTTAGTTTTAAAACATGCATTGACAAAAAGAGCAACATTTGTAGTGAACATAAGTTCACTACAAATGTACCTGCATACATTGAAAACAAAGAAATAGTAATCATAGGACATATTTATTCTGTAGATGATATATGGAAGATACCTGGGATTGCAAATTGATTTTAGTATGTTTTTGTCACTAGCGTTTTAGAACCTATGGGTCTAACATGATTATATCCAAGGTTTTTTTTTTTTAACTTACTACACATGCCACTTATGAAGGCAATGTCTTAAAAACATTTGAAATCCTAGAATCATTTTAAAAATCAGATAAAAGTTTTTGGAAAATGCAGGAAAATGTATAAATACAAATGTGTACAAATTAGGTATTCTGTGACTTCCATTTCAAAGAGATAATAGAAAAGTAGGACTTGATGTTTAGAAGGCAGCAAGTGCAATAAATGCTATATATTAATTATCATTTCATGTTATAAGGAATATGTGGGATGTTTCTACCACATACTTCACACAAGTAAAAAAAATCTTCAAAATAATTAGAAGTTAACAGAAATTTAAATTATGCCTTCAGTGAAACTAGAAACTACTCATGATGAGCTTTTGTTCAAAGAGTAACTAATCTACAGAAGAAAAAATAAGAGATACATAAGATGAAGAGCTCAGAAAAATGTTGAGACAACTGAATTCTCCAGAGTAGAATCTTCTTGCCTTGAAGAATCCAAACCATGTTCTTAAGACAGTAACAATAGGGTACTTGCTTCACTTCTGTAATGTTTCCATGACCCTATATAGTAGTTTAAAGGGAAGAGAAAGGTAGACCCAAATGAGGAATGATAGAGAAGCCATTTGAACAGGAAAAAAACAGTGTGTAAAACAATATATAACAGATTTTAATTTTGAATAACCGAGAAGCTTCATTGTCCGGGACGAAATAAAAACCAAATCATCTTGAACATGATTACTGTGTGTTGTATGAAACTCTGCTGTGTTCTAGAAAGAATTCCTTCTGGAAGATTGATCTTTGCTCCAATTTTATGACCCTACGAGTAGTTGAATAAAGAAAATACATTTTATTTTCAAGTGACTAATACTAAAATAGAGAACAACACAATGTACAGAGATATTACTTTAAACAGCTCCCCCAAAAAATAGGTGGTTAAGGAAAGTAAAATAAATTGTAAAAGTTTAAAAAGTCTTCAAAAAGAAAAAAAATTGACACCAACCTAATAAAAGTGCTCACCATATATAAATTTAAGGAAATTAAGATGATGAAATTAAATAAAAAACATTCAAATTTTAGGAACTAACACTTCTTTTAAAAGTGAAAGAAGAAAAACAAATATAGAGACTACTAACAACAGAGAAATAGCAAAGAATATAGATAAGAAATTAAAAGAAGAGAAATAAACAATGAGTTTAAAGAAATTATAAATAAATACCCACTTGGAAAGACTATGGAAATAAAATATTTTCATATTTATATCCTAAAAGAATAAAAAAGATCAAATTTTAAAATAATACAAGATAAAATACCAGAAAATCTTCCAAAATTCAAATAAGATTCAAAATTATGGACTGAAAAGAAATAACATTCTCCTAAAAAGTTCGAGATAAAAATGGTCATTAGCACACTATACCTTTGAAAAATCAATTGATGTTTAAAATGCCATTTTAGATGTGTTCAGATGTGCACTCTCACAAGTTCAGAATGTGGCTGTATACAGCTTTTTAAAGGGTGGCTATGTTATAATAGAGGGTTTTGACTTAGGTTGGGCCTGATGTTATCTGACTAATGTTTTTATAAGAGAAAAAAGTTGGACATGTAGAAACAGACTAGGAATTCATGTATACAAAGGGAGAAGCATTGGAAGAGGCAGGAAGTAGGTTACCATGTGAAAGTCAAATAGAGAGCCCTGGAAGAAGAAAAGGCCAGATCCTTAATCTTTGACCTCCAGACTTCAGGTCACTGAGAAAATACATTTCTATGCAACATATAATCTATGGTTTTGTTATGGAAGGTCTCACAAACTAAGACAAGGAGATTCAAAGCAGCATAATATATATCAAGTGATATACGAGGCAAAAAAGAAGTCTGAGACAGATCTTAAACAGTAATAGGAAAACTAAGAGGACATTTACACAATGCCTCTTAAGACCTAGAGGAGAGAATAGTTGAAGAATTTTGTAGCCAGTCAAAATGCCACAACTCAAATGCTACAGATAAGTATTTATGTGCATATTAGAACCCAGACAATACATTTTTCTTGAACTCTTTTATCAAAAACCCTATAGAATTTAATTTAATCAACAGAAACACTGGGTGTCTAATTAACAGTAAAATACCTCACTGTGAGGAATAAATTGATTTAAATTAGACTAAGTCAAAAACATTTTAGTGTCATTTATGGATATAGGACAAAGTGAACTTGTTATAAACAGCATTAATGTTTAAACAGCAAAATAGATTAAATGTGGAGGTGAGAACCAGCAGCAAAATACAACCTCTTTGAGACCTGGAATACAAACACCCAAAAATATCAACTTAGAGAAATATCAAGAAGAGAAAAAGAAGTAGAGCACTGGGAATCAAGAAAGAGCCAACAGGAAAACTAGAAATCACGGAAAAACTGGAAAACTGAAGACAACATATAGAAAAGAACGAAGTAATCTGAGACACTAACACAGGCTGCTGGGAGGACATCTCTCTGCAAGCACACCAAGAGAGTCAGCCAGACTAGAGATAAACACTGCACATGACCAGACCTGACACACTAGAACCAACAAAAGCCCATGTTTATTGTAAGCTGCAATGACAGCACAGGTTTTATACTCTGAAAGTGACTCCTTCTATGTGGCAGGCTTGTGTTGGAGAAGAAATTCAGTGCAGAACCCACCATATTTGAGAAGGAGAAATTTTTTTTTGGGGGGGGTACCGGGGATCAAACCTGCATCCTTGTGCTTGAGCAGCAGGTGGTGAAACCACTGAGCTAAATCCCCGACCTGAGAAGGACAAATTTTAGGAAGAGGTTTGTTGTTTTAGACTGAGCCACTCCAGTATTCAGGAGTCACAGAACAACTGGATTTTAGGGTTTGTGGAGTCACCCTTCCAAGGCCCTTGGTGGGAGATGCCCAGAAGAGAGGAGAGGTGGCAGACTAATCACAGACCCAATGAGAAATTAAAATAGCAGTGAGCTCAGATTGTGAAGGATATGTGGGTCCCACCCTCTATGGTTAGAAGCCTGTGGTTACCTGTGGTTTTCTTAGGGTCTGACATTAAGTCCAGGGGATTGCTTGACCTCTTTGCTCCCTACTTTCAGCACAGGGCTCAGGGGTCTGTTTGTTTTTTCCACCTGTCAATATGATCAGGGTTATGCTTTGGCTTGGTTGTCACATCATGAAATGTATAAGTAGATGGGATTCTGGAGAAGGGGGAGCACCACATGAGCCCATAAAATTTGTCAGAGATAGAAGTGCTGTGAGGTACACAGAATGGCACAAATACTATGAGACTTGTATGAATACAGCCCAAAGACAGACAGCATATCACTGACTGACCATGCCCACTAGGAAAGGCAAAAAAGAACTCAGCGTTCACATAGCAAAAGGACCTTGGAAAAAAAGTAGACTGTAGTTGTAAATCACTGTCCCATATTTATATCTCATGAATTCCAATACCATAGACCCTCAAAAGAAACTACTCACTGAAAGATGTGACGAAATTTTTTGGATGCATTTCTCTTTTATTTTTTTCATTTGTTTTTAGGGGATTTTATTCCTTATTGCTGTTATTTTTCCTATTCTTTTTGCTCTTTCTTTTATTATTTTTGTATTTTTTCTTTTTCTTTTATTCTGTCACTTTAACCTAACTCTATCAGCTTTCTTTTATTCTTCAATGGGATTTTTAAATCCCATTTTTTTGCTATTCCATCTCATCTTTCATTTCTTTCTTTTTCAAATTTTATTGATTTCATGTTTTTGTTTTCCCCCAAAACTTCATCATCATCATCATCATCATCATCATCATCATCATCATCATCATCATCATAATCAAGCTTTATTAACTTTTAGCCATTCAGCTGACTCTATGTTATTATTACTAAATTCTTTTCTTTTGTTAATAGTGGTATAGCTGCTGTTTTGGGTAGTCATTTAGTATGATGTGGTAGGTCTATATTTGGCTTGTCTGTGTGTCTACACTATTACCACAGATCTCTTTTGAATTGTTAAGTATAGTACAATTGTAATTTTCATTGCTTCTTACAGAATGTCAATATCTATCTTGTCTATGACTGTATTATTTTAATTGATTGATTTTTACTGTATGGCAATATCTAGTTTGACTTTGCATTGTTAATTTTACTGTGGTGTGTATTCCTCTCCAAGTGGTAGAGTGGTTCAAGCCTCTTGAAGGCTAGGTACAAAGAAGACCATCAAATATTACACTGAGTGGCTTGGAGAGGGATATAAACACCAAAACATAACCAAATTCAAAGATATATGGTAGGGAAACAGAATCTAACTAAAAAGATGCTTCCAAAAATCCCCAAAAGCTGATCTCATGGACATTAAAGAAGAGGAAGGTACAACCCCAAAAGTCAAAAGCAAAAGGTCAAAGTTGTGAAGAAATCAAAGAAGAAACACAGAAGTAAATGCGCAAGATGTTTAATGAGCTCAAGGAAGATTTATTTAAAGATAAAGGAATGAGCAATAAAATATTTGATGAGTTTAAAAATAAGTACGTAAATAAATGAACCAATTGAGACAAATACAACAATATAAAACATGGATGTCACATTGGTAAAGAAATAGAATGAATGTTAAGAAAAAAGGCAGGCAGAAATACAGCATATGGAAAATTCAATTGAAAGAATGGGTAGCAGACTTGATCAGGGTTAGGACAGAGTGTCAAAAATAGAAGACAAGGGCAGCCCAGAGGAAGGGGCTTCTGGGCCACCATTCCACCAGTCTCAGTGCAGAGGATGTGAGCCTTGTGGATGCCAACAGAACCCACCCCATTGAAATGAGAAGACACATAAAAAAGTCTCAAATCAATAATACCAAATCACCTACAGCAACCCCAAAGGGAAAGGAGATGGAACACTCTGATACTCAACCACCTGGATTCCCTGAAATGGCAACAGAAGAGGATCTGGAAAAAATGAAATCAGAAATAATTTCTAAGATAATAGCAGAGATTGTGCCCATAGCACAACACATGATTAATAAATCTAGAGAGGAGATAGATAAAAAAGTAGAGAAGCTGAGGAACATGATGGAATTCCAACATAGGAAACAAATGGAATCAATAAAACAGATGTGAACAGATTTCCAGGAGATTAAAAACTCCACTGAAAGTCTACACAGCAGAATGAGCCAATGTGAGGACAGAATTTCAAATATAGAAGATAAGATTGGTATTACTGACTAGGAAAAGAGAAATTGCTTCAAAATTATAAGGTACCATGAGAAATCAATCCAGCAGCTGCTAGATGCTGCAAAGAAGAGTAACATAAGACTGATTAGAGTCAATGAAGAAAAAGGGGAGAGGGCAGATGACATAAAAAACTGTTCATAAAAGTAATGGCAGAAAACTTCCCAAGCAGGAGAAAAGAACTCGCCATACAGATAAGCGAGGCATATAGGACTCCAAATAGCCTTGATCAAAAAAACACTACACATAAGCATATAATTGTTAAGATTCCAGAAACCCAACAGAAGAACAAAGTTCTACAAGCAGCGGGAGAAAAGAAACAAATCAAATAAAAAGAAAGCCCATCAGGATCACAGCAAACTTCTCAATGCAAACCCTCAAGGCAAGAAGAGTTGGAGTGACATATTCCAAGCTATAAGAAAAACAATCTTCAACCCAGATTAATGTTCCCTGCAAAACTATCTTTCAAAATTGATGGAGACATAAGACACTTTCATGACAAAATCACTTGACGAACTTCATGAATACCAAAAAAGCACTTCAAAAAATTTTAGTTAATGTCCTAGGTACAGACAATGAGGTTTACAACCAAGGAAGCACAGCAGAATGAATCCATTGGGCATGACAAGAAATTAAATGTAAAGGGGGAGAATCCAACAAAAAGAAAAAGTCATGACAATGATAAGTCAAAATGTATCAGTTATAACCATCAATGTTAATGGTCTCAATTCACCAATCAAAAGAAATAGACTGACTGAATGGGTCAAGAAGCAATCCAACAATATGCTGCATATAAGAAACACCCTTAATTCAAAAAGAAATTCATAGATTGAAAGTTAAAGTGTGGAAAAAAATACTCCATGTGCCGGAAAATGAAAAAAAGCAGGAGTACCTATCCTCTTTGCAGATCAAGTGGATTTCAAACCAACACTGACTAAGAGAGACAAATAAAGACACTACATCCTTGTAAAAGGAACAATCCAAAAGGAAGAGATGACAATCATAAATATCTATGCACTGAACGCTAGTGCACCTAACTACATAAAAAAAGTACAAACGGACATGAAAAGTCATATATGCACTAATACAACAGTAGTGGGGGACCTCAAGATCTCACTGTCACAAATAGATAGATCAACTAGACAAAAAATAAGTAATGAAATACTAGAACTCAATCAAACTTTTGAACAAATGAACTTGACAGAAGTTTACAGAGTGTTTCACCCCAGAAAATCAGAATACACATTCTTCTCAGCTGCACATGGGTCTTTCTGCAAAATAGACCACATACTCACTCATAGAATGTATTTAAGGAAGTGCAAAGGAATTGAAGTTATCCCCTGTATATTGTCAGAACACAGTGCAATGAAATTTGAGATCAAGAGCAAAAGAAACTGCAAAAATTACATAAACATACTGAAATTGAACAACACACTTCTGAATATGAATAAGTCAAAGAAGAAATTAAAGAAGAAATTAGACAGTTCCTACAATTAAATGGCAGTGACAATACAACATATCAGAATCTATGGGACACAATGAAAGCAGTCTTACAAGGGAAATTCATAACATTGAATATACATATTAGGAAAACAGAGCTAGCCAAACTAAACAACCTGATGCTGAACCTCAAACTTCTAGAAAAAGAAGAGCAGGTCAAATCCAAAGCTCACACAAGGGAGGAAATTATAAAGATCAGAGGAGAAATCAAAGAAATGGAGACTAAGAGAATGATACAAAAAATTAATGAAGCCAAGAGTTGATTCTTCAAAAGAATCAACACAATTGACAAACCCTTAGCCAACCTTATCAGAAAAAGGAGAGAAAAGTCCCAAATCCACGTAATTAGGAATGACGAGGATGTAATTACAACAGACTCAGCAGAAGTCCAGAGGATCATCAATACCTACTTCCGGAACCTATATGCCAATAAGATGGAAAACACAGAAGAAATGGACATATTCCTAGATACATATGAATTATCAAAGTTAAATGAAGACCTAAAAATTCTAAACAACCCAGTATCAACCAATGAAATTGAAAACATAATTAAAAACTTACCAACTAAGAAAAGCCCAGGTCCTGATGGCTTCACTGCTGAATTCTACAAGACCTTCAGAGAGGAACTATTGCCACTACTGTTTAAACTCTTCAATGAAACTGAAAGGGAAGCAATACTCCCAAATTAATTCCTGGAAGCAAGCATCACCTTGATCCCCAAAGCAGAGAAAGACCCAACCGAAAAGGAGAACTATAGGCCAATCTCACTAATGAACATAGATGCAAAAATCCCTAATAAGATACTGACAAATAGAATGCAGAAGATCATCTAGAAGATCATACACGCTGGTCAAGTGGGATTCATCCCAGGGATGAGGGATTGTTCAACATACACAAATCAATCAATGTAATATACTATATCAATAAAAGCAAGGACAAAAAACTTATGATTATCTCCATAGTTGCAAAACTCATTTGAAAAAATCCAACATGCATTCATGGTAATACTCTACATAAAACTGGAATAGATGGTCCCTACCTTATTCTGATAAAATCCATCTATGAAAAACCAACAGCCAATATCATACTAAATGGTCAAAAACTGAAATCTTTCACACTAAAATCAGGAACAAGACAAAGATGTCCACTATCACCACTCTTGTTCAACATAGTTTTGGAAACATTAGCCACAGCAATTAGAAAAGAGAAAAAAAAAAAGGAATAAAGATAGGAAATGAATAAGTCAAATTGTCATTATTTGCAGATGACATGAAAATGTATATAGGAGACCCCAAGAACTCCACCAAAAGGCTTCTAGACTTAATAACCAAACTCAGTAGAGTAGCTGGACACAAGGTCAACAAAAATCAACATCTTGCCTCTATACGAACAGTAGACTCCTGAGACTGAAGTAGGGCAAATAATTCCTTTCACAATAGCATCCAAAAAACTGAAATACCTAGGAGTCAACCAAACAAATACATCAAAGACCTCTTCTCTGAAAACTATAGCACTGTGAAAAGAGAGACTGAAGATGATATTAGAAAATGGAAAGACATCCCTTGCTCCTGGTTAGGGAGGATCAATATAGTGAAAATGGCCATATTTCCAAAACTGCTTTATAGACTCAATGCAATCCAAATAGAAATCCCAGCAGCATAATTCATGGACCTCTGAGAAAACAATCAAAAAAATTCATTGGGAGCATGAAGAGACCCAGAATAGCAAAAGCAATTCTAGGTAACAGATACATGGCAGGGGGTATCACAACCCTCAACTTGAAACCATACTACAAAGCTACTGTAAAAAAACAGCATGGTACCAGCAAAGAAACAGATGTGAGGATGAGTGGAACAGAATACAAGTTGCAGAAACAGCTCCAGACACACTAAGCCATCTCATCTTTGATAAAGGAGCCAAACACCCTCACTGGAGGAAAGATAGCCCCTTTAATAAATGGTGCTGGAAAAATTGGGTTTCAACTTGCCAATGATTAAAACTAGACCTATATCTCTCACCAGTGACTAAATTAAAATTGAAATGGGTTGAAGATCTAAATACTAAAATAGAAATGCTGAATCGGCTGGAAGAGAGGTTAGGTAGAACTCTTCAAAACATTGGGGTAGGAAAAGATTTTATGAACAAAACTTCAATTGCCCATGAACTAGCACAAATAATCAAGAAGTGGGGTCTCTTCTTATTAAAAAGCTTCTTCACAGAAAGAAAAGCCACCAGCAGTGTGAAGAGACAAACCCATAATGTGGGAAGAAATTTTACCTGCTCTTCCTCAGACAAAGGTCTATTATCTACAATCTATATAGAACTTTAAAAAACCAGATGTCCCAAATTTACAGACAGAATCTGAAAATTAGCATCTAAAATGAACAGACATTTCTCAGACAAAGAAGTAGTAATAGCAAATAACCATATGAAAAAGTGTTCAACATCACTGCTCATTCGAGAGATGCAAGTGAAAACAACACTGAGATTCCACCTCACTCCAGAAAGAATGGCTGCTATCATGAAATCAACAAGTAACAAATGCTGGCGGGGCTGTGAGGAAAGAGGAACCCTGCTCCACTGCTGGTGGGAGTGTAGACTGGTACAACCACTATGGAAATCAGTATGGAGATACCGCAAAGAAATAGGACTGGAAGTCCCATTTGACCCAGCTATTTCCATGCTGAGTATCATCCCCAAAGAATTAATAGAATCATACCACAGTTATGCATGTGTACCCATGTTCATAGCAGCAGAATTTGTGATAGCTAAAGCTTGGAAGCAGCCCAAATGCCCATCAACTGGAGACTGGATAAAGAGAATATTTTTTTTTATTAAATGTAATACTACTCAG
Organism: Heterocephalus glaber; assembly: GCF_053883595.1. Lineage (NCBI taxonomy): Eukaryota > Metazoa > Chordata > Mammalia > Rodentia > Bathyergidae > Heterocephalus > Heterocephalus glaber. Next base: position 26,638,123 of record NW_028258143.1, on the reverse strand, counting down.
CCATAAAAAATGAGAAATTAGAGACATTTATAGCTAAATGGTTGCACATTGAGGTGATACTCTTAAATGAAATAAACAGGAGACATATGTGTAAATACCGAATAGTTTCTCTAGTGTGAGAAACTGAAAGTGTAAATAATGACTAAATAGTATAATAGATAATGTGATATAGGAAGAAAAAGAGCAAAGGGGAAGGGGAAATGGGAGGGGTATAGGAAAGGAAAGAAGGGAATGGAATTAATGTGAGAAAAAGAAAAAAATGCAAACAAAGTCTTTGTAAATAGTGAGGGATGGAAGGGTTGAAGGTAGGGCAGGGGAAGGGGGAAAAATAAGAAACAAGAGAGATTATGTAAAGGTGCAAATTTCCAATGATGAATGTCATTATATTGTATACCTAAATTGTATCAATAAAATTAAATTAAAAAACAATAGAAGACAAGGTATGTGCAGTAGATTTTAAGCTTATTGATAATCTACAAGTGACATGATATTATGCAAACTGGGTCCAAAGCTGCTAGAAGACAAACACACACACACACACACACACACACACACACACACACACACACTGAATTCTGTCATTAAGGAAAAAATATAGGAGACTCAGAAGGGATAAAAATTGTATTCACTGAAATCATAACAGGATATTTTCTCAATCAAGTTCAAGAATTTAATATTAAATTACAAAAGGCATATTGAACTCTAAATACTCAGTACAAGAAGTGAATCTCTCTCCCCGATAAAACACAATCAAATTTCTAGAAATTCTCCAGAAAAGAGAGGAGTAAAAGTAGTTAGAAAAAAACAGCAAGTAACCTAAAAAGCAAGACTATCTGAAAAACAGTGGAATTATCAGCATAAAACTTAAAAGTGAAGATAGATTCAAGTGAAATTTTTCAAGCCCTACAATAAAATGAATGTCAATTCACATTTTTATAACCTGCAAAATGAGCCTTGAAAATCCACAGAGAAATCTACCTAGAACAAAGGAATACATGATCACAAAATCAGCTTTGTAGAGTATAGTAAAAAGAATCCTGGATAGAGCAGGAGACTACCAGCACCCAAAACCTCAATGAAAAGCATACATCTAATTGGGAGAATGGTTAAATAAAAAGAAAAAAAAAATCAGTGCTGGGAAAATCATGCAATGACAGGATTCAGTGAGGTCCCTACAATAATTATTCTCAATGTCCATGGTTTGAACTGCCCAATCATGACATATACAGGCAGTTTGAATTAAATCATATATTGCCTACAGGAGACCCACCTCAACCAAAAGAAAGTACACAGACTTTCTTGGTAGTAAAAGGATGAAAAATGAAACTCCATCCTTTCCACAGGAGTGTCTATTCAGCAAGAGTAGCTATCTTATTTTCAGACACAGACAATACCAAGCCAAAACAAGTCAAAAGAGATCAAAATGTCCACTATATAATGTAAATGGCTATATATGAAATGTTGTGCACAAAATTTTATAAAACAAAACTTACTGGACATGAAAGGACAGATAGACACCAACACGACAAAAGCTAGGAACTCAAAACCTATTTTCATATCTCAGTAGGTTAACCAGACAAAAAAATCAACAAAGGAATGTTAGAGTTACAATACACCACTGGACAAATGCACTTAACAGATATCTACAAGATGTTTCATCAAACAACAACAATACACATTTTCCCCAGCAGCACACAGATGTTTACTCAAAATAGACCATATTTGAGGCTATGAAGAATAGTGAAATAGTACCAAAAAAAAGAAATAATTCCTTTCATACTATCATATCATAGAGGAATGAAGCTAGAAATAAAAATCAAAACCACAGTAACTATGCAAACTCATGGAGATTAAGTAATATATAATGAATAATCAATAGATTATAGAAAAAAATCAGGGAAAAAAATAAAGTTTCTAGAATAAAATAACAAGAGAAGCCCAACATAATAAAACCTGCTTGATATAACTAAAAGCAATTCTAAAAGGAAAGCTTGTAACTGTGAGAATTAACATATTAAAAGAATAGAATTACCCCAAATAATCTAAAGATGCATCTTAAGGTCCTGGATAAAACAAGAACTATCAAAATGGAAAGTCAAAAAAAATCAATGAAATTAAAAATCAAAATGACAGCGTCAAATCAGACACTGCTGAAATCCAGAGGATCATGAGAAGCTATTTCAGAAGTTGTATTCCAGTAAATTAGAGAATCTAAGAGAAATGGAGCAATACCTAGACACTTGTGAATTATCAAAATTGAAACAAGAAAATATAAAAACTCTTAATAGACCAATAACAGGTAATGAAAACACAGAGTATCAAAGCCTATCAATGAATAAAAGCCCATAAACTGATGGATGTACAAAGTATTCTACCAGAATTTGAGGAAATTTCTAATGCCAATGCTCCTCAAATCCTTCTATACAATGGAAATGGGAGGAGGCTTGCCATACTTATTCCTGGAAACTATCATTATCCTAACGCCAAAAGTGGAGAAGGATTCACAGAACAATAAAGAAGACTGTGTTCCAATAACCTAGTGAACCTCAATGCAAAATTCCCCCAAAGATACAAGTAAACAGAATGCAAAGATCATACATCATGACCAAGCTGGCTTCATTCCAGAGATGCAGGAATGATTGAACATTCATAAATTAATGTGCTCAATCACACAAACATAAACAAGGGAATACATGATTACCTGAATAGTTGAAGAACAAGCCTTTAACAAAATTCAGTATTCATTCATGAAAAAAAAAATGATGGGCCAGGGGTTTAGCTCAGTGGTTCTACTGCCTGCCTAGCAAGGACAAGGTCACAAGTTCAATCCCTGATCCCTAGTACCAAAAAAGAAAAAAAAAACCTTGATACAAATAGGTATAGAAAGACCTTCCCTCAAATGGGTAAAAGCTGTTTATGACAAACTCGCTGTCAACACCATACTAAATGAGAAACTAAAAACATTTCCTCTGAAATCAGCAACAAGGCAAAGGTGTTCACTCTCAACATTCATGTTCAATATAGTACTTGCAATTTTAGCCAGAATAATCCAGAGGGGGGGGAGAGAGAGAGAGAGAGAGAGAGAGAGAGAAAGTGGGATATATATATAAAAAATAAAGAAGCCAAATACATTTCAAATACATTTTTTCATAGATGACATGATCTTTCATATGGAAGATCCAAATATCCACTAAAAGACACCTAGAAATTATAAACAAATTCAGCAAGGTAACAATATATTAAATAAATACACAAAAAGCAATAGCTTTCTTATAAATCAAAAATTAACGCACCAAGTAAGTAATTAGGAAAGCAATTATACTCACAATAACTTCAAAATTTGAATAGCTAACAATTAATCTAACCAAGCAAGTGAAAGACCTCTAATAAAAACTACAGTAGTCTAAAAGTGATCAAAGAGGAATAACAAGTCATCCCTGTTTCTTGATAGGCAGAACGAATATTGTCAAAATGGCCATACTGTACAAAATGATATTTAAATTTAATACAGTTCCAATCAAAACATAACAGTATTCTTTGCAAAACTAGAGAAAATCCTAAAATTTACAAGGAACTTTAAGAGACCCAGAATCACAACACCAATCTTGAAGAAAAGTAAAGTACAATGCATCACAATCCTAGAAATCAAATTACAATATAAAGTTCAGTGACAGAAACAGCATTTTTCTGGCACATAAACAGACATGTTGACCTATGACATAGAATTAAAACTGCAGAAACAACCCAAGGCCTCTTCAACCATCTTAACTTCAACAATGGAGCCAAAAAGTATTCTGGAGAAAACACAGCCTCTTAACTGATAATGTGGGGAAACTGGTCACTCACATGAAGAAGAGTGAATCTAGACACTTTGCTCTCTGTACTAAAATAAAATAAAAATAGATCAGTGACTTAGGTTTTTAATCAGAAACAGTGAATCTGTTGAAATATAAATTAGTTAAAAGTCACAAAAACAAAATTATAGGCTAGGACTTTCTTAAAAGAGCCCCAATTGCACAAGAAATAATGCAAAGAACCAGCCTCAGCTTCAGTGGAGCAAAAGGTGCAGGCTTGCGGGAATTATCCACTACTCCAATGTAAAACTATTGGTACCTTTCTGGGATTAATAACTCTGACCTGGGCTCTGTTTGACCACTTTGTCTCTCAGTGACAGCAGAGATACAACTTGAAGTTGGCATTTTTTTCTTCTATTTTTTTGTTTGTTTCTTGTATTTGGTTTTGTTCTTTTTCTTGATTGTTCTTATTTTTATATGAGTGTGAACATTGGTTGTAGTTTTTTGTTGCTGTTCTTCTGTTTTATTGTTGTTTATATTTTTACCTTCTCTCTTTCTTTCCTATCTTCTTCACCAATTTCCCAAAGTTTGTATAATTTTCCTCTGTACTCTAGCCTTCCTCTTCCATTTCATTATTTTTCACCCTAATCATTTAAAAATTTCCTGCCTTGAATATAAAATTTTCATATTAAGGGAATATTTATTTTATAAAATTTTCTGGTCTGTTTTAGATATTGTTACATAACTACAAATATAGTTCATATGGTTAATGGTGGCAAATTAATAGTTACCATAGTTTGTCATTCTCTAGTTTGTGTTTGATGCTATTATTATTGCTGATTGTACTACTCTAGTTAAGGTGATATACTTGCTCTAATCAGTTGTTCTTCCTGGTATGCCAAGACTGAGATTGCCTAAAGGTAATAAACAATACTATAGGCTAGAGCCAAAGAAACAGGAACTATCCAAATAGGCAGCAACTTTTCATCCCCAATATATTGAAGAGGTAGGATCTTGCAACAGACTTAAAACCCAAAAGCCAGCTATGCCTGGAAAAAATCTCTGAGAAGTAGTCATTTCCATAAGCAATGAAGGTACTTGCCTTAAGCAATTTGCAAATATCAATCCAGGAATGTGTATATATATATATATATATATATATATATATACACACACATATATATATATACACACACACACTTATATATATGTATATATATATACATATATGTATATATATACATATATATGCATATATACATATATGTATGTATGTATATGTATATATACATATATGTATATATGTATGTGTATATATGTATATATGTATGTATATATGTATATATGTATACAGAGAGAATACATATATATATAGAGAGAGAGAGAGAGAGAGAGAGAGAGAGAGACACTTAAGCAAGATGCAACCCCCAGGGGGAAGTAGAACAGTTCAAAAGTGACCCTCCTGAGCTCTCTGAAGTGGTAACAGCAGAAGTAATGAAGCAGATGAATAAGCTTCTAGAAAAAAATCAAATCAGAAATAATTTCTCAGATAACTACAGAGATGGTGACCATGAAAGACATAGTTAGTGATTTTAGAGCAGATACAGATTTTTTAAAAATAGAGGAGCTTAGTAGAATTATGGAAACCATGAATGTCTAATGGAGGAAAGAAATGGAATCCATGAAACTGATTCAAACAGATATCCAAGAGATTAAAACTTCCAATAAAATTGTATGTAGCAGAATGAACCAATTTGAGGATAGAATATCAGATATGGAAAACACGATTGTGGTTACTGACCATGAAAAGAAAGATTTCTTAAAAATAACAAAGGACCACAAAAAAAAATCCAATAACTGCTATATCATCCAAAGAAGAATAACATAAGATCGATTAGAGTCAAAGAAAAATCAGGAGATACAAAACAACATAAAAATTCTGCTCATAGAAGCAATGGCAGAAAACTTCCCTAGTATGTAAAAAAATTTGACATACAAATAAGTGAGGCATATAGAACTCCAATTAGACAGGATCAAAAAAACATCTATACCAAGTAATAGTCAAGATTCCAGAAATTCAACCCAAGAACAGAATATTAAAAGCTGTTAGAGAAAAAATCAAAGCGCCTATGAAAGAAAGCTCATCAAAATCACAGCAGACTTTTCAACATAAATCCTTGAGTCAAGGAGAGCTCAGTGTGAAGTATTTCAAGGCTTAAAATAAAACAAACTCCAACCCAGATTAATGTACCATGCAAAACTAACTTTCAAAATCAATGAAGAAATAAGATACTTCCATGACAAAGAACAACTAAAGAAATTTATGACCACCAAACAAGCATTCCAAAATTTTCCAAAGGATATTTTATAAAGAGTTAATAAAGACTACAATTCCAGGAACCACAACAGAATAAATCCAGCAGGCAAGGCAAGCAATTAAACAGAAGGGAACAAAAGGGAACCAACAACAGGAAAATAATATAACATGGATAAGTCAATATATATCAGTTACAATCATCAATGTAAATTCTCTCAATTCACCAATCAAAAGAAACAGACCAGCAAAATGGATCAGGAAGCAAGATGCAACAATGTGGTTCATACAAGAAACATATTAAATCCAAAAAGAAATTCATAGACTGAAAGGCAAGGGATGGACAACAATATACTATGTGACAGGAACCTGGAAAAAAGCAAAAGTAGCTATTCTGCTTGCAAACAAAGTGGATTTCAAGTCAAAACTGATTAAGAGAGACAAAGAAGGTCACTACATCCTTGTAAAGGGAACAGTCCAAGAGGAAGAGATAAAAATCATAAATATATATGCACCATATATCAAATTTAGGTTTTGCATAGCTAAGGAAGTGAAAAATCAATGTACAACACAGGAAAAACTTAAGGCAAGCTACACCTGAGATAGATGATTAATCTCTAAGATATGTAAAGAATTCAAAAATGCCACATCCTATAAAATAAAAGCACAATCAAAAGTTGAAGAATTGAAATGAATATATACTTCTCAAAAGAAGTGGTAAAAATAGCCATATCTTCTTTTTTAAAAATTAATATTATTGGTACATTTTAGGTATACAATATAATGACATTCATTATTGAAAATTTGTACCTTTACATAATATTACTTGGTTCTTATTTTTTCCCCATTCCCCTGTCCCACCTTTAACCCCTGAATCCCTCCCTATTTACAAAGACTTTGTTTCCATTTTTTCATTTTCTCACATTAATTCCATTCCCTTCTTTCCTTTCTGTTACCCCTCCAACTTCACCATCCCTTTTGCCACTTTTCTTTCAATGTCACATTATCTATTATACATTTTAGTCCTTATTTACACTTTCAGTTTCTCACACTAGAGAAACTATTTGGTATTTACATGTGTGTCCTATTTACTTCACTTAAGAGTATCACCACAATATGCATCCATTTAGCTGTAAATGTCTCTAATTTCTCATTTTTTATGGCTCAGTAGTGCTCCATTTTATTTTAAAAATCCCCACATTTTCTTTATCCAGTCTCTAGTTGATGGACAATTGCACTGCTTCCAAGTTTTATCTATTAGAAATTGTGCTGCTATGAACATGGGTGCACATATATCAGTGTGGTGTGATTCTTTTAATTCTTTGGGGAAGATACCCAGCAGGGGAATAGCTGGATCAAATGGGACCTCAAATCTTAGTTCTTTCAGGTATTTCCATACTGATTTCCACAGTTATTGCACCAGTCTATGCTCACACAAGAAGTGGAACAGTGTTCCTCTTTCCACACAGCCCCAGCAGCATTTGTTACTTGTTGATTTCATGATAGCAGCCATTCTTTCTGGGGTGAGGTGGAATCTCAGTGTTTTCATTTGCACCTCTCAAATGACCAGTGATATTGAACATTTTTTCATATGTTTATTTGGTATTTCCACTTTTTTGTCTGAGAAAGGTCTGTTCATTTCAGATGCCCATTTTTGGATTGGGTCTTTAAAGTTGGGAAGTGGGATTTTTTTAAAGTTCTTTGTATATTCTAGACAGTAGACCTTTGTATGAGGGACAGCTGGTGAAAATTATTTCCCACATTGTGAGTTGTCTCTTCACACTGTTGGTGCTTCCTATTTCTACTGCTTTGTCTGAGAAATGTATGTTCATTTCAGATGCCCATTTTTGGATTGAGTCTTTAATTTTGGGAGGTCTGGTTTTGTAAAGTTCTACATAGATTAGAGTTAGTGGACCTTTTTCTGAGGAACAGCAGGTGAAAATTTTTTCCCACATTGTAGGTTGTCTCTTCACATAGTTGGTGGTTTCTCTTGCTGTGCAAAAGCTTTTTTAAAATTTTATTTTATTGGTACATTTTAGGCATACCATATAATGACATTCATCATTGGACATTAGCACCTTTACATGATCTCTTGGTTTTTATTTTCCTCCCTTCCCCTGCCCTACCTTCACTCCTCCATCCCTCCCTATTTACAAAAACTTTGTTTCCATTTTTTTCATTTTCTCACATTAATTACATTCCCTTCTTTCATTTCCCCTACCCCTCCCACTTCCCCTTCCCCTTTGCCCCTTTTTTTCCTATTTCACATTATCTATTATACCTTATAGTCCTTATTTACACTTTTATTTTCTCACACTAGAGAAACTATTCAGTATTTACACATATGTCTCCTATTTATTTCACTTAAGAGTATCACCTCAATGTGCATTCATTTAGCAATAAATGCCTCTAATTTTAAATGATCCAAAAATTCATTTGGAACAAGAAGAGACCTAGAATACCAAAAGCAATTCTAGGTAACAGAAACATGGCAGGGGGTATCACAGCCCCCAACTTGAAACCATACTACAAAGCTACTGTGGAAAAACAGCATGGTACCAGAAAAGAAAGAGACATGAGGACCAGTGGAACAGAATAGAAGATGCAGAAACAATTCCAGACAGGGTCAGGCATCTTATCTTTGACAAAGGAGTCAAACACCCTCACTGGAGGAAAGATAGCCTTCCTAATAAATGGTGCTGGAAAAATTGGGTTTCAATTTCTCCAAAATTAAAACTAGACCTATATCTCTTGCCATGCACTAAACTAAAATCGAAATGGATTAAAGATCTAAATATAAAAACAGAAATGCTGAGTTGGCTGGAACAAAGGTGAGGTAGAACTCTTGAAGACATTGGTGTAGGAAAAGATTTTATGAACAAAATCTCAATTGCCTATGAACTAGCACAGTCAACAAATAAGATTTCTTCTTACTAAAAAGCTTCTCCACAGAAAGAAAAACTACCAGCAGTGTGAAGAGACAACCCAAGATGTGGAAAAAATTTTCACCTGATCTTCCTCCGACAAAGGTCTATTATCTAGAATCTATAAAGAACTTAACAAAATAAGACCTTCCATATATAAAGACCCAATCAAAAAATGGGCATCTGCAGTGAATAGACATTTCTCAGGCAAAAGCTTTTTAATAAGAAGAGGTCCCACTCCATGATTGTTTGGTTAGTTCATGGGCAACTGAGGCTTTGTTCATAAAACCTTTTCCTACCCCAACGTCTTCAAGAGTTCTACCTAAACTCTGTTCCAGCCAGTTCAGCCTTTCTGTTTTAATATTTAGATCTTTAATCCATTTTGATTTTAGTTTAGTGCATGGCAAGAGATATAGGTCTAGTTTTAATTTTGGGGAAATTGAAACCCAATTTTTCCAGCACCATTTATTGAAGAAGCTATCTTTCCTCCAGTGAGGGTGTTTGGCTTCTTTGTTGGAGATGAGGTGGCTGAGTGTGTTTGGAGCTGTTTCTGTATCTTCTAATCTGTTACACTGGTACCCATGTCTGTTTCTTTGCCAGTACCATACTGTTTTTATCACAGTAGCTTTGTAGTAGAGTTGCAGGTTGGGGATTGTGATACCGTCTGCCAAGGTTTTGCTACCCAGAATTGCTTTTGTTATACTAGGTCTCTTCTGATTCCAATTGAATTTTTGGATTGTTTTCTCAAGGTCCATGAAGTAAGATGCTGTGATTTCAATTGGAATTGCATTGAATTTATTTGGCACCTTTGGAAGTGTGGCCATTTTCACTATGTTGATTCTTCCTACCCAGGAGCAAGAGATGTCTTTCCATTTTCTGATATCCTCTTCTATCTCTCTTTTCAAAGTGCCAGTTTTCAGAGAAGAGGTCTTTGAGTCATTTGGTTAGGTTGATTCCTAGGTATTTCAGTTTTTTGGATGCTATTGTGAAAGGAATTATTTGCCCTATTTCTCTCTCAGTGAGTCTGTTGTTCATGTAGAGGAAAGCTATTGATTTCTGTGTATTGACCTTATATTCAACTATTATACTGAATTTGGTTATTCAGTCTAGAAGTCTGTTGGTGGAGTTCTTGGGGTCTTCTATATAGAGTACCATGTCATCTGTAAATAATGACAATTTGACTGCTTCATTTCCTATCTTTATTCCTTTTATTTCTTTCTCTTGTCTAATTGCCGTGGCTAATGTTTCCAAAACTATATTGAATAGGAGTGGTGATAGTGGACATCCTTGACTTTTTCCTGGTTTTAGTGTGAAGGATTTCAGTTTTTGACCATTTAGTATGATATTGGCTGTTGGTTTTTCATAGACAGCTTTTATCATGGTGGATCTTGTCTAATGCTTTTTCTGCATCTATGGAGATAATCATATGGTTTTTGTCCTTGGCTCTGTTGATATAGTGCATTACATTTATTGATTTGCATATGTTGAACCATTCCTGCATCCTTGGGATGAATCCCATTTGATCAAGGTGTATGATCTTCTTGATGATCTTCTGCATTCTATTTGTCAGTATCTTATTATGGATTTTTGCATCTATGTTCATTAGTGAGATTTCCCTGTGGTTCTCCTTTTTGGTTGTGTCTTTCTCTGCTTTGGCAATCAAGGTGATACTTGCTTCCAGGAATGAATTTGGAGTATTGCTACCCTTTCAATTTCACTGAGGAGTTTAAACAGTAGTGGCAGTAGTTCCTCTCTAAATGTCTTGTAGAATTCAGCAGTAAAGCCATCAGGACTTGGGCTTTTCTTGGTTGGTAAGTTTTTAATTACATTTTCAATTTCATTGATTGATATTGGGTCATTTAGAATTTTTAGGTCTTCATTCAACTTTGGTAATTCATACTTATCTAGGAATCTGTCCATTTCTCCTGTGTTTTCCATCTTATTGGCATATAGGTTGTGGAAGTAGGAATTGATAATCCTCTGGATTTCTGCTGAGTCTGTTGTAATTTCATCCTGTTCATTCCTAACTGCATGGATTTAGGCTTTTTTTTTCCCTTTTTCTGATAAGGTTGGCTAAGGGTTTGTCTATTTTGTTTATTCTTTTGAAGAACCAACTCTTGGCTTCATTAATTGTTTATATCATTCTCTTAGTCTTCATTGCATTGATTTCTGACCTGATCTTTATAATTTCCTCCCTTATATGAGCTTTGCGTTTGTCCTGCTCTTCTTTTTCTAGAAGCTTGAGGTTCAACATCAGGTAGTGTAATTGTGCTCTCTCTGTTTTCCAAAGATGAGCATTCACTGCTATGAATTTCCCTCATAAGACTGCTTTCATTGCGTCCCATAGAGTCCTATATGTTGTATTGTCATTGCCATTTAATTGAAGGGACTGTCTGATTTCTTTTTTAATTTTCTCTGTGACCCATTGGTTGTTCAGAAGTGTGTTGTCCTTTTTCCATATTTTTATGAAATTATTACAATTTCTTTTGCTATTTTTCTCCAATTTCATCACACTATGGTCTGACAATATACAGGGGATAACTTCAATTCCTCCCTACTTACTTAAACATGTTCTATGAGCAAGTATGTGGGCTATTTTAGAGAATGACCCATGTGCAGCTGAAAATAATGTGTATTCTGATTTTGTGAGGTGGAACACTGTGTAATCTGTTAAGTTCATTTGTTCAAGAGTTTGAGTTCTGGTATTTTGTTGTTTTTTTGTGTGTAATTGATCTATTTGTGAGAATGTGGTATTAATGTCCACCACTACTATTACATTTATTAGCACTTAATTGATTTTTCATGTCAGTTAGTATTTGTTTTATATATTTCGGTACACTAGTGTTTGGTGCATAGACATTTATGATTGTCATCTCTTCCTCTTGGATTCTTCCCTTTATAAGGATGTATTGTCCTTCATTGTATCTGTTAATTAGTGTTGGTTTGAAATCCACTTGATCTGCAAAGAGAATAGCTACTCCTGCTTTTATTCAGGTTCCTGTTGCATGGATTATTGTTTTCCACCCTTTAACTTTCAGTCTATGAGTTTCTTTTTGAATTAAATGCATTTCTTTTATACAGCATATTGTTGGTACTTCTTGACCCATTATGCCAGTCTATTTCTTTTGTTTGGTGAATTGAGATCATTAACATTTATGGTTATAACTGAAACATATTGACTTATCATTGCCATGACTTTTTTTTTTGTTGGATTCTCCCCCTTTACATTTAATTTCTTTTCTTCCCAGATGGATGCATTCTGATGGGCTTCCTGGGATTGTGATCCTTGTTGTCTTTTCCTATGATATTGTCTAAATTTTTTGGAGTGCTTGTTTGTTATTCATGAAGTTCCTAAGGTGCTCTTTGTCAGGAAAGTATCTTATTTCTCCATCAATTTTGAAAGATAGTTTTGCAGGGAACATCAATCTGGGTTGGAGATTCTTTTCGTTTAGGGCTTGAAATATGTTACTTGAAGCTCTTCTTGCCTTGAGGGTTTGCATTGAAAAGTCTGCTGTGATTCTGATGGGTTTTCCTTTGTATGTGATTTGTTTCCTTTCTCTAACTGCTTGTAGAATTGGAAATCTTTGGATTTCTGGAATCTTAACTATTATTTGCCTAAGTGTAGAATTTTTTTGATCATGGCTATTTGGCGTCCTATATGCCTCACTTTTTGTATGTCAAGTTCTTTTCCCCTGGTTAGGAAATGTTCTGCAATTCCTTCTGTGAACAGTTTTTCTTATGTCATCTGCACTTTTTCCTGTTTCTTGATTGACTCCAATAAATCTTACCTTATTGTTTCCATTGTATAGCAGCTGCTGGATTGATTTCTTGTGGTCCCTTATTATTTTAAAGAGATTTTTCTTTTCCTGGTCACTAATTGAAGTCTTATCTTCTACATCTGAAATTCTGTCCTCACATTGGCTCTTTCTGCTGTGTATACTTTCAATGGAGTTTTTAATTTCTAGGAAATCCTTTTTCATCTGTTTTATGGATTCCATTTGTTTCCTATCTTGGGGTTTCATCATGTTCCTCACCTCCTCTATTTTTTTTATCTGTGTTGGCTCTAGATTTATTAATCATGATTTGCACTATGGGCACAATCTTTGCTGTTATCTGAGAAATCATTTCTGATTTCATTATTTTCCAGATCCTCTTTTGTTGCCAGTTCACGGAGTCCAGGTGGTTGAGTATCAGACTGCTCTATCTTATTTCCCTTTGAGGTTGCTTTAGGATATCTGGGAGTCTGGTTTTGAGACTTGTTTATGTGTCTCCTCATTTCAACCATGGTGGGGGGGAGGTATGTGCTGCTGGTGCCTGCGAGACTCACCTCCTTGGTACTGGGGGAGGTGGTGGTGGCAGTCAATAGCTGGTATCTTCTTGAAAATAATGCTCAACATCTTTTGCCATTAGAGAAATGCAAATTACAACAACACTGAGATTCTATCTTCAGAAAGAATGTTATCATTAAAAACTGAAAAACAAAACAAAACAAATGGTGCTATGAATTTGCAAGGGTGAAAAGGAACGTCTGCTCATTATTGGTGGGAATGGAGAGTCCTCAGAAAGGTAAGAATATAAATGCCATTCATAGCTGTTTTTATTAGGAATATCTTTCCAAAATAGTTAAAGACATCACATTACAGTGATACATGCATACCAATGTTTATGGCAGCACAACTACCAATATCTAAATCTTGAAAATGACCTTTATGTCCATCAATAAATAAATGAGTAAAGAAAATGTAGTATATATACACAATGGAGTAACATTCAGCCATAGAGGATAAATTTGAGTCATTTGTGGGAAAATGAATGCACCATGAAATCATTATTCTCTGTGAAACAAATCAGATATAGAATGATGTCACATGGTTTCTCTTCATGAGAAATTCAGAGTATAAACAAAAAATAAAATAAAATATAGATGATATGAAAACAGCATATTGACTACGTGATCAAAAGGGGATCTGGGAGCTGAAGATTTAGCTCAGTGGTTCTGCCACCTGCTTTGCAAACACAAGGACCCAAGTTCACTCCGTGGTACCAAAAAAAGGGGGGAGGATCTGGGATTGAGACACATGGGAAGGATGTCAAAGGAAGGGGAAGTAAAAATGATCAGGATGCAATAATGTATATGTATCAATTTCTCATGAAGACTGCATTAATTATTGACAACATGTACAAATAAATGGAAAATGTTGAAACAATATGATTAGTAATAGGTAGAATTAAGAAGCAGGGATACAAGGAACATTATAAACTGTAACAACTATCATGTTTCAAAACAGAAGTATCAAAACATGCTTTAAACATTAGTGTTAAAAGATAATATGAAGTTAGAATTAATAAAGTTAAAATTGAAGAACTAAGAAAAGGAAAATAAACTAAAATTCATGATGAAAATGAACAGAGGAGGAAATGGAGGTGTATAGGATTGGACAGTATATTGATATAGTCATTACTCAGCTTAGAAAATAAAGGTATATTGTCATAAGTAAAAGATGACTAGGTATATGACATTAAAATTATGGTAAATGGTAATAGCAAGAATTAGGGGATAACTCAGTGACAAAGATCTTGACTAGCATACACAAGGCTTTTGCTTTAATCCCCAGCAGGGAAAAAAAGGTTATAACTAGAAAAGAGTCTTCAGGTTAAAAAGAAAATCCAGAGTATATACTAAAAGAATATATAAATATATTGATAAAATATTAATAACAGAGTAACAGGGGTCATCAAACTTTGTCAATGACCAGATAGTGCATACTTTAGTTGTAAGGATAATACAGTCTCAGTTGCAACTCCTTGCATCTGCCATCTTACAAGAACAAAAGCTATAGACTGCAAATAAATGAATAGGTGTTTACAGATTTGGTCTAGAGGACATAGATTTCTGACACCTGAAAAAACAAATTGATGGATTAGATCACAAAATGAAAGAAGTCAGCACTGTATATAAGAATATTTATAAAAAGATATTTTCTTTTAAGAATTTTTAATAATGAGGCATACAATTTATATGCAAAATAAAGTAAAATATTATATTAATATAACCATTTGGATTTAGGGCAAAAGAAAACAACTTTAAAAGAATGAAACATTATTCAATCCATAATGAATATTTAATAGGTAAGAATATTTCTACAAAAATATTACATCATCCAAATCCATTTACTAAAATTAGAGAAGTAAAAAACACAGAGCCTTGATGTGTAAGCATTATTCCATTAATCTCATTAATCCATGATAGATTGAGAGAGAAAAGTTAAACAACAACAAACAAAATAGAATGCTGTCAAGAACTGAGGTTTCTGAGATATATTTTTTGAAATATTTATTGGTGCATTTTAGATCTACATAATGATAACATTCATCATAAGATATATGTACCTGCACTTTTTGTTCTTCACAGAGCTCCATGAAGCATAGTATGAATGCAAAAAGATCCATACATTGTGCCATGCAAACTATGAAAAGAGAACACAACAGAAGAATAAAACACTGGTCACATACAGGAAAGCACCAATGAAATTAACAGCTTCCTTTTCATGTGTAACAGAGAGGACAGGAGCCAAACAAGATGGAGATGACATATGTGGAGTACTTGGAGGCAGAGAGGTGGTGACCGCTAAGCATTTCATACCCCAAAAAACTGTCTTTCAAATGCTAACATGGCACAGAGACATTCTTTTTCTTTTTTTTTTTTTTGGTACCGGGGATTGAACTCGGGCCCTTGCGCTTGCGCAGCAGGTGGTGAAACCACTGAGCTAAATCCCCAGCCAACACAGAGACATTCTTAATGACCAAAAGCCAACAGAATTTATTGCTTCTGATTTATGTGATAACAAAGTTCTTCAGAATAAAAGAAAATGGCACCAAGTGAACCAAAGTATAAAAACATAATCAAAATGGTAAATATGTGTGGTAATGTGGAAGATTTCATAGATTTTAGTTACATTTTCTGTTAGTTTTCAACAATGTAAAATTTTATAAAGTAATTAGAGCACTATTTTATTAGATAGTGATATGCAGTGATGCCTTGATTCGTGGACTTATTTCACTCCATGGTTCTGGGGTGCATGGCTGTGGAGAAGATGCCCTAGACTTTGTTCTTCACACAATTCAGAGTCTGCAAACAGAAGCAAAATTCTGCCAAATGCTTTTGTTTGCAAACACTTCAGTTCATGAAGAGAAGTGTTTGTGAACCTAGTTATATATAAAATTATGATAGAAAATTGTATCTAATTTTAAAAGAATGAAATGTATATTTATATGAAAGTCATATTACATATAATATATGCAATAATAGAAGTTTTGAAGTTTTCTCTGTATACATTCCTGCATGTATGGATAGCACAAAGAAGGAAAGTAGAAAAGGTTTAATATTTTAATGAAATTACATTACAACTAATTTAGAAAATATTGTGATAAATTTAAATGTTTATTTTCAGTAGTGGAGAAGTAACTAGGAAAATAACTTCCATACTAGTAAAAGGTTTCAAAAATTAATTTGAGACAATAAAATATATGTAGGTAATAGTAAAGAAGACAATAAAGGAAAAACAAAAATTACATGAAATATATGCAAAATAAATAGCAAAATGTGGAATGTGAATCCAATGGAAAACAGCTGAAAATTAATCAAAAGCTAGAATCTTCTGGTGTCATAATAAAATCCCACAGAATATGAAATTTATACATTAAATGAATTTATTTCTCACAGTTTTAGAGGCTGGGAAGTCTGACATCAAGGTTCCTACCACCTGCTGAGGTCCCTCTTGTGGCTTTAAAAGTGAGGGTGGGTACTGCCTGGTGAGAATGCAGAGCTTATGAATTCAGGTCTCTCTTCTTTCTGTGAAACCACCAGTGCCATCATGGGGGCTCCATTCTCATGATCTTATTCAATCCTAACCATGACTTAATGGCTCTCATCTCCAAATACCATGAACCTATGAACTTGGGGGTTTAGTTTCACACAAAAATTTTGAGGAACACACTCAAACTATAGCAGATGGTATCTTCATAGGAGGGAAAGAGCAGCATCTACCTATAAGAGATAGACTTTAGATTCAAGGGAATTCACAGATCTATTTTAAAAGAATAGAACAATGTGTATATTCAAACAACATTCATAAGAGCAGTGAAGTAGCTATATTAATGCAAGACAAAATATGTAAAAATAGCGCATTGAAGATACAAAGGGAACTTTGCTACAAATATCAGTATATAAAGGAAACACAAGAATATTGGGCTGGGGATTTAGCTCAGTGGTTCTGGTGCCTGCCATGCAAGTTCAAGGTCCCTAGTTTGATCCCCAGTACCAAAAAAAAAAAAAAGAATATCAATAAAGATGCCCGATAACAGATATATATATGTGTGTGTGTGTATATATATATATGTACATGTAAATATATATGTATATGTGTATATATGTATATATGTGTATGTATATATACATATATGTGTATGTATATACATATATATGTATATATGCATGTGTATGTATATGTATATATACATATATATGTATAAATGCATGTGCATGTATATGTATATATGTATATGTATATGTATATATGTATATATATGTATATGTATATATATATGAAACAAAATACATGAAGTAAAAGTAGAAACCATTGAAAGAATGAAGAGATAATTTAAGAATAATAGTTGGAGATTTCAATACAGTCTTTATATCTGTGTGCTATTGATTGCCCCTTTACCAAAATCTTCAAATATTTCAAGTTCTTTATATAAAATTGCATTGTGTTTGCATAAAATCAATGCACATGCACCTGTGTACTTTGAATCTGTGGTCACTGAGCTTTATGCCAGCAGGGACCAGTTTCATGGGAGACAATTTTTCCACAAACTGGTATTGTGTTGGAGCAGGGTTTGGGATGATCCAAGTGCACTGGATTTACTGGGAACCTATTTCTATTATTATTATTATGTTATATTTTAATAAGGAACATGAAGCCTGTATCCTTCACATATGGAATTCATAGTAGGATTCATGCTCCTGAGAGCAGGCCAAACTCAGGCAATCACAGAAGCTGGAGGAGCTGTAAATGCTGATGAAGCCTAGCTGGCTACCCACCACTCACCTACTGCTCTGCAGCCTGGTTCCTAATAGGTCACTATTGGTACCTGTCCATGGCCTGGGAGTTGAGTATTCATGCTTTATATTGTCACTGGATCACTTATGCCTAGTGTAGTGTGTTATAGAAATAGTTTGTTATTCTTTACTGCTTGGAAAATTGAGAAGAAAAGAAGGTTGTTCATAGTCAATAAATAAACAGTCCCCCCCCAAAAAAATATTTTAACATAAAGTTGACTGAGTCCATGAATATAGAATCCAGGGGTACAAAGGCTGACTATCAATTATCATTACTATTATCAACAACTTGTAAACCTGCTAGACAGAAAATCAACAAGGATATGGCTTATGCAAAACTACAAATGCCTTGATCTAACTTATATAGATTAGTCAACTCAGCAAACTCAGTATCTTCAAGTATACATGGAACATGTTCCAAGGCAGATCATATGCTAGACTACAAAGCAAATTAACCTAAATTTATTGAAATTGCAAATTATGCTTTTAGATCAGGAAAGAGTTAAATTAGGAATCAGTAACCAAAAAGACATGAGATCTTCCAAAATATATTGAAATTAAATTATTTTGAAATAACTTGGTGTTCAAGGTTAAAAGAAACAGAGAAATTAGAAATTACTTTGAATTTAGTGGAAATTTTAAAAAATGAAAACAATTACTTATCAGGAACATGGACTCCTGACAAAACAATGTTTGGAAAACACTTATTTTTCAAATGCTTATATAAGGAAAAAATGGTCTCATTACCTAGATAAGTTGTCACTAGAAAAAGACTAGGAAAAACAAACATTCTGAGCTCAAAGTAAACAGTAGAAAATAAAGATTAAAGCAGAAATCAATGAAAAAATCAGAAAGCAATGAGAAAAAAAAATAAAAGTTAGTTCTGAGGAAAAAATGCCAACAGAATTGATAGAGCTTTGTTTAGATCATGGGTTGGTCATTTACATGTACCAAATATGGCTTGCAGTTTTTTACTATTTCATTAAAAAGTAGCAACACTTACTTATTCATATGTTGTTGTGGTTGCTTTCACACTACAATAGCAGAGGTAACTAGTTACCATAGAGACCACATCACCTGTAATGCCTAAAATATTTATTATCAAATTATTTACAGAAAAGCTGTGCCAACACCTTACATAGGAAAAACAAAGCAAAGCTAACTCAGAAATTAGGGAAGGAAAATGAGAGAATAACCATCAACTCTTCAAAATGTGGAAAAACTTGGGCTATTTGGGCTCAAGAGTCCAAATAGGGCTGCTGGAGAACAAGCAGCACGTCTAACTATTATGATCACAGGGAAATGACTCACAGCGGTCTGTTTAGGTCCTGACTGATAAGTTGGGTTCATTTTGACAAGGTTTCTGTAGAGTTAATCTCAGCAGAAATGATCTGTTGGTTAGCTAACCTTTAGGGAACTTATGAAATAACAGCCATTGGAATCTATACCCCTCAAGGAGCCCTGGCAGAGAAATGTCATTGAGAATTTACTCTGCCAAGCAGGTTCTATCTGTTCTAGGCATAGCAACAGGGACCAACCACTACCAGAAGGCTGAAAGGGAGCTGGACTACCTGCGAAGCTCCAGAGGACAGCAAAGGAGCTCAGATCACAGTAGCAGAAAGTCAACCAGTTTGCACTGCAAGTGGTAATAGGAAGAGGCAAAGACACTGTCATCAACCAGAGCAGGCATCTCCATGGGTCTATCACCAGGCAATGCGGCCACAGTGTAAACATTACTTCAGACAAACAGAGGCACGAGAAATACCTTTGCTTATCTTTCTTCCCTATTCAATCTTGTTCCAATTTCTTCCATTAGCCACAACCAGGCAGCAGTCCAACCTAGGTGGATATGCGAGTGGACAGACCAGCTCCCGTGAATACAGAGCAGAGGCAGTTGAGGAGCACATCATCTGAAGCCTGTGATGCCTAAAACAACCAAAATGGCCACAATAGCCAACTAACAGTTTCTGCTTCCTTATCCTTCCTGTTACCCAGTAGAAAGGCGGTGAAATAACACAAGCCAGGAAAGAGATAATCTTATCTTTCTACCTCCTGCTAGCCACAGACAATCTTATCCAAATAAACACATATACCCAGAACTGCTCTCCCTTCCTGCACTAGGTGAGAGAACTTGGTGTAAGTTTGGCAAGCACAAACATGGTCCATGTTCACTCCACTCCCTCACTGTGGCTCCTACAACATTGAATGTAGGCATCATGTTCCACACGGGCTGGTTCCAATCACTGGGCTGCATATATTCACCATCTAGTGTAGTATTTTTCATAAGAGCAGAGCCTGGAATTAGGGATGATATGGATTCTGAATCAAATCTTGCTGTTTCTTTTGGTACAATTTCAATGAAGTGCCCTCTCAAAATTGGAATATCCTCATCTATAAAATAAGGGTGGAAATGCAAATCATTTAGCCTTGTATGGGATGAATGCTCCCACCTTGAACCTGGTAGATGATTAAAGGATACTGGACTCATATCTGCAGTTTCATTAATCCAAATGTTCTTTTGGATTACTATCTTCTCCATTTATGAGAAACCAATCCCTTCTGTAAAGCCCAGTTTAAAGTCTCTTTTTCAAGCTAAATCTCTATTAAAAAGAGGAGCATGTTTTATCTATTCATCTCCTTCCACCATGCAAAGTCCTTACTGGTCACATTGTAGTTGGTCAAGTAATTAAAGTGGAGGCTATGGTGAAGGCTGGGGTGGGGGGGAGCTTCACTGAACAGGGCCTTCCAAAGCACTCTACATTCTGCTCTGTATATTTGCCACTCACCAAGCATTCACTGTTCACCTCCTCCTAATGTTCAGGAGCAACAATCAGATGCTTCCATTCAAATCTACACTCTATTTTTTGGCAAATGAGGATCTTTGAGATTATGCGACCTCTTTCATTCAGCATCTATACAACAGAGATAGTCATAGTACAGGGCTATTGTGAAAAGTCAGTTAAATGAGATGTCTGATACATCATACACACTAAACTAAATTAGATAGATTAACCCTCTGAAGTCCAGATAAGCTTTTAAGTCTCTCAATAAACATTTCATAATTGGAGTAATTTTCTACTATTTATTTAATTGTTAGTTTATTCATTTATTCCTTTTTAAACATTATTGTCTACCACGTTTATTACCACAAGGAAATTCACATGAATGTCTAATCACCAAAATCAGCCCCCAAATATTTCTGATGGGCCTTATTTATTTTATGCATGTCTTTTTAAAATAAATGATAAACATCTATATAACATATGTGACTAAAATTGATCCTTTGGGAAAATGGAAATATCTATGACACTATGTGTTTTATTAAAAACCTACACATCTTTGTTTGTATATATTTCTTCACAATATAATACATTTTTTGAAATATAAATATTGATTAAATAACATTAGTCTTTCACTTTTTGAAGGAAGGAAAAAATGAATATATGTTCTTTTTCTTCACTATCTTTTCCTGTAAAGGACTTTGATTCCTGACTTTTGTCTCTAAGACAGTCTATACAGTTCTTCCACAACCTTTCATTCTGTTCAGTTGGAAGTTTACAAAGGAGAAAAATAAATTATAAATGGGTCTTCCCAGGCAGAGGCCCTGCCTCAGTGAAAATCTTCTCCAAGCTGACAGGTTCAAAGCCTCACACCTTTTATGCTTTGCTCCCTTTTACCTTGTCAATGGGACAGTTTTCAAATTGAACCTTCATACATTCATCTTATAAGAAGTGGTGGGGTACATTGTCCAGGTTGTGCATTTTGGGTATTCTAATGAACACCTGTTATTATTAGATCAACATAATTTAAAGTACCATTTGTTTATTTTCTTCTTTCCCCTTGCTAAATAAAGGTTATAACAATACCCAGGTCTCAAACTTCCCCCACACCCTCCTCTATCAGCAAATGCACATCCAGCCAGGCTGTTTTATGTCCAATTTGTGTATCATGATGAGAAATGAGGGAATCTTTGGCAGAGATCATTAATTTTATAGCTTGCGTTTCAAAAGTAGTTCCTGAGCTATTTACATCTCTTCATATTAATACCCGAGAAAATGAGTCTGCTGAAGATATAAAACTTGAAAGCAAAGTGTGTTTACTGTCTCCCTCTAAATATAATTCATGGCTCAGAACAGGGCTTTATGACTCATGATCAAATATTTTCCTGGGGTGGAATTTGATGTTAGCTGCAATGACACTTTGGACCTTTTGATTCAAAGACATTTATTTAGCTTTCTGTAGGATTATGATTATGATTATGATTTTCAAGGTGGAATTATTACAATCCATCTAGGCAGTAACAATTACTCTTGAATTAACCACTATGAGTGTCATGTATTACAAACGATTCTCAACCTAGAAAAAAACATTACTTATTTAATAAGTTGAAAGGAAACCTAGAGATTATACAATGTCATTGTATTGTTTTGACAGTTAAGGCAAATAAAATCCAAAAGGACGAGCTACGGGAAGGATGAAGTTTATTCTGGCCCCAGCAATTATACAATGCATGGGAGACATTTTAGATTTGAACTTAAATTTTACATAATAAAGGAACTTCTACTCATTCTTTCTCTCTTTCTTATTGTTTATTGGCTAATGAATTAGAAGTGTGCAGGAGTGGAGGTTAAGTTTCTATTCAAAGAGGCTGAAAGAGGGGATAGGCTTTCATCAAGAGCTTGAAACAGATCTCCCATAATGAGCATCATCCTAAATGCCTGGCAAACACTATCAGAACCTTCTTATATATTCATTTAAAGTTATTCTTAGACTTATTTCTATATGTTCTATTAGGAATAACAAGGTGTAATGTAAGAATATATATAATAATATATATTATTATATATAGTATATATATATATATTAAAATCTTCTTTGGACATTTTGCTCAAGACTCAATCTGATTTTCCACATTTACATACTACCTTCCCCAAAGTTTAGAAAATAACAAAATATGCAAAGGGCAGGACATATGTAGCTTGAAAAAGGAGATGAAAAGCATCAGGGGTTTCAGTGATATTCTGGAAGACAGAAACAGAAGTGAGTCTCATAACTTCAAAAAGAACTTGGCCCAGAGAAAACAAAATGGAAAAAAAAAAGTACAGAAATAAAATACAGAGGCGTGGCTTGGAGCCCCTGTTCTGTCCCGCGCTCTGCTGTGTGCGACCAACCAGCATAAGCTGAGGATCCAGGCAGCATGAAGTCCCCCCACCCCTCCGTTCTGGGGTCCACCCACAGCACAGTGAGGACCCAGGCTCGGCTAGGAGTCACCACTCTGTCCCGTGCTCTCCTTAGCCTCATAAGAGCCTGCAGACCCAGTCCCAATCCCCTCTCCCACCCATCATCTGCCCCCCCACATCTGGCCTCCTCGCTGGGCTCTTCTGCTACCTGGTTCCACATTACAGAGGCACAGGGGATTATAAAGGCCCTTGTCCTGATTGCCACAAGATAGAGCACAAGTTAGCAATAGTAAGAGGGCTTCTCAGGCTCCTCAGTGAAAACTGAAGCTCAGTGGAAAAGTGAAGAGAATCTCTACAATAAAAGGCACACCAGACCACCGTACTTGGTAAATTGGAAGGATTATCACCTCCCATCGGAACCTGCACTATCTTCAGGGGAAGGGCAACTGGAACCTGCAGTAGAACTTTGCAGAGTTCAACTCTCCAGGAGGACAGGGAGCTCAATTTGGGACTAGCAGCCAGAAATCTGCATGAATTTCACAGGTCTCCTACTGGCTTGCTGAGACTCATTGACTTGTATATGCACATGGCTGTCTGTGTTCCCTACTATGATAGGAGAGACATACCCTGAAGGAGGCTCTCCATTTTGATTTTTTGTTCATTGCAAAAATGAAAAAAATAATTCATATTTTTAATTCTTAATTTTTACTTTTTTCTACTCTTTTCAAATTTTTTCTTTCTCTTCTTTTTTTCTATATTTTATCCTCTCTCTCTCTCTCTCTCTCTCTCTCTCTCTCTCTCTCTCTCTCTCTCTCTCTCTCTCTCTCTCTCTTGCTATCCCACATTGCTCTTCATCTCCCTATTTGTTCCTTTCTGGACTGAATTTGGATTTCTCCTTTATTTTTCTTTCCTTCCCTTTTTCCTTGATTATCATTAGTTTTAAAGGAAAGTAAATACAGTATCTAGCCTCCCTATTGCTGTTAGGTGGTTCTGTTCACGTCTTTGTTCTTTCATTCTGCCTTTTCCTCTTGCCTTTAACAATTTCTTAGAGTTTGTGTGATCTTCCTGTGTCTTCTGGCCTCACTGCTAATCTTTCCTGATCTTTCTACCTGTCCCTCCCTCTCCAACTACTTCTAACTCCCCATTCTAAAGGGTAAAGTTGCTATATTGAAGAGCTTATTCACCATAAACATAAGTTGGGTTGGTCCTCAGTTGTGATTTAATGCACACAGTTAAGTGAGATAGATTAATAACTACCACAAATTGTCATTTTCTAAGCTGGGCTAGATGCTATGGTGTTGCTGATTGTATCTTTTGGGCTAAGATGTGGTGATTGATCTAATCAGTTGTCCTTCCTGGTATAATGAAAATGAAATAGCCTCAGAGTCATTAGAGTCTCAAAACCTAAAGACCAGCTATATCTGGAAGCCGCCTCTGAGAAGCAATCATTCCACAAGGGTTTTAAACACAAGCAACAAAGATACTTACATTAAGCAATTTTGAAATATCAACCCAGGAATTAAACCAAAGACAGTACCAAAAACAAAAATGAGAAGACACTTAGGCAAGGCATAAACTCAGGTTTCCAACCCAGAAAAGGCAAATCCTGGGGGAAATGAGGTGGAAAAGTCTGATAACCACTTGAAGAACCTGAACTGATAGCACAAGAAGTAAAAAAACAGATGCATGAGGCTCTAGAAAAATTGAAAGCAGAAATAATTTCCCAGATAACTACAGGGATGTGAACAGAGGGAAAGACATGATTAGAGGCTCTAGAACAGAAACAGATAAAAAAATAGATGAACTCAGAACCATGCTGGAAGCCATGAATGCTCCACATAAGAAAGAAATGGAAACCATGATCAGCCAACATAAGAAAGAAAGGGAATCCATGAAATAGATTTAAACAGATATTCAGGAGATTAAAATCTCCATTGAAAGCATGAAGAGCAGATTAAGAGAATCTGAAGATAGACTATCAGATATAGAAAACAGGATTGTGGCTAAGGACCATGAAAACAGAGATTTCTTAAAGGTAGTATGGGACCATGCCAAGAGAAATCAATCCAGCAGCTGCTAGATGATGTAAAAAAGAATAACATAAGACTGATAGGAGTCCATGAAAAAACAGGAGAAAGTATAATTGACATAAAATCTTCACAGAAGTAATCATAGAAAACTTCCCAGACAGAGGTGAAGAACTGGACATACAGATAAGTGAGGCATATAGAGCTCCAATTAGCCATGATCAAAAAAAATCTACATCTAGACATAATAGTCAAGATCCCAGAAACTCAACAGAAGACTAAAATTCTGAAAGCAGTTAGAGAAAAGAAACAAATCACATACAAAGCAAAGGCCATCAGAATCATGCCAGATTTCTCAACACAAACCCTCAAATCAAGGAGAGCCTGGAGTGAAGTATTTCAAGACTTAAAAGAAAATAACTTCCAAACTAGAATGTTGCATCTTGCAAAACTATCTTCCAAAATCAATGAGGAAATTAGATACTTCCAAGATGAAGATCATCTGAGAAATTTCATGAACACCAAACCAGCACTCCAAACAATTTTAAGCAATATCCTAGAAAAAGACAATGAAGATTACAACTACATGAGGCTCAACAGAGGGAAGCCACCATGCAAGCTAAATCACTAAATGGAAAGGAGGGGAAATAAGAAGTAAAATAGCCAACAACAGTAAAACATCATGACAAGTATGATTCAATATCTCTCAATTATAACTATCAAAGTTAATGGCCTCAATTCACCAATCAAAAGAAATAGACTGACAGAATGGATTAAGAAGCAAAATCAAGCAATATGCTGTGTACACAAAACACATCTAACTCAAAATAAAATTCATAGACTAAAAGTAAAAGGATGGAAAACAGTTCTCCATGCAACAGAAACCTAGAAAAAAGCAGGCATAGCAATCTTATTTGCAGAAAAAGTAGATTTCAAACTAAAATTAATTAAGAGAGACAAAGATGATCATTACATCCTTGTGAAGGGAACAATCCAAGAGGAAGAGATGACAATCCTAAATATATATGCACCAAATATGAATGCTCCCAACTATACAAAACAAATTTTAATGGACATGAAAAACCAAATAAGCACAAATACAATTACAGTGGGGGACCTCAATACCCCCTATCACCAATAGACAGATCATTTAGATGAAAAATTAACAATGAAATTCTAGAACTGAACGAAGCCATTGAACAAATGGACTTAATAGATGTTTATAGAGTGTTCCACCCCACAAAATCAGAATACGCATTCTTTTCAGCTGCATACGGGTCATTCTCCAAATTAGATCACATGCTAGCTCATTGGACATGTCTAAGAAAATGTAAAAGAATTGAAGATATCTCCTGTATATTATCAGTCCATAGTGCAATAAAATTGGAGGTCAATAACATAAGAAACTGCAAAACTCCCACAAACCCATGGAAATTGAGTAACATCCTCATGAACAACAAATGGTTCACAGAGGAAATTAAAGAAGACATTAAACAGTTTCTACAAGTAAATGATAATGACAGTACAACATGCAGGACTCCTCGGGACAAAATGAAAGAAGTTCTTCAAGGGAAATTCATAGCAGTGAATGCCCATATTAGGACAACAGAGAGAACTCAGTTAAATAACCTAATGCAGAATCTCAAGCTCCTAGAAAAAGAAGAGCATAACAAACTCAAAGCTCATACAAGAAAGGAAATTATGATCAGAGCAGAAATCACTACAATGGAAACTAAGAGAATGATACAAAAATCAATGAATCAAAGAGTTGGTTTTTTGAAAGAATAATTAAAATCAATAAACCTTTAGTCAACCTTATCCAAAAAAAGGAAAGAAAAGGCTCAAATGCATGCAATTAAGAACAAAAAGGGGAAGTCACAACAGACCCAGCAGAAATCCAGAGGATCATGAATACCTAGTTTGAGAACCTGTTCTCTAATAAAAAGGAAAACACAGAAGAAATGGACAGATTCCTAGATACGTATGAATTGCCAAAGTTAAATGAAGAACATATGGAAATTCTAAACACCCCAATAACAATGAGTGAAATTGAAAATGTTATAAAAAAAATTTACCAACAAAGAAAAGCCCAGGTCCTGATGGCTTCCCTGCTGAATTCTACAAGACATTTAAAGAAGACCTATTGCCATTACTCTTTAAACTGATCAGGGAAATTGAAAGGGAAGCAAGGCTTCCAAATTTATTTCTGGAAGCAAGTATTACTTTGATCCCCAAACCAGGGAAAGACCCAACCCAAAAAGAGCACTACAGACCAATCTCCCTAATGAACATAGATACAAAAGCCCAAACAAGACACTGGCAAGCAGAAAGCAGATGGTCATCAAGAAGATCATACACCCTGACAAAGTTGGATTTATCCCAGGAATACAAGGATGGTTCAACATCCATAAATCAATAAATGTAATACACTATATTAACAGAATCAAGGACAAAAACCATATGATCATCTCAATAGATGAGGAAGAGGCATTTGACAAAATCCAACACCTATTCATGTTAAAAACGCTACAGAAAATTGGAATAGAAGGACTTTATCTCAACCTGATTAAGGCTATTTATGAAAAACCAACAGCCAACATCATACTAAATGGTCAAAAACTGAAAACTTCCATACTAAAATCAGCAACAAGACAAGGATGCCCACTATCACCACTCCTGTTCAATATATTTCTGGAAACATTAGCCATAGCAATTAGAAAAGAGAAAGAAATAAAAGGAATAAAGGTAGGAAAGGAAGAAGTTAAACTGTATTATTTGCTGCTGATATGAAACTTTACATAGAAGACCCAAAAAACTTAGTCAAAACTCTTCTAGACCTAATTGACAGATTCAGCAGAATAGCTGGATACAAAGCTAAGAATCAAAAAGCAATAACCTTCTTATATGCAAATAGCAGACTCATTGAGAGAGAAATTCTAGAAATAATTCCTTTTAAAATAGCATCTAAAAAAATGAAATATCTAGGAAACAATCTAACAATGAAAGCAAAAGACTTCTACACTGAAAACTACAGCACCCTGAAAAAGGAGATTGAAGAGAATATAAGAAAATGGAAAGATATCCCTTGGTACTGGGTAGGAGGAATGAATATAGTGAAAATGGCCATATTTCCAAAACTACTATATGGATTTAATGCAATGCTGATTGAAATTCCAACAATATACTTCACAAAACTAGAGAAAACAATCCAAAAATTCATTTGGAAGCAGAAGAAACTTAGAAGAGCAAAAGCAATTCTAGGCAACAGAGACATAGCTGGGGATATCACAATCCCCAACTTGAAACTGTACTATAAAGCTACTGTGATAAAAACAGCACGGTACTGGCAAAGAAACAGACCTGAGGATCAGTGGAATAGATTAGAAGATGCAGAAACAACTCCAGACATACTCAGCCACCTCATCTTTGACAAAGGAGCCAACCACCCTCATTGAAGGAAAGATAGCCTATTTAATAAATGGTGTTGGAAAAACTGGATTTCAACCTGCCAAAGATTAAAACTAGACCCATTCCTATCACCATGCACTAAACTAAGATCAAAGTGGATTAAAGATCTAAATATTAAGACAGAAACGGTAAAGTTGCTGGAAGATAAGTTAGGTAGAACTCTTGAAGGGATTGGCATAGGAAAAAACTTTATGAACAAATCCTCAGTAGCAGAGGAGCTAACACAAAGAATTAACACCTGGGATCTCATCTTATTAAAAAGCTTCTGCTCTGCAAAAGAAACCACGAACAGAGATAAGATACAACCTACAATGTGGGAAAAAATATTTTAGCAGCTGTACCTCAGACAAAGGTCTAGTATTGAGAATATATAAAGAATTGAAAAATATCAGACCCCCCAAATTCAAAGACCGAGTTCAAAATGGGCATCTGAAATGAACAGACATTTCTCAGAACAAGAATTAAAAGCAGCAAATATATATATGAAAAAATGTTCAACATCACTGGTCATTCAAAAGATGCAGATGAAAACAACACTGAGAGTCCAACTCACCCCAGAAAGAATGGATGCTATCAAGAGGTAGGGGCTTCTGAGCCACCATCCATGACTCCCAGCTCAGAGGAAGGGGCTTCCAGGCCACTGTCCATCTGGTCACTCCTGGCCCAGAGGAAGGGGCTTCTGAGACACTGTCCCACCACTCCTGGCCCAAAGGAAGGAGCTACTGAGCTGCTGTCCCACCACCCACAGCTCAGAGGAGGTAAGCTACACAGCACCCCTCCCTCAGGTCAAAATGAGAAGACACATAAGCAAGTCTCAAAACCAGACTTCCAGATCACCTACAGCATCCCCAAAAGGAAAGGAAATGGAACACTCTGATACTCAACCACCTGGACCCACTGAACTGGCAACAAAAGAGGATCTGGAAAAAATGAAATCAGAAATAATTTCTCAGATAACAGCAGAGATTGTGCTTATAGTGCAATACATGATTAATAAATCTAGAGAGGAGCTGAGAAACATGATGGAATCCCAACATAGGAAAAAAATGGAATCCATAAAACAGATGCAAATAGATTTCCAGGAGATCAAAAACCCCATTGAAAGTCTACACAGAAGAATGAGCAAATGTGAGGACAGAATATCAGATATAGAAGATAAGATTGCAAATAGTAACCAGGAAAAGAAATATTGCTTCAAAATTAAAAGGGACCACAAGAAATCAATCCAACAACTGCTAGACGATGCAAAGAAGAATAACATAAGACTGATTGGAGTCAAAAAAGAAACAGGAGAGAGTGCAGATGACATAAAAAAATGTTCACAGAAGTAGTGGCCCAAAACTTCCCAAGCATGGGAAAAGAACTTGACATACAGATAAGTGAGGCATATAGGACTCCAAATAGCCTTGATCAAAACAAATCTACACATAGGCATACAATTGTTAAGATTCCAGAAACTGAACAAAAGAACAAAGTTCTAAAGCAGTTAGAGAAAAGAAACAAATCACATACAAGGGAAATCCCATTAGAATCACAGCAGATTTCTCAGCACAAACCATCAAGGCAAGAAGAGCTTGGAGTGATGTATTCCAAGCCCTAAAAGAAAACAGCCTCCAACCCAGATTGATGGACGCTGCAAAACTATCTTTCAAAATGGATGGACAAATAAGATACAATCATGACAAAGAGCACCTTAGGAACTTCATGAATACCAAAGCAGCACTCCAAAAAATTTTACACAATATCCTAGAAACAGACAATGAGGATCACAACCCCAGGAAGCATAGCAGCAGGAACCCATACGGTGCAACAAGAAATTAAATGTAAAGGGGGAGAATCCAACAAAAAGAAAAAGTCATGACAATGATAACTCAATATATATCAGGTATAACCATCAATGTCAAAGGTCTAAATTCACCAATCAAAAGAAATAGACTGGCAGAATGGGTCAAGAAGCAAAATCCAACAATATTCTGCATACAAGAAACACTCTTAATTCAAAATGAAACTCATAGACTGAAAGTTAAAGGGTGGAAAACAATACTCCATGTGATGGGAATCCAAAAAAAGCAGGTGTAGCTATCCTCTTTGCAGACCAAGTGGATTTCAAACCAACACTGATTAAGAGAGACAAAGGACACTACATTCTTGTAAAGGGAATAATCCAACAGGAAGAGATGGCAATCATGAATATCTATGCACCAAACGCTAGTGCACCCATTTATATAAAATAAATACTAATGGACATGAAAAGTCATATATGTACTAATGCAGTTGTAGTGGGGGGCCTCAATACCCGACTGTCACAAATAGATAGATCAACTAGACAAAAAATAAGTAAGGAAATTCTGGAACTCAATTGAACTCTTGAACAAATGAACTTAACAGATGTTTACAGAGTCTTCCACCCCACAAAATCAGAATACACATTTTTCTCAGCTGCACACAGGTATTTCTCCAAAATAGACCACATACTCACTCATAGAACATGTTTAAGTAAGTGCAAAGGAATTGAAAATATCCCCTATATATTGTCAGGACATAGTGTAATGAAATTGGAGATCCATAGCAAAAGAAACTGGAAAAATTTCATAAACACATGGAAATTGAACAACACACTTCTGAATAATCAATGGGTCACAGAGGAAATTAAAGAATAAATCAGACAGTTCCTTCAATTAAATGACAATGACAATAAAACATATCAGAATCAATGAAAGCAGTCTTACAAGGGAAATTCATAGCAGTAAATACACATATTAGGAAAACAGAACAGCCCCAAATCAACAACCTGATGCCGAACCTCAAGCTTCTAGAAAAAGAAGAGCAGGACAAATCCAAAGTTCATACAATGGAGGAAATTATAGACATAAGAGTAGAAATCAATGCAATGGAGACTAAGTGAATGATACAAAAAATTAATGGAGAGAAGAGTTGGTTCTTTGGAAGAATAAACAAAATTGACTAACCTTTAGCCAACTTTATCAGAAAAAGGAAAGAAAAGCCCCAAATCCATGCAGTTAGGAATGAAAAAGGTGAAATTACAACAGACCCAGCAGAAATCCAGAGGATCATCAAACACGTACTGTGAGAACCTATATGCCAATAAGATGGACAACACAGAAGAAATGGACAGATTTCTAGATACATAAGAATTACCAAAGATGAACGAAGAAGACCTAAAAATTCTAAACAACCCAATATGAACAAATAAAATTGAAAATGTAGTTAAAAACTTACCAACTAAGAAAAGCCCAGGTCCTGATATTCACTGCTGAATTCTACAAGACTTTTAGAGAGGAATTACAGCCTCTACTGTTTAAACTCTTCAATGAAATTCAAAGGGAAGCAATACTCCCAAATTCACTCCTGAAAGCAAGCATCACCTTGATCCCCAATGCAGAGAAAGACCCAACCAAAAAAGAGAACTAGAGGCCAATGTCACTAATGAACATAGATGCAAAAAATCCTTACTAAGATACTGGCAAATAGAATGCAGAAGACCTTCAAGAAGATCATACTCCCTGATCAAGTAGGATTCATCCAAGGGATGCAGGAATGGATCCACATATGCAAATCAATAAATGTGATACACTATATCAATAGAGCCAAGGACAAAAACCATATGATTGTCTCCATAGATGCAGAAAAAGCATTTGACAAAATCCAACATGCATTTATGATAACAACCCTACAAAAAAATTTAATAGATGATCTCTACCTCAAACTGATAAAAACCATCTATGAAAAACCAACAGCCAATATCATAGTAAATGGTCAAAAACTGAAATCCTTCACACTAAAATCAGGAACAAGACAAGGATGTCCACTATCACCACTCTTGTTCAATATAGTTCTGGAAACATTAGCCAAGGCAAATAGACAAGAGGAACAAATAAAAGGAATAAAGATAGGAAATGAATAAGTCAAATTGTCATTATTTGCAGGTGACAAAATATTCTATATAGAAGACCCCAAGAACTCTGCTAAAAGTCTTTTAGACTTAATAAACAAATTCAGTAAAGCAGCTGGATACAAGGTCAACAGCCAAAAATCAATAGCTTTCCTCTACACAAACAACAGACTCACTGAGAGAGAAATAGGGCAAATAATTCCTTTCACAATAGCATCCAAAAAACTGAAATACCTAGGAATCAACCTAATGATAGAAATCAAAGATCTCTTCTCTGAAAATTACAGCACTCTGAAAAGAGGGATTCAAGATGATATCAGAAAATGGACAGACATCCCCTGCACCTGAGTAAGAAGGATCAATATAGTGAAAATGGCCATACTTCCAAAGCTGCTACATAGATTCAACGCAATTCCAATTGAAATTCCAGCAGCATACTTCACAGAGACATGGCAGAGCATATCACAATCCCCAACTTGAAAATATACTGCAAAGCCACTATGATAAAAACACCATGTTAATGGCAAAGAAACAGACCTGAGGACCAATGGAACAGAATAGAAAATGCAGAAACAACTCCAGACACACTCAGTCATCTGATCTTCAACAAAGAAGCCAAATGCTCTCACTGGAGGAAAGATAGCCTCTTTAATAAATGATGCTGGAAAAATTGGGTTTCAACTTCCCAAAGACTAAAACTAGACCTATATCTCTCACCATGCACTAAACTAAAATCAAAATGGTTTAAAGATCTAACTATTAAAATAGAAACAAGGAACCAGCTGGAACAGAGGCTAGGTAGGACTTTTGAAAACATTGGCGTAGGAATAGATTTTATGAACAAAACCTCAATTGGCCATGAACTAGCACAAACAATCAACAGATGGGATCTTTTCTTATTAAAAAGAACTTCTGCACAGTAAGAGAAACCACCAGAAGTGTGAAGAGACAACCCACAATGTGGGAAAAAAATCTTCACCTGCTGTTCCTCAGACAAAGATCTAGTATCTCGAATCTATATAGAACTTAAAAAGATCAGACCTCTGTAATTTAAAAACCCAATCCAAAAATGGGCATCTGAAATGAGCAGACATTTCTCACCCAAAGAAGTAGAAATAGCAAATAAATACATGAAAAAATGTTCAACATCACTGGTCATTTGAGAGATGCAAATGAAAACAACGCTGAGATTCCATCTCACTCCAGAAGAATGGCTGCTATTATGAAATCAACCAATAACAAATGCTGGCGGGGATGTGGGGAAAGAGGAATAGTGCTCCACTGTTGGTGGGAGTGTCAACTACCGCAACCACTGTGGAAATCAGTGTGGAGATACCTCAAAGAACTAGGGCTAGAGGTATCATTTGACCCAGCTATTCCCCTGCTGGGTGTCTTCCCCAAAGAATTAAAAGAATCATACCACAGTGATATATGTGCACCCATGTTCATAGCAGTACAATTTGTAATAGCTAAAACATGAAAACAGCCCAAATGCCCATCAACTGGACACTGGATAAAAAAATATGTTTTTTTTTTAAAATGGTGTGCTACTCAGCCATAAAAATGAGAAATTAGAGAAATTTATAGCTAAATGGATGCACATTGAGATGATACTCTTAAGTGAAATAAATAGGACACACATGTATAAATGCCGAATAATTTCTCTGGTGTGAGAAACTGAAAGTGTAAATAAGGACTAAAAGTTATAATAGATAATGTGAAACAGGAAGAAAAGGGGAAAAGGGAAAGGGGAAGTTAGAGGGGTATGGGACAGGA
This sequence comes from Heterocephalus glaber, assembly GCF_053883595.1. Lineage (NCBI taxonomy): Eukaryota > Metazoa > Chordata > Mammalia > Rodentia > Bathyergidae > Heterocephalus > Heterocephalus glaber. The sequence goes on along the minus strand of NW_028258143.1, from coordinate 26,603,606 downwards.
AAGAAGGGAATGGAGTTAATATGAGAAAATGGAAAATTGGAAACAAAGTCTTTGTAAAGAGGGAGGGATGGAGGGGTTGAAGGTAGGGCAGGGGAAGGGGGAAAAATAAGAACCAAGAGAGATTATATAAAGGTGCAAATCTCCAATGATGAATGACATTATACTGTATACCTGAAATGTACCAATGTTTAGAATGAATAATTGATAATGTAAAATAGGAAGAAAAGGTCCAAAGTGGTAGGAGAAGTGGGAGGGACAGGGTAAAGGAATGAAGAGAAAGGAAAAATTATGAGAAATAGAAACAAAGTCTTTGTAAATAGGGAAGGGTGGAGGGGGTGAAGGGAGGGCTGGGAATGTGGAAAAAAAAATAAGAACCAAGATGCATCATGTAAAGGTACAAGTTCCCAATGAGAAATGTAAAAGTACTGTATACCTAAAATATACCAATAAAAGAATTTTTAAAAAAGAAGGGCTGCTATCAAGAAATCAACCAATAACAAATGCTGGCGGGGGTGTGGAGAGAAAGGAACCCTAGTCCATTGTTGTTTGAAAGTGCAGACTTGTGCAACCACTGTGGAAATCAGTATGGAGATAACTCAAAGAGCTAGGACTAGAGGTCCCATTTGACCCAGCTATTACCCTGCTGGATATCTTCCCCAAAGAATTAAAAGACTCATACCACAGCAATATATGTGTACCCATGTTTATAGCGTCACAGTTTGTAATAGCTAAAACTTGAAACAGCCCAAATGCCCATGAACTGGAAAGTGGATAAAGAAGATGTGGTTTTTTTAAAAATAAAATGGAGTACTACTCAGTCATGAAGAATGAGAAACTAGAGACATTTATAGCTAAATGGATGCATATGGAGGCCATACCTTTAAGTGAAATAAACAGTACACAAATTTGCAAATATCAAATAGTTTCTCTAGTGTGAGAAACTGAAAGTGTATATAAGGATTAAAATGATTTAAGTGAATAATTGATAATTTGAAATAGGAAAAGTTCCAAAGGTGTAGTGGTTTGGGGAGGGGAAGGGGAAAGGGAAGAAGGGAAAGGAAGAATTATGAGGAAAGAAAAAAAATGGAAACGAAAGCTATGTAAACAGGGAAGGGTAGAGGGGCTGAAGGGTGCACAGGTAATGGGGGAAAAATAACTAAGATACGACATGTACAGGTACAAGGACCCAATTATAAATGTAAACATATTGTATACCTAAAATGTACCAATAAAAGAATTAAAAACAAAAGAAAAAAGAAAAAAAAAGAAGTAAAATACATGCACTCAAATGAAAATAAGTTTTTGAGGGGATAATTTGAATTTAATGGGAAAAAAATCTTCTAGAAGAGAAGAAATTTTATTTAGTTAGGAGTGCATAAGTATTTATCAGTGACCTGCTATGAGATAGACACTGTTGTAACAGACATGATCTATCCTAGAAAGCAAGATTGTTGGTGTCTCTGTCCTTGCTTTCCTTACATTCTTTTTTTTTTTTTTTTTTTTTTTTTTGGTTCCAGGGATTGAACTTGGGACCTTGCACTTGAGAGGCAGGCAGCGGAACCACTAAGCTAAATCCCCAGCCATTTGGTTACATTCTTGAGGGGACAGCAGACATTAAGAAATTAATAAATAAAAAATAATTTCAGTAATTGCTAACCACCTAATTAAGTAGCTTAAATATCTAAAGAGCCGCAAGAAGCAAAACAGATTTTTTTACTTCACTAGAGAACAAATGCATTAATAGGATCCCTTGGCTTCTCAACCTTTTGGCTAAGATCAAGTGTAATATTTTTTTCCCTTAAATTCTTTTATTGGTACATTTTGGATATACAATACTTTTACATTTCTCATTGGGTGCTCATACCTGTACATGATGTATCTTGGTTCTTATTTTTTTCTCCGTTACCTGTGCATCCTTCACTCCCTCCACCTTTCCCTATTTACATAGACTTCATTTTAATTTTTTCTTTTCTCAGAATTTTTCCTTTCTCTTCTTTCCTTTCCCCTTCCCCTTCCATCACCCCTACCCCTTTGGATTTTTCTTCCTATTTCAAATTATTAATTATTCATTTTAATCATTTTAACCCTTATTTACACTTTCAGTTTCTCACACTAGAGAAACTATTCAGTATTTACACATTTGTCCTATTTATTTCACTTAAGATGCCTCAATATGCATCTATTTAGCTATAAATGTCACTAGTTTCTCTTTCTTTATGGCTGAGTAGTATTCCATTTTATAAAAAAAAATCACATCTTTTTTATCCAGCTTCCAGTTGATGGGCACTTCGCTGTTTCCAAGCTTTAGCTATTACAAACTGTGTTGCTATAAACATGAGTGCACATATATTGCTGCGGTATGATTCTTTCAATTCTTTGGGGAAGATACCCAGCAAGGGAATATCTGGTTCAAATGAGACCTCTAGTCCTAGTTATTTGAAGTATCTCCATACTGATTTCCAAAGTGCTTGAACCAGTCTACACTCCCACCAACAATAGAGAAGGGTTCCTTTCTCCCCACACCCGAGCCAGCATTTGTTATTGGTTGATTTCTTGATAGCAGCCATTCTTTCTGGGGTGAGGTGGAATCTCAGTGTTGTTTTCATCTGCATCTCTCGAATGACCAGTGATGCTGAATATTTTTTCATATATTTATTTGCTGCTTTTACTTCTTTGTCTGAAAAATGTCTGTTCATTTTAGATGCCCACTTTTGAATTAGGTCTTTGAATTTGGGGCATCTGATTTGTCTTTTCAGTTCTTTATGTATTCCAGATAGTAGTCCTGTGTCTAAGGTACAGCTGCTAAAATTTTTTTCCCCACATTGTAGGGTTTCTCTTAGTTCTGTTGGTGGTTTCTCCTGCAGTGCAGAAACTTTTTAATATGATGAGATCTCAGTTGTTGATTCTTTGTGCTAGTTCCTGTGCTACTGAGGTTTTGTTCATAAAGTCTTTTCCTATGCCAGTGTCTTCAAGATTTCTATCTAACTTATCTTCCAGCAAGTTTAGTGTTTCTGTCTTAATATTTAGATTTTTAATCCACTTCAATCTTACTTTAGTGCATGGTTATAGATATAGATCTAGCTCTAATCTTTGGCAGGCTGAAATCAGTTTTTCCAACACCATTTATTAAATGGGCTTTCTTTCAATGAGGGTGGCTTGGTCCTTTGTCAAACTCAGGTGTCTGAGTGTGTCTGGAGTTGTTTCTGCATCTTATAATCTATTCCACTGATCCTCGAGTCTGTTTCTTTGCCAGTACCATGCTCTTTTTATCACAGTAGCTTTGTAATATAGTTTCAAGTTGGGGATTGTGATACCTCCAGCCATGTCTCTGTTGCCTAGAATTGCTTTTGCTGTTCTAGGTCTCTTCTGATTCCAAATGAAGTTTTGTATTTTTTTCTCTATCTCAGTGAAGTATATTGTTGGAATTTCAATCAGCACTGCATTAAATCCATATAGTAGTTTTGGAAGTATGGCCATTTTCACTATATTGGTTCTTCCTACCCAGTACCAAGGGATATCTTTCCATTTTCTTATATCCTCTTCGGTCTCTTTTTTCAAAGTGCTGTAGTTTTCAGTGTAGAGGTTTTTTGCTTCCTTTGTTAGATTGATTCCAAGATATTTTATTTTTTTGGATGCTATTGTAAGATCAAGTGTAATATTAAGAGGATCACAAGGAAGTCTGGAGAATAAGGTTCTTACAATAAACAGAATCAAGTCCCAAATTACATGCAGTGGGGACATGGGGACATCATGCTGTCATCACTGGGTGCTGTCCACCTCAGAATGTGCCTTCATCCTCAGAAATCCCAGAAATACAGCAAGTGCTACTTTATGCTGTTCATGAAGCTCCCTCATCTGCTAGGGAAAATGAGGTGCCCATTTTAGATGTAGCTGTAGCTTCCAGGTTAAGGTCCAAAGTGGATCCATCTATGACAGAACCTTGGTTTTCCTGGCACAAGAAAGGCTGTGAAATTTAAGATACAGTTCCTTTAATTTTAGAATATGAGCAGATTCTGATGCTAATGGAGGGTTTCTGAGCCATAGGTAGGCTTGTAACATGGTGGATTTGTAAAGTAAAATACAAACATGTAGCACAACAGATAAAAGATTGGGCTGTGATGCTAGGCTTTGTCTCTACCTTTCTCTTCCTTCATTCATTTTGTTTCCTAAACTCAAAGATGAAAGAATAGAACTCAACTATTGCTGAAGTTTCTCCCATCTTTTCCACTTTAAGATTCACTGATTGAACAAAAAATATACAAGGAGATCTTGTTCAAATACAATGTTCAGAAAGTAGAAAGATTGGGAAAAACAGAGAAAGAATTTCTAACAAGAAATACAGTGTAGGCTTCCTTTGAATAATGACAGAATTCATACCTACATAGAGGGCAGGGTGTGGTGATGCAAACCTGTCATCCCACCACTAAGGAGGCTGAGGTAGAAGAATCAGGCATTTAAGGCCAGGCTGGCTACATAGTGAGTTTAAGTCCAGCCTGAACTACATAGAGAAAACCTGTCTCAAAAAGCAAACAAACCAAAAGAGGCTGAGGTAGGGGGAGGTGCAGAAACAGAGTAAAAAGAGAGGGTGCCTTATGCACTTGAATTATTCTATTTAGAAACATGAATCAACTGGACTTACTGATACAAGGAAAAACTAGACATATTTTAGACTCCTGATCATGATATAAAGGGAGATCATACACCACATGAAACTTAAGATACTGAATGCCTTACCTGAGGAGAGGAAAGTCTACCAAGTTAGAAAAGATTATCTTTCACTGATTTGTGCATTTATCCAGTAAATATATTATTCCATCTCCTAGATTTATTAAAAATGAAACATTCCCTCCAAGCTGCAAGGACTTCCAGCTGAGGCATTAATTACTGCATCAATATAGCAAGTGTCATAAAATCAGTAAATATGTCATGACCACAGAGAACAGACAAAGGGCACCTGACACCCCAGGGAGATCATATGCATTAGCTCAATTTAGCCATTCTACAAGACACACAAAGTGATATATGTATAATATAAGTAGCGCTTATACACACTTTGAATTTGTGGGTTAAAAAATAAAGGAAAAGAGAAAATATGATATATCAGTTAAGAACGTGCAGAAAAGTAAAATCATGAGCATGATTTCCCAGATCTTATTAATATAATAAGCAGGAAAAGAACTATGTACATGTGTGTGTGTATCTGCATATATAAATGCATATGCAGGAGCTATACACAAATGTATGGAAAGATCTAGGACAGTATATTGTCACATCAGATTTGTTCTGTGTTAATATCTTGAGTTCCATATTTCCTAAATGTTAGAATTTTTATAAGGCTAATGTATTCAAGAAACATCTGTTTTATGGAAAAGATGAAAGTTTTATTGGATCTTTAAAATCAAATAATATTTAGCTTCACAGAAAATAGAAGGGCTGGGATGTTATCAACAAACTGATCGACGGCGTGAGTTTCATACAAATCTGACCCTGTGGAGGAATGGTGAGAAGATGATATCAACTAAATAAGTGATGGCATACGCCTGTAGTCCCAGCTACTCAAGAGGCTGATGCTAGAAAATTGATAGAGCTCAGGAGTCCAGGCTAGCTTGGGTAATATTGTGAGACCACATCTGTTAAAGGAAAGCAAAATGCTTCTTGAGCTAGGGCTGTATATCAATTGTAGAGCACATGCTAAGCCAGAGCAAGGCTCAGGGTTCAATTCTCAGCACCAACATAAATAAGAATACCTAAATCGTAGCTGTCACACCAATTTTTTTAAAAAAAAACATAACTGGAATCCAAAAAACTCCAACACATCTGAAGATTTCATTTCATCCTATGATGTGTGTGTGTTTGTATGTGTGTATGTGTGTGTGCATGTGTGGGAGTGTGTGTACTTTTAGGCTAGGAATGCTAAGATGATGGTATCACTCGAACCCTGGAGGAATACGGCAAGTGGAGAAGGAATGAAGTGAGAGAACAACAATTAAAATCATAGATAATCTTATGTAGAACATCAGAGAGATGGAGCCTGGGATTTATCTGACAATGTGGTGTCATTAGACAAAATAAACAAATTAGTAAGCAAATCATGTATAAGGGAACAAGTACAGAATGCTAAGAAAGTTAAAATAATCAGCTCCTTCTAGAAGAACCATTGCTTTTGATCTGTAGGTCATAGTCATCAAAAAAATTGAGAAAATACTGGCTTCAGAAATAATGTGGAGACAGAATGTTATCACAGGAGATAGGCTTGTGAGAGAGAAGATCTGGGCCCAAGTGGCCACGGAAAGGAAAGTAGAATGCAGATTGGGGAACACTGTGAGGTTTCCTGAGAGCAGAAGGATGGGAAAGATAAGATTTGAAAGTTAAGCCAAAGTCCAACAAAGAGTCAAAAGAGAAGATACGATTTCATGTGGCAGGATTATCATGCATGACAACAAGCAAGCACACAATTACAAGGCATGTTTACACAACTATAATTCACTGGACATCTCTGGATGATAGGATTTGACATTCTGTGAGTGAGTGTGTGTGTGTTTGTGTGTATGCATGCACTCACCCATGTACACATGATTTGAGGTTGGGGAAGTTGCAAAAATGAAATCAGTCACACCTCAAGGGAATGTATTGGGTAGAGAATGCATGAAGTTAGAAGAGGAAGAACCAAATATTCGATAATTTCATGAAGAACATGATAGAGTCAGAGCATGGAATTTATCTGACAATGTGTAGTCATTAGAAAGGCCTATAATGTGATTGACAATTTGTAAAATGTGCCCTCATATGCAAAAATGAAAGAAGCTAGAGGAGAGAGAGAATGGACTCATTCTAGTTATTCCAGTGGTTCTCAAATTTACTCTGTATATGAAAATCACTTGAGAATCTTTATGAAACATAGATTCTGATTTAGTAGATCTGGGTGGAGCCTGAGAATTTGTGCTTGAAATGGTTTTACAAATGCAGTTTCTGTATTGTAATGTTTGTAATGTTTCTTCTGGGCTACAGGAGAAAAGACTATTGGCCCATGGGAGCACTCCAAATAGCAAGGGCTAATTTATGATTTTTCTGACACTAATGAAGTGATAAGGTCCTGAACTATAAGCTTTAGTTGTTGCCATACACCTATTCAGTGTCTCAACCAGATGACTTCCTTATATGTAACCCTAAAGATGTTCATATAACCCTGTGTCCTTTTGGTTTCCACTTCTATATGAATAAAGGACATATTCTCCATATAAACACCTGTTTCAATTATAAGTACATCCTGAATAAACTTATATGTGCAGTTGACTTTCTCTAATAGAAATATAAAACCAAATGATGTTTCAGTGCATTTTTTGCAATACCCACAAAAATAAACTGTCCTTCCAACTCTAGAAGCTGTGTAGATTACATATGTTCCTTCCCAGCCTATGTTTAAGTATTAATATTATAATGCTATCTCCCTTCTTGGCCAAACTGATTTGAGGATCCACACAAGGGTTTTTTCATGTGGATCAATGCATGGGGATTTTTAAAATTCCTTTTTCTTCCACTTACACCTACATACTTTTTAATTTGGTCATTGGCTTTAGGTTAAAGAGTGATAAAATTTTCATTTTCTAAACATAGAACAAAAAAAATCATGCACAATGTTTATTTTTGTCAATTGTGTCACAACTTCCCTAAAGTCAAACTTCCTTCATTGTGTGCTACCAACTCTATATGGCATGCAAGAATAATGGCTCTGTGTAAGCTGGATTCAGTTGAGAAATGTTATCAATTCCCCATTTAGGACCATTTCTTCCTACCTCATGCTTATTCTGTCTCATCTCCCAGACTTATGTATTTCTATTCATTTAGTGAAATTACAATTCAAATTTACCTTCTTAAAAACAGACACCTAGCAAATCAAAAATTAAATAAGTGCAATATTTCTATATAAATATAAAAAACTTAATTAGGTACACTGTCCACACATGTGACAGGTTCAAGATTCATTCTACAAGCTAACATGCTGTAATTTAGTGTCCTAAGAGCAAACTGTCTCTACCAGAACACAAGCAAAGGACATTGTCTATGACACAACAGCAAAAGCTTCGTGTGCATGGTGTTTCCACTTTGCCTGGCCTCAGTCAATCAGGATGAAGCAGAGAGCCCCAGGGGCATCATGCTCAGGCAGGGAGTTTGTGTCACAGCTGAAGAATCTGAGTATAGGAAAGCCAAATACCATACTGGGTTGCAAACAAACCTGCTTAACATTTGCCACTGGGGTAAGGCAATCTTCCTTCTACTCGACTGTGATGTAACCAGTCTTCTTCTCTAGAGGGAGTCGGTCTCTCTCCCTGGACTTCTCACATTACAAGCATTTTTGACCCAGTGACTGAGAATAACAGAGCTATCTGTGCCTTTGAATATTAGAGGAATAGGAATGGGACAGGTCTTAGGGACAACTGTCTCCCATGCATGTAAAGTGCTTTCTGTAATTGAAGATGTAAATTTCTAAAATGTCAGCCAAATCAACAAATAGAAAATTTATTTTTTTAAGTTTGATCCTGATCAATTGCCACAATAAGTTAGCAGTACATTTCTCAAAGAACAGACCATGAAGAGAGCTTGGGAGCTTGAAAGCAGTTTTTATGGCTCAGCTACAACAGGAAGTATCATCTTAAACAATGCACTGTATCTGCCTAGGCATCAGATGCCAGGAACCTCAGGATCAAGGGTATTTCTGTAGTATGCCTCTCCCAGAACTGGGCCCAGAATACCAAGAACACTTATTAAATACCTTTGCCTCCCACTTCTTTCCCTCCTTCATTCACCGTTTACCCCTGTAAATAGAGATATACTCACTTTCTCACAAAATTCTAAAGACTCACAAAAAGAGTGCTATGGTTGTATTTTATTTTCTGGCTAACTAATCAAAGAAGAAAGGCAAAGGAGATGCAATCAGGAACAGTCTTTCTAAAGGAATAAAAGCAGACTTGCTGGACAGCAAATCTTATTGCAAAGTAATTTTAAGAAAGCACTTGTCACAGTGATGCAGTGATTAGAGTTATTTGCAAGCACTTGGCACAACAGCTGGAAAAGAGCATAGATTTTGAGTCAAGCCTGCTTTACATGCAACTATATTCCTTAGTTTCTAAAGTGTTGAAGTTATCAGACTCAGATGGTTTCACTTTTCTATACATAGCATGAGTTTTAAAATGTTCCTTGCTGTAATGATTTAATGAGAAAACATGAATGAAGAATCTAATACTCTATAGTGGAAATGCAGGAAAAATTCAGTTTCCTTTTCTCATTTTTCATTTATATCACAGTTTTTTAATAGGGTAGTTGAGGGCTTCCCAATCATATTTTAGAAACATCTTACTTAATATTGCTCTTCTTTCTAACTACTATCCTACCTGTTTTTCTTTCCTTAATTACTGTAATTCTCAAATAAGCAAACTAGGTCCAATTCTCTTTAATGTATTTTCCTAAGCATGAATATTCTATTCACCATCATGCTGAGATAAAGCAATCTATATTCAATGCCAAATAACACACCCTGGCCACTTGGCCATTGTCTTAAGCATGTTTTATGTCATGCTTGACAGCAGATGATATTTTCCAAAAATGGCCATACAACTTTTCTACCCCTTTCAGAAGCTGGTCATTTCCCATCAAAGTTAGAATCCATTTCCTCTTTAAGGACCCCTTTGACTGCTCCAACCCATAGCATATTTAACCAGCCATGCTCTGTGACTTCTGAAGCTAGGTTATGAAACAAGTGTAGATTTCCCCTCCCTCTTTCTCTCCATTGGCATATTTGTCTTCACGATCTCTACCACACGTTGAAGAGAGTAAGCCCCAGAACAAAGCTACGTGTGGTGTTCAAGCCCTGTGAACGAGCCAGTCCCAGAGCTGACAGCCAGCACCAGCTGCAGTGAGTTCAGCCAGTTTCAGTTGTAGGCTGCCAAGTCACTCCAAGCTTCACATTTTACTGGTGCGGTCCCAGAGCCAGTCTCTCATCCTGTGCTTTGTCTAATTTCTGACCCATGAATTCTATAAACTTAATAAATAATTTGTGCTATGAAGCTTTGAAGTAATTTGTTGATCAAAGCTGAAAACCAGAAAATATTTCTCACTCATCATTTTGTCTGAAAATTCTCTCCAACTCCAGTGATAAAATACATCAACACTGTAGATTACACTCTAACTTTTTAGACTTTTGGCTCTCTTTTGCTCTGTCTTATCTGGTACTGATTCCAACATTTCCTCCTGGCTTCCATCCAGTCCACTGTGCAGAGTGTAGGTCTATTCTGGGTGTGTCTGGTCATAGTTATGGTGACATAACAAGTATCCTCAGGAGTGAGAGGTGAAGGGGTTTCTTAGGATTGCATAAGAACCTTCTTAAAGTTGTGTCATAGGCATCTTACTTGCCTTACCTGAGCCCTGACCCCCACTCTGTCTCTAAATACACCTTCCTTCCTGAATCTCAGCCCTCTACTTGGGTCTCAATGATACAATGAACAGGATCAGAGTTTGTCTGGTTGTGAATGCCAAGTTTGCCATTAATAGTCTATGTCACAGGTTGGAATTATTTTAAATCGAATTGCCTCAAGTTTATCATCTCTAAAATGGGGAGAATATTATTGTGGATGCCTTAAGATTAGGGGAAGTAGCTTGAAGCTCCGTGGCCTTCCCGGGCCCCGCCCAGGCCACGGTGAGGTCCCAGGGGGGTCTTGCAGCCTCACCACCATCCAAAGCTCTCTAAGCTGCGGCCAACCAGGTGAAACAAGCAGCTTGAAGCTCCGCAGCCATCCTGGGCCACGCCCAGGCCATGGTGAGGTCCGCTAGGGCGCCTCCAACTCCCAGTCCTCCCCCCGCCACCCCCGTGCGCCTCTGGCCTTCTGACTTTTCTGCTACCTTGTCCCACACCACAGAGGCACAGGAGATTATAAAGACCCTTGTCCTGAGCGCCAGAAGATAGAGCAGAAGTTAGTAACAGAAAGAGGGCTTCTCAGGCTCCTAGATGAAAACTGAAGCTCAGCAGAAAAGTAAAGAGAATCTCTACAATAAAGGCACATCAGACCACTGTACTTGGTTTACTTCTGGCTTGCTGAGACTCATTGACTCGTATATGCACACAGATTCCTAGACTGCCTACTGAGACAGCAGAGACATACCCTGAAGGAGGCCCATAATTTCTATTGCTATCTGCAAAAAAGAAATAAAATTTTTTTCTCTTATTTTTAATTCTTAATTTTTACTTTTTTTCTACTCTTCAAAGTATCATTTTTCTTTCTTTTCTTTCTTTTATCTTTTCTTTCTCTCTCTCTTTCACTCATGCTCTCACTGTCCCACATTGCTCCTCATCTCCTACTTGTTCCTTTCTGCACTGAATTCGGATTGCTCCCTTATTGTTTTTTTCTTCTCTTTTTCCTTCTCTTGGTTATCATTAGATTTAAAGGAAAGTAAATTCAATATCTAGCCTCCCTGTCACCGTTAGGTGATTCCTTCACACCTTTGTTCTTTCATTCTGCCTTTCTCTCTTGCCTTTAACAACTTCTTAGAGTTTGTGTGATCTTTCTGTGTCTTCTGGCCTCACTGCTAATCTTACCTGTTTTTTCTACCGGTCCCTCCCTCCCCAACTCCTTTTAACTTTCCACCCTGAAGGGAAAAGATGCTATACTGAAGAGTTTATTCATTATAAACTTATGTTGCATTGGTCCTCAATTTTAATTTAACTCACATACTTAAAAATGATAGATTAATAACTACCACAAATTGTCATTTTCTAAGCTGTGCTTGATGCTATGGTATTGCTGACTATGTCATTTGGGCTGACATGTTGTGATTGATCTAATTAGTTTTTCTTCCTGGTATAAGGAAAATAAAATAGCCTCAGAGTCATTAGAGTCTCAAAACCCAAAACAAGCTATATCTGGAAGATACTTCTGAAAAGCAATCATTCCACAAGGGTTTTAAACACAAGCAACAAAGATACCTACATTAAGCAATTTGGAAACATCAATACAGGAATTAAACCAAGGACAGTACCAAAACAAAAATGAGAAGACATTTAAGCAAGGCACAAACCCAGGCTTCCATGCCACAAAAAGGAAATTCTGGGGGAAATGAGGTCAAAAAGTCCAATAAGCAACCACTTGGACACCTTGAACTGATAGCACAGGAAGTAACAAAGAAGATGCATGAGGCTCTAGAAAAATTGAAAACAGAAATAATCTCCTAGATAAATACGGACATGGTGAGAAGAGTGAAAGACATGATTAGAAGCTCTAGAGCAGAAACAGATATGAAAATAGATGAGATCAGAAATATGCTGGAAGCCATGAATGCCCAGCATAAGAAAGAAATGGGAAACATGATCGCCCAACATAAGAAAGAAATGGAATCCGTGAAACATATTCAAACAGATATTCAGGAGATTAAAAACTCCATTGAAAGTATGCAGAGCAAACTAAGAGAATCTGAAGACAGAATATCAGATATAGAAAACAGGAATGCACTTAAGGGAAATAAAAACAAAGATTTCTTAAAGATAGAAAGGGACCATGAGAAATCAATCCAACAGCTGCTAGATGATGCAAAGAAGAATAATGTAAGATTCATAGGAGTCCACAAAAAAAACAGGAGAAAGTACAATTGACATAAATAAGATATTAAAAGAAGTAATAGTAGAAAACTTCCCAGACAGAGGTAGAGAATTGAATGAACAGATAAGTGAGGCATATAGAACTCCAACCAGTCATGACCAAAATAAAATCTACACCTAGACATATAATAGTCAAGATCCCAGAAACCCAACAGAAGAACAAAATTCTACAGACAGTTAGAGAAAAGAAACAAATCACCTATGAAGGAAAGCCCATCAGAATCATGGCAGATTTCTCAACTCAAACCCTCAAATCAAGGAGAGCCTGGAGTGAAGTATTTCAAGCACTAAAAGAAAATAACTTCCAACCTAGACTGTTATATCCTGCAAAATTATCTTTCAAAATCTATGGGGAAATTAGATATTTTCACAACAAAGAACACCTGAGAAATTTTGTGAACACCAAACCAGCGCTCCAAACAATTTTAAGCAATATCCTAGAAAAAGACAATGAAGATCACAACTCCATGAGGTCCAGCAGAGAGAAGGCAGCATGCAAGGCAAGACACTAAAGCAAAAAGGGGGAAAATAAGAAATAAAAGAGCCAACAACAGTAAAACATCATGACAATAATGATTCAATATGTCTCAATTATAACTATCAATGTTAATGGCCTCAATTCATTAATCAAAAGAAATAGACTGACAGAATGGATTAAGAAGCAAAACCCAGAAATATGCTGTATACATGAAACACACCTAACTCAAAAGGAAATCCATACACTGAAAGTAAAAGGATGGAAAACAGTTCTCCATGTAACAGGAACCCAGAAAAAAGCAGGCATAGCAATCTTATTTGCAGAAAAGTAGATTTCAAACCAAAACTAATTAAGAGAGACAAAGATGGTCACTACGTCCTTGTGAAAAGAACAATCCAAGAGGAAGAGATGACAATCCTAAATATATATGCACCAAATATTAATGACCCCAACTATACAAAACAAATATTAGTGGACATGAAAAACCAAATAGCCACTAGTACAATTGTAGTGGGGGACCTCAACACCCCTCTATCACAAATAGACAGATCATCTAGGAAAAAAAATTAACAATGAAATTCTAGAACTGAACCAAGCTATTGAACAAATGGACTTAATAGATGTTTACAGAGTGTTTCATCCCACAAAATCAGAATACACATCTTTTTCAGCTGCACACGGGTCATTCTCCAAAACAGATCACATGCTAGCTCATAGGAAATATCTAAGTAAATGTAAAAGAATCAAAGTTATCCCCTGTATATTATCAGACCATAGTCCAATACAATTGGAGGTCAATAACATAAGAAACTGCAAAACTCCCACAAACACATGGAAATTGAACAACACCCTCCTGAACAACCAATGAGTCACAGAGGAAATTAAAGAAATTAGACAGTTTCTACAAGTAAATGATAATAACAGTACAACATGCAGGAATCTATGGGACACAATGAAAGCAGTTCTACGTGGGAAATTCATAGCAGTAAAGGCCCATATTAGGACAACAGAGAGAACTCAGTTAAGTAACCTAATGCAGAACCTCAAGCTCCTAGAAAAAGAAGAGCATAACAAACCCAAAGCTCATACAAGAAAGGAAATGATAAAGATCCAAGCAGAAATCAATGCAATGGAGACTAAGAGAATGATACAAAAAAATTCAATGAATCAGAGTTGATTTTTTGAAAGAATACATAAAATCGATAAACCTTTATCCAACCTTATCAAAAAAGGAAAGAAAAGGCTCAAATACATGCAATTAAGATTGAAAAAGGTGAAGCCACAACAAATCCAGCAGAAATCCAGAGAATCATCAATACCTATGTTGAGAACCTGTACTCTAATAAAATGGAAAACACAGAAGAAATGGACAGATTCCTAGATACATATGAATTGCCAAAATTAAATGAAGAAGATAAAGAAATTCTAAACACCCCAATAACAATGAGTGAAATTGAAAATGTAATAAAAAAACTTGCCAACAAAGAAAAGCCCAGGTCCTGATGGCTTCAGTGCTGAATTCTACAAGACATTTAAAGAAGAACTATCACCATTACTCTTTAAACTCATCAAAATTGAAAGGGAAGCAAGGCTTTCAAATTCATTCCTGGAAGCAAGTGTTACTTTGATACCAAAACCAGGGAAAGACTCGACCAAAAAAGAGAACTACAGACCATTCTGCCTAATGAACATAGATGCAAAAATCCTCAACAAGATACTGGCAAACAGAATACAGAGGGTCATCAAGAAGATCAAACACCCTGACCAAGTCAGATTTATCCCAGGGATGCAAAGATGGTTCAACATCCATAAATCAATAAATGTAATGCACTATATTAACAGAATCAAGGACAAAAACCATATGATCATCTCAATAGATGCAGAAAAAGCATTTGACAAAATCCAACACTTACTCATGATAAAAACGCTACAAAAATTGGAATAGAAGGTCTTTATTTCAACTGATTAAGGCCATCTATGAAAAACCAATAGCCAACATCATACTAAATGGTCAAAAACTGAAAACTTTCATGCTAAAATCAGGAATAAGATAAGGATGCCCACTATCACCACTCCTTTTCAATATTGTTCTGGAAACATTAGCCATAGCAATTAGAAAAGAGAAAGAAATACAACAAATAAAGATAAGAAAGGAAAAAGTTAAACTGTCATTATTGGCTGATGATATGATACTTTACATAGAAGACCCAAACAACTCAGTCAAAAGTCTTCTAGACCTAATTGCCAGATTCAATGGAGTAGCTGGATACAAGGTCAACACTCAAAAAACAATAGGCTTCTTATATGCAAATAGCAGACCCATTGAGAGAGAAATTCAGGAAATAATTCCTTTTACAATAACATCTAAAAAAAATGAAATATCTAGGAATCAACCTAACAAAGGAAGTAAAAGACCTCTACACTGAAAACTACAGCTCTCTGAAAAAGAAGATCAAAGAGGATATAAGAAAATGGAAAGATATCCTTTGTTCCTGGGTAGGAAGAACCAATATAGTGAAAATGGCCATACTTCCAAAACTACTATATAGATTCAATGCAATGCCCATTGAAATTCCAACAATGTACTTCACAGAACTAGAGAAAACAATCCAAAAATTCATTTGGAAGCAGAAGAAATCTAGACTAGCAAAAGCAATTCTAGGCAACAGAGACATGGCTGGGGGTATCACAATCCCCAACTTGAAACTATATTACAAAGCTACTGTGATAAAAAGAGCATGGTACTGTCAAAGAGACCCCAAGATCAGTGGAATAGATTAAAAGATGGAGAAACAACTCCAGACGTACTCAGCCACCTCATCTTTGACAAAAGAGTCAACCACCCTCATTGGAGGAAAGATACCCTATTTAATAAATGGTGTTGGAAAAACTGGATTTCAACCTGCCAAAGATTAAAACTAGACCCACACCTATCACCACACACTAAACTAAGATCGAAGTGGATTAAAGATCTAAATATTAAGACAGAAACACCAAACTTGCTGGAAGATAAGTTAGGTAGAACTCTTGATGGCATTGGCAAAGGAAAAGACTTTATGAAAAAATCATCAGTAGCACAGGAGCTAGCGCATAGAATCAACAACTGAGATCTCATTGCATTAAAAAGCTTCTGCACTGAAAGAGAAACTACAAACAGAGCTAAGAGACAATCTTCAATGTGGGAAGAAATATTTAGCATCTGTATCTCAGACAAAGGTCTACTATCGACAATATATAAAGAAATGAAAAAAAATCAGACTCCCCAAATTCAAAGACCCAATTCAAAAATGGACATCCAAAATGAACAGACATTTCTCAGAAAAAGAAGTAAAAACAGCAAATAAATATATGAAAAAATGTTCAACATCACTGGTCATTCGAGAGATGCAGATGAAAACAACACTGAGATTCCACTTCACCCAAGAAAGAGTGGCTGCTATCAAGAAATCAACCAAAAAGAAATGCTGGCGGGGGTGTGGAGAGAAAGGAACCCTTCTCCATTGTCGGTGGGAATGTAGATTGGTGCAACCACTGTGGAAATCAGTATGGAGATACCTCAGAGAACTAGGACTACAGGTCCCATTTGACCCAGCTATTCCCATACTGGGAATCTTCCCCAAAGAATTAAAAGAATCATACCACAGCAATATATATACACCTATTTTTATGGTGGCATAGTTTGTAATAGCTAAAGCTTGGAAACAGCCCAAGTGCCCATCGACTGGTAACTGGATGAAGATGTGTTTTTTTTTTTTTTTATAAAATAGAGTATTACTCAGCCATAAAGAATGAGAAACTAGAGACATTTATAGCTAAATGGATGCATATTGATGTCATACTCTTAAGTGAAATAAACAGGACACACGTGTAAATACAGAATAGTTTCTGTAGTGTGAGAAATTGAAAGTGTAAATAAGGATGAAAATGATTAAAATAAATAATTGATTATTTGAAATAAGAAAAGGTCCAGGGGTTTGGTGATGGTGGGAGGGGAAGGCAAAAGAGAAGAAGGGAAAGGATAAATTATGAGAAAGAAAAAAAAATGGAATCAAACTCTGTGTAAATTGGGAAGGGTGGAGGGGTTGAAGGGTACACAAGTAATGGGAGAAAAAATAAGAACTAAGATACATAATGTTCAGGTACAAACACCCAATGATAAATGTAAATGTATTTTATACCTAAAATGGACAAATAAATATGTACATAAATTAAAAATAAGATTAAGGGAAACGTGAAGCGAATTGATGAAAATATAAAGCTGGCAACAGTGTTTGCAACATAAACAACTAGTGTTAGCTATGATTACTCTGTCACACTTGTTTTCATATTTTTCCTTGCCCCCTTGCTGCAATAAAACTGGACTCCCTGTCCAAGCTTATAGTGACACTTGCTCTGAGTCTTTCTTTACTGCCAATGGAGCCACTAACATTCAAGTCAATTAGGCCCACGTTTAAAATAATTTTTGAAATATTGTTTTTTTCTATACTTTTTGGTAATGCTATTGTACCAATATCCATTGTATATGATCCTGTTCTTCACCTAGCTTTTGGCTTTTAGGTAGCTGATAAAATCTTTTTTTTCCCATTAAGTTTATTTGTACATTTTAGGTATAAAATACAGTTATATTCATCATTGGGATCTTGTACCTTTACATGAGTATCTTGGTTTTTCTTTTTCCCCATCCCCTGCCCTCCCTCACCCCCTCCACCCTTCCCTATTTACAAAGACTTTATTTCCATTTTTTTCTTTTCTCATATGTTTTTCTTTCCCTTTCTTGATTGGATGAAAGTTAGCATTTATGTATACTTCAACAGATACTTCATGGGATCAGCACCTCTTAGATATTCCCCATAGATTGTCTATGGCCGTTTGTCACCAGCTCAAACTGTTGAGCTTCCCCTCAAGTCCAAATTCTTCCAACCAGACTTACTGTAATTCTTTTTTTCACTATGTCAGTCTTATCGAACATCAGTCTGGATACCCAATGACTTAGCACAATAACCTGACATGTAACTCAGACTTACTTTGTAGGCTAATCAAAATGTAAAACTAATTAACATATTTGATTGACTTCATTTTCCACTAACATATAAAACATATTTCTTAGTTGAAAAGTTTCCTAATTGTGCCAAGAAATTAATGGCTTATACTTATGCCTTTTACAAATTATAATTCCTTCTTTTGATGCACATGAACTTTTTTCAGCATTTATACATCAAGTTAGCCATATTTTGTACTGGGCATTGTTCAATATTCACTGAAACTGAATAAAAAATATTGACGAAAGGATTTATAAGAAATAAGCCAAAATGTTTATCATTAGTTTTGTTTGATTTATCTGTAAACCTTAGCTATTTTCCCACTCCATGTTCCCAAATAATATGCAAGCTATTTGTGGGTCATCTCTCTAAAGGGAGAAGTGAGACCCCAGAGAGCACCGACCTTTAAAGAAAGAAAAGGGGACAGCCTGGGGGATGAACAGCAGTTTATTCCTCTGACACTGTTCAACAATCACAAAGGAAAGAAGTAAGGCTTTTATACATGTAGGAAAGCAGCTTAATTATTCTGGCTATCGTCTTTCTGATTTTAACCTCTGGTGACAAGTGACTTTAAGTGATTCAAAAAAGTTACAGGCGAATTTACAAGTCTCCCATTTCCATTCACCAATCCCGTACATCAAACAGCACACCGAAGCCCTCTTCTTATCAGATGGTACCAAGAAAGCCGGATGACTTCAGCAGAAATCAAGCCCACCAGCCCACTGCAAACATCACAGATGTAAATAGTGAATTGTATCTCTCTCACCACCTGTAGAGTCATTGGGTCGCGGTTCTCTGATCCCGGATAACGGTTACTAAGAAAACTAGGAAAACTTGTTTTTCTCCTGTGAAAATTCTATAATGTCTCTTAAAGTTTCCTGGGATTCTTTTAACAAACAGACTTGTGGAATTTCCCAGAAATGACTTCTTAATTTTCTCAGTTATCTAACTTCTTGTGATCAATACTTACAACTAGATAACTAAATTCTACAATTTCCCACAGTTATTAATAATTTTAGAATTAATTAGCCAACCTCCTTCTCTTTAGAAATAAGGTGTATTTTTTTACTGAGGTATGTCCTATTAAGGTATATTCCTCTGATATTCTATGAGAATAAGCAAATCAGACACAAATGGATGACTAGAAAACATAATTACAGTAGAATTGAAAAATTCGTGAGGGCATGACCTTATTTTCTGGTCAAATTTTATTTAAAGTAATACACATGGTGTGATAAAAATACAATGAATATTTTAAAAATCTTTTAAAACTTATTTGAGTGAAAGACACCTTGCCAATAATCCCCCTTGAAATATTCCCCTTTACTTTGAAAATACTTATTTCATAGTTCTTTCCATTTTTTGAAGCAGTTCTGAAAGTATTCTTTCATGAATGTCTTTAGTTACACTGTCAAGACTGAGTTTATTCAAAATGTTTATCTTCCATGGTCATTTTGACTTTGGAAAGAGTCAGAAGTCACACATTGACAGATAGATCCTGTAAATAAGGTGGACATGGACAAGGACACATTGTACTGTTTTTACTAGTCTGCCACTATATTGGATGGCAACAGGTAGCAATGTTCATTCATTTTTTATCACACCTCATAAAGACATTCAAAATGAAGACTTCCAGACTTGCCTAAGGAAGTAGTCAGAAGGATGGGTTAACTGTTCAAAGTGAGGGAGTGTAATGAAGGAGGTTAATGGCAATGTATTCTTAACTCTAATCATTTTTTAGTCTAAACATTTACCATATATTTCACTCATCACTTGCTTTAATAAATTTATTTATGAACCTGGTATAGTGGCATACACCTGCAGTTCCAGCCCTGAAGAGGCTGAGGGAGGAGGATTGCTCTAAGTTAGAGGCCAGCCTATGCTATATAATGAGTTCAAGGCCAGCCTGGACTACATAGCAAGAGCCTGACTCAAAAACACAGTTAATAAATAAAAGAAAAATTTTATAATTGCCTGTAATGATCACTTCTTAATTCACATGATAATGTATCTCAATATTTCATGATTCAGACAAGTTTTGTATTTAACATCCAGTTTAGTGATTAAATTATGAACAAATCATGCTGAATTTATTAATGATTTCTATGCATTTGTTGGCATCTTGAAGCATTAAAAATTTGTGTCTATTACCATGAGATACATAGTCTTCTTAAAATTGATACCATAATTGGGGGCAAAATATAAATAAGAATATCCTACAAGTTAATTATAGACTTGTCTAATTCACACATGGGGATATTTAAGCTGAAAGAAAATTTTACTAGAGAAATCAGTGAACTACAAATTTGTAAAAAGAAGATAAAAATTAAAAGGCTCTGTTATGGAAAACTATCATTTTTATTTTTCAAAGAAAAGTAAATACATAGTAATCTTGCAGAAACATCTCGGTAGACTACATTTTGAAAAAAAACAAACTGTCCTTCCTCTAGATGCTGGGCAATGAATAAATAAGACTGTGACCAAATACATGGATAAATTGTAGATGAATATTCCCTTGGGAATGTGAGAAGGAATGGGTAGCTGAATATGCTGAAAGGCTGTGACCAGTGAGTTCATCAGGCCTCTGGATTTGTGTCTGGGATAGCTGTAGTTTGAGAAATGATAAAAAGATCATAAAAGAAACCTATTGGAGTCTTTCTCTTTAAGTTGTAGAAGCAATATCTGATCAAAACTATCATTTTCTATAGTCTTTAAGGCTAGTTGTTAAAATTATTAATAGAAAAATACAATAGCAAGCAGAGATCCAAAATGTCACATTCTATTTGATAATTTGAAAATATTAATCAAGTCTGGCTTGAAGAATGGTCACGGGTTAAAGAATGACCAATGTGCTATGGCTGAAGTCAGATGATAAACGGATGCTTATTCAGCTAGGCCTCCTGCTAGGAGGGATTATGAAAAAGAGAGGTGAGTTGCCCTTATTCTTCATTGTTATTAATGGTGTGGGGAAGAGAATAAACAACAGATACACTAAATGACCAGTCAGTAGCAGATTGGTGAGAGTTGCATGCCAAAGGAGTACAACAACAGAATCCAGAGAAAGCTGGAAATGCATCATGCACCCAAGAGATGACAAAGCACCATGTAAACCAGAAAATAACAAAATGCACACAAAAAACAATTAGATTAAAATTGCATGGAAAATGGTAAAAACGAGAAAAGCATCAGGTTAAAATAATTAATACTTAAATGGCCCAGCCTATATCATATATGTGATTTTAATATAGTCAAGTAACCAGGAATACCTTAACACTCAGTGTACTTCTCTTTGTACTTCATCAACCTTGAAATGCCAAGTTAATATATTAATATATGCTTAAATGGAAGTATATACATATATAATATGCACATGCATACACGTGTACATCTGTGCACACACAAATAATTGCACACACATATACATATATATGTATATAATTTGTGCAATTGTTTATAAAATGTGATATAAACAAAAGATAACAAGATAGAAACTTAGCAAAAATGCACCTTCTCTTATTTCAGGTCCTTGTCAGCATAGAAACACTCAGCTCTGTGCTTCGTGCAGACATGATGGGTAAGTAGATCATCACTTCTCTTTTGTTCCTTATTGTTGACTGAATAAACTGAGACTTACTGTGTATGTGTGTGTGTGTGCAGTCACAGCCCACAAATCCAAGTCATCGCAGTGCTGCAGACCCAAGTTAGAATTGCTTCCTATGTGACTGTAATTCTCTTTCAACTGCAAGGTCCATAAAATGATGTTCATGATGTCACAAATAGTGGAAAGGAAAATTGGGCCTCACCTTCAATGCACATTAGGGCTGATTTCTCTCTTGCCTCTCTCTGTGGGAAGAAGCCACTAGGCTAGGACTGGAGCTACCAATCACCATAACAGAGCCAATTTATTGACTCTCACTGTAATAGACTTCAGAAAGGTATATAACAAATAATAAAATACTAAAAATATCAAGAGCCTGCTAAGTTGGTCATAGATCCACAAACTGTGTTTGGCTTTGGCTATGGTAATTACATTAAAACATTCTTGGAACATGTACAGCCAAGTATCAAATCATGAGCTCTCAGAATGGGAGAGAAGATTAGGAAATCTATATTAACCCTCAAAGTGGATGCATAAATTACAAATAAGTGCCCATGTAGCCTCTTATAGCACACTGCTCATGACTGGGAATTCACTGACTCACCAGGCAGTTCATTCCATTTCAGGACAACTTTAATTATGTGAAAATCCTTTCTTCCATTAAGTTCAAATCTAGTACCCAATAACTTCCACTTATAGACTTTAGTTCTTTTATCTAAGGCTACAAAACAAACATGGAATGAAAGAAAGAGACTTAACAGTTCTTCCTTAATACAGATCATTAAGTAATTGAAGACAGCCATCAAGTCAAACTAAGTTTTTGTCACAGGCTGATACCACTTTTTGTTTTGTTTTTCAACATTATTTTGGGGGTCAGGGTAGTGGATTGAAGCCAGACTCTTCTCACTGAGGTACACCTGTGGCTCTTATTATTTATTTTTATTTTTAAAGGAGGTATCATAAATTGCTAAATTTATGGGTTTGAGCTTATACTTTTCCTGCCTTAGTCTCTCAGATCTCTGGATTTGCAGGTGTGGCCCACCATCCCCACCTCAGCTCTTCCCTTTATATCCCTGAACTACTTGCCCATCGTCTTTTTGGCCTCTCTCTGTCTCCTCACCTTTGGGTCAATTGAAAAAGTTTTATTTATAATTAAATCCACCACTGGTCTAAATCATATACAATTAGCATACAGTGAAGCGGTTCTCTCGTCACCTGGGTTTGCATGCTGAGCTTGTTCTCCTGCTAAAGACAGCACCAGCACTGCTGCTCTGGACTCAGCTGATGATGTCTGTCTCTCTAATGGCTGCTCACCTACATAGGATAATTTCTGGCCACCTTGCCCTGCAAGTCTCTTGTTGAGAGATCACTGGTGGCTTAATAATCTTTAGCCAAAACTATAATTTCTCATTCCACATAATGCTGGAGGGCACATAGTGATTTTAAATCAATTATATGAAGCCATAAATAGTTCCTGTTAGATTATTAGTTGACCAGAGGAGACTAGCAAAGTGATGGGTAATTTTGTATATCTGTGACAAAAAAACACATACTTTGCTAATTAAAACACTATAAGAAATATGTGATGAGATAGAAAAGTCATCTTTGAAATAAACAGGTCTGGTTTTGAATTCATGCTTATCCACATATTTGCAATCTGAATTTAGAATAATTAACAAAACTTCTCTAAACCTTAATTTCCTCCTTTACAAAATTTAGAAAATTCTAATACATTCTTCAAAGAGCAACAAGGAGAACTAAAAAAGATAATGCACTAAAGAGATAGCATGACTGACCAGTATAGAGCTTGACATTCATACACAGCGAACTCTTCTGCTTCCTTAGTACTTCAATTATGAGTTGTGAACATTTAAGTCCATAGATAACTCCTCTGTAACTCTGATTCCTCTTAATACAAGCCAGGAGCAGTTGGATGCCTATGAATTGTGATTTGAAGGGAAGTAGTAAATTTGCTTTCAGGCATCTCTTCCTAACCTCATCTGACTGGCATTAAGTCTTGATCTTTTCTGATAAATCTCTCATTGATTTCTCCTCAAGAGTTGGATAACCTGGGAGTTTTAGGAAAAGAGAAAGAAGTGATGGGATGGGAACCTGGGTCACTGATCTTCCAGAAAAGGTCAGATATGAAGGATACTCTTCTGCCTAGGAAGTGGGAGAGTTACAGAGTTAGGTGGGGTGGAGAGAAGGGAATTATCTGGATCTCTCTGGATCTTCTCAGATGAGTTGGAATATTTGTCTATTAGTGTGGAGTAGATCTGTACAGAATCTACATGGGGTGGAAGAAGAAGACTTTAAAGTTAGCAAAGGAGAACTGACTCATAAACTCATAGCTTAGAAACATTTTTAAAGGTTTTTTTTTCTGGAAGAGAAGTAAGAAGAGTTAGGGCACAGGATATATGACAAGATTTTGATTAGAATAAAGGAAACAGCCCAGATCCAGGGGGAGCAACTCATGAAGCAGGTAGCAGATGTTGATGTAACATGAACTCCAAGTACCCCTGGGAAGAAAAGAGTGTGGGAATAGCACTGTCATTGAGAGGTCTCTGAATATGGGAGGTGGAACTCCCAAGGATTCAGACAGATAGAAACCAGCAAAACAAGAATTCTTTTAAACTATACCCCACACTGGCTATAAACAAAGCAACATACTAATTCAATTTCTAATATCCTTCCATTAAAACATTTTTATGATGCTGAAATTTAGTAACATGCATAACTGTGATGAGAAAAAATAACTCCCAACTTATTGGATGTCAGTCATAAGGATTTTGTGTCTCCCAAATATCAAAGAATGATTTTTAAGGGCAAAGGAGCTTAAGAATAGGAAAGGTTTATTGTGAGATAGCTCCTGAGAGACAGGAGGGGTTCCAAAAGTGGGTCACCATGGAGGCTCTTAGTTCAAGGATATTTTGTACAGCAAAATCATAACAGGGATACAACATGGGTTGAAATAGAATCAACCAATACTATTTCAAGTATACGTACTTAGCTCATATTGATCCATCAGGGAAATGAGGCACATACCATGTTCATATGGTGACCATCATTTACTTTAGATTATCTATAACTTCTAACATAGAAATAACTAAGGCGTTCCCAGAAAGTGATGGGAGTAGGGGTTCAGATATTCTGTTCCAGATGTTCTAATCACTCTCCTATGCATCTGATGCCTATCTGGGCCCACTGGACCAAGTGGTGCTAATTACAATATAACCTCAAGCGGCTGTTTTTCTCTAGGGAGGCTAACAGACCTGGCTATCATGTTTCCACCTTGAGGCCTGGCTCATTTCAGATGCGCCTCTA
Organism: Heterocephalus glaber; assembly: GCF_053883595.1. Classification (NCBI taxonomy): domain Eukaryota; kingdom Metazoa; phylum Chordata; class Mammalia; order Rodentia; family Bathyergidae; genus Heterocephalus; species Heterocephalus glaber. The sequence goes on along the minus strand of NW_028258143.1, from coordinate 26,578,524 downwards.
CCCACACTTTCGATATGTCTCATCTTCTGCACTGACTCCCTTGCACAATCCCGCTCTGACTGCCTAATATTTTCTATCTAACTTAGCTGTCTATAATACTCTCAAGCACCAGGTCCTGAATTTGATACCTGGTAACAGAAAAAATTTTTTAAATAAACAACTATTGCCATCACCATAATTGTCACATGCATATTAACCATAAACAGTGAAGTTCTCAGGTCTGAGCCCCTAAACCAGGATCCTGGTTAGTGATTGATGCCTCAGTGCCTGAAGGAGCCACATGGAGTGGTGTTTTTATCTTTTTAAATTCCAAATTCTGACTATAGGTCACAGTGTGCTTTGTTTATTTGGCTTGCTTTCCATAAACACAGTTTGCTTTTTTGTTTTTTTTCTGGCTTATTTGCCTTCAAATAGGTGGCTATATTTGTGGCTTCTGAACTCTGGTTGCTAGTCCCCATAAATGAAGTAGTTAAGAAAAACATCCTTTTTCTTGAATGAGGAGGGTTTACAAAATATTCTTTTAAAGATCAAATTTAATCCATCACCTTAATAATGGTTTGAATAAGTGAGATTCAGCTCTCTTAGCTGTCAATTATGTGTCATTTGACTTAGTCCTTAAAAGGTCAGCCATGAGTCCATGAGCCTTTCCCCAAAGTCTTTTCAGATGTGTAGAGCAGCATAAAAAGAGGGGCTTCACTGTGATTGTGCTTACCATGCACACACACATTCACACACATACACATACCCTGTGCAGCAGAGGAGAAGGAGATCACACTGTAATATCAGCTCCATCCAGATTTAATTCCAATTCCCTGAATTTATTAGCTGTGTGGCCTTGAACAATGCACTTAACATCTCTGAACCTCAGTTTCCTGGATAATAAATCTTTCACAGGTTTATTGTGTCGGTTTGAATAATGCTCTTACAATGTCTAGCAAACAGATCCTTATCCTATTATAACTAGTATTATCACCCATATGCATTTAGAATTTAGTATAGTGCATTGCACAAAGATTCTATTTAAGAAATAGTGCCTAGCATTACAGTTATTACTCTTTTATTGTGATATGAGGTGAAGAGTGACATACTGGATACCATGCGCATCATTGGCAGAGAATGAATAAAGTCTGCCTACAGTGACACAGGTGAACTACAAAATTCTTAAAGGACAGAGCAGGTGAGGCTCATTTAAGTCAGGGCCTTGTGCACAGGAGGTCATGATAAATGGTGCTGAGCACAAGGATGAGTCATACAAAGCAGAGATCCACCTAAACAGCTAAAGCCATAGTAGGCACTTAATAAGAATAAATAATCAATACTAGGTGCTGCCATGTTCACCATGACCATTAACACATTTTATAGCTTTATCCTCTGCTTTAGTCAATCCCCGTATCAGTGCTGAATATTTGTGCTTACTAAGTGGGTTAATATTATTTTGTCAGGTCAGTTTTAATTTTTGGTAAATCCTCTTTCATTTTGTTTTGTTTTGTTTTTTTCCAAGGTGTTTAAGACCCTCATTGATAAAATGCTTATCTAAAACAACAAGAGTTTGTACAAAGGAGTCATGGAAGAGGAAAGAGGTATCTGGGTCAGAGTCCCAGTAAAAATGAGCAGATTGAATGTTTTCTGCAGAAGATTCTCTGCTGGCTTGGGAAGTCTCTACCTCATGCTGTCAGTGCTCAGATAGTCAGAGCTGACAATCCCTAAACAAGCTCACTGCCAAGTGGAGACTGTGGGATAGCTCCCTTAAGGAATTTGTCCTCTGTGGACATATCTAAGAATTAGGATCTCAGTCTATTTAATCTAAGGATGTGTCCCTGCCTCAGCCACCTTCCAAGATTCTACATCAGAGAAATTTCTTAGAATAGACCAGAAGAAAAGAGCCAGCTAATTTAAAAGCGTTTCAGTGATTGTTCTTGTTTGCTTTGTAGCCGATCACTGGTTGTACCCAACTCAGCCTGGTATTGGGTTGAGATTCAGAGTGTTGAACAAATTCACCCAAGATTCACTCTTAAAACACAGAAATACACTCCAAACAGAAGAGCAAATTGAAATTTTAAAGCAATATTTGACACAAGCTCAAGAAAATCATATTCCATGTACCATAGATTTAGACGTTTTCAAGCTGTCTGCCTGCTGGAAATCAAGCATAAGAGCTCATCTAACTAGAACATCTCTGCTTTTCTTTGCAGCACATTTTTGTTGACTTAGATTTAGCTCTAATATGCTGGGCATTTGAAAATATCCAGAGTGTGGAAAGGGTAAAGCCATGTTTATGATGAAGCTATTGAACTTCTGACCCTCATGATGGAATTTCGGCAACATTGGTGCTTTCATTTTGCGCCCATTGCTTTGCCAAGACTCTCACATCCCACTTTTCAGAAGCAACTGAGCATTACAGTCATGTTAGCAGGTGAGTATGGCACTTCAGTTTATTCTGTGAGTGACTATCAACCTGCACTTTTGGATAATGATTTGGGTCAAAGAAAAAGGAGAGTAAAGAATAAGATGTTGTAAGCTGAGGAAAGATTGTTACTTAGGGCCTCAGTGATGGCAAAGTTGAAGGATAGTTTCCTTACTGCATTTCAGCAAGAAATGTTCCCATATACATGTGCACAAATGGTTAGATGTATAAGCATGATTATTGCAAATTTGTGAGTGGAGAAATGCAGAACACATGCAGGTTGATTTGTTTTAAAAAATCCCAAGGTTGAATTGATTTTTGACCTTAGTAAAGCAATGGTGGCATTTTAACAAAATTTCCCCGGATATAGAGTTCTAAGAAACAACATGGAAACGCTCTCGGTTGACGGATATACTCTCATTTCATTGAAGCATTCTATTTTACTTTGCTGGGTAGTTTTCATTGATGGTGGCTTAGTTGATTCTGTAACTCTTGTATCCATTTGAGTAAATTTCAGGCTGTTTTTAAAGTGACCATGATCTTTACACTCCCACAATAAGGCGTGTCAACTTTTTCACATTTTCTTAAAAATTGCTCTGGTTTGTATTCCTGATTATAACCTCACTAGTAAATATGAAGAGCTTCCTTATGATCTCAATCTATATTTCTGTAATGGCTGATGATGTCAAGCATCTTCTCATATGCTTGTTGGCCATTTGCATGCCTTCTTGAAGAAATGACTATTCAAGTCATTTGTGCATTTTGATTGGGACGATTTATTATTGCACTAAGATGTTCTTTTAAACAATAGTTTTTTTATCAGCTATATGATTTATCAATATCCCATTCTGAGTTTTCTTCTCACATTCTTGATAGGGCTATTTTCAAAGCAAATGGACTTAGGGCCAGGGATTTAGCTCAGTGGTTTTTCCATCTGCCTTGTAAGCACAAGGTCCTGAGTTCAAACCCTGGTACCAAAACAAAAAAAAAAGAGAAAGAAAAAGAAAACAAATAGGCTTATATTTAGATCTGTGATACATCTTTAATTAATCTTTGCGTTTTATATGAGACCAGCTCATTTGTTGAAGAGTATTCTTTGTCCACTTAATTTTCTTGTTGTCTTTGCTGAATATAACTTGAATATGTATGCATTTATTTCTAAATCCTGAATTATGTTTGATTAAAAAGTATGTGTGTGTGTGTGTGTGTGTGTGTGTGTGTTATCTATCATTATTCTGGCATGGCATCATTTCCATTACTGAGGTTATACTATGTTTTCAAATTGAAAAGAGTAGGGAGTGAGTGCTAGTAGGTACAGTTTCTTTTGGGGATGATAAAAATCTTCTGGAACTTCTATAGGAAGGAGAAAATTCTCTGAATATCTTATAACTGTTGAATTACGCCCTTTAAGTGTGTGAATTTTATGATGTATAAGTTATATTTCAATAAAGATGTTTAAAAAGGCAGGAAACATTTCCCAGAGAAGCTGAGGTCCCATCTACACTTAGTACCAGAATTTGTAAGGAGAGAATAAAAAGAAATTGGAGAAATTCTAGAGCATCTATGGTACAAATGCAGAGTAGTCTGGGGCCACATCAAGTGTTCCGGAAATGCAAAAGAGTTACAAACTGGGAAGTTGAAACAGAGTTTTAAAATTAGGATTGTAAAAGCCAAACCATTTATTCAGCTTCTTTGATCAGAGCGTGACAACTCCCACCTCCAGCCAAGGACATTCAGCAGAACCAGACATCCAAAATTTTTGTGGCTTCTGAGAGACCAAAGCCTGGCTGACTCTACACAAGCATATTTCTTGGTATTTGTTCTTCTCCTCCTGTAAGTTAAGGTGCTCCTGTGTTTTGAAAAGGGGGGATGGCTAGCTGTCCTCTGAATTTACCCAAACTATGTATGAACTTATTTTTCTATTTTACGGGATTGTGTTGTACAAGCCCATCTTTGGGCTCCTGGCCAGTCCCAGGAAACAGGTTCTATACTACTTAAGTATAGAGTAGAATAAAATATTACAGCTGACAATGTGACAGAAGGAAGACAGAGTTCATATTGAAGATCTCATTCTAAGCAACAGAAAGGAGTTAAGATTTTTTTTTTTTTTGGATGGTGAAATTTTTGTTGAATGTCTTTACATAGTCCCAAATTTTAAATCTATACACATGCTACTGAATTGTTAGTACAGTATATTCCATTCTATTCTATATTAGTATACTTTAAGGATATAAGACTTTATAATGTTTAAAAAATTATTTAGAAGGAAAAAATTTTAAAAGGGAAAAATAAACATAAGCAAAAATTCTAATGTTCACGTCTTCTATTCCAAGCAGTCAAATTCATACTTTAGATAAGACTAGAATATTTCTTTGCCAAAAGCAGGAAAGGAGGGGAGGTATTTTAATTTAATATTCAATGTCAAATGCAGGAAATATTTCAAAGGAAATTATTTTTTAAATGGAGTTTAGATTGTGAGATGTTAACAGGGAAATTGTTGGGATCAGGAGGCCTGTCTAGCATATTTTTAATATAAGTGATTTGATTGTCACATTTCTTAGGCTTAATATGCATGTCTTAATACTACTGCAAAATATCTCTTTCTTTATTCTTAAAGGCTAAGAAATGGAAAAATTAAAGAACAAAATATGTCAACATACCATAATCTTAGTTTTGGCTATTTCTGGTGTTAGTGGAAAGTGATTTGTATCATCATATTACCTGGAAAATGTCCTTTATGATTACCCAGTATAAAAACTAGTCATTAATAAAGCTCTATTTTTTCTATTTACAACTTTTCCAATTATTTTAACCTTATCTGTGTGGAAAAAATGAAAGCCTCATATTTCATGAACTAGTACACAAAACCCTTTCAGTATTTTATTTGGTTGTAGTTTCAACCTATATAATAGTAAAGAGAAGGCATTTGCAACTTCTATTTTATAAATAAAAAAATTACAAATGTCTCAGTTAGTTTCCTGTTTGTGAGACACAATATTTGACAATCACAATTTAAAGGGAGCAAGGGTTACCTTGGTTCACATTTATGCACATGTTCCACTGAATTGAAGACATGATGGCATAGTAAAAGGCCATTAGCAAAAGAACACATTCTCATATCATGGAAGCCAGGAAGCAGAGAGAGAAGCAAGAAACAGGCACTAGAGAAACGCTTCCAGTTCATGTCCCCAGTGACCCACCTCTTCAGACCAGACATCCAACTCCTAACAGCAAGTTACCTTTAGGGCCCCTATGATCTAATCCTCTTCCAAAAGCCTCGCCTGTATGAGCATGAGGCTTTCAGGTAAATATAGATATAAATCATAACATTTTGATCCTGACTTCCCAAAGAATCGTTTGCATCTCTTTATTCATAATGCATTTAGCCCATCTCTAAGAGTCATCAATGTCTTAAGAATTTCAGTATTACTGAAAAGTCCACATCCAAAGTCTCCTCTGCAACTAAGGCAAATGCTCAGCTGTGAGCCCATGTAAAAATCAAAAAGAAAGTTAAACACTGCTAACATATAATGGCACAGGGCATTCCCATTCTAAAAGGGAGGAATAGATGGATAGAAAGGAATGAGATGAAATAAAGACTGAGACTCAGCAGGGAAAACATTAAATCCAGAAGATCCAGGTCCAGCATTGTGATAAAGATGTGAACTTCAAACAGCTTGGGGAACCCCAGCCCTGCAACATTGCTGGTGGTTGCAGCCCTCATGATCTCTCTCAGATGACTTTGCTCACTGCTTGCCACCTTCTGCAGTGAATGTTCTATCTTCCTGACTGGTCTAGCTTCCTGAGGTTTCCACTGTATGTCTGGTTTCACTCACAGCTTTAGGGACTATCCTCTCAGAGAAAAACTGATTGGCCTCTTAGGCTTTCTTCTGAAATCTGAATAGAAACTTCTCTGATCCCACAACTCTTGGATTCTACATACCTGTAAAATCAGCACTACATAGATGATGTCAATGTCTACCACCAGTGGGAGCCATAACCAAGCCTCCTTGTATCATGGCTACAGAGGCTTCTGAGTGCCTGGATGGCAGTATCCTGGGAAATATTTCCCTCTTTAGCAAAAAAGAGTAGAATGTCCTGGGGCCCTTTTTTATTCAAAGGAAAGTCTCACTTTTTCAGGGCAAAGGGCAGTGTCTTGCTCATCCCTACGATCCTAGTAAGACATCTTTCCTATATGTCCTAATACAAATGATATGACTTCTTTTTAAAGGTAATTTTTTAGCAGCCAAGCTCTCCTCAGCCAAAAGTTTTCTGACTCTTCCTTTCTGGTGAAACTGAAATTTTTTCAAATACTCTTTTTGTTTCTGACTTTTCACATAGACCTGGCTAAAAGCAGCAAGCCATAACCATTCTACAGCCTGAATATTTAGCTGCCTTCAAATTTTCTCTGCCAGATTATTTACTCTACTGACCTTAGGCTCAGTCTTCTACAAAGATTCAGGATATGAGCATAATGAAGACATTTTTTTTTTTTTTGCCAGAGCATAGCACACATGATTTCAAGTCCAACTGGCAATGGTATCCTTATTCCCAACTTAAAACTTTAGAGGCTGGTCTTTAACATCTGTATTTTTTTTCACAATTCTTGTCTTCTGAGTTCCAACCAGAATCAAGCTCAATTCATAGCATTCTAAGGCTTCTTTAACAGGCCTCTCCAAATATTTCAAAAGTTCTCCTATAAACCAGCTCCAAAGACTTCTAAACCATGTGGTCAGCTAACATTCACAGCAATACCCTACTCCTCATAACAAAATCTGTATTATTTAGGGTTCATTAGAGGGACATAATCAATATAAGACATATGTATAAGTATAATAAGGATTTCCAGATAGATTTACAAGATCAGAAGGGGAGGCATCCTAATGGCCATCTGAAGAATCAGAGAAGAAAAACCCTGAAATGATTATATGTATGCTCAAGAGCTAGATTATCCAGTAGTAGTTGAAGGGTGAAAGTCTGAAAACTTACTGCTGAGTTATCAGTGTAATTCTGTCAGAAACCTGAAGAGTCTGCATTAGAAGCCTGAAGGAACTGGAAACCAACAATTCAAGAGCAATGTCAAAGATCATAACTCCTCCAAAGAAAAGAGAAGACTTCCTTCTTCTTTCCCTTTTCATTCCATTCAAGCTACAAGCCTATTGACTGGTGCCACCTACATCCTCAATGGATCTTCCCTCCTCATTTTCTAACCACATATTAGTCATCCACACATACACCCAAAGCGTTACCAGTTGGCTAGGTGGTTCTTACTCAAATCAAGTTGACATATCACAATTAATGAATACAACTGATAAATATAAAACTGGTGTTCATTATACTACACACATTACTGAACATTCAAAATCTTTTCTTTTTTACAAATCTTACCGATCATTGTTTCCTCATTTTACAGATGGGACAAGTTAAAAAAATAACAATGTAGAAAGAAGCTAGCCAGAGTTCCAGTGTTTATTCATATTAAATGAATATTAATAAAATCCTAATCTGTCACCATGTGCTAGAGTGTTCTAGATGTCAAAAGTACATAAGACCAAAACAGATCAAAACCTTGACTTTACTTGGGCAGTTCATATTTAATAATTGGAAGGTGAGATATGTGAAAATAAGTGTTATCCTGCAAGTAAAACAGATGAGTATTGAGAAACACATTAGGATGTGGCCAGACAATTTCAGATGAAGCAGTCAATAAAAGCTTCTCTGGAGAGGGTACATTTATGCAGAGACTTGAATGAAAGCTAAGAGTATGTCTTTCCTAGAGCCGGCATATGTGTGTGTACTGAGAAGAGGTGGCAGCAGTTGCAAAGGCACTGCAGTCTACAGAATCACTGATCCTGTGATAATTGGGAATAAGCAACTAGCCAGGTGTCTGTGGTAGAACAGGAATGAGATAGGGAGACTGTTAGGAAGGATCAGACCACATGGGATTTTGAAGGCCAACATAAAATTCGAGTAATCAACTAGAGAGGAGTGAGCTGGGGAGAGTCAGAGTCTTGTTCAAAATTTTAAAACAGCATCAAATTTTATGGAAGATTTGCAATTAGCCCTGGAATTTTCCAACATTTTAAAGTTGTAAAATCAGAAGAGACTCAGCAAAAGAAACTAAAAGAGTCACAATATTAGAATAGAAAAATGAAAGAAAGTGGTATTTTAGAAACCAGAGAAAGTGTTTATTTCCAAAAGGAGAAAAAATAATCAAATGGGTTAAATGTTGCTGAAAGCTCAAATAAGATAAAATTGGACTGACTACTAAACTTAGCAAAATGTAATCCATTGTGATCTTGACCAGAGCAAGTACAGCTCCATGCAGAGGCTGAAATAAAAGCTAGGTGGAGGGACTTAAAGAAAACAAGAGGGGAGGAAGTAGAATCACAGAATAGAATTCCCTTGAAAAATTATTGAATAAAAGTGATAAAAATTATAGATTAGGGGTTTTCCAAGAGATGAATTTTGTTTTACTGTAGAATTCTCAGCCCATTTATATAAGCTTATTATATTGTCAGAGAAAAAGGATAAATGAAAGAAAAAATATGAAATAAGTGAGTGATTACAGGAATAAAGTTGCTGAATAGATGAGATAGGAAGAGTTTTGACATAAAAATCTGGATCTTTAAGGGAACAGAAACAATGCTTCTTTTGCTTCAGGAAGGAGCCCCTGCAGGTGAGTGGACGGTAGATCATTCACGGCCCCAGGGTTGGACAGTGATGGAAGAGACCATGACCTAGACTCATGCTGGAGCACCCTGTGACTCTTACTGATCCACTGCCAGAGGTATACCACCCAGCATGTGCTTATGTAATGCTCAAAATGCTTCCCAGATGGAAGGAAAGTGAGATGCCAGGACAGTTGGAACAGTTCAAATGCTGTAGAAAATACAAGGTACTATACTTGTTTTCCATCAGACTGCTGTCAGAATCATTTTTTCATCTTTGCACCAATGGTCTCTGCATATCTCCCCAACTTATTGACATCAGTAAAATGTCTTGATGGAGGAGGAACCATATGCTCTGTTCACATTACTTGCTGTGTGTCAGGATATCATAGAGCAGGACAATTTAGAACACAGTCACTAGGTCCCCTGATATGACTTTCCTCAGGGTGCAATGTTTGTCCCAGAACTACCTGGCAAGCTCTGAAGCCACCAGCTGTTTTACTTTGGAGGGATGCATGAAGGTCTGGAACTCTGGGGGAACTAGCAATAGCATACATGCATCTTCAGATAATTGGAAAATAAAAAAAAAAATTACAGTAATTTGCTTTAGAAATGATTCTGACTCTTTTTCTTTTTAAATATGCAATGTATATGAGTTTCTGTGGACAGCTACCTATTTGCTTCTATACCTACCTGCAGAATGCTGACATATTAGGCTCACCACAGGCCTGGAGGGACTCAAGCCTCCCAAGAACACTAACAAACAAGCAGTTGTCAGAGAAGAGCCATATTTAGGAAAAGCCCAAGTTCCAGAGTAGAAGGAGAAAACAACTCTCTGAACATCAGGCAGGCCACCTGGGAGGGCTGGCTCTTTTATTTGGTGTGGAAGGAGGTGAGGAGGACTTTCTAGCAATGTCAAAGAGGGTGGACAGGCATTCTACAGACTCAGAAAATGGCAACATTTCAGGGGAATTGTTAACACTTCTGAAAATTGATCAGATAGTAAATTACTGAAGGAAAGGTATACATCCCTTCATTTATCTGTCATCTAAGGACAGAAACCATGGGTAGCAGGTGTATGCGTAGAGGAACTGGTCCAGCTGTAAAGTCCAGGCAGCTGTGAACTCTGAACTCGGGGCGTTGGCGATCCCTGAGTGCCACACCCAGCCTGGCCACAGGCTGCACCGGCCCACGCTACGCATGCAGTGGTGGGGTTCGATGCTGTGACTCCCTCCCGCGTGGGGCCCTGCCGTGGTGTGGACTTCAAAGCCCGAGGCATTTCAGACCTACGTGGATGACTGTCCCCACCAGTCACATGGCCCTCCAGGCTGACCTCATCCTCGCCTGCCTCTTCGCTCAGTGCAAGGGGCCTTGCTGTGGACACTGTCGCTGACATCCAGGACAGGAAACTGCAGGAGCATTTGGGATCAATGTGATCAAGCTTCTGAGAGCTACAAGAGTACAAAGAGAGTACAAACAAGAAGTACAAAGAGCAGGACAGGACTGAAGTCAGTAACACAATCACAGACAGTAGCCAGGGCTTGACAGGGCTTTGGATGTGACTGTAGCTGGCATGGCCGCCAGGGGGCGCCATTAGACAGTTAAGGTCGGTGTAGACAAGGGTCACATTCATATTTTACTGGGTTGGAACTCGTTTTTAAGCCTTTTCTCTATGGCCTGTATGCTGCTTTTATGTCCCCAGTGCACCAGCTGACCTGTGAACTTTCTTACCCTGCATGTGTCTATGCCCTTCTTTCTCTAGCATTTGTACGTAATCAGGCAATGGAATTGAGACCAACCATAATGATAAGACCTGTGGTTAAAGTAGAGGTGCATCACTCTGACCCCCATTCAGGCAGAGGGGCCATCCAGCTGTCTGACAGAGCCTCCTGTCCACCACTTAAGTGTGTGCTTCAACTGCAGAGCAGAGCCTCCCCTGAGTACTTGCTTGTTCTTGTGGGCCCACAGGTGGTAACCAAGTGTGTTAGTTATTTTCTCATCAATGTGAGCCAGTACCCAACACCCACAACTCTAAGGAGGAAATGTTTATTTTGGTTCAATTTGCAGAAGTTTCTGTAGGAGACCACCCTGTTGATTATGCCCAAAGCAGGCTGTAAGGAAAGACTTAACCCCACAATCAACTTGTTTTAAGAAGTGAGTCTGAACAAAGCTGAGGTCAGAGTGGCTCTTATCTAAATTCCATTCCCAAAATTAAAATCTTCTTAACTAAAGAAAACAAGGTTTTTTGTTAACCATAACCTATAGCTTGTCTGCTCTGTTCCTAATACAAGAATGCTTTGTCTCTTCATTTACAAACTTTGCCTTCATTAACAATGTATCTCTAACAACTATATGTATCCCCCTTACCCCAACTTAATAATGATTGTGTTGCCAATAAATATCAATGATTCTGGCTCTTCCAGGCCTTCGGTTACTTAAGCACTAGCCATGCCAGTTCCTGTTTCGCTCTCTTTCATTCTGTCTCTAAGTCTTTCTTCTCATCATGTGTCATAGCATGGAGCAGGAGATCGGATCCACTGCAGGAGTACCCAATAGGTTTCAGTCCGTAGTTGGCTGGTTCCAAGGCAGGGTAGCAAGGCAGAGGGGGATGGCAGAGGAGAAACAGCTCATTGCATAGCAGGTAGGAAACAGAGAGGGATCAACTGAGGAGAAGGGATATATACCGTTACGGGCCCCATCTCCAGTGACCAACCTCTTCCCATGGGGCTTTATCTTCCACCATCACATTTAGCTATAAACTCGTCAGTGGACTAATCCATGACCCAATTACCTCCCCAAAGCCTCAGATATTAGCTATGAAGCTTTGGGGGACATCTAGATATAAATCATAACACTGGGCAAGGTGGGGTTTCTAGGCACAGCCTTGAGAAAACCTCCTATACATCTCTGGAGAACATGTCTATAAGAGACATTTCTTTGTTCTGTTTAAGCTCTGATCTAGGAAGTTGGGAGTGTCCATTGGCACCCAGTTCTCACTGAGTCCTTTTGATAGGACATAGATTTACTCATGGGCCCAAGGTTAGCAAGCTCCAGCAGCCAATCTTTGCCCTTGGGTTTCCGCCAGGGTGGCTGAGCTTCGGTCTGCCTGAGTTATAGTTCACTTTTCCCTTCTCTGGTGTCCCTTGTGAACACCCAGCACTTCCAACTCTGTGAGGGGTCTGCTCCTGCTAGGCTCTGTGTTCTAGGGAAGGGAGGGTGTGGCTCATGCTAACTCTATGAAGCACTGTAGGAAGACATTTGTTATGATGCAGCGATATTTTTGTTCCTGTTTTAGTTCATGTTCTTTAATAAATACTTTTTCTCTAGTGGTTTAAAGTCTTCCAACATTTTTCCATAATTGTGTGCAGTTTTCTGGGTGAGTGACAGCTGAGAGTAGGGGATAAAGGTCTAGAAGAAGAGTTCAAGTCTGTTTGAGGGATTAGGACGCTGTAGAATAAAACAGGTCTGAAGGGACTGTCACTGTCAAGGTTATGTTCATTTCCTTGGCAGTGTTAGGACAAGGGGTCAGATGGCAGAGGTTATGTTGGGGTCAGAGTGTGCTGGCCACGCAGGTGAGAAACTGACTAATGCACAATGAGTTCCTTTTGCATGGTAAGAACTCAAAAAAAAAAAAAAACAAACTCAGTAGCTATTTATTGTTTTCTATTGCTCTCTTCATGGCTCTTTCCAGAAATACAGAGACAGGTGAAGGGGGCGGGGGAGAGAAGGAGGAGGAGGAGGAGGAGGAGGAGGAGGAGGAGGAAGAGGAGGAAAAGGAGGAGGGGGAGGAGGGGGAGGAAAAGTAGAAGGTGAAGGAGGAGAAGAAAGATTATTCACCTACTCTCTAACATTGCCCCAGGCCAGTCTTCCTGTTTCTTCAAAGAGAGAAAAAGTTGCTTAGCATCAGTAGTCAAACAAAATTAAATGAATAAATTGCTTATAATTTTCTGCAAAGTCTTTGCACAAATGCAAAAAATGAGAAAATAAGAGAAATTGGAAATGATAATGGTAGTAAAAATTGAGATAATGAGCATTTGAGAATAAGTGGTGATTCTTTCTTATAATTGCAGTACAGATCAAAATTGATTAAGGCCATCTCAGCAGAGGCGTGTGAAGAAATGAAGAGGGCTGTGAATATCAAAATGATTTCAAAGGCAATGAGATAAACTTAGATGAAAGGTGGATAAAATATTGAATTTTAAATAAATATTCCAGGGATGTAAAGCCATGAAAAAAACAAAATAAAATTCTTGTTGCCTGTGCAGATAACTGGGTCTGCTTAAAGGAGTGTGCTTGTATCAATATAGCCCAATATTTGCTCCCTTCAGAGACACCAACCATGCTCTTTGCTATTAAATAATTTTGCGGATGAGCTGGGGATTTAGCTCAATGGTTTCACCGCCTGCTGCCCAAGTGCAAGGACCAGAATTCAATCCCAGGTACCAAAAAAAAAATTAATTAATTAATTAATAATAATAATAATTTGTGGATGTCAGGCAAGTACTTTTCAACATCTATTTCTTCTTAAGATGATATCACAGTCCATACCCTGGAAGTTTTCTAGTACATCATTTAATCCAATATTTTTAAGACTAGTAAAACAGAGTTACAGAGAGATAAAGCAGTTTATATCAGGTGACAGCAGAATGGGATGGAGCTCAACTCTGAACTCCGGCACACTTTATAATAACCCAAATGGCAAAGGATCGTTTGACTATAACTGAGATGTGTTTTCATTTCTCTATCACATATAACAAGTTTTGTCTCTATCACTCTCTGTCCCAGATGGTGGCTTAAAATAACTCAGAAACATAACAATAAATTGGTTCTATGGGTTGTGTGTGTGTGGGAGGGGTAGTTTGATTGATTTCTGGGAAGTAAGTATTCTTAAATATATTCACTACAGACAATTTCAATTTCACTGGACACTGATTTGGAAAAAGATGTGCATCATTAGCTCTAATCAAACATGAAACCCTGTCTGTGGTAAACATCTACATTCCCTATTGTCTTGGATTCCTTGCAAGCTCATATAAACTATTTCTTGGAGGCTCCAAATAGTTAATTAGAGAAGCAACAAATATCATCTGAAACAAATGTGTGCGACTAACCCAGACGTGTGAAGTACTTGCTTTTGAGGTCCTTGACAATAGGAGGAAGGATAAAAAAATATTCCGTATCCTCAGGAATTAGGATGCAGTGAAGTGCTGTGGAGTTCTGGATGTATGACATGTAGAAAATTTAATATGTAAAACAGTGGCAACTTTCTTCACATAATGAAGACTTGTTATATTTCCCTTTAACAAGTGAGAACCTCTGTGTACAAAGCTTATTGGCAATGTAAGAATTACAATTCTGTCTTTTGATTTGACCCATTGCCTGGTACCAAAATAAGCAAGTTTTTGTTTCCAGAATTACCAGTTTATTTGAAACTTGATTTCCATTGTAAAAATTGTAGGATTGGGAATATTTCTTTCCTATGAGAGGAATTTATAATGAGCCATGTTCTAGGACCATAGCTCAAGACTATCTCAAATATCTCTCTCTGAAATTGTATTCTTTCAGCGTGTTCTCTCTTTCCTGTCTCTGTCTTCAGATTTACTTATAAATCATTAGTATATCCTTACAGAACTTTGAAAACAGCAATTCCCATGTCCATAGTCTAAACATAAAAAGCAGCTAAGTCAGAATAATAATATCAAGGGAAAAGGATATGTATAATCATGTACAGTCACTCTTACCTTGCAGGGGTAATCTAATCTTTTGTGATATACAATAAAATGGCTTGGGGCCAGGGATTTAGCTCAGGGGCTGAGTGCCTACCTCACAAATGAAAAGCATAAGGTCACAAACACACACGCACACACAATTAAATGGCTCACAGGACTGAAAGGACCTGAATCTTGTTGAATGACTAGAAATTTGCCAATGGAGGGTAAGAATAATTCAGACAGTGGAAATAACAGTGTGTACCCATGATCAAACATTTTATCTGTACATATATGCTTATGATAAATAATAATTATATTCATCTTTTTGAATTGTTGTATATACATAATACATCTTGATCATTTTAGTACCCTTCACACAGTCCCATTTACACAAAGTCTACCTTTCTATTTCCTACAATTTCTCTTGTTTGTGCTATAAATTATTTTTATATCTAATATTAATAAATTATGCAATACTTAAAGTTTTGTGTTTTATTTCACTTAGCATTCTGGTCTCAAGATTCATTCCATTTTTTTCCTTAGATTCTTTTATTGGTACATTTTAGGTATATAATACATTTATATTTATCATTGGGTACTTGTACCTGTACATGATGTATCTTGGTTCTTATTTTTTTCCCCATTACCTGTCCTCTCTTCATATGAGATGAATTCCCAGTTGTTCATTCTTTGTATTAGTTCCTGTGGTACTGAGGTTTTGTTCATAAAGTCTTTTCCTACGCCAATGTCTTCAAGAATTCTACCTAACTTATCTTCCAGCAAGTTTCGTGTTTCTGTCTTAATATTTAGATCTTTAATCCACTTTCATGTTAATTTAGTGCATGGTGATAGATATGGGTCTTAGCTTAGTGCATGATGATAAATATGACAGGTTGAAATCCAGTTTTTCCAACACCATTTATTAAAGAGGCTACCTTTCCTCCAATGAGGATGGTTGGCTCATTTCTCAAAGATGAGGTGGCTGAGTATGTCTGGAGTTGTTTCTGCATCTTCTAATCTATTCCACTGATCCTTGGGTCCTTTTCTTTGCCAGTACCATGCTGTTTTATCACAGTAGCTTTGTAGTTTAGCTTCAAGTTGGGGATTGTGATATCCCCAGCAATGACTCTGTTACCTAAAATTGCTTTTGCTGTTCTAGATCTCTTCTGGTTCCAAATGAATTTTTGGATCGTTTTCTCTAGTTCTGTGAAATATGTTGTTGGAATTTAATTCAGCATTGCATTGAATCTACATAGCAGTTTTGGAAGTATGGCCATTTTCACTATATTGGTCCTTCATAGCCGGGAACAAGGGATGTCTTTCCATTTTCTTATATCCTCCTCAATCTCTTTTTTGAGAGTCCTGTAGTTTTCAGTGTAGAGGACTTTTGCTGCCTTTGAAAGATTGATTCCTAGATAATTCTTTTTTTTTGGATGCTACTGTGAAAGGAATTATTTCCCTAATTTCTCTCTCAGTAAGTGTGTTATTTGTGTATAAGAAGGCTATTGATTTTTGAGTGATAATCTTGTATTCAGCTACTCTACTAAATCTGTCAATTAAGTTTCGAAGTCTTTTGGTAGAGTTTTTGGATATTCTATGTAGAGTATCATGTCATCTGCAAATAATGATGGTTTAACTTCTTCCTTTCCTATCTGTATTCCTTTTATTTCTTTCTTTTGTCTAATTGCTGTGGCTAATGTTTCCAGAACTATATTGAACAGGAGTGGTGATAGTGGACATCCTTGTCTTGTTCTTGATTTTATCATGAAAGTTTTCAGTTTTTGACCATTTAGTATGACGTTGGCTATTGGTTTTTCACAGATAGCCTTAATCAGGTTGAGATAAAGACCTTCTCTTCCAATTTTGTGTAGGGTTTTTATCATGAATGGGTGTTGGAGTTTGTCAAATGCTTTTTCTGCATCAATTGAGATGTTCTTATGTTTTTGTCCTTGGCTGTTAATGTAGTGTATTATATTTGTTGATTTATGTATGTTTAACCATCCTTGCATACCTGGGATAAATCCGACTTGGTCAGGGTGTATGATCTTCTTGATGACCCTCTGTATTCTGTTTGCCAGTATCTTTTTGAGGATTTCTGCATCTATGTTCATTAAGGAGATTGGCCTCTAGTTCTCTTTTTGGTTTGGGTCTTTCCCTGGTTTTGGAATCAAAGTAACACTTGCTTCCAGGAAGAAATTTGGAAGTATTGCATTCTTTTCAATTTCATTGAAGAGTTTAAAGAATAATGGCGATAGTTTTTCTCTAAATGTCTTGTAGAATTCATCAGTGAGGCCATCAAGACCTGGACTTCCCTTTGTTGGTAAATTTTTAATTATGTTTTCAATTTCACTGATTGTAATTGGAGTGTTTAGAATTTTAATATCTTCTTGATTAACTTTGGCAATTTGTATGTTTCTAGGAAACCATCCATTTCTTCTATGTTTTCCATTTTATTAGAATACAGGTTCTTGAAGTAGTTATTAATGATCCTCTGTATTTCTGCTGGGTCTGTTGTGACTTCAGCTTTTTCATTCTTAATTGCATGGATTTAACCCTTTTCTTTCCTCTTTTTTGATAAGTTTGGCTAAGGATTCATCGATTTTATTTATTCTGTCAAAAAAAACAACTCTTTGATTCATTTATTTTTTGCATTGCTCTCTTAGTCTCCATTGGATTGATTTCTGTTCTGATCTTATAATTTCCTCTCTTGTATGCACTTTGGGTTTGTAATGTTCTTTTTCTAGGAACTTGAGGTGCAGCATTAGGTTGTTTATTTGATCTCTTTTTTTTTTCCTAATATGGACATTCACTGCTATGAATTTCCCTCAGAGAACTGCTTTCATTGTGTCTCATATATTCCTGTATGTTGTACTGTCATTATCATTTACTTGTAGAAACTGTCTAATTTCTTCTTAATTTCCTCTGTGACCCATTGGTTGTTCAGGGGAGTGTTATTCAATTTCAGGATAGTGTTATTCAATTATTCAGTATTTGTGGGGGTTTGCAGTTTCTTATGCTATTGATCTCCAATTTTATTGCACAATGGTCTGATAATATACCAGGGGGAACTTCAATTCTTTTACATTTACTTAAACATACCTGATGAGCTAGTATGTTGTCTATTTTGAGGAATGACCCATGTGCAGCCAAAAAGAATGTATATTCTGATTTTGTGGGATGGCACACCTGTAGACATCTATTAAGTCCAATTGTTCATAAGCTTGGTTCAGTTCTAGAATTTTGTTGTTAATTTTTTGTCTAGATGTTCTGTCTATTTGTGACAGTGGGGTATCAAAGTCCCCCACTACAGTTGTGTTAGTGCTTATTTGGTATTTCATGTCTGTTAATATTTGTTTTATATAGTTGAGGGCATTCATAATTGATGCGTATATATTTGTGATTGCTATTTCTTCCTCTTGCATTGTTCCCTTCACAAGGATGTAGTGTCCATCTTTGTCTCCAAATTTGTTTTGGTTTGAAATCCATTTTGTCTGGAAATAAGATTGCTACCCCTTCTTCTTTAAGGGTTCGTGTCACACGGAGAACTGTTTTCCATCCTTTTACTTTCAGTCTATAAATGTCTTTTTGAATTACTTGTATATAGCATATTGTTGGATTTTGTTTCTTAATCCATTCTGCCAGTCTATTTCTTTTGATTTGTGAATTGAGGCCATTAACATTGATGATTATAATTGATAAATATTGAGTCATCCTTGTCATGATATTTTACTGTTTTTGGCTCTTTTATTTTTTATTCCCCCGCCCCTTTCCCTTTAGTTTCTTGCCTTTCCTGGTGGCTTCCCTCTGTTGGGCCTCATGGAGTTGTGATCTTCATTGTCTATTTCTAGGATAGTGTTTAGAATTGTTTGGAGTGCTGGTTTGGTGTTCATGAAATTTCTCAGGTGTTCTTTGTCATGGAAGTATCTAATTTCCCCATCGATTTTGAAAGATAATTTTGCAAGATACCGCATTCTAGGTTTGAAGTTATTTTCTTTGAGGGCTTGAAATACTTCAAGCCAGGCTTTCCTTGACTTGAGGGTTTGTGTTGAGAAGTCTGGTGCAATTCTGATGGGCTTTCCTTTATATGTGATTTGTTTCTTTTCTCTAACTGCTTGTAGTATTTTGTTCTTCTGTTGGGTTTCTACAATCTTGACTATTATATGACCAGATAGTTTTTTTTTTTTTTAATCATGGCTAGCTGGAGTCCTATATGCCTCACTTATCTGTATGTCAAGTTCTTTTCGCCTGCTTTGGAAGTTTTCTGAAATTATTTATGTGAATAGTTTTTTATGTCATTTGTGCTTTCTCCTGCTTTTTCATGGCCTCCTATCAGTCTTATGTTATTCTTCTTTGTATCATCTAGCAGCTGTTGGATTGATTTCTCATGGTCCCTTACTATTTTGAAGAAATCTCTGTTTTCATGGCCACTAACTGTAATCCTGTCTTCCATATCTGATATTCTATCTTCACATTCACTCAATCTTCTGTGAATACTTTCAGCAGAGTTTTTAATCTCCTGGATATATTTTTAAATCTGTTTAATGGATTCCATTTCTTTCCTAAGTTGGGTGATGATGGTTTTCATTTCTTTCTTTTGTTGGGCATTCATGGCTTCCAGCATGGTTCTGAGTTCATCTATTTTTTTATCTGTTTCTGTTCTAGAGCCTCTAATCATGTCTTTCACTCTGCTCACCATCTCTGTAGTTATCTGGGAGATTATTTCTGTTTTGAATTTTTCTAGAGCCTCATTCATCTGTTTTGTTACTTCCTGTACTATCAGTTCAGGGTGTCCAGGTGGTTGATTGTCATATTTTTCCACCTTGTTTCCCCCAGAATTTGCCTTTGGTGAGCTAGAAGTCTGTGTTTGTGTCTTGCCAAGTTGTCTTCTCATTTTTATTCTGTTGTTGGTGCTGTTTTTTGCTTTAATTCCTGGGCTAATATTGCAACATTTCTTATTTTGAGTATCTTTATTAGTGGTATTTAGAGCCCCTATGGAGTGATTGCTTCTCAGAGATATCTTCCAGGTATAGTTGGACTGTTTAGGCTTTGAGTCTCTAGTGACTCTTAGGCAATCTTGTTTTCAGTATACCAGAAAGGACAACTGATTAGATCAATCACAACCCCTTAGCCCAATTTACAAAATCAGCATCAAACACACCTTAGAAAATAACAATTTGTGGTAGCAGTTAATATGTCACCTTTAACCATGTGAGCTAGATGAAAATCTAGGGCTAGCCCAATATATGTTTGTAGTAAGTAAACCCTTCATTATGGCAAATATCGCCTTCAGGATAAGGATTTAGGAGGGGTTGAGGGAGGAGGGATATAGAGATAGAGGGAGAAGGAAAGGTGTGAGGTAAGGCTAGAGGACATGGGAAGATCATGTAAATTTGGGGGATCTGTTGAAGACAGGAGAAGACAGAGTGAAAGAACAGAGACAAGTACAGAACAAATTGACAACAATAGGGAAGCTAGAAATTGTATTCACCTTCCTATAAAAGTGATAATCAAGAGGACAGAGAAGAAAAATTCAGAATGGGACAGGAATAGGAACAAAGAGGGAGAGAAATATACAGCCAGAAAGTATAGAGAGAGAGAAAAAAAGAAAAGAATAAAATATATGTATGTAAAACAAAACAAACAGACAAAAAGGGTCTCCTTCAGGATATGTCTCTGCTGTCCTGGTAGGAAATGTGGGCAGGAGTGTGTGGATGTAACTCAATTAGTCTCAGCAAGCCAGCTGTAGTCTACTGAGATTCAGAATGAGTTCTGGCTGCAAGGTCTAAGTTGAGATCCCTGACCTCCTGCAGGATTAAATTCTACAAGATTCTACTGCAGGTTCCAGCTATGTGAGTCCTGGTTTCTGTGGGAGGTGCTGATCCCACCAACTTACCACCCACAATGGTCCAGTGTGCTTTTATTGAAGAGTTTTTCTTTACTTTCCCAGTGGGCTTCAATTTCCATTGAGGAGAGGCAGAAAGGCCCTCTCTATTGTCCACTTCTGCTCTATCTTCTGGGGCTCTTAACCATGGCCTTTATATTTCCCCTGGTGCCTCTACCATGCGGATTCAGATGCTGCATGTGGCCCATGCCATGTGGTCTCTGATAGGGCCCAGTGTCTGTATAACCCAGGGGTCTCTGGTGGTGGCCTCCATTTTTCTATAAATGACTCAAATTTCTCCTTCTTATGGCTGGGTAGTATACCACTGTGTATAATTACCACATTTTATTTATCTATTCATCTTTTGATGGGCATAAAGACTGCTTCAAAAATTAGCTATTGTGACTTGTACTGCTATAAACATAGATATGCATGTATCACTACAGTGTGATGACCAACACTTTCAAGAAGATAATTAGAAGAGTTACAGCTGGATGAAATGCAATTTCAATATTGTACATTTTTTTCTTATAATTATTGTAATTATTTGTACTTCAAGAAGTGTCTATGTATTTTTTTTGCCCATTTTTGATAGGGTTTTATTTTGAAGGATCCAATTGTTTAAGATTTTTATATATTTTAGGTATTAGTCCTTCGTTTGAAAAGTAAGGGAGAAAAAATTTTTAAATTCTGTGTTTCTTCACTTTGGTTTATTTTGTTGTGCAGAAGTTTCCATTTGATTTAATTCTATTTGTTGATACTTTTTTTTTCTTAAATTCTTTTACTGGTGCATTTTAGGTATACAACACATTTGCATTTCTCATTGGGAACTTGTACTTTTACATGATGCATCTTGGTTCTTATTTTTTCCCCATTTCTAACCCTCCCATCACCCCCTCCACCCTTCCCTATTTACAAAGACTTTATTTCCATTTTTGCCATTTCTCATCATTTTTCCTTTCTCTTCTTTCCTTTCTCCTGCCCCTCCCACTACCCCTACCTCTTTGGACCTTTTCTTCCTGTTTTGCATTATTGATTATTCATTCTAATCATTGGTACATTTTAGGTATACAATATAATGACATTCATCATTGGAAATTTGCACCTTTACATAATCTCTCTTGGTTCTTATTTTTCACCATTGCCCAGCCCTCCCTTCAACCCCTCCATTTCACCCAATTTACAAAGATTTTGTTCCTATTTTTCCATTTTCTCATATTAATTCCATTCTCTTCTTTCCTTTCCCCTACACCTCCCACTTCCTTCCCCTTTGCCCCTTTTCTTCCTATTTCACATTACCTATTATACATTTTAGTCTTTATTTACATTTTCAGTTTCTCACATCAGAGAAACTAGTTGGCATTTATACATGTGTGTCCTATTTATTTCACTTAAGAGTATCACCTCAGTGTGGATCCATTCAGCAATAAATGTCTGTAATTTCTCATTTTTTATGGCTGAGTAGTACTCCATTTGATTAAAAAAGCACATTTTCTTTATCCAGTCTCCTGGGCATTTGGGCTGTTTCCAAGTTTCAGCTATTACAAACCGTGCTGCTATGAACATGAGTGCACATATATAACTGTGGTATGATTCTTTTAATTCTATGGGGAAGATCCCCAGCAGTGGAATAGCGGGGTCAAATGGGACTTCTAGTCCTAGTTCTTTGAGGTATCTCCATACTGATTTCCACAGTGGTTGCACCAGTCTACACTCCCACCAACAGTGGAGCAGTGTTCCTCTTTCCCTGCAGCCACACCAGCATTTGTTACTTGTTGATTTCATGATAGCAGCCATTCTTTCTGGAGTGAGGTGGAATCTCAGCGTTGTTTTAATTTCATCTCTCGAATGACCAGTGATGTTGAACATTTTTTCATGTATTTATTTGCTATTTCTACTTCTTTGTCTGAGAAATGTCTGTTCATTTCAGATCCCCATTTTCAGATTGAGTCTTTAAATTTAGGAGGTCAGATCTTTTTAAGTTTATAGATTTGAAATAGTAGACCTTTGTCAGAGGAACAACAGGTGAAGAATTTTTCCCACATTTTGGGTTGTCCCTTCACACTGCTGGTGGTTTCTCTTGCTGTGCAGAAGCTTTTTAAAAAGAAGAGATCCCACTTGTGGACTGTTTGTGCTAGTTCATGGGCAACTGAGGTTTTGTTCATAAAATCTTTCCCTACACCAATATCTTCAATTCTACCTAACCTCTGATCCAACTGGTTCAGTGTTTCCATGTTAATATTTAGATATTTAATCCATTTTGATTTTAGTTTAGTGCATGGCAAGAGATATAGGTCTAGTTTTAATCTTTGGCAATTTGAAGCCCACCTTTTCCAACACCATTTATTAAAGAGGCTTTCTTTCCTCCAGAGAGGGTGTTTGGCTCTTTTATCGAAGATGAGATGGCTGAGTGTGTCTGGCCTTGTTTCTGCATCTTCTAATCTGTTCCACTGGTCCTCAGGTCTGTTTCTTTGCCAGTGCCATGCTGTTTTTATCACAGTACCTTTGTAGTAGAGTTGCAGATTGGGGATTGTGATACCCCCTGCCATGTCACTATTACCTAGAATTGCTTTTGCTATTCTGGGTCTCTTCTTGTTCCAAATGAAGTTTTGGATTGTTTTCTCAAGGTCCATGAAATATGCTGCTGGGATCTCAATTGGAATTGCATTGAATCTATATAGAACTTTGGGAAGTATGACCATTTTCACTATATTGAACCTTCCTACCCAGGAGCAGGGGATGTCTGTCCATTTTCTGATATCATCTTCAATCTCTCTTTTCAGAGTGCTACAGTTTTCAGAGAAGAGGTCTTTGATTTCTTTCATTAGGTTGATTCCTAGGTATTTCAGGTTTTTTGGATGCTATTGTGAAAGGAATTATTTGCCCTATTTCTCTCTCAGTGAGTCTGTCATTTGTGTAGAGGAAAGCTATTGATTTTTGTGTTTTGACCTTGTAACCAGCTACTTGACTGAATTTAGTTATTAAGTCTAGAAGACTTTTGGTGGAGTTCTTGGGTCTTCGATATACAGTATCATGTCATCTGCAAATAATGACAATTTGACTTCTTCATTTCCTATCTTTATTCTATTTCTTTCTCTTGTGTAATTGCTGTGGCTAATGGTTTCAAAACTGTATTGAACAGGAGTGGGTGATATTGGACATCCTTTTCTTGTTCCTGATTTTAGTGTGAAGAACTTCAGTTTTTGACCATTTAGTATAATATTGGCTATTGGTTTTTCATAGATGGATTTTATCAGATTGAGCTAGAGACCATCTATTCCAATTTATTGTAGGGTTTTTATTATAAACGCTTGTTGGATTTTCTCAAATGCTTTTTCTACATCTATTGAGTTGATCATATGGTTTTGGTCCTTGGCTTTATTGATATAGTGTATTACATTTATTGGTTTGCATATGCTGAACCAACCCTGTATCCCTGGGATGAATACCACTTGGTCAGGGTGTATGATCTTCTTGATGATGTTCTGCATTCTATTTCCCAGTATCTTATTAAGGATTTTTGCATCTATGTTCATTAGTGAGATTGGCTATGGTTTTCTTTTTCAGTTGGGCATTTCTCTGCTTTGGGGATCAAAGTGATGCTTGCTTCCAGGATTGAATTTGGGAGTATTGCTTCCCTTTCAATTTCATTGAAGAGTTTAAACAGTAATGGCAGTAGTTCCTCTCTAAATGTCTTGTAGAATTCAGCAGTGAAGCCATCAAGACCCAGGCTTTTCTTAATTGGTATGTTTTTAATTACATTTTCAATTTCATTGATTGATATTGGGTTGTTTAGAATTTTTAGGTCATCTTTGTGCAACTTTGGTAGTTCACATGTATGTAGGAATCTGTCCATTTCTTCTGTTTTTTCCATCTTACTGGTGTATAGGTTCTGGAAGTAGGTATTGATGATCCTCTGGATTTCTACTTGGTCCTTTGTAATTTCACACTTTTCATTCCTAATTTCATGGATTTGGGCCTTTTCTTTCCATTTTTTTTATAAAGTTGGCAAAAGGTGTGTCAATTTTGTTTATTCTTTCGAAGAACCAACTCTTGGCTTCATTGATTTTTTGCATCATTCTCTTAGTCTTCATTACATTGATTTCTGACCTGATCTTTATAATTTCCTCCCTTGTATGAGCTTTGAGTTTGCCCTGCTCTTCTTTTTCTAGAAGCTTGAGGTTCAGCATCAGGTTGTTTAATTGAGCTCGCTCTGTTTTCCCAATATGAGTATTCACTGCTATGAATTTTCCTCATAGGACTGCTTTCATTGTGTTCCATAGATTCCAATATGTTGTATTGGCATTGTTATTTAATTGTAGGAACTGTGTGATTTCTTCTGTAGTTTCCTCTGTGACTCATTGCTTATTCAGAAATGTGGTGCACTTTTTCCATGTGTTTATGAAATCCTTCAGCTTTCTTTTGCTATTGATTTCCAATTTCATCGCACTATGGTCTGATAATATACAGGGGATAATTTCAATTCCTTTGCGCTTACTTAAACATGTTCTATGAGCAAATATGTGGTCTATTTTAGAGAGCAACCCATGTGCAGCTGAAAAAACGTGTATTCTGATTTTGTGCAGTGGAAGACTCTGTAAACATCTGTTAAATTCATTTGTTCAAGAGTTTGATTGAGTTCTAGTATTTCTTTGTTTTTTACCTAGTTGATCTATCTGTTTGTGACAGTGGGGTATTGAAGTCCCCAATTCCTAGTGTATTAGTGCTTGTTTGATATATTCATGCCCATTAGTATTTGTTTTATATAGTTGGGTGCACTTGTGTTTGGTGCATATATATTAATGATTGTCATCTCTTCCTCTTGGATTGTTCCCTTTACAAGGATGGAGTGACCCTCTTTTTCTCTCTTAATCAGTGTTGGTTTGAAATCCACTTGATCTGCAAAGAGGATAGCTACTCCTGCTTTTTTTCAGGTTCTTGTCACATGAAGTATTGTTTTCCACTCTTTAACTTTCAGTCTATGAGTTTTTTTTTAAATTAAGTATGTTTCTTGTATGCAGCATATTACTGGGTCTTGGGTGGTAGCAAAGGAGCTTCTGGAGTCAGGGTGGATCCCTGGCTGGCATCCACCTGCAGCTGCACTGATCTGGGCCACACAGCTGCTCCTTGGGATCTGCAGGCACTCACAGATGGAATGGCACACCCCTCTATATTTAGACAACTAAGAAAATTCCGGGTCCTCATGGCTTCACTGCTGAATTCCTGCTTGGTGGCTCTCAGCACTGTGGGTGGTATTTCATTTTTCTTGCTATTATTGTGAAAGATATTGTTTTTCTAATTTCCCTCTCAGTTATTGTTATTGTTATTGTTATATTGGAACACTATTGATTACTGAGCATTGATTTATATCTTGCTACATTCCTGATTTTGGTTTTAGATCCTGGAGTCTTTTAGCGTGATTTTTAGGGTCTTCTATGTAGAGGATCATGTCATCTGCAAATAATGATAATTTAACTTCTTTCCCTATCCATATCCCTTTTATATGTTTTTTCTTCTGTATTTGTTGAATTGTTTACTTTACCAATATGTAGTGACCTTCTTTGTCTCTTCTGATCAGTTTTCACTTGAAGTCCACTTTTTCTGAAAATTGAATAACTATTCCTGCTTCCTTGCAGGCTCCTGCAACATGGGATGTCATTTCCCAACCTTTCACTTTCAGTCCATGTATTTATGAATGAGGTATGCCTCTTGCAGACAATATATACTTACTTTTGTGTTTTGATCCAATATGGCAGTCTCTGTCTTTCAATCGAGTAGTTAAGGTCATTTATATTAATATTTATTATCGGAAGGTATTTATTGAATATTATTCCATTATTATTCCATTGCTGATTCTTTCATTTATTCATTTTTGGTTTAACTAATATTACAATACAATTAAATATATTTTCAGGGGTGATGTTGGCTCTGCCATCTTTATCTAGACTTTCATCCAAAATTTTGCAATCCTGATTTAGTGTTCATGAATTTTTTAGGTGCTCATTATCATGGAAATTCTTCATTTCTCTATCAATTTTGAAAAATGATTTTCCAGGATATATTAATCTGGGTTGGAAGTTGTTTTCTCTTAGGGGTTGAAAGTTTTCTCTCCAAGCTCTTCTGGCTTTTCTTTGTGTTGAGGAATCTCCTGTTATTTTGACAGCTTTGGATTTATAAGTTACTTGGTATTTTTCTCTAACAGTTTTCAGTATATTTTTTCTGTGCTGAATTTCTGAAATTTTTACTGTGATAGTGTAGAGCAGGTCTTGTCTCTGTGACTATTTAGAATTCTGTATGCCTCATTTAACTCGAAGTTGGGTTTTTTTCCAAATTTGAATAATTTTCTGCTGTGATATTTTATAAATTTGTGCCAACACCTAATCTTTCCATTTTTTGTTTTTTGTTTTTTGTTTTTGGTGTGTGTTTGTGGGGTAGTCACCTAGCAGATGTTAGCTCCAGTTGCCACGATGTCTGGCTGGTTTTTTTATGGTATCTCTGAGTGCATGGCCTACTATATCAACCTTCTTTTTCTAGTTCTGATACTCTCTCCTCACTTTGGTCATTTCTGTTGCCCATACTTTCAGTAGGATCCTAGATTTCTGTTTGATTTGTTTTCATGAGGTTTAACTCTTTACTAATGTGTTCATTCATATATTGTATCATCTTAAGTCAATCAGCATTTTGCATTTGTCTTCTTTAAGCTCATTGAACATTTTATTAGTTAAAATATTTGTTTATTTACATCTTTTTTGGGCCCATGAAACATCTTATGGATTTATTTATCCATTTCCTTTTTGATCTCTTCAAACAATTTAACCATTTGAATTTTAAATTCTTTGCCTATGACTTCCTTCACTCTAGTCCCTATAAAATCAACTGTCAGAGTGCTAAGAGTTTTTGGAGGCATATCATTGCCCTGTTTTCTCACATTTCTTTTGTTGTTGTTGTTGTTGTTTAGGGTTGAAGATCAACTAGGGTAGAAAAGCTGTCACTACTATGGCAATCTCATTGTTTGTGTTTCTCTGTGATGTGACTGTGGCTTTGATTATGTTTTCATATCTATACATCTATTCATTCTACTCAACACAACTGCATCAGTTTTGCTCACTGAATTGCAAGGAGAGTAGCAATACTGATTGTATCAGCAGCTGCATTTTACAGTGCATGCCTGTTGCATGCCCCCACTGGTCCCTCTCATTAAGCATGATGGAATCTACTGGATTCTTTTTAAGTAACCAAGAGGCCAAATCTCTCCTAAACTATATTTACT
This sequence comes from Heterocephalus glaber, assembly GCF_053883595.1. Lineage (NCBI taxonomy): Eukaryota > Metazoa > Chordata > Mammalia > Rodentia > Bathyergidae > Heterocephalus > Heterocephalus glaber. The sequence continues at coordinate 26,550,587 of NW_028258143.1, read as the reverse complement.
TTTACTTAATTTCTCCCGATCCAGGCTGCTAAGTCTAAGTAGTAAATTTTTGAAGAATAAGGGGGAAAGTCCTCAAATATTTGACTATTATATTAGACCAGAGGTTTGAAGGGAGAGCTACAGAAAGGATAAAATAATGAAACTGAGGCATTCTCTGAGAAATGTCCTGCACCTGCCCTCCTCTTCTTCTCAGAAAGTGCTCAAGAAGGAGGAATACGACCAGAACTTTTCCTTAAATGTAGGAGGGCTCCTTTTTCTATTGTGATTTAGAAACAGGGGAGACAGGATACCTTCTGGTGAAGAAAAGGTCCAAAATGGCAGCCCCTGTAGTTCCAGAAAAGTATAGGAGAGGCTCAGATTTTCCCAGTCCCTGAGAAGGCTAACTGTTGAGTAAAGATTAGTGTTATAAACTCATCTGTGAAATATAATGACACTGGGATGCTGGAAGGATGAAGAAGACAGACAATCCAGCCACAGAAGGTGTCAGAATAAGAGATCATCACATCTGGGGATGAGATTGATAGAATTGATTAGGTTGAATTTCTCTTCTCAGAATTCATAATTTAGATGAAAGTTTAATTCAGATATAGAAAACTCAAGTTATTTTGCTTTACATGTGTGGTTGCTTCCAGCTGTATGTGCGGGGGGGGTTGTTTTGGTGGAGAGAGGAGATCACACCAATATTAAAGATGCTGTACATTCATCAGATTGAGTTTAGACGTAAGAGCATGCTGAACTCTGCTGTTGGGTACTCCAATGAAATTGATGGAAACTACTGAAAATAGAGAGACTAGAAATGGTCTGAAAAAGAGGCAGCAAATAAACATCCATTCTAAAAAATCTACCAAAAAGTCATTAGAAAATAAAGAGTTTGTGATATTTGAACCAAGACTTCTTCCTCCTTACTTTCTCTCAGCTCAGTTCTGTGAGGTAGAAATTTCACTCTCAATGACTGCAGCAAGACCACAGATTTCCCTCTCCCTCTTGATGGAAGGCTTCTCATTGAAACAGCTTTTCTCAACTTTCTTCCAATTGTCTTTTGCAGAGGACAAGTCCCAGGGGATTGCACTAGAGAAGTGAGTGGTTATCTTCTGCTCAATCTCCACTTATATACTGAAGGCTCATCCTGGGCATTCATGTTGAGGTCCCAAAGGCAGTATGTAAGAGATTTATGTATGAATGAAGACACAGCCTCGAGCAGTGATGGTGAACCTTTGAGCTTTCAATAATACAAACAGCTCACTGTGGCAGGTGTGCCATCGGTTCACCACCACTGCCCTAGAGTATAAGCTAGATAGTAGTTTGCATGAACAGGGGAAGACATAGAAAAGTGAAATGGGGAATTGTTGTGTTTAGGGTTTAATAAGTAGTTTAAATAGATTCCCAATCTTCTGAAGGATTGTTCTTTTTATATTTTGTACTTAGATACCTCCACATTTTGTTCTTCAGAGCTTATTTTGTGAATCATTTGATAATTATCACCTAGTCAACTTTGAGTAATTTCTGTCAATATGAGAATTTTCAACACTTCTAAAGATGTAAGTTCAATTAACATACTATTTTTTTCTTTTTACCTAAGCCATGAATGAAGATAATCCTAAAATAAATCTCATCATGCCATGTAATATAGCAGAACCTTAGTGACACAAATCATTTCTCATTTTTTTTCTCAGTACTAGGCATCGAACCCAGGGCTCTCACACTGACCTCTCATCCCCAGCCCTCCTCAGTATTTTATTGTGATACAGGGTCTTGCTTAGTGCTCAGGTGCCCAGCCTTGGTGAGAACTTGCAATATTCCTGCCTCGGCATCCCAGAGTGGTGAGAGTACAGATGTGCACCGGCACACACAGTTTTACTATTTCCTTTTGAGGACTGCAGCTGTTACAATAACTTAATCAGGCCTCCTTCTGAAGTGCTGGCCAGTCCAGTAAAGGATCTGCAGAAAACTCAGTGACAGAGTCCCTGTTTTGGGCACTGCTCAGGCTACCATGCAACAGAAATCATTTTAATACTTCCAAACTATTTGTGTCACCAAACTGTGAGGCTTCAATTTTTTTGTGTTTGTGCTTGGAAGCTGGTCCAAAGGTATGTTCAATCTCAGATGACCATATGTTCTTCATACATACAAAAGGTATGTTTAGCCCTGAGCTGTAGTGCCCCCTTTTACCTGCTGTTATGCCTGTCTTTTATCCTCATACTTGTTTACATATGACTGGGTAGCTTCTTCTCTAAACTAGTCAGGAGCTTGTTTCCCATAACATTGCTTACCTAATTTGTGTCTTCTGCCTTAATTCATAGAAACAAACTCAGGTGTCTTAGTCAAAACCCCTGTATTGAAGAGCATTGCTAAGCAGTCTCTTTGTTGGGTGTCTACTCTACTGTGATGTGTACTCTTTATTAAGGCAGAATGGATGACTGCCTGAAAACTGTCTTCTGATACATGTTTTCTCTTTTCAGTAAAATAATGATGAACTTTCTGGTATTATTCAGCTATGTTTAGAGAATATTATATTATTAATATCTTTTAAAATTTGTCAAGTTGTGTTTTAACAAAGGAAAAAGTTTACCCTGGAGAATGCTTCACATTCACTTGAGAAGTATGTATACTCTGTTTTCATGGGTAGAATATTCTATGGAAGTCTATTAAATGTAGTAAATTTATATTTTTGTTTTAATCCTTTATTCGTTTGTGTTCTATAGAACTAATATGTGCCCCATCTACCTCTCACTATAGTGTTGCAACTGCAATCACAACCACTACAGAAAGTTACCTCCTTGCTATTTAATAAGAAATAAATATCCTTAGAAAGTGATTTATACATCAAGAGAACAGCACTCAATTCAATCTCCAAAGCTCATCTTTCCTCTCTATTGGTTGCAACGCTGGTGATTTTCAAAGCTACTGTGGAGTTAGTGAGGGGTTTTGGAATAGGACAAGTGAAAAAACACAAATCCCACTGTTCTTACCTAGGTTCAACATTATTATTATAACCACTTTTTGGATTATTTCAAGCTTTCAGTTAATTTACAGAGCTTTGAAGAACTTTGTTATCATTCAGTATTTATCTTGCTTTTATGGAGGAGTGGAACTAGAGAAATACTCATCCTCTCATTCTGGTTCTCCATATAATATTTAATTAGATCTCCATATTCTGGGCTATATGTAAGAACAAGGAAAAGAAAGAGAGAAGGGAAGAAATGAAGGAGGAAAGGAAGTGAGTAAAGAAAGGAAAAGAGCAATCAGCTGATGCTTGAGTGTTCCTCCAATCGAGCGGTTGAGAAACACTGTTCACATTTGGACTTACTTGCATGTTCTCTTATAACTATCTGTGTTTCCAAAGAGGAAAAGTGAAAATATTTTTTAATTAAAAAGTGGAATGATTTAACTGGAATGGTATAGAAGATGAATAACTGTCAGTTGTCCATGATAGTTACTAAGATGTGGGTAGCCCAGAGATGCAGGGAATCTCATACATTGCTGGAGCACTACAAGGTCTCAGAGCCCTGAACAGCTCCACTGATCCTCACCCACGAGGTTTGAAAGCCAAAGTCCCACAATTCTGTGTGACACCTGCCCTAACCCCGGATCCAGACATGTTAAGGAAAAGTACTCAGTAGTTCCTCTTCCTCGTGTGGATAGTTCCAAAAGTTAAAATTATTAGATTTGGACAGTATAGATGAACACAGATGGCAGGAAGAGCTTGTTATCGTGGCTTTCCTCATAATACCTGCCCTGCTTTGCCCAGGGACATCTTTTATCATACTTTTTGGCCCAAGCTCACTTCATAGAGCCAGTTTCTCCCTTACTCTTCACTTTTACTTTTTCAAATAAACTTTGTCACTGGTTTAAAAATTAACGTTTTAGTAATGTTTTGTTTTTCTTTCTGGATCCACTCTTGATTATTTTACAGACCTGGATCCATGTAGGGAAATTCCTTCCCATACTCTTTGCCTTTTAAATTATCAGACATCAGTCAAGAAATTCAGTTTAGAGAGAAGAGGTGGAAGATCTGAGAGGTTTAGTAATTTCTTCACAGATATTTCCTCAGAATTATCAGCCCCCAGTTGGGAGACTATGCCCTTCTTGTCATTCTATCTTTTAAAAAAAGCCTATTTGTTTCTGACTATCATTAGGTTTGGAAGGAAATATTAAGTGCCTCTGAGTGGAGAGGGTTCTGATCAAGTCCTACAAATACATGAACAAGAAGTAAGGGCTTTTCAAAGACACAATATTGAGGTTGATGCTTTGAAATTTATGTTAATTATGGCATAGGGCAGCAAGTGGTTGGCTGCTCTTACTGCTTCCAAAACTAAAGTCAAAGTTGTCTTTACCAGAGAATTTTCAAACTGTTTTAAAAGTACATTTCCATTCTGGGGCTCAGCTCTGTGTTTGTGCACTTGCCTAGCAAGTGAAGGGCCTGAGTTCAATCCCCTCATCACAAACAAACATCAATTTTCCCCATATCATTATAGGTAGCAGTTGTGGCAGCTGGAGGGCAAAACAAGGAAAGAGAAAAAGCCAAGTTATTCATTACCAGGTTATCCATTGCCAGAGATCACCACAGATCATTCTGATGTTTCTACCTGCCTGGAGCACCCAAGGAAGCCCACTTACCCATTGACTTCCCCCCCAGTTGCAGTAGGGGAGCACACAATCCCTAACTTCCATTCCTTTCTTAATGGACATGACTAGTGAAAAACAGATTCCTGTGAGCATTCCAAGCTGCAGAGTCAGAGAAACTCCATAAGGGAAAGTAAGACATTCACAGAACAGGCCTAGTGTAAAACAATAGCAGGTAGCCCCTGTGTGAAGTGATGAACTGTGTGCAGAACTAGTCACTGCAGCAGTGGTTACAGTAAGAGTATGAGATCACAGTACAGAAAGTGAAGCATAAGTAAGACATCCCACCCTTGGCACTGCCCAGTCATATTTTTGCCTTATATTAAGTCCACCCTACCTCAGAATCTGCATATTGGTGGCCAAGCAACTCTCTGCAAACTTCATGCAAAAAATTAATAGAATCAGTTTATAATCCCTATTGCTGCATCTAGATGTGAAGATATGATTAATTTTATCACCTTTATTTTCCCACCTCAAGTTCTAGAATCCCTCAATTCATCTGCACTACTTTGCTTTCCTCAAGGAATGATCAGAATTTTACCATCAAGTATTTTTTGCCCACAGGTTGGTGGGCATTTCGGTTGAGGCTGTGGATATAGCTTCTTTACTCCACCACCTTCCTGATAGGATCAGAATTCATCCAAACATACCCCCAGGAATCTGAGACATACATCTCGCTGCCAGAACTACAAAGCAGTGCTCCACTGTCCTAGTCAGGGTCAATAACACCAGCAAAACAATCCATCATTTTCTTCTGTCCCTGAGGCATAACATGAGGAATCTGAAGTGGCATGAGGAAGCTGAGGAGGCTACACAATACTTACAGCTTCATGTTCCATAGAATGTTCTTTGTCATCTGATTAAAATGTTTCCCTACCTCAAACCAAGAAATAAGACTACTATCAGAACCTTGGTGTCTGGGGAAAGAGAACAAATTTCATCAGCACATCATGGTTAATGATGGTGTAAGGGCCATCGTGTATCCATACCATATTTAACAAACACAAGCTTTTGGGGTCATGGCACAGTATATTAGCTATTGATTCCACTTGTCCATATAGAGGAAAGCTCCCCATTGTTACTACTACTGACACCTTAGCTGAGACTTTGATATGCCATTCCCCATCTGAGTCTTCAATACCTTCCGTTATATAACTCCTGAACACCCTGGGGACCTTTCCCTAGCGCTGCCCATGTTATGACAGGTGCTTTCTCTAACACTGTGCTTTCCTGTGTCACCATAGGCATGACTTTGTTCTAGAATCCTGAAGCATGCCTGTAATTATTGTCTTGGAGTTTACAGCTTCACATGGGATGTCTGTCTATTCTGTTTCCTTGCGGCTACATTAGATTTCTGAGCTGACATAATTCTCGTGTCATGGCACCTATCTAGCCCTGCTGAGAATCCTTCTTTTCTGGGACCCTGTTACAGACATCCAGTCTTTCAAGTTAAAAGTATTAAAGGAGCATTGCCAAGTACAGAAAGAACATGCTGACAGCAAAACTAAAAGACGAGATGCCCACCAATTCTGTGCCCATTTTTGATGATAGCAAGTGTGAGGGCCAACAACTTGTCTTTTACCTTAGACTCCCTCCTCCAATGCACCACAAGCCACTTGCCCCATAATAAGCAACCATTCAAAAGCCATACAAACTAGGTAGATGTGCATATAGCTGACATCTTTCGGTGATTTAAATCATAAGTGGCAGATTAACCTCTGAAATTCTTGTAGAATGCATTATTCTGGTTATTGCGGAGGCAGTGTTCCTGGCCATTTCAGGGACTTCACTTGGTCCTTGTTATTAAAAAGACTATTTTTTCTTAGACTAAGGAACCAAATGAGGAGTCTGCTACTGGGAATATTTATTCCAATTACACACTTGGAGGCTAGAGAAATTATAACTGAGACAGTTTCCAGAGAATTGACTCCATGAGGAGGTGACATGGCCTGGAGTTTCAATCATAATTGGTTTCTCCATGGCCCTCCTTAGATGCAAACTGAATTCTGGTTGCACTGTTATTTCTCCAGTATCCATGCTATGTCAAAACCCAAAGCCCATAATTTTAGAAAAGTCTCAATATTCTGTTTTTCTCCTGTGCAACTTTAGGCAAACATATTATACCAGGTTTCTTTGGGGAATCATTAAGAATACTTAACATAAGAACTTTTGGTGGAATTACAGAATATTTCCTTCTACTTTCACATTCAGTCAAGGGTTTCGGGGCCTATAACTGTGTGACATTAGGGGACACATTTTTCCATCAGTACTGCCATTAGCCATCTGGGCAGTGGCTTACACTCTCCTCTTCCTCACTTTAACCTCTTTCTCTCCTTTATCTTTTGTTACACATGTCAAAGAATACACAATAAATTATTGAGTGATCTTGGTTCTTAGACTGCCATGATATTTTAGCCCTCACCACAAATCCCAGAGGACACTCTTTTCTTATTAGCATTCTAACCCTGCTGTATGTTTTAGTAATTACATCTTGCCTCTTGGAGTTAAATATTTTCACCTGGCCTCTGCAACCCAAAAGCTCATTACATGCACTAATACTATCTGTCTATTTTCTGCACTGATGCTAGGGGCCTCAAGCTCATGATCATATCTCCTACTCTCAGCTCCAGCCTAAAGAGAGGCCCCTGCACTGATAAATACATAGTCTATCTTAGCTGAGTGTCTCATCTGCCTGCTTTGACACAGTCAAATGATAGGTTTCCATAATATTAACTCTGCCTCTCCAAAACTTGATGTGCTAATGATCTAGACCTGTCTTCTGTATAGCATTTAGTGTGAATCATCTTTATGCTTTAGGTTCTAAGAGCCATTCCCACAGTAGATTGAGGCTGTTTCTAGAGTTACTTTCCTAGGGTGTTGCATTTCAGGCACTGACCATTGCCCTCACAGTACTAAATTCTTGCCTATGTAAATTCATATATTACCTTCCCTTTTTGCTCTAACCCTTTCAAAATCCATTACTATTCATCTTCCCCTGATTTCAACTAGGATGGTATTATGTAGTGATGATTTTTTCTTCTTCTTCTGTTTTATTTTCTTCTGGATATTGGAATGTGTTGCTGTTTGCACCCTGTGAGGTTTGACCTTAATACCCAGCTTGGCAGTGATGAGGGAAGTGAAAGAGAACCTTCAGAAAGATGAGTGTTACTTTGTAAAGCACTTGCTTTAGATGTGGTCCTATAGGGTCTCCTTAAGAAGGTACAATTTGAACAAAGATGTGAAAAGGGAGGATGAACAAGCCATAAGGAAGTCTGGGGTGAGAATCGACCAAGAAAATTCAAATTGAAAAATGCAGCCAAAGAACAAGAGGTGGTCCACAGAAAGAGAAGGGAGTAGGACTGGGTAAGCATTTGTAGAAAAGGATATCTGTAGAGTGGAAGAAAGTGAGATTGGTGAACTTAGTCATCCATACCAGTGCTTATGAGTTTGCTTTAGTCTGTTCCAGCTGCTAAACCAAATACAGTAGATTAGATGCCTTATAAATAACAGCAATTTATTTCTCACAATTCTAGAGTTTGGGAAATCCAAAACCAATCAGATTCAGTGTTCGGCAATGGTCCAACTTCTGGCTTACTGATGATGATATAGGTGTATTTATATATTTATGTATTTATCTGGGAATCAAATACAAGGCCTCCCTCATGCTGTACAAGTGCTCTGATCTATATCCCCAACCATAGATAGTGACTTCTCATGTCCTTACATAGTGAAAAGTGGCAAAGAGTCTCTCTCAGGCCTCTTTTATAAGGATACTAATCTCATTTTTTATTTAGGAATGAGGAATCCCAAAGATTTTATATTCTATTACCATAAATCTGAGGGGTAGGATTTCAGCATATGAATTGTAGTGAGGCATAAGCATTCAGTGCATTGAAGATGTGATCTACCATTTTCACCTCACACCTAAGGAAAGTTACAGAAAGTTTAATTTGAGTGAGGGCAGTCCCCTGCTGGCAGTATGCAAACCAAAGAGTACAGTCTGGTACCTGTAAACCACCTCCTGTGTTCTTTATGTTAATGCTAATTCCAGCCCCTCCTAGACCCACAGCTGTCAATGATATTTATACAGGTGTAATCTGACACTACTTCATCTTGGGTGTTTTAATTCATCCCTTCAGTTTCTGCCCCAAGGGCATTTCCTCCATCATGTTTTAGGTTTCATCCTCTCTATCCCTTTCTGTTCCCTTCTCTGATGTTATACACTGTATAGCATTTATATTCAGTAATAACTCAGTTCGCAAATGCTTGTCCTTGCAAACAGTTTTATTCACAAGCAAAAGCATTCAGCAAAATTTTGCTTCTTTTTGGCAAGCTCCACATTGGTTGACAAACATAAATGGAGCCATCTTCCACAAAATCATAAAACAAAGTATGTTCATAAACCAAGGTACCACTGTCTTCTTATATTAGGCAGTAAAATGGACTTGTGTTTACTGTCTCCCTAGCTAGAACATGAGTTTAGGAAGGCATCCTGTTTTGCATCCTGCTGCATTGGTAGGGCTTAGAAAAGTGCCTGATGCATAATAGGCATGCTATACATATTTATCAAATTCAATGATACCTCAATTTACAAACTTCATTTGTTTTACAGTCTTGGGGAAGATGGCTGGGTTTGTGTTTGTGGGGAAGATGGTTATGATCATGTTTTTCACCTGATGCAGTTTGTAAATGGGAAGCAAAATTTTGCTGAACACTCTTTTCTGTGAACTGAATTGTTTGCAAACAGAAGCATTTGTGAATGGAGGCATTACTGTAAATGAATAGTGAGTAGATACTTAAATCAGAATCTGACATGCTAAGAGCTCAATAAAGAGTAGTTGCTGTTACTACTACTTGCTGTGTGACCTTGCTTAATTACTTGATCCTCTAAATTTCTGCTTTGACATCTGCAAAATGAAAGAATTATCTCTTTATGTAATTGACATAAGGGATATGTGAGAATAATATATGAGGTAACTTGCTCATAGTAGATCAACACATGGTAGCTTTATCACTTTTATTATTACTTTGTCAATTTAATAGTATTAAAGTATTAAACTCTTCATCATTGCTTTGCTTAAATTGAAAGACTTGATCCATTTAATTTAATTGGGGCTGTGTGAATTCACAAAATTTTTCTTTCAGCCTTTTCCTTCTCCATTTATTATTCATTATTCAATAATTGCAACCATCATGGTTTAGCTGCAAGGTTCTGTTTACAAATGGCATCACACAACAGCCAAACACATTTTCTCACACATGGACATGGGCATTTCAGAACAAGTAAGGATCATTTAAAAATGTTGAAGAAGTCCCATAATTCTTAAAGCGAATAACTCAGAGAAAAAACAAACCCTGCAACCTTCTGCCTCCCTGTGGCTATGAAATGAAAGAAGCCTAGTGCTTTGCCCACTGGGCCTTGGGACACCAATTGGATCTGCTGCCAGACTGAGGACCCAGTCAGCACTGGCTCATCTGCCTGTTGTTTCTGTCCTTTAAGAAAGAGCTACTTGATTAGACTCCTTTAACCTACAGAAATGCTTTCTGACCAGCTGTGGCCAAGAGTTTCATTTTTCTTATTAGAAAAAGTAAAATTTTCTAGAATTATTCCAGATGGTGCTCAATATAAAGCACCATGTCACCCTCAGTCAACTCTCAGTGAATTCCATCTTGGCCACTTACTGAGTGATGCTTTGAATCTGAGTTTCACTGAGTTTGAGATTCAGCTTTGGCATCTGTATAAAGAATAAGATTTCATAGGGACATTACAAAAAGAAAATTAAAAGAAGAACAACCATATGAAGGTATGCTCTATTCTTGTATTCAAGAGATATAATATCATAGCCAAATGTATTTTGTGTTTAAAAACAATGACTATGATATAATATAAATTGCTCTAAGCTCTTTGTTTGAATTAACTCATTCAATTATCACAACGCTTTCAAACATGACTCTTGTTTTCCTCATATTACAGTTGCTGACCTGTGAATAGAGTTTGAAAAATTTGCCCCAAATCCACAGGATATTGGGCAGTATTATTTTCCATACTTCCTGTGGCCACTGACATATGTCTATCAGTCCTCTCTGCACCTCATACACATATAGAAAGCACTATCATGGCAGCATTTTACAGAGAAAGACATGCCATCTCAGAGAAGCCAGGTTACGTGTGTAAAGTCTCTCTGTTAGGATACACTAAGTATAAAAGGGAGGAAGTTGGAATCAAGACACAGACTTCACTGCTATGTCCTAGTGCTTTCTTTGATCAATGAGTTTAAATGATCAAAGGAAGTGGAAAAATGCAACACATCTTAGAAATCACATTCTGACAAAATACCACTGTTTTAGGCATAACATGTCTTGCTGGACCAAGGATCATCTATACCATTGCTAAGGACAGGAAATGTGGAGGATCTCCTTAACCTTTTTTCACACACTGACAATCTTCCTTCACAGGCACCAGGATGCTTAGTCTCACACCCATAAGAGAATTCAGTACCCAGTAGCTAAGCAGAGATGTGTAGGGACCTAATTGGTTTTAGACAACACAACTGGGTTATCTATTCGTGTGAAATAAAACTCACTACATTCAAAGTGATTTGAATTAGAAATATTTTCCTTGAAAGTGTTGTGAGTAATGTCTCCATATTCTATGTCATAAAGGCTAAAGGGATTTTATTTCCAAATAAACACTTGAAAACATCTTATTCATAAATTATTTTTGCTGAATTTAAAGCAGTAGATTCCAAAGAAGCTAATGCAGGGGTTGGGAATGTGGTTCACATTCACAAAGAGTGTTCACAAAGAGAGAGGGACCAAGAAAGCATATAATCATAATCATCATCTCCTTGTAAGAAAATCTCTGAGCATAGGTGGTCTTTATTGATCTCTTTGTTAAGGTAATTGGCTACTGAGTATTTTCAAAGTTATTTTATCTGCTTTTATTTTTTCTGCTTAATTCAAGCATGGGCTAGTTATTCCTCAACCCTTCAACAATATCTTATGCTTAAATCTTACCACATGACATTTCAACTGTTTTTTTATTTGATTGTCTTATTCACTTTCTTGAGGTCAGGGGCTTTGGATAAGTTATTTTATTATGTTCAAAATCTTGCCTAAGTCTAAGAATGATGCAAAAGTGGTGGTCACATTTGATAAATCACAACCACATGCTGTTGAGCAACAAGGAATCATGAGATGATTAGGTACTATGTAAAAAAAGAAAATGGAGGCACAAAAATACCACGAGGCATATTTTATTCCAAGAATTCACTTATGATTGATTTTAATAATTCTCAACTGTGTTTATCTTTGCTTTGGTAATCATGAAGATTTGATGGGGCTGAGTGATAGAGCTTGCTTTGAATTAGTGAAGCCCTGGGCTTGAGACCCACAACCACACACAAGAAAAGACTTTGTGGTCCTCAATGACTAGGGTGTATTGTGGAAAACATCCATGCTATTGCCAACCTGGAACAAAGCTGGCCAATTCCCTCTCTTCTGTTTTAACTCCATCAGTTTGGTCCCTGCAGGAAAATGACTCCCCTTAAATATCAGAGGGTAGAGGATGCTATTTCCTCTGTGAGCCATTCCTTAATGATACCATTGTTCTTACTCTGCCTATCAAGAATCTGAAGCCACTGGCAGTATCTTCAGTTTATCCCAGCTTCATTTTATTCTTAAAAGAAAGGCAAGCATTCTATTTTTCAATTTCCTATATGTCATTTGTGCCATTTCCCCATTAAACCTGTCTAATAATCTCTCCCTCCCACCAAAAATGACTTCTCTGTCTCCTTTGGAACCTCACTTTGTCCCACTGCACTTCCACAAATGTGTTTCTTCATAAATTCACAAAAAAGAAGGCAATTTAGTTTTAAATCATAAAAGTTTATTGAGAATTCCTGGGATGGTGGCTATCTACATCCACCTGGAGGGAGGAAACTATATTATAGGAAATCACTGAGAAAGTACACATTGTCCCAACATCCTGGCCAACACAGGGAGGAAGAAATCATCCCCCCAAAGGATCATCTTCAGTCCTCATTAATCCAAGAGACAACAGGTTCAGAGCAGACCATCACATGATATTGGGATGTGCTGGTCCCATAGCTGCTCCTCAAAAAACAGAGAAGAAACAGCCATTTCCTCTCCATGGTGGAGTTCTTGGTTACCAGGCTCATTTCTTTTTCCTTTCTTTCTTTTTTTTTTTTTTTGGTACCAGGGATCAAACTTGGGACCTTGCGCTTTCAAGGCAGGCACCAGAACCACTGAGCTAAATCCCCGGCCCAAGTGAGGGACTCCATTTTTTTTGGTACCAGGGATTGAACTCAGGTCCTTGCACTTGCTCAGCAGGTGGTGAAACCACTGAGCTAAATCCCCGACCCCAGGCTCATTTCTTGATAAGGCTGTCAAGAGAGTGAAGCCTTTTCTGATGTTCAAGTTAATTAATTAATTAATGTATTCATTTATTTTTTAACATTCTTTTCTCATTTATTAAGTTTATTGGTACATTTTATTTTTGTAATCAATAATAAAATATTCCTATCTATTGATTGATTCACAGTAGCTATAGTTTTAACAGACTGGTTGCTCCTCTCAGATGAACAATTTAATTAAAAGTTGTGAAATTTGGAAATTAACGCTGAGATAATTGAGAAATCAAATGAAATAGTCCAGGAAAAGTAGTAGCATGTAGGCAAGAACATTTACCCATACTTCACTTGTTCCCTGACCACATGTGCCAGGCTCAATCTGTGTTTCACAGGTAAGGAAACCATGTCCAAATTTGTACTTTGCTTTCCATAGGGTTATGGCTACTGGATGAGAGACATGCACAGACACCTGCTGTCCACTGTGTTGGTAAGTGACTGATTCAGAGTTTAGGCAATATGGCAGTGGTTTAGAAATAGGAAGGATTTTAAAAGTATAATTTAAAAACATGTACCACCTGCAAGTCCAGTACCCAGAACTTGCACTCTTTGGGAAGCACAGTGTGGGAAACTGAATGCCAGTCATCTGACTTCAGAGTTCTCCATTTATGCCCATGGTCCATGCATCATTGTTTATTGCCCATGGAGTATGGGATCCTTCTTTACTTGGAATGCATCTGGACAGCCTCAGCTTTATTTTTCTGATTTCCTTTTTGTGTATCTCACATAAAAAGGAAGTACAAAATCCAAAATAGCTTGTAGGAATTAGTACCTCTTCCAAGAGGACTGGTACTCATAAATGGAACCCCGTTAGCAGAGGTCTTACAAGAATTTTCCTATTAAAGACAGAATCAAAGTTTGCACTCCAAACAGATTTTCCCATTGATATAATATGTAGACCAAGTTTATTTCTCAAATGTGTCTAACAAGATATGAATAGTGGGAGGTCACAAGTCACAAAGAACACACCAAACCAGCCAATGCCCTGGCAACAATCCACTGGAAAATCCCACCCCCCACCTCCCCGCTCCTCTGTACAGCCACCTGGTTCCACACTACAAAGATTCAGAGGACACCGGACCACCAGAATATGTTACTGAGACCTGCCACTCCCAGCCCAGAGGTAGGGGCTTCTGAGCAGCCATCCCACTGCTCCTGGTCTAGAGGAAGGGGCTTCCCAGCCACAATCCCTCCCTCTGCTCCCAGCCCAGAGGAAAGGGCTTTTGGGCTACCTTCTGTCCCACCACTCCTGGCCCAGAGGAAGGGTCTTCTGGGTTACCATACCTCCTGCTGCTCCCGGCACAGAGGTAGGGGCTTCTGAGCCACCATCCCACTGCTCCTGGTCCAGAAGAAGGGGTTTCCCAGCCACCATCCCACCCACTGCCCCCAGCCCACAGGAAAGGGCTTTTGGGTCACCATCCCTACCGCTTCTCCAGGCCCCTGTCCCACCTCTCTCAGGTCAGAGGAGGCAGTGCATGCAGGTGCTATCAGCACCTCCCCCCCCCCAAGGTGAAATGAGAAAACACATAAATAAGTCTCAAAACCAGACTTCCAGATCACCTAGAGCAACCCCAAAGGGAAATGAGATGGAACACTCTGATACTCAACCACCTGGACCCACTGAACTGGCAACAAAAGGGGATCTGGAAAAAATGAAATCAGAAATAATTTCTCAGATAACAGGAGAAATTGAGCTCCTAGTGCAAGACATGATTAATACATCTAGAGAGGAGCTGAGGAACATGATGAAATCCCAACATAGGAAACAAATGGAATCCATAAAACAAATGCAAATAGATATCCAGGAGATGAAAAACTCCATTGAAAGTCTACACAGCAGAATGAGCCAATGTGAAGACAGAATTTCATATATAGAAGATAAGATTGCAATTAATGACCAGGAAAAGAAAAATTGCTTCAAAATTATAAGGGAACATGAGAAATCAATCCAGCAGCTGCTAGATGATGCAACAAAGAATAACATAAGACTGATTGGAGTCAATGAAGAAACACGAGAGAGTGGAGATGACATAAAAAATTCTCTTCACAGAAATGATGGCAGAAAACTTCCGAAGCAGGGGAAGAGAACTTGACATACAGATAAGTGGGGCATATAGGATTCCAAATAGCCTTCCTTGATCAAAACAAATGTACACATAGGCATATAATTGCTAAGATTCCAGAAACACAACTGAAGAACAAAGTTCTACAAGCAGTTAGAGAAAAGAAACAAATCACATACAAAGGAAAGCCCATCAGAATCACAGCAGACTTCTCAACACAAACTATCAAGGCAAGAAGAGTTTGGAGTCACATATTCCAAGCCCTAAAAGAAAACAGCCTCCAAACCAGATTTATGTACCCTGCAAAACTCTCTTTCAAAATTGATGGAGAAATAAGACACTTTCATGACAAAGAGCATCTTAGGAACTATGTGAATATCAAAGCAGCATTCCAAAGAATTTTACACAATATCCTAGGAACAGACATTGAGGATCACAACCCCAGGAAGCAAAGCAGAATGAATCCACCTGGAATGACAAGAAATTAAAGGTAAAGGGGGAGAACCCAACAAAAAGAAAAAGTCATGGCAATGACAAGTCAATAGGTTTCAGTTATAACCATCAATGTCAATGGTCTCAATTCACCAATCAAAAGAAATAGACTGGCAGAATGGGTCAAGAAGCAAAATCCATCAATATGCTGAATACAAGAAACACACTTAATTCAAAAGGAAACTCATAGACTGAAAGTTAAAGGGTGGAAAACAATACTCCATGCGACAGGAACCAAAAAAAAGCAGGAGTAGCTATCCTCTTTGCAGAAGAAGTAGATTAAAAACCAACACTGATCAAGAGAGATGAAGAAAGACACTACATCCTTGTAAAGGGAAGAATCCAAGAGGAAGAGATGACAATCATAAATATCTATGCACCAAACATTAGTGCACCCAACTATACAAAACAAATATTAACGGACATGAAAAGTCATATATGCACTAATACAATTGTAGTGGGGGACCTCAACACCCCACTGTCACAAATAGATAGATCTACTAGACAAAAAATATGTAAAGAAGCAGTAGAGCTCAATTGAACTCTTGAACAAATGAACTTAACAAATGTTTACAGACTCTTCCACCTCACAAAATCAGAATACACATTCTTCTCAGCTGCACATGGGTCATTCTCCAAAATAGACCACATACTCACACATAGAACATGTTTAAGTAAGTGCAAAATAATTGAAGTTATCCCCTGTATATTATCAAAACACCGTGTGATGAAATTGGAGACCCATAGCCAAAGAAACCCCAAAATTTCATAAACACGTGGAAATTGAACAACACACTTCTGAATAACCAATGGGTCACAGAGGAAATTAAAGAAGAAGTCAGACAGTTCCTTCAATTAAATGACAATGAAAATACAACATATGGGAATCTATGGGACACAATGAAAGCAGTCTTATGAGGGAAATTCATAGCAGTGAATACGCATATTAGGAAAACAGAACAAGCCCATTTAAACAACCTGATGCTGAATCTCAAGCTTCTAGAAAAAGAAGAGCAGGACAACCCCAGAGCTCATACAAGGGAGGAAATTATAAAGATCAGAGGAGAAATCAATGCAATGGAGACTAAGAGAATGATACAAAAAATCAATGAAGCCAAGAGTTGGTTCTTCAAAAGAATCAACAAAATTGACAAACCCTTAGCCAACCTTGTCAGAAAAAGGAAAGAAAAGGCCCAAATCCATGCAATTAGGAATGAAAAGGGTAAAACTACAACAGACCCAGCAGAAATCCAGAGGATCATCAATACCTACTTCCAGAACCTATATGCCCATAAGATGGACAACACAGAAGAAATGGACAGATTCCTAGACACACATGAATTACCAAAGTTAAATGAAGAAGATCTAAAAATTCTGAACAACCCAATATCAACCAATGAAATTGAAAATGTAATTAAAAATTTATCAACTAAGAAAAGCCCAGGTCCTGATGGCTTCACTGCTAAATTCTACAAGACATTTAGAGAGGAATTGCTGCCACTACTGTTTAAACTCTTCAATGAAATTGAAAGGGAAGCAATACTCCCAAATTCATTCCTGGAAGCAAGCATCGCCTTGATCCCCAAGGCAGAGAAAGATCCAACTGAAAAAGAGAACTATAGGCCAATCTCACTAAAGAACATAGATGCAAAAATCCTTAATAAGATACCGGCAAACAGAATGCAGAAGATCATCAAGAAGATCATACACCCTGATCAAGTGGGATTCATCCCAGGGATGCAGGGATGGTTCAATATATGAAAATCAATCAATGTAATACACTATATCAATAGACAAAAGGACAAAAACCATATGATTATCTCCATAGATGCAGAAAAAGCATTTGACAAAATCCAACATGCATTTATGATAAAAACCCTACAAAAAATTGGAATAGATGGTCTCTACCTCAATCTGATAGAAGCCATCTATGAAAACCCAACAGCCAGTATCATAGTAAATGGTCAAAAACTGAAATCCTTCACACTAAAATCAGGAACAAGCCAAGGATGTCCACTATCACCACTCTTGTTCAATATAGTTCTGGAAACATTAGCCATGGCAATTAGACAAGAGAAAGAAATAAAAGGAATAAAGATAGGAAATGAAGAAGTCAAATTGTCAGTATTTGCAGATGACATGATACTGTGTATAGAAGATCCCAAGAACTCCACCAAAAGTCTTCTAGTCTTAATAACCAAATTCAGTCAAGTAGCTGGATACAAGGTCAACACACAAAAATCAATAGCTTTCCTCTACACCAATGACAGACTCACTGAGAGAGAAATAGTGCAAATAATTCCTTTCACAATAGCATCCAACAAACTGAAATTCCTTGGAATCAACCTAACAAAAGAAATCAAAACCTCTTCTCTGAAAACTGTGGCACTCTGAAAAGAGAGATTTAAGATGATATCAGAAAATGGACAGACATCCCCTGCTCCTGGGTAGGAAGGATTAATATAGTGAAAATGGCCATACTTCCAAAACTTCTATATAGATTTAATGCAATTCCAATTGAGATCCCAACAGCATACTTCATGGACCTTGAGAAAACAATCCAAAACTTCATTTGGAACAAGAAGAGACCCAGAATAGCAAAAGCAATTCTAGGTAACAGAGACATGGCAGGGGATATCACAATCCCCAACCTGCAACTCTACTACAAAGCTACTGTGATAAAACAGCATGGTACTGGCAAAGAAACAGACCTGAGGACCAGTGGAACAGATTAGAAGGTGCAGAAAGAACGTCAGACACACTCAGCCATCTCATCTTCGATAAAGGAGCCAAATACCCTCACTGGAGGAAACATAACCTCTTTAATAAATGGTGCTGGAAAAATTGGGCTTCAACTTGCAAAACATTAAAACTACACCTATATCTCTTGCCATGCACTAAACTAAAATCAAAATTGATTAAATGCCTAAATATTAAAATAGAAACTCTGAACCAGTTGGAACAGAGATTAGGTAGAACCCTTGAAGACATTGGTATAGGAAAGATTTTATGAAGAAAACCTCAGTTGCCCATGAACTAGCACAAACAATCAACAAGTGGGATCTATTCTTATTAAAAGGATTCTTCACAGCAAGAGAAACCACCCACCGTGTGAAGAGACAACCCACAATGGGGGAAAAATTCTTCACCTGCTCTTACTCAGACAAAGGTCTACTAATCTATAAAGAACTTAAGAAGATCAGACCTCCCAAATTTAAAGACCCAATCTGAAAATGGGCATCTGAAATGAACAGACAGTTCTCAGACAAAGAAGTAGAAATAGAAAACAAGTACATGAAAAAATGTTCAACATCACTGGTCATTTGAGAGATGCAAATGAAAACAATGCAGAGATTCCACCTCACTCCAGAAAGAATAGCTGCTGTCATGAAATCAACCAATAACAAATTCTGGTAGGGCTGTGAGGAAAGAGGAACCCTGCTCCACTGCTGGTGGGAGTGTAAACTGGTGCAGCCACTGTGGAAATCAGTATGGAGATACGTTAAAATACTAGGACTAGAAGTCCCATTTGACCCTGCTATTCCACTGCTGGGGATCTTCCCCAAAGAATTAAAAGAATCATACCACAGTGATATATGTGCACCCATGTTCATAGCAGCACAGTTTGTAATAGCTAAAACTTGGAAACAGCCCAAATGCCCATCAACTGGAGACTGGATAAAGAAAATGTGGTTTTTTAATAAAATGGAGTACTACTCAGCCATAAAAAATGAAAGATTAGAGACATTTATAGCTAAGTGGATGCACATTGAGGCAATACTCTTAAGTAAAATAAATAGGACACACATATGTAAATACCGAATAGTTTCTCTGGTGTGAGAAACTGAAAGTGTAAATAAGGACACAATGTATAATGGGTAATGTGAAATAGGAAGAAAAGAGGCAAAGGGGAAGGAAGTGGGAGGACTAGGGGAAAGGATAGAAGGGAATGTGATTAATATGAGGAAATGGAAAAATAGAAACAAAATCTTTGTAAATAGGGCGAAATGGAGGGGTGGAAAGGAGGGCTGGGCAAGGGTGAAAAATAAGAACCAAGAAAGACTATGTAAAGGTGCAAATTTCCAATGATGAATGTCATGATAATGTAAAATAGGAAGAAAAAGTCCAAAGGGGTAGGGGTAGTGGGAGGGGCAGGGTAAAGGAAAGAAGGGAAAGGAAAAATGATGAGAAATGGCAAAAATGGAAATAAAGTCTTTGTAAATAGGCAAGGGTGGAGGGAGTGAAGGGAGGCCTAGGAATGGGAAAAAAATAAGAACCAAGATCCATTATGTAAAGATACAATTCCCAATGAGAATTGTAATTGTGTTGTATACCTACAATGTACCAATAAAAGAATTTAATTTAGAAAAAAAAAGAAAAAAAAAGAAAACTGAAAAGCAGAATGAAGAGCCCTATTAACAGAAAGGGAAGTAGACTCTATGGAGACAGAAAAACAATATGGAAAGGAAGGAGAGTAGAGAGGATGGCTGCGGAAAACATAAATGATCAAAGGGACATAGTTCATGTATTAAATCCCAAAGCTGAATGTAAACACTACATACAGCAAATAGTTATTAATAAAAATTAAAAAGATAATAAGTAAAAGATCAAGGTAATACAATTTTCATTTGGATCACACTGATTTTGGAGGGATGCAAGGGATGTATATTGAAAATTCCATTGTCAAATGCACAGCTGAAATATTTGTCTTCATGATAATCACTACTGTACTCATGACCTCATATGCACTTCCTTCGTTCAAACATTCTTAGTTCATATCTAAAAGCAGACCTCCTCTCCTGCCCAGGGAGTGGCATGCAAATCCCTACATACAGCTGAATCCCACAGCCATGAATGACACTCTACAGATCCTTCCCACAACATGTGGCACACACCTCTTCTATGTCAAAGTGGCCTCATGAAAATTCTCCATTATCCTCCATGAATGGCAATCATTTTCTGGTGTTATGATTGGCACTGCTGGTTGTTAATGCAGAAAAGAGGGAGTCACCTTTGAGATAAACTACTACTCTGACTGATTTTTCTCACCAGGTGCCCTGTCTGCCTTCTCCTACTGCATATGCCTGATCCCTCCTCTGCCACTGTCTTACTCCAGGGGTCCAAGTTGTTTCGTGAAAGTATATTTACTGACTCCATTGCAACTCATTATATATTCTCCACACTTCTAATAGTTATTATTTTGTCATAGTAAAATTAAACTTTTATTTTCACTCACTCAGGTTTTCATATCTTAGTTGGAGCTGCTTTCTGAAGATCCTGCCCCATTACCTTTCCCCAAACCTTGCCTTTTTTTCTATACCAAGTTATGTGCAGTAGTTCCCAGTCTTGGGCAATATGAGGACTCCAGACCTGCATCATTCTCTTCACTTGTTTGTAAATTGTTGGGTTTCTATTGTTGCCATTATCTTGATTCCCAGGGAGCCTATCCCATGCTATTTGCCTTACTGGTCTGTGTCTGATACTTCTAACTCCCAAGGGACTCTGGGAATGTCTATTCCAAGCCACATGCTCAGGGTAAGCCCATTTTTTCTCATTCACTGAAACAGAAGTTGCTACTTCCCACCATTTATCCCAAACCATCTCTAGTTGTGGGCACTTGTCCTTACAGTTATCCCACTATCCTGTAAAACCAGTCATTAGCCATATTCATTAAGGTGTAGAATTTATGTTACATCTAAAATAAAAATTTAAAGAACCAGTTACCTCAATGAGTTTCAAGTGGAAGGAAAAACAGGGGATGTTTGAAAGGACACGGAAAGAGCTGGGTATGGTAGAAATCAGAAAAGCAACATTAAATCCATAGTGCAGAGGGTAAATCTGCCTGAGTATCCATGCTGGATTAATAAGAGCAGAACAAACAGCCCTCCTACCATGTACTAAGTTACTTATCAGTGTGGGGAATGCAGGGGAGAATGGAGTATATTGGAAAATAACAGGATAGAAAGCTGCATCAGGGGAGAAATAGGAAGTACTGTTTTTATAAGGAAAAGGCAGAGGAACAGAAGATTTGCTATAATGAAAAGTGCATCTATTATTCTGCTCTGGCCTCAGCCTACCTATCTAAGAGAATGCATTTCTGAGGCAGATGCAATCTGAGGACACACCTTTGGTTTCAGGGCAAAAACTTTGAATGGGGAGAGAATATCCACTCTTCTTTCCATCTACTTGGTTTCTTTCTGGAGTCTCTTTAGGTCATGATAGGTGTTTAATGTGAGATTTGTTTGTTATTTTTTAAGGGGCTTTGTGTATTTGCTTTGTGAATTTTATTTGCCTGTACTGATTTGGTTTGGTTTTAACTCAGCAAGAGCCCTCCTGCAAATAGAGGAAGATTGATGGTAACTACCCAGAAACAATACTTACATTAGGAACCTCTTAATTATCCTTTGTGTATTTGTTTTTTCTAGTGAACAACTCAATTCACATCATTTTTTTAACCTCAAACCACCTACTCATCTGTCTGAAATTTCCTGACTTCAGTTTGTACAACTGCAAGAGTTTGACCAGGCGTTATGAATAACAATTGTCATTCATATCTAAAGCTTACATAATTTAAAAAATATTCCCAGAATATGGGCGTAGCTCAGTGGTGGAGCACCTGTCCATAACATGTCCAATGCCCTGGGTTCAATCCCCAGCAACAAAACAAAAGAAAAATTCCACTTTCATTGCATTATGTGACTCCACCATGGTATATCCAACAAGGGTAAGTACCACCTGTGTTATTTTATAGTTTGGGTTATGGAAACTCCAATGTGTTAAGGACCCCACAGAATCATAATTTCTTTGACCCACTGTGACTGAAGATTGTGCTGATGCCAGGTGAAAACACTGTCCTCACCACTCCCTTCCCTGGAATAACTCATATCTGAGGTGTGGGTTTCTCTGCTCTCAGCACAGCCTGATAGACCTACTGGGCTTCCAACTGCTGGTTCAGAATCCTGGCATCTGAATCTTTGATGTAACATGAAACTCAGTTAGAGCTCAAGGACCATGGAGAAGAGCAAGAGAAGCTCCATTCTCCTCAAATAAAGGCATGTGGCTGGAGCAACTCTCTTCCTCTTTTTCATTTTGATTTCAGGAAGTTTTTCTCCTATCTCATATAAACTTTAACTCCTTAATTGTTTCATTGGCTCAATGAAACCACTTCTGACTTATTTTTCAGTTTTTCATCTAATTCACTTTTTAATTTCAGTTACTTGAAATCAATTCAATATGTAGGCAATGGGAAAAGTATCTACATTTTTTAAGGTCTCTGTGACATGTAAAATGAACTCCTTTAATGGGTTAAGTTGTTGAGGATTAGGTGAATGAGAGAAAAATAAAATAAGGCTATCCATTATTAAATTTCTTATTAAGAATACACACACACATATATAAATATATAATATATAAAATTATATATAATGTATATATTATATAATAAATATCTATTTATATATATGCATAGCATACTTCAGTATCCACTGGAAAATTGGTTTTAGTACTCTCTTGGATCCCAAGTATGTAAATGATCAGGTCTTTTACATAAAATGGCATAGTATTTTCATATGAACTATTCACATCCTTCTTTATAGTTCATATCTCTTATATTACTTGGAACACTGTAGACAATATGAAAGCTGTGGAAAGATTTATTATTCTGCATAATTTAATGGAAAAGGACAATAAAAGTCCATACATGTTCAGTACAAAGGCATTGTATAAAAATTATTTTCAATCTGTGCTCAGTTGGGCTCTTTACTTTTGGGAAACATTTTTTAAAAGTGTAAAAATGAAAAGAAAGATTGGACATATGTCTTGTATATTTCACATTTAAAATATGGAATTCAAAGTTGACCATGTTCCATGAAGGCGGCAAGTGTGTCTACACCAGTGAAACATCTAGATGTGGTGAAAAGCATACAATGGCACAGTGGTCTTCCTAAAGTAATATTGTATCACTGAAATAAAACACTGAGGGAAGGTTCTCTTAATTTCGACCTCTAAATAGGTCTGTGCTACACATATACACCCAATTTAATAGAATTTTCATGACATCCAAACCCATGGACATTGAAAAAGCTTTAGAAGAAAGGAAAACTTGTATGTACAATAAACAATTAGAAAATTTGATTTTTTCCATCTTTCGTATTGTAATTATCTTCTAAAGAAAAACAATTTATTTATATTTTATTAGGAAAAACATCAGTTTTTTAAAGTAAGGTGAACTATTTACATGCATTTTCATAGAAGAATAAAAATCTTCATGTAGTTTTAAAAATATCTCTGAGTCCACTTGAAGGATGTACAGATAAGTCTGAGAAGCTGAGATACTCTTTCCCTGGCTTTCCAAGCTCAGCACACTTCCCAGTGCCCAATCTGTAACTCTTACAATACTGGTTAATTTTCATAACAGAAGTATACATGCTATTTTCATGTAATTCATAAAAGGCACTAAAGTTAAAATCAGAAGGATGATCTTATTATACATGAAATTTGACAAACTGAGGTTTGTCTATTTCCAAGTAGATCATGAGCATTTTTACATGTAGTTGAATATTCTTAGTATGGTGTGTTTAATATGACTACATGTTATTCTGTTAAAAGGTTACTCTATGATTTTTTAATCATTCTTTTATTGTTAGGAATTTAATTTTTTAAACACATTTTCTGTTAAAAACAATTTTAGTAACACATTTTTAGATGCTTTGATGATTTTTAATTTATTTTATCGGTACATTTTAGGTATACATGATGATAATATTCATCATAAGGAATTTGTAGTTGTACACACTATATCTTGATTTTTTCCCCATTCCCATCTCCTCCCTTCAACTCCTCTTCCCCTCCTTATTTACAAAAGGTTTGTTCCATTTTTTTTCTTCTATTCTCTTTTCATTCTTTTCATTTCCTTCCTCCCCTAGCTCACTCGTCTTTTGATCTGAACATTTAATCCCTATTTTACAATATCTATTATACATTTTGGGCCTTATTTACATTTTCTGTTTCTCACATCAGAGAAACAATGCCATTTTTGAACATGTATGTCCAATTTATTTCACCTAAGAGTATGGTCTCAAGGGGCATCTATTTACAGAGAAATGTCTCAAGTTTTCTTTCTTTATTGAAGACTAGTACTGCATTGAATAAAAATATCACATATTCTTTACCCATTCATCGGTTTATGGGCATTTGGGCTGTTTCCAAGATTTAGCTATTACAAACTATGCTGCTATAAACATGGGTGTGCATATATCGCTGTGGTATGATGCTTTTAATTCTTTCAGAAAGATACCAAGAAGCAGAAGACCTGGGTCAAATGTACCTTTAGTCTTAGTTTTTTGAGGAATCTCCACACTGATTTCAACAGCACTTGAACCAATCTACACTCCCACCAACAGTGGAGAAAGATTCCTTTTTACCCACAGCCCTTTCAGCATTTGTTATTGGTTGATTTCTTGATAATAGCTATTCTTTCTGGAATAAGGTGGAATCTCAGTGTTGTTTCATTTTGCACCTCTTGAATGGCCAGTGATATTTAATAGTTTTTCATATATTTATTTTCCATTTCTAATTCTTGATCTAAGAAGCATGTGTTCATTTCAGATGTCCATTTTTTATTGAGTCTTTAAACTGAGGGGCATCTGGGGTTTTTTGAATTCTGTGTATATTCTAAATATTAGTCCTTTGTCATAAAAATAGCTGGCAAAATGTTTTTCCACTCTTTAGATTGTCCCTTTAGTCTGTTGGTTGTTTCTTTTCCTGCACAAAAGCTTTTTAATATGATAAGATACCAATTGTTGATTCTTCATAATGTTTCCTGCATGATCAGGGTTTTGTTCATAAAGTCTTTGCCTACACCTATATCTTCAAGAGTTCTACCTATTCTATCTTTCAGCAGATTTAGTGTCGTTTTAACATTTAGATCTTTTATCCATTTTAGTTTAGTGCATGGTAAGACATATGAGTCTTAGTTTTAATCTTTGGCATGTTGAAAGGACCATTTATTAAAGAGGCTCTCTTCCAGTGAAGGTGTTCAGCCATACCTTTTATCAAAGATAAGGCTGCTGAGTGTGTTTGGAGTTGTTTTCTCATCTTCTACTCTGTCCCCTTGATCTTTGGGACTTTTTTAAGTAACATGTTGTTTTTATCACAGTAGCTTTGTAGTATAATTTCAAGTCAGGTATTATGATGCTGCCTGCTTTCTCTTTGGTGCCCAGAATTGCTTTTGCTATTCTAGATCTCTTCTGATTCCAAATAAATTTTAGAATCATTTTCTTTAATTCTTAGAGGTATGCTATTATTATTATTATTTTGAATGGAATTGCATTAAATCTGCATAACAATTTTAGAAGTATAGGGATGGGGATTTAGCTCAGTGGTTCCGCCTCCTGCCTTGGCAGTGCAAGGACTGGAGTTCGATCCCCGGTAGCAAAAAAAAAAAAAAAAGAAGAAGTATGGCCATTTTCACTATGTTGGTTCTTCCTACCCAAGAACAAGAGATATCTTTCCATTTTCTGATATCCTTTCAATCACCTTTGTAATTTTCAATGTATGGCCTTTCACTTCCTTTGTTCAATTGAATCCTAAAATACTTCACTTTTTTGCATGCTATTGTAAAAGGTGTAGTTTCCTTAATTTTTGTCTCACTGAGTTTGTTATTTGTGTACAGGAATGCTATTGATTTTTGAATGTTGACTCTGTATCTAGCTATGCTACTGAATTTGTTTATTTAATCTAGAAGTCTCTGGGCTGAGTTTTTGGGTTTTCTATGTGGAATATCATGTAATTCACAAATAATGATAATTTAACTTCTTTCTTTTTTATTCTTATTCCTTTTATTTCTTTCTCTTGTCTAATTACTCTGGATATTTTCAGAACTATATTGGATAAGAGTAGTGATAGTGGACTTCCTTGTCTTGTTCCTTATTTTAGAGTGAAAGTTTTCAGTTTTTGACCATTTAGTATGTTGTTGGTTGTTGGTTTGTCATAGATGGCTTTTATCAGATTTTTATCAGACTGAGATAAAGACCATCTATTCCCACTTTTTTTAGGGTTTTTATTATGAATGGGTGTTGGACTTTGTCAAATGATTCTTCTGTATCTATTGAGATGGTCATGTAATTTTTGTCTTTGGTTCTGCTAATGTGGTGTACTACATTTATTGATTTGCATTCGTTGAATCATCCCTGCATCCCTGGAATGAACCCTATTTGTTCATGGTGTATAATCTTCTTGATGACTTGCTGCTCTGTTTGCCAGTATCTTACTGTGGCTTTTTGCATGTACTGCCCTTTAGTGATCTTTTTTGTTTAATTCCTCTCTGATTTTGGTATCATGGTGATGCTTGCTTCCAGGAATGAGTCTGGGAGTATTGATTCCCTTTCATTTTTATTAAAGATTTTGAGGAGTAGTGACATTAGGTCTGCTGTAAATTTCTTACAGAGTTCAGCAGTGAATCCATCAGTATCTGGACTTTTCTTTATTGGTGAATTTTTTAACTACATCTTCAATTTTATTGACTGATATTCAGTTATGATTTTTATATCTTCCTTAAGCTTTGGTAATTCATATATATCTTGGAATCTGTCCATTTCTTCTGTGTTTTTCATCTTATTAGAATAGAGTTTCTTGAAGTAAATATTGATGATCTTCTGGTTTTCTGCAGGATCTTCTGTCATATTATCCTTTATATTCCTAACTGAACAGATTTGAGTCTTTTCTTTTTAATAAGTTTAGCTAATGGTTTGACAATTTTATTTAATCTTTCAAAGAACCAAATGTTCAATTGATTGGTTCTATTGTTTTCTTTTTCTTGATTGCATTAATTTGTGCTCTGATCTTTACAATTTCCTCTCTCATGTGAGCATTGGGCTTGACTTGTTCTTTGCTTCTAGAAGCTTGAGTTTCAGCATTACACTGTTTATTTGAACTCAGTTTTTTCTGATGTGGGAGTTCACTACTATAGATTTTCTTCATAGAACTGCTTTCATTCTGTCCCATAAATTTTGATATGTGGTATTGGCTTTATCACTTTATTGTAAAGCTGTCTAATTTCTTCCTTAATTTCATCCATGACCCATTGTTTGTTCAAGGGGGTGTTATTTTATTTCTAAGTGTTTGTGAAGTTTTATGGTTTCTGTTGCAACTGATTTATGGTTTCATTGCTCTATGGTCTAATACTATGCAGGGAATAATTTCAATTACATTGTGTTTGCTTAAGTTTGTTCTGTGAGCTAGTGTGTGGTCTATTTTGCAGAATGCCCTCTGTTCAGTTCAAAAGAATTTGTATACTGATATAGTGTGGGAAACTCTGTAGACATCTACTAAGTCCTTTTATTCAAGTGTTTAGTTCAGTTCTTAGTTGATCTTTTGTCTAGATGAGCTGTCTATTTGTGACAGTGGAGTATTGAGGTCTGCCATTACATTTGTATTAGTGATTACTTAATTTTCTATGTGTGTTAGTATTTGTTTTTTACAGTTGGATGCACTGTTATTTGGTGCATATATATTTATAATTGTTGTCCCTTCTTCTAGGATTGTTCCCTTTATAAGAATATGGTGACCTTTCTTTCTCTTATCAGTCTTGGCTTGTGATCCACTTTGTCTGAAAATAGAATAATTACGAGTCTATCTCCAGTAATGTTGGTCTTTCAGTGCCACAGACCAGGAATTGGCTACATTTCCATCACTTTGATTCAGCTTCAGTCTCGAGAGCCCTTGAGCTGATTAAAAGGATTTTCTGGCACAAAACTGATCACAACCACTGCAGAATCAGCAGTGGGATTCTGGGTGAATGAGCCACAGCTCCCAGAACAAAAGGGGCTTCTGGGTAGGTGTGCCACAGCTCCCAGTGCAAAGGAGGCTTCTGGGTCAATAACCCACAGCTCCCAGTGCAGAGGAGGCTTCCAGGTATGCATGCCACAGCTTCTAGCACAGAAGAAGCTTTCAGGTCAATGTGCCATAGCTCCCAGAAGAGAAAAGGCATCCAGGTAGGAGTGCCACAGCTCCCAGCATAGAGGAGGTGAGCAGCATGGGCACTACCACCCCCCACCCCCCATCGTCGAAATGAGAAGACACATAAACAAGCAGAATCAGACTTCCAGATCACCTACAGCAACCCCAAAGGGAAAGGAGATGGAACACTCTGATAATCAACAATCTGAACCTCCTGAACTGGCAAAGAAAGAGGATCTGGAAAAAATGAAATCATAGATATTTTCTCAAATAATAGCAGAGATTGTGCCCATAGTGCAAGACATGATTAATAAATCTAGAGAGGACACAGATAAAAATTAGAGGAGCTGAGGAACATGATGGAATCCCAACATAGGAAACCAATGGAATCCATAAAACAGATGCAAACCCATTTCCAGGGGATTAAAAACTCCACTGAAAGTCTATGCAGCAGAATGAGCCAATGTGAAGATTGAATTTCAGATATAGAAGATAAGATTGCAATTAGTAACCAGGAAAAGAAAAATTTCTTTAAAATTGTAAGGAACCATGAGAAATCAATACAGTACCTGCTACCCGATGGAGAAAAGAATAACATAAGACTGATTGGAGTCAATGAAGAAACAGGAAAGTGTGCAGATGACATTAAAAAAACTGTTCACAGAAGTGATGGCAGAAAACTTCCCCAGCAGGGGAAAAGAACTTGACATACAGATAAGTTAGGCAAATAGGACTCCATATAGCCTTGATCAAAAAAAAATTTATGCAAAGGCATATAATTGTTAAAATTCTGGAAACCCAACAGAACAAACTCCTACAAGGAGTTAGAGAAAAGAAACAAATCACATACAAAGGAAAGGTGAACAGAATCACAGTAGACTTCTCAACACAAACCCTCAAGGCAAGAAGAGGTTGGAGTGATGTATTTCAAGCACTAAAGGAAAACAACCTCCAACCCAGATTGATATATCCTGCAAAACTATCTTTCAAAATTGATGGTGAAATAAGATATTTTCATGACAAAAAGCACCTTAGGAACTTCACAAACACCAAACCAGCACTCCAAAAATTTTTTCACAAAATTCTAGGAAAAAACAATGAAGATCACAACCCCAGGAACCCAGAAGAATGAATCCATTGGGCACAGCAAGAAATTAAAAGCTAAGGGGTAGAAGCCAATGAAAAGAAAAAGTCATGGCAATGATAACTCAATATGTGTCAGTTATAACCATCAATGTTAATGGTTTCAACTCACCAATCAAAAGAAATAGACTGGCAGAATTGGTCAAGAAGCAAGATCCAACAATATGCTGCATACAAGAAGCACACTTAATTCAAAAAGAAACTCATAGACTGAAAGTTAAAGGGTGGAAAACTATATTCCATGTGACAAGAACCTGAAAAATAGCAGGAGCAGCTATTCGCTTTGCAGACTGAGTGGATTTCAAACCTGCACAGATTAAGCGAGGCAAAGAAGGACAGTATTTCCTTGTAAAGGGAACAACCCAAGGGGAAGAGATGACAATAATAAATATTTATGCATCAAACATTAGTGCAACCAATTATATAAAACCAATACTTGTGGACATGAAAAATCATATAAGCACTACTACAAGAGTAGTGGAGGACCTCAATACGCAATTGTCACAAATAGATAGATCAACTAGATAGAAAATAAGCAATGAAATATTAGAACTCAATCAAACTCTTGAACAAATGAACTTAACAGATGTTTACAGAGCATTCCACCCCACAAAATCAGAAAACATATTCTTTTCAGCTGCACCTGAGTCGTTCCCCAAAATAGACCATGTACTCTCTCATAGAACATATTTAGGTAAGTGCAAAGGAATTGAAGTTATCCCCTGTATATTATCAGACCATGGTGTGAAGGAATTGGAGATCAATGGCAAAAGAAACCACAAAACTTTCATAAATACATGGACATTGAACAACACACTTCTGAATAACCAATGAGACACAGAGGAAATTAAAGAAAAAATCAGACAGTTCCTTCAATTAAATGACAATAACAATACAACATATCAGAATCTATGGGACACAATGAAAGGAGGGAAGTTCAAAGCAGTGAATATTTATATTAGGAAAATAGAGCAAGCCCAATTAAACAACCTGATGCTGAACCTCAAGCTTCTAGAAAAAGAAGAGAAGGACAAACCCAAAGCCCATAGAAAGGAGGAAATTGTAAAGATCAGGGCAGGAATCAATTCAATGGAGACTAAGAAAACAATACAAAAAATCAATGAATCCTAGAGCTTTTTTTTTCAAAAGAATAAACAAAATTGACAAACCCTAAGCCAACCTTATCAGAAAAAGGAAAGGCCCAAATCCATGCAATTAGGAATGAAAAGGATGAAACTACTACAGACCCAGCTGAAATCCAGAGGATCATCAATACCTACTTCAAGAACCTATATGCCAATAGGATGGAAAATGCAGAAGAAATGGACAGATTCCTAGATATGTATAAATTACCAAAGTAGAATGAAGAAGACCTAAAAATCCTAAACAACCCAGTATCAATCAATGAAATTGAAAACATAATTAAACATTTACCAACTAAAAAAAGCCCAGGTCCTGATGTCTTCACCACTGAATTCTACATGACATTTAGACAGGAAATACTACCACTACTGTTTAAACTCTTCAGTGAAATTGAAACAGAAGCAATACTCCCAAATTGATTCTTGGAAGCAAGCATCACCTTGATCCCCAAAGCAGAGAAAAACCCAACTGAAAAAGAGAACTATAGGCCAATCACACTAATGAACATAGATGCAAAAATCCTTAATAAGATACTGGCAAACAGAATGCAGAAGATATCAAGAAGATCATACACCCTGATCAAGTGGGATTCATCCCAGGGATGCAGGGATGGTTCAACATATGCAAATCAATCAATGTAATACACTATATCAATAGAGCCAAGGACAAAAACCATATGATTATCTCCAGAGACACAGAAAAAGCATTTGACAAAATCTAACACTCATTTATGATAAAAACCCTCCACAAAACTGGAATAGATGGTCTCTAACTCAATCTGATAAAAGCCATCTATTAAAAACCAACAGCCAATATCATACTAAATGGTCAAAAACTGAAATCCTTCATACTAAAATCAGGAACAAGATAAAGATGTCCACTATCACTACTCTTGTTCAATATAATTTTGGAAACATTATCCATGGCAATTAGACTAGAGAAATAAATACAAGGAATAAAGATAGGAAATGAAGAAGTCAAATTGTCAGTATTTGCAGATGACATGATACTCTATATAGAAGACCCCAAGAACTCCACCAAAAGTCTTCTAAACTTCATAACCAAGTCCAGTAAAGTAGCTGGATACAAGGTCAACACAAAAAAATCAATGGCTTTCCTCTACATGAAAAACAGACTCACTGAGAGAGAAATAGGGCAAACAATTCCTTTCACAATAGCATCCAAAAAACTGAAATACCTAGGAATCATCCTAACGAAAGAAATCAAAGACCTCTTCTCTGAAAACTATGGCACTCTGAAAAGAGAGATTGAAGACGATATCAGAAAGTGGAAAAACATCACTTGCTCCTGGGTAGGAAGGATCAACATAGTGAAAATGGCCATACTTCCATAAGTGCTATATAGATTCAATGCAATCACAGTTGAAATCCCAGCAGCATACTTCGTGGACCTTGGGAAAACAACCCAAAAATTCATTTGGAACAAGAAGAGACCCAGAATAACAAAAGCCACTCTAGGTAACAGGGACATGGCAGGGGGTACTACAATCCCCAACTTATACTTTACTACAAAACTACTGTGATAAAACAGTATAGTACTGGCAAAGAAATAGTCCTGAGGACCAGTGGAATAGATTAGAAGATGAAGAAAAAACTCCAGACAAACTCAGCCACCTCATCTTCAACAAAGGAATCAAACACCCTCACTGGAGGAAAGATAACCACTTTAATAAATGAAGGTGGACAAATTGGGTTTCAACTTGCCAAAGACTAAATCTAGACCTATATCTCTCACCATGCACTCAACTAAAATCGAAATGGCTTAAAGATCTAAATATTACAACAGAAATGCTGAATCGACTGGAACAGTGGTTAGATAGAACTCTTGAAGACACTGTAGTAGAAAAAGATTTTATGAACAAAACTTCAATTGCCTGTGTACTAGAACAATAAACAAGTGGGATTTTTCTTACTAAAAAGCTTCTGCACAGCAAGAGAAACCACCAGCAGTGTGAAGAGACAAACCACAATGTGGGAAAAAATTTTCACCAGCGGTCCTTCAGACGATTGTATACTATCTCGAATCTATGAAGAACTTAAAATACCAGACCTTCCAAATTTAAAGACCCAATCCAAAAATGGGCATCTGAAATGAACAGACATTTCTCAGGTAAAGAAGTAGAAATGACAAATAGACATATGAAAAAATATTCATCATCACTGATCATTTGAGAGATGCAAATGAAAGCAACACTGAGATTCCACCTCACCACAGAAAGAATCGCTGCTATCAAGAAGTCAAACAATAGCAAATTCTGGCAGGGCTGTCAGGAAAGAGGAACCCTGCTCCACTGCTGGAGGGATTGTAGACTGGTGCAAGCACTGTGGAAATCAGTATGGAGATACCTCAAAATACTAGGACTGGAAGTCCCATTTGACCCCGGTATTCCCCTGCTGTGTATCTTCCTCCAAAAATTAAAAGAATCATACCACAGTGATCTATGCACATCCATGTTCATAGCAGCACAGTTTGTAATAGCTGAAACTTGGAAACAGTCCAAATGCCCATCAACTGGAGACTGGATATAGAAAATATGGTTTTTAAATAAAATGGAGCACTACTCAGCCATAAAAAATGAGAAATTACAGACTTTTTTGCTAAATGGAAGCACATTAAGTTGATACCCTTAAGTGAAATCAATAGGACACACATGTGTAAATAACAAATAGTTTCTATAGTCTGAGAAACTGAAAGTGTAAATAAGAACTAAAATGTATAATAGGTAATGTGAAATGAGAAGAAAAAGGGCAAAGGGAAAGGTGAAGTGTGAGGGGTAGGGGAAAGGAAAGAAGGGAATGGAATTAATATGAGAAAGTGAAAAAAAAAACAAACAATGTCTCTGTAAATAGGGAGGGATGGAGGGGTTGCAGGGAGGGCAGGGGAAGGGGAAAAATATGAGAACCAAGAGATTATGTAAAGGTGTAAATTTCCAATGATGAATGTCATTATATTGCATATCTAAAATGTACCAATAAAAGGATATATAAAGAAAGAAAATAGAATAGGAACCCTTACTTTTTTCCAGGTTCCTGTCACATATTTTTTCCATCCTTTGACTTTCAGTCTATGAATTTCTTTTTGAATTAAATGTGATTTTGTATGCAGCATATTGTTTTATCTTGCTTCTGGATCCTTTCTGCCAGTCTGTTTCTTTTGATTTACATTAAGGGTTATAACTGATATGTATTCACTTACATTACTTATCATGTTATTTTCCTGTTGTTGATTCTCATTTTTACTCTCTGTTTAATTGCTTGCCTTGCCTGGTGGATTCATTCTGCTGGGGTACATGGAATTGTAGTCTGTGTTATCTCTTTCTAGAATATCCTTCAGAAAATTTTGGAGTGCTGGTTTGGTGGTCATGAATTTCTTCAGGTGTTCTTTGTCATGGAAGTATCTTATTTCTCCATTGAATTTGAAATATAGTTTTGCAGGGTTGGAGGTTGTTTCCTTTAGGGCTTGAAATACTTCACTCCAAGCTCTCCTTGACTTGAGAGTTTGTGTTAAGTTTGCTGTGATTCTGGTGGGCTTTGCTTTATAGGTGATTTTTTTTTTCTTTTCTCTAACAGCCATTAATATTCTGTTCTTGTGTTGAATTTCTTGAATTTTACTATTGTCTGCCTGAATGTAGATTGTTTTTGATCATGGCTAATTGGAGTTCTATATGCCTCACTTATCTATATGTCAAATTCTTTTTCCATGCTTGGAATGTTTCCTGCCATTATTTCTATGTACAGGCTTTTTATATCATTTGTGTTATCTTCTGGTTTTTCATTGACTCCAATCAATCTTTATGTTATTCTTCTTTGCATCATCTATCAGCATATGGGTTGCTATTTTTTGGTCCCTTGCTGTTTTTAAGTAATCTTTCTTTTCATGATTGTTAACCACAATCCTGTCTTCTCTATCTGATATTCTGTCTTCACCTTGGCTTATTCTGCTACATATAATTTCATACTAATTTTTTATTTCCTGGATATCTGTTTAAATTTTTTTCATGGATTCCAGTTCTTTCTTTTTTTGAGCATTCATGGGTTCCATGGTTTTCCTAAACTCCTCTATTTTTTACTTATATCTTCTCTAGAGTCACTAACCATGTCTTTCACTATGGTCACCGTCTCTGTAGCTATATGAGAAATTATTTCTGATTTGATTTTTTCCTAGATCCTCATTCATGTGGTTTGTTACTTCTGCTGAAAGTTCAGAGTCCAGGTGGGTAACTTTTGAACTCTTCCACCTCATTGCCCTCTAGTTTTGCCTTTGGCACACTGTAAATCTGGGGTTGCATTTTAGTTTAATTTCTGCATTGATGTTTGTAAATTGCATATGACTCCAGCAAGCCAGCAGTAGGATACCAACAGGATGGTGGATAGTCCCAGGTACCCTGTGCTGTCACTTCCCCTGAATTTTAGGCTACTTCTGCTTTCTGTCTGTGAATCTGGGACCCAAGTTGTTCTGCCAACAGCACTCCAGGTACCTCCTTCCTTCTTGAAATTGGATTCTTTAACTTGGGTGGCTCCTACAACTGAGCCTCACCCTGACACTTAGATTCCCTAGATGGAACCAACTTGAAGCTGCTCTGAGTCCCAGATTTAACTGGCCCCTTTCCAAAAAAAAATTGTAACCAACTAATCACCCTCATCTGGGGGATGTCTGAGCTAGAATAACTCACCACTGTCCATTGTTCTGTTCCATTGGTGTTTTCCTTTATGTAGCCCTCTGGCATCACCAGTAGTCATCATGCCTCTGCAATTTCCAGCCACCCCTCCTATGCCTCATGCTGGGACTCAGAAAGAGCATGCAGCTTGCTACATCCTTCTTCTGCTTGAGGTCCCTCTCTTTCCTCTCCCTGTGAGCTCTAATTCTTGCCTCAGATCTTTTCTGGTACCCAGGAATAAACTTCCTTCTTTCTTCTCTTCCATACTTTGCTATATTCCAATGTATTGATTCCAAATATTACAGAGGACATTTCTCTGCTGCCCATCACTCCACCATCTTCCCAGAAGTCTCAATTTAATGATTTTTAAAATATGTTTTGATAGGCTCCTAGAATAAAACCAATAAATAACATAAACATATGCCAAAACACTTATGTTTGCTAAGGATAAATACTTTTCATGGATTTGCCTTTCATAAAAAGTGGTGTCCATATGTGAAGGACACTTGAATACCTGTTCATTTAAGTCTTGAATGGTGGGTACTACCTAGACAAATTCATGTATTTGGTTGCATGCAAGAGCTGTTAATATCAGAAGTGAAGAGATTCCTGCAGAATAAACTATGTGATTCCAAACTTTATTGTTGATAATCTTAATTTCAGAACATTCTGAGTTTAATAATTCACTGGAAGAATTCTTAGAATCCACTGAAAGTGTATATTTACAGTTTAGTAATGAGAAAGAACATATAAAAATCAGCACAAGAAAGAGTTTGAGAAAGTGGAGTCTGGGCTGAGCCCTATAACCCTGACATATGTGAGTAAACCATATCTACCCTGTGTCCAGAACCATGAGTCACTTTACATAGACTTAAAATAATTGTAATGTGTTGTTTCTAGACTCAAGGTCTTCCTGGAGACAAAAGACAGTATTTGAGAAGACAGACATTTCATGCAGAGAAGATAAATGCCTTAAAGGGTACAATCCCTGAGATCATTGCAAAGAATACATAATCTCAAAAATCCTGAGTGTTTCCTGCCATTCTAAAGAAGGCAAAAGCGATACAGAAGTTATAATTTAGGGAGGAGGCACAACTGACAAGTTATGAATTCTTGGTCATGTAATTCCTTTGTGTCAGTGATACAAGTTCTTTCTCTTCACTTTTTTTGTTTTATTTAATTTTAAACTAATATATAAAAACATAAAAATTATATATATTACCAGAGGTAGAAGGGCTGTTTTGTTATATGTACATATTATTAAATGTTTAAATCAAATTAAACATATCAATCTTTTCATTTATCTTTTTATGGTGAAAACTCTAAGCTCATTCTGCCTCTGTTATTTTTTCCTTTTTTTCTCCATAAATCTTTACTAATAATCATATACTTAGTCCTGTATTTATTAAAAGTAAGCATTCAATGTTTAATAAGACATAATCACTGCCCTCAAAGACAATACCCCAATCTGTTGAAAAAGAGAAAGATATACATATCTGATAGCTATAAAATCAGGTAAAAACAAAACTACAGATAGGCCCAGGTGGGTATTGAGAGTGAGAGGCAGTTTGAGCAGTGAGAGGACTAGAGGGGTTTGTGTATGGGGTGGAATAAAGAAGTTACAATGATTATTCAGGATTAGAGAAGGAAAGGGTGAAACCAAGTATTCTGAGAAAGCAGTTCTCATGAGTACATTCATGCATACACACACACCCACACACAAGAACAAAAGAAGTTATGTTAAAAATAATCACAGATAAAGCAGCTAAAATTTACTAAACATGTAATTATCTGTCTGGTGTTGGACAAATCATACATATAGATTGACTTAGTTTTCTCAAAGGAAGAACTAATTATTCTTTCCTGTTTTTAATCTATTATACTATGATAATAATCTTTCCTAGTATGACCAATGAAATCAGCTTTCATCACATGCAACTCGACACATAAACTGATAATATCAAAATCAGGCTCTATCTCCTTCAACCAGACATAGCCACTGGTTCCATGCTTGGAGGTGATGACAATATGAAATTCCTATGAAATATTTAAATGCATTCTCTCAATGTCTACAATATTTTGGTTCCTGAAAGGAGCATTGTTCCACAGGTGGAAGTGCTTTTTGGAAATGCAACTCGGGAAGACAGGATGCCATACTAATAAAGATCACATGTTTGGTTTAATACTTCAGTATCACTTTCTTCATATTTATTCCTTACAATAATAAATAAGAATCCTTTCACTTTTATTTGGAACTAGACCCTGCCAATGATGCAGCTGGCCCCACCCACAGCTCACACTCTGAGAAGCATAGAGATTAAAACATTTAATTCTCTCAAATACCCTATTAGATCCACTATACTTTGAGGAAATAACTGTGTCGCACAATGTGATTAACGTTAATACTGTTGATGAGAGAAAAATGATTCAGGCCAGGTTGTAATGTTGTAAAGCCCCAGATTCTAACACTGGGAAGTCATTATACCCTGTGCTTCCAGTGCAAAGAAAGAGAAAGAAAATATAAATCCCTCAACAGAAAGAAAGAAGTTGTCCTACTCAACCAGAAAGAGTGCTGGTGCTAATCTTTTTTTTTTTTTTTTGTACCGGCAATCAACCTCGGGGCCTTGCACTTGTGAGGCAATCACCAGAACCACTGAGCTAAATCCCCGGTTCACTGGTGCTAATCTTAAACATACTACAATAGCATGGATGGGGCTGTGCTATTGTACAATTTGATGGAGTTGGGACATAAAGAAACTGTATTGATAATTTTCATCTTTGGAGCCCCAAGAGCTAAAATTTCTGAGTATTTTGAATTCAATCTTGGTAAAGATGTGAATGGTTCAGAATGTTTCCACCTCTTTTGCATCATAGCATGGCCAGGGACCCCAGGATCAGTGAGACAGATATATGTGCTGCTATACCAGATGACAACCTAATAACATATGGGAACAACTACAGTGGAAGGTGCTCTCCACTGTCTGATGGTGGTAGTCTGCCTGGTCTCCAGTTCAGCAGTGTGACTGAGCCCTAAGTGCATGCAGAGCCTTGGTAATACTTTCTATGGTGTCTGAATTCAATCATGAGAGCAATGATATCCCATACTTACATAGTAATGGGACATTGGTGTAGTGGCTTTTGGTTGCTTCTGGTTCCTGCCAAACAGGGCTTTCCATATTCCATGTTATTCCTCATTCTCTGACATTCTCCCAGTAATCTCCACACTGGCTCCTAGGAACCCCAATCTGCATCTGTGACTTGCCAAAAGGAGCCTGTATTGAGACAGCACCAAATACAAACATGGACTCTTGACATTTCAAACCAAAAGATAGCCCCAGAAGAGAGAGGTGCTATAGGTCAGACATGAAGGAAAATATGAGTTTCAGAAATATTATAGAAAGGTAGAACTAGAACGGGGTTAATTATTCATTTTTAAGTTAAATATTAATTACCAAGATTTATAACAACATTACATTTATGGAAGGCATTTCCTACATGAAGAACCCCCAAGAACTCATTTGAATTTATAAGTTAGGGTAATAAATGGAACATAAGATCATTAGTTAAAACATGCAATTCATGAAATATATATGTCCTTAACCAGCAAGGAAAAAGAATTGTAGAAACCACTTATGAACATCCATCATTAACAGAATTTCAGGGAGACACTAAGAATTGTGTTGTTCCATTTTATCTCTATGCATGACTTTGTGGTATACAGACATTGGCCTCTTTGTCCCAAATTCTCAGAAACCTCTTCCAAGTTACTTTCCTTCATTCTGCTATTTGTTCATGGGCCAATGTGGCCCCTATGAGAGAGGTCTCCACTTGGAATGTATCAGGGTTGAAGAATGCAGGGAAGGAGTGTCTGTCTCCTGTAATCATGTTGCACAAATAACAAAGTCAACAAGCCGGACCAAAGAAATTCCCAATTGTCACAGTTTGGTGTTTCTGAATGGATCCAGGAGTAGAGATAGTTGCAGTTGTTCATATTAAACAGTTTCTAGCAAAGGTCTCCTTATAGCTTTTCCCTTAGCCCGAATGAAATAAAGAATATAACAAAGCATACTAAATATCTAGTGTTTAATAAAATGCAGATGACACACAACATTGTACATGTATAAATAATCTCCACATTTAACACTCCTAGATATTAATATTGAGTTGGTCAGGGCATATCAGGGTTGGGTAGGAAGCTGATGATTCAGAAAGGCTTAATGAAAGATGATGTACAAATGCTATGGGTAAGGTTAAGGGAGCCCAAGAATTTATAACTAGGGAAAGAGACTCCTAAATATGGCAAGAGGAACTAAAGCCAAAGAGAAGTACAGATAGTCCCAAAGGACCCCTAAACAGGAAGGAGAGTGCTAGGGACATCTTGCCATGTCTCTCTACCCCTACCTTGAGAAGCCTTGCCATGACCTTCAAGAGGATACTGGCTTGTTCATGACCAGCCTTCCAGAAGGCAGACTGGAGCAGAGAAGATGAGAAATTGGCCTAGGGGGAGAGAAGGAGACAGAGTAACCAGCCTAACAATCATATTTCTGTGTTAGAAAGCTGAAGTGAAGAGAATCTGTAATTTGTGCAATTAGCTGTAAGATAGCAGAGTAGGGAATTGAAACATGGAGAGCACATTTTCTTTCCTTGTCTTGTCTTCCTATGTGTCTGACTCACCACACCTCCCCCCTCACCCCCATCTCCACGCTTCTCAGACTTTCTCTAAAAATCATCCTGCCTGTTCATTCTGCCTACTCATTCCAAACACAAGAGACTGTTAAGGATGCCTGGGACCCATCCAAGAGATTCTGACTTATTTGGGCTAGGAACAACTGGAGCCTCAAGACTCACTCGAGTTAAGGTGATCTTAGTGTGCAGCAATGTCTGCTGGATATCCGACCTGCATGTCAGCCTCTTCTTCAGCCAACACCAGCAGGGTTCTGAAATTCCATTGAATGCAGTCAACACTTCTGGCCTCATACTCCCATTTCTTGTCTCTCCTTAATATCAAAGCTTTCTGTTCTCTTCTTTTTTCTTTTCTTTCTTGCTGGAGATGGAACTTGGGGCCTCGTTCATGTTAGGCAAGAGCTCTTAGGCCAGTTCTCTACCACTGAGTTACACCCCAGCCCTTTCATTTCCACTTCTTTTTGGAGCCTGTGGAGTTTCCCACAGGATGGGACTCTTCCTGCTTGGACACTGTGCAAGTGATGGTCTGACTCCTGCCTGACCTGCTCCTAGAAGGTTGCTGAACACCAGGTAGAAGTTGAACACCAGGCAGGACTCCAGGATCCCTTCTGGGCCTGTCCTGGTCTGTACTGAAGACAGCACATTCCTAAAGACAGAAACATTTCTTAGCTCTTGCTGCAGTCTGAGCCCTAAGCTAGGGCATAGGAAGAAGAGGTTCTTTGAATGCAACACAATTTAGGAAATGAAACTGGAAAACATTTAACTGATTTGAGTGTGTACATTTAAAAATCCCAAAAGTATATTTCATGGAAAATAATAATTGAGTGAGTGGAGGGTTATTTGTGATTCTTCCTGCCCCACTTACTGGCCTTAATGGATTCAACTTTGCCTTGAAGGAGATATTTTGGGGTATAAGTTTTTAGCTTTACTCTCTTGCATCCATACATTGCTCTTACTCTGGCAGGCCAAATATTAAAATAAGAGCAAACATTTCTTTAAAAAGAATGGTATTTTTCATATAATGGATGCTCAATGAAATTGACACCATCACAGAGACACCTCAGTCTTCCTTTTGAGAGTGAAATGTGCCCAGAGGTGGCTGGCTGATAGAGCAGCTCTAATATGTTGTGAACCAGATATTGTATTCATGACCTTCTGAGCAGGGAGAGCATATTGAAAACAAAGACATAAACAAAATGTCACTGTCAACTGAAGCAGTATAAATCCCCCTTTCAGACTTAATCAGCTTTTTTTAGACATGAAAATGTATTACTCTCCCAGGAGTGAATTCTACCTGAAATATCGTAGAGTTTGTTGTCCTGAATATCATCACATATTTTTAAATATCATCATCATAGAAAGGGAGTGATAAGAGTGAGAGGGAGAGGGAGCTCACAGATCATTTTACTGGAGTTAGAGGACTTCCTCTCTGCCATCTATTTAATGTGGTTTACCAGTCCCAGAGCTTGACCACAGAGCAGGGACTCAGACACATTTTCTTTCCTCTCCCTTTGTATTAATGCGCTGAGCTGACTGGATGTGCAGCAGGAGAGGGGATTGTTGTTTCTCCATCATGGGCACGCAGCCATTATAAACTATTCAAATGCAAAGAGTCTGGTGTGTGACCTTATGAGAAATGAACAATCAGCTTCACATCCTCTGAAATGCCTTATTCATTGCCTTCAGCCCTTCTGTTTATTTCTTCTCCCCTTCGGAACTTTTTGTATGTTATTGTAGTAATTCTCTGTGAAATTTTATGAATTTTTCTTACAACCTATGCAGCGAAAGGCCACTTGTGTAAATTACAAACAAAACCAAATATCTTTGTAGGTTATTGAATTCACCAAGGGAGAGGGGGCCTGAACTGCTCTGTGCAGCAAGACTGGCCTTTTCCCACAGAGAGTAGCAGTGGAGTATAGCACAGAGGCTCCCAGACAGAATTTGCTTCTGTCTGATGGTCTAGAGCACTAGCTTTCTCTGGCCAGAGCTAACATAACTCTCAATCAATACAAATGGCGAGTGCACGAAGAATAATTAGCAAGATGGAGGAACATACTCTCCATCCGTACTGTAAACAGGACCCCCATGAAATACAACAGGAAACGCACTGCTTCTCTGACTTTCTCTAGACAGCATAGACACCAACCAACAGTTAAGTGAGAGCTGCTACTTTTGCTCTTGAGGAAATGAGTTAAAAGGTAGAGACTGCTCAGGCAGAAAAGGTTGCAAACAATTGTTACAATTGTAGGAGATGATGGGAGTCAGTGGAGCTGGAGAAAAACCTGGAAAGATTGTGGGAAGGGTGCTTTCTAGGGAAGATAATAGTGATAAAACAGCACTCACTCTGAATGATTACCAGTTGTATCAGCTACTGCACTGGAGTGCTATCAATGTTGGGATTAGAAGGGACCTCAGAAGATCATCTAGCTGCACCTCTGTAAAGAAGCATTAGGAACTGGACAGTAAGGCTCAGTGCCATGTGCTATATGTGGTCCTGTCCCTTGTCCTTTGGACAAGTGATTCAATTTACATGAGTCCCAGTTTTATCATCTTCAATAGATTAATAATGATATCTACCCTAAGGGTTAGGTGAAGAGCAAACAAAACATTTTGTGGATATATGCCTGCTATCAAGTCTACTTATAATACATCTTCAAAATCAAGCAGTTATTACCACTTTTGTAGATAAATTGTTATATTTTAAATGTTTTATTGTATTCTAAAATGATGTTATCCATAAATAAAAAGTACCTGGGCCAAGACTTTAATTGATTTGCTATGTCACTTAGTCCAGTAGAAAGGGAGCTGGAATCCACCATCCTTTGCTTTTTACTCAGTATTTCTTTTGGCATCTCACAGAGCAGAATTTGTGGATATTTGATGACTTGATTAAGTTCCCAAGCTCAGTGACCTATGGGTCTTCCTCTTCTGGTCTGTCAATCAGGAAGTCAATGAATATTTTTAAAAGTTTTGACAAGATGCTGAAAGTCACAGAAAAGACAAATGGTCTAATTGGGCATATAAAAGAAGATCATGATCAAAAAGGAACATATCCTCTTTCAATTATAACCCGAATACCAGCAGAATGGAATCCTCCTGGTATAATACTGAGAAATGGGCCCTCAAAATCAATTTAACTCTATGTATTTTTACAGTTGTTTATCTGACTTTTTCAATTTATATAGGTGAAGGAATGTCAGGGGATTTATACAGACACTGCTGGCAGCCACCTGTGATGGGATAGAGCACCATCCTTCTCACAATGAGAATTGTTTTGTCGAAACACTGAAGGTATAAATTCCCCACTACCGTCTGTTTAGGACACTCTATGAACAGTGACACCTGCAAACAAAGATGTTGAATATTTAAAAGAATACAGTGAGATGAAGAATATTTCTGCACAGTACATCAATATCTGGTTAAACTCTGTTCTGTTATGTTGGAGAAGAATGTAACAATTTCTTAGATCCTTTTAGACTAACTTTATGTTTTTATAACTTCTGAGGAGATCCTACCAAATTCATTTTATTGTTGAGATCTTTAATACTAAGGATTTAGTAATTCTGTGTTATGTTCTTGGCTCTAAGGAGAAATTAAGTAAATACTAGTCTGTCTTCATCTTCAAATGCCTTTCTCTCTGTTTTGGGGAATTATATAAATAAACAAGTCTTAGTTTTACTACATTCTTCAATATAGGGATTCTATTTGAAAATCACTTGGAATAAAATATTGCCCTGGTTCAAAAGAGACCTAAATAATAGAGCCTGAAACAGTATGCTAGATGAAATAGTGCCCCTCAAAACCTTATTCAAGAATATGGGTGAAATAGACTCTTGTTATAATTTCGAGAATTTAACCCCTGGGCCTATTTTCTGTACACACTCACAATATGTCCACATGTAGCTACAAATGGCTGAAATTTCCTCACCTAATGCTTCT
This sequence comes from Heterocephalus glaber, assembly GCF_053883595.1. Taxonomy (NCBI): domain Eukaryota; kingdom Metazoa; phylum Chordata; class Mammalia; order Rodentia; family Bathyergidae; genus Heterocephalus; species Heterocephalus glaber. The sequence continues at coordinate 26,506,437 of NW_028258143.1, read as the reverse complement.
CAAATTTCCTGCATAGCAGAGTAACACCAGGAGTTTTTAAAATGCTTGTACCTAGATTTTACTTTTGAAGCCTCTAATATAATTTCCAGCCATCAGCACCGTTAGAAACTTCAGGATGAGGTGTAAGAAGAGAAAGGATAGACTGGTGAAATTTCTATAACAAAGAATTTTGCCAAAATCAGGCCCTTCACTTGCCCATGCAGAAATATAACTTAAAATACAATGCCAAGATTTAGCTTGGTGGCACCGTGCCTGCCTCCTAAGCACAAGTTCCTGAGTTCAATGCCCGGTAAAAAAAGAATAAAACAATAAAATAAAATGTAGTTTTATGTTTACGTGTTCATTTTGTGGGAAAGACTACATTGTTTTCAAGCATATCAAGTTTGTTATGAGTGGAGATATACCTAGGCTGTCTCAAAAGGCAGTGCTGAGTCTGTATTAACCAAAACCATTCCCCTGGACACTCTCTGCCCAGGTCTTTGAGCCAGTGAATATTCCTTTGGATGTAGATAGACTGTTGCTGCCACAAGGAATATAAAATGGTAAAAAAATATGCACACACATGATTCTTATAAAGGAAGTCTTTTTTTTTCTTTTAAATTATTTTATTGGTACATTTTAGTTATACAATAGGTTTACATTTCTCATTGGGTGTTTGTACCTGTACATGGTGTACCTTGGTTCTTATTTTTTTTCCCCATTACCTGTGCACCCTTCACCCCCTCCACCTCTCCCTATTTACATAGATTTCATTTCCATTTTTGTTCTTTTCTTGTAATTTTTCCTTTCCCTTCTTTCCTTTCCCCTTCCCCTCCCACCACCCCTGCACCTTTGGGCCTTTTAATATTTCAAGTTCTCAATTATTCATTTTAATCATTTTAATCCTTCTTTATACTTTCAATTCCTCACACTAGAGAAACTATTCAGTATTTACACGTGTGTCCTATTTATTTCACTTAAGAGTATGGCCTCAATATCCATCCATTTATTTGTAAATGTCTCTAGTTCCTAGTTCTTTATGGCTGAGTAGTACTCCATTTAAAAAAAAAAAAAAAGCACATCTTCTTTATCCAGTTTCCAGTTGTTGGGCACTTGGGCTGTTTCCAAGCTTTAGCTATTGCAAACTGTGCTACTGTAAACATGGGTGTGAATATATCACTGTGATATGATACTTTTAATTCTCTTGGGAAGATACCCAGGAGGGGAATAGCTGGGTCAAATGGGACCTCTAGCCCTTGTTCTTTGAGGTATCTCCATACTGATTTCCACAGTGGTTGCACCAGTCTGCACTCCCAACAACAATGGAGAACGGTTCCTTTCTCCCCACATCCCAACCAGCATTTGTTAATAGTTTATTTCTTGATAGCAACCATTCTTTCTGGGGTGAGGTGGAATCTCAGTGTTGTTCTCATCTGCATCTTTCAAATGACCAGTGATGTTGAACATTTTTTCATATATTTGTTTGCCACTTTTACTTCTTTGTCTGAGAAATGTCTGTTCATTTCAGATGCCCACTTTTGAATTGGGTCTTCGAATTTGGGGGGTCTGATTTTTTTCAGTTCTTTATATATTCTAGATAGTAGTCCTTTGTCTGAGGTACAGCTGCTAAAATTATTTTCCCACATTGTAGGTTGTCTCTTACCTCTGTTGGTGGTTTCTCTTGCAGTGCAGTATCTTTTTAATAAGATGAGATCCAAGTTATTGATTCTTTGTGCTAGTTCCCATGCTACTGAGATTTTGTTCACAAAGTCATTTCATATACCAATGTCTTCAAGAGTTCTACCTAACTTATCTTCCAGCAACTTTAGTTTTTCTGTCTTAATATTTATATCTTTCATCCACCTTGATCTTAATTTGGTGCATGATGATAGGTATGGGTCTAGATTTAATCATTGGCAGGTTGAAATCCAGTTTTTCCAACACCATTTATTAAATAGGCTATCTTTCCTGCAATGATGGTGGTTGGCTCTGTTGTCAAAGATGAGGTGGCTGAGTATGTCTGGAGTTGTTTCTACATCTTCTAATCTATTCCACTGATCCTCAGGTCTATTTCTTTGCCAGAACGATGCTGTTTTTATCACAGTAGCTTTGTAGTATAGTTTCAAGTTGGGGATTGTAATACCCCCAGCCATGTCTCTGTTGCCTAGAATTGCTTTTCTATTCTAGGCCTCCTCTGGTTCCAAATGAATTTTTGGATTATTTTCTCTAGTTCTGTAAAGTATATTGCTGGAATTTCAATCAACATTACTTTAAATCTATATAGTAGTTTTGGAAGTATGGCAGTTTTCACTATATTTGTTCTTCCTACCCAGGAACAAGGAGGTATATCTTTCCATTTTATTATACCCTCCTCTATCTCCTTTTTCAGAGTGCTGTAGTTTTCAGTGTAGAGGTCTTTCATTTCCTTTGTGAGGTTGATTCCTAGATATTTCATTTTTTTGGATTCAATTGTAGAAGGAATTGTTTCCCAAATTTCTCTCTCAGTGAGTCTGCTATTTGTGTATAAGAAAGCTATTGCTTTTTGAGTGTTGACCACATATCCAGCTACTCTCCTGAATCTGTCATTTAGTTCTAGAAGTCTTTTGGTCAAGTTTTATGGGTCTTCTATATAAAGTATCATATTATCAGCAACTAATGACAGTTTAACTTCTTCCTTTCCTATCTTTATTCTTTTTATTTCTTTCTCTTTTCTAATTGCCGTGGCTAATGTTTCCAGAACTATATTGAACAAGAGTGGTGGTAGGACATCTTTGTCTTGTTCCTGATTTTAGCTTGAATGTTTTAAGTTTTTGACCATTTAGTATGATGTTGGCTGTTGGTTTTTCATAGATATCCTTAATTAGGTTGAGATAAAGACCTTCTCCTTCAATTTTCTGCTTTTTTATCATGAATCTGTGTTGGGTTTTGTCAAGTGCCTTTTCTGCATCTATTGAGATGATCATATGTTTTTGTCCTTGAGTCTGCTAATATAGTGTATTACATTTATTGATTTATGAATGTCAAAACATCCTTACATCCCTGGGATAAATTCGACTTGGAAAGGGTGTATGATCTTCTTGATGACCCATTGTATTCTGTTTGCCAGTATCTTGTTGAGGATTTTTGCATCTATGTTCATGAGGAAGATTGGCCTGTAGTTCGCTTTTTGGGTTGGGTCTTTCCCTGGTTTTGGAGTCAAAGTAACACTTGCTTCCAGGAATGAATTAGGAAGTATTGCTTCCCTTTCAATTTCCTTGGTGAGTTTAAAGAATAATGGGAATAGTTCTTCTTTAAATGTCTTGTAGAATTCAGCAGGGAAACCATCAGGACCTGGAATTTTCTTTGTTGGTAAATTTTTATTACATTTTCAGTTTCACTCACTATAATTGGGATGTTTAGAATTTCTATATCTTCTTCGTTTAACTTTGGCAATTCATATGTATCTAGGAATCTGTCCATTTCTTCTGTGTTTTCCATTTTATTAGAGTACATGTTCTCAAAGTAGGTATTGATGATCCTCGGGATTTCTGCTAGGTCTGTTGTGATTTCACCTTTTTCATTCTTAATTTCATGTATTTGACTCTTTTCTTTCCTTTTTTTGATAAGTTTGACTAAAGGTTTAGCGATTTTATTTATTCTTTCGAAAAACCAACTTGTTGATTCATTAATTTTTTGAATTGTTATCTTAGTCTCCATTGCATTTATTTCTGCTATGATCTTTATAATTTCCTCTCTGGTATGAGCTTTGAGTTTGTTATACTCTTCTTTTTCTAGAATCTTGAGGTTCTACATTAGGTTATTTACCTGAGTTCTCATTGTTTTCCTAATATGGCCACTCACTGCTATGAATTTCCTCCATAGAACTGCTTTCATTTTGTCCCATAGATTCCTATATGTTGTACTGGCATTGTCATTTACTTGTAAAAACTGTCTAATTTCTTCTTCAATTTCCTCTGTGACCCATTAGTTGTTCAGGAGGGTGCTACCCAATTTCCATGTGTTTGGGGGGATTTTGTGGTTTCTATGTTATTGACTTCCAATTTTATTGCACTATGGACTGATAATATACAGGGGATTACTTCAATTCTTTTACATTTACTTAGATATGTCCCATGAGCTAGCATGTGATCTATTTTGGAGAATGACCCATGTGCAGCTGAAAAGAATGTGTATTCTGATTTTGTGGGGTGGAACACTCTGTAAAAATCTATTGAGTCCATTTGTTCAATAGCTTGGTTCAGTTCTAGAATTTTGTTAATTTTTTGCCTAGATGATCTGTCTATTTGTGATAGTGGGGTATTGAAGTCCGCCACTACAATTGTATTAGTGTTTATTTGGTTTTTCATGTCCATTAATATTTGTTTTGTATAGTTGGGGGCATTCATATTTGGTGCATATATATTTAAGATTGCCATCCCTTCCTCTTGGATTGTTCCTTTCATAAGGATGTAGTGATGATCTTTGTCTGTCTTAATTAGTTTTGGTATGAAATCTACTTTGTCTGCAAACAAGATTGCTACTCCTGCTTTTTTCTGGGTTCCTGTTACATGGAGAAGTTTTCCATCCTTTTACTTTCAGTCTATGAATATCTTTTTGAGTTAGGTGTGTTTCGTTTATACTGCATATTGATGGATTTTGGTTCTTAATCCATTCTGTCAGTCTATCTTTTGATTGGTGAATTGAGGCCATTAACATTGAGAGTTATAATTGATAGATATTGACTCATCCTTGTCATGATGTTTTGCTGTTATTGGCTCTATTATTTCTTATTTTCCCCCTTCCCCTTTAGTTTCTTACCTTGCCTGGTGGCTTACCTCTGTTAGGCCTTATGAAGTTGTTACCTTCACTGTCTTTCTTTAGGATATTGGTTAGAATTGCTTGCTGTGCTGGTTTGGTGTTCATAAAATTTCTCAGGTGTTCTTTGTCATGTAAGTATCTAAATTCCCCATTGATTTTGAAAGATAATTTTTCAGGGTACAACAGTCTAGGTTGGAAGTTATGTTCTTTTATGGATTGAAATACTTGACTCCAGGCTCTTCTTGAGTTGAGGGTTGGTGTTGAGAAGTCTGCCGTGATTCTGATATGCTTTGCTTTGTAGGTGATTTGTTTCTTTTCTCTAAGTGCCTGTAGGATTTTGTTCTTCTGTTGGGTTTCTGGGATCTTAACTATTATATGTCTATGTGTAGATTTTTTTGGTCATGACTAGTTGGAGTTCTATGTGCCTCACTTACCTGTATGTCCAATTTTCCACCTCTGTTGGGAAGTTTTCTACTATTACTTCTGTGAACAGTTTTTTTATGTCAATTGTACTTTCTCCTGTTTTTTCGTGGACTACTATCAGTCTTATGTTATTCTTCTTTGCATCATCTAGCAGCTGCTGAATTGATGTCTCATGGTTCCTTACTATTTTGAAGAGATCTCTGTTTTCATAGTCCTTTACTGAAATCCTGTCTTCTATTTTATTTTATTTTTAAAATTCTTTAATTGGTGCATTTTAGGTATATAATACATTTACATTTCTCATTGAGAACTTGTAACTTTACATGATGCATCTTGGTTCTTATTTTTCCCCATTCCTAGCCCTCCCTTTACCCCCTCCACCCTTCCTTATTTACAAAGACTTTTTTCCATTTTTTCCATTTCTCACAATTTTCCTTTCCCTTTTTTCCTTTGCCCTTCCTATTTCATATTATCAATTATTCATTCTAATCATTGGTACATTTTAGGTATACAATATAAAGACATTCATCATTGAAAATTTGCAACTTTACGTAATCTCTCTTGGTTCTTATTTTTCCCCCTTCCCCTGGCCTCCCTTTAACCCCTCCATCCCTCCCAATTTACAAAGACTTTGTTTCCACTTTTCAATTTTCTCACATTAATTCCATTCTCTTCTCTCCTTTCCCCAACCCCTCACACTTCACCTTCCCCTTTGCCCCTTTTCTTCCCATTTCACATTATCTATTATACCTTTTAGTCCTTATTTACACTTTCAGTTTCTCAGACTAGAGAAACTATTCAGTATTTATACGTGAGTCCTATTTATTTCACTTAAGAGTATCACCTCAATGTACATCCATTTAGCTATAAATGTCTAATCTCTCATTTTTATGGCTGAGTAGTACTCCATTTTATTTAAAAAAAAAAAAAAAAAAACACCACATTTTCTTTATCCAGTCTCCAGTTGATGGACATTTGGGATGTTTCCAGGTTTTAGCTATTACAAATTTTGCTGCTATGAACATGGGTGCACATATATCACTGTGATATGATTCTTTTAATTCTTTGGGGAAGATACCCAGCAGGGGAATAGCTGGGTCAAATGGGACTTCCAGTCGTAGTTCTCTGAGGTAACTCCATACTGATTTCCACAGTGGTTGCACCAGTCTACACTCCCACCAGCAGTGGAACAGTGTTCCTCTTTGTCCAGAGCCCCACCAGCATTTGTTATTGGTTGATATCATGATAGCAGCCATTCCTCTGGAGTGAGATGGAATCTCAGCATTGTTTACATTTGCATCTCTCGAATGACCAGTGATGTTGAACATTATTTCATGTATTTATTTGCTATTTCTAATTCTTTGTGTGAGAAATATCTGTTCATTTCAGATACCCATTTTCAGATTGAGTCTTTAAATTTCAGAGGTCTGATAATTTTAAGTTCTTTTAGAGATTCGAGATAGTAGACCTTTGTCTGAGGAACAGCAGGTGAAGATTTTTCCCCCCATTGTGGGTTGTCTCTTCACACTGCTGCTGGTTTCTCTTGCTGTCCAGAAGCTTTTTAATAAGAAGAGATCCAATTTGTTGATTGTTTGTACTAGTTCATGGGCAACTGAGGTAAAATCTTTTCTTACACCAATGTCTTCAAGTGTCCTACCTAACCTCTGTTACAACCAGTTCAATGTTTCCATTTTAATATTTAGATTTTTAATCCATTTTGATTTTAGTTTAGTGCATGGTGAGAGATAATAGGTCTAGTTTTAATCTTTGCCAAGTTGAAACCCCATTTTTCAGGCACCATTATTAAAGAGGTTGTCTTTCCTCCAGTGAGAGTGTTTGGCTCCTTTATTGAAGATGAGATGGCTGAGTGTGTCTGGCATTGTTTCTGCATCTTCTAATCTATTCCACTGGTCCTCCAGTCTGTTTTGCCAGTACCATGATGTTTTTATCAAAGTATTGTTGTAGAATAGTTTCAAGTTGAGGATTGTGATACTCCCTGCCATGTCCCTGTTACCTAGAATTGCTTTTGCTATTCTGGGTCTCTTCATGTTCCAAATGAATTTGTGGATTGTTTTCTCAAGGTCCATGAAGTATGCTGCTGGGATCTCAATTGGAATTGCATTGAATCTATATAGCACTTTTGGAAGTATGGCCATTTTCACTATATTGGTCCTTCCTACCCAGGAGCAGGGGATGTCTGTCCAATTTCTGATATCATCTTCAACCTCTCTATTCAGAGAGCTATAGTTTTCAGAGAAGAGGTCTTTGATTTCTTTCATTAGGTTGATTCCTAGGTATTTCAGTTTTTTGGATGCTATTTGTGAAAGGAATTATTTTTCCTATTTCTCTCTCAGTGAGTCTGTTGTTCATGTAGAGGAAAGCTATTGATTTTTGTGTGTTAAGCTACTTGACTGAATTTGGTTATTAAGTATAGAAGACTTTTGGTAGAGTTCTTGGGGTCTTCTATGTACAGTATCATGTCATCTGCAAATAATGATATTTTGACTTCTTCATTTCCTATCTTTATTCCTTTTCTTTCTCTTGTCTAATTTCCATGGCTAATGTTTCAAAACTATATTGAACAAGAGTGGAGATCATGGACAGCCTTGTCTTGTTCCTGATTTTAGTGTGAAGGATTTCAGTTTTTAACCATTTAGTATGATACTGGCTGTTGTTTTTTCATAGATGGCTTTTATCAGTTTGAGGGAGAGACCATCTATTCCAATTTTTTGTATGGTTTTTATCATAAATGTATTTTGGATTTTGTCAAATGCTTTTTCTGCATCTATGGAGATAATCATATGGTTTTTGTCCTTGGCTCTATTGATCTAGTGTATTACATTAATTGATGTTTGTATATTGAACCATCCCTGCATCCCTGGGATGAATCCTGCTTGATCAGGGCATATGATCTTCTTGCTGATCTTCTGCATTCTATTTGCCAGTATCTTAGTAAGGATTTTTGCATCTATGTTCATTAATGAGATTGGGCTGTTGTTCTCTTTTTCGGTTGGATCTCTCTCTGCTTTGGGGATCAAGGTGATGCTTGCTTCCAGGAATGAATTTGGGAGTATTGCTTCCCTTTCAATTTCATTGAAGAATTTAAATGGGAGTGGCAGTAGTTCCTCTCTAAATATCTTTTAGAATTCAGCAGTGAAGCCATCAAGACCTGGGCTTTTCTTAGTTGACAAGTTTTAACTACATTTTCAATTTCATTGGTTGATATTGGGTTGTTTAGAATCTTTAGGTCTTCATTCAACTTTGGTAATTCATATGTATCTAGGAATCTGTCTATTTCTTCTGTGTTGTCCATCTTATTAGTGTATAGTTTCTGGAAGTAGATATTGATGATCCTCTGGATTTCTGCTGGGTCTGCTGTAAATTCACCCTTTTCATTCCTAATTGCATGGATTTGGGCCTTTTCTTTCCTTTTTCTGACAAGGTTGACTAAGGGTTTGTCAATTTTGTTGATTCTTTCGAAGAACCAACTCTTATCTTCATTGATCTTTTGTATTGTTCTCTTCATCTCCATTTCATTTATTTCTCCTCTGATATTTATAATTTCCTCCCTTGTATGAACTTTGGGTTTACCCTGCTCTTCTTTTTATAGAAGATTGAGGTTCAGCATCAGGTTAATTGGGCTGGCTCTGTTTTCCTAAAATGTGTATTCACTGCTATGAATTTCCCTTGTAAGACTGCTTTCATTGTGTCCCATAGATTCCAATATGTTTTATTGTCATTGTCATTTATTTGAAGGAACTCTCTGATACCTTCTTTAATTTCCTCTGTGACCCATTGGTTATTCAGAAGTGTGTTGTTCAATTCCCATGTGTTTATGAAGTTTTTCTAGTTTCTTTTGCTATGGATCTCCAATTTCATCACACTATGGTTTGATAATATACAGGGGGTAACTTCAATTGTTCTGCACTTACTTAAACATGGTCTATGTGTGAGTATGTGGTCTATTTTGGAGAAAGACCCATGTGCAGCTGAGAAGAATGTGTATTCTGATTTTATGAGGTGGAACATTCTGTAAACATCTGTTAAGGTCATTTGTTCAAGATTTCGATTGAGTTCTAGTATTTCATTACTTATTTCTTGTCTAGTTGATCTATCTATTTGTGACAGTGGGGCATTGAGGTCCCCCACTTCAATTATATTAGTGCATATATGACATTTTATGTCCTTTAGTATTTGTTTTATATAGTTGGTTGCACTAGTTTTTGATGCATAGATATTCATGATTGTCATCTCTTCCTGTTGGATTGTTCCCTTTACAGGGATGTAGTGTCCTTCTTTGTCTCTCTTAATCAGTGTTGGTTTGAAATCTACTTCATCTGCAAAGAGTATACTACTCCTGCTTTTTTTTCCCAATGCATGAAGTATTATTTTCCACCCTTTAACTTTCACTCTATGAGTTTCCTTTTGAATTAAGTGTGTTTCTTGTTCACAGCATATTGTTGGATTTTACTTCTTGACACATTCTGCCAGTCTATTTCTTTTGATTACTGAATTGAGACCATTAACATTGATGGTAATAACTGAAATGTATTGAGTTATCATTGTCATGACTTTTTCTTTTTGTTGGGTTCTCCCCCCTTTACTTTTAATTTCTTGTTGTGCCCAATGGGTTCATTGTGTTGTGCTTCCTGGTGTTGTGATACTCATTTTCTGTTTGTAGGATATTTTCTAAAATTTTTTGGAGTGCTGCTTTGCTTTTCATGAAGTTCCTAAGGTGCTGTTTTTCATGAAAGTATCTTAATTCTCCATCAATTTTGAAAGATAGTGTTTCAGGGTACATCAATCTGCGTTGGAGGCTGTTTTCTTTTAGGGCTTGGAATATGTCACTCCAAGCTCTTCTTGCCTTGATGGTTTGTGTTAAGAAGTCTGCTGTGATTCTGATGGGCTTTCCTTTGTATGTGATTTGTTTCTTTTCTCTAACTGCTTGTGGAACTTTGCTCTTCTGTTGAGTTTCTGGAATCTTAATAATTATATGCCTATGGGTAGATTTGTTTTGATGAAGATCATTTGGAGTCCTATATGCCTCACATATCTGTATGTCAAGCTTTTTTCCCCTGCTTGGGAACTTTTCTGCCATTACTCCTGTGAACAATTTTTTATGTCATCTGCACTCTCTCCTGTTTCTTCATTGACTCCAATCAGTCTTATGTTATTCTTTTTTGCATCATCTAGCAGCTGTTGAATTGATTTCTCATGATCTCTTAGAATTTTGAAGCAATTTTTTTTTCTGGTCATTAATTGTAATCTTATCTTCTGTATCTGAAATTCTGTCCTCACATTGGCTCATTCTGCTGTGTAAACTTTCAATGGAGCTTTTGAGCTCCTGGAAATCTATTTGCATGTGTTTTATGGATTCCATTTGTTTCCTATGTTGGGATTCCATCATGTTCCTCTGCTCCTCTCTAGATTTATTAGTCATGTCTTGCACTACAAGCACAATCTTTGCTGTTATCTGAGAAATTTTTTCTGATTTCATTTTTTCCAGATCCTCTTTTGTTGCCAGTTCAGGGGGTCCAGGTGGTTGAGTATCAGAGTGTTCCTTCTCATTTCCCTTTGGGTTTGCTGTAGGTGATCTGGAAGTCTCTTTTTGAGGCCTGTTTATGTGTCTTCTCATTTTGACCTGGAGGATGGGTGCTGTTGGTGCCTGTGTGGCTCACCTCCTCTGAGCTGGGACCAGTGAGGCAGTGGCTCAAAAGCTCCTTCCTCTGGACTGGGAGTGGCCAAATGGAAGGCAGCCTGGAATCCCCTTCCTCTGGGCCAGGAGCGGTGGGAAGGTTGGCAGTCTGGATGCACCTTCCTCTGTCCTGAGAGTGGTGAGAAGGATCATGTCTCAGAAGCCCCTTCCTCTGGGCCAGGAGTGGTCAGATGAATGGTGGCCTGGAAGCCCCTTCCTCCTGGTCAGGAGCAGCGGGGAGGGATGGTGGCCTGGAAGCCTCTTCCTCTGGGCTGGGAGTGGTGGGATGGATCAATCCTGTCTACTGTGTCAGATATTCTAACTTCAGATTCCCTTAATCTGCTCTGCATGCTTTCAATGGAGTTTTTAATCTCCTGAATATCTGTTTGAATCTGTTTCATGGATTCCATTTCTTTCTTATGTTGGGTGATCATGGTTTCCATTTCTTTCTTATGCTGGGCATTCATGGCTTCTGGTATGTTTCTGAGCTCATCTATTTTTTATCTGTCTCTGTTCTAGAGCCTCTAATCATATTTTTCACCTGCTCATCTTCTCTGTAGTTATCTGGGAAATTATTTCTGTTTTGAATTTTTATAGATCCTTATTCATCTGTTTTGTTACTTCCTGTGCTATCAGTTCAAGTTGTCCAGGTGGTTGATTATCAGACTTTTCCACCTTGTTTCCCCCAGAATTTGTCTTTTGTGGGGTGGAAATCTGAGTTTGTGCCTTACTTAAATGTCTTCTTATTTTTGTTTTTGTTACTGTCCTTGGTGTAGTTCCTGGGTTGAAACTTTGAAGTTGTTTATTGTAAGTATCTTTGTTGATGTATTTAAAACACTTATGGAATGATTGCTTCTCAGAGGTGTCTTGCAGATATAGCTGGTGTTTAGGTTTTGAGTCTCTAATGGCTCTGAGGCTGTCTTATTTTCATTATACCAGGAAGGACAACTCATTAGATCTATCACAACATCTTAGCCCAAGTGATACAATTAGCAACACAATAGCATCAAGTACCTCTTAGAAAATGACAATTTGTGGTAATTATTAATCTATCACCTTTAACTGTGTGAATTAAATCAAAATCAAGGACCAATCCAACATATATTTATAGTGAATAAACTCTTCAATAAAGCAACTTTACCCTTTGGAATGGGGAGTTAGAAGGGGTTGGGGAGGGAGGGATAGGTAAGTAGAAGGATAGGAAAGGTTATCAGTGAGGCCAGAGGGCACAGGCAAGAGAAGGAAAGAGAAAAGAAAGATAAAGAAAAAGTATGAATTAGAGTATGAACAGGAACACAAAGGGAGATGAAGAACAATGTGGGACAGCAAGGGCATGAGGCAGAGAGAGAGAAAGAAAAGAGAAAAGAAAGAAAAAAGAGAAAAAAAAATTTTAAAGAGTACCAAATAAGAGAAAAATTAAAAATAAGAGCCAAAAAATAGTGGTAATTTTGAAAATAACAAATAAAAGATAAAAATGAAGGGCCTCCTTCAGGGTATGTCTCTGCTGTCACAATAGACAATATGGGCAGCAGTGTGCAGTTATAAGTCAATGAGTCTCAGTAAGCCAGTCACAGACCCATGAGATTCAGGCAGATTTCTAGCTGCAAGTCCCAAGTTGAGCTCCCTGACCTCTTGCAGGGTTGAACTCTGCCAGGTTCTACTACAAGTTCCAGCTGCCTTTCCCCTCAAGATAGTCCTGGTTCTGAAGGGAGGTGATGATCCCTTCAACTTACCAAGTGCAGTGGTCTGGTGTCCTTTTATTGCAGAGATTCTCTTCAGTTTTCCAGTGAGCTTCAGTTTTCATCAGGGAGCCTGAGAGAGGCCCTCTCTCTGTTGTTCACTTCTACAGCTCAGGATAATGGCTTTTATGCCCTGCTGTGATTCTGTAGTGTGGATCCAAGTAGTTGTACAGCCAAGAGGCAGGGGGGAAGGTGCTGTTGTTGCAGGGCTAAGCTGGAGGCTGGTGGGTGTACCTGTTGGGTCCTCACCAGTTTGGTCTCCTGGTCACAAGTGGGAGGAGCAAGCCTGACTGACTATAAAGGAAGTCTTTACAGGGAGAGAGGAAGAGAGTCAATATTTCATTTTACCCAAGGCTTATCTGTAGCTGCCAAGCTGAGGATAGTCTTGATTCATGTTCAGTCTTGTTCATTAGAAAGTCTGCATAGAATCAGAAAGTAAAGCCAGCATTTGGGCTGTCCCCCTGGGTCTCTGGAATTCTGTAGGTTGTATAAAGCTTGCCTGTGTAATGTACAAAAACAAGACTCATCCCTCTCCCAAGGACCAACTTAAATGCTTCATTCATTGCCTGTTCATCAACCTGAAAAACAATAAGCCATAATTTCCCAATGACTAAGTACTAAAAAGAAATGAAGCATTTTAGCTTCTGCCTAAGCTGAGTGTAGATAGGTTCAGGAAACACTTTGTGGGGGATCTAGGCACACCGATAAGATTGGATAGTCATTTCTGAAAGCTCATTACTTAGGATTTCTCTCTATTCAATGCAAGCTTTTTGGTAATTCAGGTCTGGGGAGAACTGACATTTCTAAAGAATAAAATAAGAATCTCTTAAGATAAAAGACAGAGAGACAAAAAGCACTATAATCTCATTTTCCCCGCAGGCTCTTAAGTCTTTATAACATTTTGCCTTACCTGATTTAGCTCTTCCTTCCACAGGGATCTTGAGAACAGTAGTCCCCACCTTCTTTGCTCAGAGGGGATAACAGTTACTGAAGCTGTGAAATCATGAAAGAAAATATGTTGGTTCCCTATGAATGAAGACTTTGTTCCATACTTTTGGATATCTGAAAGGACTGGTTTAACATGGGCTTCTCTGAGAATTGATGGAGTGAGAGGAGCCTGCGGGAGGGTGTCACATATATCATTGGTTATACATGAACTGTTTGAGCAATATTTTGAGAAGGAAGAAGAGACAGCAGTACTAAGGCAATAAAGGGAGAGAAAAGAGGAAAGTAAAGCAAGCAAAATGCCAGCAAGAAACTTGGACTGTCCACACACATAAATGGAAATCTGAGTTAAAACCCAAGCAAAGCTTAGGGCAATTATTCACTGAAGGGAAAACAGTTTGGCCATCTCCAGAATTCCCTACATGTTAGCTCTTCAGGGAGACAATAGCTCTAGAGTATGTTTAGTATGAGAATAAGCAGCTAAGGCCGGGAAGAAGCTGACTGGAGAATGAATGGAGGAAGCTGCTGTGTGCCTACCCTAACAGGAAATCCACAGCCCTGTGCCTCCAGTCAGTAAGGAAAATGTGAAATTCCAAAGGGAAAAATGAAAGAACTGCCATGTTCTAAGATGATAATCTCTCACTTTTTCTTACCCTGTCATTCCTAGTTCTAACTAAATAGATAACAAAAATCAAGTAAAGTTGGAGAAAATTAAATAATATAGATATAGATATGAATATAAATACAGACATATGTAATTCCAAATTAGCATATCACATATGATTTATATATTCATAACTTATATCCTCAAAGAATGTAGAGTAATGCCATACAAAAGTCCATATATAGTTCAGATTTCGGATAATAAAGTCATGGTGTCTTGTTAAAAGAAATTATGTTTCTATTTTGTAAATTCACATAGATTATCTTATTGAATATGTACTAATAGTTGCATATATGTTATGGTTCAGATCTGAAATATCCCCCAAAGCCTCATGTGTACAGAAGGTGACCCTAATTATGTAGGTTTATAGCTGCCTTGAGCAAGTAAGATCAGGTTGGAAGAGGCTGATCTGACTATTCCTTCCCTTGGGGCTTTCTTGGGTGGTAGTAGCAAGGGAAGACTTGTATATGCTTTTGGTACAAACACTTTCTACTCTGGTCAATTCTGAAAATAACTTCCATTTGGGAAGTCTTCTTCTACATAATTCTTCACTTAACTGACCACATAACTCTTCACACCAGCTCTACAGGTAACACTCCTGTTTCAAAATAGGTCATGTGTGCAATTTAAATTACAATTGTAAGTAGAAAAAATCAGTCTCCAAAATTTAACTATCTTTTAGAGTCCAATACTAAATATTATATGAAGTTAGCATCCATTTAGAAGTAGTGTATAATGGCTCTATCTCTAGTTCTTATGGCATGAAAGATAAAGAGCCTTGGAGTTGTCTAATCTGAAATGAAATAGAATCACTGCTTCATGTATGTGGGAGTGTATCAATATGTGTGTTGATCTGTGTATGTGCTTTTATGAACACACAATTTTATGAAACAGAGAATCACTCTGTAGGGAAAAATAATTAATAATGACTTTCAGTCAATGAGTAGAAAATATTTGGGTAATAGAACTGTTTTCTTCTTTATGATATCAATATTTTTATGGAATACAATATATATGTCTTGAATTTAACTCTGCTTCTCTTGATTGAAATCTTACTCAAACAAACTCATTCATTATTGCTCTGGAGTTGGTGTGAAATAAGCTTTTAAAAATAAACAATTTATCCCCTATCCATGGAGTGATTTAAGCTATTTCCTTTTGCCATTTTAAGAATAAAATGTTGCAGTTTACACTTAGTTTACAGAAGTGTAAGTATGCTACCAACTTTCTTTGCATAAAACAGTTATGCTTTGAGGAAAATGTGTATCTCCCATGTGCCCATTTATAGATGCATAGTTTCTCTGGGGAGCTGAAAATATTTCCTTTTTTCCCCTCTCAAATCCCTTAGAAGTAATTACGTGCTTGTACTTCTCATTTTCTCTTACAACAAAATGAATGCATGCGATAGTTACTAACTCCATTAAAGCCCTTGGTCTTCAAACCTGAATGTGTTCTAATAAATTGGGTTTCCCTGGTTTACATTTCTGGTAAAACTGTGACTCAGAATAAAATCTTGCATATTTCAGAATTTAAACTCTATTGACCAATTTTAAATATATGTACATTGTCTTAGTCTCATAGTTCTCCTCAGCAAGACACAATATCCAACACTCACATATTAAAAGAGGAACGGTTTATTTTGGTTCATGTTTTCAGATTATGGACATTGGCTCCAATGGTGGAAGGCCCTGGAGAAGAATAGCTTCTCCTGTGATGGTGGTCAGGAAGCAGATAGGGAAGAGAGGAGCCAGAAAAGGAAGGCCTAACTTCCCAGGTCACTCCCCCAAGTGACTAAAGTTATAAGGAAGCATATTGGCAGAAACAACTTTCCTTAAAAGTTCAAACAAAATTCAAGAAAACCCATTCAAGCATAATAAGAAAAGTACAAGAGAGGAAAGGATCATATTGCCAACTGTTATGGTTAGAATTTGTTTTGTCCTCCTAAAGTCTACATGTTGGAAATTTGATCTCTGGAGTTGTAAGGTTAGGAGCTAATAGGATGTTTAAAAGGTGTGGCCAAATGTGCATTTTGTGTGCGTGTGTGTGTGTGTGTGTGTGTGTGTGTGTGTGTGTGATTGCCTTCCAAAAAAGATTAGGTAATGTTCATGAGACCTTGGTTGGTTTTCCACAAGAGTAAAGCAGATCTCTGCAAATTCTATTAGGTTTTCTTCCCATATGATGCCTTCTTGTCACACATACTCTTGCCACAACGCCATCTGTCACACTGTAATGTGGTTTAAATGTCCCCTCCTGAGTCAGCACCATACCCTTGAACGTCCAGAGCTGTGAGCTAAATAAACCTCTTTTCTTCATAAACTGTATAAGTTCCAGTATTCTGTATAGTATCAGAAAACAGATTCATATGCCATGACTAAATTAAAGTAAATCTAAAACTCAAGAAATGGCTTGGAAAAAAACAGAGCACAGATATGTAAGTAGAATTTCTTGTTCTTATTTTTCTTAGGGAAGATCCATAAAGTTTTTAACTATGTCTCATACTTTACAGATAATATTGGTGCATAAATTACTCTGATATATGAATACAAACATTCTCAATAAAATAAAATCATCTTGTCTTTTTAGATACATTCATTCCTCTGTAACCGTATTTCCAGAATTCCATGCAAATACCATACTCTAAGGATGCCTTATATAAACTGCTGTAGTATTTGCATATAACCCACCAATATCGTCTTTTATACCTCAATTATTATTTATACCTAACACCATGAAAATCCTATGTCAATAACTAGTATACTGTATTGTTTAGGGAATAATGACAAGAAAAATGTCTACCCATGTTTAGTATGAATACAATTTTTTTCAAATATGTTTTATCTGAGGTTGGCTTAATCCATGGGTGTGGAAACTGCAGACATAGAGAATGACTGTAAGTTTTCTGATATTAGGGATGGATGATTGAATTTAGGAGATCACCTTTGACTACCAGAATAGGGAGCCTGCTCCTCAGAGTGGGTAAACTATGTAATTAGTATTGTTTAGAAAATTCTGCTTTAGCAAAATGTGTATCTATAAAAATGTGGGAAATGTTTCTATTCCTCCATGTATTAGATTTTGTAATTCCTGTGTAATCTCTTTCTTTTTAAAAACTCTTTAGACAAAAGTATCTTCTAAACATTTATTGTCCTAAGCCTGAAATAGATAATTGGACAATATATTCTAAAAGTTTAGTGTTAGGTCTATATCCTTATTTGCTTTTGTGAACTTATACAAGTCCTTTAACATGTAAGCCTCTGTTTCTCTTCATATGTAGTGTTATTTGTGATCATATGGTGTTTCTAGGAGGAATAAAATATGATAATGTTAATGTGTGGCATTCTCAAGTCACATTCTATTCTTCACAGTTTTGCCTTGGTACAGCAAGAAATCAATCATAGTATCTTTAAAATGAAGAGAAATTCAAATATTAAAGATTAGTGCCTTTGGGGAAATATGATTTCTATTTCTGATCTTTTAAGTCTTACCTACTTACCTAGAAATCTAATTTACCACAAAAACTTATTTGCATGTTGGTTGTTGGTTTTCCTCCAAAGATACAGATAAAGCATGTCTTTCACCTGCACATAGCTCTTGACTCCCACTGTAGTGTGAGTGTTCATATCTGCCCCACCTCTGGTTTTGGTCTATGTGGACTCAGTTCCAGAATTCATATCATATTTCTAAAATTTTGACATAAAACATTATAAAACAACTTGCAAGTATAAGGGAAAATGTCTTGTGAAGATTAATGTTATTCAGCAGAACTACAATATAATGACTTCCTTTTAAACAAATAAAAGATAATGAAATACCCCCTTATTTGAATGATGTTAGAAAGATTATCTGATTTTTTATGATGACTGTGGCTATTGATGACTATCACCTAATTATTGTATTTTAGTTCTTTACTCATATAAATGTAATTTTAACTAATAAACTAAAGAGGGCCAATATCTTCTATAACATTTTTTTCTTCCAACCCAAGAACAGGGTGTAGCTTTTATTTATTTATTTATTTATTTATAATTGATTATATTGGTGCACTATTATTCCTTTATAATTATCTATTCCATAGTTCTTGAAATAACCCTTAGCCAACATTTAATGCCATGATTTTGATGTAAAAAATTCATTGTATTTACTTTCAAATAATGTGGACTGATGACTAGTTAAAAAATAAGAAGGTAGATGCCACTTTTAAAATGCAGAAACAGAAAGTAGAAATTAAAAAAGATTTCCAAAATTTCTTTTACTTTTACAAAGGAGACAATGGGAATTGAGTCATACTTACTGCTAGGGTGGAAATACAAACAAAACAAAAAATGCAATAAATGAAAATTGGTTGGTGGTAATCTGGGGGAATATATTAAAAAAACAATTAGTAATAAATGTGAATTTTCAAAATAACTAGACATAAATCTGTATCCATCAGGAAAAATCACTTTAAGTATTGTTCAGTGGCTATTTCTTATGACATTGATAATTATGATAGGAGGCTGTTCTCAGATGACAACAAACTGCTCAGAGCCTCACATTTTATTCCATTATATTTCTGAAAAAATAGCAAAAATATATGATTCCTGAAATGAATGGAAAAAGTATATTTAGCTTAACAAGAATGGCCAACTTCTCTGTCAAGTGTCTGCACTATTTTTCATTCCCATCATTAGTGAATGTGGCCTCCTTTTGCTCCACAAGACTTTCCTATGTTAGTGTTTTGGATTTTTGCCATTCTAAAAGGTGTGCAGTGATACCTCACTGTTGTTTTAATTTGTCAATTAATGAATTATATATAATGTAGAATATCTTTTCATATGCTTATTTGGCATCTACCTTATTTTGTGAGGTACACATCCAGCTCTTTCTCTGTTGTCAAAGAGGAGGTTGCTGAGTATGTCTGGAGTTGTTTCTGCATCTTCTAATCTAGTCCACTGATCCTCAGGTCTGTTTCTTTGTCAATACCATATTGTTTTTATTACAGTAGGTTTGTAGTATAGTTTCAAGTTGGGGAATGGGATACCCCCTGTCATGTCTCTGTTGCCTAGAATTGCTGTAGCTATTCTAGGTATCTTCTGATTCCAAATGAATTTTTGAATTGTTCTTTCACTCAATTTTTAATCTTGTTATTCTTTTTCATATTTTTGAGGTCTGTGTGTTATTTATACAGTTTAGATACAAGTTATTTATCAGATATATTTTTGAGAATAAATTTACATCCCATTATGTTCTTTGTATTTTCATTATTGTAATACTTCAGGGCAGAAAGATTATGTTTTTAAAAAACTAAATTATTAACCACTTCTTTCATGGATCATGCCTTTGGTGTTGTGTCTGTAAAGTCAAAGTTCATATCAATGTTTTTAATGTTACCTTTTTGGATTTTTAAAATTTGTATTTAACATTTAGCCTTATGCCCAATTTGAGGTATCAATACCCAGTTGTTTTAATGGAATTTGTTGACAAGATGATCTTTTCCCCATAGCATTTCTTTTGCTACTTTGTCAAAGACCATTTGACCACATTTGTGTGTGTTTATTTTCTGATCCAACTACTTAGTTTCTTAGGTCTATTTGTTCTGGCTCCAGTAATATGTTGTTTTTATTTCTGTAACTTTACAATGAGTCTTAAAGTCTAGTGGTTATTAGTCCTTTAATTTTATTTTCTTTTTTACTACTATGTTGATGATTCTGGTTGTCTTTTCTCTCTGCATAAACTTTGATATTATTTTGTCCATTTCTGAAAAAAGAAATTTAAGTATTTCACTTGGAATTACAGGAAATTTGTTGATTAATTTGAAAGGAACAGGCATTTTGAAAATGAGTCTTCCTATTTACCATGACCATGAAACATCTATCTAGTTTTTAAATTTTTTCTTTAATTTTTATAGAGTTTTCACCTCAAAAGTATCTTGTACTTATGTGTTAGACTTAAGCTTTAATATTTCACCTTTGAGGGTTATATTACAAGTGATATTACTTTAAAAAACCATAAGTTCCAGTTGCTTACTTCTAAATATAGAAAGTTAACACTGTACACTACAACCTTGTTATAACGGATTATTTATTCAATATTCCAGCAGCATTGTTGTTTTTGATGCTTTCTGATTTTCTAAAAAACCAATTATTTCTTCTTCAGGTAAACACTATTATTTTCACTTTTCCAATTTGTGTAAATTTTCTTTCTTTTTTGTATTTTGTTCTTTTGACCAAGACTTCAGTAGAGTTTTGAAATGGAGTGGTGAGAGGAGACATCTTTGTCTTGTTCCTTATGTTAGTTGGAAAACTTCTAGTTTCTAACCACTATGTAATTAGCTGTAGGGTTTTAATTAATGTTCTTTTTTTATTGTAAACATTCAATTGACAATGACTACATATGTTCAAGTTGCATATGATAATAAAAATATGTTGTATAATGATTACCACAATGTAATTAATTAAAGTTTGCATCACCATACACACTATACATTTGATCCCCAGAACTTATTCACTGTATAGTTGAAAGCTTTTATGAATATCTTTGACCCATATCTCCACATTTGTTCCACTTTCTAATCTCACGCATTACCATTCTACTCTGTTTCTGTGAGTTCAACTTTTTTCAATCCATGTATAAGTGAGATCATACAGTATTTGACTTGCTGAATCTGGCTCACTTTATATACAAAAATTTCTGTTGTAAATGTTATTATTCAACTTGAAGAATTTCCCATTTTGCTGAGGGAATTTATCATGAGTGGGTTATGAATTTCATCTCTGTTTCTGCATGTGTCAGTAGTATCATATAATGCTTCTTTTTTTTTTTTTTTGAGTTTGACAAAATTTATTGGTTATTTTAGTAAAGACATTCATCTCGGTCGTTTCTCTCCTCATCTTGACCTTAGCTTAGTATTTCATTTGGGTCAAGAAAAGAGTATGTAGGAGAAGGATGTTATTTTAACAAACAGTAAAATGGACAAAAATGAACAGTTTGCCTACATAAAAGTAAAGTTAAAGTTAAATTCATGTATCTTGGTATAATTAAATCATGTAAGAACTAATAGTTCTATATACATTTCCGTTGTTTTACTTGGGGCTTAATCTAAACTGTAATGTAAAAGAACAACTTATTAGGCATATGCACAGGTTTCTTCTATGGAGTTACTATTAAAAAAGATCAGCAAGTAACTATCACCAATAAAATAGTCTGAAGCTGCCTCCAAATTTAACATTGTAGGCATTCTGAAGGAAATCAATTATCATTTTCCTTTTGTCTGTGACTATGCTTTCAAAGATGTGTTTAAGTGTCACTTTTAAAAAGTCCATATATAGTACAAAAATACAAAACAAAACATCCTACAGTACACAAATCTAACAGTATATGTGATGAACAATTCTGTAAAATGTGTTTGAAGAAGCATTTTCTTTCATTTTCAGTACCTACAATATTCCCAGGCCACTGGGCAGTATGTATACACTTAAAATAAACCATATAATTGTTCTAATAAGAAATCCTGTAGTGAGTTCAATTCAAATTGGATTTAACAACTTAGCAATGTAAATGTGTAGACAAAGTTAAAGAAAATGCATCTTATTGTCTTCCATCTTCTACAATGTTAAATTTTTTTTTTGGTGTTTATACCTTTTAAAAAATAAAAATCAGCCAAATACTTAAGCAGTATGTACATTTAAATTTTTGGTGGTGGTTTTTAATTTAAAAGAAACAGCTTCCTTATGATTTGCCTCAATTTCTGGTGGAAATGCTTACAAGAATTAGCTAATAAACAAACAAAAACCAAGAGAAGCACATTCAAAATACTGATTTACTTTGATAGCAAATGGCTGTTCTTTGAAGACTAATGAAAGAAGACAAGACCATTAAAGTGAAATGGGCTATTTCAAATATGATACTTCACATAGAAATTTTTTAAAAAATTATTTTCAGTAAAAGAGCTATGCATCTGTATCCACTGATAGCAATGCAATACCTAATAATATGATAACAAAACAAATGCCATAAGGAAAAAACTATTTTATCTAAATTTACTTTCCGTCAATAGTCCAGCAACATTTTCCTTTCAATACAATACTCCCCCTTTCTCTATAAGGCTGTTCCTGGGAGCCAGACAGTCACTTTAGGTAATGAGGGAATTAATTTAGGAGTCATTGCTGACAGTTTTAAATAGATGGTTATTTTTTGCTTCCCTCTTAATGTACTAATAGTTGTGTTTAAAAAAATATGCAATTCTTAAAAAGGTACCATTTCTGATTTCTTTATTATCTGTAACCTTTGGGAGCTAATCATATGAAACTACAAAATTAGCAAATGTCTTGAAATCTGTATATAAAACATAAATTACCTCTAATTTCACACTCTCACTTATTAGTGTACCACTCAATCTTAAAAAAAAATTAAAAAGAAAAAGAAAAAGCGGCTCCAAAGATAGTCTTATATCATTTTAAAAAAGGAAACTGTTCCTTGTAACTTTACACCCACCCCACACCCCAATTCAAAACACATCATTTAATTGTCTTGGTCATGGACATTTCCAAGGTGAGATTTTATATTTTGTTCCCATAGCTTCTGGTTATCAGAAAACCCATGCTTTCCTTTATTGAAAGAGTTTGGTCCAGCTGATGTTGGTGTATCCCTTCCAATATTCTTCATCCTCATCTTTGCTTCTGGAGGCATTTCCTCTGGTTCACTGTCTTCATCTTCATTAAAAGCTGCTGCTACTGAAAGGGTTTTTGGAGCAAGAGTTGGAACAGTTTCTTTAGGCTTCTCCATGGCTCCAGCTCGCTTAGGCTTCTCAGGCTTCTCCTCTCCCACCTTTCCGTCCGCCATTTTCCCTATATAATGCTTCTTTAATCTGTTGGTATTATAGATTGCATTCACTTATATTTCAATATGAATTACCCTTGTATACCTGCATTAAATCCAATTGATCGGGATGTGTACTATTTGTTATATATTGATGGATTCTATTTGTTAATATTTATTTGAGGATTTGGCATCTATGTTCATATGAGATATAGGTCTGTAATTTCCTTGGCTTGTAGTGTTTATGTTTGGCTTTGTAATGATTGTAATGCTAGCCTTACACAATGCCTTGAAAATTGTTTCTTCCTCCTCTAATTTTTGAAAGAGTTTGAGAAGGACGAGAGTAAGTTTTTCTTTTAAAATTTCATAAAAATCATACTTGGGCCTGGGATTTAACTCAGTGGTTTCGCCGCCTGCTGTGCAAGCACAAGGACCCGAGTTTGATCCCCGGTACCAAAGGAAAAAAAAAAAATTCATAAAACTCACCAGTGAAGCTCCCTGGATTTAGTCTTTCTTTTCGTTTGCTGTTTCAATACCTTTCCTTGTTATTAGTTTGCTAAAAATTTCTATTTCATCTTGAGTCAGTTTAGGCAATTTATGTGTATTAAGAAATGAGTCCAATCCATCTCGGTTATCTTTCATGACATTCACCTGAATCCTTTTTTATTTCTGAAAAGTTGGTAGTTATATCCTCATTTTCATTTCTGACTTGAGATATTTGTGTTTTTTCTCTATTTTTGTCAGCTTAACCAAAAAATTTATCAAGTTTCATCTTTTAAAATACCAAAATCTTGTTATTTCTAATGTTTCTCTATTCTCTATTTATTTTAGTCCTGATTTTTATTATTTTAGTTTTCCCACTACCTTTGGACTTAGTTTACTCTTCTTTATCTAATTTCTCAATGTGTGAAGATAGTTTATTAAAATCATCTTTTTTAATCTAACCACTTACAGATAAAAATTACCCATTGAGTCTGTATTCACTGTATCTCAAATTTTGGAATATGGTGTTGTTGCTTTTGTGTATATCTAAGTAGTTTTTTAATTTTCTGTGATATTTTGTACTCATTTTGTGCATATATAAGTTATTTGATTTTTACAAATTTGTGATTCTTTCTCCTGATTTAATTTTTTTTATTAATTCATAAGTTCATTCTATTGTTGGTAAAATGATTTGCACAGTTTCAATCCTTTTGAAATTGCTTGGGATTGCTTTATGTACTAATGTATGGTCTATCTTAGAAAAAGTTCCATATGCACTTGAGAAAAATGTGCAGTCAGCTTTACTGAATAGATTGTTCTATACATACCCACTAAGGCTAGCAATATTTAAAAAAACATTTTATAGTGTTGTGGAAGTTTCTTTATTAATATCTGTCTAGATGTTGTTGATATACTAGTTAAATTATTTTAGGTATGAAACATGAATAAGTATTTTATTTCTGTGCATTTTTTATTATAACTGAAAAGTTTTCATTCTTGAATGGTATAATTCTCTCCCTGTTTGTTTGTGTCCTTTGTGTCTCTCTATTTTGCACGTATTATGATTTTTTTTTACTTGCTTTCTACTCATATTTACTATAGGCATCATGGTTTTGATTTTATTTATTATGAAAGATTCTGGTGGAATTCTTCCAAACTTCCTTTTCTTTTATCTCACATTTCTCTGTTTCCCATTCAGAAATAGTTGAGGTCACATTATATTTTATATACTGTGTTATAACTGAAGAAAAAGAAGCCAAGTTCAGGTTTAGCTGTGTGTAGAAGTTGTTGGAATAACTGAGCTCTGTTCTTTATTTATCCTACAAATAAAGAGGGTATCCTGAATATTAGCAAGATACTCAGAGGACCTCCTTGTTTTCTCTAGACAAGTTAGAACACAAACTTCAAAGTGAGAAACAGCCCTTATTCTTATTTCCTTCATTGTGCAAAACCTTAAACAATCTCCCTCTGCTTTTTATTGCTCAGACTTTCCTACTTCAGTCAAATGAGGGCAAGAATCCCCTCACTGGCAAGTTCAAAAGTCACACACCAGTGGAAATTATGAGACATTTGAACTTGCTAGTATCTTTCCTGTTTGGGGCAAGGCTAGGAATGATCTTTTACAGCCAGTCCTTATGCTCTTAAGTCTTATTGATCATTGCCTCTTTCTTATCTCTCGACATGAAGAACCTGGAAAATGAACATGTGTATCTAGTAATAGCCATGTCCTAGATCAAACATAATGCACCAAGCCCCAACCATGTGCTTTTGGCCCTTGTGCTGTGCTCACATTATAAAGTACAGTTTCCTTTCTGAAACAGTTGCTGTTTATAAGTAAATGCTCCATTAGGGTTTGGCTGCAGGTGTGCAGGATCTCTAACAGGTATACAATGTGTGTACAGACACACCAAGGAATGAAGGAATAGAGCAGCTCTGAGAGACAGTAAGGAATTCAGTAATGCTGGATAGATAACATGAGAGGGAGGAGAAATAGATCAGGTTGAGGTGCAGAACAAAATGAGGAAATGGAGAACATGCGTGCTGAAGGGCTCCAGACTTTCCAAAGAAGATAGTGCACAGTCACTGAGGGATGTCTTTAGAGCATGAAGAAGTGCAGTAACCACATCTAGATTTTGGAATCATCTTTCTCACATAGCAATGTAAAAGCTGGATTTAGAAAAAATATTAGAAAAAATAGACACAAGAAATTGCTTAGGTGATTACTATTGTGTCCAAATAGAGATGACGTGGATTCCATTGCATTCCAGCTGAATGAGCAGAATATAATGAATATTATGGAAAATGAAGTGAAGGTGGGCAGTCCAGCATGGACTACAACACAACCCACACCCATATCCTCGGAAAAGTATGTAAGGGCCAAATATATCCCTTAAAGACTCAGACCAAGGTAAGAAACAGTACCCCTGCCTCCTCTACAAAGTGTACATGTTGGATACTTCCCAGGTTCCTATATAAAGTTTCATTGACCTTGATCATTTACCTTTCTGATATTGTTCAAGATTTTGTGGCATTCTTTCCTATAAGAACTGTAGCTGCCATGTAGAAAGAAAATGACACTCTACATATATACATATCTACATACATACATATTTATAAATATATGATGATACTTTTGTGAGATATAAAAATTAAGACAGAATCATATTCTGAGAAGGTGATGAAAGAAGGCATTCATATATATGAACTTATATAAATATGAATATGTACATATGGCAATCAAAAGTAACAAAACTGTCAAATACCAGTGTCTATGGTAGATATAGTAAATAAAAAATTTTTTCCCATTCTGTAGATTGTCTGTTTATTCTGTTGTTTGCTTCTTTTGTTGTTCAGAAGCTTTTAAATTCATTATGATCCTATTTGTTGATTCTTGATACTGTGGCCTGGGCAATCAGGGTTCTGTACAGAAATTCTTTGGCTACACACATGACTTCAGAGTTTTACCTACTTTATCTTCCAGCAGGTTAACTGTTTCTGTTTTAACATTTAGTTCTTCGTTCCATTCTTATTTTAGTTTGGTACATAGTGAGAGATATGGGTCTAGATTAAATCTTCTACATGTGGATAGCTAGCTTCCCCAACACTATTATTAAAGAGCTATCCTTTTCTCCAGTGTATATTTTGGACCCTTTTGTCAAAGAATAAATAGTTGAATGTATCTGTGGTTGTTTCTGTATCCTCTATTGTCTGTTTCTGTGGCAGTATCATGCTATTTTTATAACTGTAGCTTTGTAATATAGCTTCAAGTCTGGAATTATGATGCCTCCAGCTTTCCTTTTGTTACTTTAGATTGTTTATAATATTCTAGGTCTCTTCTGGCTCCATATGAATTTTAACATTGTTTTCTCCAGTTATATGAAAAATGCTGTTGGTATCCTGTTATTTTGGTTGGGATTGTTTTAAAGCTTTATACCACGCTGGACTTCTTCTCCAACTCTATCCTACCATGAAGTCACATTCAGGCTAAACCTCTCTGTTTCTGCAATTTATAACAGCCATGGGCTTTTCTTGGGGCTGGTGCTCTGGCCCAAGCACTATTTCTCCCCAAAGCTGCTGACCCCTTTTCCTGGGGGATTGGCCTCATCTTCAAGCAGGTCCCTAGGCTGGCAGTCTCCTCTATGACCCAGTGCTGAGGAGAACCCAGGTGCAGAACTTGCTAGGAGTTGGCAGTCTGCGGATAGCAGCTCCTCCTTGTGACCCAGCAGCAGCCCCTCTGTTCTTTTCTTTGTTTGTTTGTTTCTTCCTGTAGCCTTGCTACTAATTTTACTACAAAATCTCTTAGAATATTGACACATCAATGACATCTCCATGAAAGAAAACTCCCCTGAAGCCTCTAGGTAGTTTAAAAACTGGAAGAATCGCCCTAATTCTGGTGCAAAGCTGTCATGTGGGTTTCTTCTTGTATCACCAAAAGGATAATTTTATTTTGATTGCCTGATTACTAGACTCTTGTTCTTTTTTTTGTTAACAATTTTCTTATTTTAGTGGAGAACATAATCCCATAGCACCTTAATAAAAATGGAGCATGAAAGATACACTTTTGGACATAATATATCTTATAAAAATACTTATTATACCTTGTCACTTGATTGATAGTTTGGCCTGCAACCAAATTTTAGCTCAAATTTTATTTTTCCTTAAAACTTTAAAATATGGGTTCTTTTTTTGGTATAAAGGAAGTCTAAAGCCATGACTCCTAATACTTTTTAAAACACAACTACTGTATTTTTCATTTTACTTTTTGTCTTTACAGGCTTCCATTTGTGATTCTTAGCATTTAGGTATTTTTGAATGATCCACTTGTCATGGGTCTATATTCATCCGCAGGGACAAGTACACTAGCTCTTTTGCCCAGGGCACTGAGAATCTGTGTGCAATTTTTTTTCTATCATTGTATTTCTGATTCTTTCCTAAACCATTGCAAAAACACATCTTAGGAAGAGATTATAATTCTGAATTCTATCTCTAATTCCTGAATCTTTATTTTACTGTTACTCATCTGAGAGTTCTGCATCCAATTACATTTTTCAGTCTTTACTAAATTCTTTACATGCATAGTTTTGAAAAGTTCCTTTTTTTCCATGAATATTTATATCCTTGTAAGTTCTTTTTCTTGTTTCATAATTATAAATTCTTTTCATATTTCACTAAAGGCCCTTATTGATGGTTATTTATTTGAAGTTTTGCTTTTCTTAACAAACCTGCTCTAATTTTTTTTTTTTTTTAATCTGGTCTCGGTCTCTCATGCTAGAGGCTTTCTAAGATAATAATCTTAGGTTTTCTATTCATAATTAACTACTGAAAACTAAAACCTCTTTAGAAACCCTGACTTTGTATACCTTGTACTTGCCTGATGGGGATTAGATTAAGTGTTTGGTTGGACAGATCCCAAAGAAATGTTTTCCAGCCCCCAGATGGAAAGGGCAAAGGCCTGATGGCCAGCTTTCTGGGAAGTGAGTCGAATTAGAGTGCATCTTTGCATCCATAACTTTGTACTCAACAGATTTCTTTTGTTTGGTTTAAGTTTGGGTGCAGGTTTTTTGGTTTGTTTTGTTTTTGTGCATCCTGTAAGCATGCACCTTCTTTGTGGCTGTGATTTAAGTTCTATACTCCTGCCCATAACATTCTGGTGTCCCCTGCTTAGAGATATTTTATTGTTCCTTCCTTGAAGGATGACTTCAAATGTTTACCCTGAATCATGGAGGCCACTGGCTCAGAGATAGAGATTGGGGAAAACATCTGGGGATCTACCTGATTCTCAATAGCCATCTTTTATCTTACTAACGTAACCACTCCATTACTTTCATCTGAAGGGTACTTTTTACACCTGAGACTCTTAGACAATGTAAGTTATGATTTTTTTTTAGCTTATACCCCTCACATCCACACATACTCTCCTATGCTTGTCTAAGTATGTGACTTCTCATTGCTAGTATTTTATAGCTTCCAAAGTACTTTTGGTTTGTTTCTCCATCATTCTCCATTTCTTTGTATGTTTATTAATAAACCAAGAAACAGAAAATAGACTTGTGCACTATTAATTGGGACTTAAAGGGAAAGTGCAGTTAAATATATGTGATCTATTAGTGATATTTTCCCATAAGAGATAGCACTCATTTTCATCCTACTGTATACTTTAAATTTGGCTCACGTCAAGTAAGAGTTAATTGTATTAATAAGCCACTTTGATAAATATGGTATGTAAGTTTTCAGAAAAGCACCTGAGCACACTAGTGACCTGGTTTTCTCATATAATAAAT
Source organism: Heterocephalus glaber (assembly GCF_053883595.1). Classification (NCBI taxonomy): domain Eukaryota; kingdom Metazoa; phylum Chordata; class Mammalia; order Rodentia; family Bathyergidae; genus Heterocephalus; species Heterocephalus glaber. Next base: position 26,477,136 of record NW_028258143.1, on the reverse strand, counting down.
GAGTCTCATGACACATTTACACACACAGTGTTAGATTAGTCAGACTTCTCCAGAGAAATATGAAGAATAGGATATGTGGTTAGGTGCAGGGTTGGATGGACAGATTAATAGATATATGAGTAGATAAATTTTAAGGATTCCTATATTTGCAAGTATGCTGGGAGGCTGGAAACACAAAGAAGAGCTAATGTTGTAAATAATGTTCAAAGGCTATCTGCTGAAGAATTGCTTCTTATCTGTGAAAATCAGTCTTTGTTCTATTCATATCTTCATCAGATTGGATAGGGACAGTTCAGGTTACAAACAGTAATCTACTTTACTCATAATCTACCAGGTTAAATACTAACTTCACCCAGCAGAAACATCCAAAATAAATGTCTGACCAAATACCTGGGTATTATGACCCAGAAAAGTTAACTACAACATTAAACATCATATATTCACAGCTCTTTTTATTAGAAATTATTCTCTCCATGAATTATAGTGGGTAAAACTAAGGTCTTACCCTTGGGAAGTATAGGATTCATTCCATTTATTTCACAAATGAAGCTTATTTTCTATTCCTCCCCTTGTGCATATCTCCTCCTCTTTCTCCTCTTCCTACATCAACTTTCTTCATTTTTATAATGGAAAATAATTATAATATTACATATTTCCAATGAGAACAATTATTTTATAAAGCAGTGTGAGGAAAGCAGTGATAATGTTTGTAGAGAAGTCTAGCTCATAGAAAGCTCTAAAAATGTGTCATATAACTTTTCTTATGATTATAGTATTTGCAAACCGATAACTGAAAACATATACTGAAAATGACTGGTATTTGGGATTTATATAGAGCTTCTACATGTCAACATCAAAAATAACCAATTCAACTCAAATGAGCAAAATATTTTCCAAGTACTTCACAAAAGATGATATAAAAGTCACTAACATACACATGAAAAATAATTATTAGCCAACAGAGAAATATCTATTAACTTCAGTGAAATACAGCTATCCCCACTAGCATGGTCAAAATTAAAAACTGATAATAAAAAGTCATAATAGTTATAAAGAACAATAAACTTATTATGATGTTAGCAAATATATAAAAGTACTACTAAAAACATATCTCCTCAGCTATTGTAAAGCTATGTATTTATATCTAAGAGAAATGAAAATATATATCCACAAAATACTTTTACAATATGTTCATAGAAGATTTTTGCGTAGCAGCCAAAATATGGAAACAGTCTGGCATCCATCAATAGAAGAACAGACGAATGAACTGGGCTATGAAGACAAAGAATATTATTCAACAATACAAGGAAAAGAATTACATGTGGCAACACCAGTGAATCTCAAAAAGATTATTCTGTGTAAAAAGAAGTTGAACATAATCAAGCCCATACTATATGGTTCCTTTATATGAATTCCTAAGAAATACAAATTTAATCAATAGAGGATAAGTCTGAATAGTGTTTTTCTCAGGTGGGGGTTGTAGTAAATACCTGAAAGGCACCAGATGGAGCTGTCTGAGCTGGTAGTAAAGTTTAGTTCTCAGTAGAGGTTTGGTTACCAGGATGCGTGCATTTATCTATACTCAGCAGAAGAAATATGATTTATGCACCTCATCTTTTGTTAATGTTATCTCAAAGAGGGAGAAACACTATTAACAAATATTGGACTATGGTTAATCATAGTCAGGCTAGAGTATTTATCATTTGTTTAACTTTCTGTGAAATGAATCAAAATGATAAGATGGAAAGATGAATAAAAAGATAGGTAGGAACAATGAACCTGGCAGAGTAAAAAGCCAAGAGTAGAATCTAGAGGCTATTCATCATAAAACTTTATCCAGTTTCAGTGTATATTTGATAATTTTAAAATAAAATATTTGAAAAAATAAAATCAGAATTTTAATTATACAAAGCATCAAAGACATTGTAGGTTTTGAGGCATAAGATGTGTTCCTTGCTCTGCTTGCTCTTGAGAGCTTCGAAGTTTTAAGAAGTCAGGCCCAAAGCGCAGATGGACTGGGTTGTGGCTCTGAACTGCCCAGAACTTACTCTTCCTGTCACAGAGTGTGGCACTGAATAAGCCTACCTTGCTCTCCAAATATCACTTGAGCTTAGAGGTGGTCTGATCAACAAATAGGCACATTATTCTCTCCCCTGTCTTTAAGAGATGCAGAGATGTTTATGTTTTCTGGGAACATTCCATTTAAATGTCAAAGGTGTGCACTGCACCTCAGGACCATAGAGTACACACTGTGGACCTCCACTGAGGCTGGCCTAATTCTTACCCTCTAAAGTTGTTCAGCAGCAACCTCTTCCCTGCAGTTAAATCAATACCTTGAACTCAATTCCGGGAGTTTTGGTGTTTTGTTACCACTGAGCATTTCCATGCATGCTGTTTCACAGAAGTTGTTTCAAAAATCATTGTTCTGATTCAAAAATACTCAGTGATGCAAATATTGTAACATAGAGTGTACATTGGACAAGCTTTAAGTCTTATTGGAGAGAACATTTCCCACCTGGAATCTTTCTTAGTTCATAAAATAGATCTTCTTGCTCCAGGTCCAACTCACATTTGTATATTGTATTTGTTCATGTTACACTGAGTTATAACCATTTACATAGGAATTTATCACTAGTGTTTGAAATCCCGAGGCAAGCACTTGTACCTCTCTGTATTTCAGCTAGTTGCCAGTTACTTTTACAAGGAACAAGTAAAATTAAATATTTTGTAAACTGATGAATAAAAGAATGAATACTGTTGGCACATTTCATTGTGACTAGACTCTGATTCTAGGTATTAAGTGGTGCTGCACCTTGAGATATCAACTAGGAATATTTTAGGTGTTAATGAACAACAAAAATCAGCTCAAATTGTTTAAAACAAAAGACTTGTACAATGAAAAGTTCAGGGAAAGCACTCGCTTTATAATGCATATTCTGGATGAATGTTAATCTATGTTCTCTTTATCGCTCCATTGTCCTCTAACCTGTCATTCTCTAGTTTTTACCTACCATCTAGTGTCTGTGGCTGTATTCAGCCCCCATGCCACCTCCTTCCAGGGTCTAGTCAAGCAAAAGAAGTGTAAGAATCCTTTTCCTTGAATCCACAGTGGTAGCCAAGAGTTATACTGATTACTACAGTTAGAAAGTTTTCTCTACTTGTATATCAAAGTTATTTTTTGCATAAAATCTCAATTTCCATTCCACACACAATAAATAAACTTGAAGTCCATAAAGGATCCATAAAGAACCTATAAACCCACATTTGAATGACATATATAATCTGAAATATTTTTTCTGACGCATTCTTCATATATAATACTAGACAAAGTGTGTTATGATTTTTTTCTCCAAATTACCCTGCAGTCAGATCATATTTTATACAGAAAATTATGTAATGTTTTCCCCCATCTTACCATAAAATCTGAACATATTGATGTGACTAAAGTCATTTCCTTCATTCCTGCAGTGATTACCAGCATCTCACCAACTCATCTTTCAAAGATCAGTTCAAACTTTATTTCTCTTCTAAATATTTATTTTTTATTTTATTAAAAAATAAAATGAAACTTCAAAATCAAGTTATAAGAGAATAATGATACTTACTATACTATGGACCATTATCTTCGAAGTAATTACTCAGAGTACAAAACACATTTTCTAACTACTCCAAAGGCAAATATTTGGCTGCCCACATCTGAGATAATATTTAGTGTCCTGTTCAATTAATGTTTATTATCCATACTCCACATATTGGCCAAGTATGAGGACCTTAGTACTCATAGTCTCAGAGTACACTGGATAAAAGACCTGATATAAATTTAGTTTATAACATATCTCACCTTCAATTCTTGTAGCTACAAAATGAATAGAAAATAAGCACATTATAAATCTAATGAAGAATAAAGAAATATAAGGAGTATGTTCAGAAGTCTGTCTGGCATACACTAAGCATTATGTAAGTTCTAGGAGAAATTATCATTAATTAATTATCATCATTTAAACTCTTTAAGGACAGATAATCTGTAATAAAGCTTTGTGTATAATAAACATTGGCCACAATATCTTGAAGATCAAAGACATTCCATAAATATCTCCAGTTACTATTATCTGCTATGGGTGATTTGTGCAGTGGAAAATTTCAAGCATAAGATACTATAAGCTTGTAGAGAGATATGTTTTTATTAAAATATGTATCACTTTTTTATATGGATTTCTTGTCTTTTCTGAAGTTGTTTTGTCCCAAATACAATTTTTCAAGGGCTCTTGTCTACAGAAGTCTATTCATGCAGTCTGTATAAACTAAGCTACTTCATTGCCTTTTTTACCCTATTGGTATAAAATTCTGACAGTAAAATGATCTAGAAAGGAAAAAATTGCTCATCATGGTGATTATTTTAGGGAGGACAGCATCATTTTGTTAAGAACATTTTATAAAAAACACTTTCAACAATTTATTTGTCTTCATTGTACATATATCTGGTAGAAATTCTGAGTGATTTTTTACAGGTATTTCCAAAATGAGCAGCTTTTTTGACATATGATTATAATTTGTTATTGCAGTGATCTTAACATATTTGCAAATCTTTTGACACTTTTGACATTCAAAGACAGTCCACATCCCCTCTCCCAATCCTTAGTGGACTTTGAAACTGACTCAGGTGGCAAAAGTGACATGGTGTAGCTTACATGGCTACTTTAAGAAAAAGACATTTTTTTCAAGTCTCTTATGGGACCATCACTTGAGGTCCCCTGACTTGTGTTGTGAGATGTCCTACTGATTTGGGATGACCGTGTGCTAAGACCCATCACAGAGACTTCATAGACAGAGTGATAATTGTGGGTCCCCAGCTCTTCCAGTCTCAGGCTGAGCCTAACCAACCACCACATTGGTGAACAAAATAGATTGTTGTTATTGCTTTAAGCTACTGGAATGTTTTGTTACATAGTGACAGATACCTAGAAAAGTTCTACAGCCACTACTGAAATATTTTTTTTTTACAGTTAATCCAAGATTCTAATACCACACCATTAAGAGTAAGCAATATTGTGATATAATAGGCATGTTTAGTTCCATATTGGTAATTTTACCTGATATGGAAGCATTTAGGAAGAAAAAAAAAATTTTCAATTTGTTCTGGGTAAAAGAAAATGCATAAAAATTGATTTAAGGGCCCCTCATGCTTTTTCATTAATATATTTTACATTTTATGAATGAAATGTTACCTCTGAGGGCTTGCATTACATGCTAACTTGCTCATGCATTGTTTCTGTGGTATATTGTATATGTCTGCAGTCCCTCCCAGCTGTCAGGTCCAGGGCAATAGGCAGCTTTTTCTCTTGTGTTTGTTCGCTTTCCCCTGGCCTAGAATAGTCCAGCAAGAGAGCAGGTGCTCAGGGCAATGTAATGACCTGGCTAGCAATATTTAAAGATACAATTTAATACACTTAAGATTTCATTTTAAAGCATCAAGTTGCTGGTGTTGAAAGACCAAGAAAATCCAGAGGTTGACAAAGACATAAAGTGGAAAATTTCATACACTGAAGATTTGTGAATAAATTACAACCACGAATGTGGTGTTTTTAATAGTAGAGTAAGAGATAAGACATATGCAATAGAATGTTTTATATAATCTTATTAATGGATCTTATGCAAATGGGTAAAACCTAAACACACAGTGGGGAGTAGAAATAAACAACTGGTAGGATATGACCATTAAGATATTTTTCATTTTAATCAAAAATAAATTTCAAGGGCTGGGGACTTATCTCAATGGTGCCGGTGCCTGCCTTGCAAGAGCAAGGTCCCAAGTTTGATCCCTGGTACCAAAAAAAAAAACTAAACAAATAATAAAATAAATTTCAAATAAGAAATTTGACACTCTGTAGAAATACTGTGTTTAGGTAACGTGTAAATTTATGTAAATGAATATGTGCACATATATAAAATATAGTTTGTTGCTACATACATTAATAGCAAATGTATAGATTATAATGTAGAGAAGAATGTTTATGCACATCTGAATACTGGTTACTTGTACCAGTTGGGGGAAGGGAGGGAATAAGAAGGAAAATGGCCTTCAATGGCACATAGGATAGTGTATCAGTCAGTATTTACTAGAGAAACAGACGTAACACAAGATATGTAGATATATATGAGAATTTACAAGATTGGCTTACAATAGCCAACCACAGGGTCTGATAAGGAAGAGTGCCAAGGGTCTGTCTGCACACTGGATGCCAAAGGATTCAGTTGAAGTTCTGAAGCTCACAGTGTTCTGTGGGGGTCTGTATCAACAGGCCAATGAGTCTGTGGTGGAAGGCTGAAGAGTCTGTGCCAGAAGGCAGGAGATGAGTCTATGCTGGAAGGCAAAGACTGGAGCTCCTCCAAAGGAACAGAGGCAGCCACATCCTTCTTCATTTATACCAATCAGGCCAGAGGCAGCCCTAGGGTGGATCTCCCACACCCTAAGGTGTGAAATGTCTGAGCCTATTTAGCTAAGCTTCTCTCAGCCAAACTTCTCAAGATGACACAATCACTAAACCATCACAGTGAACCCCTTGTCAACTTGACAACTAGGTAAATTTCTTTAAACCACTCTCCACATATAAAGATGAGACCACAATTATGCCTAACATGTTTTGACTATCCTACATACAAACAGAAACACGCTAATTCCCTCTCCAGAATGGAAGACAAGTTCCTTTGGGTAATGGTTACTCCTAACATTTTATAACTTAAACATTATAACAGGTTTAACAATCCTTAAGAACCAATATAAGAAGAGAAATAGTACAATTACAATCCTCATTTTTGTAGCTGATCATGGAATCATAGCTGGTATTTAGAACTACCCTCTTCTACTACCTGTTCTGTGTTTCCTTGGTTTTCTGCAAGCACATCAGCAGGTCTTGGTTCTTTCCCTGTTGGAGAGACCTATATCTTCATTCCTGAAGGGTCTGGACTATTTATCATTTTTCTTGGATTAAGTTGTTGTTGTTTTCCATTGACTTTAATAACCGGACATGGCAATACTAAGAGGTGTCCTAAGGAATCTCCTCCATTCCAAGTATATTTTTCCTTTCCTCTCTTGTAAAGTAGCAGTCCAATTTCACCTTGAAAGTCTGGATCAATCACCTCTGACAACACAGTGACTCCCTTTTTAGCTTGTTTCCCCAGAGCCACGAGGAGACCAAAATGACCAGGGGCAAGTCTTAGCTTCCACTTCAATGGTATCATTGTTGTGCTTCCTGGTACAAGTCTTCCCCCTTGTGGAACTACGACTTCTAAGTCAGCAGAAGGTCACAGGAACAGGAAGCAAAACTTTTTCTAGTGGATCACTGAAGGTAGTGGTAAGTGGTAGCATTCCTATTTCCACCCCTTGGTTTCTGGACCCATGAATCATGTCTATGGGAGACATAGTATCATATAGTGGACACTGATTCAAACCACATACAACCTTTTGGACAACACTGCCCCACCCCTGCAAGCTTTTGCCACCTAACTGGCACTGAAACTGTGTCTTCAAAAGACCATTCCACCTTTCTATCAATCCAGCTGCTTCTGGATGGTGAAGAACATGGCCAGACCAGTGAATTCCATGGGCATGAGCCCATTGCCTCAATTCTTTGGCTGTAAAATGTGTTCCTTGGTCAGAGGCAATGCTATGTGGAATTCCATAATGGTGGATAAGGCATTCTGTGAGTGCACGAATGGTAGTTTTGGCAGAAGCATTACATGCAGGGAAGGCAAATCTATGTTCAGAATACATGTCTATGCCAGTGAGAATAAAGTGCAATCCCTTCCATGACAAACGTGGTTTGATATAATCAACCTGCCACCAGGTTGCAGGTTGATTACTGAGGAGTGGTCCCACATGGAGGATCCAGTGGTGGTCTCTGCTGCTGGCATGTTGAACATTCAGCAGCAGCTGTAGCCAGATTAGTCTTGGTAAGTGGAAGTCCATGCTGCTGACCCCATGCACAACCTTCATCCCTGCCACCATGGCCACTCTGTTCATGGGCCTATTGGGCAAAGACAAGGGTAACTGAAGAAGGAGGTAGGCCGCTATCCACAGAATGAGTCATCTTATCCACCTGATTGTTAAAATCTTCTGCTGAGGTCACCTTTTGGTGATCATTTACATGGGAAACAAATATTTTTACATCCTTTGCCCACATGGAGAAGACTTTCCACATGCTTCTACCCCAAATATCCTGGTCACCAATTTTCCAGTTATGTTCCTTCCAAGTTCCTGACTATCTGGCCAGACCATTGGCTACAGCCCATGAATCAGTACATAGTTGCACTTCTGGTCATTTCTCCTTCCAGGCAAAATGTACAACTAGGTGCACTGCCCAAAATTCTGCCCACTGTGATGATTTCCCTTCACCACTGTCCTTCAGGGATATTCCAGAAAGGGGCTGTAATCCTGCAGCTGTCCATTTTCAAATGGTGCCTGCATAATGTGCAGAGGCATCCATAAACCAGGCCCTAGTCTTCTTTTCCTCTTATAGCTGATCATATGGTACACCTCATGAGGCCATAGGTCCATGCTGGGGAACAGAAGGTAATATAGCAGACATAGGAGACATAGGCATCTGGGCAACTTCCTCATGTAATTTATTTGTACCCTCTGGCCCTGCTCCGGCCTGATCACATATATACCAATTCCATTTAATGATAAACTGTTGCTGTGCACATCCAACATTATGACTTGGTGGATCAGACAATACCCACCTCATGATAGGCAACTCAGGTAGCATAGTGACCTGGTTTCTCATGGTTAAGCATTCAGTTTCCACTAGGGCCCAGTAGCAAGACAGGAGTTGTTTTTTAAAGGGTGAGTAATTGTCTGCAGATGATGGCATGGTCTTACCCCAAAATCCTAAAGGCCTCCATTGAAATTCACCTATGGGGTCCTGCTAGAGACTCCAAGCAGCATCTCTACCTGCCACTGACACTTCAAGTACCATTGGATCTGCTGGATCATATGGCTCCAGTGGCAGAGTGGCCTGAAGAGCAACCTGGATCTGCTGCAAAGCTTTTTCTTGTTTTGGGCCCCACTCAAAACTAGCAGCTTTCCAAGTCACTCAGTAAATGGGCTGAAGTAAGACACCTAAATAAGGGATATGTTGTCTCCAAAATCCAAATAGGCCCACTAGGCATTGTTCCTCTTTTTTGGTTTAAGGGAGAGCCAGATGCAACAACTTATCTTTCACCTTAGAAGGGACATCTCTACATGCTCCACACAACTTGACTCCTAGAAATTTCACTGAGGTAGAAGGGCCTTGAATTTTTGCTGGATTTATTTCCCATCATCTAGCTCTCAAATGTTTTACTAACAAATCCAGAGTGGTTGCTACATCTTGCTCACTTGGTCCAATCAGCATATATCATCAATGTAGTGGACCAGTGTGATACCTTGCAGAAGAGAAAGGTGATCAAGATCCCTACAAACTAAATTGTGACAGAGGGCTAGAAAGTTAATATAACCCTGAGGTAGGACAGTGAAGGTGTGTTGCTGGCCTTGCCAACTAAAAGCAAATTGTTTCTGTTGGTCTTTATGGATAGTTATGGAAAAAAAGGCATTTTCCAAATCAATAGCTGCATACCAAGTATAAGGAGATGTGTTAGTTTGCTCAAGTAAGGAAACCACATTTCGGACTGCAGCTGCAATCAGAGTCACCACTTGATTTAGTTTGCAATAATTCACTGTCATTTTCCAAGACCCATCTGTCTTCTGCACAGGCCAAATGGGAAAGTTAAATGGAGATGTGGTGGGGACCACCACCCCTGCATCCTTCAAGTCCTTGATGGTGGCACTAATCTCTGCAATCCCTGCAGGAATGTGATACTGCTTTTAGTTTACTATTTTACCAGGCAAAGGCAATGCAACTCTAATGGGTTCCATTTTGCCTACCCAACCATAATGATCCTCACACTACAGGCTAGGAACCAATGTGAGAATTCTCCCATTTACTAAGTATATTTATCCCAATTATGCATTCCAGAACAGGGGAAATGACTATAGGATGGATTTGAGGACCTATTGGACCTACTGTAAGTCAGACTTCTGCTAAAACTCCGTTGATCACCAGACCTCCGTAGCCCCCTCTCTACTCTTAATGGATTCCCCTGGAATCAGTGTTAGTTCAGAACCAGTGCCCAGTAGTCCTCAAAATGTCTGATCATTTCCCTCCCCTCAATGTACAGTCACTCAAGCAAAAGGTCTTAGGTCCCTCTGGGGAATAATGGGAGAAAGATTGACTGTATAAATTTTTGGTGCATCAGGGTCCTTCCCCAAGGAGACCTAGCCTCCCCTTTGTTAGAGGGGTTCTGGATCTGTAAACTGGCTCAAACCTGGGAATTGGGTGAGGGGTCAAGCTTCCCTGTTACCACAATTTAAAGTAGGTTTCTGTTCATTCGCCCTTAGATTTTTTTCAATTATATAAATCTAGTAAAAATTTAGTAGGCTTCTGATCTATTTCACTTCTGGGAACACCATGGCTGATCAGCCAATGCCATAGGTTCTATACCTGTTAAATTATTCTGGTCATTTTTCTGCTTCTGCTGTCCAACATAGTAAGTATGTGCATTCTGAATTTGGTGATTAAGAGCTGCCTTTTGGGCTCTGCCACTCTGGGATCCAATCAATCCCACTGCCCTTAAATTTCCTAGTTGAGTAACTGCAGTCCCCACTGTAAGGTAAGGCATACAGAGAAGAGCAATGACAGGGCTCTTCAGGGATGTTGGTGATCCCCTCATGAATATGTTCCTTAAAATGTTAGTTAAGGTTACATTTTCTGGGTAATCCCAATGTGGAGGATTAGGTTTAATATGGCATATCTACTCCAGCATTCCAATTTCCCTAACCTCTGAATCCCTTCATCAACCATGAATGTCAGGCATGTAAATTACATGTAAATTCCATGTACATTCCACATAAACCATGGAATGTCAGGCATCTCTAACTCATTCACAGAGGAGCATCTTTTGTTCCACACTTCTGCCAACCAGCCAAATAAACTATTAATACCTTTCTTTACTCCACAAGCTGCAACATTAAATTCAGAATTGCTGCTTAATGGACCCATATCAACAAACTCAGCCTGATCCAGGTATATATTTTGGCCACCATTATCCTACACCCATATGATCCATTCCCACACTTGCACATCAGGCCTCTGATTATAAGAGTTAGAATACTCAAGAAGTTGTTTGGGAGAACAGTGAACCTCCTCATGGGTCACACTGTACCTCACCCTTAGGAGCCTTCTGTGATTTGAGCCTGGTTATAGGCTTAGAGGAAAATGTAAGGGGTGAGGGTGGGTCCTGTGGAATGTCGATATCAGCATTATCATGCTTGGTCAACAGAAGGATTAGTTTCCTCTGGTATACTAGGAGGGACCAACACCACAGGGGGTGGAGGTAGGGATGCTTCTGCCACTGTGGGTGGGGAAGTCTTGTCTTCTGGCAAAACAATCTCATTAAAATCTAGAAACTCAACATCCTCAGTTTCATCAGGATCCTCCCAAACATCTCCATCTCAGGTTATGGGATCCCATTCTTTTCTGATTAGTGCCTTCACCTTTGCTTCAGGTACCATTTAAGGCTGGGCATTAACCTTACATTGTAGTTCAGCCAATCAAATTATGAGGGCCTGTGTTTGGGTTTCTGGAATTTCATCCCTGTGGCCAAAAGAGAGATTTCCTTTCTTTGTCAATAGTATTATTGCCCTGCCTCAGGAAAGCTGCAGGTGAGGAGTGTGGCACACAGGCTGTCCAAGCCCTCAGCCCTCAGAAGGCAGAATGTTTTCCATGCACCTCTGGGTTAGACATCACCAGGGCCAACACTAAGTCAGGAACAGAGCTCTGCTTCCCCAGTGGCACTGTTAGTTTATTTCATAAGCACAGCAAGTCATTGTTTTGAAACAATTCTCTCCTTTGTAGGACAAATTTATTTGCAGTATTAATAATTCAATAAAATTAATAACGCTAATGACAAACAAAGGAAAGATGTGCAGTAAAAGTGTTCATTTAGTAACTTTGTCTATGTAATCATGGCAATAAGCAATAAAACAATAAATAAAAAGTAAAATAAAGTAAACATTACTGTATTAAAAAAGGCAAGCAATCACAGAGATAAGTTTCTATTTTAAAGATATTATGCATGTATGAATAACATTTCATGTATGGATTAAATTTTGTACTTATGAAATAAAAATGCTACCCTATACTTCATAGTTCTAATATTTAAAGTGTTTAATCAAACATGATGCCAGTCTGTGATGCAAAATAGCAAACTAAAGCTACAAAATGATACCTGACCATATATGCCAAGTACCATGATTCAATAAATATCTCATTATACCTATGTATCATTGCACTGTACCCCATAAATACACATAATTATGATAATAATTAACAAAAATTATCTAAAGTACAATCTAAAACAAAATAAATATCTATTTGAACTATAGATCATATATAGTTTTAAAAATATCTGGTAGTTTTAAAAAATAAAAATGATTGTATCTATTGCTTCTCATGTTAAAACAAACAAAAACCAGAAGATCAAAAAAACCAAAATCCTTTTCTCCATGCTTTCTTTGCTCTGTGATTGATATTTCATTTTGACTGAAGTCTGTTTGGTACCAGAAGGCTGGCACCAAAGGCGAGCTTGACAGATTCCACCTCAGGACCAATTTACTTTTCAAATGAATGTTTGGTATGAGTGCAACAATTCATTTCAGTTCTGTGTTTGAAAGACAAAACATCTGCCTTCTCCAGGTGGAATTGCAAACAGTGTGTGTGTTTGGGGAGGTGGGATATGTGACCAAGGAAGGCAATATGTCCCCAGCCCTTCCCAGCACACACTCCTCCAGCCTGCAGCCTCTTTTAGTTTAAATCTTGTAGTGTTTAGGTTAAAAACTGATTCTGGGCATATTAAATCTCTAATGTGAGACACTGGTTAGGATCTAAATTTATTTTAGAATTTGCATTATGTAGGAAATCACCAGAAAGTCATAGGGACTGAGCAAGTTTCATAAGAATCAAGACTAGACCTTCTTCCTTTTCTTTTAAGCAGACTGATTTAGAGATGCATTCTTAGTTGCTCCACAGGAAACAGCCAACATAGTCAAAAGGAAGTTCATAAATGTTTGATTGGATTATTTGATAACTGAATTAGTCTGCCAGGCAGTTATAAGCAAAAGTACAGACTGATGGTTAAGAAAAAACAAAAACTAAAGACTGGTGGTTTAAAAGAGAGTTTATTTTCTCGCTGTTCTGAACACTTGATGTACAAGATTAGTTCCAAGTGCCAACAAAGTTGGTTTCTAGTGAGTCCTCTTTTCCTGATTATAGATGGCATCTTCTTGCTACATGTTCACATACTCTGCTCTCTATGTGGAGATGATATAGGACCCTCAAATGATATAGAGGAAATAATAAAACTTCTAAACCACTAGATGTGTGATATACCAAGTTCATGTTCCCCAAAATTGAAGAATGAATTCTAAGGAACAATGGATGTTAAGAGTAGGAAATATGTATTGGAGAGGGAGATTTAAGCTCTTGAGAGGTAGGAGGGCCCATGAATGGATTTCCTGGACCCCACTTCACAGGAGAGGTTTTATAGAGCAAAATCACAAGGTGGTGAGAGGCCCTTCATTCCATCAGTGAGTGCATGCAGATCCTGGGGAGCAGCTGTGTGGTCTAGATTGTTGCCGCTGCAGGTAGATCCCAATTGGGGTCTGCCCCAACCCCAGAGGTTCCTGTGCATTCACCCAGGCCAGGGCCAGCCCAGAGAGCAACTTCACAGGCAGGCAGGCTTCAGCCAGAGGCCCACCATACCATCGCCAAGAACCAGGGACCCACATGGCGATGAGCTGTACAGGCACACAAGCAATACCCAGAGGCTTGCCTGATACCATTTATAAGTGTGTAGTGAACCTAGAAAAAGCCTGTGCAGACAACAGGAACTGGGGTGAACAGCCCCCAACCAGAGGCCCTCCCAGACAATAGCTACATAGGATCCCCACCAAGAGGCACGCCTAGATACCATCCTAAGTGGGCCCAGCCACAAGCCTGCCCAGGCAACAGGCCAGCTCAGGGATCCAAAAGGCCACCACTGTGAACCCAGAAATTGATGTATTGGTGAGCAGCAGAATAAGTGCAGCTCGGTGGCTCACTGAGTATTCAAGACCACTGGGTGAGCAAAAAATCACCTCAACAAAGACAGAGTAGTCTGCATCTGTTGAAATGAGAAGACATGTAAATAAGTCTCAAAAGCAGACTTCCAGATCACTTAAGGCAATCCCAAAGGGAAAGGAGATGGAACAATCTGATACTAAACAACCTGGAGTCCCTGAAATGGCAACGAAAGAGGACCTGGAAAAAATGAAATCAGAAATAATTTCTCAGATAACAGCAGAGATTGTGCCCATAGTGCAAGATGTGATTAATAAATCTAGAGTGTACAGAGATAAAAGAAAACAGAGGAGCTTAGGAACATGATGGAATCCCAACACAGGACAAATGGAATCCATAAAAATGATGCAAACAGATTCCCAGGAGATTAAAAACTCAATTTAAAGTTTACACAGCAGAATGAGCCAATGTGAGGACAGAATTTCAGATACAGAAGATAGGATTGCAATTAGTGCCCACAAAAAGAAAATTTTCTTAAAAATAGTAAGGGATCACAAGAAATCAATCCAGCAGCTGCTAGATGATGCAAAGAAGATCAACATAAGACTGATCTGAGTCAATGAAGAAACAAGAGAGTGCAGGTGACAAAAAAAAAAAACTGGTCAAAGAAGTAATGGGAGAAAACTTCCCAAATAGGGGGAAAGAACTTGATATAGAGATAAGTGAGGCATATAGGACTCCAAATAGCTGTGATAAAAAAAAATCCAGCTAAAGCTTGGAACCAGACCAAGTGCCCATCAACTGGAAACTGGATAAAGAAGTTGGGTTTTTTTTTAATAAATTGGAGTACTACTCAGCTATAAAGAATGAGAAACTAGAGTCATTTAGAGCTAGATGGATGCATATTGAGGCCATACTCTTAAGTGAAATAAATAGGACACACGTGTAAATACCAAAAAGTTTCTCTAGTGTGAGAAACAGAAAGTGTAAACAAGGGTTAAAATGATTAAAATTAATAATCGATAATTTAAAATAGGAAAAAAGATCTAAAAAGGTAGGGGTGAAGGGAGGGGAAGGGGAAAGGAAAGAAGGGAAAGGAAAAATTATGAGAAAATAAAAAAAATGGAAATGATGTCTATGTAAATAGGGAAAGGTGGAGGGCATGAAAGGCGCACAGTTAATGGGGAAAAAATAAGAATCAAGATACATCATGTACAGGTACAAACACCCAATGATAAATGTTAACATATTGTATACCTAAAATGTACCAATAAAAGAACTTAAGAATAAAATAAATCTACACTTAGGCATGTAATAGTTAAGATTCCAGAAACCCAGCAGAAGATTAAATTCTAAAAGCAGTTAGAGAAAAGAAACAAATCACATACAAAGGAAAGCCCCTCATAATCACAGCAGACTTCTCAATGAAACCCACAAGGCAAGAAGAGCATGGAGTGACAGATATCAAGCCCTAAAGGAAAAGAACCTCCAACTCCGACTGATGCACCCTGAAAAACTATCTTTCAAAAATTGATGGAGAAATAAGATACTTTCATAACAAAGAGCACCTTATGAACTTCATGAATACCAAACCAGTACTCCAAAAATATTTAAACAATGTCCTAGGAAAGGACAATGAGTATCACAACCCCAGGAAGTTCTGCAGAATGAATCCATGAAGTATGACAAGAAATTAAACACGAAGGGGGAGAATCCAACAAAAAGAAAAAGTCATGACAAGGATAAATCAATACATATGAGTTCTAACCATCAATTTTAATGGTCTCAATTCACCAAACAAAAGAAATAGACTGGCAGAATGGGTCAAGAAGCAAGACCAAACAATATGCTGCATACAAGAAACACACTTAATTCAAAAAGAAACTCATAGAATGAAAGTTAAAGAGTGGAAAACAATACTCCAAGTGACAGGACTCTCCAAAAATGCAGAAGTAGCTATCCTCTTTACAGATCAAGTGGATTTCAAACCAACACTGATTAAGAGAGACAAAGGACACTACATCCTTAAAGGGAACAATCCAAGAGGAAGAGATGATAATCATTAATATATGCACCAAACACTACTGCACCTAACTATATAAAACAAATTCTAATGGAACAAAAATCACCTAAGCACTAATACAATAGTAGTGGGGGCCCTCAATACCCCACTGTCACAAACAGATAGATCAACTAGGCAAAATACAAAAAATGAAATATGAGAACTCAATCAGACTCTTGATCAAATGAACTTAACAGATATTTACAGAGTGTTCCATCCCACAAAATCAGAATACATATTCTTTTCAGCTACACATGGGTCTTTCTCTAAAATAGACCACATACTCGCTCATAGAACATGTTTACACAAATGCCAAGGAATTGAAGTTATTGCCTGTATATTACCAGACCATAGTGTGATGAAATTGGAGATCAATAGCAAAAGAAGCTGCAAGAATTTCATAAATACATGGAAACTGCACAGCACACTTCTGAATAACCAATAGGTCACAGAGAAAATTAAAGAAGAAATGAGATAGTTGCTACAGCTAAATGACAGTGACAATACAACATATTGGAATCTATGGGACACAATGAAAGCAGTCTTATGAGAGAAATTCATAGCAATGAATATTCACATTAGGAAGACAGAGCGAGCTCAATTACACAAGCCAATGCTGAACCTCAAGCTTGTAGAAAAAGAAGAGCAGGACAAACCCAAACCACATACAAGGGAGGAAATTATACAGATCAGGTAAGAATCAATGCAATGGAGACTAAGAGAACAATACAAAAAATTATTGAAGCAAAGAGTTGGTTCTTCTAAAGAATAAACCAAATTGACAAACCCTTAGCCAAACTTATCAGAAAAAGGAAAGAAAAGGCCCAAATCCATGCAATTAGGAATGAAAAGGGTGAAATCACAATAGACCCAGCAGAAATCCAGAGGATCATCAATGCTTACTTTGAGAACTTATACACCAATAAGATGGAAAATACAGAAGAAATGGACAGATTTCTAGATACATATGAATTACCAGAGTTGAACAAAGATGACCAAAAATTCTAAACAACATAATATCAATCAGTGAAACTGAAAATGTAATTAAAAACATACCAACTAAGAAAAGCCCAGGTGCTGATGGCTTCACCACTGAATTCTATAAGACATTTAGAAAGGAACTACTGCCACTACTGTTTAAACTCTTCAATGAAATTGAAAGGGAAGCAATGCTCCTGGATTCACTCCTAGAAGCAAGCATCACCTTGATCCCCAAAGCAGAGAAAGACCCTACCAAAAAAGGGAACTATAGGCCAATCTCCCAAATGAACATGGATACAAAAATCCTTAATAAGATACTAGCAAATAGAATGCACAAGATCATCAAGAAGATCCTACATCCTGACCAAATGGGTTTCATCCCATGGATACAGGGATGGTTCAACATATGCAAATCAGTAAATGTAATACACTATGTTAATAGGGCCAAGTACAAAAACTATATGATCATCTCAATAGACGCAGAAAAAGCATTTGACAAAATCCAACATTCATTTATAATAAAAACCTTACAAAAATTGGAATAGAAAGTCTCTACCTCAATCTGATAAAAGCCGTCTTTGAAAAACCAATAGCCCATATCATACTAAATGGTCAAAAACTGAAATCCTTCACACTAAAATCAGGGACAAGACAAGGATCTCCACTATCACCACTCCTGTTCAATACAGTTTGGGAAACATTAGCCACGGCAATTAGACAAGAGAAAGAAATAACAGTAATAAAGATAGGAAATGAAGAAGTCAAATTGTCATTATTTGCAGATGACATGATACTCTATATAGAAGACACCAAGAACTCCACCAAAAGTCTTCTAGACTTGATAACCAAATTCAGAAAAGTAGCTGGATTCAAGGTCCACACACAAAAATCAACAGCTTTTCTGTACACACAAAAATACCAGACTCACTGAGAGAGAAATGGGGCAATCAATTCCTTCCACAATAGCATCCAAAAAATTGGAATACCTAGGAGTCAACCTAAAAAAAGAAATCAAAGACCTCTGTTCTGAAAACTATAGCACCCTCAAAAAAAGAGATTGAAGAGAATATCAGAAAATGGAAAGACATTCCTTGCTCCTGGGTAGGAAGAATCAACATAGTGAAATTGGCCATACTTCCAAAACTGCTATAAAAATTCAATCCAATCCCAATTGAAATCCCAGCAGCATACTTCACAGACCTGCAGAAAACAATCCAAAAATTTATTTGGAACAAGAAGAGACCTAGAATAGCAAAAGCAATTCTAGGCAACAGAGACATAGCAGGGGGTATCACAATCCCCAACTTGAAATTATACTACAAAGCTACTGTGATAAAAGCAGCATGGTACTGGCAAAGAAACAGACCTGAGGACCAGTGGAACAGATTAGAAGATGAAGAAACAACTCCAGACACACTCAGCTATCTCATCTTTGACAAAGGAGCCAAACACCCTCACTGGAGGAATGATAGCCTCTTTAATAAATGGTGCTGGAAAAATGGGGTTTCAACTTCCCAAAGATTAAAATTAGACCTATGTCTCTTGGCATGCACTAAACTAAAATATAAGTAGATTAAAGATCTAAATATTAAAACAGAAATGCTGAATCAGCTGGAACAAAGGTTAGGTAGAACTCTTGAAGACACTGGTGTAGGAAAAGATTTTATGAACAAAACCTCAGTTGGTCATGAACTAGCACAACAATCATGAAGTGAGATCTCTTATTAAAAAGCTTCTGCCCAGCAAAAGAAACCACCAACAGTGTGAAGAGACAAGCCAAAATGTGGGAAAAAATGTTCACCTGTAGTTCCTCAGACAAATATGTACTATCTAGAATCTATAAAGAACTCAAAAAAAAAAAATCAGACCTCCTAAATTTAAAGAGCCAATCCAAAAATGGGTATCTGAAATGATCGGGCATATCTCAGACAAAGAAGTAGAAATAGCAAATAAACATATGAAAAAATGTTCAACATCACTGGTCATTTGAGAGATACAAATAAAAACAACACTGAGATTCCACCTCACCCCAGAAATTATGGCTGTTATCATGAAATCAACCAATAACAAATGGTGGTGGGGCTGTGGGGAAAGAGGAACCCTGCTCCACTGCTGGTGGGAGAGTAGACTGGTGCAACCACTGTGGAAATCAGTATGGAGATACCTCAAAGAACTAGGACTGGAAGTCCCATTTGACCCAGCTATTCTCCTGCTGGGTATCTTCCTCAAAGAATTAAAAGAATCATGCCACAGTGATATATGTGCACCCATGTTCATTGCAGCGCAGTTTGTAATAGCTAAAACTTGGAAACAGCCCAAATGCCCATCAGCTGGAGACTGGATAAAGAAAATGTGTTTTTTTTTAATAAAGTGGAGTGCTACTCAGCCATAAAAAATGAGAAATTAGAGACATTTATAGCTAAATGGATGGACATTGAGGTGATACTTTTAAGTGAAATAAATAGGACACACATGTGTAAATACCAAATAGTTTCTCTCGTGTGAGAAACTGAAAGTGTAAATAAAGATTAAAAGGTATAATAGATAATGTGAAATAGGCAGAGAAATGCAAAGGCACAGGGGAAGTGTGAGGAGTAGGGGAAAGGAAAGAAGGGAATGGAATTAATATGAGAAAATGAAAAAATTGAAACAAAGTCTTTGTAAAGAGGGAGGGATGGAGGGGTTGAAGGAAAGGCAGGGGAAGGGGGAAAAATAAGAACCAAGAGAGATTATGTAAAGATGCAAATTTCCAGTGATGAATGTCATTATATTGTATACCTAAAATGTACCAATAAAATTAACTAAAAAATAAAGTATCATACTCTACCTCAGAATAGCGCTTCCCTGTCTCCTTCATTTTAAAGGGAAGAAACTGAGTCAAAGGTCTTGATGAGGCCCAGCCCAGACCTCAGGAGAACAATTCTATTAGAGGTGATTCAAGGATTTTCAGAGCAGCATTTTTTGTTCTCTGCTGAGATTTAACACCATATTTTTAATAGTCTCTTCAGCAGTTACGATCATTCAAATTCGTATAATGAACACCGACAACTAAATCATAGTACTGTGCTCCTTTTTACCTGTCTTTTACTCCCAGACATTCACAAATCATCTGAGCTATCTTTCTACACAGAAACACACCTCAGTCTTTCCCATTAACATCTCCAACCTGCTTAAATCAGGCACAGAAATCATATCTTGTATCTTGTCCCAGTTTCCACAGAGCTATTTAGAAAAGTGTTCCCTAAAACTGACAGCCAGCTGGCAGAAGACTGACATTTCCACAGTCTAGTTTCTGAAGCAGGGAAACAGTGCTGCATTTATTAAGCCCTTCTCCATTTTCATCTGAATAATACCAATCCTAATACTTCCTCTTGGGTCTACTCTGCATGGATTTTCTTCTCTGTGCCCTCTTTTCTCACCTGAGGGGCAGCTTCCAGGGTATGAGAACATTTATATTTATTTGAATGGACTTCTTGGAGAAGGTCTTCCTCCCAAGATGAACGAGGGCAGACTGAGCCAATGAGCATGCATTTTTTGAGGATGGGAAGAGACAAAAAAAATTCAAATGAGAGAAGAGACCTCTCTCCATAGCTCTGTAGTTAGACTTTTCCTGACATTTGAGACTAAGACCCTTGCCAGCCTCCAGGTGTGATCTATTCAGGGACAAGGCTGAGCCAGCCTTCTCCTCTAGATGGTGCTCTTGGCTTACCAGGGTTCAAATTCCAACCCTTTACCAATGTGACCTTACACATATGACATCACCTTGCCTATCTTCAGTTTCTGTGCATGGAAAATGAAGATGAAAATGTTTTGCATTCATTCTGCAACAATCTGCAGCAACAGTGTTTAAGTAAGTACCTGACAGAGAGTAATTCAGTATATAGTAAAGAAGGAGTTGTTATTGCTCGTCAAAGGAAAACAGACAGTATTCACCCCAAAATATTGGAAGGTGTGATGATTCCACAATCCTTCACCATGTTAGTTTTAGTAAAACAAATAAAAACATGTTTTCACATTGAAGCTGACCCTGAGGAATAATCACTTCTTAGCAACTAAAGTGATATGCTGAAGATTAGACTGATTTACTCACAACAGATTCTTAGCTCAGTAATATTGATGTGGGGGCTATAGAAGGTGCATTTATGCTTGCAGATGAAGTCACAGGTGGTTAACTAAACCTCCCTGCACAAAGCACTTTTTGGTGTCTTTCTGACAAATGTTTTCATACTGACCATATCCAGGAAATATTTCTAATTTTTTAAACAAGTTTTAGTCTATGCTACTTTTTTTTAAACTTTCTAATTTTATCAGTCCTCATCTTTATCCTCCATTAATAGTGGATGTTCTTTGGCTGGACCTAGACTCATAGTGAAAAATCAATATACAAAAATAGTCTCCTTGCCAAGATCTGTCTTGGCTCTGTCCACCCCAAGCCCTGGAGGCCTTGAAACCCTTCTGTATGTGCTCATATTGACATCACAAAGGAACCTGTAGGCTGATAATTGAAGTATAGGTCATAGTGTGATAGGAATAAATTTTAGCCATGGATCCTACCAGGCTTCTGAATACCAGGCCACTATCAACTTTAATTTTTTAGAATAAAAACTAACCCAGTGTGGTGGCACATGCCTGTAATCCCACCCCTCTAGGCAAGCAGCAGGATGGCTTCGAGTTCAACTCACTTGGGCTACCAAATGAGTTCAAGTCTAGCCTAATCTACATAGTGAGACCTGTCCCCAAAAGAAATCAATCAATTGAGTTTAGAAGAAAATATCCCATGGTGAAGAATATTGCTATAAATGGGGTAAACAAAGTTGATCATGTTTCCTTACTATAGTGATTCTTTCCATTTGTCCATATTGATTGGATTACCAGATTTGAAAAGTATACTTTATTCCTCAAACAATATTTACTCATGTGATTCTCTTTTTTTCCTTGCAAAATATTTCAGTTTTTCTTAGAGTACTTATGTGTAGCTTTTAGGGTTCTTTTGCAGGCCACAACTTACATGGCACAATTTTAACCCACATGACCACAATCCGCACTGGACTGTACCCCAAACTGCAGGCCAAGCATCAGCCATTCCTGTTTGTCTTTGGGCAATGCACACCTGGCACTTGGTGGATGTCATGTGAATTCTGAGTACAACTACTTATTTTCATATTCATGTTAGTAGAATGATGGCCATGAGCAATTAGTCCAATAACTAAACTTACAAAAGGAACTGTTATCCCTGTGATAGCCTATCATGTGGTTGTTGAGATATATTTTCCTGGAAGCCTTTTATTAGAAAATCTATTTATGTATCTATTGCACATGTGAAGTATACACTCTTAACACTGAGCTACACTCTCAGATGAAGACTTTATTTTTAACTGAGATTAAAAAAAGTCTTCTTTTTATGCTTACCAAATGTAAGGTTATGATTTACAGGACATTTATGAGACACGATGTTTCATAAAATTTAATAAATAGTGTATGTTAAGAAGCTAGCGATAATAGTTTTAGAATGCATAAATTATTTATTTTTCTTCAAAGTTTTCAGGGACTTGGGCTAAATTTCATTTTTGTCTTTACCAAATTCCAAATATTTTGTGGACTATCCTCCGTAATAACTTGTGTTATTTTCTGAACCTTTATCACAGTTCTCATTTTCCATTTCTCCTGAAAGTCTTCATGGTATTTCAGCCTGACATTTAACCATTGACCCACTCAATAGCTTTAATGAAGAGGGCCTGAAGGCTTCTGTGTGCTCAGCTAAGTAGAAGGGAGGCCACTGAGGTGCGCCCACTGCTTTCAAGCTCAGAGACTGAAAGGTAAGAATAGAAATCAATAACTGGCAAGCCAAATCTTAATAATGTACATATCCTAATAACAGTGGCAGGAAGACTGAGGGCACATAGCTATGGCATACAGAAATAATACACAATGGAGAAGTCCTTCATTTGACCTTCTTTCAAATTAAAGATGTAGCCTTCTTTTACTCCAGCTATTTTCCCCTCTACTAAACCTTCTTCTTTCTGAATTTAAGTTAATTTCCTAGTGTTCATCAGATTTTATCACCTTTCTCTTTTTTAGTAGTAACCTTTAGTCAATGTTGTGTGTGTGTGTATATATATATATATATATATATATATTTAATTAGTAAATCTGTCTAGTGAGTTCATCTATATCTATGATAAGCACACAATCCCTTAACTAGAATTTTCACAGGGTGTAAATAAGGCAAACCTTTAAAATTAACTATTGTGAAATGATACTGCTGGGCTTGTGACTGAGTTGCAGATAATCACCCTCCTTTTCTTTTATCAAAATAGTACACTCAATTCTGCAGCATCTTTGCTTATTGAGAAGAACGTCTTTTGAGATAGAATTAATCAAAGCTTCATGAAAGAAGATAGATGGCTGTATTGATTCCATCCTGTACCTACCTTCTTGTACCTTTGTAGTGAAAGAAGCCAAACCAGTCTAGCAAGGCTGTTCCTATCATGGTCTGTGTTTCACATCATAACACCTCCTGCCCTTTTAGGTCCCAGCAGAGGGGAGCTCTGATCACTCACTAGAAGCCTTTTCCTTTTCTTTTCTTTTCTTTTTGCTTGCCTGGTGTGTAACTTTTCAGAACATTGCCTTTCTCTTTGTAAGGCAGGTGTCTAGGGTCAATGCCGGGGATCACAGCCCACTCCATCGTGAGGGTGGAAGATGTGGTATCCAGTTCTCCTCATCTGGATGTGAAGCTGCTCCTGGTTCTTCTTCTCTTCCCCTGCCCTCTTCTGACCTTGAAGCAAAACTGACAGTTCTGTGACTTACACTTTCACATCTAGCTTTTTAAATATCTTCAGTGAGAAGTAAAAGAGTAGTACAAACTCTCAGGATTTTTATGACTTTTTGTAAAAGAATCATCTTTTCTAGCAGAACACAAAGCTTTTTGATCAATGGTTAAATGTAAATTTACATTGTCTCTTTTTTTTTTTTCCTTTTCTTTGCTAGCATTGTCAGGCCTGCCACTGTCATCTTTCTCCTTTCATCCTTAAAAGGCTTTCCATTTCTTTATGTTCTCTACTTAGCTGATTCATTTGCATTCTTTATTCCAATTCCAAAATGCACACCTGAAATTAAAGAATTTGACCTCCATCCTCAATCTACTCATTGTAGCCAGGTTTTCCTGTCAGGAGCTGAGGGCATAGCCACCAGTTGTAGCATCCCAGCCACCTTAGGTACCGTTTGAAGGCTTTTGGGGAATCAAGTCTTGCTACATGCTCATTGGCCAGGTAAAGTCCCCTCATGTGGATGCTTTCTATTGACATTCTTATACCTCATCATCGTCTCTGCTTGGCAAACAAGATGCCCCTCTCTACAATATTTTTACTGTAATGAGACCTCATTAACTTGGTGATGAAATTAATTGTGTCATCCACTCATACTTCTGAGACTTCTTCAAAAGATTTTAACTTCCTTTCCATCTCCCAAATCAGACTAGCAAGATTTCAACAAGAATGAGAATTTATTTCTATCATAACTCAAAATGATATGTGCTTTACAGTTAACAAGGATTTCATATCTGTAATCTCTTCTGTTTTCATTTCCATGGCAACTCTTTGCAATAACCCCAAAACTGAGGTCATCTAGCTCATACCTGTCAGAGCTGTGCCACAAGAACCCTCTGATTAATCAGCCAAATCAAAAGCAGTCTTGTTCACTTTTGAACTCCACACCTCTAAATGTTAGCTCTCAGTATTTCCTGTCTCATTTCCTAACTTTGTGTATATATTTAAGAGGTCTTCAACTCCTAAAGAACATATGTAAAGAACATATATCTCCATACCTTATGCTAAAACAATCTAGCTTTTAAGTTCAATGACTACTGTCTAATTCAGAGTCCACAAAATAGCCTGCAAGCCAAACAAGGCCAATCGCCTGTTTTTCTCTAGCCTATGAGCTAAGAATGTTGTTTTGCATATTAAATGTTTTTTAAAAAATCAAAAGAATATTCTATAGCACATGAATATTCTATAGCACATGAATATTATATAAAATTTATGTTTTATTTTTCGTACATAAAGTTCTAACACAGTCATTTATTCATTTGTCTTGTCTGTGGCTATTATCACAGTGTAGCAGTAGAACTGACTAGTTTCAACAGAGACCAGTCTTTGAGTCCTAAATATTCTCTATCCATTTTTCAGAAAATATTTTCCCATCCCTACTCTATTTGATCTATCTTTTCTCTTCCGTTTAGCTTACAGATGCAATATTGATAACTAATATTTGTATTACTCTACATAGTTTGTAAAAGTACTTTCACAGTTCTCATTTTATTAATTACTCATAAGAACTCTGTCAGGTAAATATTTTTATACTCATATTACAGATGAGACATGCAAAGTTCAGTATAGGATTTCACTACTGTATTGCAATAATCCCAAGTTTACATATCCAGTAAGGAGAGGGCTGAGATGAACTGAAGTCTTCTCACATTGAATCCACCTATAAAGGTCAGGCTGACTGAACTTAGGAGAACCAAGAGGCTGGTGATTCATTACTTTAGGTAGGTCTATCAGGATGCTTCCAAGGGGTCTAACACATGAGTCTGCATAGAGTAAGTGGGGAAGATCTGTACTACACCACCCAATCCACTGGATCCCAAAGCCAGCAAATACAGTGGTAAATTGGCTTCCTCTCTGAGACATGTGGTTGATTTCTCCTGCTGCGTTGGACATCCAAACTTCAGACTCTTGGACTTCTGGACTCCAGGAGGTATGTATTCCAGTGATCTTCTAGGTCCTCAAGCTTTTAGCTTCAGACTGAAAGTTACACCTTCGATTTCCCTGGTTCAGAGGCCTTTGAACTTGGTCTGAGCCACATTACCAGCATCCTGGCATCTCCAGTCTACAACAGCCCATATGAGACTGCTCAACTGTCATGAGTGTGTAAACCAATCCCCCTAATAAATCTCTTATCTAACTGTCTATATCTATTTTTGTTTCTGGCTCTTTGGAGAACCCTAATATCCCATCTCATGCTTACTTGGACGTGATGTAAAGCAAATATAATACCATTTCATCTTTACATGTGTCCTACTTGTTGCTTTTGCTTTCCTTTTCACAATGCAGAAACTGATGTAAAAGGTCATCTCTACATCTTTGCTGTGCGGCCTCTCATTTTTGAATCACAACTTTCAACACTTACTTTAAACCACACCGAGTTTTTTACAATCTTCAGAATTGTCATACTGGCTCTCGCCACTGTGCCTTCTTTCAAATTCTCTTTCCTCTCTGTTAAGTGTCATTTTTCTACTTAAATTCTAATCATCATCTAGACTTTGGAGTTACAGCTGTAACAACACCTCCCTTGTCAGGTGCTAGTTTGAACATTTCTGGACCGTGGTTTGCAGAGCTTTCTGTGCTTGTTGACCTGATGATGACTTCAACTAAACTGTGGCTCCTTGCTAGCAGATGCTGTATCTGCCATATTTTATGTGTCTATTCCTGTGACTTCACTAAACATTCAGGTCAAAGGGCTGGTGAATACTTGTTGAAAGAGTGAATGAATTGGGAAGAAATTAAAAGTTCTCTCAGAAAATGTAAAATAGAGATGACATTTGACATTATAATTTGGGCTGAATATCCTTTGTCTGATATTCATGGAACTAGAAATCTTTTGGATTTTGAATTTTCAGATTTTACAGTATTTTTCACATAATAGTGAAATATCTTACAAATGGGACCAAAGTGTAATCATAGAATTATTTATATTTCTTATACATCCTAAACATATGGCCTAAGGGTAATTTTACAGGACATTTCTAGTGCACTATATTTTTACATTAAATCAGGTATACAATTATCTGTCCAGTTTTGGTGTGCTGTTGGTGTCCTCTAAGTTTTGAATTTTGGAGCATTTTTAAATTTTGCTTTTTTAAATTAGGAACATTCAATGTGGAGTAACACTTTAAAGTCTTCTTACAAATCCTAAAGAATAACAAAATACAAAAATGCATTTTCATGTATGATGAAATGATGTGGAATTTATACACATAGACACATTAAGTCGATCCTTATTTGGCTTTAGGCAGTTTGGTAAGTTTAGCTGTTTTTTACAGGGTAAAAAGAGAAGAATTTAAAATGGGAAGTCCCAATGCATGACCCCAGTACTGGAGAATGCTGTCACCTGAGCAGTCCACCTACATTCCCAGATGGATGCCTGGGGCCAAGCAATCTCTATTTATTGGGAGGAGCACTTGACTTCTACCCAGTCAGAAGCTTATGTACTAAGAGATGTTTCCTTTTAACCCTATCTTTAAGTTAAGATTACTCTCTTGGAGGATATCCTGCCTTTTTAGACATCCACCAAGGAAACAGCAGCCACTCTGCTGCTCCCCAGGGGTGTCCCTGCGAGTGGGTGCATCCTGGGGGTCCTCCGGACCTGTGGTGAATTTTCAGGCCCACAAAGCACACTGTGTTCCTCACAGGGCTTTTGTAGGTGGTTTGAGAAAGGCTCATGTTGGTACAAATGTCATTTAACAATTCTCCTTAGCACCTGTTCTTCTTAAAAGGAAGTTTCCTGTCCATTTCATCGTGCATAAGACTGAAGTAAAGTGGTTGCACCAGAGTTATCAAAGGCAATACTTGAGTTATCTCCAACAGCCAGCAGGGAGAGATTGGTGTGTTCGAGGCCAGAATAGGTTATTAGCCCACTCCTCCACTAAACAGCTGTATGGATCTGGGAAACAGGTGATTTATTCTTGTTTTTTAGGTGAGAAACTGAGTCACAGGCCAAACTAATAGTTTGGCCATAACTACAAAGATAATAATTAACAAAATGAATGTTGAATCCCAGTGTTCATGATACCAAAAACTAAATTTATTTTAGCAAATTAATTTCCACAGGCTAGATACCCTTATCCAAAAAAATGAGAAAAATATACTTCTGTTATGTTTTAATTATGACAACATTATGTACCATGTAACATGCAGGGCACAAAATAGACCCACAAGAAATGGTTCATTACTCTATTTATTATTATTGTACATTAATGAGAATATTTGTCTTATTTCAATTCTCTTCATTAAGCTACAATTTATTCTTTCCTACAATGTTTGATTATGGTACAATTCAGGTAATAACATTCAGCAGTTCTAAGTGTCCAATTCAGGGCCATGTGACACACTGTGCAGCCCTCACAGGCATCATCTCCGGGATTGTTTTCTTCTGTCCAAACTGAACCTCTGCAATCATCAACTCTCCATCGGACTTGTCTCCCAGCCCCACCTAACGACCACTCTACTTTCTCCTGTTGTTAAGATTGTGACAGTCTAAGTACTTCATGCAGTTAAACCCAGTATTTTTTGTGCTTATTGATGATTCAGAATAGTAGATTTCATTGTAGCACTTTCATATATGCATACAATACGTCCGAATAGTATCTAACCTCCTTCTATCATGGTCTCTTATTCCTTAAATAAGAGCTTCACACAAAATGAAGGATTCTGAGACAAGTGTCAGGAAAGAGAGCTGCTGTGCTGGGCTTTCAGGATCATCCTTAGCACTTCCAGGGGAGAATATTTTTTTCCTCCATTAGTGAAAGCTGTGCTCTAAGACAGGCAACATTGTACAGTGGGAGTGGCTAAGAGGACACAGTTGAACTGAACTTACCTGTTTAAGAGTCAAGGCTGTCTGCAACCGTTTCCTCCCTAGGGCTGGATCTGCATTCCTGACTTGGCTCTTGGCAGCCCTGGCACCTTGGCAACAGACCAAATTGAGCCACATTTCAGTGCATGCAAAAGCTGTCCATGCCTGGCCTCTGGCTCTGTTGAAAAGGCATTGTGAGGTCATCTACCTGATCAAATTTTGGCTGAGAAAACTTCCTTCTTTTTAATTATCACAAATAATAAAATAAATTAATATTTAGTTTGTGGTGCACTGACTGTGGGAGCACAGAATTCCTACATTGAAATCCTAACCACCAAGGTGACAGTGTTAGAAGATGAGGCCTCTTGGAGGTAATGAGGTCATGAGAGCAGAGCCCTCATAGATAGGGTTGGTGCTCTTAGAAAAGAAAATGGAAAGCTCCATTTTCCTCTTTCTACCGTGTGAGGACACAATGAGAAACCAGCTCCTGGAACCCAAAAGGGGGCTGTGTTCAGAAACTGCCCACATTGGATCACCTTTATTGGACTTTGAGCTTCCATAGCTTTAAAATATAAACATCTGTTGCTTATATTCCACTTAATTCATGGTAATTTATTATTGCAGCCTGGGAATAAGGCATAGTTTAAAATTGTAAATATTTAGAAATGGCACATGCCCCCCATATTATATATCTGCTTATTTTAAGCTCTACTTTCTCCTGTAATTCATAGGTTTAAAGTAAATACAGATGTGAAAAGGATTCATAGTCCTCTGATGACTTCTCATTTTACTCTATGATTATGTTGTGCTACTATAATTGAGCTTAATAAGAGATAGGAAGGGAAACTAATACTTTTGTTGAGTACAAGAGTAGTGTTTTAAACTCTTTTGAAGGATGAGAAATCTCAGAGATAAAAAGGGAATTATTTACTTACTGCCTCTCAGTACTAATTAAGACAATTGGAATTTGAAGCCAAGCCTGTCTTGCCAAAGCCTACAACATCAATCCTTTGAGATTACAAATTATTTCAAATATTTCTTTTAAAATAATTGATTTTTTTGAATTATATTTTTCTTTCGGGGGGACATCTCTAAAGCTCTCCATAAGTCACCTGCAGATAATTTATTCAAGCCCAGAGCTCCTCAGCAGGGCCAGAACTAGCATTTAAACTTATTTCCAGTATAATTCACTCACAAATAACTTCTGAGTCCTTAGGCTAAAGAAAACAGTGTTGTCTTGTCTCCACCTCCCTGGAACTGATTCCCTGTGATACATGTCCCATTTTCCATAAATTAGAAAGTGATTAAATTCTGTTCTATTTTTTCACAAAATAAATTTAAAAGAAAACAAGAAGGGGATAAAGATATATGTATGGCAACTTTGCAGAGGTCCCTAGTGACCATGTATTCTGCTGAACTGGTTTGCATGCATTGTTTCCTTTGATCCTCCTCATCTGTGAAGGCTTTGGTTGGGTTTGGAGTCCCAATTTTCATCTGCAAAACTAAAGATCACAGTGTTTAATTTATTTCAGGTCACAAAATTTGGTAATGAGCTTTTATGGGATTTGAACCTGGGTTTCCCTGGCTCTGATGTCCACACATCCTTCCCATATTCCATGGCATCGAGCCTCTTTCTGTAGATCTCTCCAGCTTCTTCACCCCTTCATCTGACTCCAAATCACATTCCTCCCCACTTCCTCATTTAGCAACTCTAACAATGATCACCGGGGTTCTAAGCTTGCCAAAGCTAATGGCATTTATCTATCGCTGTCTGAATCTCTCAGCTTTTAATGACTGCACTTTCTCCTGATGAAACATTGTAGTTTCTGGTTTCCAATTACATAATTCATTTCATTTCTCAATGGTCACTTCTAAAATCCCTTTGTCTGGCTTTTACTTTTCAGTCAGTCCATTCTCCCCAGCTCTAATTTCTATTTATGTTCACACCCTAGGTAATCTCAACACACATCCAAACAAATCTCTATCCCTATGCATAGATATCCATGTACACATGCACGTATTTCCCAGGTGTTCTGCACACCAGGCTGCTCCTGATCTGTCACTGGCCTGTCATCTACACTTAATGCTTATTTGGAATTTAACAGAATCTCACATTCTCAATCTTCATATCTATCTTTCTCAATTTTTAGCTGTCATTTCCTAAGATAAAATCCAAATTCTGCTACCATCCATTCATTGTGTAAGTCAAAAACCTAATCTTTCCAATTCTTTCCTCCTTTTCATATATACCTTCCAATTCATTGCCTGGTACCTTTGATTATAACTGAACTCAGCTACTCTCCTTATTTCTGCTGATACTACAGTCCTGGTCTAAACCAGTGTCATCTTCCCAGATTTCTGAAATGACCCTAACTGTTCTGTTTGCTCCCTGATGATCCATTCCCTACTTAGCCATTAGCTGATTTTTAAGAGGATACATCCGATAGTTACCTCTTCTGTCTGAAACCCTGGTAGTTTTTAATTTCTGCATGTTGACCAAGTACCTATACATAAAAGTTATAACAAATACAACATGAAGTAGGTTCTGCTTCATAGAAGCCCATGTTTGGATTTTCAAACACAGTCAGTGGGGGTCAAGGTCCTCCAAGGAAAGAAGGTGCTGACAAGGTGAGGTAAGAGATGCAGCTGCTGTGGTTGCTGATGAAGCTTGAGAGAGGCTGCAGGTTCCTGTGGGAGGCTGGAGCCAACCGGCTCCAGAACCCCGAAATTCACTTCATACCACATCCAAGAGCTTGCTCCTGTACACTTCTGAGCTAGAAGTGCAGTCTAGGATAACTCAGCCAAATGATGAGAGGGCCCAGGATGGCATTTTAGCTATATCAGAATCAATAAACCCACGGAGTAAGAGTTTCATGTTTCTCCAGCAAACCCACAGGTCATGTTGTCTGGAAGTTAATGGACTAAGGAAAAAATGGAGCTCAGGGACTAATTGTTTGATTCTTTCATTAATCCAAGAACCACACAGAAAGACACATTTGTCTTCCACATAAAATCATACAAAAGTCTCTCTTTATTAAATATACATTATTTACAGTTTATGTCTTTCTTCTGTACAACAATAACCATAGAAAACAAAGAAATCTAAAACTAACTTTAATTTTTTCCATACAGTGTATTAAGACATGTTATGTGACCTACAAAATTGACTTGGAATGAGACAACATCACTTAGGTCTCTGTTACAGGAACAAAAATTAGAAGATCCAAAGGGAAACTCCAGCAGATCCACATAGGAGACGATCTATTTTGCTTTTTTGTGCTTTTTCCATAATAAATATTCTAACATTTATATATATGTATATATAGTTATATTGGGGGCATGTTGATTATTTACTTAGAATTAATTTTCCTTGCTCTCTCACTTTTCATAAAAGAAGGCCCCAAACATGCCAGAGGGAGATTAATTTCTCATTTGAAATGGACATTATAATGTTCTACCTTTGGGACTAAGAAATTAAATTCCAAGAACTAAATCTGAATTATTTCCTGCCCTTACAAGCCAGGTTTTATTGGAATGTGACTATGTGCATTCATTTATACACAGCCGACTTCAGGCCCTAGGCTAGTCAGCCAGGGAAGTGCCTGCTCAAGACACCGTAGGGTATCAGGATGCGTGCCAAATTCAGAAGAAGAAAATTTTTGATCTCAGGCCTCACCAAACAAAAAATCCCTCTCACAATATGAAGATTCTACTTTTATCAAGGTTTGGTATTTTTTGCAAGAATATTTAAGGCTGGATAAGATTACACATTGATGCTGCCATTCAAAGAAAAGAGACTATGTTAATGGTTCAGGTAAAACCTTTGGAGTAGGACTTGACTGTAACGAAAAATATGACTAGGCAGATGCCCATCCATATCCCAAAAAGTTGGACTGAATGTGACTGTCTGTCAGAGGTCATTCAAAGAGGCCACAGGGCAGTGGAATGTTCCTTCTGCATGTCCAGAGCTTTTCTCCATACTCTGTATGGTACTAGTGAAAGACGAGTCTATAAGCACTAATACAGCTAGTGTAACCTTTGGTCAAGGACCTAGATCTATTCCCTTAGTTTAATCCTGTTATTTTGGAAAGAATTTTCCTGTGCCACTGGGAAGAACTGAGGAAAATATCTAGTTTCGAGATGATGTTATATGTTGGGAGGCTGGAGTATGCAATGTAAAGGCTGGAGGGCATCATCTCTTGTTATCATTATGACATGACAATGGATGGCAGGACCAAGGGAAGAGGCAGAAAGGCTATTAGACTGATTCCAGGATCATAGGATTTCTCCCCATGGGCAACTCTCATTTAGGGTTGTGGACCTAAGGAGGTTTTAATAGTTTATTTTCCTTAAATCTTTGTTTAGGTGCTTCACCTGGTGAATACTTGGTGATATTAGTCCTGAAGCACCCTGGAAAAATCCTGGTGAAATAAAAATCTTGAAAAAAATGTGGTTGGAGTAGGGCTTGGAAGAGTAAAAAACACCATGCAAAGTGAATAGAAAATTCCACAACTAAAGCCCATGATATTGCCTCTTCCCTCATGTGTAAGACAAGGGTCCAAATGCCAAAGAGACTCCTGAGTTAAGAGACAGAAAAGTGGGAAGAGAAATCGCCACTGATTTATGCTGGGAGTGAACAGCCATGACTGCTGCAATGAGTCGCCTGCCTCTTTCTCCTCGACATGTTGCTAGCAGGTCTGGATGAAATACCCAAAGCAACTTTTCCCTTAAACCTTGCTTCTTTCTGTTCAGTCTCTTACAAAAGACAAGACTACTAACATACAAAGTCCAATATTTCACTGGAAAATGTGCCTTTACTTACTTCCTTGGAATACCTTACTACAAAATAAGAGGAAAAAAATCACTCAAAAATACCAAAACAGATAATTATTAAAATTTTATATGAAGGATTCAAATAACTATCAAACCAAAACACAAAATGTGAATGTTTCTCTCCATACTGAATAGATATGTATGTAAACTCCTGGAGAATGCTTGGGTAATAGCCTTATTTTTACAGTGTGTGTGTGTGTGTGTGTGTGTGTGTGTGTTACTTTTCCCCTCTAGATTGTACAGTTTTTTGGAGATGAGAAGTAGAAACAACTAAAATCTGAAAACTAGCCACTTAACAAGTGAAAGTGGGTGAGTGGAGAGTAGAGGTTAAGAAAAAATCCAAGAATAGTGTATAGAAGTAACTCAGTTAAAGACACTATGTGTCTTTAAAGAAAACATTTTCAAAATGCATGAAGGACATGAGACAGCACTCCGTTATCCTCTAAGCATTCCAAAAGTTTTGAGATTTCCTCCACCTTCTTCCATTAACCTACCCCATTTGCAGAAACAATGGATCTTATTTATTTATTTAGTCCACACCTGGCCTGCAGGACAATTGAGGACTAAATATATGCAAGCCTTTAGCTTCAGAAAGAATGAATGGCACAACCATACAGGTACCTTAAAATCCTCTTGGCAGGATGCTATGGCAATAAATGTTTGATGGATTATAGTACTGGGGAAATTCAAAAGAAACCAGGGAAGATGGTGGCTACACTGACAAAGATTTGTCTAATGAAAGATTCAAAAAGCCTTGGATATCTTGATGAAGATACCTTGTACCTTCCCAGTGCAACTGCTCTAATGGAATTAAAGCGGGGCAGACAGAGGGCATCCATGACTTTCAGGATTGGAAAGGTTCACAACAGGCATAGAAAGAAAGTCTCATTTAAATGGACAACATTTTTAGTCAGTTGTTTTCTCAAGGATAGACTCATGTGTGCTCAGAGATTTCCCTAAGGTGGCTCACCAGATTGAAGGAGGGTTGTAGGAAGGGCTGGACTACGACAAGCCCCCTTCAGGAGCATCTAGAGAGGCGATGGCAGGTAATCATATAAGTGAGGGCAGGTAATCATATAAGTGAGGGCAAGAAAAGAACTAAGAAAAGAGAAGAGGGGAGGCAGAAGTAGAGTCTGATATTTTGCACCTCGAATAGGATTCCAAGTCTTCACTTGGATCAGACACATGTGAGGCCAGACTTTTAAAATTCCCCAACTGAACTGAAACAGAGGTTACAGAATTCAGCTTCCTTCAAAGTATGTTCAAGGTAAAGGCTATTTATTCTTGTTTCTCCAACAAACAATTCACTTCCTTCTATAGAAATCCATCTTCATAGATAGATATATGCTTTGAAGAGAAGAAACAAAGAAGCTTATTGCAGGTGGGAGTAATAAATTCAATACAAAGTTATATGTATGTCCAGAAAGGTATTGGTTCATGAAGTCTCCAGCAAGCAGTGTACAAAACATCTGTCAAGGATCTTTCCTCTATGTTCCATAGCACGTTATGTGCACTATTATTACAACAATATGAGCTTCCCTTGTTAAACTGTGAACTTCTCAGGGTCAAGAGCAAGATGCAGTTTCTATTTGTATATCCAATCCCTAGCACAACCCTTGGAGTGGTGGGCATTCAATATATATTTGATGAAGGAGCACAGAAAGAAAAGAACAGTCTATTCATTTTGATCACTGTGGTGGGCAGGATTGTGACAAAAGGCAAAAGTCAAGTTAGTGTCACCTGTGTTATTAGTAAAGAGAAAAAAAATGTTAAAATATTAGCCCCAGGATCCTTAAAATAAATCTCCAATGTGTAGTTGAGAGTGAACAGAAGAGGCTAAACTATTCATAAAAATATACCTAGAGAAATGGCAAATATCTATTTCTCTAGATGAATTCTTACAGAAATTATGGCAAGCTAGCCTATAGACACAATGAATGACATAGTTGGTATTAAATATATTTTAGGGTAAATAAATACACTGTCACTAGTATAAATTGATTTGTTTGATGGAACTAATATCAAGGAAATAGCTCCTTTAGAATGTGAAATTGCACAGGTATTTTTGGTTTTACTGTAAAGCAATCATATTCCAATATATTTTTGTAAATAGCAGTTACCAGAGCCTGAGTGTTATAGAGGAGGAGATTATGGAGGTCTAGATGTCTGGGGACATGCAGTCAGGAAACTTGACTACCGTAGTAAAAAAAGGTTGCTAAGGGATTCAAATGCTCTCAAAGTGGAGTTTTAGATTACAGTTTCTTGAAACACACGATTGAATAATTACATAAAACCAAATAGATCTTGGTACTTCAGAGGAAAGGCAGGCATAGTTAGCACTGATTTCCCATTTTAAAGTATGTTTTTGGTTTTGGAGGGTGCAGACTGCTTGCTTTTCAGAAACATCTGGTAAAAGTCATAGTGTTTTCAGGGGTTATGACATAATCCAACCCTGTATAAAATAATTCAGATTTAGCCCTGAGACTAGTTATAATGGTGAGGTGCAGAGTGCAGTGTTCTGACACGTGTCTTCTTTAGGTGTCAGGCATAGTAAGTGTGTGTATGCAGTCTGCGGCTGCTGAAAGGGTGCCACTGCAGTCTGTGGTGCAGATCTGGGAAGGGTGTAGCTTCCCTAAATTCTCCTCCCTACGAGAATATCTCCAAGAGCATAGAAGTAGATGAGACAGCATCTACTTTCCTAGTCCTCCATTTCTTCTACCAGCACCATGTCAGCAAAGTACAGCTATGGCTTCTTGGAGACTTGAATAAGGAAGTGTTCCAATTTTATTCCTCACACTTTTCTTTCTATTACATTAATGGAGATGCTTCCAGCTAAACACAGTACAAGTCATGGTGGCTTTTATTTCATGTGACACAGGAATATGTAGCCAAGCAAAAAGCTGACTTATAGTAGCCTTTTGATAGAAATAGAAATTCAACAGTGAAAACTCGGAAAAGGCAAGAAAGGGCAGGGGATGCCATATATAAAGAGCTTTCCTTTGTTATGCAATCATTCGTCTTAGAAAGCTAGAAAAATTTAGAAAATGGATTCTCCTTAGAATCAGTTGAAATTAAATTTACTATAAAAGCATAATTATATCCTAAAGGATGGAGTGATTAAGAATCCACACTAAATTTTAAGGAAAGGATATATATTTAGAAATTTCAGAATTGAGAAATACTATAACCAACTCAATCCTCATGTCACAAACTCTGAAGCTGGAAGAAAAGCTGCAGACTGGAAATGGAGTGCAGCTAGTAAGCTTCTCACTGTGAGCCTCCTCATCTAGGGGGAGTGTTAATCAGAGGCCAGAGACATGTTGACAACAAGGTGGACAGTCTGCTAGTTAGCTGTCAAGGCCGGCTAACAGTGATGTGGTAACTGTCTTGCAAATCAAATCTACCTTGTAAAGAGCAACAATAAGTACTTTCCACACCTGTTGATCATTCTGTTGACATTTATATTGTTTTCCTCTGGTCTTTTTTTTTTCCAAGGTGGAGAGGAAGAAAGTTAGGCTTATGCTACAGCAAAATCATCCGAGTTCCTGCTACCACCCATAGATAAGCAGTGAGGCCTTTTGAAGCAGTGAATCCCATGGTTTTGTTATAGAGGGCAAAGAGCCTGAGCTTTGTCACCACCTCATCTGGGAAAGTAAGTCTAACAAAAACTGTGTGTAAAAGGGCTACTATTACACACTTACATGTAACAGATTTGAAAAGGCGATGTGCTTCAGAATCTAAGGGCTTCTCTAAAATCAAGCAGTGGGTCAGATGGAGGTGACCACAATGCTACATATGTCAGTGTATCCTAAACCTCTGGACAACAGCTCCATTGTCAGAAGTTGGCTCATCATATCTGTTCTAAATCATGAAGCCTAAAAATCTGCACTCACTTTCTGTATCAAATCTTTTGTGACTGGATCAAAGGGAAGAATTTTGTTTAGTATTTCTCTTCTTTCATGAAGTTTTTTTTTTTATAAGCTGAGTTCAGGGGATTTAAGATTTTTCATGGAACCAGATACTATTTTAGATTTTTATTTAAATTCTTTATCCTGCATAACTTACAAGTGTATATCTATACTTATTTTTATCTCAGTATAATAATCTCAAGAAGTTAAAAAACATCTACTTCCTAGCAGCTTTCTTTACCTCCTATTTTCAAGCTACTATTCAATTCTTCCTCTAGGTTGATGCTATTGTGTGCTGGTCTACAGTGTTAGCCCCAGAAGACAGAAAGGCGCAAAGTAGCTGCTCACTACTATTTGCAAGCCTATATTTGAAAATATCCAGAGGGTGAAAGTAATAGTTTAAAAAAAAGGGTGATGAATGGGGCAAAGGACCACTTGTGGTAAGGAGATGAAACCAAAACAAACACACCTGTCTTGTGCTTCATAAAATACCATCGAAGCCAACCAGGCCTGAAGGGTATGTATCTGTCACCCTGGGTTTCCTGGTACAAATGGACTTGAGACACGGGGGGATATCAGGGATGACTGTTAAATGCCTATATCACAAAACTCAAGTTCAAAGTAAGACTGCGAGACAGTGACTGAAAAACAGAGTGAATTTCAGAAACTGGAACATAAGGCTAAACATGCCAATGTGCACACATGTGTCTCTTCCTTGTCTAGAACAGTAAAGTCTGTGCCTTGCATGATAATTTTCACTGAGGTGGATGTGTCAGAGAGGAAGGAGTGGCCATAGCTGCCTGGTCTCCTGAGCTGGGTCAAGTGGATCGATGCTGTAGCAGATGCAGATATGTTCCAAAAAACAAATGACAAGCAATTAAGAGAAAGAGAACAAAAAAATTAAAATACAGGAGAGAGAGAGGGAGAAAAAGTTAACAACTACAAAATGATTATTGGGTGGCCCTGCAGTTTCTCAGATGAAATATTCTCTTTTGCACTCGCTCACTGTGTTTTGCAAGTCAATATCGTTCCTGAAGGAGCTGTCCAAGTTCTCAGGGTACTCCTTCTCCTTCATCTGGTTAGTGCGAGGGGACTGCTTATGCTGGTACAGGAAGCGGATCATGATCCCAACTATGCAGAAGGTGATGAAGATCACCACTGCTATCACTCCTGCAGGAAAAGAGAGGGGAGGAGAAAACAGATGTCACAGGTCATTTCTAAGCAGAGAAAATTCAGGGTAGACAAAGAAGCACTTTCAGAAAACAAAACAAACACAACTCTGCCACCTGTCTAAAATTAAAGACTGCTGCAATGCATTCAGTGTTCAATTATTATAAAGACTAAAACATTTTCCTTAAGATCAGTGACAGAAAAAGCCAGGTTAAATCTTAGCGGGTTTTTTAAAATGGCCTAAAAATCATCTTACAAATATGCAATTGGAATAGAAAAGGACTTCTGTTTTCTGTTTGTTTTGTTTTGTGTGGGTGCTGGGATTGAACATAGGACTTTTCACATGCTGAGGAAATGCTCCACCACTGAGCTATGTCCCCAGCCCAGCAAAAGTCTCCTGGTAGTTTTTCAAGATCTTTAAAATATTGTGCTAAAATTATATGAATTAATATTTTTCACTGTTGTCATGCAACTAAGCCTTTTAGAATTCCCTAGAATAAAATATTTAAATGCCTTTTATCCCAATATATACTCCCTTATGTAAATTTGCCTTGTGTTATGTGTTTGTTTTACTAGAAAGGATTCATTAATCATGAAATGCTTACCAACAAGTTAGGGCATTCTTATACTGCTCTGTATTCTGCCAGACTTGAACAATTCAGAGCTGGCACAACTCTGTCCTTGTGAAACTCCTATTGGATGGAAATGACAGTTTCTTCCCAGTCTATCACATTCACCTTTACTCCTATATGATTTTCCTGGATCGATTCTATGAGTTGTCCTCACTGACTCTAAAGATTCACCCTTACTTTTGCCAAGAACTCTCTCGTGGGAAAAAAAACCAACAAAAAACAGTAAAACAAAAGGGTGGTAAAAATGTGAAAGAGGGAAAATGTGTCTACATAATTTTCAGCATTAAAACACTTAGAATTTTCAGCATTAGTAGAATTTCAGCATTAGTAGAATTTTCAGCATTAAAACGCTTAAAATATTTTTGATAGTCAAAGACCATTTCATTGTTAATAAACTGCAGATTCTGGTATTTCACTTTTCTAAGTAGTATAGTATTGATAAAATGTCTATTTTAGAAATATGGTTGGACACTTTGCACTATGATTTACATAGGCGTGGACAATGGAGACTTAAATACATTGATGGAATGTCTTCCACCAACTTTTTTATAGGGTTTGGAAAAAATTAAAGATTGCTTATATTTTTCTATATTCCTAAGTTATTATATAACACATTCTCAAATTACTTTAGAAAAAGCCAGAGTAAAACCACCAAAGTTAACACATCTATGAGTATGGGGTGGCAGTGAGTGACTCCTATCAGTGGGCTGCAGCTGTAAGGTAGGAAAGAGGAAATGGTTTCTATCCCTCTAGTGCATCAGTTATTCAGAACTAGATGCTGTACAAGCCTCTAGGAACTTGCCAGTAGGGTTAGGATGACTTTCCTACACTTAAGGAAACTCACAGAAGCATGCAAATGAATGGTGAAAAGTCAGCAGTCACAAAAGTCTTTTCTCCACTTGTCAAATGAAAAAGTACAGGAAGAGAAACTGGTACAAACTACTTTCTACATTTTCCTAGTGCCAACAAAAATTAAGTTCAACTGTCTTCCCTGAAGCAGAAATTCAGTTGAGGTTTCATGGACTTCCTTAATGAAAGGTCACTGTTCTCCTAATTTTTTAACAGCCATGGCGCACCTGGGGTCCAAGTGCATTGAGTGCTTTCTCCCTCCCAAGTCTTCCCTGCATCTAGTGCTGTCTGCCTGCTCATCCTTTCCCCAGCCAGGCTGTGAGTTCTACAGAGGCAGTGTCCATATCTTTCATCCTGTGTCCCTGCATTTAGCACAGGGCCTGACCCATAGCAGGGCACAGTAAATACAAGGTAAATGCATGGGTAGTGCCAGCTTTTAAAGGAGAACTCCACCTGGTGTGGATCAGTTCATCCACACTGCCAGAAGGCAGGGACAGGGTATCTGCTTGGGTGATGGGTCTCATATGAAAATGAATTTAGTCTCTCTCAGGCATCTTATAATAAACAAAGTTCGGGAGCCATTTTCTATTCCAGACCCAGATGGAAATATCAAGCTAAGGTAGGCAGCAGCCAA
This sequence comes from Heterocephalus glaber, assembly GCF_053883595.1. Lineage (NCBI taxonomy): Eukaryota > Metazoa > Chordata > Mammalia > Rodentia > Bathyergidae > Heterocephalus > Heterocephalus glaber. Next base: position 26,436,286 of record NW_028258143.1, on the reverse strand, counting down.
TCTGAAGGCAGAATAAAAAGGGGAGAGGCCACAGTTGGAAAAATGGAAAAGGGAAGGAGGGAGGCAGGAGCTGAGCTGACAGTGGTACAGACAAGACCTTCACCTGTAGCCATATGTGTGCTGGATTTGGAACTGCAGTCCTGAGGGCTTCTCTCCATTCATTAAATCGAATCCAAATCACTTGGTAGAGAAAGACGAACAGGACTGTGGCTTTGCCCATCTGTCTGCCCCAAGGTAGCTTCTTCCCCTGTGTAGCTTTATTGGTCTGATTTGTTTATGCTTCAGGAAAAGGGACAACTGGATGAGATGAATAGGAACAGGCTGCCTGTCTGTAAGTGAATGAATGCTCCAGCCATTGACTCTGTGCTCAGCTGTCTGGTACATTAGAGGCAGGAAGAATTCGCAGATCTGCTGGCACAGGGGCAGGGCTTGTCTTTGGTCCTTTGGCATATGTGACTATTCCTGAAAGGCTTATGGTCTGGTAGACAATGTGGACTTCTGAACACTAGGTGGCCATAGTTAGAGAAGGCATCAGGTACAGGGTTATATATATCTTTTCTGCTTCCAACAACAAAGAATAGTTTACCTCCAATGACTGCAGAATCGCTTCGAACTGCGTTGGTGAGTGGTTCCCGCTCATCTGTTTTCCCAAAGGGATCTAAGAGGGGTAAAAGACATGAAATTTCAGTCTTCCTTCAAAGCACTGGAAGAGAGGATACATGTCTGTTGGCTGTACCATGTACTCTCAAATAGTTGGAATTGGTGTTTTGGGAGGATCCCAAACAAAAGTGAAAACATCTGAAATAAACTGCTCCCAACCTAGAGATCCAAGACTTGCTAGCTAATATATATTCAGTAGGGTAAAGAACGGAGTCAGATTCTGGAAGTTGCTGGGCCATATGCCCTCAGCCTTTCCCTGAGGTCCTCCTGGGCTTTGGTGGACAGTTTCTGTGCATGACAATGGATCCTACCTCAATCATAGGGGCCTCTCTACTTAAGTGTTTTCCTCAATTGCAAGAGGATTCTGAGACCACTGGCAAAGGAAAAAAGTGCTGGAGAATTAACATCCCCAGGAATAGCCCTCACCAAGAAAGCAATTGTACTGTGTGTCCATTAGCATACATGGTACAAATACAGGCTATGTATCTTACTCAATACAGTACAAGAAAATACAAAGCATCAAATTCTGAGACACATAAGTCTCGTTCTGAATATTTGTTCTAACATTTGGTGGACTACGGACGTTGCTCAAGATCTATTTTTTAAATAACAATTTGCACATGCATTTAAAATGGGCTGTAGGACCAGGGATCTAGCTCAGTGGTTCTGTCACTTGCCTCACAAGCGCAAGGACCTGAGTTTGATCCCTGGTACCAAAAAAAAAAAAAAAAAAAAGGGCTGTAATATGTATATGTTTGTGTATAATACATATAAAATTCTAGCTGGTAGATATTACACATCTAATAAATAACAACCATCATTATTATTTATCATTTAATCCTCAGGAAATGACAAAGAGTAATTTTTTGACAGAAAAGACAACATGATTGAAGACATTACAAAATTTGCTCAGTGTCAGAATATAGACTAAGGTATCTACCTCTCCCATTCAGGCTCTTTCTACCATATTCCACGGTGACCAGGAAAACACCAAGGTGAAAAATGAGAACATAGAAGAGAAGAGGAAAGGTAGTATGGGAGAGAAAATGTATGGTGGAAGATGTTGGAAAACACAGAGGCAAGGAGTAAGGAAGGAAAGAAGGGGAAAAGGAGGAAGGGAGACAAGAAAGGAAAGAAGGTGAGGGAAGGAAGGAAGAAGGAGCAAAGGAAGCAAGGAATCCCTGAGCTAAACCCATTGAGTAATTATTCCATTTCCTATGTCCTCAAAAGCTTATTATTCTTGTCTACTCCTGTCCCAATCCTCCTTACTGGAATTCTTCCTGCCTCTTTATAAATATACAAATTTCAACTACCCATCAGGGTTCATATCTTGGCTTTTTCTTACTCTAATTTACCTGGGTTCCTCCTTTACCACTTTTTAACATTATAAGCCAATGTTGCCTTGATTTTAACCCAGATTTCTCCATCTCTAGAATATTTTGATGTTATTAGATTAATGTGTATCAATTCAGTTTATTAATTCTAATTCCCTAGTGTTTATTTAAGCTATAGATAAAACTTTCAGAACTGATAAGATGACTGCATCAGAAACATGATTAGAAACACACATACACACACACTGCTTCTATACATGCTTGAGGAAGATTTTCTGCAAAGTAATCCTGAGTGTGATGACCCATTTATTTCAGGAATGTGCCCTATCTTCGTAATGTGTCTTTTCAAACCCTACAGTGATATTTTAGCTTTAACAATCCTTACCCACAAACAAATGCCTTAACTTAAATACTTAGTCACATCTCTACATCTACATATCCAACCAGCTAAATTTTACATACATAAACATTTCATGGGAACTTCCTATGTTTGCCTTTTTGATAATGGCCATCCTAATGGTAATTTTGATTTGCATTTTGCTGATTATTAATGATTTTGAGCACCTTTTCATATATATCTACCAGTCATTGTACAGCATCTTTAGAAAAATGTCTACTCAGACATTTGGCTTTATTTTAAATGGGTTATTAGTTTGCTGTATGAGTTCCTTGTATATTTTGAATTTTAATGTCTTATCACAGGTATTTTGTAAATATTTTATCCCATTCCATAGATTCCCTTTTCATTTTATCATTTCCTTTGCTGTGAAGAATCATTTTAGCTTGATGTAGTCTCATTTATTTTTTATTTTGTTGTCTACATTTTCTTTTTTCATCATATCAAAAAAGTCATCTTCCCCAAAGAATTAAAAGAATCATACCACAGTGATATATGTGCACCCATGTTCATAGCAGCACAGTTTGTAATAGCTAAAACTTGGAAACAGCCCAAATGCTCATCAACTGGAGACTGGATAAAGAAAATGTGTTTTTTTTTATAAAATGGAGTAGTACTCAGCCATAAAAAATGAGAAATTAGAGACATTTATAGCTAAGTGGATGCATATTGAGGCAATACTCTTAAGTGAAATAAATAGGACACACATGTGTAAATACCAAATAGTTTCTCTGGTGTGAGGAAACTGAAAGTGTAAATAAGAACAAAATGTATAATAGGTAATGTGAAATAGGAAGAAAAGAGGCAAAGGGGAAAGAAGTGGGAGGGCTAGGGGAAAGGATAGAAGGGAATGGGATTAATATGAGAAAATGGAAAAATAAGAACCAAATCTTTGTAAATAGGGAGGACTGGAGGGGTTGAAGGGAGGGCTGGGCAATGGTGAAAAATAAGAACCAAGAGAGACTATGTAAAGGTGCAAATTTCCAATGATGAATGTCATTATATTGTATACCTAAAATGTCCCAATGATTAGAATGAATAATTGATAATGTCAAATAGGAAGAAAAGGTCCAAAGGGGTAGGGGTAGTGGGAGGGGCAGGGGAAAGGAAAGAAGGGAAAGGAAAAAATGATGAGAAATGGAAAAAATGGAAATAAAGTCTTTGTAAATAAGGAAGGGTGGAGGGCATGAAGGGAGGGCTAGGAATGGGGAAAAAATAAGAACCAAGATGCATTATATAAAGGTACAATTGCCAATGAGAAATGTAATTGTGTTGTATACCTACAATGTACCAATAAAAGAATTTAATACAAAAAAAAATCACTCCCAAGACTAAGGTAAAGACATTTTTCTGTACGTTTTCTTCCAGAAATTTTATGTTTTCTATCTGAAATGTAAGGCTTTATTCTTCATTTCAAGTTAAGTTCTTTATATGATGATGAAAAAATCAAATTTCAGTATTTTGGATCTAGATATCTAGTTTTTCCAACATCATTTATTTAAAAAGTTGTTCTTTCCCCTTCATGTATTCTCATAATGCTTGTGAAATATTAGTTGAGCATGTATAACTGGGCTTATTTCTGTGCTCTCTACTCTGATGCATTGGTCTATATGCTAATTTTTGTGCCAGTTATTACATTATTTTGGTCAGTGTGCTTTTATAATAGAGTATAAGGTGAAATCAGGGTACAGGTTGCCTCTAAGATATCTATACCCCCATACTCATGCCAGTATATGAATATTTTAGTATTCAAAGTATGGAAATAACCCGTTTGTCAATGGATGAATATATATAGATGTACATATATGTGTGTATGTATGTATGCATGTATGTGTTTGTGTGTTTAATGTGGTATGTGTATATACAAACAAAATGAAATATTATTCAGCCTTGAAAACATACTAACACCATTTGCAACAACAACAGAGATGAAAATAGAGGACATTATATCAAGTGAAATGAACCAGCCACAGAAAGAAAGGGAAAGACTACATGATTTCATTTATACATGGAATCTAAAGTCAGCTAAATTCATAGAAGCAGAGAGTACAATGGTGATTGTTGGGACATAAGATATAGAGAAACTGGATGATTGACTGATAAAATTCATAAGCTCTGAGTTATAAAATGAATGTGTTTTGCTGATCTAATGCAATATACTACAATTAATCATACTGGATTTTTTTCTTGAAATTTTCTAATAGCCTAAATCTCAAGTGTCCTCATGAGAAATATACATAAACACAAGGGTAACTATGTGAGGTGATGGATGTGACTATCAATTGCATTGTTATATCATTACATATTACATATGTATACCAAATCATCACATCATACATCTTGAGTATGCACAATTTTTATTTTTAGTTATTCTTGGTAAAGTTGGATAATTATGCTGATTATCATAATATATGAATTATATTAGTTCAGCAACCAGTCTCCTGCCTCCCTAACTCCTAAATAATTTAATTCTCAGAACAGTAGCCACTTAAGTAATAGTGACTACATACAAATACAAACATGCATATACTATGTATATATGTATGTAATTTAAGCAACCATGCTTTTAATTCTAGTTGCTTCTCATATGAAGATTAAGAGCACTCATGGGAAGCCAGCAATAATTTGTAATCAGCTGTAAGCATGGAAGGGAAGGAACTGAGTAATACTGACTGAGCTTTTAAGCTGGAGATTTCTGGAATACACCAAAAGTGTGCTACTTCAGGAAGTTCTATTGAGCACTCTTTGGACCAAACCTGATGAAGAATGTACAGTGGTCACAGCATCCACATCTGAATCCACCATGAAGCCACAGCTGTATTCTTTCAAGGTCCCATGTACAGTCACAGGTGCAATGTTGGCATGACGCAGGGCTGCCTTCAGCGGTGCTATGTGATTGTACTGGACTGAAGATAGACATCCAACAAAGCCCACGGTGTTTGCTTTAGCAATTTCAGAATCCAATCCAATATTCTCTGCAATGAAAAAGACAGTCAGAAGGCTCTCCTCCAAAAACATGCTATGTGCCCTCTTTGAGTACTGAATAAGATAACAAAATTATTTTCTCATCCTTTGAATAAAGAAAACACTCCTGCTATCTCTTTTCACCTCCTCTCTTCAACTTCATCCCATTGCAAGAATCAATATATCAACCATACTTCCTAGGAAACTGGTACTGCCCTGTCTGCTTTGAGATTAAAAAAAAATACTTCAAACTTCTACATTTCATGTGCATATTTTAGGAACTGTATAAAAGACAGTGAATTAGTTATATACACTAGATGTTTGATAGAGTTTGTATCATTTTCTTCAGCACCATTTGCCTTTGGATGTAGATCATTAGTGAACCTTCCAACACTTCCCCCAAAAATGCCGCAGAAGAGGGCTGGGGATTTAGCTCAGTGGTTCTGCAGCTTGCCTCACAAGCACAAGGTCCTGAGTTTGATCCCTGGTACAAAAAAAATGCAGCAGAAGAAAAAAAAAGGATAGACAGATAAGGTTAGAAGTTGCAGTCATTCTCCCAGAGTTTTACCCTGTTCTTTGTTTGCAAACATTTGTACCGACTGACCTAGTCAAAATTTCTCATTGTTCTGGTTCTGTCCATGATACTCACTGATGAGAAAGAAACTTTTTTTGGATAGCATTCAATTTTCCAAAGAAGTGTTTAATCTTTATAAAAGATGATGCAACTATTTGCAATTCTCAACAAGATAATATGTGTCATTCTTTTCAAGATTTGTGGTAATATTATTTTGTGTTCTGTTTCTTTCTCTTAAAATGGTCATTTGAATAAATTGCTACAATGCAATTAAATAAAACTGCAATACATTATGCACCATTTTAAAGATATTATACTTTTAACATGACTAGATGGCTCGAATGGTTATTTTATCTGGACAATCCTTTTATTTCCTGGAACAGGGTCAGGGATTTTCCTATGTACCAGCATCCCTTATAATTTTGTTTGGATTTATAAATTGTCAGGATGTCTTCATTGATTTCTAAGCTGTATTCTGTTGTTAGCATTAAGGAAATGGAGGACGTGGTAGAAAATGAAGATTTAACATCTTTTATAAATACTTTCTTTACTTTTTGCCCTCATTTTACTCTGCCCTTCAACAACCATGTAAAATTGACCAAAATATCATCTCTTATAGGAGAAGACAGTAACTATGTATTATAATTTTATTTGACTGCTGTAAGAAATTTCCACAAACTTAAACACTTTATGCTAAAGCCTTTTAAACTTGAAAGTATTCTCTTTAATTTAATTTAGGTTAGAATTCTGGCACAGTCATTATGAGGCTAAAGACCAAGAGGTCAGGAAGACTCCATTTCTTTGACAGGTTTTGGGGATAAAACATGTCTTTCCCATTTTTAGCTTCCATGAGTCGTATGACTTCCATGGCTCACCCTCCTTTGTCTGTCTCCAAGAAAAGCAACTTTGCTTTTCTCTGTCCCTTTTTATCATAGTCACATTTGCCTATAAGTCTTTTCTTTTGACTCCCTTTTTCATTTGTAAAGAATCTTGTGATTACAATGGATTTATCCTGATAATCCAATAAATCTCAGTATTTTAAGTGCAGATTGTTATAAATATTAATTTCATTTGCAACCTTAATTCCTCTTTGCCCCATAGCCTAATACACTCTGAGAACCTGGGAATGAGGACAAGGATATCTTTGTGAACCATTGTTCTGCTTATGATTCCATGTCTGATGTTCTGTAAGGATGTTCTGGACCATACTAATGAAGATCTGATATGATATCACTTTTCTTCAGGTATAAAAGAATCTTGGAGTTTAAGAAGAAAGCATCAACTTCTAAATATTCAATAAATATCCTACAGTCATGTTATATATTTATTACCTTCTATGGAAAAGATCACATATATTTGTCATTGTGAGCTTTAAAACAGTGCCCCTTATGAGATTTCTCACACATGGTTACATAATAGCCTTAAAATCAAAAAGCTATAATAGACTGGAGGCTATTAGCTCATGTCACGAGGACTCAGTGTACCCAGCTATGATTATCAATATGCACTGATTCGCAACTAGCAAATGGTATGATTTGAGATCAAAATATTTAGAGGAAGAAGCCAAAGACAGGAGAAAAGAAGCATCCTCTGTGTAGAGCTTTTGCACCATAGAGATTTAAAGCAGTGGAAAGTGCCACACATTCTAGCTATGCCTAGCGGCCCTCCGTCAAGTGTGCCAAGTTGCATTCTCAGAACTCAGTTGGAAAGAAGCCTATATTGGTGCCCAGGACTTAGGAGGACTTCACCATAGTGACTCAAGAACAAAAGCTCCAGGCACGATTGTAGGCACCTGGATAAGAGTTAGGTGAAATGCCAGAAAAATGTCACTCTCTCCTTAAAGGAAGCAATATGTTTGATAAAGTCTTATCTCTAGGGAAATATTTTTGTTCTACATTATATTAAAAAGGGAGACTGAGGTGTTTCTGGAAAGAAATAAAGAGAACAAAAATGTCTAATGTGAGGAAAGAACTCTCATTATGAGCCCTCAAGATTATGATTTCTTAGATTCTCACCTAAAGGAGAGGTTAAAAAATTATGTGAAATAGGAAGAAAAGGGGCAAAGGAGAAGGAAGTGGGAGGGGTAGGGGAAAGAAAAGAAGGGAATGGAATTAATATGAGAAAATGAAAAAATAGGGACAAAATCTTTGTAAGTAGGGAGGAATGGAGGGGTTGAAGGGAGAGTTGGGCAAGGGTAAAAAATAAGAACCAAGAGAGATTATGTAAAGGTGCAAATTTCCAATGATGAATGTCATTATATTGTAATGATTAAAATGTACCAATGATATGAATGAATAATTGATAGTGCAAAATAGGGAGAAAAGGTCCAAAGGGGTAGGGGTAGTGGGAGGGGCAGGGGAAGGAAAGAAGGGAAAGGAAAAATGATGAGAAATGGAAAAAATGGAAATAAAGTCTTTGTAAAGAAGGAAGGATGGAGGGGGTGAAGGGAGGGCTAGGAATGGGGAAAAAATAAGAACCAAGATGCATCATGTAAAGATACAAGTTCCCAATGAGAAACGCAAATGGGTTGTATACCTAAAATGTACCATTAAAAGAATTTTTTAAAAATTATGATAATTCCAAATAATTTTTACTTCTTATAATAGTATTAAATAATATGTGGTATAATAATAATAGATAAAAAGTTAAATAAGTAAATAATAAATTAAAAGTTGCAAAATATCAGCATTCCCTGTTCATTGAGTAGCAGCTATATATTTCTGTGATAATTGATTTTTAAAGTATTTTTTCTGTTTACCTCCCAATCTCTTCCAGATATTTTTTGTTATACTCCAAAATGTATAGGTGAAGCAACTCAGGGACTAAAAGAAGTTAATAGACATTACGTTATAGAGTTGAGATTTCAATCTAAGATATTCCATACTCCTCATCTAAGCAATGCTGCTGCCCCCAAAAAATGAAAAATAGAAACCTCAAAAACATTTCAGAGTAATTTTACATTAATTATCTAAAAGAAATAGACTGAAAAACTAAGGAAAGTATGTTATTTTGGTAGAACATTTTACGGAATTCACTGAACTCTACATTAAAGACAGCATATTTCCCAATCCATTTAATTCCGTTTTCAAGTTACAGTTAAATTATGTTCATAAGGAGAAAGATGAGGGAAATATTTGATGTGCTGAGCTGGAAAATGAATAACAAAGCCAAACTTAACAGTTCATGTGGCTTCTCAGAAACTTACAAATGAGGATGCAAAGATCCCACCACTGAAAAATACCTGTATTCTCTTTTTTACTCTTCCCAAGATAAGCTAATATATGAAATTTCCAAACAAACAAGCATAGTTCCGGGTTTCTCTGGCTATTTTGAGAAGCAACAGGTTTCTTTTAAGAAAAACTACCTCATTTCCAAATGTCTTATTTAATATAGACTTAGTTTTTATCCCTCCAAACACACTTTAAATGCTAAGAAAGCACATTTTCTGATATCCTTTATATTCTAGATCATTGCATTTAAATCCAGATGCAGAAAGCAGTATGAGATGCTGATATGTTATAGGTGGAAAGGCAGACCTGAGAGGGTTAACCATGCTCATGTACATATAACTTCTGTTTCCCCATAGCTGAGCAGCAAACATTTTCCCTGACACATGAACTGTATTTAAATACATATAAGAAAACTATAATTCATAGTTTTGTCCCCATACAGACTTGTTAATGGGATTTTTGCTCATTTATATTAATATATAGCTTGTGTCTAGATGTCACCCTAAAGCCTCATGTGGTCATTGGTGGGGCTTTTCATAAGTGTCTGGATCTAGAGTGTGTGATGCTGGGATTAAGGATGTGATTCTGAGATTGATTCATGGTATGATGCTAGGATCAAGGGTGCCGCACCCTCTGTGTGAGTACTATCTGTCCTAAGGGCTGCTGTTGTTGCTGCTTGTTGCTTGCTGCTTGCTGCTTGCTGCTGTTGCTTCCTCACTTTGGTGCTTGCTGCCTTCAGCCTGCCATGAACTGTTTCTCCTCAGTGATGCCCCTCAATCATGTCACACTGCTTTGTGGCCACCCAACTATGAACTGAAAGCTCTATAAACTGGGAGACAAAATAAACCTTTCTTCCTTTAATTTGGATATTGGATATTTTGTCTCAGCAATGAGAAAAAAAATTAGATACAATATGCATTATGGGATGCTAAATCAATCTATTTGACATATAATCTCACATATTTACCATTTTTTGCGGTGAGAATACTTAAAACATATTCTTTTAGTAATTTGCAAATATACAGCATATTCTTCTTAATTGTAGTCACAAAGGTGTTCAATAGATTTCTTTTTTTAATTAATTGTTTTGGTACATTTTAGGTATACAATATAATGGCATTAATCATTGAAAATTTGCACCTTTACATAATCTCTCTTGGTTCTTATCTTTTCCCCCTTCCTCTGCTCTCCCTTCAATCCCTCCATCCCTCCCTATTTACAAAGACTTTGTTTCCATTTTTGCATTTTCTCATATTAATTCCATTTCCTTCTTTCCTTTCCCCTACCCATCCCACTTTCCCTTCCCCTTTGCCTCTTTTTTTTCCTATTTCATATTATCTATTATACCTTCTAGTCCTTATTTATGCTTTCAGTTTCTACACTAGAGAAACTATTTGGTATTTACACATTTGTCCTGAGGACCAGTGGAACAGATTAGAAGATGCAGAAACAACTCCAGACACACTCAGTCACCTCATCTTTGACAAAGGAGCCAAACACCCTCACTAGAGGAAAGATAGCCTCTTTAATAAATGATGTTGGAAAAATTGGGTTTCAACTTGCCAAAGATTAAAACTAGACCTATATCTCTTGCCATGCACTAAACTGAAATGAAAATGGATTAAAGGTCTAATTATTAAAACAGAAACACTGAACTGGCTGAAACAGAGGTTATGTAGAACTCTTGAAGACATTGGTGTAGGAAAAGATTTTATGAACAAAACCTCAGTTGCCCGTGAACTAGCACATACAATCAACAAGTGAGATCTATTCTTATTAAAAAGCTTCTGCACAGCAAGAGAAACCACCAACAGTGTGAAGAGACAACCCACAATGTGGGAAAAAATTTTCACCTGCTGTTCTTCAGACAAAGGTCTACTATCTAGAATATATAAAGAACTTTAAAAAAATCAGACCTAGATTTCTTGATCTTATTCTTCCTTGTCTAACTGAAATTTTGTGGGCTTTGGCCATCTCCCCTAATAAATGCATGTTATCAGAAGTAATAATAGTATAGCAGTAGTTTTAGCAGTAATAGTTTTTACTCCTATAATTTGTCAGTTCAAAATTCCTTTAGTAATGTCCCTCAACATACCCAAGGAATACTATATTTACAACAAAAATATGAAGGCTATTGTGCTTGCTGTGCCATTTTCCTACTAACTCTTCCCATCATACTGACTTAAAATAGAACAAATGTAGGACCCAAACTTTAGTTGATTAAATTACTATAGAGTAACATCTTTGGTTGTTTTAAAACCTCACTTTCTCCACTAATTTTCAAACACTCTTCTTTCTTCAAAATCAAGCTGCATTCCTCTACTACACCCAGTGAATTTGTTCTGCAAAGAAAGCAGCTCAGAGCCAATTTTAGCACCAGAATCCACAGCACTTAACCTAGCTGCAATTGTTTGACACCGAGAGAGGGGTAGACCAAATCCAGGCTCATTTTACACAGGAAAATTTTTGTGCTTTTTTAATATTAAGAAAAAAATAGGATTAGCAATTTGCTAACAGATAGTTATCTAGTTTGTAAAATGACATTTGCTATATGTCAAAACTCATTTCTGACATTTGAATCCTGAAGTGTCACAAAACAACCCATGCAAACACACGCAATCTTGGCTTATAAGAGTAAAATACTGCAATGAAATAAAATATAAATAAGGAGTACTGATGTTAATGGAAGCTAGGAGGAACATGCATGAGTAAGGTTTTCTCTCAGAGTTCATTGTGGCTCTATGGAAAGGGGCAAAGTGTCTGAAAATGTAAGTTCCAGAAATGCCCAAAGTCTCTCATTAAATATTTTAATTCTGAAGGGGATTGATGAAACTCATGAGTGCGCACACACACACACACACACACACACACACACAGCATTTGCTTCATGCATTTATGCTTTTTGTGGTATGTTCATTTGTGCAGTAACCTATGCAAATATCATAGCATAGTGAGATGAGAAAGAGTAAGATAATCTTCCCCAATATCTACTTAGGAAAATCATGAAACATAATGTCAAGTAATTGTTGTACAAATCAAATTTGTAGTCCATGGCAAATTGAAGCCTGGAACCTAGGTCTCTTGGCTCCTGGCTCCTTCTTTTTTCTTTCCATGAGGTCATCCTCATTGCTTGCCTGTAGGTATTGATTATTGATAAGTAAAAAGTACAGGTTACTTTCTTAGCCTGACTGACAACCTCTCAAGCTAATCTACAATGCAGCTCCGTTTGCACTGCACAAAATCTAAGCTCCATGCATGGCCATGGATAGATGTGATTCTAGCTGCTTCAAGTCCTTCCTTTGCCTACACTGCCAGGATGGTCTCTGTTCCCCTTCTCCAAAGTATATATTTATGTAGCAAACACAACTCTGTGGTTAATGGTGGTCTTCCAATGGGTGGCAGCACAAGGACACCCCCATCTCTGCCAGCTCTCAGTCATTGAGAAGGATGGCTTCATCAGAGCAACAATGATTTCATGTAATAAATCTCACAGCAGAAAGACATCATTGTGACCATGTGGGAGCAGAGAAGGAAACTCTGGCACAATCTAGGGCAGGTGATAACACTGAGAATGGGAAAAAGCCCTTCTAGTGAAACACAGTAAAATGTGCATTTCAGAATCTCTGTCAGTTGGTCTGGTATGAGGGTCCACACATAAGTGTGCATTTTAAAGGGACATTCTTAGGCAATTATGGCATAGATCTTTCATGGGCCACACTGTGAGAAATGCCAAATTAAGAAAGATTACTTCAAACAATTTTTTAAAAATAAATGATGAAATGATGAATAGGATGTGGTTAGGATGTCCCAGACACTAAGAAAAGCCAGCATAAGACATGGAGAATATACATCACAAATAAGACAATGACATTGGGCTGAGGATTTAGCTCAGTGGTTCTGCCGCCTGCCTCACAAGCAGAAGGACCCGAGTTCGATCCCCGGTACCAAAAAAAAAAAAAAAAAGAAGAAGAAGACAATGACAAATCAAAGTAACTCTGTGTTACATAAAATAAACATGATTTTGGAGAGAAAGTTGAGAGCCATGTAGATTTAAAAATTTTCATATTCTGAAAGGGCTTTGCTTTATCAGGTTACACTGATGTTGCTTTACAAGAAAGCCTGTCTCCCTCTTCTTGCTCGCAAGAAGCCTATCCTTTTCAGGTCTTCATCCCATCTACCAGAGTTCAGTGCCCATTACACACAGTGAGGGCTCAGTTAACATTAACAAAGGGAACTGGTAAGTGGAAAAGTAAATACTTCCTAATATCTACAATAATGCATCCTAATTAGCAGTGTATTTATAGGTTATCTCAAATTTGTATATTCTGGCCATTTATAAACATATACTTCCTTTGCTTTTACTTTCACACTAATAGTATGTTTTCCAGAGCCCTCTTTGTAGAAGCAGGCTAAGTTTTTATTAGAATTCCATTAGTATTTTTTATAGCTGTGCCAGGAAGGGGCATGGAATATTTCTCTTCATTATACCCAGTGTCTTGTGACATAAAGGTAAATGAACTGTCTACAGGGACTGTGAGTGGCCACATAAGTTTGGTCACTAAGTGTCAGAGTATCTATTCTGTCCATAATGACTCCACACTTTGCAAGTCAGGACCTATGCCCGGACTCCTCGTAGGCTGCCAAGAGCTCGCACCCCATGCCAACGTCCCAGTGCAGTCTCCTTTCCTTCAGAGGACTTGCTGAAAGCCCATGGGCACCAAATGAGAAGCATGTCTTCTCACCCGCCCCCCTCTAATTCTTAGCACCAAGCCCAGCTGATTTCTTTCTAACTCTATTCTATAAACATTATGATGTGAGGCAGTGGTATATGGAAGGCCTCTGGGTTGTGTTAAAAGAATTTACTAAGATCAGAATAAGAAAAGGCAAGATTCTATTCAGAATCTTAGTACACAGTCAAGAGGAGACCTATTCCATGAAAGAGATTTAACACCTATGTGACAAAGTTTTTCTAAGGGTTTGAAGACTAGGGAAAAGAGTCTAGGAAGTAAATGTAGACATGTCAGGACTGCTTTTTTGAGGCTGATTTCTGCTGATCTTTCAAGAATACCTGAATCATTATATTTAAAGAATAAGAAAGTAAAAATATGTGTGTGTATATATATACATATATATACATACATAGAGAGAGCAAAGTAGAAGATAAATAGAAAGTGGAAAGATGTTCAAATAATTCCCAAAAATATCTATTCTGCTGTTATGAAAATATTTTAATATATATGCTTGTTTCATTTATACTACTAGTTGATCTTAGTTAATGGAAAAGAAAGTTCTGTGCTATTATCTGTTTCTTTGCTGTAAGAATCTTTTTTGTCTATATCTTATACTCTGAGTAACTACTTTGAAGATAACAATACACAGTGTATTCATTAGTATTATTCTCTTAGCATTTTGTTATGATTTTTTTCCTAAAGTAAAAAATTATTTTTGGAAAGGTATTTTAAGGTTGGAAATTGCAAGATCATTTCCTGGGGTCTCACAGAAGCCCCTTTAATTTTAGACAGTGCTATTTATACACATTAACTCTTTCAGAGAAGGTGAGTCCTAGCTCATTGGAAGGAATAAATGAGTCTTACAAAGTTTTGCTTGTTTGTTTTTTTTATGTACAGGAGATTATTTTTCTATTGAAACAAGTTCTCACTAAATTGCTAAGGTGCCCAGGCTGAACTGGAACTGGCAATCCTCCTGCCCCAGCATCCTGAAGTGCTGGGATTAAAAGTGTGTTCCACTGTGCCTGGTTACAAAAATTTCTTTTTATTTTTGTAGCTTCTGGTCAGTGCTACCGAGCAAGGATATTTTAACAGAGGAGTTCTGCTGTACCAAGTTTTAACCTTTTTGGCACTGATGGTAAACACCACACTATAGACAATAAATTTCATGAAGTAAGTGTCCCTATTTTGCTTATAGGTAATTACCTACTTATTTTTTAAATTAAAATTTTGGTACATTTTAAGTATATATTATCATCACATTCATCATTGAGAATTTGTACCTGTACAGGGAAACAAAGCTGTTGTAAAAAGGGAGGGATGGAGGAGTGGAAGGGAGTGAAGGGAAATGGGAAACAACTTCACAACCTTAGAGAAGTTTCTAGATGAACATTTTTGGATGACTGAATGGGCCTACTGTGCATATAATCTGGTAGTAGAGGTCTTACACAACTATTCTTTAAATAAGAATGAATGCCTATGGATAGAAAGACAGATAGATTAGATAGATAGATAAATAGATGGATAAATAGATAGATAGACAGAGACACATAAAAATGATATGATACAAGAATCCAAAGGAAAAAAGTTGATATAGTAATAAGAATTCATTTGAGAATTCATTATTTCAACTTAAAAACACTGACTGAGAGAAACCACCAACAGAGCTAAGAGAAAACCTACAATGTGGAAAAAAAATTTTATCAGCTGTTCCTCAGACAAAGGACTACTATCTAGAATACACAAAGAACTCAAAAAAACAGACCCCCCCCCAAGTATAAAGGCCCAATTCAAAAATGGGCACCTGAAATGAATAGACATTTCTCAGACAAAAGAGTAAAAGCAGCAAATAAACACATGAAAAACTGTTCATCACTGGTCATTTGAGAGATCCAGATGAAAACAACACTGAGATTCCACTTGCCCCAGAAAGAATGGCTGCTATCAAGAAATCAACCAATAACAAATGCTGGTGGGGCTGTGGGGAAAAAAGAACCCTTTTCCATTGTTGGTGGGAGTGCAGACTGGTGCAACCACTGTGGAAATCAACATGGAGATACCTCAAAAAAGTAGGATTATAAATTCCATTTAACCCAGCTGTTCCTCTGATGGGTATCTTCCCAAAAGAATTAAAAGAATCATACCACAGTGATATATGTGCACCCATGTTTATAGTGGCACAGTTTGTAATAGCTACACCTTGAAGAAAGTCCAATTGCCCATCAACTGGAAACTGAATAAAGATGTGTCTTTTTTTTTTTAATAAGATGGAGTACTACTCAGCCATAAACAATGAGAAACTAGGGACATTTATAGCTAAGTGGATGCATACTGAGGCCAATCTGTTAAGTGAAATAAATAGGACACACGTGTAAATACTGAACAGTCTCTTTGGTGTGAAAAACTAAAAGTCTAAATAAGGATCAAAATGTATAATTGATATTTTGAAATAGAAGAAAAGGTCTAAAGGACTAGGGGAAGTGGGAGGGGTAGAGGCAAGGAAAGAAGCGAAAAGAAAAACTATGAAAAAAGGAAAAAAATGGAAACAAAGTCTGTAAATAGGGAAGGGTGGAGGAGTGAAGGGTGGGCAGGGGAATGGGAAAAAATAAGAACCAAGATACATCATGTAAAGGTACAAGATCCCAATGATTAATGTAACTGTACTGTATACCTAAAATGTACCAATAAACTTAATGGAAAAAAACAACACTGGCTGAATTTTTCATATTTTAATTGGAACTTCTGAGGAGGTAGGACAGTGACTATTGAATTGGTGAATCTTGACAACATATTCAAATGCTTAAGTTCTAAGTAACATACTCCAAAGATCAACTCTGTATTTTCCACATCAATATCACTTTTCCCTCTTTAAGACTGGAATCTGAGGAGAAGGTGACTTTGTCCCAGCACCCGGAAGGAAGGTCCCCACCTCCATCCCAGGCTCCTAGGGCAGAGAAGCTCAGTGGGTCCCAGCACCCAGAAGGAAGCTCCCGCACCACCATCCCAAGCTCCTAGGGCAGAGAAGCTGAGCCGGTCCCAGAACCCGGAAGGAAGCTCCCTGCCTCCATCCCAGGCTCCTAGGGCAGAGAAACTCAGCCGGTGCCAGCACCCAGAAGGAAACTCCTCTGCTGCCATCCCAGGCTCCTAGGGCAGAGAACGTGAGCTGGTCCCAGAACCCAGAAGCAAGCTCCCCCACTGCCATCCCAAGCTCCTAGGGCAGAGAAGGTGAACCGCATGGGTGCGTGAAGCACCCCCCACCCTGTGGAAATGAGAAAACACATAAACAAGCGTCAAAAACAGAGTTCCAGATCACCTACAGCAACCCCAAAGGGAAATCAAATGGAACACTCTGATACTCAACCACCTGGACTCTCTGAACTGGCAACAAAAGAGGGTCTGGGAAAAATGAAATCAGAAATAATTACTCAGATAACAGCAGAGATTTTGCTCATGGTGCAAGATATGATTAATAAATCTAGACAGGACACAGATAAGAAAATAGAGGATCTGAGGAAGATGATGGAATCCCAACATAGGAAACAAATGGAATCCATAAAACAGATACAAACAGATTTCCAAGAGATTAAAAACTCCATCAAAAGTCTGCACAGCAGAATGAACCAATGTGAGGATAGAATTTCACATATAGAAGATAAGATTGCAATTAGTGAGGGGGAAAAGAAAAATTGCTTTAAAATTGTAAGGGAACATGAGAAATCAATCCAGCAGCTGCTAGACGATGCAAAGAAGAATAACATAAGACTGATTGGAGTCAATGAAGAAAGAGGAAAGAGTGCAGATGACTTAAAAAAACTGTTCAGAGAAGTGATGGCAGGAAACTTCCCAAGGAGGGGAAAAGAACTTGACATACAGATAAGTGAGGCATATAGGAATCCAGCTAGCCTTAATCAAAAAAAATCTACACATAGGCATATAATAGTTAGGATTCCAGAAATCCAACAGAAGAACAAAATTCTACAAGCACTTAGAGAAAAGAAACAAATCACATACAAAGGAAAGCCCATCAGAATCACACCAGACTTCTCAATACAAACCCTCAAGGCAAGAAGAGCTTGGAGTGATGTATTTCAAGCCCTAAAGGAAAACAGCCTCCAACCCAGGCTGATGTACCCTGCAAAACTATCTTTCAAAATTGATGGAGAAATAAGATACTTTCATGACAAAGAGCACCTCAGGAACTTCATGAATACCAAATCAGCACTCCAAAAAATTTTAGACAATACCCTAGGAAAAGACAATGAGGATCACAACCCCAGGAAACACAGCAGAATGAATCCACTGGGCATGACAAATTAAATGCAAAGGGGAAAATCCAACAAAAAGAGAAAGTCATGACAAGGCCTTTAAAACTTTTAACTTCATCTCCCTAATGAGTGTATAATTCAATCTTATTATTGTACTGATTAGTATTTTTCTGAGTCTAGAGTTGCACACCATTCCTTGTACTATACTGGCTATTTATCATCTTCTTATGTCTACATTTTAATTGGGTTGTCTATTAATGAGCTCTAAGAATTCTTTATATATTCTGGTCATAGGTTTATCCATCGTAAATATGGTCTGTTTAAGGACTACTTTTCATTTTAATGATGCCATTTAAAGTTCTGAATTTTGATGGAATCTCATTTATTAATTTTTTTCTTTTATGCATCATGTCTTTTGTATCCTAGGTAGTTCTTGCCTACCCTGAATTCATAAATATTTTCCCCTATAATTTCTTCTTAAAGTTTTGTACTTTTAGGCTTTCTTATTTAGGTTCATAGATCCCTTCAAGTTATTTTCATGTATGGAAAAAAAGGGTTGAGGTCAATTTTTTATATACCGATACCAGATGTTCTAGTGCCGTTTGCTGAAAACACTATCTCTTCCTCAGCTCTTGAATTGAGTTTACATTCTGTAAAATGCTAATGTTAAATAATCTTTCAAAACTCAGTGGACCATATATGTGTGGTTCTGTTTCTAGATTCTCTGTTTTACTCCAATGATCTATATGCCTTTCCTTATACCAACACTGCCTTGATTACTGTAACTTTAGAAGAAGTCTTAAAATTAGGTACTAAACGTCTTCCAACACTGTTTTTGGTTTTGGTTTTGTTTTTAACTTTTCTAGGTCCTTTGTACTCCTACATAACTTTTAAATTTCAATATCCAATTCTTCATTTATAGCAAGCATACACAGACCTGAATTTCTATATATACCTTGAGTTTTTTAATCCTGCTAAATTCAAGTACAAGTTCTAGGGGCTCCTAGAGATTTCTTAATATTTTCTCTGTAGATGATCATTTCATCTACATATAAAGATTTTGCTTCTGCTGTGCCAATCCTATCCTAGTTGTGTCATTTTATTGCCAGACTATTTTGGTGGGGACTAGGTTTCAAAGTTTAACGGATAGATAAAGAGTAAGCCTATCTGCCCTTGTTCCCCACCCTCAAGAGAAAGTATTGTATCTTCTCCATTTATATAAGGCATTCTCGCTGGAAGTATGGAGTACATGTCTTTAATCTGTTGAGAAGTTTCTGTTCTACTTCTAGTCTCCTGATAGCTTTTACCATAAATAGCTGTAGAATTTAGTCCAATACTTTTTCTCCAACTACTCCACAGGATCATATGCCTTTTTCCTTTCCTCTGTTAAAATGATGACTTTTGGGGGTGGATCTTCCAATGCTGAACCAACTCTGCCATCCCTATAACAAAACCACTTTCTACATCCTGCCAGATCTGACTTCCAATAGTTTGTTTTGTTAAACAAATTTCTATCTATGTTCATACTTTTTTCTTCTATTATCTTTATCCAGTTTTAGGATTAGCACAATGTTGAGTTCCTAAAATGAGGGGAGCAGTGTTCCTTCTTTTTTCTGCTTTAATTGTTTGATATAATTTATCAGTTAAAATGTTTATAAGCCTGCTGTTGTCATATAGGTAGGTTTTCAAGCTAGGAATATACTTTCTTTAATAGGTGCTATTCAAATTTGATATTTCCTCCAGGGTTAGTTTCATTAATTTGTCTTCCAAGGTCCTTCTTAGCAGTTGTCAAATTTATTTCAAAAAAGATTTTTGTAATATGCTTTCTATATCCTTATAAATTCTGTAAAATCTGTGGTAATGTCTTCTAGATCTTAATATTGTAATTTTAAAAATGTATAACTGATATTGTGTAACAGGAAGAAAAGGTCTAAAAGAGCAGGGGAATTGGGAGGGGTAGGGGAAGGTAAAAAAGGGAAAGGAAAAAATATGAGAAGAGGAAATAAAATGGAAACAAGGTCTTAGCAAATAGGGAAGGGTGGAGGGGGTGAAAGGAGGGCAAGGGAAGGGGAAAAGAAATAAGAACCAAGATATTCATGTAATGGTACAAGATCCCAATGATGAATGTAACTGTATTTTATACCGAAAATGTACCAATAAACTTAATGAGGAAAAAACAAAAAATAAAAAAAAAATTTTTAAAAGACTGGAATCTGCAAATTGATATAGAAATTAATTCCTTTGGGATAAAAAGAAACAGAAAAGTATTTCACCAAACGCGTTCATTATTTTTGTGTTGTGGATCAAAACCAAATGACTCTCATATACTAGTTTATTCCTATTTTGTTTATTATTTTAAAAAATGAACAAACCTAGTATATTTTATGCCCAACACAGAATCTTTTAGCAGAGCTTCAAATAATCTACAGAAATGTACTACTCTGATGTAGAATTACAAATTGCGGAGTTATATATGCCAAGAAAAGGAGAAGTCATTGTAGGTACACCCAGTGAGTTGATGCCACTGTTATTTTATCTGCAGGGTTGGTATGATGCAAATTTTATTGTTGTAATGTATTCTATAGCATGTAACAGAAAGTCTTGCTGGAACAAGATCTAAACAGGATCTAAACAATACAGTGACTAATTTTCTCATATAGCAACCTCCCAGCAGCATCGAGAGCACTGAACACAGAAAACCATGGCAGGTTTCTGTGGCTGTCTCTTTTTCAGGCTTCTGGAAGGGGATCATACAACTAAGGCATCATATTCAGGAGCAGTGATGCCCAGAAGAAAAAAGAAATAATGTGTCTTATCCCATGTCTCTGTTAAAAAATGGAAAATCCTGCCTTGGAACCTCACTGGCTCAGCCACCTCTGAGATTTCCTATAACTGTCTAATACCTAGTCCAAGAGGTGGCACAGAAACCAGGATGTAAACATTTGACTAGACTACCAATTGTCCAATATTTTGTTGTCAAGATCTCTTTTCAACTTTGAAAATTATAAAGAGATTTTAGATATCTGTGTGTGCTTTTAATTCATTGATTTTTTTTAGAATTAAAACTGAGAAAGTTTTATAACAAAGTTCCCCCACACACAGTCCATTGGTTACCACAGCAATGACAAAGGAAACAGAATGTAGTCTCTGAAATACTCCACTCCATATGTGAGAATGTGAGTTAAAAACAACAACAACAACAAATAACTTCTATCAGAAAAATAGAATTTTCACCAAGTGCACTCTCTGGGAAGTTCCCAAATATCGCTTGGCCAGTAGTCCCTGGACTAAACTTTGAGAACCAAAATTTCTGACCAACAAGAGAAATCTTTAGTTATCGCAGATGGAGACACCCTTTCTAGGTTCATGGACTTCATAGAAGAGCAAGAACAATTACACAAAGTTGGAATTCTACTAGGAACACAAATGCAAGCTTAGATGGGTACTGGGTAAGAAACTGATAATCAGTTGCATACAGGGAAGTTATGCTTGGGTAAAACAAGATTTGATTGTATACATATATTTAGTTTAAAAGTGGTTAGTTTGGGTGAATTATATACTAACCTCTATAAAGATTCTGAGGCCATATATTTTTATTTCACTTTAAAAGCTGATTTTTGGTGAATCTTATGCTGCTTCTATAAGGATCCTGATATCTGGATTTAATGACCTAAATTTGGCTGCTCTCTTGTAAGGAAAAGTGGAGCTACTTTCTGGGAACTGAATGAAGTCCAGCCATAGGTTATAGATTATATAGATTTCTACTTTATTTTGATTTTTCTTTTTTCCTATTTTCTCTACTATTATTTTACTCTTTTGAATCTATAGACAAGTGCTTAACAATCAAGCATCCAGCATACCTTATCTAGCTTTATGAAGTGCCTCATTTTTTAATATCAGAGGGACAACTAGTGCAATGTAGATAAACTGTGGTAGAGAAAGACTACAAAAAAAACCTCATTAAAGATGAGTCCTTTTCAAATGTACTGATACAAGGGCCTGGGTCTGCAGCTGAAGAGACCAGAACTACAGGCAGAAATTGGGTTTCTCCTGAGCTCTGTACTGGTAGCCACTCTTCCATGGTAGTGACATGCTCAGTACATTTAGCATCACACTCAGTGACTGCCTAGAAGCCACTCTTTCTCGGAAACTAGCAGCACTCTGCTGCTATGAGGCCCTAAGAGAGGCAGGGAAGACATATTTGTCTCCATATCTCTAGGCCACCATCTAATATGCGATTGGTGGATTTTATATTAAATAAAAAATTAAAACAATGTCTGTAACCTGCTTACCATGAAGAAGACACTACACTTCTAGGCCTCAGTTTTCCTGTAGGGAAAAAATGAGCTGATCTGAGTGTACAACTTGAGTACAGGCTTTCAAGACACACATAATGCCTGGATTGGCAGATAGAAGTACAGGCCCAATGATACCTTTGTCATGAGCTCCAGAATTGTGATGACATTAAGGTGCACAACAAATGGGACTTTTCCAATATGACTAAATTAAGGGTCCTAAGATGCAAAATTAATTTGCATAATCCAGGTGAACTGGCATAATTATAAAGGTCCTATGCGAAGGAAGAAAAAAGTTGCCTTTGTCCCTTTCCTCATCGCTGAAGCATAATCCCTAACACCCACAATTTAAAGGAGAAAAGGATTGTTTGGCTCACGTTTCAGTCCAGAGTCAGCTAGTTTCAAAGCAAGATGGTGTGACACAAGGGCATATCAGAGAAGAGTTTCTCACCACATGGCAGACAGAAAGCAGAGAGAAGAAAGGGAGGAGTTAGGGAAGGACATAAACCATTCAAGGCCACAGCCTCAGTGACCTACGTGCCTCTTCTGGCAAAATCCCATCTCCTAACAGCAAGTCAGTTACAAACTCCCTTAATCCAATCACCTTCCAAAAGCCCCACCTATGAGCACATCAGGCTCTTAGGCGTCTTCTAGATATAAACCATAACAAAGGTCCCACTCAGAAGTAAGAGATTAGAGTTATTTGATATAAGGACAATGAGCCAAAGAAAGCAAATGGTTACTATAATTTGAAATGAAAAGAAATCAGATCTTTCCCTTCAGCCCTTAGAAGAAACATGGCCTTTATGAAGTCTTAATTTTAGCTTCAAAGACTCCATAAATAATTCCGATCTCCGGAACTATAAATTTTATAAGTTTATATGTAATTTTAATCCAATGCATTGTGGTACCATAAACAATAGAAAACGTATATGCTTAGGAATATGCTGTGAATGTTGTTAAGAAGTTCCACATTTCTACTTTTAAAGTGCATCCACATATTAATATTTTAGTAGCTATATGATAATTATTTTCTCACTCAAATATATTTATTTGATAAATTTGGTAATATGAAACAGTCTTCACTTTGCATGCTTCCAATATGCCCAATTTTCACTTGTCATGATTTAGTTAAAAGCATCATTTCCCCATAAACACAGCTGAAGTTTCAGTTGCTATGGTATATTAACTGTGAGCAAGCACCTCAAGGATTACTTCTGCTGCTAGCTCTGTGGTGCACAAATTCATATGAAAATAGTAAATGAATGTCATGGTCACAGCCTAAGGCCATCGTTTCTTTCAAAGTCTGTGTATGACTGGATACCGAATACCTGCTTTTCAGTTCATACACAGTTGCTTCTTCTCTTCATATCACACTCATACACCATTTTAAAAGATGTGTAATCACAAAAGAACATTGGTGAACAAAGATTAAATGTGATAATGTAATAGACCATTTAGTTATGTTAGCTTACAAATAGGCAGTCAGTAAGGGACAGGCCTAGGATTGAGTCAGCTGGATAAAAAGAAAATAGAACATACACAGTGTTAAGAGCTCATTCAAGCCATGCAGCTAATTAAGCTTAGAAATATAATGGCAAATACAGGCAAAAGGATAAAATGCTAGCATAAGAATGTGCAGGTGAGAACCCTTCCTCACAGGAGAGAACGTTCTAGGTAGCATATGCTAAATCAGTTGACAGCTCCTTCTTAATCTGGGCTTGACTGGAGAAACTTAGAAATCACAGTAACCAGTTTCTTTTGAACTCAGTTTGCTATGAACTCAGACAGCTGAGTAATTGATTTTCTTCAGATTCTACATTAGAAAACTTAAATCCCTATTCACTTTTCTAAACTCACAGAGCCACCTGTTTAAAACAGTTCCATGTTCTACTTATCTATATAAGACTAAAATGAAGAAACCGCCTCAGAATTTTACCTGTGGAGTTCCCTCCTAGAAGCCAGGAACTATTTCACCTCTCATTATTTCCAATAATCACTTTCTTAACTTCCCTTTTGTCCATGATTTCATTCTTTGACTTTGTGAGATAACAAGCTTGGGTTTACATGGTTTGTACAGAGTTGTTTCAAAATAACACTACGAGTAAAATTCAAATGCCAATCATGCTGGAAAGGAAAGGCATGACTAGGAACATCATGATTACCCAGGGAAAAAGATGCTAGCAAAACAACTACTTCATATAAAAGGAGTCCTTTAAGATGCTTTGTGGCATTGAAAACACAAAGGATAAAATATTAGAAGCTGAACCTAACTGAAAAAGAGGATGACAATATATCAAGGTTTAAAAAATATTTAAGTTATACAAAAAGAAGGCAAGTACTGTGCAAACTATTCCTGATAAGTTTTGCATAAAGAAATAAAACACTTTTATCCTCTTTGTTTCTAATGCTTTATGTTGCAGTATACTAAGCAGCTATTAATTTTAATATTTTTTACTTCCTATGCAAAAAGAGAATTTTAGTGGTTTAACAAAAATTTTTGGAGGTTGTTGTACTGCCATAATTTTGTCAGGAATTATTAAGATCATTTTACCCACTTTTAGCTTCTGTGGTGACTTTCACACTTCTGCTGTATTAAGAGAGATTTGCTAGCATGTGGATTATTAATAGATTTCTCAATGTCCCAAATGCTGACTTAAATGTCTTGTGACACTAGAACATACTCTATGTCACTGTGCCCACTTTAAAGATCAGAAAAGGGAAACAAAAGAAGTTAAAGTCAACACACCTATCAGAGAGCATCTTAGGTGCATGGGCACCTGCAACCCCCACCTCCCACCCCTACCTCTGGCCTCCTAGCTGTCCTGCTACCTGGTTCCACACTACAGAGGCACAAGGGGCATAAAGGCCACTGTAATGAGCTTCAGAGGTGAACACAGATAGAGGGCCTCTCTCAGGCTCCTTGAAGAAAACTGAAGCCCACTGTAAAAGGGAAGAGAATCTCTGCAACAAAGGAACACAAGACTACTGTACTTGATAAGTTAGAGGGATCATCACCCCTCATCAGAACCTGGACTATCTTCAGGGGAAAGGCAGCTGGAACCTGCAGTAGAGCCTTGCAGAGTTCAACCCTGCAGGATGACAGGGAGCTCAACTTGGGACTTGCAGCCAGAAATCTACCTGAATTTCACGGGTCTGTGACTGCCTTGCTGAGATTCATTTACTTATATCTGCACACTGCTGCCCACATTGTCTATTGTGACAGCAGAGACATATCCTGAAGGAGGCTCTTCATTTTTATCTTTTATTTGTTATTTTCAAAATTATTAGTAGTATTTTTTTCTTTTATTTTTAATTTTTATTTTTTCCTTTTTCTACTCTTTTCAAATTTTTATTTTTCTCTGTTTTCTTTCTTTTCTCTTTTCTTTCTCTCTCTCTCTCACTTACTCCCTTGCTGTCCCACATTGTTCTTCATCTCGCTTTATGTTCCTGTTCTGGCCCTAATTCATATTTCTTCATTTTTCTTTTCTTCTCTTTTTCCTTCTCTCACCTGTGTCCTCAGGTCTCACTGTCAACCTTCCCCTATCCTTCTACCTACATATCCTTCCCTCCCAAACGCCTTCTAACTCCCCATTCTGAAGGGTAAAGTTGTTAGATTGAAGAGTTTATTAACTATAAACAAATGTTGGGTTGGTCCTCCATTTTTACTTAATTCACACAGTTAAAGGTGATAGATTAATAACTACCACAAATTGTCATTTTCTAAGATGTACTTGATGCTATGGTGTTGCTGATTGTACCACTTGGGCTAAGGTGTGGTGATTGATCTAATCAGTTGTCCTTCCAAGTATAATGAAAATGAGACAGCCTCAGAATCATTAGAATCTCAAAACCTAAAGACCAGCTATATCTGGAAGACACCTCTGAGAAGCAATCGTTCCATAAGGATTCTAACTAAAAGCAACAAAGATACTTACAATAAGCAATTACAAAGTATCAACCCAGGAATTAAACCAAGGACAACAGCAAAAACAAAAATGAGAAGACATTTAAGCAAAGCACAAACTCAGATTTCCACCCCCAAAAGGCAAATGCTGGGGGAAACAAGGTGGAAAAGTCTGATAATCAAAGACCTGGACACCCTGAACTGACAGCACAGGAAGTAACAAAACAGATGAATGAGGCACTAGAATAATTCAAAGCAGAAATAATCTCCCAGATAACTACAGAGATGGTGAGCAGAGTGAAAGGCATGATTAGAGGCTCTAGAACAGAAACAGATTTAAAAAAAATAAATGAGCTCAGAAACATACTGGAAGCCATGAATGCCCAGTGTAAGAAAGAAATGGAAACCATGATTGCCCAGCATAAGAATGGAATGGAATCCATGAAACAGATTCAAACAGATATCCAGGAGATTAAAAACTCCATTGAAAGTATTCACAGCAGATTGAGCAAATGTGAAGGTAGAATATAAATTTAACAGACAAGATTGGATTTAGTGACCATGAAAAGAGGGATTTCTTTTTTTCTTTTCTTTTTTTGGTACCAGGAATTGAACTCAGGACCTTGTGCTTGCAAGACAGGCAATGGAACCACTGAGCTAAATCCTCAGCCCAAGAGATTTCTTAAAAATAGTAAGGAACTATAAGAAATCAATCCAGCAGCTGCTAGATGATGCAAAGAGGAATAACATAAGAGTGATCAGAGTCCATGAAAATACAGGAGAAAGTACAATTGACATTAAAAAAATGTTCACAGAAGTAATAGTAGAAAACTTCCCAGGCAGAGGTAGAGAATTGGATGTACAGATAAGTGAGGCATATAAGAATCCAACTAGCCAAGATCAAAAAATATCTACACCTAGACATATAATAGTCAAGATCTCAGAAATGTAACAGAAGAACAAAATCTTACAAGCAGTTAGAGAAAAAGAAATAAATCACCTACAAAGGAAAGCCCATCAGAATCACAGCAGACTTCTCAACACAAAGCCTCAAGTCAAGGAGAGCCTGGAATGAAGTATTTCAAGCTCTAAAAGAAAATACCTTCCAACCTAGACTGTTGTATCCTACAAAATTTTCTTTCAAAATAGATTGGGAAATTAGATACTTCCATGACATGGAGAACCTGAGAAATTTCATGAACACCAAACCAGCACTCCAAACAATTCTAAATAATATCCTAGAAAAACACAATGAAGGTCACAACTCCATGAGGTCCAAAAGAGGGAAGACACCAGGCAAGGTAAGAAACTGATGGGAAACGGGGAAAAATAAGCAATAAAGGAGCCAACAATATTAAAACATCATGACAAGGATGAGTCAATATCTATCAATTATAGCCATCAATTTTAATGACCTCAATTCACCAATCAAAAGAAATAGACTGGCAGAATGAATTAAGATGCAAAATCCAACAATATGCTTAACACACAAAACACACCTAACTCAAAAAAAATTGATAGACTGAAAGCAAAAGGATGGAAAACAATTCTCCATGCAACAGGAACCCAGAAGAAAGCAGGGTAGCAATCTTATATGCAGACAGAGTAGATTTCAAACAAAAACTAATTAAGAGAGAAAACAATGGTCACTCCATCCTTCTGAAAGGAACAATCAAAGAGGAAGAGATGATAATCCTAAATATATGTGCACCAAATATGAATGCCCCCAACTATACAAAACAAATATTAATGAACATGAAAAACCAAATAAACACTAATACAGTTGTATTGGGGGACTTTGATACACCACTATCACAAATAAACAGATCATCTAGACAAAGAATTAACAACAAAATTCTAGAACTGAACGAAGCTATTGAACAAATGGAGTTAATAGATGTCTACAGAGTGTTCCACCCCACAAAATCAGAATACACATTCTTTTCGGATGCACACTGGTCATTCTCCAAAATAGACCACATGCTAGCTCATAGAACATGTCTAAGTAAGTGTAAAAGAACTGAAATTACCCCCTGTATATTATCAGACCATAGTGTGATAAAATTGGAGATCAATAACATAAGAAACCGCAAAGGCCCCCAAACACATAGGAATTGAATAACACCTGCCTGAACAACCAATGGGTCACAGAGGAAATTAAAGAGGAAATTAGACAGTTTCTACAAGTAAATGATAATGCCAGTACAACATACAGGAATCTATGGGACACAATGAAAGCAGTTCTATGTGGGAAAATCATAGCCGTGAATGCCCATATCAGGAAAACAGAGAATTCAAATAAATAACCTAATGCAGAACCCAAAACTCCTAGAAAGCGAACTGCATAACAAACCCAAAAATCCTACAAGAGAGAAAATTATAAAGATCAGAGCAGAAATCAATGCAATAGAGACTAAGAGAAGATACAAAAAAAAATCAATGACTCAAAGATTTGGTTTTTTGAAAGAATAAATAAAATTGATAAACCTTTAGTCACCCATATCAAAAAAAAAAGGAAAGAAAAAGCTCCCATCCATGCAATTAAGAACAAAAAAGGTGAAATCACAACTGACCCAGCAGAAATCCAGAGGATCATCAATACCTACTTGAGAACCCATACTCTAATAAAATGGAAAATACAGAAAAAATGGATAGATGCCTAGATACACACAAATTACCAAAGTTAAATGAAGAAGATACAGAAATTCTAAACACCTAAATTACAATGAGTGAAACTGAAAGTGTAATAAAAAATTTTTCAACAAAGAAAAGCCCAGGTCCTGATGGCATCACTGCTGAATTACTTAAGACATTTTAAAAAGAACTATCACCATTACTATTTAAACTCAACAAGGAAATTCAAAGGGAAGAAATACTTCCAAATTCATTCCTGGAAGCAAGTGTTCCTTTGATTTCAAAACCAGGGAAAGACCCAATCCAAAAAGAGGACTACAGGCCAATCTCCCTAATGAACATAGATGCAAAAATCCTCAACAAGATACTGGCAAACAGAATACAGAGGGTCATCAGAAGATCATATACCCTGACCAAGTCGAATTTATCTGAGGGATTCAAGGATGGTTTAGCACACGTAAATCAATTAATGTAATACACTATATTAACAGAATCAAGGACAAAAACCATACAATCATCTTAATTGATGCAAAAAAACCATTCAACAAAATCCAACACCCGTTCATGATAAAAATGCTAGAGAAAATTGCAATAGAAGGTCTTTATCTCAACCTGATTAAAGCTATCTATGAAAAACCAACAGCCAACATCATACTAAATGGTCAAAAACTGAAAACTTTCATGCTAAATCAGGAACAAGACAAGGATGCCCGCTACCACCACTCCTGTTCAATATAGTCCTGGAAACATTAGCCACAGCAATTAGAAAAGAGAAAGAAATAAGAAGAATAAATATAGGAAAGGAAGAAGTTAAGCTGTTATTATTTGCTGATGATATACTTCACATAGAGGACCCAAAAAACTCTACCAAAAGACTTCTAGACTTAATTGACAGATTCAGTGGAGTAGCTGATACAAGGTCAACACTCAAAAAATAATAGCCTTCTTATACACAAATAAAAGACTCACTGAGAGAGAAATTAGGGAAACAATTCCTTTTACAATAGCATCCAAAAAAATGAAATATCTAGGAATCAATCTAATGAAGGGAACAAAAGACCTCTACACTGAAAACTACAGCACTTTGAAAAAAGAGATCGAAGATGACATAAGAAAATGAAAGGTCATCACTTGTTCCTGGGTAGGAAAAACAAATATATTGAAAATGGCCATATTTCCAAAACTACTATATACATTTAATGGAATATTGATTGAAATTCCAATAATATACTTCCCAGAATTACAGAAAACAATCCAAAAATTCATTTGGAACAAGAAGATACCTAGAATAGCAAAAGCAATTATAAACAACAGAGACATGGCAGGGGGTATCACAATCCCCAACTTGAAACTATACTACAAAGCCACTGTGATAAAACAGCATGGTACTGGAAAATAAACAGACCTGAGGATCAGTGGAATAGATTAGAAGATGCAGAAACAACTCCAGACATACTCAGCCACCTCATCTTTGACAAAGGAGTCAAACACCCTCATTAATAGGAAATATAGCCTATTTAGGCTATAATAGGAAAGATAGCTTATTTAATAAATGGTGTTGGAAAAACTGGATTTAAACCTGCCAAAGATTAGAACTAGACCCATATCTATCGCCATGCACTAAACTAAGATCGAAGTGGGTTAAAGATCTAAATATTGAAACAGAAACACCAAACTTGCTGGAAAATAAGTTAGGTAGAACTCTTGAAGACATTGGCATAGGAAAAGACTTTATGAACAAAACCTCAGTAGCACAGGAACTAGCACAAAGTATCAAAAACTGGGATCTCATCTTATTAAAAAGCTTCTGCACTGCAAGGGAAACCACCACAGAACTAAGAGACAACCTACTGGGGCTGGGGATTTAGCTCAGTGGTTCTGCCGCCTGCCTTGCAAGAGTAAGGACCCGAGTTCAATCCCTGGTACCAAAAAAAGAAAAAAAAGACAACCTACAATATGGGAAAAAGATTTTAGCAGCTGTACCTCAGACAAAGGTATACTATCTAGAATATATAAAGAATTGAAAAAAATCAGACTCCCCAAATTCAAAGACCTAATTCAAAAATGGACATCTGAAATAAACAGACATTTCTCAGAAAAAGGAGTAAAAGCAGCAAATAAATATATGAAAAAATGTTCAACATCACTGGTCATTTGAGAGATGCAGATAAAAACAACACTGAGATTCCACCTCACCCCAGAAAGAATGGCTGCTATCAAGAAATCAACTAATAACAAATCCTGCTGGGGGTGTATGTAGAAAGGAAGCCTTCTCCATTGTTGGTTGGAGTGTAGTCTGTTTCAACCACTGTGGAAATCAGTATGGAGATACCTGAAAGAACTAGGACTGGAGGTCCCATTTGACCCAGCTATTCCCCTGCTGGGTATCTTCCCAAAAGAATGAAAAGAATCATACCACAGCTATATATGTGCACCCATGTTTATAGAGGTACACTTTGTAATAGCTAAAGCTTGGAAACAGCCCAAGTGCCCATCAACTGGAAACTGGATAAAGAAGATGGCATTTTTTTGTAAAAGTGAGTACTACTTAGCCATGAAGAATGAGAAACTAGAGACATTTATAGCTAAATGGATGCATATTGAGGCCATACTCTTAAGTGAAATAAGACACACATGTGTAAATACCAAATAGTTTCTCTAGTATGAGGAACTGAAAGTGTAAAGAAGGATTAAAATGAATAATTGATAATTTGAAATAGGAAGAAAAGCCCAAAGCAGTAGGGGAAGTGGGAGTAGAAGGGGAAAGGAAAGAAGGGAAAGGAAAAATTATGAGAAAAGAAAAAGATGGAAACAAAATCTATGTAAATACTGAAAGGTGGAGGTGGTGAAGGGTGCACAGGTAATGGGGAAAAAATAAGACCCAAGATACATCATGTACAGGTACAAGTACCTAATTATAAATGTAAACGTATTGTATACCTAAAACGTACCAATATCAAATTTGAGCAAAAAAAAAAAGAGTTTAAACAATGTGCACAAATTACTAGCCAGTAAGTGATAGAGCTGGAATTTGAACCCAGGCTCTTCAACTCCAATGCTGGGCTACAGAATGCTCCTTTCACTTAACCTTGTCATTTCTGACACTCCTAGGATATTGACTGTGTACTAGGACTTGTGTTGCTCAAAGTAAATGGAAAGTTGTATGTGATAATCACATTAAAATGGACTTGGAAGATGGGAACCAGTTCTTAAAGGCCCTGAGATGAAATGCATTAAGGCTTTGAAAAGCTATCTAAGGTCTCAAAGTAAATGATGGTATCTGATTCCAAAGCTGTGATGAATAGAGACATGCAGTATCGTTTGTTGGATGAATGTGTCCAGTGGCTGGACCTTTAAATTATATTCTAGGTGTTTTTCTCAGAGACTGCTAAAAATTTTCCCTGCACTTATTAACTCTCTTCAGCAAGGTTTAGCATTTCCAGAGAGCCAATCTCATTTTTTCTCCAAGGAAAGGAAATGTTAACTTCTTGGCAATCTAAGCAGGTCATGTATGATGACTGCTTACAGTGCTTTTAAGTTGGCTTATATATACTTTAATAGTGTTTGAATGCCTCACCATAAGAACAGCATATTTCTGGGATTTTAATATAAGAAGTGTGTTGGAACTAATAGTTATGCTTCAAACCACACCACAAATTCGGTTCAGGAAAATACTAATTGATGATGAATTGCCTATGCATCACGAATTGTTCGTGAACAAAATGTTGATGGCAGGGTTGGCATGAGGGTTGACTGACTGCTTGGCTTTTAGAACAGGCTTAACAACTGTACCATGTCCACTGGATGCTGTGAGGCTGCCCAGACCAAAGCCTCCTCCTGCAGACAAACTCAGGTCCATGCTCCCATAAAGAAAGTGTTCTATCATCAAAGGCCTACAGAACTCCTTTTCTAAAGCTCCTGCTTTTGACTTAAACTGATACTTCCTTGCTTGTCACATTGATATTTTTCACTGATATTCAATGAGTTAGTTACCAGGTTTGAAAGGCCTCTATGGGAGCAAACACAAGTTCATCCACTAACTTTTCTGTAGGCAAAGGATCCATAAGAAACTGCCCCAGCCATGCAGGTCACCAGTTCTCAATAATTTATATTATTATCTTGATATTAGAACTTTTAGACTTGGCTAAAATGAAAGCCTTATGTTCCTTTATTCTCCATCTGATTCTGGAGAGTACAAAATTCTAAATTATCTTTGAGTTATGATTTATGCTTTATTTCATGCTGCATGTAAACATAACAATGGCTCTGACAAAACCAGTTTAATTAATTACCAGTTAATGGGAAGTCTAATGTTAGGCAGTCTAGAGTTGGTTTCTGAATCTTGGCTCCAGATATTGTCAGAGATCCATAATTTTTTTTTCTAGATTCATCTTCCTCTCTCCATAGATTGCAGCCTTGATTTTCCTCTTTTAAAGATGACTTCAGGAGCTCTAATCATGTTCCAATCAGAAGAAAGCAGAAATACAAGGGGTCAAGAGATTCATATTTGCTAAATCAGTCCACCTGGAAAATTCTAGGGACTTCTCTTTCCTGTCATCCAGGACAATGTCATATGGCCATGCTTAACTCAATGGAGGCTAGGAATGTACTATTTTTACTTGCTCCCTTATGCAACAAAACAGCATTTTATTGAATTAAGAAGATAAGGAGAATGAATATGGAATTTTAGATAGCCTTGTAACAATCTGTAGCTCAGTACCAAGGAAGTGAATTTTCTTCTCTATCCCTTTTTTCAACTGAGAATTCTTCCTCTCACACAGGTTTTTATCATTAAAAAAAAAAAATCACACCCTGAGTCAACATTCAATTCTAATGTAACAGTGTGTCCTCAGACAACTTACTTGTTTTCTTTAGGGTTCATTTTACTCTACAAATGGAGATGGATATAGTGCCTACCTGTGGTGGATTAAATGGCATAGCAATCTTTGATATGTCTTTCATGGAGGTGGATCTATGTGTCTTCCTGTTGAATCTGAACTGATTTATGACTGCTTTCACTGATTCCCAGAGCAGCCATCACAGGGCTGGCACCTTCTGTCTGGCAGTGGGACCATGTGGAGATGATCCAAAGCCAAATGGAGAAAGATAAGAACCCACTGAGCACAGCTTTTCAGATGCTCAGTACCAAGCCACCACCATAGGAGTGAATCCATTTGACCCTCCAGATTGGCCTGCTCTTCACTGGTTCCCACTAGGCCACTCAGTCTACATCACAAAGAGATGAACAGCTGGCTACATCCAACTTCCTAACCCTCAAAATGATGAGTTATTCTAAAATGGATGCTAGTTTACCTTCCTAAATTATAGTGTGATTTAATGCACAGCTATAGAAATTCAGCACTCTACCTCATATATTGTGAGCGTGGATACTCAGTGGTGTCTTGTGCATTATATCCTCAGATCTCATTTGCTCGTTTGCAGAAAGGAACTCCCTATACAGCATAGGGCTGTATTATACACTCCCCAACCCTGAACTATGTTTGTTTTAATTAACCTTTCAGATAATACAATGCTTGCATTCAGCCCTTTCATTATCTTTTTATTCAGGTATAAATTTATTGTCTCTCTAAGATTATAAATTCTGGGGAATTACATTTATGACCTATGTACCTTTTATTGAAAGGCATATAGTATAGTGAAGGAGTTAGGAAAAATCTGGCTTTCCATAACAATTTAGCCAATTAATGACTGGTTCAGTGACTAGCAAGTTTGAATTCCCAGAGATGCATTAGAGTACAAGTAGTTTATCTGAGAAGTGATGAAAGCACTGCATGGTAGTAGAGAAGTTAAAGATGGGGGAAAATGTAAAGGATACATTATGAAGCCAACCAGCTTTATTGGCAAGGAGTGCTCCATCTCCCTAGGAGAACTGTGGAAGCCAAAAGGACATTTATATATTATTCTCACCCCAGTTGTTATTAAGGGAGTTGAGGTATTAATATACCCATTCACATTATGCTGTAACTGTCCCAGAGTAATTCCCAGCAGAGTTTAAAACACTGGCACAGCTGACCTGCCATATAGACAGACAAAGCATGTTCCCAACGAGAAAAAAATTATCAGCAAAATATCAGGAGCCAGAAGTTGTAAATAAGACAGCATGGAAGTGATAGAGGTGAAGGTATGGGACACAACCCAAACAGCATCTGCTAGAAACATCCTGAACAATTTATTAAACCAAAATTGCCTCATCTCTCAAATCTGATTAAAGGTAATGAATTCTGAGAGGTTGTATGCTGAACTCCATGTATATTACTTTTAATACTTCCAAATTCCTACCTGGAATTCACAGATATCAACAGAGGATAGAGTTGAGAAAATACTAGACTGTAATAAATGATCATTGACAAAAATTCTGTAATCCAACCACAAAGCAATAATAAAGATTTGGCTATGCTTAAAATTTATACTTGGCAACTGAAAAACAGCAGAGATAAGAATGAAATAGTAACACTATCTTAGCTTACATCATTAAAATATTACAATACACACATATATCAAGAGAGAAACTTTATATAAAATAATGATAGTACAAAGTAAAAGCACTTGCTACCATTTTTATCACAATAATTATTGTCATTTGCAATAACAGTTGTGAAACATATTTGTATCACCTTAACCAGCAAATGGCAGCTGCATTATAAAGGAGCATTTTAGTGAATGCCTGCTAAAAAATGTTCCACACTACAGTGAAAATAAAGAACTGCATTTTTGAAGAAAGTCTTTCAGGTAAGAGAAAGAAAATGTTATATATAAGAATTCCTTCACTTTACTGTTTAAAATTGTCCACAACTTCACTTTTTATTTCACATAAAATGAAACAAACAATCCTAGTTTTTAAGATCAGGACCTGTTGGTTGGACCCCATCTCCCTCTTCACTTCCACTACCTTTGCAGAGCCAGGGAGTAAAGATATTAGGAAAGAAATGGGAGAGGGATGTGAGTTGGTAATCTACTATTTTTTTCTGGGGCACAGAAAATATTTCTTGTGTTTCCACATTCAGATCTTCCTTTGCAAGTACCTCCATTTACCACCTAAATATTAAGCAGCCACAAATCATTAAGAATCATGTGTAAAACCATACAATGTATACATCCTGACACTATTATTTCATCATCAAAATGATCTGCATAGATAAACATGATGGGTCCTGGTTTAAGATAACAAACTTGAAGCAATAACCATGGTTCAACCCACCATGAATGAGCCACGCTCCAAGCTCCAGGACTAGTCCAGGACTCACCCACTTACCAATGTCCTCCCTGACTTTACCACCCAGGCAAATTTCAGTGTTTGGTGTTCAGGTGTTTCTCTAGCTGAGGATGAAAGAATAAACAGATTCCTTCTGAAGGAGCAGAATGAAATTAGAGAGAGATAATATTTGGGGAAGTAAGAAGGATAAATAATTATGATAGAAATTATGTCTCACTGTCTTTGGAAGACCTAGATAGAAAGAAGCTTTACTTGGATTATGACTACAAAAATATTTGTCTATTAGCTGAAGTAAGACCATGGAGATCATAGAGCAACAGTCAAAAATTGGAGTTTGGTATTGCTGAAGGTTACTGGTATGTTGAAATGCAAAGTGCAATAGCCCACGACTTATGCGTGACTTGGAATTCTGGAGCTTCCCAGAGCAGAACCCAAGAGATAATGTATGTTTAGGGTCTCATCTACACATGAGGGAGCCGATTGTCTGGAGTTACATTCCATGGAATCAGGGCAAATTTCAGAACTGAAAACCTCAGTGTATTAGTATTAGTCAGGATTCTCTTGTAAAGAAGAACCAGTAGATGACATGTATGGATGACATGCACATTTGTATGGAATTGGCTCACATAATCACAAGGCTAAGAAGTCCTAAGATCTGTAGCAGGCAATCTGGACATGTAGAACTGGTGAAATATATTCCAATTGGGAACCCAGTGGGCTCAAGGTCCAAGACAGCTGATGTTTCATTTTAAATCCAAAGGCAGGGGAAAACCAATGTGCATCCAAGACTCACACAGGAGAATTCCCATCTTCCTGGATTCTATTCTGGCCTCTTTGTTCTAGTTACATCCTCAACTGATTGCCTGGGTAAGGAGTAACAAGGAGAAGGTATGTGTGTGTGTAAAGTGCTTTACTTATTCTTTAATTCAAATCTGAATTTTCATCCAGAAACACTCACAGACCTACCCAGAATAATGTTTGATCAAATGCCAGAGCAGCCATGGCCCACTCAAGCTCACACATAAAATTGTCCATCACATTCACTTTGTACATAGGTTAGAAAAAAACTTTTGCCTCTTTTGATTCAAATTTTCTTCCCACAACCTCACAGAGGGAATTCTTTTCTTAGAAAGGTAAGTGACAATAAGCCAATTACAAGGATGCAAAATGGATATAATGCATAAGGAAACTTTTAGGGTATAGAGAAAATATCCCTGTAATCTCCTGAAAAAAATGAGAATTTCTGAAAACTCTTCCAGCATAGATTTTACTAAGGAGCACAAAGGCAAATGACAAGTCCTGACTTGTGGCTCTGACTCCCTTTATTATGTCTGTAATTTAGATATCTTTCTTTTTGCTATTTTGAAGGCCTTGGTAAAGACAACATATTAAATTCTAAATTCCTGGCCGAGGTCCCCAGTCGCGCGGAACACACGCGGAATCAGCCCGCTGCAGACAGGCAGGTCTGTGCACACCCTACCGAGGTCCTGAGTCACGCGGAAGACTCCAAATCATGCCGCTGCAGACAGGCAGCCACCTGATTCCACATTACAAAGGCACAGAGGACACCAGACAACCATACCAAGGTACTGAGTCCCACTGTTCCCAGCCCAGAGGTAGGGGTTTCTGAGCCGTCATCCCACTGCTCCTGGTCCAGAGCAAGGGGCTTCCAGGTCACCATCCCTCCCACTGCTCCTGGCCCAGAGGGAGAGGCTTCTGAGCCACTATCCCACTGCTCCTGGTCCAGAGGAAGGGGTTTCCCAGGCACCATCCCTCTGGCTGCTGCCAGCCCACAGGAAAGGGCTTTTGGGTCACCATCCCTACCGCTGCTCCCGGCCCCTGTCCCACCTCACCCACCTCAGAGGAGGTAATCCGTGCAGGCACTGACAGCCCCCCGACCCAGTCAAAATGAGAAAACACATAAATAAGTCTCAAAATCAGATTTCCAGATCACCTAGAGCAACCCCAAAGGGAAATGAGATGGAACACTCTGATACTCAACCACCTGGACCCACTGAACTGGCAACAAAAGGGGATCTGGAAAAAAGGAAATCAGAAACAATTTCTCAGATAACAGGAGAAATTGTGCCCTTAGTGCAAGATATGATTAATAAATCTAGAGAGGAGCTGAGAGACATGATGGAATCCCAACATAGGAAACAAATGGAATCCATAAAACAAATGCAAATAGATATCCAGGAGATGAAAAACTCCATTGAAAGTCTACACAGCAGAATGAGCCAGTGTGAGGACAGAATTTCAGATATACAAGATAAGATTGCAATTAGTGACCAGGAAAAGAAAAATTGCTTCAAAATTATAAGGGAATATGAGAAATCAATCCAGCAGCTGCTAGATGATGCAAAAAAGAATAACATAAGACTAATTGGGCTCAATGAAGAAACAGGAGAGAGTGCAGATGACGTGAAAAATCTCTTCACAGAAATAATGGGAGAAAACTTCCCAAGCAGGGGAAAAGAGCTTGACATACAGATAAGTGAGGCATATAGGACTCCAAATAGCCTTGATCAAAAAAAATCTACACATAGGCATATCATTGTTAAGATTCCAGAAACACAACAGAAGAACAAAGTTCTCCAAGCAGTCAGGGAAAAGAAACAAATCCCATACAAAGGAAAGCCCATCAGAATCACAGCAGACTTCTCAACACAAACCATCA
This sequence comes from Heterocephalus glaber, assembly GCF_053883595.1. Lineage (NCBI taxonomy): Eukaryota > Metazoa > Chordata > Mammalia > Rodentia > Bathyergidae > Heterocephalus > Heterocephalus glaber. The sequence goes on along the minus strand of NW_028258143.1, from coordinate 26,397,385 downwards.
AGGCAAGAAGAGCTTGGAGTGACATATTCCAAGCCCTAAAAGAAAACAGCCTCCAACCCAGATTGATGTACCCTGCAAAACTATCTTTCAAAATGGATGGAGAAATAAGATACTTTCAGGACAAAGAGCACCTTAGGAACTTCATGAATACCAAACCAGCACTCCAAAGAATTTTACACAATATCCTAGGAACAGACATTGAGGATCACAAGCCCAGGAAGCAAAGCAGAATGAACCCATCTGGCATGACAAGAAATTAAATGTAAATGGGGAGAATCTAACAAAAAGAAAAAGTCACGACAATGACAAGTCAATACATTTCAGTTATAACCATCAACATTAATGGTCTCAATTTACCAATCAAAAGAAATAGACTGGCACAATGGGTCAAGAAGCAAAATCCAACAATATGCTGCATACAAGAAACACACCGAATTCAAAAGGAAACTCACAGACTGAAAGTTAAAGGGTGGAAAACAATACTCCATGTGACAGGAACCCGAAAAAAAGCAGGAGTAGCTATCCTCTTTGCAGGTCAAGTAGAATTCAAACCAATACTGATTAAGAGAGACGAAGAAGGACACTACATCCTTGTAAAGGGAAGAATCCAAGAGGAAGAGATGATAATCATAAATATCTATGCACCAAACACTAGTGTACCCAACTATATAAAACAAATACTAAGGGACATGAAAAGTCACATATGCACTAATACGATTGTAGTGGGGGACCTCAACAACCCACTGTCACAAATAGATAGATCAACCAGACTAAAAATAAGTAATGAATACTAGAACTCAATCAAACTCTTGAACAAATGAACTTAACAGATGTTTACAGAGTCTTCCACCCCACAAAATCAGAATACACATTCTTCTCAGCTACACATGGGTCATTATCCAAAATAGACTACATACTCACACACAGAATATGTTTAATTAAGTGCAAATGAATTAAAGTTATCCCCTGTATATTATCAGACCATAGTGTGACAAAATTGGAGATCCATACCAAAAGAAACTCAAAAAATTTCATAAACAAGTGGAAATTGAACAACACACTTCTGAATAACCAATGGGTCACAGAGGAAATTAAAGAAGAAATCAGACAGTTCCTTCAATTAAATGACAATGACAATACAACATATGGGAATCTATGGGACACAATGAAAGCAGTCTTATGAGGGAAATTCATAGCAGTGAATATGCATATTAGGAAAACAGAACAAGCCCATTTAAACAACCTGATGCTGAATCTCAAGCTTCTAGAAAAAGAAGAGCAGGACAACCCCAGAGATCATACAAGGGATGAAATTATAAAGATCAGAGGAGAAATCAATGCAGTGGAGACTAAGAGAATGATACAAAAAATCGATGAAGCCAAGAGTTGGTTCTTCAAAAGAATCAACAAAATTGACAAACTCTTAGCCAATCTTATCAGAAAAAGGAAAGTAAAGGCCCAGATCCATGCAATTAGGAATGAAAAGGGTGAAATTACAACAGACCCAGCAGAAATCCAGAGGATCATCAATACCTACTTCCAGAACCTATATGCCAATAAGATGGAAAACACAGAAGAAATGGACAGATTCCTAGATACATATGAATTACCAAAGTTGAATGAAGAAGACCTAAAAATTTTGAACAACCCAATATCAACCAATGAAATTGAAAATGTAATTAAAAATTTATCAACTAAGAAAAGCCTAGGCCCTGAAGGCTTCACTGCTGAATTCTACAAGACATTTAGAGAGGAACTGCTGCCACTACTGTTTAAACTCTTCAATGAAATTGAAAGGGAAGCAATACTCCCAGATTCATTCCTGGAAGCAAGCATCACCTTGATCCCCAAAGCAGAGAAAGACCCAACTGAAAAAGAGAACTATAGGCCAATCTCACTAATGAACATAGATGCAAAAATCCTTAATAAGATAATGGCAAACAGAATGCAGAAGATCATCAAGAAGATCATACACCCTGATCAAGTGGGATTCATCCCAGGGATGCAGGGATGGTTCAATATACGAACATCAATTAATGTAATATACTAGATCAATAGAGCCAAGGACAAAAACCATATGATTATCTCCATAGATGCAGAAAAAGCATTTGACAAAATCCAACATGCATTTATGATAAAAACCCTACAAAAAATTGGAATACATGGTCTCTACCTCCAACTGATAGAAGCCATCTATGAAAAACCAACAGCCAATATCATACTCAATGGTCACAAACTGAAATCCTTCACACTAAAATCAGGAACAAGACAAGGATGTCCACTATCACCACCCTTGTTCAATATAATTCTGGAAACATTAGCCATAGCAATTACACAAGAGAAAGAAATAAAAGGAATAAAGATAGGAAATGAAGAAGTCAAATTGTCAGTATTTGCAGATGACATAATACTCTATATAGAAGACCCCAAGAACTCCACCAAAAGTCTTCTAGACTTAATAACCAAGTTCAGTCAAGTAGCTGGTTACAAGGTCAACACACAAAAACCAATAGCTTTCCTCTACTGTAACAACAGACTCACTGAGACAGAAATAGAGCAAATAATTCCTTTCACAATAGCATCCAGAAAACTGAAATACCTAGGAATCAACCTAACTAAAGAAATCAAGGAACTCTTCTCTGAAAACTATGGCACTCTGAAAAGAGAGATTGAAGATGATATCAGAAAATGGACAGACATCCCCTGCTCCTGGGTAGGAAGGATTAATATAGTGAGAATGGCCATACTTCCAAAACTGCTATATAGATTTAATATAATTTAATCTCAATTCCAATTGAGATCCCAGCAGCATACTTCATGGACCTTGAAAAAACAATCCAAAACTTCATTTGGAACAAGAAGAGACCCAGAATAGCAAAAGCATTTCTAGGTAACAGAGACATGCATGGGGTATCACAATCCCCAACCTGCAACTCTACTACAAAGCTACTGTTATAAAAACAGCATGGTACTGGCAAGGAAACAGACTTGAGGATCAGTGGAACAGATTAGAAGATGCAGAAACAATGCCAGACACACTCAGCGATCTCATCTTTGACAAAGGAGCCAAACACCCTCACTGGAGGAAAGATAGCTTCTTTAATAAATGGTGCTAAAAAAATTGAGCTTCAACTTGCCAAAGATTAAAACTAGACCTGTATCTCTCAACATGCAGTAAACTAAAATCAAAATGGATCAAAGATCTAAATGTTAAAATAGAAACTCTGAACCAGTTGGAACAGAGGTTAGGTAGAACCCTTGAAGACATCAGTGTAGGAAAAGATTTTATGAACAAAACCTCAGTTGCCCGTGAACTTGCACAAACAATCAACACATGGGATCTCTTCTTATTAAAAGGCTTCTGGACAGCAAGAGTAACCACCAGCAGTGTGAAGAGATAACCCACAATGTGGAAAAAAATCTTCACCTGCTCTTCCTCAGACAAAGGTCTACTATCTCAACTCTATAAAGAACTTAAAAAGATCAGACCTCCCAAATTTAAAGACCCAATCCAAAAATGGGCATCTGAAATAAACAGACAATTCTCAGACAAAGAAGTAGAAATAGCAAATAAATACATGAAAAAATGTTCAACATCACTGGTCATTCGAGAGATGCAAATGAAAACAACGCTGAGATTCCACTTCACTCCAGAAAGAATGGCTGCTGTAGTGAAATCAACCAATAACAAATGCTGGCAGGGCTGTGGGGAAAGAGGAACCCTGCTCCACTGCTGGTGGGAGTGTAGACTGGTGCAACCACTGTGGAAATCAGTATGGAGATACCTCAAAGAACTAGGACTGGGAATCCCATTTGACCCCGCTATTCCACTGCTGGGGATCTTCCCCAAAGAATTAAAAGAATCATACCACAGTGATATATGTGCACCCATGTTCATAGCAGCACAGTTTGTAATAGCTAAAACTTGGAAACAGCCCAAATGCCCATCAACTGGAGACTGGATAAAGAAAATGTGGTTTTTTTAAATAAAATGGAGTACTACTCAGCCATAAAAAATGAGAAATTAGAGACATTTATAGCTAAGTGGATGCACATTGAGGCAATATTCTTAAGTGAAATAAATAGGACACACATGTGTAAATACCGAATAGTTTCTCTGATGTGAGAAACTGAAAGTGTAAATAAGGACAAAATGTATAATAGGTAATGTGAAATAGGAAGAAAAGAGGCAAAGGGGAAAGAAGTGGGAGGGCTAGGGGAAAAGGATAGAAGGGAATGGGATTAATATGAGAAAATGGAAAAATAGGAACAAAATCTTTGTAAATAGGGAGGACTGGAGGGGTTGAAGGGAGGGCTGGGCAAGGGTGAAAAATAAGAACCAAGAGAGACTATGTAAAGGTGCAAATTTCCAATGATGAATGTCATTATATTGTATACCTAAAATGTACCAGTGATTAGAATGAATAATCAAAAATGTCAAATAGGAAGAAAAGGTCCAAAGGGGTAGGGGTAGTGGGAGGGGCAGGGGAAAGTAAAGAAGGGAAAGGAAAAATGATGAGAAATGGAAATAATGGAAATAAAGTCTTCGTAAATAGGGAAGGGTGGAAGGCGTGAAGGGAGGGCTAGGAATGGGGCAAAAATAAGAACCAAGATGCATTATATAAAGGTATAATTCCCAATGAGAAATGTAATTGTGTTGTATACCTACAATGTACCAATAAAAGAATTTAATACAAAAAATAAAGAATAAAAATATAAATTCCTTCAACTTGCTGATCATAAACTAAAACAAAGAAGCATATGCAATTTAAGTCAAAAGGTACTATGTGTTAAGTTTTATCTGAAAGATTTAAGGATTCACAAAATGATCACACTGCAGAATGGACTCCAATGGAAGTTGGTAGCATGCGACTCCAAATTCTATATATTTTCTAATATGTTAATAAAAATTAAAAAATGCATAGAATGACTAGGATGATGACACACAGAAGCAGTGATATGTTTCAAAAGATAGTAAGAGTTCTCTGGAAACAAAGTAGCTGGGCATGTGTTTGCAATAGGCAAGATGAAAAAAGAGAGCATTCCCATTGGAAAGTGAAGGCTTGCAGTGAAAGTGTGAATAATAAGAAAGTAAGAGATCAGGCTGCCAGTGAGGCAGGCAGCAGAAGCTTAGAACTTCATGGGCTAAAATGTAATCTCTCTTAAAATAACCACACTTCTTTTTGTGTGATTATTAAGTGCATGCCAATATTGTAACTAGGAATATCACCAAGCTCAATTTCCTTTTTATTAGAAATCAAAAAGGTTTGCTTGCAGCCCAGTGAGTCCATTAGTTTGGGTCAGCAAAATTAACTTTAAATTTCTCTTTAGTTTTTCTTTTAAGTAATAGTATTAAATATGACTTTGGGGTTTGCTTTGGAATTAGGATTTTCTGTCAAAGTTCAGAAAATTCCCATATATCACAATATCACAAAGTGCTCAAAACTTGAACAAGCTTCAGAGATTACCTGGCAATCCCTGACATTTCAAAGAGGATGGATTTTCAGGCAAAAGATTTTCAGCAGCTGATCTGTGTCCCACAGCTCTGTGGGCAGAGGCATCTCCATCTGCAAGGCTACTACTTATCCACAGTCTGTGGCAGACAAAATCCCCACAAACCACATGTTGGTTAGAGAGCATGGAACATGCTGCAGTGACTCTTTTTATCCTCATTGATATTTGAGATTTTCTAGGGTACTGTGTGGCAGTATGTTTGTCAATTTGGACATGAAAGCAGATATTCAAAAGAAGAAATACACCCAGAAATCGAATTTGAGATTTCTTAGCATTGATAGGATGGCCTTGGAGTGCCGGTTTTCTGGCTGACTCTGCTCAGTTAACCCTTGGGTAAGAATGGCTTCCAATTCATCTCCTAGGCATATGTCCAAGCGAATTTAGCACAGGCATGAAAATAACCACATATATACACATGTTCACTGCAGCTATTTACAATAACCCAAACCTGAAAACAACTCAAATGTCCACCAAATAATAAATGGATTTTTCATAAAGTTCTTGGCATATACATTCAATGTAATATTACCCATCCATAGATTGGAATAATACACTACTATATTGTGCAATGTTATGAAGCTCAAAAGTATCCTAAGTGAAAGAAGTCAGACACAAATGTCCCCAGTTGTATGATTCCATTTACATGAAATATCCTGAATAGGTAATTCAGTAAAGACAGAAGACTAATGGTTGCCAAGGGCTGGAAGGAGCGAGGAATGGGGAGTGATTGTCTAATGGTATAATCTCCTTTCTGAGTGATGGAGTGTTGTTGAGCTAAACAGACATAATGATTGCACAAAAATGTAAATCTATTGTCACTAAGTTGCATAAATTTTTTGTGCTTTTGTAGTACGTAATGATGACATTCTTTGTGGGGAGGTGGTATGTGTACATAACACATTTTAATTCTATTTCTCCTTCTGCTTCCTTTCCTTTTCCTCCATCTCTTGGTCCTCTTCTCATTTGCAAAATATCTATCTCCTTGTTTCTTCTTATTATTTATTTTGCTCTTTAATTTATTTATACTTTGAGTTTGTTATATTAGAAGAATCGTGATATTTAAGCATGTGTGTCTGATTTATTTCATTTAATATTTAATATTATGGTATCAAGGTATATCCATATTTCTATAAATGGCTCAAAATTATCCTATCTTTTATTTTGCCCTTTATTTATACTTTGGGTTTCTCATATAAGAGAAACCTTGTCATATTTAATCATATGTATATGATTTATTTCATTTAATATTATAGTATCAAAGTGTATCCATATTTCTACAAATGATGCAAATTTATCCTTATTTATATCATAGTAATACTCCATTGTATATAAGTACCACATTTTCTTTATCCATTCATCTGCTGATGGACATATAGGCCACTTCTAAGGTTCAGCTGCTATAAACATGGGTATGCACTATCACTGTAATATGATGACTAAATTAATTGATTAAATGTATTTGTTATGTACAATTTCAATTGTCCATATTATGAGATATACTGGTAACCTGATATATATGTGTATATATATTATGCAATAATATATATATTATATAGTATATGTATAGTATGCAATAATCTAATCAAGGTAGTAGACTTTAAAATGCATAATTTTATGTTATGTGGATTTCAATTTAATGACGACAAAAAAATAGAGGGTGTACCTGGCCTGTTGATTTGTCATGGTAAACTTGGCTATGTTATAGTCTGCAGTTATTCAATAAAACATTAATCATAAGTGTTGCCATGAAGGTCTCTCATGAATGAAGTTCATACTCTAATATCAGGTAAGTGAATCCTCATAAACAATCTGGGTGGGCCTAACTCAATAGTGTAGGGTATTCAGGAAGAGTGTTTCTTCAAGATTTCTGAAGAAGAGGCAATTCCTTTTGTGAGCATAGCTTCTGCCAGTATTTGGGAACTCCAGCCTGAACTTCCTGCTGGCCTGTCCTATGAATCTTAGACCACAGACCAAACTACATAAATGCAACAACTACTTCTATATGATATATCTTAACACATCATCACTATAAACAGGTTTCACTATTTGAACCCTGATTGATATAAGTGTGTCCTAAAGGATATTTAGTATCTAAAAGCCTTCTGTTTTCTCTCAACCAAATCCATACATTTCTCTCACAAGACTAGAAATACAACACATAGATGCTTACACATACACATATACACATACACATATACACAAATACATATACACACATGTGTTCACACAAGTATGTACAAATGCAGATACTGATATGTGCACTTACATGTTGTCTTATTTGCTTTTCTCGTTGCTGAGACAAAATACCCAATACTCACCTTGTTCCTAACTGAAAACTCTGGAGCCTGGTCTTTATCTACAGCACTTCTATCAGCATTGTGGTCCTGTGAGCTCTGACCAGAATCTTTCATCAAATTCAGCTTACAGCATTCCCAGGCTGCTTCTTCAGCCAGCATCTCCAACCTTTCCAAACTCTTTTCCTTAGCCAGTTCCAAAGGCTTCTGAACCACATGGCCAGGCAGTATCACAGCAACGACCCCACTCAGTACCAAAATCTGTCTTAGTTACTTTTCTTATTATTAAGACAAAATACCAGACACCCATAAGTTAAAGGAGGAAAGGTTTATTTCAGCTCACAATTTGCAGAGGTTTCAGTCCATAGTCAGCTGGTTCCAAAGCAGGGTGGCATGGCAAAGGGGAATAGTAGAGGAGAAACAGTTATGGTTTGTCAGGGCAAGTGGCAGGCAGCAGAAGTAGCAGCAAGCAGCAAGCCTGCCATCTCCTTTTATCCCTTCTAGGTTACCTGCCTTTTGGGTGGTGCCCCAAACTGTTTCAGTTTTAGCAGCCATAATCCTGTGTCTCTAAAATTCCCCCATCTAAGGAAGATTAGAATGTCCAGTCTCCCTAATATAGATTCTAAAATCATTGATAAGAACACAGGCATCAAAAACAAGCAAAAGAACTATTGTGTAAACCATGCATGGAACTAAAACAGAGCACAGAGGTATGAGCTTTGAGGTGGGAGTGATAAGAATATGGACAACAACAGCCTCTGCCTTCAAAGACCACAGTCTTCCCTAGGGAAATCAGGGACTTGTGAGCAAATTCGAGGTGTAGAGGGATAGGCCTGCTGCAGCTGTAAGCTAATGTGAAAATCACTACAGTGAAGGTTCCAAACAGGACTCTCTCCATTGCTTTCTATAGTGATGGGCTTCTCTTTCCCCATCCTGGATGATCAAGATTTCTCAAACTCAGCAGCAGTTGGGCATGCTTAGAGAGCTGGTATAAAGAAGGATGTCAGATTTATAATCCATTGCAATGTGTTCCTTCAACTAGTAAGCATGGTGCAGGACAGGCTAGATCACAACTGTTGGATTTGCCTCTGGAATGACTTTTTCCTTCTTGTCATTTCCTCCATGCTTGTTCTCTCTCTTCTGCTACCCACCTACTCAGTAAATTACCCAATCTAACAGTTCATATTCCACAGTCTTCACCTGCATTTGCTTCCTGGCCCACTGCCATGCCCAGGTGCAGACTCTATTCTTTCTTACTTGAAGGATACACATTAACACACCTTCCACACTAAGTGTCTCTCCTCTATCTATCCACTCTATTCACCAGGGAGGCGAATAGCAGCTCTGATCATGTTGTCTTCTACTACCCACCCAGTAAAATCTGGGATCTTCAGTAGTGTGCTTCTATCTGAATGTTCCTGTTTTCCTTGCCTCTCTCCATTCTCCTGCATGTACAAGACCCTCTGGGGTAGCCCTTTTAGTGTTCTTAGCAAGCTGTCTTTGCTGTCTTACTGTCTTATTTGGTTCATTTTATTTTTCATCTACTGAGTCCAAATCCATGCTTCAAGACAAATGCTGGGGTGACCTCTTGCACTACATTACCCCAGGTCATTTCATCTGGAAATTATGCAAAGATTTGAATGACCCCCTCAAGTCTCATGCTGAAATTTAATTGCCACTGTCAAGTTAATTAAAAGATGACAGCATTCAGAAGTAGCTAAGCAATGAGGGATCCAACTTTGAGTTAGTCTGCATTTGTAACTACAATTAAATACCTATGGGAGGTATTAAATACCTATATGAAGTAAAAAAGTTTATTTAGCTCATACTCTGGGAGGTTTAAAGGCATGGTGCTGGCATAAACTTCACTCTGGTGAGGGTCCTCTAACTACCTCCCATAATGGCAGTTAGCAATGGCAGAAGCACATGTGTGAGAAAGAAATTACAACTCAAAGAGGAAACCAGAGGGAGACTAGTGTGCCCAGGATCATGCTTTTAAAACAACTCTCTCTTCAGAACTCACTAACAATGACAGGAAATTTCCTCCTAGTGGTAGTGCCCTTGGAGATCTATGGACTTCCCAGGAGGCCCTCCTCCTGAAGGTTCCACCTTCCAACATCACCACACTGTAGCCCAAATTCCAGTACATCGACCATTTGGCTCCAGACCCCATCCAAACCACAGAAGCCTTCATGAATGAGTTAATGATGTTATAGCAGAAGTGGGCTAGTTATCAAGGAGTGGATTATCCTATTCCATTAAAGGATGGGTTTCACTCAGTTTGACCATTTCTGTTTCACACGTGTACACTTGCTCTTTTGCCAAGTAATTACACAGCCCAGAGGCCTAACCAGAAGCTAGATCATGGTCTGGACTTCCGTTACTTATAAATTCCCAGCCTGTGCTATTCAGTGGTACTAGCAGAAAACAAACTAAGATGACTACTCTCTCTTTATAAGGCCTTAAGCACACTTGACTTGTATAGCAATCATCTAAACTATTTATATTATAATTACTACATACGTGTCTTACTTCTGTAGATATGTGTTTTATCACTTTGGTAACAAATCCCCATAGGCTACACCTCTTTAAAACTTTCATACTTTCACTTATTACCTTGTCTTGTATATAATATATCCCTAAGAGGTATGCATTGAATGAATTATCTACAAATAATGCTGGGGAGTAAGTTTCCCACATATCTATGTAATATTTATCTTTTCAAAGACACTTAACCTATGTAAAGTTTATACTCTATAGGAGTGTTTTAAAACTTGAGAAAACAGGGGTGGGTATGTAGCTCAGTAGTGCCGTGCCTGTCTGGCAAGTACAAGGTCCTGAGTTCAATACCTGGTACCGAGGAGGGTGGAATTGGGAAAACAAATGGAAAATATAAAGGAAAGATTTCCCAATCTTTCAGTGAATTAGAGTTCAAAAGTAGTTTAGTATAAGGAAATGGACTCAAGCCAGAAATTTCTGAGGTGGAATGATTTATGTTTTTATCCTCTCCATTTGGATATAGGCAACATTATGCTTAAAGAAAGAAAAGTTGGGAAACTTTTCAATATTAACCACAAGACCCCAGCTCTGACACTGACCACTGGCAATAATTGTAGAAATAAAACTCAAAACCCAGGGACTCAGGTCCAGTCTCTTTTAAAGTGGATGAAAGAGATATAATCAGTTCTAAGTGGCAATGAGCTTCAAGCAATTTTAACCTGTTTTAATACCCAATTTTTTGTCATTAATAGCATCCTGCAAAAATAAAATTTTGGTAGAGTAATGAGTAACCAGTGCCCACACTATCCTTCTTGAGCCCCTGAATCCCTCTCCTTCCCCATGGCAAGAAATCTGGGATTGTAATCTATGTTTTCTGAACTCATGTCTTTCGATTACTGATCACTTCTATGTTCACCAAGGCTTGGAGAAGGCCCTACGAATCTGCTGCAGCGAGGTCCTGACTGTTACCCAGGTCTGCTTCACTTCATTACCTTGGCAGCACTGACATTTATAACACTGTTTTAGAGTCTTCATGCAAAGGGCAAACAAGTCAACAGCAGTGCCATTGGCAAGAAAGAGGAATATTACCCAAAGAAAATCAATAGGCAGTGTGGTTGTATGATCTTATTAACAGTAGCTGCTGTCTTTAAAAACTACCCAGTACCAGACACGCTACATATGTTATCTACTGTCTTCATAATAAATCAATAAAGCAAGTTTTACTACTTCTACATTACCATTGAGGAAACTGAGGCTCAGAAAGGCCAAGTTAGCAGCAACATAAGCCAGCAAGTGGCCTTTATAGGATTTGAGCTCAGAGCTGATTCCAAATTCACTCATTTCTTACCTTACTGCCGAGTACTATTGCAAGAATAAAGAGTGTGTACAGGGAGATCATTATCCAAGATCCAGTGGCAATGAGATGCACAACACTGGGCCCATGAATAGGTAACTGGACCCTCTTTCAGGTTCCTAATGGGTACTTATGTGCATACACACACACACACACACACACACACACACACACTTTTTCTTTCAATAAGCAAAAGGAAAACTTATTACATGCCTGTTAATATTGTAGTTTCAGCAAGGAGGATAAATCCATAAGTAAGACTCAGGTCCTGTTCTTGGAACCATTCTGAAAAGGGTAGAGGAGCATCTGGAAAACTCAGATTCCAAGACTTAAAACTCAGTTGACCCCCAAGTATCACACTGAGATAGCCCATCAGAGGCAGCTTTACTCTTAAGAACATGTATAAATACTATTAGGTGGAACTAGCCTGGTTTAGCTCTTTTAAGGTGACTTCATCAGAAACTTAATATTCTCCACAGCCCTGACTCCACTATTTACTAATTGTCAATTAGAGGCAAGAGCAAACATTGCCCCATCCACTCAATCCCTCAGAGCAGGAGAGAAAGTGAAGCTCAAGCTTCATTATGTGAGAAGCTAGAAACCAAATTCTCTTTCCCCTTGGGAGCACAGGCAGCTCTAAAGCAGAATTAGAGTCCAGTGCTGTTCTCAAAAGGAAAGGGTTGGATGAGGAGGCTCCTTTATCATGCCATCATCAATATCGTCATCATAATTGCCATGGCAATACATTTATCGAAACTTTATTATGTGTCAGGCCTACCATCTGCATTATCACCTAAATTTCCAAATAACAACAGTTCTAATAATACATGCTTATATTTCAATTGAGAAAGTGGAAATGCAGAGAATTAAGCAATTTGTCTAGGTCACATTAGTCAGCAGTGGAGTTATGATATGAACTCAGGGCTGGTTCCGAAGCCTGCCTTACAAGAGGTATGCTGTACTCCCTCCATGATGAAAGTCCTGCTCTGCCTCCTGTCCAAGAGTGGCGAGATGAGCTTTTGATGTCTGAGCCCTCAGGAAGAAAAGTGAGCAGGCACTGTCTGGAATGCTTCAAATCACTCCTTAAAAACTAAAATGTGGCAGGACTTGGAGTATGAAATCATATTCAGTGTTTGCCATTGAATGCCTGCTTTACCTTCTACTTGGTTTGTAACATTGGGTAGGTCTCTGACTCAATTTTCTCATGTACTTATCTCCCTCCATAGTTGTGGAAAAAAAAGTAGTTCACATAAGAAACAAGTTTAGAGAAGCGATAAATTATCAAATAATACTAATAAATAAATAGTTTTATTATAATTTCAATATTAGCTTACTATATATTATCCTATTATTAGTTATTTGGTTTTTTGGGAGAAAACCTAGAAATTATCACAGCAAACAAAAGATACTCCAAATTTTTGAGCAAACTTAATATGCCTAACCTGATTCTGATAACATTCCTTTGAAATAAATAAATTGAAGTTAAAAAAGATTTTTAGAGTGGAATTTTTCAGGTGTTTTTAGTATTTATGTGGCCTAAAGCATTGTTTAGCCCATAGTAATGCTTAATAATTGTGGTTTGTAGAGGATTAATTTAAACTTTTTACCAGTAACATTCATGACATAACATCTGCTCAACCACACCAAACATCCTTTGGTAACACAGTCAGGTGCAGATGTGTAAGTGTGGTGCTTTTTAGCAGGACCACCCCTCTTAAAACAGACTACTAGTATTTGCTTCTCCAAGCTGAGGAGAGTGTGTATTGGGAAATAACTTTCATGGATGCTTTTGCTTCATTCATGTTCACTCACTAGTATACACAGAACAGACAAGTGATGATATCAAATGGGTAACTCAAGGGCATGGTGTTCAAAGAGTGTTTCTGCTCTTAGAAAAAACAGACAACATTTATAGAGTAGCAGAGAATGGAGGAGGCCTGGGCTTCTATCATGAAGTAATTCATTTAAGACACTAAAACAAAATTGCATCTTAAATCAGAAAACGCATGTTTCTTTTGCATGAGGAGAAAGTAAATTATTGAGTTTCTCCATGGGGAAAAATGTAGTTCATTATTTTTTAAAAGAAATAATAACAAAAATCCCACATAAACCAGTTGCAATTTATTGCTAGTTATCTACAGAGGAGAAAATATAAGACTTGGTAAGTTGAGAAGATTACTGAACTCTCATATTTCACTGTGCTTTAAAACACACCATTTACTTCATGATTCAGAAGAGCAGATCAGATTAATGAATCTGAAATATTTTATTGTTTAGAGAAACTGTATCATTAAGAATTATCTGGGTAAAATAAAGACAATCGCACAAATTATTACAGTTTCAGCCAAGAGGGTATTGAGGTTTAGGGATATGTTTATTTACTAAAGAACTAGGTAGGGCCATAAACAAAGTGCAATATTATTGAAAAAAATCTATGTGTTTAAAATGAAATAATTTTTATTGGAGTCACTTGGGAAGCTATAAACTTGTTCCAAAGAAGATAACAAGCATTCCTTAAAAGGGCATCTGTGAATTATTATCTTCTCTTGCAGCACACTTGGAGCATTGATGCACCTAAGCACAGTCCCATCCTGAGGTTATACACAACTCCTAGACTGTTCCTACAATCTTCATCCCCTTCAGCCCTGCTTGAAAGAGAGCGGGCAATGCAAATGAGAAAAGTAATGGCATTATTGGATCACAATTAACTTCTCCTAATTGTCCATCTCTCTCTGGTAAGAGGATTTCAACTCTGTTTTTGTTTTCAACACAAGTGGTTAGCATTACCCCTCCCCCTCAATAGCTATAACTGGTGGATCATAAAGTATGGTATTCGGCATATTTCAAACACCTGGGCATTGTAATAGTCTGCAGGAATCAGTTGGCACAAATTTATCTTAAGAAACTCTGTGGACTTTTCCTGGAACTTTTAAAAAATGAAAGGACTTCATTCCATAAGGGATGGTGAACTGGTAGCATTTGGGCCTGAACTTGCTGATTTCCCCATTATTTCCCACTGAAATCCTGCCTGGGAATGAGGCCTCACAAGAAGGTAAGCAGAGTCCAATGTGAAGTGAGAAACAGCATGAGAGACTGAGTTACAATGTTGGAGTTTCTGAAGCCACCAGAATCCTATGCCTGAACATGCCCACTTTACAAAGTATTGCATTCCTTTTTGTCATCATTGTTTAAGCTGGTATAAACTCAATATACCCTTGGGAGTGTGCTAATTGGTAGTGAGTCACAACATTTCTTCTCTGGGGTTCAGAACTGTTCCTTCATAATATGTTCCCAAGAGTCTTTGGAAATTCCTTTTACAATCACTTTTCTAGATACAAAGTAAATCACATCTCTTTTATGTTCCTACAGTCTTTAAAATTCAGGAATCATTTCAACTAACATTTTTTGAGCATATACTAAATATTAAGTGCTTTGTATGCCATGTCTCATAGACTCTTCATATGGCTATGTGAATTAAATGAATTCAAGTTCCCATTCCCATTTGTCGATGAGGAACTACAATAGATTAGATAAATTCACCAAGGTCACATGACAAATAATTATAGGAAAGATATAAACATGGGTCAATTCGTCCCTACAAAGCTAAGCATCTTTCACTCTATAACTCTGTTTCTCAGTTCAATATCTACTGCATCAAACTTGAATTATAAGAAGAGTCCAAAATCTAAAAGGAATTAGAGGATGTTCTTCCAAAATGAGGATTCTAAGTGCTCATATTTCCTCTCTATGTATAAATTCTGCTCTTTTACCTAAAAATGGCAGCCATAACTCATGCTCAATAAGATGCTTGGGAAAAGCCTTAAAATGAGCATATTCAAGGTATTCATTCAACAATACTGTAATGTTGCAGATAACACAGTAGGTTTGAACCTCAAACCTGGGAGACTGGGGAGAATTTAACAATCTTCTTTAACAGACCCAATTAGAATTTGCTTCTGCTTAACAGACCAAAAACATACGTGTAGCACTGACAGACTGCTCTGCACTTTCCAAGGTGCCTAAGACTTACACAGATTGAGGAGGAATGCTTCCAATTTCTATGCTGCTTATTAGGGCTAAGTGAATGCTGGAAGCTACATGGGCAAAGAGCCATCAGAAAAGAAAATAATGTCTCTTCCAGGTGTGAGGTTTGGCCTGTCCAACTAGTAAGTATGCAAGGAATTTATAAACAAATAATGCTACCAGCATGCCCTGAGTGCAAATCATGCCTTAATTTCTGTTCAGAATTTGGTACTTACGGTTTACAAGTAGGAATACAATTCCTCTCTGCCTAACCTTTAACATATTTTCAGTTTTGAAAGTAATTTTATCCTAAATCTGTATATCAGTAAGAAATTCTCTCAGGAAAATAATAATCCTTCCGATCTGAATTCCACCAAAAATAGCAGTTATTTTATAATGAAATATATTGATATATTTGGCAGACTAAAATAAGGAAAAAAACAAAAAGTAAAAGGACACTTTTTTTCTGTAGAGCTGAAACTCAGGCCTGATGCATTCTAGGCAAGTTTTCTACCACTGAGATCCATTCCCCGCTTGGGACTTATGCTGTGGGAACTTTGAACACTCTGTGACTGTCCATGCTATTAGGATAGGGCCAAGTTACTGACTTAGAAACACACTATAAGTCACATTGTCTTTGAATTTGAGGAATTCCCATTTATACTTTTACATGAATAAAGTAAAATTTTTCAGAAGCAAATGATCTTGTCCAAAGGGATGACTTCCTAACTAATGTGGTTTTGTTTGTTTGTTTGTTTGTTTGTTTGTTTTTAGTGTTGCTTTCTCTTAATTTCACAGATCCCATATAGGCCAGAACCATCAGGTAATACCATTTGAAAGTTAAGAACTATCAGTAAACAAACAATAAAAATCAGATTAGACTTGTCAACCTCCCTGACATGTCATAGTTGAGCATCAACATTCACAGAGAACTGACTGCATTGTTTGGAGCCTCTTAATTTATGGGCACCTCTCTATACTTTGGAAACACTGCAAGAGGAAGCAGTGGTAGTGTGTGAAGCACCTGGGCTGGTGCGGCATGTACTCAATCGCTATTCTGTAAAATAGTGAATTGCTTTCTCTCTTACAAAAAAGAAAAATGATCAGACTTGATTATCTTTTACAATGTAATTTTATCAATTGTACTGAAGAAAACTGAGATAAATTTTCTATATGCATTTCCCTTAGTATTTACCCATAAGAATGCTTGCAAACCTTAATTTACAGTCAAAAATATCCAATAAAGTTGTACATTGAAAATGTCCTTTTCTAGATTTAAGGCGTTGGGTGGCATTTGCCCTCAGTTCCATGTATCCATTTCTACACCATTCTTTTCTGTTTTCTCCATCCTAACTCTACTGTCTGATGCATACACCTTGTTCCTTTGCTTTGTAAAATTTTCCCCAGGATTAGCAGCTCTCCTTAACAGGTGAACTGACATTCATGTCCAGGGAGAGACTTCCATAGAGTAGATTGCTAGGTTTCATTGTGACTACAAATCTTGCTATGTAATAGCAGTGTGAATGGAAAAGAAGGCCATTTGCTTTTAGGCAGAACAATGAAGAAATTTTACTGAGTCCTCTTCCTCAGTACTAATCTAGTTCTGCCCTTGCTGCCTATCACAAAACATCAGAAACAAAACAATAAAGTGTCCTTCAACTATGCAGTTCATTGCTTTGAAGTGTCAACCTATTTGTGTTGGCTTAACTCAAAAAGAGTGGCAGGTCCTAGAGATGTCATACACAGTGGCAAGGTTCATAAAGAAACTTTAAAAAATTAAGAGAGAGGGTGTTATTAGAGCTCCATTACACAAAGCAGGTGCCATCACAAAGGTCTTGGCTTTGTGGTGAGAGAGCTCTCATTATCTGTCCTCCCAAAGCTCTTCTGACTTCTGTGAAATGAAGATTCAGTGACCCAAAATATCCATAGGTAGCACAGGACAAAATTAATAGAACAGACACTCTGAAGTTTAATTCTGCCTAAGGAAAATCAATAAGCATTTTTAATGCTTTACTGAGCTTCAGGAAATAAAAAGGAATCCTCAGTATTTGGGGATTTTTTTTTGAGAGGGAAGGTGAAACCAAGACAGTAAACCATAAACCATGTTAGTTTCACTAGGGAGAAATAACTGAATCATTCTCAGTAAGACTGGGAATTTCAAACCTTGAGCCCTTTGCAAAGAAAAGACATTGAACCTAAAATTTTCATCTACAGCTTTAAGGAAAACTGGGTCAGGAAAAAAAATCACCGAATACAATAGGGAAGAAGCAAAACAAAATGCATGTCTGCTTTTGGTGTCATTCTAAATTGAAAAAGAAACAGAAAAATAACACAAAAAGTAAAAACATAGCAAAATAATAAAATGGTATATCATCAAGAAGTATATATTAACACATAAATTTATTAACACATATATATTGATTTATTACTATAAATAGCAAATATAATAAAATGATTTATCATATATATATTAATATTACCAGGGATCAAATGTAGGGCCTTGTACATGATAGACAAGCACGTACTCCTCAGGTACAACTTAGCACTTTTGTTTTGTTATGTTGCTTTGAGATAGGGTCTCTCACTCATTTGCCCAGCTTGGTCTCACACTTGCTATTCTCCTGGAACAGGCTCCAACGAAGCTGGATTATAAGTATGCATCATCACTCCTGATCATAATGTATTACTTTTTATTACACCCTACTGTTGAAACTTTAATGGGTTAATGTCACTGAGGTTTGGAACTCAGAGAGAGAGAGAAAGGGAGCTTGATATTGTCCTAAACAAGTAGCACCACCTTGCATCTGCCTAAGGGGGAGCTTCCCAATTTTCAAGCCCTCAGGCTTCCAGAAATTAATTTCATCTAAATGTGGACATTGTGTATGTGTGTGTGTGTACCTACACAAATACATACTCACACAGCATACCCAGAATAAAGATAAGACACCAGAGGAGAGAGAGTTAGAAGAGTAAAAGTAACAGACTTGGACTCCCACTTGTTGCAGATATTGGAATTAACAGGCACAAAATGTTCAGTAACTCTTAAGGAAATACTTAATGGCATAGACGGATGGGAACAAATATGGAATGAACAGGGTTACCTAAATTAAAAAACATATTTTTAAAAGAACAGTTATTTTTAGAAATCAAAAGAAAGCATCATCGATGAAAACTAAATCATTGAACATGATAAAAGGGATTAGGCATACATGAAGAAAGAATTAGTGAAATTGAAAATGTAAGTGCAATGGTTTGGGTCTAGATGTCCCCTCAAAGCCTCCTGTGGTCCTAGGTTTGATCTAGAGTATGTGAAACTGGAATTGATTCATGATACAATGTTAGGCTCAAGGAGACTAGGATTAAGGGTGTGAGTGCTACCCCGCCCTAAGTAGTCTGGATGAGATAAAATGGGAAAGACACTGTTAAATTTTCTTGCTACTTTTGCTGCCTTGTGTGCACCATGTTGTTTCTCCTCTGCGATCCTTGTTTACCATCCCAGCCTCAGAGCCAGCTGATTATGGACTGAAACTTCTATGAACTGTAAACCAAATAAACCCCTTCCCCTCAAATTTTAGGTGTCAGGTGTTTTTGTCTCAGCAATGATACAAAAGTAACTAACAAAGAAATTTGGTACTGAGAGTGGAGTCATTGTTGTGACATTACTTGGCCACGTGGTTTAAGAGATTTTGTAAATGACTTGTTTCAAGGGTAAGAGTTAGGAAAGATTTGGAGATGTTGGCTATAGAAGTTGCACTGGAACACCTTAGGCTGTTTTGTATGGGAGATTCTGGTCAGAGCTCAGAAGGCAGTCAAGACAAGGCTCAGGAGGTTTCTGCTAGAAAGAAGGACTGGATTGGCTGTTGGACTTCAGATGATGTAAATTATGGCTTGAAATAAAGTTTGTCTGCATTTTATTCGTGTCCAGAGAATTTGCCTGAGACTGAAATTAGGGGCAGTGGACTAATTATCTTGCAGAAGAAATTTCATGGCAGTTGAACATTTAGGTGGTGGCATGGCTACTGTTGGGAGCTTTTAGCCAGATCTATGTGGAGAATCAAGAGCAAAGTGCCCAGCACAATGATTTAAAATGTTTTGAGTTTAGCCAGAAAGTAAGCTCCAGCAAAGCTGTGGACTGCAAAAATGGAGCAGAGGATATTTTGAGTGCTGAGAAGGAACAAGAGTATACAAAAGATGGCCTGAGGGCATCACAGGAAGCAGCAAGGCTCTACCCTTTGCAGTCTCAGAGTTGTAAAGGTGAAAGATTTTGCTTTGTTAAGAAAGCCCCTGAGTACCATGTTCCAAAATGGTGACAGCCTAGAGAATTTGTTCCTCAGGATTGGGTTCAGAGTGCTCAGCGATCCAGATACTCAACCCCTACACCCAAGAAAGAAGGAAACCTGGCTCCAGGTCCACCTGGAGCAGACCCTGGCATTATCCACATGGTGCTGGTTTTAGGTACACATGCAAAATGCAAGAGTTGTGGGGTCAGGAAGGCTTCTACCTGGATATCAGAAGAAGACCTGGGAGGGCCATGTGTGAACCTGTGAGTGAGAAGCCAAAGGCGCAGAGGAGACTGCAGAATTTTGGAGAAGCCAGGAGCATGATCATTTTAGAAAAGCTGCAAGGAGAGAGCAGTACAGGCCCTAGAGAGAATCCATGGGGGGTACAACCACCGGAAGTGCCATAGGGGTGGAGCCACCCAAACCCTTTGGAGTTCACAATTTGGCACAGATTGTCTCAGATGCTGTAAGTGGAACTGTGGGATTTAATATTTCTGCTGCTGGATTTTGGACTTAGCTTGGTCCCATCCCTTTGTATCCCCCTTTTGGAATAGTAATGTTTAGCTTGTGCCATTGACTGTTGGAAGGGTTTAACTTTCTTTTCCTTTGTACAGGGGCTTGCAGCTAAGAGTTTGCCTTAAATCTCAGAGAAGACTTTGGACTTGGAGTTTTCAGCAGTGCTGAAACTGTTAGGAGCTCGGCAGCTCTTAGAGATGGACTAAATGGCTTTTGTGTAAAGGAATGTACATGAGTCTTTGAGGGGCCAGGGGTAGAATGTTATGGTTTGGGTCTAGATGTCCCCCCAAAGCTTCATGAGGTATAGGCTTGATCTACAGTGTGTGAAGCTGGAACTGATTCATTCATGATGCAATGCTAGGCTCAAAGGCACTAGGATTAAGGGTTTGAGTGCTACCCACCCTAAATAGTCTGGATGAGGCAAAAGGGGCAAGAAGATGCTGTGAAACCCTCTTGCTACCTTTCCTACCTTGTGCCTGCCACGTTGTTTCTCCTCTGTGATCCTTCTTTGCCATCCCTGCCTTGGAGCTAGCAATTATGGACTAAAACCTCTATGAACTGTAAGCCAAATAAACCCCTTCCTTCCCAACTATGAGTGTTGGGTATTTTTATCTCAGCAATGAGAGAAAAGTAACTAACACAGTAATCAAATAAACTGACCAGAATGCAAGCTACTGTGACAGAGTAAATATATTATCAAAAGAAGGTAAGAGATATAAGTTTAGAATTAGAAAGTTTAAGATTTATCAAAATGAAATCTAAAATAATTTAGTAAAATAATTCTGGAGGAAGTAATATTTGATACAGTAAAGTTTTTGAGAAATAATAAATAGAGAGGAATAATGCCTACAAACTGGATACATAGGTAGATTTGAACTCATGAATAGATTCAGAGAACATAAAAATATCAAGCAAGATACTTAAAAAGGAAATATACAACCAAACACATCATAATAAAAGCATAAAAGATCGAAGAAAATTAAATGGCCTTAAAGGTATCTTGCAGGAGGTGAATTCGGGGTGTCAGAGCACTTTGAAAAGTGGGACAGATGGACAAAAGGCTTTTCAATATCAGCCACCAGTGTCGAAGGACCAGAGCTAAATGATGCGCTACTGAGTGTTCAAAAGTGGCTCTTCTGCAGGAAGGAGTAGGGGGGCACCCTGACCGGAAGCAGTTCTGATTCTCACAGGGTGAGCACTCCTAAGATGGGCCATTTCAAGCTCCCATCATGGCATCACCAAATGCAGTGTTAGGGAAAGATACGTTTTGTCGTCAGTAGGAGTCAGCTCCCACTGGCCTCAATGAACTGGATTTTTCAGTGTTGAGTTGTGTGTTGAACAAAACTATCTTCCAAGAATGAAGTTGAAGTACGGACCTTTTTTCAGCTAAAAAGGGCCCTTCACACAGGAAAAAAGCATCTGATTCGGAAACAAGGAAATTGAATGTGTTAGAAAGTAGAAAGGTCTGTGATGAAGGAATGGGAAGCAAAAAGGCACTGGCTATTGTTAGTAAATCAAATAAAGAGTATCTCCCAAAAATAACAGTTCTTCTTGTTAGGAAGGACCAATGGGATAAAAAAATAAAAGTCAACTCAGAGACCTGTTACTCTTGCTTGGTTCATTCAGCTGCCACTTGAAAATGAACACTGACATTTACTAGACGTTCTGGGGTTAGGCTTCCAGATTCACATTATGTTCTGCAAAATGTATCCCCTTTATACATCTGAAAGACACCTGAAACATGAATCATTTTCTTGGCTTTTCAACTCTTCCCAACGTTTGGCAGCAATCAGAGGCATAAGGCATCTCTGCAGCCGTCACTTACTGATCTTCCACCTCTTGCAGCTTGAGCTGCCTTACTGGGACCCACTTTGCTCCTGAGCTCTTGAGTGGCACTGGTAGATGATAAGCAGCTCTCTAGAAATCCCTATCAATCCACCTGGAAACCCACTTAGAAAATCCTTTCAAAAGACCATGATAAGAACTCACACCATAAGTACTACAACAATTTTGTTAAGAAACTAATGTCTTGTGTTAAATCTCCTCCTGTTTAAAATGCATAAAGTTATTTTTTTGCATTGTATTGTGACAGAGTTACAAAGTACATGACAGAATCATGTGAATATTTGGAAACCAAAAACAAGGAGGTAGAAGCAACCCCAACTATACTAGCAATCTCAAAATGGAAAAGGAGCTGATCCTGCCAATATGAAAAACAGAATTGGCCAAATTGGGTATAATGTCATGACTCAGTTATGTGCTGTTCGCGAGATCATACGTAAGGCTTAAAGGTAAAAGAAAGATTGAAAAGAAAGGATGAGAAAGGATATACAGGCAAACTATAACCAAAGCAAAACTGTAATAGTTATATTAGTTATAGATAAAATCATTTTAAGCTCAAGAAGATATTATTAAAGTTAAAGAACATCATTAAGTGTGACAAATATGTTCAATTCATCAAGAACATATAAATTTTTCAATCTTATGTGTAGCTAATAAACACCCTGAGATAGAAAGTAAAAATTTGTTAAACTTACAGTAGGAAAAACTCTATTACAATAGATTTCAATCAACTATCAACTGTTCACAATTTTTATTTTGTGTTTAAGTAAAAAATCAAAAATATTAAAGTAAAACATTATATGAATTTTAAAAATAATGATGTAAAACCTAACCAAATAAATGGTTTGTTATTACTGTCATTATTATTATTTATGTTCCTTGGGATTAAACCCAGGGTCTTCCCACTGAGGCATCCTTCTACCCCTTTCTATTGTAAGACAAGGTCTTGCTAACTTGCCCAGGCTGGACTCAAACTTGTGACCCTCTTGCTTTAGCCTGTGTATTATTTTACTTATTTACTTTGAGGCTTTACCTTTCTCAAATGCATACAAAGTAACTAATCCCAGAGAAATAAGTTCCAGTCTCCATGCTTGCCACACATGCATCTGAACGTATTCTGAATCAGAAATCTTGATTCTAGATTTTGGATACCCTGGGAGCAAAAGCGCCAGGTTTGAATCATGAGGAATTCCAATGGAAGGTATTTACTTATTCATTTATTTTAACAAACCACACTGGAAAGTTATCGACTACTGCAACAGACCTGTGACTTTGCCCAGGATGAGCGATCTTATGGTCCTGAACTCGACTTCAGGTGAGAAGTTATAACTTAGCCGGAGTTGCTGGTCCATCTGCCAGAAAAAAAGAAAACAGGCCTATCAGTCAAGGTCTTCAGGTACAGGGCACAAACAATTCCCATCGGGAAACAGTTGGAAAAATGCACAAAGCATAGGCTTCATTCTGGGATCTTTTCTCAGGAGAATTTAGAAATGTCTTGCTAATTCTCCTACAATGCACGTAAAATACCTATTTCTTTCTTCATTGTGAAATAAGAGCTTTCACTGGTGTTGTTCTCCCTGGGAAATTCTATACTTTTGACAGGTATTTATCTCTCCAAGGAGATTCCTCACCAAATTCTTTGCAGCAAACAAGTAAACAAATGAAACCAGTGCTGGAACTGGTACCCAGGATGAATGTCAAGTGGAAAGAGGCACCTTTCCCTGTCCCTCCCTTCTCCCCTTTAGTCCTTAGGGTCACCACTGTTCTCTTTTTCTCCAGACTTCTAACCTGGGCTCATTCAAGAGTGGACTGAGAGATTTCCTGAGCAAGAACTGCTGCAGTTTGACAACATTCTCACTCTAGGGAGGCAAGGCCAGGAGACAGTTAACAATGACACACCTGGCTGATCACCTACCCTGCAGGAGTGAAGAATTGCTCCCCAGGACAGTGTTTCCAGGCCATCCTTCAGGGATCCCTGGCCTCATCCATTGCAAATTCCAGTTCCATCTGTTTGCTCCCTCCACCTCATTCCCTGGCAGCGCTCTTTATCCACCCTGGCTACTCATGTTTCAGCCCAGTCAAATCCAACCAGTTCCTTCCAGACCCCACTCTGAGTCTCTGAAGGATGCTCTTCCTGGAAAGGCTGCTTGTCATGTGGTAGTGTGCCATAGGAAGAGGAGACTAGGACTCTAGGGCTGTGTGCCTGATGGCACAGCTGGGAAACAGCAGGCAGAGGTTCCTTCCATCTCCTCCTCCCAGGACTTTCCTTCCACACTTATGTGATCAGGATCCCTCGGGAGCCTCCCAGTACAGGAGACCCCTGCAGTTAGGTTCCAGTACCTTGACCAGTATATGGCTCAGGCTTGAGAAATAAAACTAAGAGACAGAACTAGGAGAGAAAGTGGGGAGCCAGGATGACCAATGGGCAAAGGTGCTGGCCATTCCCAGGCACTGACTTCTATTGGCAATCAATTGGGGTAAAGGCAAGCTGTGTACAGTGTCTATGGAAATTAATGTAAACAAGGCTCATAAAGGACAAGAAAAAACGTTCTCAAAATTAGAAACAGAATAGACAAAATATATGGTTGTAATTAGAACATTGTCCTTCTAGTCAGAAGGTTTTAGTTGTGGGAATGGAATTTGGGTGCAAGTTACTCTGACTTTGGCATGTAGGCCTGGCAACACTCACTTCTATAAATAAGCCAATTGTGGGGTTAACTCTTTACAGCCTGCTTTACCCATAATGAATTTTATGGTCCTCTGCATCCCAGGGCTGTGCTGGTTTCTCCTATTACTAAGAGTCATGGCTGGGTCCTTATATATAATTGTATGCTTTGTTACTATTTTGGGACTTAAATGCACTTTACTTATATCTGCCATTTATTGGACAATGGGATTTATGAGACATGATACTAATTCATACTTCCAAATTTATTTTTCTCTACAATACTATGAACTAGGTCCTGTTATTCCTGATAATAATATTATTAGTTAATATTGTGTTAATCTGTTTAAACTATATTGCATGTTAATAGTAGTACAGATGGTGAAACTGATGTCACAGAGTTGAATAACTTGACCCAGGACACAGCTCATCACCAAAGCTGTGTTCTCTTGCCTTAGAACAACTGGAGAACTTTATTTTATTCCTAAATCTCTTCAGAGGATATTTAATAAACAGTTGAACATGTACTGCATGGCAGGGGCTGATTTAAGGACACCCTGATCCACCCCTTCCAGAAAGTCTTCACGGAAGCTTTGTTTAGGTTATAGCTGACCCTTTTCGCCATTCATTTTAAAGTTTATTAGTATATGTTTGCAGTACATGAAGTTTGCATTCCTCTTAGGGAGTGAGTGCAGGTACATAACACAAGTAGATTTTTCTTATGGTCCCCTTCCCACCCACTTGTCTCCCTCCTTTAAATCTCCTTTCCCATTTTCATTCTTATTATTATCATTATTATTGCTATCATTCTTATTGTTATTATCATTTTATATAATTTATGACACATAATGTCATAAATTACATTCATTGTGCGTATATGGTACATGTAAGTGACACATCTTAAGTGTTTCTACTTTCTACTCCCCTCCCCATCCCCTACCCCTCACTTTCCTGGACTTTTTATCTACTTTGTAAGTAAGAAGCTGCATTATAATAACCTCTCTCCCCCTCCTTCCCCTCTGCCTACACTTCATCCTCTCTCTCTCTCTCTCTCTCTCTCTCTGTCCTAAACTATTGACATTTTCATAGCTACAATCAACTCTATGCATATTTTCTGTTGGAAACAGCAACTGGAAAAGTTTGCTGAGTGAATAGATGAACATCTTGTATTGATTCCTCTGCTATCTGCTGGGCTATGAAGACAGAGTCCATAGTAGCATCAGGAAGTCTGCAGAAGCTCCCATGCCTTTAGGTATAAGAGGTCTTTAGAATCCTTGGTTCCCCACCCATCATCTATTTAGTGCCCACTCATTGGGCTCGGACCTAGCCCTGGACAAGCTTTCTTCTGACTCTGCCAGAGCTCCTCCTCCTGCTGTCTCAAGGCCACCTCCTCAGCCAGGGAAAGATGCCTTCCCTCCAGCTTCACTGCCTGGGAAGAAGGGTCAAAGTGAATAGGGATGGCCTGCCAAGGGAAGAGAAGAAGCAGGGCTGATGGAAGTGGAGTTAGAGCTAAAATTCCCCTCACTCTGCTCCTCACCACTCCATGGGGTCCACAAGCTTAGTCCCAAGTGGTTCCCTGGACACAGATATCTGCTCAAGTGCCACACATGGAAGAGCTCATTATCCCAGCACAGGGGTCACCCTGTCCCAGGTTTTGCTTTGTGAGAACTTGCTTGGTCTTTAACACTTTCACCAGATCAGTAGTAGAGGGAGAGAAGGTTTCGGCAAATCAGTGTTTGTAAAAGTTGGAAGAGGAAGTTGAGATGTCTTAAAGGAATCTTGAGGCTGTTGAAGGACAGGAAATAGCTCACTCAGAGCATGGGCACCAGCCTTGGCACAGACTGAGTGCATCTGTATGCCAGTGCTGTTTCAGGTGCTAGGCTGCCTATTTGAAAAACTAAGCCCATGCACAGAGTGGAAGTAAAATAAAAGGATACAGAAAGATCTTTTCAAGATTTCATTATAGTATAGGCTAAGAAATCACTGACGTCAGCACGATGTGTATTATTTTATTGCATTCTCATGTAGCTATTTTATTCTTTGTATTGCTTTTGTCTTACTTACATTTGGTAAGGTGGTAAGCAAAACACTCTGTACTATTCACACCATTTCAGTGCTCAGGTTTGCAATCTGGCTTACAGAAGCTTAGTCCACCTGTGAACCTAGAATACTCAGTAACATTGGCAAGTTATTAAATGGACAGTAAAAAGGAGGAATGGGATAAAAATTCTCTTTTTTTCTTTGAGCAAGCCCCAGATGTCACTTTGTTATTGGATTTTTAGCTATGATCTTTCATATAAGCTCTGTGAGAACTGACCTAGTCTCATTGTGTTTATCCTTGTGTATAAAGTGAAAAGATAGATAGATAGATAGATAGATAGATAGATAGATAGATAGATAGAAGTAGACAAATAGACTCATGGTCAGAAGGATGAGTCCGTTTTCTTGGATGGAGAATACTGATACCTACCTTCCCCTCTCTTTAACAGGTGCGGCAGTGCCTGAGACATTTTGCAAGGGGGAGTGGGTGGAGTTAGGGATATATTAATAGCCTGACCTTTCCTATTGCACCAAAGAGCTTATTCTAGATGGAGGAAAGGGAAAATAGGACTGGGCAGACAAGTATGTTATGTTCCTGTGCCACTGGAAGTTTGAAAACGAAACTTTTGCATCTTTGTTCTGCTCCTTTCATACATTAGCAATAGCATCTGCTCATCAGACAAGTGCATGTTACTGATTATAAGTTAATCATAGAAATTACTGAGATGGGGGAGTGAAATGGATCTTATTTCTCTGTTTCCTATTTGTATTTTTTATTTGTGGAAAAGGTGACAGGAAGTATAAACCAGGGGCAAAGGAGTCTTATGTACAAATGTGCACCAGAACACTGAGTCCAAACCTACTAAGGGAAGTCAGTCCCCATTCCTGTCATCCTTCTGTTCAGCTCCAATACAAATGTGCTCAGAGGATTTTCTCTCTGTGTATTCCCAGAGTAATTGCTAGAGGTAAGCCCATGAAGTTCTGATGACCTGGGAATTATTTGTACTATATGCCTGATCATTATTCCTGACTGCCCATTCCATTGAGATAACTAACAGTCATTTGTAACTTCTCCCATATTCCATAACCAAGTGATGACAAATGTTACTGACACTACTCCTATGACCTCTTTCCAATCCACCTCTCCACAGCTTCTCACACTGCTCTAGTTGAAGCCCTAGGATCTTTTCCTGCCTGATCTATGCCTGTGCCTCCTGTCTTTCCAGGCAGAGATCATAGGAATTGAAAACCACACCATGCTACTCTCATGCCTAACAGCCAATGCTTGCCCTCCCCCTCCACAGGGTCAATTCAATCTTTTGCACATAGTAGCTTAAGCAGTGTGGAATTCATCCATTTAGTCCACAAATATTTATTGAATGCCTATTGATGTTAGCCAATCCTTGATACAGTGGGGATTCTGTAATTCTGTAATAATGAAAACTGACAAAAATCTGGGTTTTCATGAAACTTAGAGTCTAGAGATGGGAGACAGTACAGAAGATTTGGTAAGTATGTAAATTTTATTGGATGTTAGATAGTAGCAAATTCTGAGGGAAAAAAAAGTAAAACAGGTAAAGGCAATGTGACCATAGGATTAAAGTCAGGAGAGAAACTGCAACCTGTCAGGAGAGGATTGGAGTTAGATATGCATTTCAGATACATTCATGGGCAAATACATAATAGCTAAAAACATGAGCTTCAATGAGATGAGCCATGGAGAGAGTGTAACTACCAAAGAGAAGGCATCCAGACAGGGAGCCCAGTTGTGCTTTAGTGGGTAGAATTTGGGGAGATGAGGGGTGACCTACAAAGGAGACAAGACTGAGAAACTAACATAGGCAGAAGAAAGCAGACACAAGTGGCATCCTGCAGGCAAGCATGACCAAGTCAAGTCCAAGAGCAGGGAAGCATCACCATATCCGCTGGCACAGAGAGGACAATGGAGGGAAGGACTGGGCCCTGACCACTGACTTCCACAAGATAAAACCACTGGAGCTCAAGTAGTACAATTTTGGAGCCATATGGAAAAACCTTGGTGTGGGGGTAAGGAAAAGGAAGGGTAATTTGGAAACCAAGTATATAAACAACATTTCCATTATCTGGGCAATAAGATGTGGAAGAAAATGGACAGTCAATGAAGTCTAGTGACAGATTTCTCCCCTTGACCCAAAGAGATTTTTGTTTACTTGTTTGTTTTGTCTTGTTGTTAACGAGTGGAATAATTGCTTCTTTCATGCTTTGGGAGTCCATCTAATAGAGATGAAAAAATATTTAAAAAGAGGGAGAAAGTAGAACTCTGGAGTAATGTTTGAGTGGGCTCTATGATATGACTCCCTGGAAGTAGCGCAGGCCTTAGCTAGGAACATGAACCATGCAGAGTCAGTAACAGGGAGAGATGCAAGCAGGTAGGGAATGTGCTGCTGAGTGCATAGATATTTTCTTCTTAATGCTGCATTTCTTAGAAGAAAGAAAAGTCATATGCTGAAAGTACAGATGGAATTGCAATTGCCTTAGAGAGAAACAATTTTTAAATGGGCAGGGAGGAGAAGAGGGGGATAGGTGGAATAAAATAACATGGAGTGATTGCTCATCAAATTGAAGGGCTCCACCCAAGGTTTGATTTTGAAGGGACACTCAAACCTTACCTATTCTCCATTTTGGTCTGGCCTCATGTGCTGTCTGACTGTTGTAGAGACCACTGAGATTTCAAGGAGTACTGACCACAGGCTTCAATTTTCAGACAGCTGCACTTGGAGCATCTTCCTGGGTCCTCTTCTCCCTTCTCCACCTAGCAACTCCTCTAGGAAGTGAGTGTTGATGCTCAGAAGTGACTTATGCCTTCCTCAGTGCTCCCTTGTACCTGTACCCACTTCCCCTACAGCCCTGGCATTGTCTGTTGGGAATTCCTCTTTTCCTGTGTATCTTCCTCAGTTCAGAGAGCGTCAGACTGAGCAGGCATTGAAATCATCTGCTCCCTCCAGGTCCCAGTTTCTAAGGGAATACTTATGACATAGCACAAGGCTTCTGAATTTGCATACCTAACAAGGACCCCTGCAATACTGAGGCTGCGAGGGAGGGGGTAATCCTTCCTGTAAGACTGGCTGTTTGAGTTGGTCCAAGACTAAAGCCAAATGCTACACCCTTCTACATCCCAAGCATTTGGCCCTACTCTTGGCTTAGGCACAAAAGCTCAGAAAAGCTTGACCCAGGGGCCATGGAGCATTGACTGAGTGGAAAGATTGAAAGTATGGTACCTGAATGGTAAACTCTCTTCCTTCTCGGTTAATCCGCAAATGGTGCATCCTTCTGTTGGCAAAGTTCTCTACATCAATGGTGAAAATATGGGTTTCATCCTTGCTTAACTGATAGCGAACTTGTAAACTTCCTTGAAAGAAAAAAGTTAGGAATTAGAATTAAGCATAGTGGGTACAAAATGCAAAGGTATGATAAGATTGTCATTTAGTCTTTCCTGTTTTCTAGGGACTCATGTCTCAACCCATTCATTATTCATATTGTTATAATGTATTGTGTATGTTCAGTAGGGTCCAAAGAGAAAATCCTGAATGTAGCTGCAAAATTCAAATGTGTGTGTGTGTGTATGTGTGATGTGTTATC
This sequence comes from Heterocephalus glaber, assembly GCF_053883595.1. Lineage (NCBI taxonomy): Eukaryota > Metazoa > Chordata > Mammalia > Rodentia > Bathyergidae > Heterocephalus > Heterocephalus glaber. The sequence continues at coordinate 26,366,740 of NW_028258143.1, read as the reverse complement.
AAAAGGTAAAATGCAAGTTTGAAAAATAAAGCAAGTATTATTTTGTAGTTGGATCTTGAGAACTTTGGTAAGATACAGTTAAGGCTATTTTCAATCTTTGTTCAATTCCAATTACTTTCTACAACTCTCTCTTTCTTCTCAATCTCGTTCTTCCTTTTAGAATTGGGAAGAAGGAGAGGAACTCCTTCCTGCTCTTTCTGGTGGATATACGATCCCTTTGATTGGAGTGTGGTGTGGTTAGGACACAGTGACCCTATTTAACACTTTATTGCCCTTTGGGATCTTCAGGTTTCACTAGGAGGCTGTTCACTATCCATTGGAGGTCAAGAAATCAATTTACTGGGCTTCAATCAGCATTTCTGACAAAATGGAACAGAATGGAAAAGGAAAACTGAGAGGCCCTAGAGACATATTAAGGACAAAAAGTGCATCTCGTGTGTGTGTGTGTGTGTGTGTGTGTGTGTGTGTGTATGTGTGTGTGTGTGTGTAGAGAGAGAGTGAGTTGAGGCACAATTCAAAACACTACCTGAAAATGATATTTTAGAAATTTGAAAGTTGTGCTATATAGGAAAATCAAGGTGAGAAGTGAACATCCATGGCTATTTACTTTATGTCAGACACATTTTTACATTGAACTCTCTCACCAGCATGGTTAGCTGGGATGGTTGTGCAGCCCACATGCCCACTGTGTATCCTTTCTCCCTCTCCATGGGGGTCATCAGCTCTAGTATCCTTGGGGCCCTGAACATAGAAGCCAAAATCTCTGCCCCTGGGCATATACAGAGCAGGAACATTGGCAGCAGGGCCAGTGTCATAAGCTGAGGGTCCGCAGGAAGAAAGATACAGTTGCTCAAATTTGGGTGAGGAAACATTAAGGTGACTCTTGCCCATGTCTGCGAAGTTTCTCATGCTCCAGAAACATCTCTCTGACCTGAGCCCACTTTTATCCCCTGGGCTGTGCACCCTGCAAAATAAGGACCTTGGGGGCTGGGGATTTAGCATAGTGGATCCAGCACCTGCCTTGCAAGCGCAAGGACCGGAGTTCAATCCCCCGTACAAATAAATAAATAAATAAATAAATAAATAAGGACTCTGTCCTTGACTGGCCTCAGCACTCACCAGCGTTCTCTCTTTCTCTCTCTTTCTTTCTTTCTCTCTCTCTCTTTCTCTCTCTCTCTCTCCTTTCTCTGTTTCTCATGAGACTGGTTAAAAATGAATTGCTTCTCATGGAATTTCAGATTACAAAATAATCGGATGTAAAATAGAAGAATAAATGGTTTAGGGGTATGAGGCCCTCTGCTACTAGAACCAGCCAATAGAAGTGTTCTACAGTCAAGCCTAGTTTTCCCGGGTTCTCTCAGGCCTTCTTCCCCTCCTCTATTTGCTTCACTCCTGCACTTCATCTCTAGCTCGGAGTTTCCTATCCCTGCCCCCTTCCATGGGTTGCTGCAATGGTGCAAGTGGCAAGTTTAAATTCCTAAAGACTGAGAACTGACAGAGAGAATGCGCTGTCCACAAATACGATAACGCAAAGAATGGACTGACTGTCCTGGACAGAAATGTGGTAGGATTTTTTTTAACACATTGTAATGCATTTTTTTTTCTCCTACTTAGTCTCACTTTTTTTCTGTTAGTCTATGTCAACATCCAACTCTACATTATGAAGGGCAGCAGTTATTTGCGCATGCCTAAGGATAGAGGTAAGACGATCAAGTAAAACTGATTTGAATCTTAGTTAGGCTTCCTTTCCCAAAAAGTACCTCATAGCCAGGCATTCTACTATACTGCTAAAAACACGAAATGGAAAAGTCCAACTAATACCTAGTTCAGCATTGCAAGATAGGACTTAAGGAAAAGAAGATCACCCATCATCTGTTCAAGAACACCATTTTCTGTTTGTTTTATCTTCTCACATTATTTTTTTGGTATCCTTACACTAATTTGGCCTTTCACACTGCCCTAAATTTTAGCATTCTAGCATATATTTGGTCATGTGACTCTAGTGCTTAAAAAATTCCAAGTCTTCCTAATTCTACGTAAAAAGTCTAACTTTTCAACTTTACCCCACACATATTATTTATATCTTAATTATACATAAACATTCAACATTCCTCCAAAAATGTTCCTCCTTGGTTCTGTTTATTAGTGTGTTTTTGTTCTGTTTTATTTTCCTGTCAGCCGAGTACGGCTTTTCTCTCCTTATGTGCCTGGCAATCTTCTCATTAAGACCCAGTTCCTGTGGCCCAGTTCTGCACTCAACCTTAAGACTCAGGGCATCTTTGCTTTCATTTGAATGGTGCTCATTTTTAATAAAAGTCTCAATTTATCATGATTCTTTTGTCCTTTGTCTCCTCTTGGATTTGGGCTCCCCAGGAGGAATAGTTGCTAGTTCGTTTTGTGTGTACAGGAAAGAGCACGTGCCCTGCTGGCATAGGGTTCCAAAACACATTTGTTGAATAGTATACCCACTCTAGAGCAGATTATCACCACTACCTCCAAATTATAAACTAACATTTATTCAATGCCTGCAATGTGTAAGGCACTAAAGACACAACTGGATATGATGCTGCAGTTCTCTTTAAAAGCTTATAGTCTTGTTGGAAATTAAAGAAAGAGTCATACTTGATACTGTAATATGAGGATCATGAATGAGGTACTGATATTTGTACAATATATATTTCTTCAAATCCTCAGGGTTTCAGAGTTAAAATGATCCAAAAGTAAAAATGTAGTGATAATATTCAATAATGCAAAGAGATTCAAACCGAAGAGTACAAAACTTTAAAAAGTATAAGATGTTTGTTCTTTCCATGTTACCATACTGCCCCCAGAGATATGAAACAATGACTGAATGGTGAGAGAAATCAATGGATGGGTGGAGGGAAATGTGGATTTCTTTACACAAAATACAGAATATATGTTTCCAAAAACAAAAACAATTGCAAGGTTTGAGCCAAATAGAGTTTTGCAAAGAAAGAAGTTTGTTGAACAAAGGTAGAACTTAGCTAGAAAAAAGCAAAGTACACTTATGTACTTGTCGGGATATAATCAGTTATGTGGCTGGTTTTCACTATACTGGACCAGTAAAACTACAGACCAGTAGAGCTTTTGAGGAGCCTAGTGAACATGGACCGAACCAACCTCTTCATTTTGAAAAACAGAAAGTATAACCCACAACTTGGAAAAAAATGTTAAAGAGAGTGGTCAATTTGGAAGACCTATGAAAGAATGACAAAGAATGTGGACTTATTCCTTAAAGGGGAATCCTGTACAGAGATTTAGTACGTGGATGGCTGGACTAGTTTACACAAAATGATACTTTCAGAATGGTAGCCTGGTTGGCACAATGTGCTTGTGAGACTAGAGAGAAAAGCAGGAGACATTATTGTCTCTCATGGCATCAGAGCATTGGGGAAAAAAAAATGACAAAAATATTGCGCTATGTCTGTAGAACAAAGGTCTGTTCTCACATTTCCTCTGATAGGTTATTTTCAGTTTCATGATTTCCATTTCTTTGAAAAGAAAGGGCTTTTCTCCATTCCATTTGGTACCAGTCCAGGCCAGTCTCAGACTTAAGTAGCTTTTCACACACCCTTTAGATTCTGCTAACTAGATATCCTCACAAATCACCTCTTCTTCCAGTTGTGCCACCTCACTAGCAGCACTGTCATCCACTGATTGCTCAAGATACTACAAGCCATGTGTGTTTCTTTCATTCCATTTTCTTCACTGATGCCCTTACATGCACATCACACATTCAAGTTCTCTCTAAATAAATCCTGTATTTCTGCACCTCTTTGTAGCTCCAGCAGTAAGTCCTACTGTAGTCCGTCACTATCTCTCACCTGGACTATTGTGACACATCTGATCTCATCTCCTGGACTCCAGTCTTACCTCCCTACTCCTCCATATCCCCGTATTTTCTACAATCAGTCAAAATAAGCACTTAAACTGTGAATCAAATGCCACAGTCTAAACATTTAAGTGGTTTTCCAATGCACAGGAAGTAAAACCCAAATTTGATGTGGTAGTAGGATGCTATATGATCTTCCTCTGTCTTCTTTGAACTTATTTCACTACAGACTTGCCATCATCCTCTAAGATCCAATACCTAGAAATAAACTACTTTTTGTTCCACTAGTGTGCCATGTCACTCTTGCTTCAGGACTATTAAACCTGCTATTCTCTTCACCCATAATTCTTGTTTTATAGATGTTTGCTACAAAGCTCTTCATTCACATCTTAGATCCAATGTGATGCACACAGGGATACTCTCTCTATCAATACCCCCATTTTTCAAATTATTGGTCATGAGTGATTAACACATTGTATAAACAATATTAAATTTAAGTAAAAAAATAAAATGGCAGAATGGATTAAAAAGGAAAATGTAACAATATGCTGTATACAAGAAACACACCTAACTCAAAAAGAAACTCATAGACGGAAAGTATAAGGATGGAAAACAGTTCTCCAACCCACAGGAACCCAGAAGAAAGCAGGGGTAGCAATCTTATTTGCAGACAAAGTAGATTTCAAACCAAAACTAATTAAGAGAGACAAAGATGGTCACTACATCCTTGTGAAGGGAACAATCCAGGAGGAAGAGATGCTAATCCTAAATATATATGCACCAAATATGAATGCCCCCAACTATACAAAATAAATACTAATAGACATGAAAAACCAACTAAACACTAAAACAATTATAGTGAAGGACCTCAATACCACACTATCACAAATAGATAGATCATCTAGACAAAAAGTTAACAGGAAAATTCTAGAACTGAACCAAGCTATTGAACAAATGGACTTAATAGATGCTTACAGAGTATTCCACCCCACAAAATAGGAATACACATTCTTTTCAGCTGCATACAGGTCATTCTCCAGAATAGACCACTTGCTAGCTCATAGGACATGTCTAAGTAAATGTAAAAGAATTGAAGTTACCCCCAGTATATTATCAGACCATAGTGCAATAAAATTGGAGATCAATAACATAAGAAACCACAAAATGCCAACAAAAACATGGAAACTGAATAATACCCTCCTGAACAAGCAATGGGTCACAGAAGTAATTAAAGAAGAAATTAAACAGTTTCTAGAAGTAAATGAAAATGCCAGTACAACATACAGGAATCTATGGGACACAATGAAAGCAGTTCTATGTGGGAAATTCATAGCAGTGAATGCCCATATTAGGAAAACAGAGAAAATTCAGATAAATAACCTAATGCAGAACCTCAAGCTCCGAGAAAAAGAAGATCATAACAAATCCAAAGCTAGTACAAGAGAGGAAATTATAAAGATCAGGGCAGAAATCAATGCAATGGAGACTAAGAGAACAATACAAAATATCAATGAATCAAAGAGTTGGTTTTTTGAAACAATAAATAAAATTGATAAACCTTTAGCCAACCTTATCAAAAAAAGGAAAGAAAAGGCACAAATACATGCAATTAAGAATGAAAAAGGTGAAGTCACAACAGATCCAACAGAAATCCAGATGATTACCATTACCTACTTTGAGAACCTCTACTCCAATAAAATGGAAAACACAGAAGAAATGGACAGATTTCTAGATACATATGAAGGGCCAAAGTTTAATGAAGAAGATATAGAAATTTTAAACACCAGAATTATAATGAGTGAAATTGAAAATGTAATAAAATATTTACCAACAAAGAAAAGCCCAGGTCCAGATGGCTTCACTGCTGAATTTTACAAGATATTTAAAGAACTAATGCCATTACTCTTTAAACTCATCAAGGAAATTGAAAGGGAAGCAAGGCTTCCAAATTCATTTCTGGAAGCAAGTACTACTTTGATTCCAAAACCAGGGAAAGAGAACTACAGGCCAATCTCCCTAATGAACATAGATGCAAAAATCCTCAACAAGATACTGGCAAACAGAATACAGAGGGTCATCAAGAAGATCATACATCCTGACCAAGTCAGATTCATTCCAGGGATGCAAGGATGGTTCAACATCCATAAATCAATAAATGTAATACACCATATTAACAGAGTCAAGGACAAAAACCATATGATCATCTCAATAGATGCAGACAAAACATTTGACAAAATCCAGCACCCATTCATGATAAAAACCCTACAGAAAATTGGAATAGAAGGTCTTTATCTTAACCTGATTAAGGCTATCTATGAAAAACCAACAGCCAACATCATAATAAATGGTCAAAAACTGAAAACTTTCACACTAAAATCAGGACCAAGACAAGACAGGGATGCCCACTATCACCACTCTTCTTCAGTATAGTTCTGGAAACATTAGCCACAGCAATTAGAAAAGAGAAAGAAATAAAAGGTAAAAGATAGGAAAAGAAGTAGTTAAACTGTCATTATTTGCTGACGATATGATACTTTACATAGAAGACCTAAAAAACTCTGCCAAAAGACTTCTAGGCTTAATTGACAGATTCAGTAGAGTAGCTGGATACAAGGTCAACACTCAGAAAACAATAGCCTTCTTGTACACAAATAACAGACTCACTGAGAGAGAAATTAGGGAAACAATTCCTTTTACAATAGCATCCAAAAAAATGAAATATCTAGGAATCAATCTAACAAAGGAAGTAAAAGACCTCTACACTGAAAACTATAGCACTTTGAAAAAAGAGATCGAAGAGGATACAAAAAAATCAAAAGATATCCCTTGTTCCTGGTTAGGAAGAACCAATATAGTGAAAATGGCCATACTTCCAAAACTACTATATAGATTGAATGCAATGCTGATTGAAATTCCAACAATATACTTCACAGAACTAGAGAAAACAATCCAAAACTTCATTTGGAACCATAAGAGACCTAGAATAGCTAAAGCAATTCTAAGCATCATTGACATGGCTAGGCGTATCACAACCCCCAACTTGAAATTATACTACCAATCTACTGTGATAAAACAGCATGATACTGGCAAAGGAACAGACCTGAGGATCAGTGGAATAGATTATTAGATCCAGAAACAACTCCAGACATACTCAGCCACCTCATCTTTGACAAAGGAGCCAACCACCATCATTGCAGGAAAGGTAGCCTATTTAATAAATGGTATTGGAAAAACTGGATCTCAACCTGCCAAAGATTAAAACTAGACCCATACCTATCACCATGCACTAAACTAAGATCGAAGTGGATTAAATATATAAATATTAAGACAGAAACACTAAACTTGCTGGAAGATAAAGTTAGGTAGAACTCTTGAAGACATTGGAATAGGAAAAGACTTCATGAACAAAACCTCAGCAGCACAGGAACTAGCAGAAAGAATCAACAACTGGGATATCATCTTATTAAAAAGCTTCTGCACTGCAAAAGAAACCACCAACAGAGCTAACAGACAAGCTACAATATGGGAAAAAAATCTTTAGCAGGTGTACCTCAGACAAAGGACTACTATCTAGAATATATAAAGAACTGAAAAAAATCAGACCCCTCAAATTCAAAAACCCAATTCAAAAATGGGCATCTGAAATGAACAGACATTTCTCAGACAAAGAAGTAAAAGCACCAAACAAATATATGAAAAAAATGTTCAACATCACTTGTCATTTGAGAGATTTAGAGGAAAACAATACTGAGATTCCACCTCACCCCAGAAAGACTGGCTGCTATCAAGAAATCAACAAATAACAAATACTGGCAGGGTTGTGAGGAGAAAGGAAACCTTCTCCGTTGTTGGTGGGAGTGTAGACTGGTGCAACCACTGTGGAAATCAGTATGGAGATACCTCAAAGAACTAGGACTAGAGGTCCCATTTGACCCAGCTATTCCCCTGCTGGGTATCTTCCCAAAAAATTAAAAGAATCATACCACAGTGATATATGTGCACCCATGTTCATAGTGGCACAGTTTGTAATAGCCAAAGCTTGGAAATAGAACAATTGCCCATCAACTGGAGACTAGATAAAGAAAATGTGGGGTTTTTTTTTTTATAAAATGGAGTACTACTCAGCCATAAAGAATGAAAAACTAGAGGCATTTATAGCTAAATGGATGCATATCGAGGCCATACTCCTAAGTGAAATAAATAAGACACATGTGTAAATACCGAATAGTTTCACTAGTGTGAGAAACCGATAGGGTAAACAATGGTTAAAATGATTAAAATGAATAATTGATGATTTGAAATAGGAAAAAAGGTCCAAAGATGAAGGAGTGAAGGGAGGGGAAGGGGAACAGAAAAGAGGGAAAGGAAAAACTATGAGAAAAGAAAAAAAATGGAAATGAAATCTATGTAAATAGGTAAGGTCGGAGTGGGTGAAAGGTGCACAGGTAATGAGGAAAAAAATAAGAACCAAGATATATCATGTACAGGTACAAACACCCAATGATAAATGTAAATGAATTTTATACCTTAAATGTACCAATAAAGTTTAAAAAATAAATAAATAAATATAAATAAAAATAAATAAATTTAAGTATTTGTTGCTACTAGTAATTGCAGCTCCTCCATAATCCTAATTATAAGCATCTCACTCTCTAATTATTACCTCCTCCTTTTCTCTCTCCTTTCCCCCAATGCCTAGTATTCTCCCGTGATTAATATAAGATTAATCTTACCAACTACCCAGTGATTCTCAGCATCTTCCTGGCCTCTCTTTTCTCCTACCCAGATTAAATTGCCTAACCCATTGCCATTAGATACTTGTGTCTCATACACAGTATTGAATGTCTTGGATTCAATTATGGATTTAATGTAGACATTTGCTTGGCAAGTCCATAAACACTCACTCTGTCCCTGACTGAGTTAGCTGGCAGAAGAAAAAACAAACCATGTGAACTACTCATAAGTCACTTTAAATCCACAACTATCGACTACAAATTAATTCTGTGAATTTCACTGTATTTTCTATGTGCATTCAACACCTGGCTTAGACAACCATTTAAGAAAGTCTCTCTTCTTTCTCAGACCTCAGCTCTGCCTTCACTTTCCTTATTCCCAGCTAGTGTTTTTGCCCACTGTTTCTCTAAGGGAACTGAGGCAATCACAAAAGACCTTCCGTAAACTCTCACCACCATATTGACTGGTCACCAAATTTATCTGTAAATTTCTGAACTCTGTTGTCAACTATCCATGCTCTTCTCTAAGCCCAAGTTGTGGTATTTCTTCTCACCCACTCAAAGATATCATTTAGGTAACACTATTATATCCCTTCTTTACATTTTATTTTTATTAAATTATCTCCATTACTTCACTGTGACTAGCATTTTTCCTACAATAAAAAAGGAAACTTTTTCAACTTTATTTATCTTAGCAGTTGCCACAATTATCTGCTCTCTTCTGTCTCACACTAAGACTTCTGAGGAAATATCTAATATTTCCTATCTCCAATTCCTGTTTTCTGCTTATTCGTATATTTATTCCTGCATATTTCACTTCTGAGTCCCCACTACAATTTCCACTGCCAAGATCTTCAATGACCTGTGAGTTGGTGATCTATTTTAAGTTAACGATTATTATTCTTATTCTCTTTACCACCAACACAATCATTCTCATCTCTTTATTCTTCCTACATCTGGTATTCTTCCTACATCTAGTATTCTTCCTACATCATTGACCACTACCTCTCCCTCTCCATTGCTGGTTTCTCTATTTCTCTTGACTCTTTTAATATCGACATCCCAGAGCTTAGTCTGCAAACACCTGACCTCTACCAGCACTCACTGCATTGACAATCTCATCTAGTGCTGTGCTTCCATATGCCATCTCTCTAGTTTCCCATGGTTGATATTATATAAGAAGGTAATTCTGGAGGCTCAAAGTTTGAAATCAAAGTATCAGCAGATCCACACTTTCTTTGAAAGCTCTAGGAGAGAATTCTTTCTGATTTTTCTGAGTTCCTGGTAGCTCCTGGCCATCCTTTGCATTCCTTTGGATGTGAGCTGCATCCCTCCCATCCCTGTCTCCATCACTGTGTCACACAGCCTTCTTTCCTCTATTTGCACCTATGTGTTTTTGTGTCTCTGTATCCATGTCTCCTTCTCCTAACAAGACTCCATTCCTTGGATTCAGGGCCCAGTGTAATCTAGTAGAACCTCTTCTTAATTGCACATGTCAATACTCTTTGCAAATAAAGCCACATTCTGAATTCTGAATGATGTGAATTTTAAGAGAAAGGACCAGAATTAGCTGTATTAAAATCAATATCAAAGTATCATTGATTGCCTATTTTGTTCCAGGGTGTTTCTTAAATGTTTTTCATATAGCTAACCATTTAGTCCTCAGAAATATGGTGCACACATTATGACTTTATGCTAACTTTACATATGGGGGAAATTTAGTTCTCTTTAACCTGGTTGGGCAGCTAAACCTCAGCCATTCAACAGTGATCTGCCTTTAACTTGACTATGATCCACATTTGCCTGAATGTGAGCAGTCACACTTGTCATCCTTTCTTATCACTGACCATTCACAAATAAAGCATTTTTGAAAATGTGTTGATATAAAGACATACCATAATTCTACTTAGACTTCACAAAGAGAACAAAATGAAACAACCCATTTGTGTTCATTCTGAAGCCAAACTCCAGTGCTCAAGACTTCTCCTCAAGTTGCCACATATACAATTGCATGTTAAATGGAATAAGATATTGATGAAAGAAATTGTAGAAGACACAAATAAATGCAAAAATATAATATGTTTCTGAATTGAAACAATTGTTAAAATGTCCATGTTATTTTAAGTTAAATAGAATACCTATCAAAATTCTAATGGCATTTAATAAATCTAAAAAAATTTTAAAGCCCTTATGAAATCACAAAAGACTCTGAAAAGTGAAAACAATTATGAGAAAGAAGAACAAAACTGAAGCCACCAAACATAGGGACCACAAACTATCTTGCAAAATGTAGTGATCAAAACAGTAAGGTACTAGCATACAAACAGGCACATAGACCAATGTCACAGAACAGAAAGCTCAGAAACAAACTCATTTATGTAGAGCCAAATAATCGTTTTCATGGACACTAAGAATATATAAAGGGGAAATGACAGTGACCTTAACTGTTGCTGGGGAAATCAGATATCCTCATCCAAAAGATGAAATTTAATCTGTTTTTATACCATATACAAAATTAATTCAAAATGAACTAAGGTCTTCAATGTCTGATTTAAAATTGTAAAACCCTGAGATTAAAACATGAAAGAAAGGTCCTGAGTTCAATCTTTGGTACCAAAAAAAAAAAAAAAAAGAAAAGAAAAAAAGAAAGAAACGCTCCTTAACATTGATCTTGGCAATGATTTTTTTAAAACAACAACAAAAGCAAAAATAAATAAGTAGCACTACATTAAACTAAAAAGCCTCTGCATAGCAAAGAAAACAGTCAGCAAAATGAAAAATGGGATCTATAGAATGGGGAAAAAAAGATTTGCAAACAATATGTATGGCAAAGGCTTAATATTCAAATATATAAAGAACTCACTCAAATCAATAGCCAAAAAGTCTACAACCTGGTTAAGAAATAGACAAAAAACTGAATAGATATTTTTCCAAGAAGACATTGCAATGACCAACAGGATATGAAAATATCAGAAAAATGCAGATCACAACCACAATGAGACATCACCTTCTATTTGTTACAGTGGCTAGTAACCAAAAAACACAAAGATCAACAAGTGCTGGCAAAGATGTGGAGAAAAAGCATCTCTTAAACACAGTCTATGGGAATATTGATCGGAACAGGCCTTCATAGAAAACAGAATGATTGTTAAAGTTACTAAAAATGGGACTACTATAGGATCTAGTAATCCCACTTCTAGATATATACATATTTAATGGAAATTAAATCAATATCTGCACTCCATGTTTATTTCAGCCTGATTCACAGAGCCCAAATGAGCAAGTTTTGGTACTCTAATGTACTGGATAGACTGTGATGGATGTGCTAATTTACTTAATTGTAGTAACTGTTACACAATATATATGAGTACATATATGAAATCTAACTTGTGCCCTTTAATATATTCAACTTTACCAATTTACTTTTTAAAGGCAAGAGGATGATTCCAATTTTTAAAAACATTTTATTTGTAAGCTTCTCAGCAAAGAAACTCTTTATACTTAAAAAATTGCAAACTATGGAAGATAAAGTCATTTTCCCTAGCAAAGGAAAACAATAAGGTTGTTCTGCATAGTTTCTACCTTGGGCAAGGTAAAATGAAAAGAATCAGCACAAATTCTCAGCTATTTGAGAAATTCTCATGAATCGCTAACCGCAGCTTGCTAAGCATTCCCATATCCACTCAACTATGATGGTTTTCTAGGGTTCAATTCATTCCTTATTCAAAAACAACCTTGAAAACTCTCAGAGGAAGTAATAAATGGGTACCAAATCCTCAAGCCTATTCACTGCATGGGTTCTCGTTTACTTTATTCAGCCCTATTCTAAGCACTTCAATAAGGAACAATTATCTTCTTCTATTTCAGTGCTTCTGTTTACGTTAGCACAAAATATTCCACAACTTGCCTTACCTTTAACTCAAAATGCATTTGCATAGAAAAAGAGTCCCATTCCTGCGAAAGAATGGAGACCAATTACCACTCCTCCATGGCACTCTGTTCTGACCCATTTCCCTACTGCATGCTTTATGGAATAGAGCTGTCTTTTAATGAAAGAAAAATACATTGAATTATGAAATTGGGAGTTTCTTTAATTTTTATTTTTCAGTTGATAGGTATGAATGAACCTAAACACATTCCTTGGGTAGGGTTATTCTCCTAATTCAGTCTTCATAGCATGTATAAAAAGTGCAGCCCACAAAACTCCATGGAGAGACTGGTAGAAACTCTATGCATTAAGAAATTTCATGGAGCTGCTAAAAATGTATTTCCCTTTCTTCTGAGACCCAATTACAGTGCACTTCCATTTTAAAAACTCTCCTCTTACTTGTATATGATTTATAGGGTTGCAAAGCAATAGTCATTAGGACATAGTAATTAGTCTTTAAAGTATTCATGATGAGGCAGCTTTATGTTCACTTTTTATGATTCAATTGCTTTTGAACAGAGATGCTTTTGATCATGACACTTAAAACTTTAAAATATTTGGAACTAATGTTAGTTGTGTGGGTTTTGAACATTCTTTTAAAGCTTTGATGAGCATAGATGCTGACAATAGAAAATGATTCAAATTTACAGAAATATTGAGGTCACAATCTTGGTTACCTAATGGTTGGCTGACATGGCACTGAGAGCCATTACCTCTCAGTTAAGAGAAGTACACATGCTTTTTCTTCCTCTCTGCAGTGCCCTCTACTTGGCTTAGCTGAGCAGGCCCTCATCGGTGTGCAGCAGACAGGTCAACACCATTACACTCTGGGGACAGTGTTGCAATCACCAGTTAGAGAACCAAGACAGAGGTTTTGTCCCAGGATACCCACAGCCTAGTGAGCATCTCAGACAAATAAGTGGACTATTGCAGGAGAGCCAAAAGAATTACCACAAAGGAATTACCTATATGGGAAGAGTGGGGAATCAGACAAGGTTTGCCAGAGGATATAGATCTTGAGCTGGGCCTTAAAAAACCACATAAAAATTAGCCATGAGAACAAGGCGAAAACAGAGTTTTCCCAAAGGAACAAGAACATCAAAGGTAAGGACATGGGAAAGAGAATGGACTGCATGTGTGTGGTGGGTGCAGGGTGGGTGGGTCCATGTGTAAATATGTAGAAGAGGTGAAGGAAAGTTTAGGATGCAAAACAAAATTGATCCTGAAGGAAGCCTTTATATTTTGTGAGAGCAGTTTAAAAAACAACGCATTATTTTGTTTTACTTTTCCTAACTGATACTTCTCAAAATAATTTCTGAAGGAGGACTACTCTGAGTGACAACTCTGGCATATTTTCCAAAAGAAGTTATTCCAGGGGGTGGAGTGAGTGGTATTTGGTCCACAGCCTACATATATCCAGAAAACAGGGAGGTAAGCCGTACTGTATTTAAATACCAACTCTGAACTGTATCTTCAGCATCTGATATTGTGTGTACTGCTTAATGAACATTTTAAATATATCTTTTGGGTTTAAAATGATGATTTCCAACGTTCAGAATGTGACATGTAGCTCGGTCAGAATGTGTCAGCCCAGTGCAGTCTGCCAAGTGTGGAGAAGACAGAGCAGTCAGTGTCAGCTCCAGGCACTTGGGCAAATGAAAATATAAATGATGGTCAATTAGAGATGATTTCCTAAACTACTTTCTAAAATCATTAACAAATAGTATAACTAGCTCTTGAATAACTTCAAGCCATTTTCCCAATGTTATCAAGACAGGACCATTGGATCTCTCCTTCATTGGCCCAGGTACAATCAGAGGGAGAGCCCGTCTAGTAGAACAGGATGAGGGGTAATGGTCCTGCAAGAAGGATATCCTCAGGAGCTCCTCTTGCACAGGGCACGGCCTCCTAATGTAGCAGCTAAAGGGAGTGTCAACTTGATTTCCTTCAGGATCTGCTCAGGGGATTGGTAGAAGACACTTCTAGGTGTGTCTGGGCAGGCGTGGAGGCATGGCCTGTGGTCTGTGTCTGGCCCCCACCCCTTCCTCCCTTCTCCTGGTCTGCTTCTTGGCTACCATGGGACAGGCAGCTGTGCACCAGCAGTCCCTTCCACCATCTGCAGATGCCCCAGGTAGAGCCTCAAAGTGTCTGTTTGTTGTCCCTCCCCAGAACCCACACTGAGAATCCCTATGAGGGTGAGGTGAGGACTATGATGGAACAATAATTTGCAATGGTTTTTATTTTCTATTGCAATTGAAAAGTGAAACTCGAGGAAGTTAAAATCTTGCCTGGAGTTTCAGTGGTAAAGCAGGGATTTAAGTTGCAGGCTTCTACATTATAACACTATGGGGTTTTGTACACCAGAAGCAGATAGGGTGTCATTCTACTGACCCGAGATAGTGCAGAGAGAAGAGACTACTATAGCAGTCCAGGATCATTTCTATTTCTTTCTTCAATCCTTCCTCCTAAGCTTGTAGTACAGTGGATCCCACACACACATACAGTCTCAGTCCTACACCTTCCATGTGCACACCACACACACGCAGGATGCCCTTCTTACTCTGTGTGGTTTAGTCTCTCAACTCAAACCTTCTACGTGCACTGAGAGAAATGACAAGAACTTTATTCTCCACAAAGTTGCCCAACAAGACATTCAATTCACTACATACAGCTGGGCTGCGTAAGATGCTGAAGAGCTTGGCAAACTGTGAGAGCTTGAATTTACATAAGAAGAGTTTCAAGAATCAGTGAAAGTCCTCAAGAAGAGGGTTTCTAAGGTATGTTTTAGAAAAATTAAAAAGAAAAACCTCAGACCTCAGGGAGAAGGTATTCTAAGCACCACTGTATGTGTCCACACGGAAATAAAGTGAACTTGAAAAAAGCCCCTTGGGCTGGGGATTTAGCTCAGTGTTTCTGCTGCCTGCCTCGCAACAACAAGGTCCCAAGTTCGATCCCTGGTACAAAAAAAAAAAAATGCCCCTTAAGGAGAAAAGCAGAGATGATATAATTAATCTTCCAAATATTGTTAAAGATGAGAAAATTAGAACTGAAGAAGCTGGGTTCAGAAGCCATGAGTGATTCCATGAGGATCATTGTGATACGATGAGCTTTAAGTCTACTGTGCACCTTTCTTGTGCTGAGTCCCAGGACTCCACAGCCAGGGCGTTTGCATTCATGGGGCTCACAGCTACCAGCCGTGACAGAAGTTAGCCTGTATTTACACATTAAGCAGGATGTGACTCAGTGAAAGTGCCACAGGCTCTGTGGGAACACACAGTAGGCAAAGAGAGAGACATCATCAGCGAGGACACAGTCCTGATTGCCACCTTTCCCTAGCAACCTGTCTGATTTTGCACCAGCACCATCCTCCTCCAGACCTGTGGTGGTGGCCAACCCCTCCACACGGCACATACCGGAGTCTGACCCTGGTCTAGATTTTCACTTTATCTCTGTCTGTTAGCCATACTTTTAGCAATCCTCTGCTAGGGTACTATATCCCATCTATAGGGACCCACATCCTCACAAGCTTTATTACTCCTCCTCAACTATTCCCTGCTTGTAGTAGATGCTACCTAAATATCTGACAAAAGAATGACTATGTTTCAGAAAACCTGTGTACAGCAGTGAAACTAATGTCCCATTTTGACCACATCAAATATTTTAGTTCACTTATGGTAAATTTAAAGTGTGCTTAACTTGAAGGAAAAGTAAAATAACTGCCTGTGGGTTTCCCTGGTATTTAGCACAGATGTCTGAAGCTCTCTGAGCAACAACTTTATAATTGACAATACATTGTAGTTCCAAGAAGAGTGGTTAATGTGGAGATTGTCTACAGGAAGTTTAAATCTCCAGATACATCCAGGTTGGGTAAGATGATGAAGAGCTTGACAAACTGTGAGAGCTTGAATTTATACCAAAAAGAGTTTCAAGAATTGGGGAAGGCCCTAAAAGAGAGAGTGTTCTAAGGTATATTTTAGAAAAAAGGAAAAGAAAAACCTCAATGCTTTCATATTCTGAGGTGTGAGGGTTCAGAAGTGGGAAATCAGTTTAGGGGGTGACAGGCAAGATCAGGCAAGACTGGGTAAGTGGAAAAGCTCCTTTTAAACAGGATTTGGTGGCAGCTTGTGCACAGGAAAGCACAGGGTGGGACCATTTTTAGGTCCAGGAGATCCACTTGCATCCTGTTCTCTAGCTCCTTCCCCACCACTGCTTTCATGTTCTGCAGCCAGCCTGACCTTATTCCAGCCCCTTGACACACCAACCTCCTTCACAGCAGAAAATCTGCTCAAGCCATTACCTCCCCTGGAACGAACTGCATCAGAGTCCAGATCACTCTCCTTCCGATTCCTCACAAATGTTTCTCCTTCAGGGAAGCCTCCTTTGCAGGCTTTGCACCACCCCCTCGTTTTTATCAGAGCTCACATAGTACTCAAAGGTGATGAAGCACTCTTGAATTTTCTCACATGACGCCTGTCACACTTTGTCATTATATTTCTATGAGTGTTGAAATTTTATTAATATGTTATTAGCCTAACCTGATGTGAGCTCCCACAAGGACAGAATTTCTGTCTGCTTCACTCATCTCTGTATTTTAAGTACTCATCAAAGGGCCCAGGATGTAGCTCAGTGCAAAGGACCTGGCTCAATCCCCACAGAACACCAAGGTATCAGGCACATAGTAGTTAAGAAATCTAAATTAAGGAAGGAACCAATAAAAATAGATTTAAGCAAAACAATATAGAAAAACAGGATTTACACGAGAAAAAGAAAAGGTTGAATGACTAAATTTTATATGGGATATAATTGAGAACGGCAAATAAATAGCAAGCAATCTGGGACTGGAATTCTGGAGAGAAGTAGAGATGGAAAATGTCAATCTAAGAGCCAGTTATGAACAAGGAGGTTATGCAGATGGACCACAGATCTGTGCAACCTAAATTCAGCCACATTTAATGTAACATTGCCTTACACCAAATTAGAGTCTTACCTAAAGATCAGTTCTCCTCCTCTGCCCAACCAAAAGACAAGATAATGCTATATGGAAAAGACAAGCTGTATTCTTTCATAAGGCACATCATACGCCTTTTAATGACAGTTTCATCACATGGTGGCCCTGTTCCAGTCTTGAGCCTGTATGCCCATCAAAATGTTCTGCGTGAGGAGGAGGGCAGAACAATAGTTTCACACCAATCTGTCTGAGTCATATTCATTCCAGTGCTTCAAGATATTACCCAGGATATCCTGGGTAGATCAAAGAGATACCCTGTGCCTTGCCCTTTCATGCAAAATGAATATAATTATATTATCTACTTCATAAAATCATGATAGTTAATGCTATATTATGTATTTTAAGAGTATCTGGAATATACATACCTAAATGTTAACTAGGATTATAATTATGATTCTAATTATTTTATTTATTCACTCTCAGGCTATACATGCAGGAATTGTATAAGGAATAGGATAAAGAACGTATCATCATCATTATCAACTAGTTGGCTTTAGCTTGCTCCTCTGTGTCATTATTTTTGTCACTATTAAAACAACTCTGAAAATAGCCCTATTAATGGAGCACCATATTTAAGAGCTCCATTTGAACAACAGGAAATTGGAAAGAAGCTAGTGTGGTGTTGAACACTGAAACAGCCGTCTGGAGAGCTAGTCTCATTACCAATTGATATCAGTGGAATATGTACAATTTTCTGTACATATTCTAGGTAGCAGCCTAGAAGAATTTTCAAGGATCTAATCTGCATCTCAAGTTCAAATTTCTGCCCAGTTAAAGGCCAATTTTGGAACAAATGGGACCCTGGAAGTAACAGGTTTATGTAGAAAAGAACCAATGGTTCTATTTATTTACTGTTTTGCAAACAAAAGCAAAATGGCCAAAATAACTCCCTGTTCCTTTTCCTTGGTGAGAAAGGAACAAAATATAGAGCAGATGGTTTGCCTACATCCTACCTGGAGAACTCCTTATAGTAGGAAAAAAATGAGTTATTTCAGCCAAAGTTGGGAATTGGTCACTGTACTATTTCAAAGCCAAATAATTAACTCTAAATTTGAGAACTATAGCTCAGGTTTTGAATACTATCCTCCTGTCCCTCCTATTGTTGATTTAGGAAAATTTTTAAGGGATTGGTGTTAATAAAGTGCTATGCTTTTCCTTTTAAATGGGACTCAATATCATCTACCTGGTTTTAAAATCTCAAGAATAAAGCCATTCCCTAACATTTTCAGCTTCTTCTTTGGTAAAACCTGGCATGTTACAGTGCATAATTCCCCCTTCAGGGGAGAAGAGGTGTGTTTAAGTTTACCCTCAAGTGCTGAGGGCTATGTCACTTTTACAATGCTGAGAGGCACACTCAGAGATGGGCATCTTAGAAATCAAAGGTATTATTTATTGTTTACAATTTATATTTGCAAAGTGCTGTGAGCTCTCTAGGGGAAGTCAGAATACAAACGTGAGGAATATGTATAATTAATAACTCTTTAGTGGGGATTAAGGCCTCTCTGAGTAAAAGCATATTTATACTTTGACACTCACGCAAGATAGTTAAATGATTCCAAAACAAGGCAGAGTGTATTCCTTTTGGACAAAGGGAGAATTCATTTGTAGAAGGCTCAAGAACATGTATGGAAGCTATCACAGATGAAACATGACAGTGTATTCCTATGCCTGGAGATCACAGTACCTCTTCACCTTGAGCTGAGAGTGAGCCTACTCTGTCTGCCTACCCGAGGACAGGCAAGAAGCAGCATATAGGCATCAAGACTATCTGTTCCAGGAAGCCACTCCCAGAGAATCATGAACCAAAACGGAAAACCAAATTCCCATTCCCAATTCTTCCCTATATAAACAAGTCCACAAATTGTAATTATTTGACCCAAACAGCAGGATAAAGTAGAAATCTACAAAAGACTGAACTGTCCACAGCAAGAACATATTTTAGAGGCTGCTGTTATTTTTAGATAAATTACAATTTCAATATCTGCCCTAACATATTAGCTTCTGACTAAGACTAATAGTAGTAGACAACTGTATTTGTATAGAGCTTTACAAGGAACCTTGCAAACCATTCCTTAACTCCAAAATTTTACATGAGCATTCTAAGGTAAATAACTTTCTTGTTTGAGGCATCTCTTCTGTGATCATCCCCTGGAAAATGCTATTCCCCACTGTCTTGTAGTTCTTGCTCACCACTGATCACACAATGAGGTTGCCGTTTCTTACCATGGGTTACCAACCTCAGTTCCAACCTCCTTTCCTCTCTTTGTGTCCTCTAGAATCTACTGGGAACAGCGTTATGTTTGCAATGGCACCAATGGCCCCCTATTGACCTGTAGTCCCCAGTACTTGTTAGGTCATTCAGAAGAATTAGGCTCTTTCTTAACTGTGTGAATACTGACAAGTCATCTAAACTCCTTTCTCCCCAGCTGCAGAATAAGGTTATTAATGTCTGCTTCACAGCTATTTTGTTAGCTTTTGAAAAAAAATACTGTCCTGCTCCAGGCTTTGAACAATACATAACAGATATTCAACTGATAGTGATTTTCCAGAAGCCTGATACCTGCCACTATGCCTAGGGACCTAGTAGTGCTAAATGCTATATCAGGTTTGGGTTCTATATTTCAGATCTCCTTAAAACCACATGATTCTTTGGGGCATAGATCTGCATGTGGCCACCTTGCAGGGCACTCACCCCGAAGCGAGCCCTTCTGAATTCTAGGACCTTAGCAAAGGGGTGTCATCAAAGACTTTTCAAGTTCTGCAACAATCCTGGCAATTTCTCAATGTATATCTTAGTTCAAACTATTATACAGACACTTAGATCTAATAATTTTACATCTAGAAATTTAGCCAAGGAAATAATTAAGACCTCAGAATAATAGATGGTAACATTTAAAATAGTAGCAAAATGTTAAAATAACCCAAATGTTTAACAATAAGGGAAATATAAATAATCAAATACAATTATCCATCATTATATAAAAATATGGAAAGATAATATTATGTCTACAGCATAATATTAATTGACAGTAATTCTAAAACAATATGTGCAGTCTGGTCATGTCTGCATTCAAACATCCATATGCTATGTAGATGGGTAAACATCACTATTGATTATGGTCTTAGTGTTCAGCACTGTGCTAAGTGCTTTACCTTAGTTGTTGTATTTAATCCTCACACCAACTGTTGAGAATGGGTGTTATTTTTATTTTGTAAATGAGAAAAATAAATGTCAAGTGTTTTATGCCTCAATCAAGGTCCAAAGCAGTTGGAGGAAATATGATCCTATCCTAATATTTTGCTCTCAACTCTGCTAATAAATATGTAGCTGTATCAGGAAACCAAAATCTTAGCCTATCTATCTTGGTGTTGAGATGAAGGGTGGTTCATCATTTCTGCTGTTGTATATATTTATTTGTTTTAACTTCTTTTCATTAAGGGTAGAAGTCATGAGTATCTTAAAGCTATCTCTGAATCAAGGACACTAGAGGAAGGGGCAGAGGCTGCACCTGCCAGTGTGTAAGTGGTAGCATCCATGCCATAGTGCACTCGAACCCATGGTTTTGAGTGTGCAGATCCCCCTTGTCATGATTTAGGGTGGCCCGCTGTCCTTTTATTTACAGATCCTGCCATGCCAGCTGCTGCTCCCATTGCCAGTCAATAAGAAATACCTCCTGGCAGCAGGCACAGGCCTTCTGCTGCGGCACCTCCCCTCTGTAGCCTGGATATTTGAATGTGAACTTCCTCTCTGTGTGTGAAACAGCTGGCTCAGAAGCCTGTGCCTTAATTAGCTGTTTTTCCTTGGGTGTCTGTGCTCAGTAAATTCATTTTCAGAAAAGTACAGCTGGTGAGATAAAACAACAGAGCCAATTGTCTAAAAATTGGTTTTTAAAGGAGACATAATTTGTGAATATGTGTGTGTGTGGAGGTGGAGTTGCCAATATGTCAGATACTAGATGTCAGGATCTATACTGAGCCACTAAAAGTTGAAGTCTATGCCATAATTAGTCAAGAGCACAGATTTGAGAGCAGAGTATCTTGGATCTACCACTGTGCATTTAGGCAAACCTCCATTTCATTATTTCTGATTTGAGATGCTACTGATAGCATCTGTTAAATAATAGTACACCTGGAGCCTGACATCTAACAAGTGCTGCAGGATTCACTGCCTTATAACTATCTTTTATCTCTTGCACTGAGATGTAAGACACATAGCAA